>NC_140992.1:180138991-181528925 GCF_052327205.1 Somniosus microcephalus
GAGAGAGGGGGGGAGAGAGGGGGGGAGAGAGGGGGGAGGGGGAGGGGGGGAGGGGGAGGGGGGGAGAGAGGGGGGGAGGGAGGGGGGAAGGGGGAGGGGGGGAGAGAGGGGGGGAGGGGGAGGGGGGGAGAGAGAGAGGGGGAGGGGGAGGGGGGGAGAGAGAGGGGGAGGGGGAGGGGGGGAGAGAGAGGGGGAGGGGGAGGGGGGGAGAGAGAGGGGGAGGGGGGGAGAGAGAGGGGGAGGGGGGGAGAGAGAGGGGGAGGGGGGGAGAGAGAGGGGGAGGGGGGGAGAGAGAGGGAGGGGGGGAGAGAGAGGGGGGGGGGGAGAGAGGGGGGGGGGGGAGAGAGAGGGGGGGGGAGAGAGAGGGGGGGGGGAGAGAGAGGGGGAGGGGGAGGGGGGGAGAGAGAGAGGGGGAGGGGGGAGGGGAGGGGGAGGGGGGGAGAGAGAGAGGGGGAGGGGGAGGGGGGGAGAGAGAGAGGGAGGGGAGGGGGAGGGGGGAGAGAGAGAGGGGGAGGGGGAGAGGGGGGGAGAGAGAGGGGGAGGGGGAGGGGGGGAGAGAGAGGGGGAGGGGGGAGGGGGGGGAGAGAGAGGGGGAGGGGGGAGGGGGGAGGGAGAGAGAGGGGGAGGGGGAGGGGGGGAGAGAGAGGGGGAGGGGGAGGGGGGGAGAGAGAGGGGGAGGGGGAGGGGGGAGAGAGAGGGGGAGGGGGGGAGAGAGAGGGGGAGGGGGGGAGAGAGGGGGAGGGGGGGAGAGAGAGGGGGAGGGGGGGAGAGAGAGGGGGAGGGGGGGAGAGAGAGGGGGAGGGGGGGAGAGAGAGAGGGGGAGGGGGGGAGAGAGAGGGGGAGGGGAGGGGGAGAGAGAGGGGAGGGGAGGGGGTGAGAGAGAGGGGAGGGGGAGGGGGGGAGAGAGAGGGGAGGGGGAGGGGGGGAGAGAGAGGGGAGGGGGAGGGGGGAGAGAGAGGGGGAGGGGGAGGGGGGAGAGAGAGGGGGAGGGGGAGGGGGGAGAGAGAGGGGGAGGGGGGAGGGGGGAGAGAGAGAGGGGGAGGGGGAGGGGGGGAGAGAGAGGGGGAGGGGGAGGGGGGGAGAGAGAGGGGGAGGGGGAGGGGGGGAGAGAGAGGGGGAGGGGGAGGGGGGGAGAGAGAGGGGGAGGGGGGAGAGAGAGGGGGAGGGGGGAGAGAGAGGGGGAGGGGGGGAGAGAGAGGGGGAGGGGGGGAGAGAGAGGGGGAGGGGGGAGAGAGAGAGGGGGGAGGGGGGGGAGAGAGAGGGGGAGGGGGGGAGAGAGAGGGGGAGGGGGGAGAGAGAGGGGGAGGGGGGAGAGAGAGAGGGGGAGGGGGGGAGAGAGAGGGGGAGGGGGGAGAGAGAGGGGGGAGGGGGGGAGAGAGAGGGGGGAGGGGGAGAGAGAGGGGGAGGGGGGAGAGAGAGGGGGGAGGGGGGAGGAGGAGAGGGGGGAGGGGGAGGGGGAGAGAGAGGGGGAGGGGGAGGGGGGAGAGAGAGGGGGAGGGGGAGGGGGGAGAGAGAGGGGGAGGGGGAGGGGGGAGAGAGAGGGGGAGGGGGAGGGGGGAGAGAGAGGGGGAGGGGGAGGGGGGAGAGAGAGGGGGAGGGGGAGGGGGGAGAGAGAGGGGGAGGGGGAGGGGGGAGAGAGAGGGGGAGGGGGAGGGGGGAGAGAGAGGGGGAGGGGGAGGGGGGAGAGAGAGGGGGAGGGGGGAGAGAGAGGGGGAGGGGGGAGAGAGAGGGGAGGGGGGGAGAGAGAGGGGGAGGGGGGGAGAGAGAGGGGAGAGGGGGGAGAGAGAGGGGGAGGGGGGGAGAGAGAGGGGGAGGGGGGGGAGAGAGAGGGGGAGGGGGGGGAGAGAGAGGGGAGGGGGAGGGGGGAGAGAGGGGAGGGGGAGGGGGGGAGAGAGAGGGGGAGGGGGAGGGGGGAGAGAGAGGGGGAGGGGGAGGGGGGGAGAGAGAGGGGGAGGGGGGAGGGGAGGGGGAGGGAGAGAGAGGGGGAGGGGGAGGGGGGGAGAGAGAGGGGGAGGGGGAGGGGGGGAGAGAGAGGGGGAGGGGGAGGGGGGAGAGAGAGGGGGAGGGGGAGGGGGGAGAGAGAGGGGGAGGGAGGGGGGAGAGAGAGGGGGAGGGGAGGGGGAGAGAGAGAGGGGGAGGGAGGGAGAGAGAGGGGAGGGGGGAGAGGAGGGGGAGGGGGGAGAGAGAGGGGGAGGGGGGAGAGAGAGGGGGAGGGGGGAGAGAGAGGGGGAGGGGGGGAGAGAGAGAGGGGGAGGGGGGAGAGGAGAGGGGGAGGGGGGAGAGAGAGGGGAGGGGGAGGGGGAGAGAGAGAGGGGGAGGGGGAGAGAGAGAGGGGGAGGGGAGGGGAGAGAGAGAGGAGGGGGAGGGGGGAGAGAGAGGGGAGGGGGAGGGGGGAGAGAGAGGGGGAGGGGGAGGGGGGGAGAGAGAGGGGGAGGGGGAGGGGGGAGAGAGAGGGGGAGGGGGAGGGGGGAGAGAGAGGGGGGAGGGGGAGGGGGGAGAGAGAGAGGGGGAGGGGGAGGGGGGAGAGAGAGAGGGGAGGGGGAGGGGGAGAGAGAGAGGGGGGAGGGGGGAGAGAGAGAGGGGGAGGGGGAGAGAGAGAGGGGGAGGGGGAGGGGGAGGGGGAGAGAGAGAGAGGGGGAGGGGGAGGGGGGAGGGGGAGAGAGAGAGGGGGAGGGGGAGGGGAGAGGGGGAGGGGGAGAGAGAGAGGGGGAGGGGGAGGGGGGGGAGAGAGAGAGGGGGAGGGGGAGGGGGGAGAGAGAGAGGGGGAGGGGGAGGGGGGGAGAGAGAGGGGGGGAGGGGGGGAGGGGGAGGGGGGGGAGAGAGAGGGGGGGAGGGGGGGGAGAGAGAGGGGGAGGGGGAGGGGGGGAGAGAGAGGGGGAGAGGGGGAGGGGGGGGAGAGAGAGGGGGAGGGGGAGGGGGGGAGGGGGAGGGGGGGAGAGGGGGGGAGAGGAGGGGGGGAGGGGGAGGGGGGGAGAGGGGGAGGGGGAGGGGGGGAGGGGAGGGAGGGGGAGGGGGGGAGGGGGAGGGGGAGAGGGGGGGAGGGGGAGAGGGAGGGAGGGGGAGGGGGGAGGGGGAGAGGGGGAGGGGGGAGAGAGAGGGGGGGAGGGGAGGGGGGGAGAGAGAGGGGAGAGAGGGGGAGAGGAGGGGGAGAGGGGGGAGGGGGAGGGGGGGAGAGAGAGGGGGAGGGGAGGGGGGGAGAGAGAGGGGGAGGGGGAGGGGGGGAGAGAGAGAGGGGGAGGGGGGGGAGAGAGAGGGGGAGGGGGGAGGGGGAGAGGGAGAGGGGGGGAGGGGAGGGGGGGAGGGGAGGGAGGGGAGGGAGAGAGAGGGGGGGGGGGAGAGAGAGGGGGGGGAGAGAGAGGGGGAGGGGGGGAGAGAGAGGGGGAGGGGGGGGGAGAGAGAGAGGGGGGGAGGGAGAGAGAGGGGGAGGGAGAGAGAGGGGGAGGGGGAGGGAGGAGAGAGAGGGGGAGGGGGAGAGAGAGGGGGAGGGGGGAGAGAGGGGGGAGGGGGAGGGGGAGAGAGGGGGGAGGGGGAGGGGAGGGAGAGAGAGGGGGAGGGAGAGAGAGGGGAGGGAGGGGGAGAGAGGGGGAGGGAGAGAGAGGGGGAGGGGGAGGGAGAGGGAGGGGGGAGGGGGAGGGAGAGAGAGGGGGAGGGGGGAGGGAGAGAGAGGGGGAGGGGGAGGGGAGAGAGAGGGGGAGGGGGAGGGGGGAGAGGGGGAGGGGAGGGGGAGAGGAGGGGGAGAGGGAGGAGGAGAGGGGAGGGGGGAGGGGAGGGGGAGAGGGGAGAGAGGGGGAGGGGGAGAGGGAGAGAGGGGGAGGGGGGGGGAGAGAGAGGGGGAGGGGGGGAGAGAGAGGGGAGGGGGGGGAGAGAGAGGGGGAGGGGGGGGGAGAGAGAGGGGGAGGGGGGGGAGAGAGAGGGGGAGGGGGGGGGAGGAGTGAGAGGGGGGGGGGGGGGGGAGAGAGAGGGGGAGGGGGGGAGAGAGAGGGGGAGGGGGGGGGAGAGAGAGGGGGAGGGGGGGGGAGAGAGGAGGGGGAGGGGGGGGAGAGAGAGGGGGAGGGGGGGGGAGAGAGAGGGGGAGGGGGGGGGAGAGAGGGGGAGGGGGGGGGAGAGAGAGGGGGAGGGGGGGGGGAGAGAGAGGGGGAGGGGGGGGGAGAGAGAGGGGGAGGGGGGGGAGAGAGAGGGGGAGGGGGGGGAGAGAGAGGGGGAGGGGGGGGAGGAGAGAGGGGGAGGGGGGGGGAGAGAGAGGGGGAGGGGGGGGGGAGAGAGAGGGGGAGGGGGGGGGAGAGAGAGGGGAGGGGGGGGGAGAGAGAGGGGTGAGGGGGGGGGAGAGAGAGGGGGAGGGGGGGGGAGAGAGAGGGGGAGGGGGGGGGAGAGAGAGGGGGAGGGGGGGGGAGAGAGAGGGGGAGGGGGGGGAGGAGAGGGGGAGGGGGGGGAGAGAGGGGGAGGGGGGGGAGGAGAGAGGGGGAGGGGGGGGAGAGAGAGGGGGAGGGGGGGGAGAGAGAGGGGGAGGGGGGGGGGAGAGAGAGGGGGAGGGGGGGAGGAGAGGGGGAGGGGGGGGAGAGGAGGGGGGGGGGGGGGGAGAGAGAGGGGGAGGGGGGGGGGAGAGAGAGGGGGGGGGGGAGAGAGAGGGGGAGGGGGGGGAGAGAGAGGGGGAGGGGGGGGGAGAGAGAGGGGGAGGGGGGGGGAGAGAGAGGGGGAGGGGGGGGGGAGAGAGAGGGGAGGGGGGGGAGAGAGAGGGGGAGGGGGGGGGGAGAGAGAGAGGGGGAGGGGGGGGGGGAGAGAGAGGGGGGAGGGGGGGGGGAGGAGAGGAGGGGGAGGGGGGGGAGAGAGAGGGGGAGGGGGGGGGAGGAGGAGGGGGAGGGGGGGGGGGAGAGAGAGAGGGGGAGGGGGGGGGGAGAGAGAGGGGGAGGGGGGGGGGAGAGAGGGGGAGGGGGGGGGAGAGAGAGGGGGAGGGGGGGTGGGAGGAGAGAGAGGGGGAGGGGGGGGGGGAGAGAGAGGGGGAGGGGGGGGGGAGAGAGAGGGGGAGGGGGGGGGAGGGGGAGGGGGGGGGAGAGAGGGGGAGGGGGGGAGGGAGAGAGAGGGGGAGGGGGGGAGGGAGATGAGAGGGGGAGGGGGGAGGGAGAGAGAGGGGGGGAGGAGAGAGAGGGGGAGGGGGGGAGGGGAGAGAGAGAGGGGGAGGGGGGAGGGGAGAGAGAGGGGGAGGGGGGAGGAGAGAGAGGGGGAGGGGGGGAGGGGAGAGAGAGGGGAGGGGGAGAGAGAGGGGGAGGGGGAGAGAGAGGGGGAGGAGGGAGGGGGAGAGAGAGGGGGAGAGAGGGGGGAGGGGGGGGGGAAGGAGAGAGAGGGGGAGGGGGGGCGTAAGGAGAGAGAGGGGGAGGGGGGGGAAGGAGAGAGAGGGGGAGGGGGGGGAAGGAGAGAGAGGGGGAGGGGGGGAAGGAGAGAGAGGGGGAGGGGGGGGGAAGGAGAGAGAGGGGGAGGGGGGGGAAGGAGAGAGAGGGGGAGGGGGGAAGGGGGTAGAGGGAGGGTGGGGGAGGGTGGGGGAAGGAGAGAGAGGGGGAGGGGGGGGAAGGAGAGAGAGGGGGAGGGGGGGGAAGGGGGTAGAGGGAGGGTTGGGGGAGGGTGGGAGAGGGGGTTGAGAGGGGGAGGGAGGGAGAGAGAGAGGGGGAGAGAGGGAGAGAGAGAGGGGGAGAGAGGGAGGGAAATAGAGGGGAGAGAGGGAGGGAAATAGAGGGGAGAGAGGGAGGGAAATAGAGGGGAGGGAGGGAAAGAGAGGGGAGGGAGGGAAAGAGAGGGGAGGGAGAGAGAGAAGAAAAGAAACAGAGAGAGAGGGAGAGGGGAGGGAGAGAAAGAGGAGGGAGAGAAAGAGGAGGGAGAGAGAGAGGGAAAGAGAGAAGGAAGGAAGGAAAGAACGAGGGATAAGGAGGGAGGGACAGATTATTGTATTTCTGCCTATAACCCAGCATGCAGTCCCATCCTGAGTTTAATATCTCCTCCTGCAGAATGAATGCCTTTGGCATGACATGGAAATACTCACGTCTCTGGTTGCGACGCTTGCTTTTGAACAGAGTCATACCAAGCACTGTGCTGTTGTGTACACGGGCTGTTACAAATCACAGGCTGAGCTGTACCTTGGCTTTCAAGCTTCCCAGCAGCAACCTCTCTCTCTCTCTCTCTCTCTCACACACACACACACACAGAGCCTGTCACCGGCACATCACTGCTGGGCATAACCCATGGACTGTACCACATCAAGTTCTCAAGGAGGGGAGGACACTGGGCTGTGCTTTGACTGCCTGCCTCTGGGAAACTAACACAATCTCCCAGCTCCAGGCATGCAGATAATCCTTTCAGTCTCAATTAAATTTAAAGCCCTTGATCCGTAAGCCACAGTGCACTCAGTTCATAAATAAACAATACACCTCCCGTCTACTAAACGTCTCACTGAATTTCTTTAAAACATATATTCCGAGAAAGAAAAACAAAGTCAAAGGCCACTTAAATATAGGGAATTTATCTTCGTCTTTGGTTACATTTGATTCCTCCAGTTATTGTACGAAAAGATTTAAACACAGTGGTGTCGACACTGGGCAAGCCCCAGGTGGAAGATTTTTGCTCATGGGTCAGCCCTGCATTCAAAGTACTGCCTTGCAGTAAAACCATAACTATGGTTAAAAGAAGCAAACTGCATCCAACACATGGGACCACTGGCATGGCCCTCATCACTAAGTCACACTTTGGTCTCTCCCACCTTCTCCTCCTTTGAATACCTCTCTCACCTCTTCCTTAAGATCCTCATTTTATATAGTTCCCCTAAGTCCCGAACCCTCCCTCCTCTCCTCCCTCAGCCTCTACGCTGAGCAATTCCTCATCTTGATTGATTTCAATCTCCTTCTCAGCTCCCCTTGCCGTCTCTCCTCTGATTCACTGCCCTTGTGTCCTCCCTAAACTTCTCCCTCGATATAAACTCTCCGACCCATATTCAGAGCTGCAGTGCATGTACCTTTAAGGGGAGAACTACTTTTTACAGCTCCTGTATACTGTTAGTTTTAGAGTAACCCTCATCCAGAAAACACCTGTTGATTGTTCCTCTGCAGTGTCTGTCGATTTATTGAAGGACACCATACATCAAGATTCACGGATTTAACATTGGCGACGAGTGGATTCAAACCTACCTGCAACTCTGCATCACCTCCCAGGGATTCGCTCCTGGAGAGCAGTGAAAGGGGAAGGCCGAGTCCAGAAGTGTGGGCGTCGACCATCCAGAGAGGACTTGAGCATCGCAGAGGAGGCTATGGAGAGCTGGGCTTGGTTCTCCAGTCGCGACGATCCAGCGCAGCGGTCTGGCAGCAGGTACGGTGCAGACCCTTCCCGGACAGCGGCGGCTGGAGCTGACCGACGGCACAGAAAAAGGCCGAGCAGCGTCGACTGGGTAAGAGAGAGGGTAAAGCGCACAGGGTGCAGCCGGGGTTGAAGACCGAGCGGCGTCAATGAGAGAGGGTAAAGCGCACAGGGCGCAGCCGGGGTTGAAGACCGAGCGGCGTCGACAGGAAAAAAAAAGAGAGGGTAAAGCGCACAGGGCGCAGCCGGGGTTCTGGACCGAGCGGCGTCAACGAGAGAGGCGTACAGGAAAACGCGCAGAGCGCGGCCGGTGTTCAAGGGCTGAGCAGCGTCTGCGGGGGAAGAAAGGAAAGCGCGGGAGACGCCATTTGGGCCACAGCAGAGAAGAAGGGAGAGCGCGGGAGACGCCATTTTTAGCCAGTCTAACCACACCCAGGGATGCCGAAAAGTGGCAGTGTCACAGCGTTCGACAATGAAGTCGAAGATTGGCCGACATATGTAGAACGCATAGAAGTGTACTGCAAGGCGAATGAAGTGCCAGATGCCAGGAAAGCACTGGTACTGTTGAATTCCATGGGTGCAAAAACATATGGCTTACTGCGAAACCTAGTAACCCCAGAGAAGCCAGTGGAAAAGGATTTTGAAAGCACAGTGGCAATCCTACAGGACCACTTAAACCCCACACCGCTGCTGATAGCAGAAAGATTTAAGTTTCACAAAAGGAACCAGCATAAAGACGAAAGTAATGCTGAGTATTTAACGGAACTGTGCAAGCTATCGAAACACTGCCAGTTTGGAACAGGACTAGCAGATACTTTAAGGGACAAGTTTGTGTGTGGGCTTCAAAGCGAAGGAACCCAGAAACGGCTTCTCTCAGAAAAGGATCTTACGCTGGACAAGGCTTTCAGCATGGCAGCATCACACGAAGCAGCCGCACGGGGCGCTGCAGAGATACAACGGAGACCGCAAGAATATGGCACAAATGAAATGTCATATGGAGCAGTGAAGTGTTATCGCTGCGGCAGAACAACACACGACCATAAGGATTGTTGGTTCAAGGACCAAGTGTGCAGACAGTGTGGAAAAGTAGGACACATAGCAAGAGTCTGCAGGTCGGGAAAGAAAACCAGCAGCAAGAAATCTCCACAGGAGAAGCACAAAAAGGTACATAAGGTGACGGAGAGTAGTTCATATTATGTCCGTGTATAATTGAGACACGGACTGCAGGAGTTGATTATAACAAGTCTTTACTGAATGGAGACAACCTGGAACTGAAACTACAGAAGCCTGCTAGGGCCTTTTATACAGGGGTGGTCACTGCCAGTACTGCAGTCTAAGACCAGTTATTCCCTTAAAGGTACATACACAACAATTCCTCCCCTTTTAGATAAACAGTACATAACATTCATTTAACAACTAAATAATAACTAATTACAATTACAATTACGGTTGCTAGATACATTGGTTGAAGTTAAGCAATTATAAGTTCAGTCTTTGAGGAGGCTTCCTGATTCTGTCTGGATAATGCCTCTTTGGGGTATCAGGTTCTTCTGGCAAAGTTGAGTCGGGATCAATGTCGTTGTTTGGTTCGCCTGCTTCCAATATCACCGATTCTGTGGTAGATGCAATTGGTACTTCGGTTTCATCGCCAGGTGTATCAGATCGTGGTGTGGAGTTGACATTTTCCAGTGACTCTAGAATCTGGTCAGCATGGCGTCTTACAATGCTCTCTCCAACGTCCACGGTATACATTAGAGGTCCTTGCCGTGTACAGATCGTTCCTGGCTGCCATTTCTCTGTGCGGTAGTCCCAGGCCAAAACTGGTTGACCTATCTTAAAACTCCTGGTCGGCCTTTCATTCATATTCTGAAACTGCCTGTTCTCCACATCTCTTCTGATGTTTGGCTTAACCAAATCCAAGCGGCATCGTAGTCTTCGATTGAAGAACATCATGGCTGGAGTTTGGTTAGTAACCGCATGTGTCGCATTCCAGTAGGCAAACAAGAAGTTATCCACCTTGTGTTGTAGGGGTATATCTTCATTACACATTGCCTTAATAGCCTTCCTGAATGTTTGAACGAACCTCTCGGCCAATCCATTAGTGGCTGGATGATATGGGGCGGATGTGTAATGCTTAACACCATTGTTCTTTAAGAACCTCCGGAACTCTTCAGACACAAACTGTGGTCCATTGTCGGAGCAAATCTGTTCAGGCAGCCCATTCCTGGCGAATATGGTTCGTAAGACTGTGATAGTTTTTTCTGTGGTGGTTGAGGACATTTTTATTACCTCTGGCCACTTTGAATGTGCATCCACCGCAATTAAAAACATCAAGTCGATAAATGGACCAGCAAAATCAATGTGCACCCTTTGCCATGGAGATGAGGGCCACTCCCATGGATGTAGAGGGGCTTGTGGTGGGGCGTTTTGGACCTTCTGGCATCCTGTACAGCTCTTGGTCATCTCTTCGATTTCTCTATCGATTCCCGGCCACCACACAAACGCTCTGGTGAAGTTCTTCATTTTTACTCCTCCCAGATGACCCTCATGAAGCTCATTGAGCACTCTATCCTTCAATTTGGGTGGAATTACTACTCTGGATCCACACATCAAGGTTCCTCTGCACACTGACAGCTGTTCTCTTCTCGGCGAGAATGCTGGCAGCAGTGGTTCGCAATGTGCTGGCCATCCCTTCACCGTTAAATCATAGACCCAGGAGAGTGTCGGGTCATTTTGTGTTTCCTTTTCTATGTTTGCATTCGTCACAGGGAGACATTCGACTATGGTCGAGTGGAATATCTCCACTGGATCCACTGCAAGTTCTTCTTCCACCGTTGGCGACGGTAGGCGCGACAATCCATCAGCATTCCCATGCTGTTTAGTTCCTTTGTACTCGATGTCACATTGGTGTTCCCGTAGGAAAAGGGACCACCTCTGTAGCCGTTGTGCTGTCATTATCGGTACGCCCTTCTGAGGGTTGAAAATGGAGACAAGAGGTTGATGATCAGTTAGTAGAGTAAATTTCTGACCGTGCAGGTAGTGATTGAACTTCTTCACCCCCCACACCAGGCTGAGGGCCTCTGTCAATCTGGGCGTAGTTACGCTCGGCTGAAGTTAACGAGCGTGACGCAAAAGCTATCGGCCTCTCGGAACCATCAAGGAATTTATGCGACAGTACTGCCCCAATGCCGTAGGGAGACGCATCACACGCCATTCTTATCGGTAGTGATGGGTTGTAGTGAGCCAATACTTCTCTTGAAGTGATTAGGTCCTTACTCTTCTGAAAGGCCCGCTTACATTCATCGCTCCATTTCCATGCTACTCCTGTTTGTAGTGGGGCGTTCAGTGGGTGCAGAATTGTGGACAAATTCGGCAAAAACTTATGGTAGTAATTCACCGATCCATGGAATGACCTCAGTTGCGACACATTTTCAGGTGCTGGAGCCTTAACTACCGCTTCAATTTTGTCAGGGGACTTATGTAACCCCTCTTCATCAATCACATGGCCACAATACGATATCTGTTTCTTAAAAAACTCGCACTTGGGGCGATTGGCTCGTAGCCCATGTTCACGTAGTCTAGTGAGCACCTGCTCTAGGTTGGCAAGGTGTTCACTGTCATCTTCACCTGTCACTAGGATGTCGTCCAAGTAACACTGAGTCCCCGGAATCCCTTGCAGGACTTGTTCCATCGCTCTTTGCCATATCGCCAGAGCTGATGCTACTCCGAATACCAGTCGATTATACTGGTAAAGACCTTTGTGAGTGTATATCGTGAGATACTTCCTAGAGGGTTCTTCAACCTCCATCTGCAAATATGCTTGTGCTAGGTCAATTTTTGTAAAACGCTTCCCTCCAGATAGTGAGGCGAAGATATCTTCTATCCTTGGAAGAGGATATTGTACTGTGTGAAAGACTGGGTTCACCGTCACCTTGAAGTCCCCACAGATGCGAACCTTCCTTGGCTCCTCAGACTTATTGTTTAACGTTTTCTTCATGACAGGAATGATGGGTGTCGCCCACTCGCTCCAGTCTACCTTAGATAACACGCCTGCCTTCTCCAGATTCTCCAGCTCTGCCTCGACGGCTGGGCGAATTGCATATGGTACCGGTCTTGCTTTGAAAAACTTGGGAATTGCATTCTCTTCTATTTTTATCGAGGCGGTTACGCCTTTAAGAGTGCCCAGTTCTTGTTGAAATACCTCTTTGGCGTTAGCTAAGATTGTTGACAATCGTCCAGGAGTGACGTCGTCATCCTTTTTACCAGCCACCGTCAGTGCCTGAATGGAGTGCCAGTCTAAACTTATCTTTCTGATCCATTCACATCCCAATAACGGTGGTCCACCATCTTGCAGTATGTAGAGATACAATTTCTGTATTTCCTTACCGTTGTATTCGACAGGCACCCTTATTTTTCCTCTGGGGTATACTTTTTGCTCCGTATACGTCTTCAAGACAATGGATGTCTCTTTCAAGGGTATGTGTGAGAATAGCCGCTCGTAGTCTCGTCGATTCATGACGGTCAGGGCTGATCCTGTATCCAATTCCATTTTGACTTGGGACCCTGCTATCGTGAGGGTGACCCAAATGGTTTGGTGATCCTCTTTTGCGATTACGTTGTGAAGTTTGAGACAGCTTAGTCTGTTGTTCCCAGATTCACTATCGCTCATCTGGTCTTCGGAACTACTGTCCGTCATCTTTTGTACTTTCCTGTACGGTTCCTTAGTAGCCTTTTTGTTGTCATTGGTCTTCTTCCCAGACCTGCAAACTCGTGCAATGTGTCCCATCTTTCCGCATTGCCTGCATATTTTGTCCTTGGACCAGCAGTCCTTCTGGTCATGGTTTGTTCTGCCGCAGCGATAACATTTTGCAAATCCCCGTGTCATTTCGTGGGTGCCGTATTCCTGTGGCTTTTGCTGTATTTCCGCAGCTCCCCTTGCTGCTGCTTCGTACGATACTGCCACGCTGAAAGCCTTATCTAGCGTCAGCTCTTTCTCTGAGTGTAACCTCTTCTGGGTTCCTTCACTCAGGAGTCCACAGACAAATTTGTCCCGTAAGGTATCTGCCAGTCCTGCTCCGAACTGACAGTGCTTTGATAGCTTGCGTAGTTCCGTAAGGTAATCAGCATTGCTCTCATCTTTATGTTGATTTCTCCTGTGGAATTTAAATCTTTCTGCTATCAGCAGCGGTGTAGGGTTTAGGTGTTCCTGTAGGATAGCAACAATTTTGTTAAAACTCTTCGCCTTCGGTTTGGCTGGAGTAATCAGGTCCCACAATAGGCCATACGTTCTTGCGTCCATTAAGTTTAGCAGTACCGATGCCTTTTTCTCATCGGCTACTTCGTTTGCCTCGCAATATACCTAGGCTCTTTCCACATACGTGGTCCAGTCTTCCATTGCATTATCGAAGGCAGTGATATAGCCAGTCTTCGGCATCTTGGAAATCTAAGATGGCGCCTCCCGCGCTTTCTGTCTTCTCCGCTGTTGCTAGTGCTATTGCTGGCGTTTTATGCCTTGGTGGCGACGCCCTATGGTCTTCGCGCACTTCCCCCCCGCGCTGCTGCTAACACCGCTCTCCGCGGTTTCCGTGGCAAACTGCAGCTCCTCGCGGCTTTCTGCGCGTTTAATTCTTTAAATTATTTCCCCGTCGTCGGAACAACCCTGCGGGACTCTTGCCTCCCTCTTCTCGGGTCTGTACGCTGCCCGGCTTCGTAGCACCGGCCGCGCCCTGTGTGCTCCACCCTCTCTCTCTCTCCTCTTCCCAACAACGCTGCTCGGCCCCGTTGCAAGCCACCCGCTCGAGCTCTAGACCGCCGCAGCCCAGGAAGGATCAGTGTACTACCTGCCACCAGCCCGATTAGCTGAAGCACCATCGACAGGATAACCAAGCCCCGCTCTCGACAGCCTCTCCTGCAAATCTTCAACTCCGCTGACTCAGAGGCGGATGCCCACGGTCGACGCCCGTTTCTACTGTTTCTTTCTTCCTTCTGGCCTCGACCTCTGATAACTTCGCTTCAGGGATGGATCCCCATGAGGTGGTGCAAACTGTAGGTAAGTTCGTATCTGCTCGTCGCCAGTATTATGTCCGTGTATAATTGAGACACGGACTGCAGGAGTTGATTATAACAAGTCTTTACTGAATGGAGACAACCTGGAACTGAAACTACAGAAGCCTGCTAGGGCCTTTTATACAGGGGTGGTCACTGCCGGTACTGCAGTCTAAGACCAGTTATTCCCTTAAAGGTACATACACAACAGTTCAGACGAACAGAAAAGTGATACAGACTCCGGAAGCAAGGAGCTGGGTTGTCTGAAACTACATAATGTAATCAAAATGGAGGATCACCAAACTCTCTGGGTCATGCTCAAGATAGACGGAGTCCAAGTGAAAATGGAATTGGACACAGGATCAGCCCTAACAGTCATAAACCGAAGGGACTACAAGCGGCTACTCTCACATATACCCTTGAGAGATACAGAGATTGTCTTGAAGACGTTCATGGGCAAAAAGTCTACCCCAAAGGAAAAATAAGGGTGAACGTGATATACAACTGCAAGGAAACACCAAAAATGGACCTATATGTATTGCCAGATGTGTAGTGTATGTACCTTTAAGAGGAACTATGTTTTTGAAGCCCCTGTATACTGTAGTACCAGTAGTGACCACTCAGGTATATAAGCCTGTGTAGCGTTTTGTGTAGTTAGTTCACCTCCAGACTTTGTTCAGTAAACACTTGTTAAATCAACTCCTGCATTCCGTGTCTCCATTAACACATGGATCTAACAGTGGTGACGAGTTAGAAACGAACTTAACTGCAATTCGGCAGCACCTCATGGGGATCAATTCCTCAGACGAAGGTCGAAGCCAGAAGCAAGCAAAAAAAACAAACTGTGGTTTCACCAGCTAAACGAGCTGGTGGCAGGTAGTGCACTGATCCTTCCTGGGCTGCGGCGGGCTAGAGCTCGATCGGGTGGCTCTGCAACGGGGCCGGGCAGCGAGTCGGGAAGCAGAAGCAAAGAGAGAGAGAGGGTGGAGCACTCAGGGCGTGGCCGGTGCTGCAAAGCAGGTCGGCGTTCGGACCGAGCAGAGGGAGGGGAAAGTCCCAGAGGGTCCGCTCCACGACGGGAACGGTTCTCCAAGTAACGGAGAAACGATTGAAGAGATATGTATAAAAACATTTTTAAAAATAGAAATACCGCGAAAAGCTGCAGGTCGCAACGGGAACCGCGGAGAACAGCGTTGGCAGCAGCGGCAACGGCGGGAAAGCACGGGAGGCGCCAACTTAACTCAGCGGGGAAGAAAAAAAAGCGCGAGAGGCGCCATTTTGATCCATCGGGGACAGAGGAAAAGCGCGGGAAGCGCCATTTTAGATTTTCAAGATGCCGAAGACTGGCAATATTACTGCTTTCGATAGTGATATAGAAGATTGGACCATATATGTGGAAAGAGTGGAGGTATATTGCAAGGCGAATGAAGTAGCGGATGATAAAAAGGCATCGGTACTTCTAAATCTGATGGGCGCAAGGACATACGGGCTGTTACGAAACTTGATCACTCCAGCCAAACCGATGGACAAGAATTTTAAGGAGATTGTTGATACCTTACATGAGCACTTAAACCCAACACCGCTGCTGATAGCGGAACGATTCAAATTCTTCAGGAGGAATCAGCACAAGAATGAAAGTAACGCTGATTACCTCACCGAATTACGAAAGCTGTCAAAGCACTGCCAATTCGGGGCAGGACTGGCAGATTCTCTATGAGACAAATTCGTCTGCGGTCTCCTAAGCGAAGGAACACAGAAAAGACTACTTTCTGAGAAAGATTTGACACTGGACAAGGCTTTCAGTGTGGCTGTATCATACGAAGCAGCAGAAAGAGGAGCTGCAGAGATACAGCAAAAGCCACAGGACTTCGGCACCCATGAAATGACATGGGGTTTTGAGAGATGTTATCGCTGCAGCAGATTCACCCATGACCAGAAGGACTGCTGGTTCAAGGACAAAGCATGCAGGCAATGCGGAAAGATGGGACACATTGCACGTGTATGCAGATCTGGAAAAAAAATCCGCTGACAGTAAAAAGGTCAATAAGGAAAAGTACAGAAAGGTACAAATGATGACGGACAGTAGCTCCGAAGACCAGATGAGCGATAGCGACTCCGGAAACAAGAGACTAAGCTGTCTCAAATTACATAATGTAATTGCCAAAGAAGATTACCAGACCATTTGGGTTACCCTCACGATAGTGGGGTCCCCAGTCAAAATGGAGCTAGATACAGGATCAGCTCTGACCGTCATAAGTCGACGGGATTACGAGCGGCTATTTCCGCATATACCTTTGAAAGACACATCCATTATCTTGAAGACATATACGGGGCAGAAAGTATACCCCAGAGGGAAAATAAGGGTGCCTGTTGTATACAACGGCAAGGAAATACAGACGTTGTATTTATACGTTCTGCAAGATGGTGGTCCACCGTTGTTGGGACGTGAATGGATCAGAAAGATACATTTAGACTGGCACTCCATTCAGGCACTGACGGTGACCAGTAAGAAAAAAAACGATGATGACGTCATACCAGAACGATTAAAAGAAATCTTGGCTAACGCCAAAGAAGTGTTTCAACAGGAACTAGGAACCCTGAAAGGCGCCACCGCCTCAATAAAAGTGGAAGATGCGGCAATTCCCAAGTTTTTTAAGGCAAGGCCGGTGCCATATGCAATTCGTCCAGCCGTCGAGGCAGAGCTGGAGAATTTGGAAAAAGCAGGAGTGTTATCCAAGGTAGATTGGAGCGAGTGGGCATGAAGAAAATGTTGAATAATGATAAATCTGAAGAACAGAGAAAAATTCGCATCTGTGGGGACTTCAAGGTGACGGTAAACCCAGTTCTTCACATGGTACAGTATCCACTTCCGAGGATAGAAGATATTTTCGCCTCACTATCCGGAGGGAAACGTTTCACCAAAATTGACTTAGCACAGGCATATCTACAGATGGAGGTTGAGGAGGAAAATGCAAGCCCAAAGTTTTTTAAGGCCAGACCAGTGCCTTATGCGATCCGCCCAGCCGTCGAAGCAGAGCTGGAAGGTTTGGAACGTTCTGGAGTACTGTCCAAAGTGGACTGGAGCGAGTGGGCTACACCCATCGTTCCTGTAATGAAGAGGTCGTTGAGTAATACGCCTGGGGAACCAAAGAAGTTTCGCATCTGTGGGGACTTTAAGGTGACAGTGAACCCAGTCCTTCACACGGTACAATATCCGCTTCCGCGGATTGAAGATATTTTCGCCTCGTTATCTGGAGGAAAACGCTTCACTAAGATTGATCTGGCCCAGGCATACCTGCAAATGGAGGTAGAAGAAGCCTCGAAACAGTACCTCACGATCAACGCTCACAAAGGTCTCTACCAATACAACCGGCTGGTGTTTGGGGTAGCATCAGCTCCGGCTATTTGGCAAAGGGCAATGGATCAAGTCCTGCAAGGGATTCCAGGGACCCAGTGTTATTTGGACGACATCCTGGTCACGGGCGAAAATGACAGTGATCACCGTGCCAACCTGGAGCAGGTGCTCACTAGATTGAAGGAATATGGGCTCCGAGCTAATCGCCACAAATGCGAGTTTTTCCAGAAGCAGATCTCGTATTGTGGCCACGTTATTGATGAAGAGGGGTTACATAAGTCCCCTGAAAAGATTGAGGCAGTAGTCAAGGCTCCAGCACCGGAAAATGTGTCACAACTGAGGTCGTTCCTTGGGCTGGTGAACTACTACCATAAGTTCTTGCCGAATTTGTCTACAGTACTACACCCACTGAACACCCTACTGCAAACGGGGGTACCATGGAAGTGGAATGACGAATGTAAACGAGCTTTCCAGAAGAGCAAAGCATTGATCACATCAAAAGAGGTGTTGGCTCATTTCAACCCAGCACTACCAATTCGGTTGGCGTGTGATGCATCACCCTATGGTATTGGAGCGGTGCTGTCGCACAAATTCCTGGACGGCTTGGAGAGGCCAGTAGCCTTTGCGTCTCGGCCACAAACCTCAGCTGAGCGTAACTACACCCAGATTGATAGGGAGGCCCTCAGCCTAGTGTGGGGAGTGAAAAAGTTCAACCACTATCTGCACGGGCAGAAGTTCACCTTTCTGTTGACAACCAACCAATTGTCTCCACCTTTAATCCAAAGAAGGGCGTTCCGGTGATGACTGCGCAACGGCTACAAAGATGGCCCCTTTTTCTAGGGGCGAACCAATATGAAATAGAGTATAAGGGCACGAAACAGCATGGAAACGCTGATGGGCTATCACGCCTGCCACTGCCTACTGCGGAGGAAGCAGCAGCAGTGGACCCTGTCGAAATATTTTATTCGACTATAATTGAACGCTTGCCAGTAACTAACGCGGATATAGAGAAGGAGACCCGAAATGACCCGACACTGTCTCGGGTATATGATTTGACGGTGAAGGGATGGCCAACACATGGCGACTCACTGTTGCCAGCATTCTCATCCAGAAGAGAACAGCTGTCAGTATGCCAGGTATCTTGATGTGTGAATCCCGAGTGGTAATTCCACCCAAGTTAAGGGAGAGAGTGCTCAATGAGCTTCACGAAGGCCATCTGGAAGGGGTGAAAATGAAAAGCCTTGTTAGGGCTTATGTGTGGTGGCCGGGGGTCGATCAGCAAATCGAGGACCTGACCAAGAGCGGCTCAGGATGCCAGAAGGTCCAAAATGCACCACCACATGCCCCTCTACACCCATGGGAGTGGCCCTCCTCTCCATGGCAACGGGTGCATATTGATTTTGCTGGTCCATTCATGGACTCAATGTTCTTAATAGCCGTGGATGTGCACTCGAAATGGCCTGAGGTGATCAAAATGTCCACCACCACCATGGAGAAAACGATTGCAGTCCTACGGACCATATTTGCCAGGAACGGCTTGCCAGAGCAGATTTGCTCTGATAACGGACCACAGTTTGTGTCCGAAGAGTTTCGGAAATTTATGAAAAGGAATGGGGTAAGGCATTACACATCCACCCTGTATCATCCAGCCACAAATGGATTGGCTGAGAGGTTCGTACAAACCTTTAAAAAGGCAGTAAGGGCCATGTGCGATGACGACATTCCACTGCAGCATAAGGTGGACAATTTCCTGTTAGCCTACAGAAATGCGACACATGCAGTTACCAACCAGACCCCGGCCATGATGTTCTTTAACCGAAGGTTGAGATCTCGTCTGGATTTGCTCAGGCCAAATGTACGAAGAAATGTTGAGAATAAGCAATTCCAGCACATCAATGAGAAGCCGACAAGGAGCTTCAATGTAGGGCAGCCAGTCTTGGCCCGCAACTACCGAACAGAGAAATGGCAACCCGGAATGAGATGCACACGGCAGGGGCCAATAATGTACACAGTGGATGTTGGGGAGAACATTGTGAGACGCCATGTTGACCAGATCCTAGCGTCACAGGAACGAGTCAACCCCATGTCTCGCGTACCTGGTGATGAACCTGACATACAGGTAGCATCTACCCCAGAAACAGTAGCATCAGAAGCTGATGAACCAACCGACGACAGGGGGGGTAGAATCGCCTCCGCACCAAGAGCAAGACACTCAGGAAAGGCGCTATCCAGAAAGGATCAGTAAGCCGCCCCAAAGACTGAATTTATAAATGGACTATTTTCAGTTAATGTTGCATGTTAAAAGTGTTAATTGTTAAATGAATGTTATGGTACTGTTAATCTAAAAGGCGAGGAGTTGTAGTGTATGTACCTTTAAGGGGAGAACTACTTTTTACTGTTAGTTTTAGAGTAACCCTCATCCAGTAAACACCTGTTGATTGTTCCTCTGCAGTCTCTGTCGATTTATTGAAGGACACCATACATCAAGATTCACGGATTTAACAAGAGCCACCACCCCAACTTCGCTACCTTGCGTGGCCTCTCTACTCCAGTGGTCTCCAGCAGTGACAGTGCTATCTCTGGCCACTTCCTTGTATTACTCACCACCCACATTCCCCTACCCGCTTCCAATCTCACTTCCGTGGGCTTCAGCAGCAGCGGAGACGGAAGCTTAAAGGGAGCACCAGAGAAGGCCCAGGACACAGCACGGACCTGAGCGGGAGCGGAGGTGGCGGCTTAAAAACCCTCCAAAAAAACAAGGAGTGATGTCACAGAACAGCGGGTAGGTGATTGGTTGGTGAGTATTACAGCTTTTTCGCTCTCTACGTTAGATAAGTGGATTAAATTCAGACCTGGGAGAGTATTAACTGCTATAACTTTATTGAATTAATAACTTAAACTAAATTAACTAATTAAAACTAAAAATTAAAAGTAAACATACTCATTTGAAGGAGGCGGAGTATAGGTCGAGCAGGAGGCCCAGAGAGAGTTCAAACCAGAGTAGCGGCGGCAGCGAGGAGGCAGAGTATAGATCGAGCGGGAGGCCCAGAGAGAGTTTAGATCAGAGCAGCGGCGGCAGCGAGGAGGCGGAGTATAAATCGAGCGGGAGGCCCAGAGAGAGTTCAGACCGGAGCAGCGGCGGCAGCGAGGAGGCAGAGTATAGGTCGAGCAGGAGGCCCAGAGAGAGTTCAGACCAGAGCAGCGGCGGCAGCGAGGAGGCAGAGTATAGATCGAGCGGGAGGCCCAGAGAGCGTTTAGACCAGAGCAGCGGCAGCAGCGAGGAGGCGGAGTATAAATCGAGCAGGAGGCCCAGAGTGAGCTCAGACTAGAGCAGCGGCGGCAGCGAGGAGGCGGAGTATAAATCGAGCAGGAGGCCCAGAGAGAGCGCAGAGCAGAGCAGCGGCGGCAGCGAGGAGGCGGAGTATAGATCGAGCAGGAGGCCCAGAGAGAGTTCAGACCAGAGCAGCAGCGGCAGCAAGGAGGCAGAGTATAGAGCGAGCGGGAGGCACAGAGAGAGTTCAGACCAGAGCAGCGGCGGCAGCGAGGAGGCGGAGTATAGATCGAGCGGGAGGCCCAGAGAGAGTTTAGACCAGAGCAGCGGCGGCAGCGAGGAGGCAGGGTATAGATCAAGCGGGAGGCCCAGAGAGAGCGCAGAGCAGAGCAGCGGCGGCAGCGAGGAGGCGGAGTATAGATCGAGCGGGAGGCCCAGAGAGAGCGTAGAGCAGAGCAGTGGCGGCAGCGAGGAGGCGGAGTATAGATCGAGCGGGAGGCCCAGAGAGAGCGCAGAGCAGAGCAGCAGCGGCAGCGAGGAGGCGGAGTATCGATCGAGCGGGAGGCCCAGAGAGAGTGCAGAGCAGAGCAGCGGCGGCAGCGAGGAGGCGGAGTATAAACCAAGTAGGAGGCCCGGAGTGAGCTCAGACTACAGCAACGGCGGCAGCGAGGAGGCGGAGTATAGATCGAGCAGGAGGCCCAGAGAGAGAGCAGAGCAGAGCAGCGGAGGCAGCGAGGAGGCGGAGTATAAATCGAGCAGGAGGCCCAGAGAGAGCGCAGAGCAGAGCAGCGGCAGCAGCGAGGAGGCGGAGTATAAATCGAGCAGGAGGCCCAGAGAGAGTTTAGACCAGAGCAGCGGTGGCAGCGAGCAGGCGGAGTATAGATCGAGCAGGAGGCCCAGAGAGAGCGCAGAGCAGAGCAGCGGAGGCAGCGAGGAGGCGGAGTATATATCGAGCAGGAGGCCCAGAGAGAGCGCAGAGCAGCGGCAGCAGCGAGGAGGCGGAGTATAAATCGAGCAGGAGGCCCAGAGAGAGTTTAGACCAGAGCAGCAGTGGCAGCGAGCAGGCGGAGTATAGATTGAGCAGGAGGCCCAGAGAGAGTTTAGACCAGAGTAGCGGCGGCAGCAAGGAGGCAGAGTATAGATCGAGCAGGAGACCCAGAGAGAGTTCAGACCAGAGCAGCGGCGGCAGCGAGGAGGCAGAGTATAGATCGAGCAGGAGGCCCAGAGAGAGTTCAGACCAGAGCAGCGGCGGCAGCGAGGAGGCAGAGTATAGATCGAGCAGGAGGCCCAGAGAGAGTGTAGACTAGAGCAGCGGCAGCAGCGAGCAGACGGCGTATAGATCGAGCAGGAGGCCCAGAGTGAGCTCAGACCGGATCAGTGGCGGTAGCGAGGAGGCGGAGTATAAATCGAGTCGGAGGCCCAGAGAGAGTGCAGACCAGAGCAGCGGCGGCAGCGAGGAGGCGGAGTAACTCCAGTGAAAACAACAACAAAAGCAACAACTGCATAACAGCTAAAGTGATGTCACAACCAGGGAAGGATCTGATTGGTGAATAGCTGGTAAGTGTTTCTAGTTAATAGTCTATTAAGTAAAGGCATGGCAGGGCAGCTCAGTCCCGTGGAATGCACATCCTGTGCCATATGGCAACTCCAGGATGTTTCCCGTGTCCTGGACAACCACATGTGCAGAAAGTGTCATCAGCTGGAGGAGCTCGAGCTCTGGGTTTTAGAGCTTGAGCAGCAGCTGGCATCACTGCGGTGCATCCATGAGGCTGAGATCTTCGTGGATAGCACTTTTCAGGAGGTGGTCACCCCACAGATAAAGAGTGTGCAGGCAGAAAGGGAATGGGTGACAGAAGAGGAGAACCGGGCAGGTATTGCAGGAGGCCCCTGAGTGCATCTCGTTCTCCAACTAGTATTCGGTTCTGAGTACTGGTGAGGGCGTTGATTCCTCTGGGGAGTAGAGCCAGAGCAAAGTCTGCGGCACCACGGGTGGCTCAGCTGCACAGGGGGTGAGGGAGAAGAGTGGGAAAGCAATAATGGTAGGGGATTCGATAGTTAGGGGAGCAGACAGGCATTTCTGCGGCCGCAGACATGACTCCAGGATAGTATGTTGCCTCCCTAGTGCCAGGGTCAAGGACGTCACCGAGCGGCTGCAGAACATCCTGAGGCAGGTGGGTGAACAGCCAGAGATCGTGGTCCATATCGGTACCAATGACATAGGTAGAAAGAGGGATGAGATCCCGCAGGCAGATTTCAGGGAGCTAGGAAAGAGGTTAAAAAGCAGGACCTCAAAGGTAGTAATCTCTGGATTACCCCTGGTGCCACGCACGAGTGAGTATAGAAATAGGATAGCGCAGATGAATGCGTGGCTGGAGAGATGGTGCAGGAGGGAGGGCTTCAGATTCCTGGGGCATTGGGACTGGTTCTGGGGGAGGTGGGACCTGTACAGGCCGGACGGATTGCACCTTAACAGGGCCGGAACCAATATCCTCGCGAGAAGGTTTGCTAGTGCTGTTGGGGAGAGTTTAAACTAATTTGGCAGGGAGATGGGCACTGTTAGATCCGTGTATCTTAATGTTGTGTCCTTCAATAATCAGACAAAAGACTGCAGGGAACGATCAACAGGTGTTTACTGAATGAGGGTTACTCTAGAACTAACTTTACAGATCACTACTCAGGGTTTATATACAGGTGTGGTCACTGCCGATAGTACAGTATACAGGAGCTGTAAAAAGTAGTTCTCCCCTTAAAGGTACATACATTACAATTCCTCCCCTTTTAGATTAACAGTACCATAACACTCATTTAACAATTAAATATCAAACTAATTACAATTAACACTTTTAACATGCAACATTAGCTGAAAATAGTCTATTTATAAATTCAGTCTTTGGGGAGGCTGCCTGATCCTTTCTGGATAGCGCCTTTCCCGAGTGTCTTGCTCTTGGTGCGGAGACGATTCCGGCCCCCTGTCGTCGGTTGGTTCATCAGCTTCAGATGCTACTGTTTCTGAGGTAGATGCAACCTGTACGTCGGGTTCCTCACCAGGTACGTATGGCCGAGACATGGGGTTGACTCGTTCCTGTGACTCTAGGATCTGGTCAGCATGGCATCTCACAATGTTCTCCCCAACATCCACTGTGTACATTAGTGGCCCCTGCCGTGTGCATATCGTTCCTGGTTGCCATTTCTCTGTTCGGTAGTCGCGGGCCAAGACTGGTTGCCCTACATTGAAGCTCCTTGTCGGCTTCTCATTGATGTGCTGGAATTGCTTACTCTCAACATCTCTTCGTACATTTGGTCTGAGCAAATCCAGACGAGATCTCAACCTTTGGTTAAAGAACATCATGGCCGGGGCCTGTTGGTGACTGCATGTGTCGCATTTCTGTAGGCTAACAGGAAATTGTCCACCTTACGCTGCAGTGGAATGTCGTCATCGCACATGGCCTTTACTGCTTTTTTAAAGGTTTGTACAAACCTCTCAGCCAATCCATTTGTGGCTGGATGATGCAGGGCGGATGTGTAATGCCTTACCCCATTCCTTTTCATAAATCTTCGAAAATCTTCGGACACAAACTGTGGTCCGTTATCAGAGCAAATCTGCTCTGGCAAGCCGTTCCTGGCAAAAATGGTCCGTAGGACTGCAATAGTTTTCTCCGTGATGGTGGAGGACATTTTGATCACCTCAGGCCATTTCGAGTGCGCATCCACGGCCATTAAAAACATTGAGTCCATGAATGGACCAGCAAAATCAATATGCACCCATTGCCATGGAGATGAGGGCCACTCCCATGGGTGTAGAGGGGCATGTGGTGGTGTATTTTGGACCTTCTGGCATCCTGAGCAGCTCTTTGTCAGGTCCTCGATTTGCTGATCGATCCCCGGCCACCACACATAAGCCATAGCAAGGCTTTTCATTTTCACCCCTCCCAGATGACCTTCGTGAAGCTCATTGAGCACTCTCTCCCTTAACTTGGGTGGAATTACCACTCGGGATCCACACATCAAGGTCCCCTGGCATACTGACAGCTGTTCTCTTCTGGATGAGAATGCTGGCAACAGTGAGTCGCCATGTGCTGGCCATCCCTTCACCGTCAAATCATATACCTGAGACAGCGTCGGGTCATTTCGGGTCTCCTTCTCTATACCAGCGTTAGTTACTGGCAAGCATTCAATTATAGTCAAATGAAATATTTCGACAGGATCCACTGCTGGTGCTTCCTCCGCAGTAGGCAGTGGCAGGCCTGATAGCCCATCAGCGTTTCCATGCTGTTTCGTGCCCTTATACTCGATGTCATATTGGTGCACCCCTAGAAAAAGGGTCCATCTTTGTAGCCGTTGCACAGTCATCACCGGAACACCCTTCTTTGGATTAAAGATGGAGACAAGTGGTTGGTGGTCAGTCAGCAAGGTGAACTTCTGCCCGTGCAGACAGTGATTGAGCTTTTTCACTCCCCACACTAGGCTGAGGGCCTCCCTGTCAATCTGGGCGTAGTTACGCTCGGCTGAGGTTAGTGACGGAGACGCAAAGGCTACTGGCCTCTCCGAGCCGTCCGGGAATTTGTGCGACAGCATCGCTCCAATGCCATAGGGTGATGCATCACACGCCAACCGAATTGGTAGTGCTGGGTTGAAATGAGCCAACACCTCTTTTGATGTGATCAATGCTTTGCTCTTCTGGAAAGCTCATTTACATTCGTCATTCCACTTCCATGGTACCCCCGTTTGCAGTAGGGTGTTCAGTGGGTGTAGTACGGTAGACAAATTCGGCAAGAACTTATGGTAGTAGTTCACCAGCCCGAGGAACGACCTCAGTTGTAACACATTTTCCGGTGCTGGAGCCTTGACTACTGCCTCAATCTTTTCAGGGGACTTATGTAACCCCTCTTCATCAATAACGTGGCCACAATACGAGATCTGCTTCTGGAAAAACTCGCATTTGTGGCGATTAGCTCGGAGCCCATATTCCTTCAATCTAGTGAGCACCTGCTCCAGGTTGGCGAGGTGATCACTGTCAATTTTGCCCGTGACCAGGATGTCGTCCAAATAACACTGGGTCCCTGGAATCCCTTGCAGGACTTGTTCCATTGCCCTTTGCCAAATAGCCGGAGCTGATGCTACCCCGAACACCAGCCGATTGTATTGGTAGAGACCTTTATGAGTGTTGATCGTGAGGTACTGTTTCGAGGCTTCTTCTACCTCCATTTGCAGGTACGCCTGGGCCAGATCAATCTTAGTGAAGCGTTTCCCTCCAGATAGCGAGGCGAAAATATCTTCAATCTGCGGAAGCGGATATTGTACAGTGTGAAGGATTGGGTTCACTGTCACCTTAAAGTCCCCACAGATGCGAACCTTCTTTGGTTCCCCAGGCGTATTACTCAACGACCTCTTCATTACAGGAACGATGGGTGTAGCCTACTCGCTCCAGGCCACTTTGGACAGTACTCCTGAATGTTCCAAACCTTCCAGCTCTGCTTCGACGGCTGGGCGGATCGCATAAGGCACCGGTCTGTCCTTAAAAAACTTTGGGCTTGCATTTTCCTCTATTTTGATCGTCGCTGTTATGCCTTTTAGTGTTCCGAGTCCCTGCTGGAACACTTCTTGTGCGTCAGTTAGCATTTTTGACAGTCGTCCAGGTGTGACGTCGTCATCCTTTTTGGCATCTACAGTCAGTGCTTGTATGGAATGCCTATCTAGCTGTATCTTCTGGATCCATTCACGTCCTAGTAGTGGTGGTCCTCCATCTGGCAATACATATAGGTCCATTTTTGGTGTTTCCTTGCCGTTATATATAACGTTCACCCTTATTTTTCCTTTGGGGTAGACTTTTTGCCCCGTGTACATCTTCAAGACAATCTTTGTATCTCTCAAGGGTATATGTGAGAATAGCTGCTTGTAGTCCCATCGATTTATGACTGTTAGGGCTGATCCTGTGTCCAATTCCATTTTCACTTGGACTCCTGCTATCTTGAGCGTGACCCAGATAGTTTGGTGATCCTCCGTTTTGATCACATTATGTCATTTCAGACAACCCAGCTCCTTGCTTCCGGAGTCTGTATCACTTTTCTGTTCGTCTGAACTACTCTCCGTCACCTTATGTACCTTCTTGTACTTCTCCTGTGGAGATTTCTTGCTGCTGGTTTTCTTTCCCGACCTGCAGACTCTTGCTATGTGTCCTACTTTTCCACACTGTCTGCACACTTTGTCCTTGAACCAGCAATCATTATGGTCGTGTGTTGTTCTGCCGCAGCGATAGCACTTCACTGTTCCGGATGACATTTCATTTGTGCCATATTCTTGCGGTCTCCGTTGTATCTCTGCAGCACCCCGTGCGCTGCTTCGTGTGATACTGCAATGCTGAAAGCCTTGTCCAGTGTAAGATCCTTTTCTGATAGAAGCCGTTTCTGGGTTCCTTCACTTTGAAGCCCACACACAAACTTGTCCCTTAAAGTATCTGCTAGTCCCGTTCCAAACTGGCAGTGTTTCGATAGCTTGCGCAGTTCCGTTAAATACTCAGCATTACTTTCATCTTTATGCTGGTTCCTTTTGTGAAACTTAAATCTTTCTGCTATCAGCAGCGGTGTGGGGTTTAAGTGGTCCTGTAGGATTGACACTATGTTTTCAAAATCCTTTTCTACTGGCTTCTCTGGGGTTTCTAGGTTTCGTAGTAAGCCATATGTTTTTGCTCCCATTGAATTCAACAATACCAGTGCTTTCTTGTCATCTGGCACTTCATTCGCCTTGCAGTATACTTCTATGCGTTCGACATATGTCGTCCAATCTTCGACTTCATTGTCGAACGCTGTGATACTGCCGCTCTTCGGCATTTTTGGGTGTGGTTAGACTGGCTTAAAATGGCGTCTCCCACGCTTTCCTTTCTTCCCCGCTGCGGCTTAAAATGGCGTCTTCCGCGCTGCTGCCAACGCCACTCTCGGCGGTCCTCGTGGCAAATGGCGATGCCCTGTGGGTTTCGTGCGCTGCTCCTGCGCTGCTGCCAATGCCACTCTCTGTGGTCCTCATGGCAATGGCAGCACGTCGCATTTTCCTCCGCGCCTCTCTCCCCTGTTGATGCTGCTCGGCCCTTGAACACCGGCTGCGCTCTGCTCTCTCTCGTCTCTCTCCCCGTTGACGCTGCTCGGCCCTTGAACACCGGCTGCGCTCTGCTCTCTCTCGCCTCTCTCCCCCGTTGATGCTGCTCAGCCCTTGAACACCGGCTGCGCTCTGCTCTCTCTCGTCTCTCTCCCCGTTGACGCCGCTCGGTCCTGAACACCAGCTGCGCCCTGTGCGCTCTGCCCTCTCTCTCTCCCCCATCGACGCTGCTCGGCCTTTTTCTGTGCCGCTCAGTCGGCTCTAGCCGCCGCTGTCCGGGAAGGGTCTGCGCAGTACCTGTTGCCAGCCCGTTTCGCTGGACCACCGTGACTGGAAAGCCAAGCCTGGCTCTCGACAGCTCCCCTGCGATGCTGAAATCTCCGCTGGATGACTGGGCGGTTGCCCGTGGTCGACGCCCGTGCTTCTGGACTCGACCTCCTTCCACTGTTCTCCAGGAGCGAATCCCTGGGAGGTGATGCAGAGTTGCAGGTAGGTTCGAATCTGCGTCGTCGCCAATGTTAGATCCGTGTATCTTAATGTTGTGTCCTTCAATAATCAGACAAAAGACTGCAGGGAACCATCAACAGGTGTTTACTGAATGAGGGTTACTCTAGAACTAACTGTACAGATCACTACTTAGGGTTTATATACAGGTGTGGTCACTGCCGGTACTACATTATACAGGAGCTGTAAAAAGTAGTTCTCCCCTTAAAGGTACTTACATTACAGGCACCATGATGTAACATTAGAAAGGGGAAATTGTTGTGTATGTAATATGTGTGCTACTTTGAACCTATGGACAGGACTGCACTACTTGTAGGGCGTAGTGATACGCAGTACCACTCCTGGCCATAGGGGTATAAATAGTACTGTGGGTACTGATCTCCCCTCAGTTCCCGCCTGTGGGCATGAAGTAAAGACCTACATATAGTCCCTACCTCCAACCAGTAAAGACCTGTTTGAGTTATACGTTTAAGTCTTTGTGTTAATTGTTCAATACAATACACATACTTAACACTGGCGACGAGTCAGGTTCTTACCCTGCGGCAGTTGAAGAGAGGTTTCAAACATCACCACCCCACTAGAAGCGACAGGCTTTAGGACTCTGAAGCCTCCATCAGCGACTGAGCACTGGAGTGCAGCAGCCATCCTGACAGCTTCCAGCGACTGACAGAAGTCTTTCTGCAGTTTCCTTGTTCAACCTAGGTGGTGGGGTAAGCCGTGCAGCGTTGGCTGCAAAGACAGGGCTGGGGAAGTTGGAGAAGATAAGGGCGATCGCAATCCCTGATAAGAGCCGCGGTGAAACGCGCGAGCGGGTAAGCCAGAGCCCGGGAGGGAGCGAGCAAGAGCCGCTTCGGTCGGGAGCCACTTCGCGATCCAGCGATCGCATCCGCTGATAAGGGCCGCACTCGGGCGATCGCGGCGAAGATAAGGGCCGCACTCGGGGGCTGAAGGGAGACGGCGTCGGGGGACGGGTGAAGACCGCCAAGCGCGGGAAAACCGCCATTTTGTGGGCGGAGGACGACGGCAAGAGCGGGAAGCTGCCATCTTTGATAACAAGTAAAGAAAATAAAATCTGAGAAATTGCAAATCTACAATGCCTAAACACGGGAATATTAGCACCTTTGATAGTGACCTCGAAGATTGGGCCATATATGTTGAAAGAGTAAAAAATTATTGTAAGGCCAATAAAATTCGTGACCAAGATAAAGCTCTAACATTATTAAATTTAATGGGTGCGAAGACATACGGGCAATTGAAACACCTGTTATCACCAGATGAACCGGCGGATAAGACGTTCGATGAGATTGTTACTGTCCTGAAAGATCATCTAAACCCCACGCCGCTGATGCTAGCGGAACGATTTAAATTTTACGACAGAAGGCAGCTACAGCATGAAAGCAATGCTGAATATTTGCTGGAATTGCGTAAATTAGCGAAATATTGCCAGTTTGGAACGGGACTGACAGATGCACTACGAGACAAATTTGTGTGTGGTTTATTTAAACAGGATACACAAAAGCGACTGCTCGAGGAGAATGAGCTGACGCTTGAGAAGGCGGTCACTATGGCAGCAGCACACGAAGCCGCAGCGAGAGGCACGGCAGTAATGCAGCTACGGTCACCGGAGCTCAGTGCACACAAATTGGGTGTGAGTTCTGGCAAATGTTATCGTTGTGGAAAGACAACGCATGATCAGAACCAGTGTTGGTTTAAAAACCAAGAATGTAGAACTTGTGGTAGGCTTGGACATATAGCTAGAGTATGCAGGTCAGGGAAGAAGACCAGCAACAAGAAGTCACCGCAAGGAAAATACGCAAAGGTACACAAGGTGACCGAACAGGAGTCCGATTCAGACGCTAGCAGTAATGAACTGGCTAGCTTAAGCTGTAATGAACTGGCTAGCTTAAGAGTACTCAACGCTGGTAAGGGTGCAGACCTCCAGACAATTTGGGTCACTCTTCAGATAGAAGGAGTCCAAGTAAAACTGGAATTGGACACTGGATCGGCATTGACGGTCATAAATAAGAAAGATTACGGAAAGTTATTCCAACATATTCCCCTACAGGATACGGGGATTATATTGAAAACATACACGGGGCAAAGAGTGTACCCCATCGGGAAAATAGAGGTTGCAGTGGTCCACAAGGGCGAAGACAGTCAAATAATGGACTTATATGTGATATCTGAAGGAGGTTCTCCACTACTAGGACGGGAGTGGATTAGGAAAATGAATATGGACTGGCATTTCCTACAAACAATAATGAGTGAGAACTCGGTGAAGATAGTCGGCCCAGACTCTGGAACGGATGATGGTAAGCCCAACTCAGGTGCAAAAGACAAAGTTTCAGCACAGAATTCCACTGAGCAACAACAACATAGTTTAACTGTGGATTCTGAGTCTGGCAAGTCTACTGATGTGCCCATTTCTGAGGGACACCGGGCTCGAACTCAACTCCATTTCAAACTACAACAGCAATTAGAACAAATGCTTCGCCGTTTTGAGCAAGAGTTGAATGCAACGAAAGAGTTCTTTGATATAGAGTTGGAGAATCTGGAAAGACAACAGAAGCAGCTGATGGAGAAAATGGAGCAGGAGCACACAAAACGTCTGATGTCAGAGGAGTTAACGGTCAGCCAACTCCTGCATATGCTGAAGGACAGGACTCTGAAGTGGGAAAAACTTGAACACGAACTTCAATATTCAAACGAAAGGGGTTCGGAGCTCTCAAAGGTTATTGGAAGAGCTGAGGTGGCAACACAGACTGAGATGACTGCAACAGAGCAGCCCTTGGATGCCAAAAGTACGCTGACTCACGTCAACGTAGAACAACAGACCGCTGAAACAGCTGCTCCGGTAGAGGGATTGAATAGTCCGATCAATCAATCTCCAAAAGAAGTTGAAGTAGTAAAATCTCAAATGAGGTCATTAGTAAACGACTTGCTGAAAGCCCAGAAAAAGCTGGATGAAGAGGTACGCATGAAGAAGTCTCTTCAGGAAAGATGTCTGGACTTGGAACAAAAGCTGGCTAACGCCCAGCTGGGTATGGAGGAAATAGAAGACCCTCTCGCTGGCCTAGATCAGGACGACACCGAATATTACTATGTCCTGTCCTGCCCAACTTGTAACTTCGACTCCCACCATACAGAAATCATGGAGGAGCACCGAAAGTCTACGGAACATCGGGAGAAGGTGGCTCTACTACGGAAAAAGGAGGAAGAGAAGGAGGAACTGCGCATGCAGCTGACAGTGGAGCCCAGAGAGTCTCCAAGAAGCAGAAAAGGAAAAGTCGAAACAGAAGATGACCCATCTGAACCATTATTACCTCTACCAGATCACACACGTGGTCCCTCCGAACGGAGCCAATTCAGTTCGGAAGTTCAAACTGTTAAATCCATGGAAGGACTATTGAATGAGTCACTCCAGCAATGTGAACCGACTACACCACAGAGATTGAATCTGTGAACTGTTTTCCGCAGAGACTGAATCTGTGATCTGTTTTGACATGAAGTTATCTATGTATCTATGTTATTCTGTTATGTAAACCTGAAGTTATATATGTATATATGTTATTACGTTATGTTAAATGGGGAGATGACTGTAAAGCTAGGAAGGGAGGAATGTTGTGTATGTAATATGTGTGCTACTTTGAACCTATGGACAGGACTGCACTACTTGTAGGGCGTAGTGATACGCAGTACCACTCCTGGCCATAGGGGTATAAATAGTACTGTGGGTACTGATCTCCCCTCAGTTCCCGCCTGTGGGCATGAAGTAAAGACCTACGTATAGTCCCTACCTCCAACCAGTAAAGACCTGTTTGAGTTATACGTTTAAGTCTTTGTGTTAATTGTTCAATACAATACACACACTTAACAGAAATAAAGTGCTCAAAGGATTGGGAGAGGCAGAGAGCACTAAAGTGAGAAATAGTCAGGTATTAGTTGGGGTCAAACTAAGAGAGAATACACAATGGTCTAAGATGGGTTTATGAACACATGAAGCGTATTAAACAAGGTAAAGTGAGCTGCAGGCACAAATAGCCACATGGGAATATGATGTCGTGGCAATAACTGAGACCTGGCTCAAAAAAGGGCAGGATTGGATATTAAATATTCCTGGTTATGAAGTGTTCAGGAAAGATAGGGAAGGAAAGATAGGAGGTGGTGTGGCAGTATTGGTCAAGGAGAATGTTACAGTGATGGAGAGGGAGGATGTCCTGGCGAGGTCAAGGACAGAATCTATATGGCTAGAGTTAAGAAATATTAGAAGTGCCATTACACTACTAGTTGTATTCTATAGACCACCAAATAGTGGAAAAGATATGGAGGAGCAAATCTGCAGAGAAATTAGAGAGGTGCAAGAACTATCGAGTAGTAATAATGGGGGGCTTCAACTATCCTAATACAGACTGGGATCGTAATAATGTTAAGGGCAGAGAAGGGGGAGAATTTCTGAAGTGTGTTCAGGAGAACTTTCTTGATCAGTATGTTTCTGGCCTGTAGAGGGAGGAGGCATTGCTGGATCTGGTTCTGGGGAATGAGGTAGGTCAAGTGGAGCAAGTGTCAGTAGGTGAACATTTAGGGAACAGTGATCTTAAGGTTTAGATTAGCTATGGAAAAGGGCAGAGAGCAGTCCAGAGTAAAAGGGCTCGATTTTAACGCAGCCGACAGGTGGGCTTTTAGGCATGTGGGGGTTAAAATCGCAAAAGCTGGGGGGTTGGGCCCCTCCCCACCTGGTTCCCGCCTCCATGCCATTTTAACCTAGGTGTGTCTGATGGACCCAAATCAGTCCCGCCTGCAACAGGCGAGACTGGTCTTTAGGGCCCTTAAACAGCACTAATTGGCCTTTATAATCCCATTTTAACAGGCCCTTGCCTGTTTAACCCTTTTCCCACGTAAAACATGCCTGGTGGGGATCACGCCTGTGAAACCTGGCATGAACACTATTGGTTTGCTGACAATCAGCTGCAGGTCCAACATTAAAGAGGATATTTGATCAGTCATCATTTGCAGGTGGCAGGACTTTGTTGTCTCAGGCCTGGGGCAACTTTTACCAGGCCTAACCACACCTGTGGAAGGTTGGGGCCTCACACACTTCTCCAGTGTGACCTCCTCGAGACCCCTCTCGCCACCCTCACTCAGCGCTTCCTCAACTGAGGCATCTACCAGAAGCATGAGAGGCCTTTTTTTCCTTCCCTTCTTGGCATTAGAGGACCTCCAGCCCCATTCGCAAAATGACACACGCCACAACTGCAGAAGTTGCCATCAGAATTTTTATGAAAAACAAACAACTGATGGCATTTTTACAAAATACACAGCATTTCACCCAAGTGACTACCCTTGTGACTATTTGTGCTTTATTTTCCTCTTACGCGTGCTCCTACGTAGTGCTTCCCCTGTGGCTTCAGCAGATGTGGAGGCCCTTTGCTCACTTTCCTGCTGCTCCTGTCTCAACACCTTTGGCGGGCGTCCTCTGGGGTGGCGAGCCTGTGAGGGCTCACCAGCCATCTGCTGCTCCTGCGGCTGTGCAGGGGTTGAGACCTCTATTTCCGTTGGGTGTGGACTCCGGCGGGGCTCTGACGGGCTCTGCAGTGGCATGGAAGTGTGAGCGCTTGGAGAGGAGCCCCCACTTCCTTGAGGTTTGCCACCAACCTCCCTCTCATGGGTCAGGTCCCCCTCAGTGCCTGCAAGTGGCTTGAGAGCAGCTTGCTGCACATCAGGGGGGCCATGGGGACCCGTATCTACAATGGCAGTCCTACTCAGAAGGACTTCCATGAAGGTTTGGTTTCTCTGTTTAATAGATGCCCATCGCTCCTCAAGAGATGTCATTCTATTCTGAACACTCACCATGTTTTTCATACCCTGGCGGCTAACCTCCTCCATGGCCGTATCCCTCCTCTCCTCTACCGTTGCCCTCCTCACCTCTACCGTAGCCATCCTCTCCTCTACAGTAGCCAGCCTTACCATGGAGGCAGCAATCATTTCTCCGTAGGTAGCCATCCTTTCCGTGTTCATGCGTTCATGCGCCAATGACTCCACAAAGGCTCTGCTCATGTTCGCTATGGACTCCTCCATTCGCTCCACACTCACAGCGACCCTCGAGACAAAGCCTGCCAGAGACTCCTGCATCTGTGCATGGAGTTCCATCACCTCTGATCTTACGGATGGACCCAGAGGCAGAGGGTCGACATGCAGCTGAGCCGAGCTGGCAGAGTCCTGCGCCCTCCGACGAGGACTCTCCACTACTGTCCCTGTCTCCACAATCTGCTGATGCTCACTTGTGAGCTGTGATACACCAGGTGACAACACTACTCTATGTCCCGAAGGTCCCACCGAGGTGTGAGTGTCTGCGCTGGTGCTGGGTGCGCTTATTTCTGCTGACGCTGCGCCCTCAGAGGTTGCAGATTCCTCTGAGGAGTCTGGAACCTCAGGCTCTTCCTCCTGCACAGTGGGGACGGGGGCTCTCGATGGTCCTGTGGGGGTGTCAAGGAAAAAGTTAGAGATGTGATGCCAAGGTTACATGCACATTGCATTTTGCAGATGATCATAAGTCCATATGATGTAGCTTCAGAATCATTATCAGTGACTCATGTAATGCCAATGAGAGAGATGGAAAACTATTCTGTCACCAGCTTGCGGGGCTGCTCCGGTCTGTCCTTCCCCAACGTCCACATCTCGGTCAGCCCCGGCAATCTCCAAGATGCCTTCCTCCCAGGGGGTGAGCTGGGCTAATGAGGGCGGCCCTCCTCCTCTCCTGGCTCACTCTCTCCTGTTGTGAGCTCTCTTTTCCTGCAATGAGGGAGACAAGTGGAGGTTGAATGAGAATGAAGGAGTGAGTGCAGAGATTGCATAGCATAGATACTTAGAAGGAGACAAAGATGGAGTGAGGTTGCAATACCAAGGGCCCTCCCTGTGTGTTGTCAGTTGTGTTCAAAGCATCAGAGTGAGAGGGAGTGTGAGAGCTGCATGGTGGCATAGTTCTGTACATGTGAGCATAGAGAGAGAGGGAATGGGTAAGGGTGCATGGATGTGAGTGTCAAGTGGGATGTGGAGGAAGAGATTGCTAAAGCTGAGTGCTGGTGAGGAAAGGCAATGGGGATCAGATTGAGGGTTGTGCTGCCTCTCCCTCTAACTTAACCTCACTGTATGTATTTAACTTAATTATATATGTATAACCTACCTGTTGGGGCCGTTGCCCCTTTAACTTACCTTTAGGGCCATTGCCCCTTTAAGACGCGCCTTAGTGTGCTGATGTCACGTCACGTACGACATAGCGTGCTGACGTCACGGCACGTACGACGTGACGTGCGTGAGGCGGCTGCCGGCCCGACTCGGCCTTCCAGAAAGGCCACCGGCACAGCCCGGCCGAGCGTCTTCGGCCGCATCTACCAGCCGCCCGGAGCGACGCGATCTTCCGCTCCCGCGGCAAGCACCGGCTCAGCCTGGCCTCCAGCTCCCGCTCCCGACTTCGGCCTCAACGGCCAGAAATGCGACCACGCGCATCACGTGACGCCCCAAGCGCGGACAACGCGACCGAGCGTGATGAGGTCATCACGCTCCCCACAGGACTGCTACGTAGTCCTCGTGGAGTCCTCGCTGGGACACAGACCTACACCACGGTGCTCCTACAGCAGCACAGGCTCCGAGCAGTTGTATTGTCCCCATGCTTGAGTCTTGGAAATTGTTTGTCTGTAAGTATTCTAGAATGCTATAGATGATTAGTGTGCACTGTATGTTGTAGAAAATGTTTAGTTGTAACTTTTCTCTGTCTAGCTGATTAACTAGTAGCTGTATTTTGATACACTATGTACAGGGTTAATTTAAAGAGAATGCCTCCCAGTTTACTAAATGTACTGTGTTGCTCAGGCGTACCTAAATTTGTGTATACATATCAGTTATGCGCTTGTATACTAATGTGTGCTTCCATTTCTGTGTTGTATTTCAGTTTTACAATAATAAGAATCTTTCAGTAAAGCGTTACAAGAAAAGTCAAGCCTTGTGATTTTTATGGGAAGATATCAAGTTGTTCGCTATCTGTCTAGCTCTGCATAGGATCGCGTTGCGAGGGCAGAATAGTAAAAAGACAACAGCACAGCGGGCTCAAGCACAGGAAGATACCACTCAGCTACCATGAGTGCGCTCAGGAAGACAATATACCATAGAGGACGTCGACCAGCTAATCGAGAAGCATGAGCCTCTCCGAGCAAACACTGCCAAGTCACAGTCCTCTAAAGTATCCTCTAGGTCATCTCGGCGGTCCAGCAGACCGTCGTCATCGACAGCTTCTGCAGCCGCCAAAGCACGTGCCAAGGCAAAAGCTGCCCAGGCTCAATTGTCCTTCGCTGAAAAAGAAGCTGACCTTATGAAGCAGAGAGCCGACCTCGACGCTAGTGTGATGAAGCAGAGAGCTGACCTCGAAGCTAGTATGATGAAGCAGAAAGCTGACCTTATGAAGCAGAGAGCCGACCTCGACGCTAGTGTGATGAAGCAGAGAGCTGACCTCGACGCTAGTGTGATGAAGCAGACGGCACAGTCCTCTAAAGTATCCACTAGATCATCTCGGCAGTCCAGCAGACCGTCGTCATCGACAGCTTCTGCAGCCGCCAAAGCACGTGCCAAGGCAAAAGCTGCCCAGGCTCAATTGGCCCTTGCTGAAAAAGAAGCTAGTGTGATGAAGCAGAAAGCTGACCTCGCTGCCAGTCTCCACATTCTCCAAAGCCAGAGAGCTGCCGCTGCCGCTAAAGCTAAAGCCGCAGCTTATGAAGAAGGTGAGGAGAACGAAGGCGGGGAGCCCAGCCAGGAAACATATGTTCTGGGACAGCCCCTCAGTCCAGTGCAACGTACAAGTGAGTATGTCCAACAACACTCCAAATTGTTCTCCAAGGAAACATCCAACTATCTCGACGCAGAACCAGCTACTCACCACAGTAGCAAACAGCCTGTTTTTGGAGACACTGAGCTTAAAGGAGAAGAAACAAGCAAGACTTACCTACAGAGACCTCCATAGCACTCGGCCAATCCAGCCAAGCAGTCCCCACCCGAGCCACAGGGTACACAGGACCTCGCTGGGTGCATTATCCGCCGAGAGTTGTTGAGTTCAGGCCTTCTGGAGTTAGATGGCCGTCCTGAAAGTTGTTGGCCATGGAAAGAGTCCAACCTGAGACTACACAAGGTAGCATCGAACAGTGGACAGGTGATGGAAGCCTTCCCTGCAGAGGACCGTGCCAAGGATCTGAAGGATTTGCACCTTGGAGTGGATCCTCCCCCCGTTCAACGGAGCCTGGGGCTCTCCTGGAACCTGGAAACAGACAGCGTCACATTCCTGGTGTCCCGTGAAGAAAGGCCATTCACACGGAGAGACGTCCTGTCCACAGTCAACAGTTTGTACGACCCTTTGGGGTTCGTAGCTCCCATAACAATGCAAGGAAAAGCATTAGTACGGGAACTCTCATCGGATCAGAGTGAGTGGGATGCTCCACTCCTCCCAGAAAAGGAAGCAAAATGGAACCTACAGTTGATCAGAGACAAGATTGACATCGATGTGGGCGCCGTCAAGTTCTTCACGGACAGCAAGATTGTACTTGGTTACATCCACAACTCCACAAGAAGGTTTTATGTGTATGTTTCCAACCGGGTGACTCGTATCAGACGATCCACTCACCCTGACCAGTGGTGCTATGTCTCCACAGACCTGAACCCTGCAGACCATGCTACCAGGTCTATAGCAGCAGCACACCTACAGCAAAGCAGTTGGTTCTCGGGCCCCTCTTTCCTGTCTAATGTCAACACAGAGGAGACTCCTGAGTCCAATCCCTTCACCCTTGTGGAGCCTGAAGCTGATACTGAGATTCGGCCTGAAGTTACGATCCTGGTCACCAAAGCCTCAGAATCTCAGTTGGGCTCACAACGCTTCGAGCGATTCTCAAGCTGGAGAACACTCTGCCGAACCACAGCCTGACTCATTCATGTAGCAGCATCCTTCAAGGGGAATTCGGACAACATAGAACGCAAAGGATGGAAATGTTCTAAAGAAGTATCCAGCACAAGTGAGCCTTCACAAGCCAAAGGTGTGATCATTCGCTCTGTCCAGCATGATGTCTTCAAGGAGGAATTCAAATGTCTTGAAGAGGGACAGACATTCCCCAAGCAAAGAGGAGAGTATTTATCCACCCTACAGAGCCGTAGGAAATGGACAGAAGACAAGCCAAACGTCAAAGTGAGAGACGTTGTCTTGCTGAAAGACAGCCAAACACGCAGAAATGAATGGCCAATGGGCCTGGTTGTCAAAACTCTGCCGACCAGGGACAAGAGGGTCCGCAAGGTGGAGGTGAAGATTGTCAAGGAGGGGCCTATCAAAGTGTTTCTGAGGCCAGTCTCAGAGATCGTAGTCCTCCTTTCTGAAGTAACCTAGAGAACGGACTCTGAGTATGTTGCAGCCAAAGGACGTTTTCTTCAGGTTTATTTTGTATCTGTAGTGGTACAATGGAATTGTACCAAGCGGGGAGTGTGCTGCCTCTCCCTCTAACTTAACCTCACTGTATGTATTTAACTTAATTATATATGTATAACCTACCTGTTGGGGCCGTTGCCCCTTTAACTTACCTTTAGGGCCATTGCCCCTTTAAGACGCGCCTTAGCATGCTGACGTCACGTCACGTACGACGTAGCATGCTGACGTCACGGCACGTACGACGTGACGTGCGTGAGGCGGCTGCCGGCCCGACTCGGCCTTCCAGAAAGGCCACCGGCACAGCCCGGCCGAGCGTCTTCGGCCGCATCTACCAACCGCCCGGAGCGACGCGATCTTCCGCTCCCGCGGCAAGCACCGGCTCAGCCTGGCCTCCAGCTCCCGCTCCCGACTTCGGCCTCAACGGCCAGAAATGCGACCACGCGCATCACGTGACGCCCCAAGCGCGGACAACGCGACCGAGCGTGATGAGGTCATCACGCTCCCCACAGGACTGCTACGTAGTCCTCGTGGAGTCCTCGCTGGGACACAGACCTACACCACGGTGCTCCTACAGCAGCACAGGCTCCGAGCAGTTGTATTGTCCCCATGCTTGAGTCTTGGAAATTGTTTGTCTGTAAGTATTCTAGAATGCTATAGATGATTAGTGTGCACTGTATGTTGTAGAAAATGTTTAGTTGTAACTTTTCTCTGTCTAGCTGATTAACTAGTAGCTGTATTTTGATACACTATGTACAGGGGCTAATTTAAAGAGAATGCCTCCCAGTTTACTAAATGTACTGTGTTGCTCAGGCGTACCTAAATTTGTGTATACATATCAGTTATGCGCTTGTATACTAATGTGTGCTTCCATTTCTGTGTTGTATTTCAGTTTTACAATAATAAGAATCTTTCAGTAAAGCGTTACAAGAAAAGTCAAGCCTTGTGATTTTATTGGAAGATATCAAGTTGTTCGCTATCTGTCTAGCTCTGCATAGGATCGCGTTGCGAGGGCAGAATAAGGGTGATGGAAACATCATACAGTACTTACTTTTCCAGTGCGAAGGTGGTCATGGAATCTTTTCCTGCACTGCAACCACGTTCTTCGTGTGAGCCCCAAGTAGTTGACTTGACCTGCCACCTGTAGCCACACAGCCTTGGTCTGACTGGGAGGCCTCTTCCTCCCTGAAGAAGGGAACAGGACCTCCCTGTGGGCCCTAGCACCATCCAGTAATGCCTGGAGTGAAGCCTCATCAAATTTGGGGGCAGATCTGGCCCTCCCGCTGGCCGTTGCTCCTGCAGGCTCCTGTGCCATCTTAATGGTGAAGTTTGGGAGCCTGCAGAGGAAGCAAGGCGTGCTGTGGACCTTAAAAGCAGCAGCAATGATGACGTCATATTCTGCGACTTTCTGACTGGAAATACTCAATTGCCAAGTTGGAAATCAATTGGCCAATTGAGTTAAAATTGCATCAATCTCACAGACCCGTTTAGAATTGTGTGGGAATCACTAAATTCAGGGAACCCGCCAATTCCCCGCACCTGAGATAAAATCGACCCCAAAATGTTTAACTGGGGGAAGGCCAATTTCAGTGGGATGAGAATGGATCTGTCCCGGGTAAACTGGAATCAAAGATTGGCAGGCAAAACTGTAATAGTGTGGTGGAGCCACTAAGGGACTCCAATCAATTGTATATAATTCCCTTTAATAATATGTTGGCTACAGCCTGAGTCTGTATCTTTGTTTTCACTGTTTACTTGTACAGAGCGCGATCACTTTAACAGCGCAGGTAAACGCAATGACGTCATGCCGTTCATCACGTGATCCCCACCGGCGGGAAAAATGTGATGACGTCATGACATCAGCCATGGGACCGCCCTAGCAGTCCTCGTGGAGCCTCCGAACTGACTAGACCGATATTCGATGTTCTCCTGTAGTTATCTGTTAAACTCTGTTACTTTTCATTAAACCTCGTTTATTTGATCGCCTGAGTGGACCTCAGTCTTTTGGATAGGAACTAAACATTCCTACATTGGTGACCCCGACTTTTGCGAACGGTTTTCGCAGAAGTTACTGAACATGGAATCGAACGCCATTGCTTTGAAGCTACCACAGTTCTGGGAGCAACAGCCAGCCGCGTGGTTCATCCAGGCTGAAGCCCAGTTCGCAATCAGGAACATCATTGCGGATCAGACCCGTTACTATCACATGGTCTCCGCCCTCGACAGCGCCACAGCCTCGCAGATCGTCAGCCTGCTTGGTAATCCACCAGAAGATCGCAAGTATGATACAATAAAGGCGTGGTTGTTACAGGTCTTTGGGCTCACGAAGTCGGAGTGCGCCCGCCGGCTGCTCAATATGCCCGGCCTCGGGGACTCCAAGCCGTCCGAGCTCATGAGCCAAATGCTCACGCTCCTGGGCTCCGAACCGGAATGCTTCCTCTTCAGGGAGCTATTCCTCAGCCAGCTACCGGAGCAAGTGCAGGCTGCCCTAGCCAGGTCGGAAGTCACCGACTGCGCAGAGCTGGCTGCTGATGCGGACAAGATCTTCGCGGTGACACAGCAGTACTGTACTGCCACGAGGCGCCCATCCCCTACAGACGCCGCTCCAGCCCCTCAACCTGCGGGGTTGTGCTTCTACTACGCCCGTTTTGGCGCGAAAGCAAGATGTTGCCGCTCTCCCTGCAGCTTTTCGCTGAAAAAAACCCAGCAGCCACCCTGTCGAAAGAGGACCGAGTATAAGGAGCGCCCCGCGGCTGCGATGGCAATCGGTAATTCGGGAAAACTCCTCTTCATCAACAACTCCCTATCTGGTCGACGTTTCCTTTGCGACACCGGGGCGCAGTGTAGCATCCTACCCACGTCAGATCTTGATCTACAAGTTGGGGGGCACGGCCCCTCCCTCCAGGCGGCTAATGGCGGGGCCATTCGGACCTTCGGAAGCCAGCGGGTCCAGGTGTGCTTCGGCGGCCAGCGGTTTTACTGGGATTTCATCACGGCCAAAGTCTCTCAAGCCATCCTCGGGGCGGATTTTTTGTGTGCCAACGGCCTCCTGGGGGATGTACGGCACCGCTGGTTGATTAATGCGGCCACTTTTCACTCCATCCCGTGCTACCGCGGTAACACTGTGGCGCGCAGTGTCTCCTGCGCGTCCCCACCTCCGGATGACTTCACTTGCCTCCTCGGAGATTTCCCAGATCTGACCAGACCCACTTTCTCTTCCACGGCCACGAAGCATGGTGTCGAACACCACATCACCACTACTGGCTCCCCGGTCTACGCACAGGCCCGGCGCCTCGAACCTGGCAAGCTCATGGCTGCGAGAGCGGAGTTCGACATGATGGAGCGGCTAGGGATTATTCGCCGGTCGAATAGTCCCTGGTCTTCGCCTCTCCACATTGTTCCGAAACCTGGCGGCGGATGGCGGCCTTGCGGCGACTACCGACACCTGAACGACGCCACTACTCCTGTTCGGTACCCGATCCCTCATATTCAGGATTTCTCTGCACATTTGGCAGGAAATACCATTTTTTCAAAAGTCGACCTTGTCCGTGGCTACCACCAGGTCCCCGTACACCCTCAAGACGTCCCGAAAACTGCAGTCATCACCCCATTCGGCCTGTTTGAATTTCTGCGGATGCCGTTTGGATTGAAGAATGCTGTACAGGCTTTCCAGCGCTTGATGGATTCCGTGCTTTGGGACCTCAAGTTTCTATTCGTCTACCTCAACGACATCCTCATCACCAGCCCTAATAAAGAGGAGCACATCTGCCATTTGCACACCCTCTTTAGACGCCTCAGTCAACACGGCTTGATCATCAACCCGGCCAAGTGCCAGTTCGGCCTGCAGCAGATTGATTTTTTAGGCCATCGCATCACATCAGATGGCGCAATTCCCCTGCAAACGAAGGTGGAGGCAGTTACTTCGTTCCCGTGCCCGCAGTCCGTCAAGGCCCTGCAGGGGTTCCTCGGGATGGTAAATTTTTATCACCGTGCAGCCCCTGTACGAGGCCCTCAAGGGCAAGTCCGGCAAGGATCCGATCAGCTGGATGGTCGACATGGATTGGGCGTTCGTCGACACAAAAGGCGCGTTAGCCAACACAACCATGCTGGCACACCCGCTGCCAGGGGCCACCATCGCCCTTACCACCGACGCGTCAGACTACGCCATCGGCGCAGTGCAGGAACAGTGGGTGCAGGGGACGTGGCAACCGCTGGCATTTTTCAGCCATCAACTACGGCGAAATGAACAAAAGTACGGCACGTTCGACTGGGAGTTGCTGGCCCTTTTTCTGGCCATCCACCATTTCCGGTTCTTGCTAGAGGGACGTCCGTTCACGGCTTTTGTGGACCATAAGCCACTAACGTTCGCTATGGCCAAGACCGCCGAACCGTGGTCAGCTCGGCAACAACGTCAGTTGACCTTTATCTCAGAATTCACCACTGACATTCAGCATGTGTCCGGTAAGGACAACCTGGTGGCGGATTGCCTCTCCCGCGCGACCGTTCATGCAGTCCAGCTTGGCATTGACTATGCCATCATGGCTGTGGATCAAGCCTCGGATCAGGAGGCCCAATCTTACAGAACCAACCCCTCTAGCCTCCAAGCGGCTGACGTCAAATTCCATGCCGCGGGCACTACGCTACTCTGCGACGTCTCCGTAGGAGATCCTCGCCCTATCGTCCCGGTCGCCTGGCGCCAAAAAGTTTTTGACGCCATCCACGGGTTGTCGCACCCTGGCATGAAGGCTTCGCAATGGTTGATGTCGTCTAAATTCGTGTGGCGGGGCATGCACATGGATGTTCGCAACTGGGCCAACACCTGCGTGGTCTGCCAAAAGGCCAAGGTGCAGCGCCACTTTCGCCGTTCCGGAACGTAGGTTTGATCATGTGCATGTGGACCTGGTGGGGCCACTTCCGCCTTCGCACGGGTTTACTCATCTTCTTACAATGGTGGACCGCACCACTCGATGGCCGGAGGTGGTTCCTCTGTCTTCCACCACTTCCGCAGACGTCGCCAGGGCATTCATCTCCTCTTGGGTCGCCCGCTTCGGGGTACCGGCGGACATCTCGTCCGATCGTGGGCCGCAGTTTTCTTCGGAGCTCTGGAATGCTGTGGCTCAGGGGCTCGGCGTCAAGCTACATCGCACCACTGCCTACCATCCACAGGCGAGCGGCCTGTGCGAACGATTCCACAGGTCGCTCAAAGCCGCACTGTGAGCCAGCCTTCAAGGCGGGGGCTGGGTGGACAGGCTTCCAAGGGTCCTTTTGGGTCTTCGTACGGCATCTAAAGAAGATCTTCAATCGTCCTCGGCGGAGCTCATATATGGCCAGCTGCTACGCGTACCAGGGGATTTCCTTCCGTCTCTAACAGAGCCATGGTCCGCGTCCCAGCAGCTCATCAGCCACCAGGAGGCAGCCAGAAGTTTCGCTCCAGTGCCTACGTCGCATCATGGCTTGCAGAGTTCCCACATCCCAGCTGAGCTGAAGAACGCTGACTATGTGTTTATCTGCCACGATGCTCATCGGGACCCGCTCAAACCCCCTTACACTGGTCCTTTCCGTGTGATAGAACCGGGAGACAAATCTTTTTCGGTCGATGTCGGTGGTAAACCGGACCACATTTCGGTTGACCGGTTGAAGCCGGCTCACTTGGACCTTGACCGCCCAGTCGAGATCGCTCAACCGCCGAAACGTGGCCGACTGCCCACAGTCGCCATGCCAGATGAAATGCAACCACCCGCCAGCTCGCCCGCCGTCCATCAGCTTCCACTTCAAGGCTACAGAAGTCGATCTGACAGGCTTGTCAGGCCTCCTCGCCGTTTTACTTTTGCTATTAAAGACAATTCTGGGGGGGGGGCGCATGTGGCGGAGCCACTAAGGGACTCCAATCAACTGTATATAATTCCCTTTAATAATATGTTGGCTACAGCCTGAGTCTGTATCTTTGTTTTCACTGTTTACTTGTACAGAGCGCGATCACTTTAATAGCGCGGGTAAACGCGATGACGTCATGTCGTTCATCACGTGATCCCCACCGGCAGGAAAAACGTGATGACGTCATGACGTCAGCCACGGGACCGCCCTAGCAGTCCTCGTGGAGCCTCTGAACTGACTAGACCTATATTCGATGTTCTCCTGTAGTTATCTGTTAAACTCTGTGGCCTAGAAATTCGGTGGGCTGCGCCACCAGTTAGCGCCTAAAGGGGGCACTCAGTGGCTTTAGCGCCACTGGCCGTGCCCCCCACGATACTTAGTGGGGCGCTAATGGCGGCGTTAGCCTGTAGCGCTGCGCCGCCACCGATGACGTCATCGGTGTGTGCAGCGCCCCGCTACCGCCCTGATCACGATATTTGGTAGCGCCCGCCTCTGTAACACCGTTCGCAAATCACGCCCGGTTCACAGGGCCTACCTGTGGCGGTAGTGGCACAAATTAAGGTGGAGGTGCGGGGCGGCCATTTTTTTCGGTGGCCGCCTGCCAGCACCTCCGTCCTCGGCCTCCTGATCCCCCCCCCCACCCCCCCCCGGGCAGTGCCGGCTGTGTCCCGAGAGCTCAGCACTTCTCCTCGGTGCCGGGCTCTTTTGCCGGCACTCGCGATCGGTCATCGCGCTGGTGCAGGCCCCTCCCCCTTAAGAAGGGGAGGAAGACCTGCAGTACCGCAGCGCGCCGTGCAGCAGCGTGTGGCGCTGCGGCACGTTGCGCTGCGATATTCAGTTTCAGCGCCCCAAGAAGGACACGGGGCGCCTCGAGCAGCGCCCCGCGTCCCTCTTGGGGCGCTCAAGCTGAATTTCCGGCGGGCGCAACGGCTCCGATCGCAGCGGTAATTCCGGCGCCCAGGCAAGCTTGGTGCCCCGTTTGGGGCTCCACCAAATTTCTAGGCCTGTTACTTTTCATTAAACCTCGTTTATTTGATCGCCTGAGTGGACCTCAGTCTTTTGGATAGGAACTAGACATTCCTACAATAGAACAATGGGCTGCCTTTAAAGAGGAAATAGTTCAGTTACATTCCCACTAGGGGAAAAGGCAGGGTAACTAAAGTCAGGGCTCCCTGGATGACGAAAGAGATAGAGAATATGATAAAGCAGAAAAAGAGCATGCATGACAGATGTCAGGTTGCAAATACATCTGAGAATCAGGCTATATATAGAAAGATCAGAGCAGAAGTGAAAAAGAAAATAAGAGGGGCAGAGAGGGTATGAGAATAGAATGGCAGCCAACATAAAAGGTAATCCAAAAGTCTTTCACAGGCATATAAATATTAAAAAGGTAGTAAGAGGAGGGTTTGGGCCGATTAGGGACCAAAAAGGAGACCTATGCATGGAGGCTATGTGACTGTGACCATGGTAAACTATCCCTCCTTCTCCTTCGTGACCTGTCTACAGTTGACCACACCATCCTCCTCCAACACCTCTCCTCGGTTGTCCAGCTGGGTGGAACTGTACTTGCCTGGTTCCATTCTTATCTATCCAGCAGTAGCCAGAGAATCACCTGCAATGCCTCCTCTTTCCGCTCCCGCACCGTTACCTTTGGTGTCCCCCGTGGAACTATCGTTGGCTCCCTTCTATTTCTCATCTACATGGTGCCCTCGGCGACATCATCCGAAAACACAGCATCGGGTTCCACACGTATGCTGACGACACCCAGCTTTACCTCACCAGCACCTCTTTGAACAACAACAACTTGCATTTATATCGCGCCTTTAACGTAGTAAATGGGATACGGTGCAAATTGATCTTTTTTTAAAAAAACTAGCTGAAAGCAGCCTTAATCTGAGGATAATCTTGATCAAAGCATTAAAACTACTGGGCAAAACTAGATCTGCGATTAGAAAGCTTCAAACTTCTCTCCATTAGCCCTAACTAATTACGGCAAAGAATGATGGACAATATTCCTGTTATCACTGACAAATCCCTTTTTCGCACATGATTCTCAGTGCAGGACTAAGTAGGAATACATTTTTTTTTTAATTCCAATGATTTAGTTAGTAAATGCAACACATGATGTGATACTGGGCTACACAGGCTAGGTACAATAGCTTGCATTTATATAGCACCTATAACATAGAAAATCATCCCAAGGTGCTTCACAGGAGCGTTATCAAACTAAATTTGACACCAAGCCACATAAGGAGATATTAGGACAGATGACCAAAAGCTTGGTCAAAGAGGTAGGTTTTGAGGAGTATCTTAAAGGAGGAGAGAGAGGTGGTCAGGCAGAAAGGTTAAGGGAGGGAATTCGAGAGTTTGGGGCCAAGGCAGCTGAAGACACGGCCACCAATGGTGGAGCGATGAAAATCGGTGATGCACAAGAGGCCAGAATTGAAGGAGTGCAGTGATCTTGGAGGGTTGCAAAGCTGGAGTTGGTTACAAAGACAGAGAGGGGCAAGACCATAGAGGGTGACATAAGAAAACTACTAGGCACTTGGTCAGAGTATTAAACAAGACTTTAATCGACTGTTTCACAACATGGAAGTCTAGTTATCCTTCACTAGTTCCTGTTTACAAAATGTCCCTGAGCAAGCTGGGCCCGTGCCCGAGTATTTATACTCTCCCTGGACAGCGCCACCAGCAGGCCGCCCAGTATATTTCATAAGTCCTTTCTACATAAATAGCACCATTTATGTCATTCTTCCCACCTGAAAGATTGGAAGTCCGACGGCTTCTTACTACCGAATTAGGCAGACTAAGAATAGACGCAGCCGTTTGGATCTTCGTCGGTGGCCGGAAGGCACGTCTCCTCGGACCATGTTTTGGTCCCTGGGTCGCTTAGTTCATACCAGCGGGCTGGCAGAGTCCGTGTTGCTTTGATCGACCCGAGGGGGACTGGGGAGATCGTGGCTCCGGGTGCGTTTGGATATCGATTGTTGGCCAGAAGGCACGTCTCCTCAGACCATGTTTTGGTCCCTGGGTCGCTTAGTTCGTACCAGCGGGCTGGCAGAGTCCGTGTCGCCTTGATCGACCTGAGGGGGACCGGGGAGATCGTGGCTCTGGGTGCGGGCCCCCACAGGCGCAGAGCTGGCTTCACCCTGCCCAGTAGTCGGCAATTGACCGGTGTCCTGGCTTCGGGTGGCCATCCCGCTGGGAGCACTCAATTCAATTCAATTGTATTTGTCATATATGCAGCAAACCTGTGTACTGCACAATGAAATGTTGATTTTTACGAGTCCTCTCTGTTCCCCGGGTTGATCCGGCAGAATAGCTGGCAGATCCCTTGACGTCCTGGGTAGGGCGTCATCCTCAGAGGAGCGCAGGGTATCGGCGTCATTGATACGGGTCCCACCCTCAATTGGGTCCGTGGGACCGGTCGGGCAGGGAGCCAGATCCCGGAGTGACACTGCAGATTCCCGGCCATCAGGGTACCGCACGTATGCGTACGTGGGATTGACATCCGTCAGTTCCACTTCGTCGACGAGGGGATCACTCTTAGAGGATCGGATGAATTTTCGGAGCAGCACGGGGCCAGGAGCTGCCAACCATGATGGTAGGGACGTCCCATGAGTGGAGCGACGCTGGACCCCGAAGAATCGTTCGTGAGGAGTAGCATTGGTGGATGTAGAAAGAAGAGACCTGATGGAATGCAACGCATCAAGCAGCACAGTTTCCCACTGCTGGTCTGATAGGTTGTGTGACCTCAGTGCTTTCCAAATGATCTTTCAACCTATCCGTTTCCAATAGGATGATATGGTGTCATTCTACTTGTGGCGATTCCCCGTTGGGAAAGATAACTTTTGAGTTCGCTTGACATGAAGGAGGGACCCGATCAGAGTGGATGAAATTGGCCGTACTGCAAAGGGAAAAGACCTGATCGAGGCATTTGATCACTGTGGAAATAAGCATATTGGGACAGGGGAAAGCAAAGGGAAAGCGTGAAAATTCGTCCACCATAGTAAGGAGGTGTTTCGCGTTGAGGAAGGCAGTGGCCCTTTAAAGTCAATGCTGAGTCGCTGCATAGGCTGTGTGGCGTGTATGAGCGAGCCATCCGACGGACGGAAGAATTGCGGTTTTAATTCCGCGCAAATTCTACAAGTGGAGCATGTTTTTCTCACGTCTTCCGTAGAAAATGGAAAATTTTTAGATTGCACAAAGTGTAACATACGGGTAAAGCTAGGGTGGCATAAGTCATTATGAAGATCCGCAAGAGTTGAAGTTGACATGGAAGAGCTGAATGCACTCGTGAGGGTATCCAGGGCCACATATTCTTTGCCGGGTCGATACTGTATGGTGTAGCCAAAGGCGGCCAATTCCATCCTCCAGAGCTGTATTTTGTTATTCTTGATCTTAGTGCGTTTCCGGTTATCCAGCATAAAGGCCACGGAGCGCTGATCGGTTATAAGTGTGAAATGGCGACGAGGGAGAAAATGACTCCATTTACGTACTGCTTCGATGATGGCTGTAGCCTCCTTCTTGACAGGAGGATAATGGAGCTCTCTGCCCTGCAAAGTTCTGGACAGAAATGCTACGGGTCGACAACCTTGATTCAAGGTAGCCGAGATCGCCACATCCGATGCATCACACTCGACCACGAAAGGGAGATTTTCATCGATGGAACGAAGCGTGGCTTTTTCCAGTTGTTGCTTGAGGAGGTCGAAAGCTGAAACAGCCGTTGCCTTCAACGGAAATGACTTTGCGTGAAGCAGGGGCTGGATCTTGTCGGAGAAGTGGGGTATCCACTTCGCATAATAGGCGAACATGCCGAGGGCCCGACGAAGATAGCTGAGATTCGTAGGAGGAGGGAGCTCCTGAAGCGGACGAAGTCACTCCGGATCCGGTTTGATGACACCATTGCCTACCCAGTAGCCAAGGATGTTGACTGATGGTACTGATTTCACAGATTTGCACTCATTTAAGGTTAAGTTGCGACGACGGAGAACGTCAAGAAATTTCTGGAGGTTGGCATCGTGCTCCTTCTGGTCATGACCAGCAATGGTGATATTATCCAGATATGGAAAAGTGTCCATTAAGTTCTCTTGTTTGATTAGGCTATCCATTGCCCGTTGAAAGACGGCCACCCCATTGGTGACCCCAAATGGAAGGCGATGAAACTGGTAAAGCCGACCATTGGCCTCAAAGGCTGTATACTTTTTGTCAGAGTTCTTTAACAGTACTTGATGGTATGCGCTCTTTAAGTCAAAAGTTGAAAATACCTTGTAGTTGGCAAGGTTATTAACCATGTCATTGATGCGTGGTCGTGGGTAGGCATCCAGGTCGGTATACTGGTTAATAGTTTGTGAGTAATCGATGCAAAGACATTTCTTGTGTTGCTTCAGAGGATTTTTGACAACGACGACTTGAGCCCGCCAGGAAGATGAACATGGCTCAATGATACATCAGCTAGAAGGCGAGAGATCTTTGCGTCGATAAAGGATAGATCATCTTGGCTGAAATGTCGTGATCTAGTGACTATGGGCTTACATTGGGGGGAAAGATTGGCAAGCAAGGAGGGCTCATTGAGCGAAGCCGCTGAAAGCGCACAAAATGATACTTTGGAAATAGTAAGCTCCGGTTTTGACCCTCCAAACTCAAAAGTGAGTCTTTTGTGTTGTTTCTGGAAATCCTGTCCCAGGAGCACATCACTGCATAGGTTTTTGAGCACCCCTAGCCGGGTGGAGGAATAAGTGCGGCCATTGAGAATAAGGTCGACAAGACAAAAGCCGGAAGAGCTGGTGGTCAGTGTCATCAGAGCCATTGCAATTTCCCTGTCCAAGGGGTAAACACGCAGTTTTAACTTACTGACACAGCCTGCTCAGTGATGAAGCTGTCAGAGCTGCATGAGTCGATTAGTGCACTCAAAAGTGTCCATTTAGCGTCCATTTACTGAAACCTTCGTGGCCGCATGGGACAGGCTTTGGGGAAAAACAGCTGTGATGGGAGGAGGAGCAGTTTTACCCTTAACAGTTGTAACCTTAGTAGTGGCTCTTGGGGGAGGAGCAGTTTTATAGATCAGCAGCTGTAACCTTAGCAGTGGCTCTTGCGGGAGGAGCAATTTTATAGATAGCAGCTGCAAAACTAACAGGGGCTCTTGACCGGTATACCTTCAAAAAGTGACCTTTCTTACTAACAGAGGCTCTTGACTGACATACCTTAGAAAAGTGACCTTTCTTACTGCAATGACTGCAGGTTGCATTACAAGCAGGACAAAATTTCCTATAGTGGAATGCACCTCCACAGAAGAAACACTTCCTTCCAGATTGCCAAGATGCCGCTAGGGCAGGGTTGTCATCAGTGACGGCTTCTAGAGTAGGGTCATCATCGGCTAGGCTAGAGTAGTCATCAGTGAGGGCTTCCACCTGAGGCCCACTGGAGGAGTCACCAAAAGTGATAGCAGTAGTCCGTGCACACGGTAAAAGATAGGCATCTGCATTTTATTTTGCTAAGTCCAGAGAACTGTCTGGTCATAGGCAGCTGCATTTTGTTTTGCTAAGTCCAGAGAACATGCCTGGTCATAAGCTGCTTGTAACTTGAGGGTTTTATTCTCCAACAGACGCTGGCGTATGAAAGGAGACACAATTCCGTTAATAAAGGAATCACGAATTAACTCCTCCTGGTACTGCTCAGCTGAGACAGCTTTGAGATTACAATCCTTGCTGAGCCTGCAAAGCTATTGAAGGAATTCGTCAAGTGATACCCCGGGTTGTTGTCGAGCTGTGGCCAGTAGATGCCGAGCAAAAATTTTGTTTGGGGCCTTAACATATAGTTGCTGTAGTATTTGGATAGCGGAGTCATAGTCTACACAGTCTTTGATATAATCAAACACATGAGGGGATACATAATTGGCAAGTATCTCTAACTTATCAGCAACATTCTCACCACACACCCTGAGGAAGTTGTTGAAGGTATGATACCAGTGTTTCCATACCTTAGGCGTTGTAGGTGAATTCGGGTCCAGGTCAAGACGGGCGGGTCGGAGTAGTTTCTCCATGATGGATTGATTACTACCTCTGGGTCCCTTCTACCGTTTGAGTCATAGCCGTCTGTTCCCAAAACCACTCAGAGCGTGGAGCAGCAAACAGTCGATTAAATTGACGTAAGAAAATTACTAGGCACTTGGTCAGAGTATTAAACAAGGCTTTAATCGACTGTTTCACAACATGGAAGTCTAGTTATCCTTCACTAGTTCCTGTTTACAAAATGTCCCTGAGCAAGCTGGGCCCGTGCCCGAGTATTTATACTCTCCCTGGACAGCGCCACCAGCAGGCCGCCCAGTATATTTCATAAGTCCTTTCTACATAAATGGCATGATTTATGTCAGAGAGATTTGAAAACAAGGATGAGAATTTAAAAATCAAGGTGTTGCCGGACCGTGAGGCATTGTAGGTCAGCGAGCACAGAGGTGATGGGTGATCAAGACTTGGTGTGAGTTCGGATAACATGCTTTGCTCTGGGCTCTTAATAAATGCAGTGTTCATATTGAGTCTTTGGTCCATGACTTAGAAAGGCTTCAGCTGTCTAAGTAACAACAACTGTTTGTAAAGGGAAGGATGGGTCTCCAGCACGATGAAGCTTTGTAGCCTGTAATATTTAGTGGGCAAATTTAGACTATGCACAGTTCTGGTCTCCATATTACAAAAAGGATATAGGAGGTGCAAACAAGATTTACAAGAATGATATCAGAACTGAGAGGTTATCAGGAAAGACTGAACAGGCTGGGGCTCTTTTCTCTAGAAAAGAGATGGCTGAGGAGCGATCTAATAGAGGCCTTTAAAATTATGAAGGGGTTTGATAGGGTAGACGTAGAGAAGGTGTTCCCACTTGTGGGGAGTCCCAAGGTAAGGCCATAAATATAAGATAGTCAATAATAAATCCAATAGGAATTCAGGAGAAACTTCTTTATCCAGAGAGTGGCTAGAAGTGGAACTTGCTACCACATGGAGTAGTTGAGGCGAATAGCATAGATGCATTTAACAGGAAGCTAGATAAGTACATGAGGGCGAAAGGAGTAGAAGGATATGTTGATAGGGTTAGATTAACTAGAGTGGGAGGAGGCTCTTGTGGAGCATAAACAATGGCATAGACCAGTTGGGCTGAATGGCCTGTTTCTGTGCTTTAAATTCTATGTAATTTATCAGGTTTTTTTTATTGTTATATGTAATTCTTTGTAACTTGCCATCATTTAGGCTTCATGTTAAAATTGTCTGGTTGCTAGATAGGCAAGGAAGTTATACTTAAGCTGTACAGTGCTCGGAGCAGATCGCACCTTCGTCACTTCTGGTCATGAAGGCGCAAGGAAAACATTCAAGCCCTGGAGGTGATACGGAGAAGACTCACAAGATTGACCTTGTGTGCCAAGAGGACCGGGTTATGGGGAAACACAAGAAAAACTTGGGCTTTTTAGTTTTGACAGGAGCTGACTGAGAGTAAACGGCATTGGGTCTGATACCACAGTGTGTCATTCATTTGTATGCAGAAATGTTAAGGTTGATTAAAAATTGTCTCTGTTTCCCACTTCAAAGAAGTCCCTTCCCATATCAAAGAAATGAAGTGGATAAAAGCCAGGGTCTTTCTGGTGAACTGCATTTGATGCTGCATTCTGAAAGCCATTCAGACAAAAGAGCTCCATGACCATTTGCCTTCTGTATTTCACAACAAACTTCTCAGCTTAAGTCAACATTTCATTGCCAAGAGACATAAGACAACGGAATTGTTAGCATTCGTCAATACTGAGCAATTTACCAGTTTTATTCTGGGAGACTGTTTAACTGCTGGAGAAGGGCTGATGAGACCTCTTGCCTTGTACTCTGGTATCTGCCTAATGCTCTGTATTTTATGAATCCCATCTAATTATGTCAATAATACTATTCAGTTGTTTCGGTTTGTTAAATCTCTGACCTGTGTGTATTATGTCTAAAGTGTGTGTGGTCGTGTAGCGTGAGGTTACGTTTAATCCACTACGAGTGCTGCAAGTGGAGCTGACTGTTCGACCTGAGTTTTTGCAGTTTGCAGAGGGGAGGACAATAAAAAGAAGCAGAATGCAGAGTGTAAGGGATCTGGATCCCACTTACACAAACTGTCATGCCACTGAAGGAGAAAACGCTGCAGGAGAATCAAAAATAGCAACCTGCCAAAAAAAAAGTCAGCTCTTTTAAGTTAAAGTACAGCTTGAAGGATATATACCATCATTCAGTGAGGCTGTTCCAGCATTTCTTAAAAAAAAAGAAAGAACAATATCTGATGTAAGAAAAAGGAGTCTTACCATCAAGTAACTTTAAAGTAAGCTTTAAGTAACTTATAAACACACTATATACAAGAGAGGTCTTTACCATGCCTCTGGTAGAAGCCTCTTACAATACTGAACAGTCCAGTATTTATACCAGTCCAACAGGAAGTGACATATGACAGGAAGTGAGGTATGTACACAGTTCATAGTTCATAGTTCACAGTTCACAGGAAGTGATGACATAACTTCCCGGAAGTTATTATTATTATCACATTCTTCCCTCCTGCAGGATTAGGAGGCTGTGGTCTACCTTTTGTTCCGCAGCCGCCGAACGAGGAAGAGTCGCACCCGTTTGGATTCCCGTCATAGAGGGTCGCTGGTCCGCTTACATGCGGTTGGCCATTGGTCAGAGTCTGTGGGGCCTGGATTGCCCTGTGAAGGGTCAGGGAGATCATGGCTTCGTGTACGAGCCCCAATAGGTTCAAAGTCGGACTGCCTCTGTTCAGAGGGAGGTGCAGGGTTGGTCTGTGGTGGATCAGTACTTTCATGCGCGGTACTGGGAGGGTCGCAACTTTGAGTACGGGGTTCTACCGGCACCAAGCTAGTTGGTGTCCGATCAGGATCCTGGAGAGGGGTACCCGATAGGTCCCAAGAGTTTCCTGGTGAAACGCCATCACCCGATGTCCCACTAGGTCCTGGTGGGCAGGGAGCCAGATCCCGTAATGACACGGTAGATTCTCGGCCGTCGGAATATCGTATGTTTGCATAGGTGGGGTTGGCATCGGTTAGTTCGACCTCATCTACGAGAGGGTCATTTTTAGACGTCCGAACATATCTTTGGAGTAATACAGGTCCAGGAGTAGTTAGCCTTGACGGGAGTGATGTCCCATGAGATGAGCGACGCTGGAATCCAAAGAACCGCTCATGAGGTGTAGTATTTGTGGCTGTAGAAAGCAGGGACCGTATAGAGTGCAATGCATCCGGAAGCACTGTTTCCCATTGCTGGTCTGGTAGGCCCCGAGATCTTAAAGCGAGACGTACGGAATTCCAGATGATACCGTTATACCTTTCTACCTGCCCATTTCCGATGGGATGGTATGGTGTTGTTTTGCTTGTAGCAATTCCCCGTTCTGAGAGGTAGTCCTTGAGTTCCCTTGACATAAAGGATGGACCCCGATCTGAGTGACTATAAGCCGGCATGCCACAGAGAGAAAATACCTGCTCAAGGCAGCAGATTACTGTGGACGCCAGCATATTGGAGCAGGGGAAGGCAAACGGAAAACGTGAATATTCGTCGATCATGGTGAGCAAATATGTGTTCCGAGTTGAAGAGGGCACTGGGCCCTTAAAATCGATGCTAAGTCGTTGCATCGGTTGGGTTGCATGTATGAGTATACCATCTGAGGGGCGGAAGAACTGAGGTTTTAATTCCGCACAAAGCCGGCATTCTGAGCATATTTTCTTTACATCTCCAGTGGAAAAAGGGAGATTCCGTGATCGTACGAAATGTAGCATGCGCGTAACACCAGGATGACACAATCCATTGTGGACATCCATGAGAGTAGAGGATGACATAGTGGAGCAGAATGCCCGTGTGAGGGTGTCCGGGGCCACATTCTCCTTGCCAGGCCGATAGAGAATGGTATAACCAAAAGAGGCCAGTTCCATCCTCCAAAGTTGTATTTTATTATTCTTAATTTTGGTTCATTTTCGATTATCGAGCATGAAGGCGACTGATCGTTGGTCCTTGATCAATGTAAAGTGCTGGCGAGCTAGAAAATGGTTCCACTTCCGTACTGCCCCTATGATGGCTGTGGCTTCTTTCTCAACCGGAGGATAATGTAGCTCGGCACCTTGTAAGGTCCTGGACATAAATGCTACAGGACGACCTTCCTGATTCAGAGTAGCCGAGATCGCCACCTCCGAGGCATCACATTCAACCACGAAAGGGAGATTCTCATCGATGGAGTGAAGAGCCGCTTTCTCCAACTGTTTTTTGAGAAGGTTAAAGGCTGCAACAGCCGCTGTTCCCAGTGGAAATGATCTAGCATGCAGCAAGGGTTGGATTTTGTCCGAAAAATGAGGAATCCATTTAGCGTAATATGCAAACAGACCGAGAGCCCGACGTAAAGAAGCCGGATTCTTAGGTGACGGGAGCTCTTGGAGTGGGCGAAGTCTTTCTGGGTCTGGCTTAATGATACCATTGCCTATGCAGTAGCCAAGGATGTTGATGGTCGGTTGCGACGCAACAGATTTGGATTCATTCAGGGTCAAATTACGGCGATGGAGGGCATCCCGAAATTTTTGGAGGTTGGCGTCGTGTTCCTGTTGATCGTGACCTGCAATGGTAATGTTATCAAGATAGGGAAAAGTGTCCCTTAGGTTTTCCTGCTTAACCAGGCCATCCATTGCCCGTTGGAAGACAGCCACTCCATTAGTAGCCCCGAATGGGAGGAGACGAAATTGGTACAGCCGTCCATTAGCCTCAAAGGCCATGTACTGCTTATCTGAGACCTTCAAGGGTGCCTGATGATAGGCACTTTTTAAATCGTAAGTTGAGAACACTTTGTATTCGGCCAGTTTATTAACCATATCATCAATGCGTGGCAATGGGTAGGCGTCCAAGTCGGTATATTGATTGATGGTTTGCGAATAATCAATGCATAGTCGCTGTTTGTGAGGTTTTAGAGGGTTCTTGACAATGACGACTTGAGCCCGCCAGGGCGACAAACATGGTTCGATGGTATCCTCTGCTAGAAGTCGAGAGATTTCAGCAGCAATAAAAGATTGGTCTTCCTGATTAAAGCGCCGCGATTTCGCTATTATTGGTTTGCATCGAGGCGGAATACTGGCAAATAATGAGGGTTCATCAAGTGAAGCTGCTGACAATGCACAAAACAGTAATTTAGACGGTATATTAGAAATAGTAAGTCCGGGTTTGGATCCACCGAACTCAATGGTGAGTTTCTTATGCTGTTTTTGGAAGTCCAGCCCTAAGAGGAGATCACTACATAAGTCCTTGAGCACCGAAAGTCGGGTGGAGGGATACATACGACCATGAAGTGTCATATCAACAACACAAAAGCCGGAGATTCTGATATCAAGTGATGACTGAGCCATCGCAATTGCCTGGTCCGATGGGAAGACATGTAGTTTCAATTTTGCAACAACCTGTTCCTTAATGAAACTATCAGTACTTCCTGAGTCAATTAAGGCATCTAAGGTATGCCCTTTAATTGAAATTTTTGTGGCTGCATGAGACAGGTTCTGTGGGCAAGCAGCTGTAATTGGTGTCGTTGCACAGAGAGTGGATAAAACTCTCGGTGTGCTTCTTCGGGAGAGAGCTCGAGAGGGAGCTTGATAGGTCCTAGCTGGAGCATCTTGATAGGCCCTAATTGGGGCAGTTCGGTAGGCCTTAGCTGGATTGGCCCTCGTAGAGGCCCTTGATAGGCAAACTTTAGCAAAGTGTCCTTTTTTTTGCAATAACTGCAGATTGCATTGCGAGCAGGGCAGGTTTTCCTAGGGTGAAAAGCATCTCCACAAAAGAAGCATTCCTTCCTAGATTGCCAAGAGGCTGCTAAAGTGGGGTCATCCTCCTCTTCTTCATCAGAATTATCAGAATTAGATTCCCCCATGATAGGGTTCACCTGAGACCGCTTGAATTGTCTGGTTGCAGTTACAGCAGCAGATCGAGATCTGGGCAGCTGATAGAGGTCTGCATTTCTCTTTGCCAAATCCAGAGAACAAGCTAGGTCAAAAGCTTTTTGTAGCTCAAGTGTTTTACTTTCTAGTAGACGCTGGCGTATAAATGGAGAGGCAATCCCGCGGATGAAAGCATCACGAATCATTTCTTCGCGGTACAGCTCAGCTGAGGCTGCCTGAAAGTTACAATCTATGCTGAGCCTGCGAAGTTCTTGCAGGAATTCGTTAATTGATTCCCCTGGCCCTTGTTGGGCTGTGGCCAGTAGATGTCTAGCATAGACCTCATTTGGGGTCTTGGCATACAGTTTCTTAAGTGCCCAAATCACCTCACCGTAATTATCCCATTCATCAACATATTCGAACACTTTTGGGGTCACATAATTGATAAGTATCCTCAATCTAGTAGGGGCATCCGCTTTACATTCATCCAGAAAATTCTCAAAAGTACGGTACCAATGCTTCCATACCCTGCCAGCTGCTGGTGTATTCGGGTCCAAGTCCAGATGAATAGGTCTAAGGATTCTCTCCATGATGGGTGGTTCCTTGGATCCTTAACTCCGAGTTTGTCCGAAGGTCTAGTATTTGTAAGTGTAAATATCTAAGTTACTTAAATTGATGTAAGAAAAAGGAGTCTTACCATCAAGTAACTTTAAAGTAAGCTTTAAGTAACTTATAAACACACTATATACAAGAGAGGTCTTTACCATGCCTCTGGTAGAAGCCTCTTACAATACTGAACAGTCCAGTACTTATACCAGTCCAACAGGAAGTGACATATGACAGGAAGTGAGGTATGTACACAGTTCATAGTTCATAGTTCACAGTTCACAGGAAGTGATGACATAACTTCCCGGAAGTTATTATTATTATCACAATATCGTTATAGCAATGTCCATCGGTATCTCGCGATGCTGTAGGGCAGGTCTCCAGCACAGAGTGGGTGCGCAGACAGCACCACGCAAGTCTACATGTTTATAAAGATCTGCCCGCAGCATGGGAGGGATCACAGCAGTATAACGGAAGCTTCAGCGTGTGTGGCACTTAAAGGAGATGGTAAATTGTGGGGGCAAACTGCGGCTCCAAATTAATCTTAGCTGTTCAGTCAGCTCCAATAGTTTTGACCAACATGGAGGCACCAGCAAGTCAGGAGGGCTGGTACAATACAAGGAGTGGGGGAACAATGCGAAAATTGTTGAGTGACTAGATAGGGGTCAATTTTAACTGATCCTGCTGGGCGGGAATCAGGGGGGCAGTGGGTCAGCCATCCGCTTTACACCCCACCTGATTTTCTTCTCAATGGAAGTCAACGGAAAGGAAAATTGGGTGGGGTGTATAATGGGAGGCCAATCTGCTGCTGTCCATTTCCCTCTCATCTGTGTTGTCAAACAGGCTATTCACGTTCAGCTCAATTCAAAAGGAGCTACCAGCCATGCATATAACTGAACCAGTCATGCAACATGTTAATGTTTGAATTATGTGACTTGGTTCCTTGCTCAAGCAAATTTGCTTGGCGATAGCCTAACAAAACTCGGCAACATTTGTATCAAGTTAGGTTGTGGGGGTATTGATTCTGACTGTAGCTAGTTTTTAAAACTCTTTGGGGTAGAAATTCTACTTCTATGCTTGACAGCCCATGATTTTGCCTCTATCAAAGTGAAGGGGTGGAAAATCATGGGCCGGAACTTCAACCCCTTTATGTATTGTGACTGAATTAAAGGGGCTGCCACTGAACCAAAACCAGACACAACTATTTCATTTTGGTCACAATAAGTATATAATGAATGGAACTGAAATAGCAGAGGGAGACTGGGAGAAGCAATTGAAAAAAGCAAAAAGAATGCTAGGATATATAGTCAGAAAAATAGAACGCAAATCTACACAAACTATGCCAAAGGTTTTACAATACACTGGTCAGACCAAACATGCAACGCCAAGCTTAGTTGCACTAGAAAGAGTACAGAGTAGAGCAACAAAACTGATCCCAAGAGTGAAGAGAATAAATTAGGAGGCAAGATTAGAAAAATTTTAACTGAGCAGTCCAGAGAGAAGATAGTTTAGGGGGGACCTCATGGAAGCACCAAAAATATTAAATGGCACAGATAAGGTAAACCCAGGTTATTGCTTCAAAGTAAGCCAGGAAAGTCGAATCAGTTATTAATGGAAATTAGGGAGAAGTAAATTTAGAAGCACAGAACTGATGTGAGGAAATTTTTTTCCCACACAGTGATAAATATTTGGAATAATCTACTAAGCAAGGAATAGAGGGAATACACCAGGGTAATTAAAACACATGTGAACCTGGAGAGTGAGAATGACTTGGGTATCACTGGATATCAATCCAGTATGGAAACCCCGGTTGATTTATCTCTCCCTACTCAGAGGCATTTAGGTCAGTGTTGTGTCCTCACCGACTCTATGATTTGCTAACAATACAGACTAGGGATTGATTCTGGGACCTTCCTGGCTAATAGAACTCAGTACTAAGTGTCACCCATGGCTCAGTGTGTAGATCTCTCGCCTCTGAGTCAGAAGGTCGTGGATTCAAGTCCCACTCCAGAGCACATAATCTGGGCTGACACTCCAGTGTAGTACTGAGAAAGCGCTGCACTGTCAGAGGTGCCACCTTTCGGATGAGACATTAGGCTGAGGCCCTGTACCCTCTCAGGTGGATGTAAAAGATCCCCAATAACTATTCAAAGAGGAGCAGGGGAGTTCTCCCCAGTGTCCAGCTGGGTATTCTGTGGCGAGTATCTCAGCTGATTCCCCATAACCTTTCCACCATTTCTCCAATTGACTGGATGAGTGCAGCTCTAACAACACTCAAGAAGCTCAATATCATCCAGGACAAAGTAGCCTGCTTGATTGGCACCCAATCCACCACCTTATACATTCACTCCCTCCACCACCAGCACACCATGTCTGCAGTGTGCACCATCTACAAGATGCACTGCAGCAACTCGCCAAGGCTTCTTCGACAGCACCTCCCAAACCCACGACCTCTACCACCTAGGACAAGGGCAGCAGGCGCATGGGAACCTTCAAGTTCCCCTCCAAGTCACATACTATCCTAACTTGGAAATGTATCACCCCCGTTCCTTCATCGTCATTGGGTCAAAATCCTGGAACTCCCTCCCTAACAGCACTGTGGGAGTACCTTCACCACACGGACTGCAGCAGTTCAAGAAGACAGCTCACCACCACCTTCTCAAGGGCAAGTAGGGATGATAATAAAACCTGTGAATGAATAAATAAATATTTATCCCTCAACCAACACAACTAAAACAAATAATCTGGTTATTATCACATTGCTGTTTGTGGAGACTTTTTCTGTTTTTTGCACCCGGTGTCAGCATCAAGTGCTCCTGGAATCATCCTCACTGCTCTTCTCTGATCACTCCTCAATGTCCTTTTGGCGATAGGGTGCCCAGAAGTGCGTACAGTATCCCAACGCTAGGCTCACTAGCGGTCTACACAAGGTGAGGATAAAATTACTTTGATTTCCAGTCGAGTGTCCTTCAGATGCACCCGTGACACGATTAGTTTAACTGATTACAAACTCGCATTGACTGTGTACTTTCAGTGATGATCTGGAAGCTCTACTCGCTACAGCCAGCTGGATGCACCCTCTGAGACACAGTACAAATCGGGTATCAGATTGGAGTGTCATCCTGTCCTGACAATATGATCTTATCAGGACCAGCATCAGGTCAGGAAAACCAACACAGGTGAGAAAAAATATCTGCAAAGAATAAGATTCGAAACTGTTGCCTCCTCCTTACTGAACATTGGTTGCTGCGGTTCATTTGCTGTCTTCTGTGACTGATTTGATGATGAGAATGAGCTTTGTTACAGCCTGTGCTGAACTGAATGTGATTCTTGTACTGCTCTTTTATAGAATGCCACATAAATTCATGGCAATTGCACAAACATTGTAAATCCAAAACATGAGCACAACGAGTTATGATGATTTGGAATACTCTTAAAATTAGAGTTAGGCCGTTCAGGGGTGGTGTCAGAAAGCATTTCTTTACACAAAAGGTAGCGGAAATCTGGAAGGGTGCTGGAAGCAGATTCAATAATAACTTTCAAAGGGAATTGGATAAATACTTGAAAAGGAAAAATTTGCAGGGCTGTGGGGAAAGAGCAGGGGGAGTGGGATTAATTGGACTGCTCTTTCAAAGAGCCGGCACAGGCACAATGGGCCCAATGGCCTCCTTCTGTGCTGTAAGATTCTATGATTCTGAGAACACAAAAACTTTTAGGAACAGGAAAAGGTCCTTAACCCCAATAAGGCCACCATTTTTTCATAGAATAACCTCATCTATCCACCTTCTCACCACAATCCTCAATCCTTTTTCTCTCTAGAAACTCATTCAATTGTCTCTTGAACCTACTTAGTCTGTTCTGCCCTTAAAACTTGTCTAGTTTTGTACGGTCACAGTCTGCATGCAAGTTGCTCATTTATTTTGGCACCAGCTTTCTCCTCTCCTGTTCCAACACCCCAGTGGCCCGGTTATGTGACAATCCTGCCAGCACCTGTGCACCTCAACAAGGGAGCGTGACCGTAAAATTAGAGCCAGGCCGTTCAGGGGTGATGTCAGAAAGCATTTCTTCACACAAAGGGTAGTGGAAATCTGGAATTTTCTCCCCCAAAAAGCTGTTGAGGCTGGGGGTCAATTGAAAATGGCAAAACTGAGATTGATAGATTTTTGTTAGCCAAGGGTATTAAGGGTTATGGAGCCAAGGCAGTAGTTGGAGTTAAAATACAGATTAGTCATGATCTAAATGAATGACGGAACAGGCTTGGGCTGATAAGTGGCAGGTAACATTCGCACCATAGAAGTAGCAGGCAATGACTATCTCCAACAAGCGAGAGTCTAACCACTGCTCCTTGACATTCAATGGCATTACCATCACCGAATCCCCCACCATCAACATCCTGGGGGGTCACCATTGACCAGAAACTTAACTGGACTAGCCACATAAATAATGTGGCAACAAGAGCAGGTCAGAGGCTGGGTATTCTGCGGCGAGTGTCTCACCTCTTGACTCCCCAAAGCCTTTCCATCATCTACAAGGCACAAGGCACTTGCCTGGATGAGTGCAGCTCCAACAGCACTCAAGAAGCTCGACACCATCCAGGACAAAGCAGCCTGCTTGATTGGCACCCCATCCACTACCTTAAACATTCCACCACTGGCGTACCATGGCTGCAGTGTGTACCATCTACAAGATGCACTGTAGCAACTCGCCAAGGCTTCTTCGGCAGCAACTCCCAAACCTGCAACCTCTACCACTTAGAAGGCCAAGGGCAGCAGGCGCATGGGAACACCACCACCTCCAAGTTCCTCTCCAAGTCACACTCCATCCTGACTTAGAAGTATATCGCCAATCCTTCATCGTCGCTGGGTCAAAATCCCTCCCTAACAGCTTTGTGGGAGTACCATCACCGCACGGACTGCAGCAGTTCAAGAAGGCAGCTCACCACCATCTTCTCAAGGGCAATTAGGGATGGGCAATAAATGCTGGCCTTGCCAGTGACGCCCACATCCCATAAACAAATGTTTAAAAAGGCTCAAGGCGCTGAATGGCCTACTCCTCTTCCTATGATACCACAACCTCAGTTAGAACGTTGAAAAATAGGCAAGACAATCAGAAGAACAAAATATCTTGCAAAGTATGCAGAAAGGAGAGTGGAGCAATTAGTGGCACCGTGTCAGCACATAGCTGTAAAAATGTGGGGGTTATTACATTTCAAAGTTACCAATAAAAAGATTTATAAGGCATTGCTAAAGTTAGCAAACCTTCCTTCATTGTCTAAGATGCTTTTGCAGATTGTGTGGGGGCTAAATTGGATAGCCGCCGAAAATGGTGGTGCGGATCACGACGTGCTATTAGCCCGTGCCCGTTCAATGTGATGCAGGCAGCAGGCCAACTTCGTCCTGCCTGCTCATTTCCATGATTGCAGCATGCAGCCAGCGCTAACCGCGGTGTTCATTGGTTGTACGCATCAGCAGGGAGCCAAAATTGTTACTTGCTAGCACCAGTTAAAGCTAGTCTTCGTTACTTAAAGCCAGCCTGCACTTCTTAAAGAGAAGGTGCATTGTGGCTGGAGCAGGTGGTGGAAGTCGTTCTACAACTGATTTGTACGTGGGAAACACTCAATAATGGCACAACATGGGAGAGAGCCAGCTCCAAGGTTTTTGTACGCTGAACTGGAGGCCTTGGTGGAGGAGGTGGAAAGGAGGAGTGATGTCTTGTATCCACAGGGGGCCAGGAGGCCCTCCAGACAAATGCTCAGATGGCTAGGGGAGCAGATAGCCATGGCGGGCAATGCCAGGAGTCAAGCCTTGAGGACCTGGATGCAAAAAGTTCAATGACCTCACACAAATCGTCAAGGTCAGTGAATGCATCTTCAAATGCCATATCCCACCAACTGCACCACTAACCTCAGCCACTGCTCAATGCACCACATCCCCATCACTCACCTACCAACAATCTCCATCAATCAGGACTCTTACCTAACATTCATAGCTTTACCTTACCCTCACACACTTAGCACTGCAGCCAGCCTCACAACCACATCTCACAGCTTGTCATCTAATCAATCATAACAGCCACGTCACTCAAACAGATTGCACCACACTCACTCATACACTTCCCTCTCTCGAGGACAAGGTGGTGCACAACCGAGGCAGCAAGACCTAACCGGCGGGGGACAGGCGCGCCTGCATGTCCTTACCCCCATGGAGGAGACAGTGCTTGCCATCATTGGAACGGCCATTGCTGAGGCTGTGGCCAGTGGTGGGGCTGAAACAATAGAAGATTACGGTATCCTCATACATAATCCTCCTTCTCACATCCCACTTCCTGCTCATCCCACAATCTCTTCTGACTTACAAGCTGCACATGGTGTAAGCATGCACCTCTTGCTTTCCCCCTACCCCTCACCACAATCTAACCCTTGTGCCTTTCTCCCCTGCAGATACCCAAGAACTGCAATCTGGTCAGGCAGTGGTGAAAGAGCAACAAGACAGCGATGATGAAGAAACACCGTCACTCGATTTCACACCCGCAGCCACCAGCTCAGATACTGACACTGCGCGTAATTTACAGGATAGCTTAGAGGTGGGATATGCACATGGTGAGACACCGGGCACGAGTGGCCTGCAGCCAGAGCAGGGGGCAAGGATAGCGCAGATGTCAGCTCGTTGGTGGGCAAAGTCGCATAGGAGTTCTGCTGCAGTGGACTCAGCAAGTCAATGGGGCAGGCTACAGAAGAAGGCTAACGGGTATGCACAATGAAATGCTTGGTGCATTGGGAAGCCTGTCAGAAAGCCTGCGTGCAATGTCAAGGAGCATGGGGGGGCCGGCACCAATGTGGCACAAGGCTTTGCGCAGAGCTTGCAGCCCACCCTTTCCAGCATGGAAGTGGTGGCCAACTCCATTAGCACACTTGTGGACCCAACCATGATGTAGCGTCTGATGGCCGAGGTCTCCGCTTCCATTGCAGCACAAGCAGCAGCCACCCAACGTCTGAGTGCTGCAGTGGAAGCTCAGACAGCTGCCATCATACATCTGGGTTCCAGTGCTCAAAGGTGCTTTGCAGGGTGTCACAACAGTTCAGTAATCTGTCCTCTAACAGATTACTAGGATTGCTGAGGTGCTGCCCCGGGGGAGTGGCAGTGTCTCCGTGGAGCACAAACCTGCTGTCCTCTCACAGGATGACAGCATTCGTGCTCCCACCAGGGCCACTCTGCCAGTTCCCTTGCTGATGCCTGTCTGCCAGCCAACCCAGACTGCTGCCGCCCTTGCCAAAATGGGACAGTCCGCAGCTGGGCCTTCTAGGACCAGAGGACAGGCAAACGCATATGGAAGGCAGGCAATAAGGGAATGCACAAGGGTGATTAGTTTACATTTGTATGCAATATGGCATGATTTAATTTATAAATTTGGTTTGGAATGTTTATTTTGTTTTGGATTTTATTTTTCCACTGTGATGGTCAGTGACAGAGGGAAGGCAAGATGTGGGACAGTTGGTGAATGGGGAATTGGGGTTACATTTACTGGTATCGCATGTATGAGTTCTTCACGGACAGCCCAGCCAGAAAGGGGCTGCTGTGGCGGATCTCCACCTAAACGGGCGCAATCCACTTTTCCGTCCGTGGACAATAAATCGGGCACCTTGCCTTTAAGAAGCATGCTGCCTTTAAGGCATGACAAAGGAGCGGGTGTCGCCCTCAGTGTGTACACAAAAGCGCGGGCGTCGCCCTCATTCTGTTTTCGGGTTTAGCAGAGAGAAGAGCTGGGGCAGCCATCTCTCAAGAGAATGTAATAAAAAGCCATGTGTTCCTCAGATCGGTTCGGCCTCCATTCGTGTTCCGCGGCAGCCTCAACATTGGTGACCCCGACGCTCAGAACGTATTCCGAGCACTGCAATGGCGGACACGAACGCAGTTTCTGTGAAACTGCCGGAGTTTTGGGAAAACCAGCCCGAAGCCTGGTTCCTCCAAGCTGAGTCCCGATTCCGGCTGCGACACATCACCACAGATGGGACGAAGTATGACTACCTCGTCGCATCACTTGGTAGCTCCACAGTCACGAAGGTCTGGATAGCGCTGCAGAACTCACCAGAGGAGGGCAAGTATGCACATCTTAAGGCCGCGCTCCTTAAAAAATTTACGACCTCGACATACCAGCGAAACTGCCGCCTCCTCGACCTTCCAGGCCTTGGTGACGCCTCACTGTCAGACCTCCTCCCACATGCTCTCACTCACCGACGAGAGCCCACCCGGGTCCCTCTTCCGCACGCTGTTCATCCGCCAGCTACCTCCCAGCATCCGCCCAGCGATCGTGGCGTCCGGCCTCACGGACCTAGAAGCCCTGGCCGACGAGGCCGACAAGCTGCTGTCCGCTCACTCCAGCCGCGACGTCGCTCCGGACCTGGCAGCCACAGCCTGGGTGCGCCCCTCACCGGCCACCACGCGGTCACAAGGCCCAGCCACGGGGCCCACGGGGCCTTCGCGCCCCACAAACCCGGGCTACTGTCACTACCACGCACGGTTCGGCGCCAGGGCTCAACGGTGCACACCTCCCTGCTCCTTCAAGTCCGCCCCCGTACCAGCCCCTGCGATGGCCGTGGGCCACGCGGGCTCCCTGCTGTACGTCACGGATGACAAAACCGGCTGCCGGTTCCTGTGCGACACTGGAGCTCAGCACAGCATCATCCCGGCCTCCGCCCTCGACATCCAAAAGGGTGAACGAGGACAGGCGCTGGCTGCCGCTAACAGCTCGGACATCCGGACGTACGGCACCCGCACAGTCACCCTCGACCTCGCTGGTCGCCGCTACAGATGGGAGTTCATCACTGCCAAGGTACTCTCCCCTCTCATCGGCGCAAATTTCCTGTGCACCCACGGCCTACTGGTAGACATCCCTCGACACCGCCTCGTGGACATGAACACCATGTCCCCCATCCTGGGCGCCATGGCCCCCCGTCAACCCGCTGACATGGCGTCACAGTGCCACACCCGGGCCACGGATGACTACTCGGCACTCCTGGCCGAATTCCCGGCCCTCACCAACCCAACCTTCTCCGCGGAGGTCGCCAAACACGGGGTGGAACACTTCATCCCCACCACAGGCCCCCCAGTGTACGCCCACGCCCGCAGGCTGGACCCGGCCAAACTGGAGATCGCGCGGACCGAGTTTGCCACTATGGAACAGCTCGGCATCATCCACCGCTCCAACAGTCCCTGGGCCTCCCCACTCCACATCGCCCCCAAACCAGGCGGGGGTTGGTGCCCCTGCGGGGATTACAGCCGCCTCAATGACGCCACCACCCCTGATCGGTACCCCGTGCCGCACATTCAGGACTTCTCGGCTAGACTGGCCGGCCGCTTAGTCTTTTCCAAAGTCAACCTGGTGCGCGGCTACCACCAAGTCCCCGTCCACCCCGCGGACGTCCCCAAGACGGCCGTAATCACCCCCTTCGGGCTTTTTGAATTCCTGCGGATGCCTTTCGGCCTCAAAAACACGGCCCAGGCATTCCAACGGCTCATGGACTCGGTCCTTCGGGACCTGAAGTTTCTGTTCGTCTACCTGGACGACATCCTGATAGCCAGTTCCTCCAAGCAGGAACACCTCGAACACCTTCGCATCCTGTTCGGGCGCCTCAGCGACCACGGGCTCATCCTCAGCCCAGCCAAGTGCCAGTTCGGCCTGGACAAGATCGACTTCCTCGGCCACCACATCACCCATGCTGGGGCCATTCCCCTGCCCACCAAGGTGCAGGCCATCCAGCAATTTCCCCGCCCCACCACCATCAAAGGACTCCAGGAGTTCCTCGGGATGGTGAATTTCTACAACCGCTTCATCCCCAAAGCGGCGTCCCTCATGAGGCCCCTGTATGAAGCCCTCCGGGGCAGGAGCGGCAAGATGGCGGTCGAATGGACGGCAGACGTATCAGCCGCCTTCAACTCCACCAAGACCGCGCTCGCCGACGCCACCCTGCTCGCGCACCCATGGCCCAATGCCAGAGTAGCGCTCACCACGGACGCCTCCGACCACGCGGTCGGCGCCATGTACAAGCAGTGGGTCGACGGCGCCTGGCAACCACTTGCCTTCTTCAGCCGCCAACTACGCCCCCTGGAGGTCAAGTACTGCACCTTCGACCGCGAGCTCCTCGCGCTGTACCTGGCGGTCCGCCATTTTTGTTTTTTGCTGGAGGGCCACCCCTTCACTGCGTTTGTCGACCACAAACCCCTGACATTCGCAATGGCAAAGACAACCGACCCCTGGTCCGCCAGGCAGCAGCGCCAGCTCGCGGCAGTGTCCGAGTTCACCACGGACATCCAACACGTCTCCGGCCGAGACAACATGGTAGCCGCCTGCCTCTCCCGCCCCGCCATCCACGCTGCACACCTGGCAGTCGACTACGCTCAACTTGCAGCAGACCAGCTCACGGACCCTGATCTGCTCTCCGCACCTACCAACCTACCAGGGCTAGGCCTGGCCAACATCGCCTGCGGCCCGACCGCAGTCACGGTCAAGTGCGACATATCCCTAGCTCAACCTCGGCCCATCGTCCCAGCGTCCTGGCGCCGCCGGGTATTCGAGATTCTCCACAACCTCTCCCACCCCGGCGCCCGCGCATCCATCAAATTGGTAGCCAACCGCTTTGTCTGGCGCGGCCTTCGCAAGGATGTGCGTACTTGGGCCAACTCCTGCCTAGCCTGCCAATGGGCCAAGGTGCAGCAACACACGAAAGCACCCCTCGAGGAGTTCACCGTCCCTTCACGTAGATTCGACCACATCCACGTGGACATCGTCGGGCCCCTGCCGCCGTCGCAAGGCCACACGCACTTGCTGACGATCGTCGACCGCACCACGTGCTGGCCCGAGGCAATTCCACTGACCTCTACCACCACCGCCGACATCGCCAGAGCCTTCGTCAGCACCTGGGTCGCACGGTTCGGCGTCCTCTCCGACATGACGTCGGACAGAGGTCCGCAATTTACCTCTGAACTCTGGACCGCCATCGCACGCAATCTTGGGGTGACCATTCACCGCACCACAGCGTACCACCCCCAAGCCAACGGACTGTGTGAGCGGTTCCACAGATCCTTGAAGGCATCTCTTCGAGCCAGCCTCCAGGACGGCGCCTGGACCGACCGACTCCCGTGGGTCCTCCTCGGCCTGCGCTCCGCGGTTAAAGAAGACCCCCACACATCGGCAGCAGAGCTCGTGTACGGCCAGCCGCTGCGCATACCCGGCGAGTTCCTGCCCACCGCCACGACACCCTGGTCAGCCGACCAGCAACGCCACGACTTCGCCTCACCGGCGCTACAGTTCGCCCCGGTGCCCATTGCCCGGCACGGCAAATCCACCTCACATGTCCCGCTAAGCCTGCACCAGGCACGGTTCGTTTTCATCCGGCATGACGCCCACCGCGGACCCCTTCAACCCCCGTACGACGGGCCCTACAAAGTGCTACAGGCTGGGGACAAATTTTTCGCCCTACAAGTGGGCGACAGGACTGAAAAAGTGTCGGTTGACCGACTCAAGCCAACACACTTGGAGCCCGGTGAGCAGGTCCCAGTAGCTCGTCCACCGCCACGCGGCCGACCTGCCCTCAAGCCAGTACACCCGGCTGCTCCACGCCCGGCCGTTCCACGTCCACCGGCGTCCTACAAGAGCCACTCCGGCCGGCCCATCAGACCACCGCACCGTCTCGTCCACACCTCCTAAGCGGATTCTGGGGGGAGCTGTGTGGCGGATCGCCACCTAAACGGGCGCAATCCACTTTTCCGTCCATGGACAATAAATCGGGCACCTTGCCTTTAAGAAGCATGCTGCCTTTAAGGCATGACAAAGGAGCGGGTGTCGCCCTCAGTGTGTACACAAAAGCGCGGGCGTCGCCCTCATTCTGTTTTCGGGTTTAGCAGAGAGAAGAGCTGGGGCAGCCATCTCTCAAGAGAATGTAATAAAAAGCCATGTGTTCCTCAGATCGGTTCGGCCTCCATTCGTGTTCCACGGCAGCCTCAACACTGCTGAGGTTGTCTCTTCTCTTCCTCCTTCTCCTCCTCCTCCTCTTCCTGCTTCTCCTCCTGCTTCTCAGCTGCTCACCATATAGCAGAGGCATTACTACACATATTTTAATAATTCATTGGAAAAAGGTGTAGTGCCAGAGGACTGGTGGATAGCTAACGTAATACCGATATTTAAGAAGGAGGATAGAACATGTCCAGGGAATTATAGACCAGTCAGATTAACATCGGTAGTGGGAAAAATACTGGAATCTAAAGGAGAAAATAATGGAATCTAAAGGAGAAAATAGGCGAACATCTAGAAACCAAAAATATAATAATGAATAGTCAGCATGGATTTAAAAAGGGAAAGTTTTGCTTGACCAACCTTATTGAATTTTTTGAAGAGGTAACAGAGAGTAAAAAATGGTAATACAGTAGATGGAATTTATCTGGATTTTCAAAAGGCCTTCAATAAGCTACCCCATAATAGACTGATGAACAAGGTCAGAGAATGCGGAGTCAGGGGACAAGTAGCAGAATGGATTGCTGGTTGGCTTCAAGACAGAAAGCAGGGAGTAGGAGTAAAGGGTAGCTATTCACAGTGGCAGAAGGTGGGTAGTGGTGTTAAACAAGGATCAGTGCTGGGACCACTGCTGTTCACAATTTACATTAACGATTTAGACTTTGGAATCAAAAATACAATTTCTAAATTTGCGGATGACACCAAATTGTGGGGGATAGTCAATACTGAGGAGGACTGCAACAAATTACAGGAGAACATGAATAAACTTGCAGAATGGGCATATAATTGGCAAATGAAGTTCAACACAGATAAATGGGAGGTATTACATTTTGGTAGGAAGAATAGGGAGGTCACTTATCACTTGGATGGTGCAAGTCTAGGTGGGGTAGAGGAGCAAAGGGATCTCGGAGTACAAATACACAAATCATTAAATGTTGCGACACAGGTTAGCAAGGCCATAAAAAAAGCAAACCGAGCACTAGGTTTTATTTCTAGAGGTACAGAATTGAAAAGTGGGGAAGTTATGCTAAACCTGTATCAAACCTTGGTTAGACCACACTTAGAGTACTGCATACAGTTCTGGTCGACATATTATAAAAAGGATATAAAGGCACTGGAGAGGGTGCAGAGAAGATTTACAAGGATGATACCAGAAATGCGAGGGTATACATATCAGGAAAGGATGAACAGGCTGGGTCTCTAATAGAGGTCTTTAACATTCTGAAAAATTTTGATAGAGTGGATACAGAGAGAATGTTTCCACTTGTGGGGAAGCGCTTAACTAGAGAAAAGAAAAGAAAGACTTGCATTTATATAGCGCCTTTCACAACCACCGGACATCTCAAAGCGCTTTACAGTCAATTAAGTACTTTTGGAGTGTAGTCACTGTTGTAATGTGGGAAACGCGGCAGCCAATTTGCGCACAGCAAGCTCCCACAAACAGCAATGTGATAATGACCAGATAATCTGTTTTTTTTTTGTTATGTTGGGTGAGGAATAAATATTGGCCAGGACATCAGGGATAACTCCTCTGCTCTTCTTCGAAATAGTGCCATGGGATCTTTTACATCCACCTGAGAGGGCAGATGGGGCCTCGGTTTAACGTCTCATCCAAAAGACAGCACCTCTGACAGTGCAGCACTCCCTTAGTACTGCACTGCAGTGTCAGCCTAGCTTTATGTGCTCAAGTCCCTGATGTCATCAATAAGATAGTCACCAAGAAATCGAATAGGGAATTTAGAAGAAACTTCTTTACCCAGAAAGTGTTGAGAATGTGGAACTCGCTACCACGGAGTGGTTGAAGCAAATAGTATAGATGCATTTAAGGGGAGGCTAGACAAGCATATGAGGGAAAAGGGAATAGAGGGTTACGCTGATAGAGTTCGATGAGGAAAGACGGGAGGAGGCTCATGTGGAGCATAAACGCCGGCATGGACTGGTTGGGACGAATGGCCTGTTTCTGTGCCGTATATCCTATGTAATCCTATGTAATGTAATGGTGGCAAGGGCTGTGCCCTCATGATGGTGAGGTTGAGCACCATGCAGCAGGCCACCATGAATCTTGACACCCGCTCTGCCGAGTACTGCGGGGCTCCTCCAGAGCGATCCAGGCAGCGGAATTGTTGTTTGAGCACGTCAATGGTCTGTTCTATCATATTTCGTGTGGCAGCATGGCTTTTGTTGTATGCATGCTGCCCATGTATGCGTGAGTTGCACACTGGTTTCATCAGCCATATCATCAGCGGATAGCCCTCGTCGCCCAGTAGCCACCCTCTGGTTTGTCGCGGTGGCTCAAATGCAGATTGCACCGCAGACCATCGCAGAATGAAGGCATCATGGGGGGAAAATTCAGTATCGTCCCGTTTGAGGCGCCATTATCGGCTGTGCGCAAAGTTTAGCGCCTGGCGCTAATTATCGTCTCCGACAGCAAACTTGGCTTTTATCGCCCCTGGAAGTGATTGGAGCACTAAATCAGGCGCTTCACACCTGTCTTAAGGCGCAAAGGCCGAGGAGCGAGGCTCTACCTCAGAGCGCTGGCGAAACAAGGAAGGGCAAATCAAAATAAACCTGCAAAGTGCTGCTCAGTACTCAAAACTCCTTCACACAGCGTTGAATCTCTCCAGAAGTCTCTCTCTCTCTCTCTCAAAATGCGTGGTGCAAAAATGTCACCGACAAAAAAAGGCAGAAAGCGGTTGCCTTTAAATAGCGCTCCCCTAGTACCTTTCTGACAGCATAACGCTCCCCTCAACCTGTCGTTGCTAGCGGCAGGCGGTAAGGCAGGGGTTGCCACTCAATATTTGGTCCGGGCGCTCGCGGGGCGTTGCGCATTCAACTGACGTCACAATCTGCCGGCGCAGGAGATCGTGGCGGTAGGGTTTAGCACCGCCGCAAAATGTCCAGTTAATTTTGCGAGTGGCGCAAACATCGCCGCACCCAGGTGCTAGTTGCTTTGTGCCCCATTAGCACCCTCTTAAGGCGTTAACGGGAGGCACAAACAACTGAATTTTTCCCCCCATGATTGCTGCCAGGATACCAGGCATTGACCTGCATGATTCACTGCGAATGGTCACACACCAGCTGGACGTTGAGGGAGTGGAATCCCTTTCGGTTGTGGTACATCTCAAGAGTTAACATGGGGCACCCGCAAAGCGACCTGCATGAAGTCCATGGCATCCTGTACCATGGGGAAGCCTGCAATCCTAGCGAAGCTGTGTGCTCGCTCCACTGCTGCTCTCTGGAAAGAGAGAATGAATTGTAGTCAGCTCTCTCTGAATAGAGAGCCTCATTGACCTCCCTTCTGCAACTGCAACTTTTACGGCAAACTGCGAGATGTTGCAAATATCTCCAGCTCCAGCCTGGAAGGAGCCAGACGCATAAAGGTTCATGGCCACGGTCACCTTCACAGCCACTGGCACTGCGGTCCTTGTCCTGCTCTGAGGTTGCAGTTGTAGCTGCAGCAGGCGGCAGATTTCAGTGAGGACGTCCTTACTGAAGCACAGACATCTCACACATTGTTCCTCGCTGAGGTTCAGGTAAGAGAATTGCTCCCTGAACACACTGGGCAGATACGGCCTCTTGCTGAGAGCCTGCTCCCCCTCCTCCCTCTTCCAGTAGCTTGTCCTACTCTGTGTGGCCTCTGTTCATTCCCCAAATCATGCTGAAATCCAAGGGGAATTCCTACTAGTGCACCCATGTCTTGGAGCATCTGGTTTGTGCAGAAGCCTTGAAGTCAGGACAAAGTCCTTCAGCACCTGCCACCAACGTCCCTGCTACCAACGTTCCTGCTAAGCTGCACGGCCACGCAGTGGTCTGCAGGTCCTGTGCAGGCTGCTCACTGGCTTTTATATAGAAGAAAGCGCGCATGTGCGAAAATTTGAATGGGCTGCACAGCCAGTTAAGGGGACCACGCAGCTATAATAAAAATTCGAGGGAACATTGCCTGCCACACCACTCCCTGTAGACTTTAGCAACTTTAAAGAACTCTAGAATGCACCAAACACTTGTACAATTGTAGCAACAGCCAGTAGAAACCAATCAGCAACTAACCTGAAAGTTGGTGATGGTCCTTTTAAATAGCGCTTTTGGGGTGGTCCTTCCTGCTGCTGAACGTTTGGTTCAGCTGTGAGAGGTTAAGAGAGGGCGTTAGCTGGAGCGTTGAGCTCCAAAATGTCATTGCTGGCATTAAATCAGCGTTGCACGCTGATTGACGTCATGATCTGCCTACTGTGCATACGTCCGGCAGACGCTCACTGCGCGCATGCTCTAACGCCCTCACCAATATGGCTTCCGGTGTGACTCGCACCAGAAGTGGGCTTCTAATGGCACTCGTAGTGCCCAAAAAACAGGCACTATGGATCTGAATTTTGCGCCCTGTTTCTCTAGCAGAATATTAGCAATTTCATTGCTGCCACTTCAAGGTATATACAAAATTACTCTGCTGATGGCTCAATTGGCAATTGCATGACCCAATGTGGAGCTGAGACATACAGACCAGAAAGGTCTCAGATTCAGTTTCCGATAGACCTTAGCTGGGATGTTACATCTGGTATTGGTGCCCCTGGGCTACAGATGTCGGAAACAACCAGGGTTCCCGCTTCTACTTGCTATCTGGTGACTTCAGCTGGAAGTGTACATTAGATGAGGACTCGATGTGGCTTTTTTTTTAAATTCTTGGGATATGGGCATCACTGGAAAAACTGCAGTTTATTGCCCTTCCCTAGTTGCCCTTGAGAAGGTTGTGGTGAGCTGCCTTCTTGAACCGCTGTAGTCCGTGTGGTGAAGGTACTCCCACAGTGTTGTTAGGGAGTTCCAGGATTCTGACCCAGCGACGATGAAGGAACGGCGATATACTTCCAAGTCAGGATGGTGTGTGACCTGGAGGGGGTCTTGGAGGTGATGGTGTTCCCATGCACCCGCTGTCCTTATCCTTCTAGGTGGTGGAGGTTGCAGGTTTGGGAGTTGCTGCTGAAGAAGCTTGCTCACTGTGATTTCCCCTCCAACACACACTTCCAACACTCACTGTCTAAGCTCACAGATAAAGAATGGTCATTTGGGCAATGTATAAGGAAACTGCTGGTATCTGAAAATCATACTCCAGCAAGAATCAGCAACTCAAAAACAAGAGGGGAGAAAATTGAGGGACAAAAAAAAAATCAGGGCAATCGGTGGCATACTGAGGATTTGGCATGCGCATCCCCCTGCTGGCTAACCCGTGAAGGAGCTTGCACGTTGCCCTGCTTGGTTAGATGTCCCTTTAAATCAGAGGTACTGACGGCAGACGCGACACAGATAACGCTGGGTGTAAAAATAGGCCATCAGGACCCCATCCATTATAATCTACTGCCGTCGCTCCTGATCCCCAGACCTGCCAGGTCTGAACACATGCGCCAATCCCTGACTGGAAATTGGAAAGAATGACTTGATGGAGGTGGAATTTATTGCCTGTTGAGGGATGTACACTAGATTGTGACACATCAATTTCTCCCCTGTAGCTGCATTGACGCGCCATGCCATTCTAAACACATTACATCATATCTTAAACTCATCAATTCAAATTTGGACACGGCCCTGTCCTACCTTTCCCAGATTTATTTATTTCTGTCTCATTCTTACCTCAGCATGCATAATTTAAAAAAAATATAGCTAACATTAGGAGGTTGAGCTCAGGCACCACTCACACCCCTCTCATTCTCTACCAATAAACCCAATGAACAGCGCGGGTTCAAATTGGGGAAGATCGGTTTCCCAGCACCATCTGTTTCGGACCGATGAGCAGCTGCGGCTTATTAATCAGATTCATGCGTTGAAATAAGGAGTTGATAGCAGGCTCCCTCGCAGCCACAAAATCAGTGTTGTGGAACTGTTGGCCCTGGTATATGTGAAGGAGTGATAAGTATGAGGCTGGGGCTACCTGAACACGCACACTGCAGCCAGATATTTTGCCAACCCCTCCCAATCTAGGGTGCACATTTTTTTTCCCAGTGCAAAACTGCAACGGTGTAGCATTTAAAAAGGGTGGTCAGCATAGAGGGTACAGAGGAGATTTACAAGAGGGTTCAGAGGAGATTTACAAGAGGGTACAGAGGAGATTTACAAGAGGGTACAGAGGAGATTTACAAGAGGGTACAGAGGAGATTTACAAGAGGGCTCAGAGGAGATTTACAAGAGGGTACAGAGGAGATTTACAAGAGGGTACAGAGGAGATTTACAAGAGGGTACAGAGGAGATTTACAAGAGGGTTCAGAGGAGATTTACAAGAGGGTACAGAGGAGATTTACAAGAGGGTACAGAGGAGATTTACAAGAGGGTTCAGAGGAGATTTACAAGAGGGTTCAGAGGAGATTTACAAGAGGGTTCAGAGGAGATTTACAAGAGGGTTCAGAGGAGATTTACAAGAGGGTTCAGAGGAGATTTACAAGAGGGTTCAGAGGAGATTTACAAGAGGGTACAGAGGAGATTTACAAGAGGGTTCAGAGGAGATTTACAAGAGGGTACAGAGGAGATTTACAAGAGGGTTCAGAGGAGATTTACAAGGATGTTGCCGGAGTAGAGAATCTTAGCTATGAGGAAAGATTGGATAGGCTGGGTCTGTTTTCCTTGGAACAGAGGAGGCTGAGGGGAGACCTTTATTGAGGTGTATAAAATTATGAGGGGCCTAGATAAAGTGGATAGAAAGGACCTATTTCCCTTAGCAGAGGGGGTCAAAAACCAGGGGGCACAGATTTAAAGTAATTGGGGGAAGTTTAGAGGGGATTTGAGGGGAAATTTCTTCACCCAGAGGGTTGTGGGGGTCTGGGACTCACTGCCTGAAAGGGTGGTAGAGGCAGGAACCCTAACCACATTAAAAAAGTACTTGAATGTGCACTTGGGATGCTGTAACCTGCAGGGCTACAGACCAAGAGCTGGGAAGTGGGATTAGGCTGGATTGCTCTTTGTTGGCCGGCGCGGACACAATGGGCCGAAATGGCCTCCTTCTGTGCTGTAACTTTCTATGATAAATGCAAAAACAGGTCTGATCACACGTACACAAAAATGGGCTTTTTCATGTTTGCGCAAGGGTGACTGAACTCCTTTTCTGTATATGCAATGGGATATAGGAACAGGAGGAGGCCATTCAGCCCGTGAAACTTGTTCCACCATTCAATTAAATCATGGCTGATCTGTATCTTAACTCCATCCACCGCTTTGGTTCTGTAACCCTTAAATACCCGTGCCTAACAAAAATCTATCAATCTCAGTTTTGAAATTTTCTTTTGACCCCCAGCCTCAAAGCTTTATGGGGGAGAGAATTCCATACTTCCACTACCCTTTGTGTGAAGAAGTGCCATCACCTCGGAATGGCCCAGCTCTAATTCTTAGGTCATGCTCCCTTGTTCTGGACTCCGCCAATATGGGCTCTATAAAATCCACCATTAGAGAACAGGATTTTATCTGCCTGTTTTCAGGATTGAAACGGGCATTCACCAGTGATCATTAGGTGTTCAACGTTTCCCAGATTGTCAATCAGTTTGAATGATCTGTAATTGCCAGAAATTAATATTTCATCGAGTCAGCTATCAGGATAGCTCTGCACTCAACAGAAATGATCATATTAAAACTTCTTTTGTTCAACAGGAGTAAGCTACATATGCATATTAATGCATTTGGCATGTCATAGTATATATTCTTTGCAGCTTGAATAAAAGCAGCTAGCAATAACCAATTTTAACCCTGCATGTATCAAGAAAAAGAAAATAAAACATAGACAAGAGTGCTTAATTTTAGCCACATAATAAGATCCACTACAAAATTAGTCTTGTACATATACATGTATACACATTTTTGCATGATGCACACACATACACACATACTAATTTGCTAAAAGCTGGTGATATAATAGGCATATTTTCAAGGACTGAGCCTTGACTGTGACATTCACTTTCAACAGAGCCATGACATAATTCACAACACAATTTCCAGTGTTCCAAATGGTTCTCCTTCAAAGAGATCTATTGCATTGCACTCTTGACCCAAGCGGAATATGTTGCTCACACTTGTCAGGGTTAAGCACACCGAGTAGAGACAACGGCCAAAATCCACTGAAAGATGGTAGCTTATAATGTACACAAGGCAATGAATATCTCTCTGATTGTCTGGCAATACTGCGGTTCTTGCATTACTAACTCTACATTTCTTCAGATCCAGCATCAGAAAATCCTTATTTGGGTGTCAAGAGCGTGTTAGTGACTTGTCTTTCACCTCTGAGATCTTAGTTCAAACCCAGCCCAGGCTGAATCTACCCTCTCTTTGCTGGTTGTAAGAGTCCGACCTGAAATGAATTTGCAGCAGTCTCAACCCAACTCCTAAGGATGTAGACCTATAGTACAATATGACCCATTCAGCACTAATTGGTAATCTTGTTCAGAGTTGTTAATGTGGGAAATGGAAATGGCACTCTGGTGCTTCACTGAGATTGAGGCTCAGTCACGATGTTGGGGCACAGTAGAGGGCATTTTATTTTGCAGCTGGCTGCCCTTTACTTCACCTGGGAGTGCTTGATGCTGACATTGGGTATCTGGAATGAGAAAGTGTTACATTTTCCATTCTCTTTGCTGAGCAAAACAAAAATCAATTTTTTCAGGTTCCGTCTCTTGTGGCATCTTGAACTGGGGTGCAATGTGAAATGAAAAGGAGTAACTGCAAAGAAAATTCATAAAATTGTGTGCCTGTTTAACCCTTCCAATTGTCGATACTCCTCTCCAAAAGGGGCTGATTCTTCCTGGGGTATGGTTCAATGGACACTGGCATCTCTTTGTGACCTTACGCAAATAGCTATTCTTCATGAGATCCTAGACTGTGAAGTCATAGAGTCATAACGGCACAGAAGGAGGCCATTCAGCCCATCGAGTCCGTGCCGGCTCTCTGTAGAGCAATCCAGTCAGTCCCATTCCCCCCGCTCTATCCCTGTAGCCCTGCAAGTTTATTTCCTCAAGTGCCTATCCAGTCTCCCCTTGAAAACATTGACGCTGCGATTTTATTAATGGAGGCGGGTTGGGTGCGGGTCAGGTGGTTTCCGGTTTCCAGTCTCACCCCCAGCTGCATCCGGTCCACAGACATGATTTTGCCTTGATTGACCCTGCGGGCTTGCCGGCCAATTATCAGGAAGCCGGTCAGATGACGTCGTTTGATGATGCGTTATCTGCCAGTTTTCTTAAAGGGACCATGCACAATTTAATTTTGACAATTGATTTCTCAGTGTTTGACAGCATCGAGGTGCTGCAAACACTGACAATCACTGCACAAAGGTGACCTCTTGCACCCAGGCTCTCCAATGACTCCCTCCATAGGCTGGAATAGATGGCAGCTGCAGGTGAGATGATAGAAGTGATCTGTCACTGGTGAAAGAGGTTCTCCCAATGAGGTGGAACTGGACATGGATTTAAAAACTTGTAACCTAATGAAATGTGTAAATGTATTAAAAATGCAGCACCCAGCATTTTCTTTCCTCTGAGACTCACCATGTGCAACATTGGATCCTTCACAACACTTCTGCAGTTGTCATCAATTCAGAAACATTACAGCAGACTCACAACATGCCACACTTACCTGGCATGGTGTCCAGACGTCGGGAAACCTGATCCAGAAGCGGCAAAATTCAAAAATAGGCTGTCAACGACTGGCAACTACCTGTTAATAGGCAGGTAATTGCCTTTAATCCTCTTCCCCCCGCTAGGTGTCGGGTCTATTCGTAAATCGGGGACCCGACACATGGGAAAGTTGTTTGGAGGCGGGTTGACAGTGGGTTTCCTACCTGCTGTTAATCTTTGCTATTTTGACAGCAGAACCGCCTCCAAACCCATCCTCTGAGCGCTGGCAAAATCCAGCCCTGAGTATCTCCGCTTTCACCACTTCTGGCAGCAGCGAGTTCCAGGTCCACACCACTCGCTGCGTAAAAAAGTTTTTCCTCACGTCCCCCCTGTATCTCTTGCCCAAAACCTTAAATCTGTGTCCCCTAGTCCTTGTACCATCAATTAGTGGGAACAGCCTTTCCCCGTCTAGCCTATCCAAACCCGTCATAATCTTGTACGCCTCTATCAAATCACCCCTCAACCTCCTTTGCTCCAATGAAAACAAATCCAGCTTCTCCAATCTGTCCTCGTAGCTAAGATCCCCCATCCCCGGAACCATTCTGGTAAATCTCCTCTGCACCCTCTCAAGTGCCTTCACATCCTTCCTAAAGTGTGGTGACCAGAACAGGACGCAATACTCCAATTGTGGCCTAACAGCCGGCTATTTCACTGTGGGGGCATCACAGTAGAGCTTGATCCTGTCCTTAGCTGACATCCATTTTTCAGTGGGAGTTACTTTATAGTGATACATACAAAATCCATATGGATTGAGTTAAAAGGCAAGAAAGGATCTATCACCCTAATTGGGGTATATATGCTATAGACCACCAAATAGTGGAAGGGCATTGGAGGAAGAAATATGTAGGTAAATCTACAAATTGAGGAGCAGTCATAGAATAATAATCAACTAGAATCATAGAATGGTTACAGCACAGAACCCCGCCCCCATTTTTCATGCTGTATGATTTTGCCATTCCCATTTGCAACATTTTATCTTTCCTGCCCCTTACAAAAGCACAGTATGTTCCTTCAATTCCTTCCTCCCTTCCCACCCTGCCCCCCCCCGCTGTCTCTGCACCTGCTTAATATCTGTTACATCTCCAGCTTTTTCCAGTTCTGATGAAGGGTCCCAGACCTGAAACGTTAACTCTGTTTCTCTCTCCACGGATGCTGCCTGGCCTGCAGAGTTTTTCCAGCGTTTTCTGTTGTTATTACAGAAGGAGGCTATTCAGCCCATCGAGCCCATGCCGGCTCTCTGCAAGAGCACTTCAGCTAGTCCCATTCCCCCGCCCTTTCCTTGTAGCCCTGCAAATTTTTTTTCTTCAGGTACTTGTGCAATTTCCTCTTGAAAGCCACAATTGAGTCTGCCTCCACTACCCTTTCAGGCAGTGCATTCCAAATCCTAACCACTTGCTGCGTAAAAAATGTTTCCTCATGTCGCCTTTGCTTCTTTTGCCAATCACCTTAAATCTGTGCCCTCTGGTTCTCAACCCTTCGGCCAATGGGAATAGTTTCTCTCTGTCTACTCTGTCTAGACCTCTCAACTACCCCCAAATAAACTGGCAGGGTGAAGTAGCGAAAGGAGAAAAGGGAATCGAGTTTTTACAGTGTATACAGGACTCTGTTCTCAGTACACAAGAAGTCCAACAAGAAAAGAATCACTGCTGGATCTTGTAATGGGTAATGAACCGGAACAGATAGGGGAATCAAGCGAAGGAGAGCATCTTCGTAGTAGTGATCACAACATAGTAAGGTTCAACATTAGGATCGAGAATGACATAAATAGGACAAAGACTAAGGTAATATATTGGAAAAGAGCAAATTACGAGGAAATGAGGGTGGAACTAAAGCAGGTAAACTGGGAGAAAGTCTTGAAAAACAGAGACAGAAAAACAATAGGAAATCTTTAAAATATTAATCAATAGAGTTCAAGAGAAATGTATTTCACTAAAAGCCAAAAATAAGCAAGCTAATTATTGATGAATAAAGGGAAAATTGAATCTGAAGAAAAAGACATATAAGAAGTACTTAGATACTAAAGGAGAGGAAGACAAAAGGGAATACAAAGAACTTCGTAGAGAAGTTAAGAAAAAAACCATCAGGAAGGCAAAGAGAAATTACCAAATCAAATTATCAAGGAATAAAGTAGAGATAGGACCACTAAAGGATGATCAAGATAAACTCACAGGTAATGACAGAGAAATGGCTGATGCACTGAATAATTACTTCACCTCAGTTTTTACTAAAGAAGGTAACAAAACAGACACTTCACTACAGCATGAGCTTAAAAAGAATATTAATACAGTTGGGATAGAAATTGAGAAAATAATTGACAAACTAGCAAAACTAAAAGAGGATAAAATCCCAATTCTGGATGGTATCCACCCATACATACTCAAGGAAACTAGGTAGGAGATAGCAGAGGCACTAGTTTATATATACAAAAATTCCACAGAAGAGGGGATAGTGCCAGAGGACTGGCAGACAGCTAATGTTGTTCCGATATACAAAAAAGCAGATAGAACAAAACCTGGGAACTATAGACCAGTCAGCTTAACATCAGTGATGGGAAAGATACTGGAATCTAAATTAAAAGTGAGAGAAGAGCATCTAGAGACAGAAATTATAATAAAACAGTCAGCATGGATTACAAAAGGCTAAGTCATGCTTAACTAACCTGATAGAATTCTTTGAAGAGGTAACAGAAAGCGTAGACAAGGGTAATGTAGTAGATGTCAAAGACTTGGATTTTCAAAAGGCCTTTGATAAGGTAACACATGGCAGGCACATGGCAAAGGTTAGGGCATGTGGAGTCAGGGGGCAAATAGCTGAATGGGTAGCAAAATTGGCTAAAAAATAAAAAGCAGAGTAGGGGTAAAGGGTAGTTATTCAGATTGGAGCAAGGTAGAAAGCAGTGTTCCACAAGGATCAGTGCTGGCCTCACTGTTATTCATAACTTACATTAATGATTTGGACTTAGAAATAACTAACTCAGTATCAAAATTTGCAGATGATACCAAACTGGGGGGGGGGGGGTGTAGCTAACACTGAGGAAGAATGCAACATAAAACAAGAAGACATTAGAAAACTTGCAGACTGGGCAGTTAAATAACAAATTAACTTTAACATAGATGAATGTGAGGTGACGCACTTTGGCAGGAAAAACAGAAACATCACCTACACCTTAGAAAATAAAAAAACTGAATGGGGTAGAGGAGCAAAGGTATCTCGGGATACAGGTGAACAAATCATTAAAAGCAGCATTGCAGGTCAGCAAAGCAATTAAAAATGCTAAACAAGCACTGGGATTTATTTCTAGAAGTGTAGAATTCAAAAGTAGTGAAGTTATGTTAAACTTATGTAGGACTCTGGTCAGGCTGCACTTAAGAGTAGTGTGCACAGATAGGGGAATCCATACTATGGCCCAGTAATTCGGGTCCAAATGCGTGAGTACGGTCTGGGTACTCACGCATCTGGCCGGATGAAATGCCGGCGTTCAGGAAACACCGTGCATGCGGAGAACGCCGGCATTTCGGGTCCTCTGAACGAAGGGGTTCAGAGGCACAGCGCGTGCGACTGCACAGGCAGCGCGTGCACAGTGAACTTCGTCGATTTCATTCATGGATTCAGTGAGGGTAAGTCCTGACAACTTACACATGAAAAAAGCAGGAGTAAAGCTATCGAGAAGCTATGGAGGAAGAAGTCTGTCATCGTGGAGCTTCTGAAAGTCTTCAATTTCTGTTTGGGAAAGGGAGGAGACTTATTTTAAGAAAGGCTGAGGTTAGTTTTAAAGTTTAAATTTTTTTTTTTTAAACGGGTTTTCAGTACGGTAGGTAGAAGGAGCAATTGTGGCTGTGTGAATTGAATGTGAGAATGAGTGTTCTAAAATGAGTAATGTAACATTTCCAACACTTTTAATAAAGAAACTTTTCATCAGTAATAAGTAATTATGCATGTATGTCCGCATATATTCCTTTACGTATATGTATGTATGTTTTATATTCCTTTACTTATGTGTATGAATGTATGTTTTTAATTATGATTTTCCAATAAGTTACTTTCTCTGAAAGTCATAATTAAATACATACATTCATACACATACGTAAAGGAATATATACATACACGCAAAGGAATATATACAGACATACATACATAATTACTTAAAAGAATATATTACTGATGAAAAGTTTCTTTCTTAAAAATGTTGGAGTCATTTTCACATTTAATAAACACAGCAAATTCAATTCACATAGCCACAATTGATCCTTCTACCTACAGTACTGAAAACCCGTTTTAAAAAACAAAAATAAACTTTAAAACTTACCTCAGCATTTCTTAAAATACCTTTATCCCTTTCCCAAACAACCGCAGCCTCTGGAGCAACTGTACTCATGCTTTTTTCATGTGTAAGTTATAAGGACTTGACCTCACTGAAAGCATGAATGAAAGCGGCGAATTTTACTGCGCACACGCTGCCTGTACAGTCGCACGCGTTCTGCCTCTGAACCCCTTCGTTCAGAGGACAGGAAATGCCGGTTTTCCCCGCATGCGCTGTGCATGCTGAAAACCAGCATTTCCTCCGGACAGACGCGTAAGTACCCCAACCGTACTATCGCGTTTGGAAGGGAATTACTGGGCCAACATTTTACATGTCAATAAAATGAAAAATTTAACAATTGCACGATTTGCCCCCTCGCATCTGCGACTGAGGGTCCAAGGAGGTGCATTGCGCAACAGGTCATCGTCGTATGTATCCTCACACTGTTCCCTTTCGGGAACTGCATGAAGTGGTGGAAGGATTTCTGGCCACGTTAACACTCCTTCCGTGACCATAACCATCTTCATACCAGCCATTAGGGTGGTTAGTCCTATGGCGTGAGGGTTTTACGGGCTCCCACAACCCATCTGAAGGGGGGGGCCACCCACACCCGCGGACGCAAGTATCCCGCTGGATGTCCACCCAGAATTTATAGTTGGAGCTCCGATTCCACTTGCCGGGACTGTCTGGAGCGGGGTTCGAAACCCTACTCCTTCTGGCCCAGCGGCGGGGATGCTTGCCGCTACGCAAAAGGCCCACTCCGCTCAAAAGGTGACACCCATACGTTTCCTGCGCCTTTTCTCTCCCCGTGACTGGAGCCCTATGCTGCCACTTGAAAGACCAAGCTATCATCTGTCCTTTTTGCGGCGCCTTTGACTTCTCATTACCAATGATGAGCAGGCGCTGCGCCTCCACCTCGTTGAGGAGATTGCTGAGGTCATCATCAGTTCAATTGTGAGTTCTTTTAATGCTGTGAATTGTGCTCATTCCAGCCATTTCACGTTGCTAATCGGATTGGGCCTTTGGCGTAGCGGTAGGATCCCCGCCGCTGGGCCAGACGGGGTAGGGTTTCGAAACCCCGCTCTAGACAGTCCCGGCAAGTGGAGTCGGTGCTCCGGCTCTAAATTCTGGGTTGACATCCAGTGGGATATTTGCGTCCGTGGGTGTGGGTGGCCCCCCCTCCTTGTATAGCTTGTGGGAGCCCGTAAAACCCTCCCGCCATAGGACTAACCACCCTAATGGCTGGTTCAAAGATGGTTACGGTCACGGAATGAGCGTTAATCACGGCCATAAATCCTTCCACCACTTCATACAGTTCCCCAAAGGGAACAGAGTGAAGACACGTATGACAACGACATTGGTAAATAAATAAATGGAATTAAAAAAATTATTTTAGGGCTTTTAAAAGTCTTTAAATTGCTTTAATTCTGTTTAAAACTACTTCAGATTCTTCAAAATAATGTAAACGCTTTTAAAAGTTTATAAAAGTTACCAAAAGCTTCATAAAAATACCAAAAACCTATTTAAAATGCTGCTTTGCATGTAAAAATGCTTAGCAGCTTGTGAGAAACATTGGGGGCGGGTCCTATTAAACTGAGACCTCAAGGGGCGTGTCTCACTTGCACAGCGCGCTCCAGGCTTCACGCTGGCTGCACTCCTGGGCGGCGTGACGTCAGACGCTGCCCGGGATTCTTCTTTTTGAAACACGAATTCCAGGCGTCCCTGGAGGTGAAATGTCAGCGCGTCGGGTAAGTGCATATACCGGACCCGAATTACTGGGCCAATGTAAAGGACATAGAAGCACTGGAGAAAGTGCAAAAAATATTTACAAGGATGGTACCAGAACTGAGAAATTTACAGTTATCGGGAAAGATTGAACAGGTTGGGGCTTTTTTTCTTTAGAACAGAAGACTGAGAGGAGACCTGATAGAAGTCTTTAAAATTAAAAATGGGTTGGACAGGGTAGATGTGGAGAGGATGTTTCCATTTGTGGGAGAATCTAAAACTAGGGACCATAAATAGTTACTAATAAATCCAATTAGGAAATAAGGAGAAATGTCTTTACTCTGTGAGTGGTTAGAATGTGGAACTCACTACCACAGGAAGTAGTTAAGGCAATTTGCTTAGATGCTTTCAAAATGAAACTAGACAAGTCCATGACAGAAAAAGGAATAGAAAGATATGCTGAAAGGCTGAGATGAGGAAGATGGAATGGGAGGAGACTCGTGTGGAGTACGAACACCAATACAGACTAGTTGGGCCGAATGGCCTGTTTCTGTGCCGTATATTCTATGTAATCAGGAGCAGGAATGCCAGCCCAAAGGAACTGAGGCTAACTGAGATCAGCTCACTCCACACAGATCAGAAAGGAAGAAAGACTTGCATTTCTATAGCGCCTTTCACGACCTCAGGATGTCCCACAGCCCTTTACAGCCAATAAAGTACTTCTGAAGTGTAGTCACTGTTGTAATGTAGGAAACGTAGCATCCAAACTCCCACAAACAGCAATGTGATAATGACCAGACAATCTATTTTTAGTGATGTTGATTGAGGGATAAATATTGGCTGCGGCACTGGGGAGAACTCCCCTGCTCCTCTTTTACATCCACCTGAGAGCAGATTTAACATCTCATCCAAAAGGTGACACCTCCAACAGTGTAGCACTCCCTCAGTTCTGCACTGGAGTGTCAGCCCAGATTTTTGTGCTCAAGTCTCATGGAGTGGGACTTGAACCCACAACCTTTTGACCCGGAGGCAAGAGTGCTACCCACTGAGCCATGACTGACATGACCCGATCAGGGGTCAAACCTGCGGCTTTCTGGTCAGTGCTACACTGGGCATTGCCTTTACCCACCTGCAATCGGGAGAGCGCTCCTCATTGTACTTTTGGCACAGATCATAACCATTCATGCTTTACTCTTCCTGTATAGAACATAAACAGAACCTGTTTGATTGGATTGCTCCCTTGTAATTGTCTAAGAAGCATCCTGTTATCCTCTGAATATTGGCAAACGCCCTGCTCATATCAGTTTGTGAAGGCCAAGGACAGTGAAGTGTTCAGTGTAGTTTTGATTAAGCCTCAGCTGTGGAATGAATGATTAAATGGGATAAGGCGCAAATTTATCTTTTTTTTTAAAACTCGCTGAAAGCAGCCTTAATCCGAGGATAATCTTGATCAAAGCATTAAAACTGCTGGGCAAAACTAGATCTGCGATTAGAAAGCTTCAAACTTCTCTCCATTAGCCCTAACTAATTATGGCAAAGAGTGATGGAAAGTATTCCTGTTATCACTGACAAATCCCTTTTTCACAAATGATCTTCAATGCAGGACTAAGTAGGAACAAATGTTTTTTTTAATCCCAATGATTTAGTTAGTAAATGCACCACATGATGTGATACTGGGCTGTGCAGACTAGGAACAACAATAACTTGCATTTATATCGCACCTATAACATAGAAAAACATCCCAAGGCGCTTCACAGGAGTGTTATCAAACTAAATTTGACACCAAGCCACATAAGGAGATATTAGGATCGATGACCAAAAGCTTGTTCAAAGAGGTAGGTTTTAAGGAGCATCTTAAAGGAGAGAGTGGTGGAGAGGTTTCGGGAGGGAATGCCAGAGCTTAGGACCTAGGCAGCTGAAGGCACGGCCGTCAATGGTGGAGCAATGGAAATCAGGGATGCACAAGAGGCCACAATTGGAGGAACGCAAGGATCTTGGAGGGTATTAGGGCTGGAGGAGGTTACAGAGATAGGGAGGGGTGAGGCCACAGAGCGATTTGAAAACATGGATGAGAATTTTAAATTTGAGGCACTGTCATACTGGGAGGCACTGTAGGTCAGCGAGCACAGGGGTGATGGGTGAACGGGACTTGGTGTGAGTTAGGATACAGGCGGCAGAGTTACGGATGAGCTGAAGTTCACAGAGGGTGGAAGGTGGGAGGCCGGCCAGGAGAGCATTGGAATAGTCGAGGCACATCCCAGGTTCATTCCCCGCTTCGTGCTGATTTAGTTGATCTCAGCCAATGCAGTGGTTGGAGGGGAGGACACTACAATTAGCCGCAGTGCCCCCCCAAAAAAGAAGTGTTTGCATTTCTTATCACAATCCAGTGACCCATGCTAGAAAGTACAGGTGAGAAGCTCAAAGGAAGTAGGGATTGGCATTGATTGCAGTGCCCCCCCAAGGTCGAATGGTCTGCCAGCTTTCAATGTTTAGGCTCACACAAAAAGAACAGTCAAGGTAACAGAGGCACCTGCGGAATCGTACCCCACCAAAAGATCAGTGATGTCACACGGCTGTGCCAATACACTCAACCTCAAGGACTTGGTTCAAAGTGTAAAGTAATACCCTTTCATTCTGTTACACTGGTCAATTCTCAGCGATTTTCAGTTTGATTTATTTTGTGCTTTGAATCGAGGTGGGGGGGGGGGGTGGTATAGGAGGAAATACAACCTGTTTCTGTGCATCCCAAAATTCAAACCCTGCTCTGGTTTTGTCAGTGGGTTTGAAACTGATCTATCGACTTTCCTTTTAATAAATATTCACTTTAGACAGTGGCCTGGCCTTAGCAGATCTGTGTTTTCATTAAGAAGTTGATGTGTATGTAAATATAACCTGTGGCAGATATCCTGGATTCTTGGTCAATCAAGGGAAACAAAGGTCCTTTTTGAAAAATGTTGTTCCCCCAAAAACCAGCCAACTGCTGGGAACAGATGGGTTCTGGTGGGATCAGGTGGAAGATCATTGTACTTGGACTTCTGCCTCATAGTTTGTCCCTGTCATGCCACCGAATGAAAGAAGGACTTGCATTTATACAGCACCTTTCATGACCTCAGGACGTCCCAAAGCACTTCACACCAATAAAGCACTCCTGAAGTGCAGTCACTGGTGTAATGTAAGAAATGGTGTAAAAAGAGTTCAATCTCACAATTACAGACTTGCTGGAGAAGGGGAAATGAGAAATCAAGTCACAGGATGGTATAAAAAAAAACTCGTTTTTGAAGTGTAGTCACTTTTGTAGGCAAACACGTCAGCCAATTTGTGCACTGCAAGGTCCCACAAACAGCGAGGAAACTAACTGAGCAGTTAATCTGTTGTTGGTTGAGGGAGAAATGTTGGCCAGGACACTAGGAGGACTCCCCTGCTCTTCTATGGATAGTGTCAAGGGATCATTTACATCCACCTAAGCAGGCAGATAGGGCCTCGGTTTAGCTTTTCATCCAAAAGTCAGCCACTCCAATAATGCAGCACTCCCTCAGTCCTGCACTGAAGTGTTACATAGAATTTACAGCACCATTTGGCCCAACAGGTCAATGCCGGTGTTTATGCTCCACACGAGTCTCCTCCCACCTTACTTCATCTCACCCCATCAACATATCCTTCTATTCCTTTCTCCCTCATGTACTTATCTAGCTTCCCCTTAAATGCATCTATGCTATTCACCTCAATCACTGCATGTGGTAGCGAGCTCCACGTTCTCACCACTCTAGATTCACCTAGATTATGCGCTCAATGGATTTATCGATTTTCACTAACCTCTTGGATTGACCAAGGTTCCGGTTCATGGGACAATTTTATAGACAATGCAGCAGGGTTCTCGTTCCATCTCCTGAAAGTGCCTTGTCATGTTTCTGGATTTTTTGACCAGTTCTTCATGGAAATAATCTACATATAAGTTATTTCAAAATGTGCTTTGAGTTAAAGCCTGATTTAAAAGGGTGAGTTTCTCAGGACAGCCCCATTTTGGTTGTGAATCCAAAGTCAGATGAAAGGGGTTAATATGCTAATTGGAAGTTGGAAGAGGATTTGAGTACAGGAGCAAGGATGTCTTACTGCAGTTATACAGGGCCTTGGTGAAACCACACCTGGAGTACTGTGTGCAATTTTGGTCTCCTTACCTAAGAAAGGATATACTTGCCATAGAGGGAGTGCAGCAAAGGTTCACCTAGACTGATTCCTGGGATGGCAGGACTGTCGTATGAGGAGAGATTGGGTCAACTAGGCCTGTATTCACTAGAGTTTAGAAAAATGAGAGGTGATCTCATTGAAACGTATAAAATTCTGACAGAGCTAGACAGACTGGATGCAGAGAGGATGTTTCCCCTGGCTGGGGGCTCTAGAACGAGGGGTCACAGTCTCAGGATACGGGGTAGGACTTTTAGGACTGAGATGAGGAGAAATTTCTTCACTCTGAGGGTGGTGAACCTATGGAATTCTCTACCACAGAAGCTGTGGAGGCCAAGTCACTGAATATATTTAAGAAGGAGATAAGATAGATTTCCAGTCGCAAAAGGCATCAAGGGGTATAGGGAGAGAGTGGGAATATGGTATAGGTAGAGGATCAGCCATGATCATATTTAATGGCGGAGCAGGCTCGAAAGGCAGAATGGCCTACTCCTGCTCCTATTTTTCTATGTTTCTATGTTTTTTCAAGAGACCAAGTAATAAGTAAGTTGATAGTTTGTCTCCAAATGTGATAAATACCCTGCACTCATTGTGTTGGGAGGGTTTTGATCGCTTTCGGACTGAATAATCAGGAATAAAGCAAAATCTTATACACTTGGAAAAAGTAGTCAAGTTTTTGGAAACAGGGACTACATAGTCAGTGAGTAAAGTGTTGCTAGAAGGTTAAAAAAGACAGGAGATTGTAGGGAGGGACTTTCTGCCCTGGTCTGTAGGATTGAATGCAGGGAAATTATTCTGTTTAAGTTAAGTAAGATGACCCAATGGAGTGGAGGCACCATTCTTCATTTTATATTATGTGAATATAAGTTGCACCAATTAAACTAAGTGGCCTAGAAATTCAGTTGGGCGCGCCAGCCGTTAGCGCCATAGGAGGAGTAGATCTCGAGCGCTAGGCGCTTAGCGCCCGGGCGCAGCACGATCTGCGCCTCGCCCCAACTTCAGTACACATTTAGCGCCGGCGCAAAGTCTTAGCGTGCGCCCTGCTGCGCGCGCAGATCATGACGTCATTTCGTCGTGCAACGCCCTTTGTGCGCCCCGAACCGGAACTTCACTCGCGCCGGCCCATTGTGCGCCGGGCGGCCCTAACGACTGTGAAGTGGAACGGTACACAGCCGATGCGGGCCGCGGGGAGCGCAAATTAAAGGGCCCTCCTGTACTAGAAATGGTATGGCTGGCTGGCTGGGAGGGAGGAGGAGGAGGAGGAGGAGGAGGAGTGGTGTGCCGGGAACACATAACAAACTGATGGAGAGAAACCCTCCCCAAAACCACAAATACACCAGTGTCGGCCTTTCAAAAAAACAAATCCACCCTCCCCCTTTAAGAGCTCACCGGAGCCAGAGTGTCTGCCGTCAATCAGCAGCTCGCCGCACCTGCCCTGCGCCCAACTTCCGGTTTAGCGCCCCGGCCCGCCGACTTAGCGCCTAAAGAGAGGCGTGCAGCGCCAGTTTTAGCGCTCGAGCAAACTCTTAGGGCGAAGCTAATGAATATCGGAGAAGTGGCCTCGATTTGGCGGCGGGCGCAAACTTTAGCGGCCGCCCGACTTTACCGCCCCAAAAGTGGCTACAATGAATTTCTAGGCCAGTGACTCTAATCATACTTATTGTTCTGTACTTTTCACCTTATTGTGGAGTAAAGCAGCTTATGATTCAAACCAAACCTTGACTCATCCAGTGTTAACTCAATCTGCCTTTGGAGAGATTGAAGAAACATGCTTGCAAAAGGCACGGATATCCAGTTCAGATCACAAAGGGTTGTATTATTGTTACTTCCCTGGGTTATGTGATCAGACAAGTAGATATAGAGCAGTGTGAGTCAATTCCCATAAATAAGTCCCTCAGATGATTTACAAGAGTGACTGGCGCCACTGAACTCGAGGAAGTGTCTACGGCAGATCCAGATTGTAACATTCCAATCTCTGCATAAACCTCTTGAGGAGTCTCATCCAAATGCCCACATCTCTAAAGCTCAATCGGGATATCTAAACTACAGTCAGCGGGCATTATGCGACCCACAAGCCCTGCCAACCCAGCCCATGAAACACTGAGAATTCAGCTCTGTTTCCACTTCTACTGCTTACTCTCAGGTTTGAAGTTTATAGGTCTGGAAAGGGCTGTTCATGGTGCCTCAATGGGGGGGGGGGAGAGGGGGGGGGAAGGAAGGAAGAGGGAAGAGGAAGGGGGGAGGGAGGGTGGAATGGGGAGAGGGGGAGGGGAAGGGGGAGGGGGAGAGGGGAGGGGGAGAGGGGAGGGGGAGAGGCTCCAGTTGTTGTGGTCCACGTAGGAACCAACGACATAGGTAGAACTAGGAATGAGGTTTTGCTGAGGGAGTTTGAGGAGCTAGGATCCAAATTAAAAAGCAGAACCTCAAAGGTAATAATCTCAGGATTGTTATCTGAGCCACGCGCTGTAGTGTATGTACCTTTAAGAGAGAACTACTTTTACAGCTCCTGTATACTGTAGTACCGGCAGTGACTGTAGTGTATGTACCTTTAAGACAGAACTACTTTTACAGCTCCTGTATACTGTAGTACCAGCAGTGACCACACCCGTATATAAACCTTGCGCATGCCTCTGTACCCCCAGTCTTGAGACTACCCTCCTCCAGTAAATACCTGTTTATTGTTAAGTTACAGCATCCGTGTGGTTATTGAAAAACATCATACTCTCAGAATCACGGATCTAACAGTGGCAACGAGTGTCGATTCGAATCTACCTGCAACTCTGCATTTCCCTTCAAGGATTCGCTCCGGGAGGGCGGTGTAAGAAAGTCGAGGCCAGGGACACGGGCGTCGACCACGAGCAACCGCCCAGTTGTCCGGCAGAGAGTGAACATCGCAGGGGAGGCTGTGGAGAGCCGGGCTTGGTTCCCCAGCCACGACGATCAGCAAGAGACTGACGACAGGTCCAGCGCAGACCCTTCCCGGACAGCGGCGGCTGGAGCCGACTGACGGCGGAGAGAAAGCCGAGCAGCGTCGATGGGGTAAGATAGAGGGTGAAGCGCACAGGGCGCAGCCGGGGGTTGAAAACCGAGCGGCGTCGAAAAAAAAAAGAAGAGAAACAAAACGGAGAGAGAGAGAGGGTAAAGCAACAGCCGAGTTCAGGACCGAGCGGTGCCGAAAAGAAAAAAGAACGCGCAGAGTACAGCCAGGGCTCAAGGGCTGAACAGTGTCCGCAGGGAGAAGAAGGGATAGCGCGGGAGATGCCATTGAGCCGCGGAGAAGGAGGAAGAGCATGGGAGACGCCATTTTTAGAAGCCGCAGCGGAGAAGAAGGGCGAGCACGGGAAGAAAGGGAAGCGCGGGAGACGCCATTTTGTGCCAGCGGAGAAGAAGAGTGAGTGCGGGAGACGCCATTTTTGACAGTTAAATCACACCCAGGGATGCCGAAGAGTGGCAGTATCTCTGCGTTTGACAATGAAGTCGAAGATTGGGTGACATATGTGGAATGTATTGAGGTGTACTGCAGGGCGAATGAAGTGCCAGATGCAAGGAAAGCACTGGTTTTGTTAAATTCCATGGGTGCAAAAACTTATGGGTTACTGCGAAATCTAATAACCCCAGAGAAGCCGGTGAACAAGAATTTCGAAAGCATAGTAGAAATCCTACAGGACCACTTAAACCCCACACTGCTGCTGATAGCAGAACGATTTAAGTTCCATAAAAGGAACCAACACAAAGACGAAAGCAATGGTGAGTACCTAACAGAACTGCGCAAGCTATCGAAACACTGCCAGTTTGGAGCGGGACTAGCAGATACGTTAACGGACAAGTTTGTGTGTGGGCTACAAAGTGAAGGAACCCAGAAACGGCTTCTATTAGAAAAGGATCTTACGCTGGACAAAGCTTTCAGTATGGCAGTATCACACGAAGCAGCCGCAAGGGGCGCTGCAGAGATACAACGGAGACCGCAAGAATATGGCACCAATGAAATGTCCTATGGAACAGGGAAGTGCTATCGCTGCGGCAGAACAACACATGACCAGAAGGATTGTTGGTTCAAGGACCAAGTGTGGAAAAGCATGACACATAGCAAGAGTCTGCAGGTCTGGGAAGAAAACCAACAGTAAGAAATCTCCACAGGAGAAGTACAAAAAGGTACACCAGGTGATGGACAGTAGTTCAGACGAACAGAAAAGTGACACAGACTCCGGAAGCAAGGAGCTGGGTTGTCTGAAACTACATAAGGTAACCAAAATGGAGGATCACCAGACTATCTGGGTTACACTCAAGATAGACGGAGTCCAAGTGAAAATGGAATTGGACACAGGATCAGCCCTAACAGTCATAAACCAAAGGGACTACAAGCGGCTATTTTCACATATACCCTTGAAAGCTACAGAGATTGCCTTGAAGACGTACACGGGGCAAAAAGTCTACCCCAAAGGAAAAATAAGGGTGAAAGTGATATATAAAGGCCAGGAAATACCTAAAATGGATATGTATGTATTGCCAGATGGAGGACCACCACTGCTAGGACGTGAATGGATCCGGAAGATACAATTAGATTGGCATTCCATACAGGCACTGAAGGTTGAGGCCAAAAAGGATGACGACGTCACACCTGGATGACTGTCAAAAGTGCTAACTGATGCAAAAGAAGTGTTCCAGGAGGGACTCGGAACACTAAAAGGCATAACAGCAATGATTAAAATAGAGGAAAATGAAAGCCCAAAGTTTCTTAAGGCCAGACCAGTGCCTTATGCGATCAGACCAGCTGTCGAAGCAGAGCTGGAAGGGTTGGAACGTTCAGGAGTACTGTCCAAAGTGGACTGGAGCGAGTGGGCTACACCCATCGCTCCTGTAATGAAGAGGTCGTTGAGTAATACGCCTGGGGAACCAAAGAAGGTCCGCATCTGTGGGGATTTTAAGGTGGCAGTGAACCCAGTCCTTCACACGGTACAATATCCGCTTCCACGAATTGAGGATATTTTCGCCTTGCTATCTGGAGGTAAACGCTTCACCAAAATTGATCTAGCCCAGGCGTACTTGCAAATGGAGGTAGAAGAAGCTTCGAAACAATACCTTACGATTAACACTCATAAAGGTCTCTATCAATACAACCGGCTGGTGTTCGGGGTTGCCTCGGCTCCGGCTATCTGGCAAAGGGCAATGGATCAATTCCTGCAAGGGATTCCAGGGACCCAGTGTTATTTGGACGACATCCTGGTCACGGGTGAAAATGACAGTGATCACCTCGCCAACTTGGAGAAGGTGCTCACCAGATTAAAGGAATATGGGCTACAAGCTAATCGCCACAAGTGCGAGTTTTTCCAGAAACAGATCTCATATTGTGGCCACGTCATCGATGAAGAGGGGTTACATAAGTCCCCTGAAAAGATTGAGGCAGTAGTCAAAGCTCCAGCACCGGAAAATGTGTCACAACTGAGGTCGTTCCTCGGGCTGGTAAACTACTACCATAAGTTCTTACCAAATATGTCCACGGTATTACACCAACTGAACATCCTACTGCAAACAGGGGTACCATGGAAGTGGAATGACGAACGTACATGAGCTTTCCAGAAGTGTAAAGAATTGATCACATCAAAAGAGGTGTTGGCCCATTTCAACCGAGCACTACCAATTCGTTTGGCATGTGATGCATCACCCTATGGTATTGGAGCGGTGCTGTCGCACAAATTCCCAGACGGGTTGGAGAGGCCAGTAGCCTTTGCGTCTCGGTCACTAACCTCAGCCAAGCACAACTACGCCCAGATTGACAGGGAGGCCCTCAGCCTAGTATGGGGAGTAAAAAAATTCAACCACTATCTGCATGGGCAGAAGTTCACCTTGCTGACTGACCACCAACCACTTGTCTCCATCTTTAATCCTAAGAAGGGCGTTCCAGTGATGGCTGCACAACGGTTACAAAGATGGTCCCTGTTTCTAGGGGCGAATCAATATGAAATAGAATATAAAGGCACGAAACAGCATGGAAACGCTGATGGGCTATCGCGCCTGCCACTGCCTACTGTGGAGGAAGCACCAACAGTGGACCCTATCGAGATATTTTATTCGACAATAATTGAACGATTGCCAGTAACGAACGCGGATATAGAGAAGGAGACCCGCAATGATCCGACGCTGTCTCGGGTATATGATTTGACGGTGAGGGGATGGCCAACACATGGCGACTCACTGTTGCCAGCATTCTCATCCAGAAGAGAACAGCTGTCAGTATGCCAGGGGACAGTGATGTGTGGATCCAGAGTGGTGATTCCACCCAAGTTAAGGGAGAGATTGCTAAATGAGCTTCATGAAGGTCATCTGGGGGGAGTGAAAATGAAAAGCCTTGCTAGGGCTTATGTGTGGTGGCCGGGAATCGATCAACAAATCGAAGACCTAACCAAGAGCTGCTCAGGAAGCCAGAAGGTCCAAAATGCACCACCACATGCCCCTCTACACCCATGGGAGTGGCCCTCCTCTCTATGGCAACAGGTGCATATTGATTTCATGGACTCAATTTTCTTAATAGCAGTGGATGCTCATTCGAAATGGCCTGAGGTGATAACAATGTCCTCAACCACTACAGAGAAAACAATTGCAGTCCTACGGACCATATTTGCCAGGAACGGCTTGCCAGCGCAGATTTGCTCTGATAATGGAGCACAGTTTGTGTCCGAAGAGTTTCAAAAATTTATGAGAAGGAATGGGGTAAGGCAGTACACATCCGCCCCGTATCATCCAGCCACAAATGGATTGGCTGAGAGGTTCGTACAAACTTTTAAGAAGGCGATAAAGGCCATGTGCGATGATGAAATTCCACTACAGCATAAGGTGGACAATTTCTTATTAGCCTACCGAAACGCGACACATGCAGTTACCAACCAGACCCCGGCCATGATGTTCTTTAACTGAAGGTTGAGATCTCGTCTGGACTTGCTCAGACCAAATGTGCGAAGAAATGTTGAGGATAAACAATTCCAGCACATCAATGAGAAGCCGACAAGGAGCTTCAACGTAGGACAACCAGTCTTTGCCTGTGACTACCGAACAGAGAAATGGCAACCCGGAACGATATGCACAAGGCAGGGGCCATTAATGTACACAGTGGATGTCGGGGAGAACATTGTGAGACGCCACGTCGATCAGATCTTAGCGTCACAGGAACGAGTCAACCCCATGTCTCGTGTACCTGGGGATGAACCCGACATACCGGTAGCATCTACCTCCGAACCAGTAGCAGTGGAAACCGATGAACTAACCGACGAAAAGGGGCCAGAATCGCCTCCGCACCAAGAACAAGAACCTCAGGTAAGGCGCTATCCCGAAAGGATCAGGAAGCCGCCCCAAAGACTGAATCTATAAATGGACTATTGTTGTTTAATGTACATGTTAAAGTGTTAATTGTTATTTGAATATTATGGGTACTGCTAATCTAAAAGGGGAGGAATTGTAGTTTATGTACCTTTAAGAGAGAACTACTTTTACAGCTCCTGTATACTGTAGTACCGGCAGTGACCACACCTGTATCTAAGCCTTGAGCATGCCTCTGTACCCCCAGTCTTGAGACTACCCTACTCCAGTAAATACCTGTTGATTGTTAAGTTACAGCATCCGTGTGGTTATTGAAAAACATCATACTCTCAGAATCACGGATCTAACACGCGCAAATTGGCATAGCGACAAACAGATTAGAGGTTTAAATTCGTGGCTCAAAGAGTGGTGTGGGAGGAAGGGGTTTCAGTTCACGGGACACTGGCACCAGTACTGGAGAAAGAGGGAGCTGTTCCGTTGGGACGGGCTCCACTTAAACTGGGATGGGAGCAGTGTCCTGGTGAACCGAATAATTAGGGCAGTAGACAGGGCTTTAAACTAATGAAGAGTGGGGGGGCGGGGGGGGTGGTGGGTGGGAGGACTCTGGAAAGAGTAAATTTAAAAGCAGCGAGAGAAATGCCAAGGCTCTACAGCAGAGTGGAGTTTATAAGCAGAGTGGGTCAGGAAGGGACAGAGAGAATAACAAAGGTAATAAGGCTTCAGTGACTAAGATGACATCAGGAAAAAACAGAAATAAGCCAAAGCTAAAGGCACTATATCTGAATGCGTGAAGCATTCACAACAAAATAGATGAATTAATAGCGCAGATAGAAATTAATAGGTTTGATCTAATAGCCATAACGGAGACGTGGTTGCAAAGTGACCAAGGTTGGGAACTAAATATTCCAGGATACATAACTTTTAGAAGAAATAGGCAAAATAGAAAAGGAGGAGGGGTAGTCCTGATAATAAAGGATGGGATAAAGACAGTAGAGAGAAAGGATCTTAGCTCCGAAAATCAAGAAGTAGAATCAGTTTGGGTGGAGCTAAGAAACAGCAAGGGGCAGAAAACAATGGTGGGAGTTGTTTATAGGCCCCCAAACAGTAGTTGTAATGCAGGGCAGAGTATAAATCAGGAAATTAGAGGCGCATGTAACAAAGGTAATACAGTAATCATGCGGGACTTTAATCTACATATAGACTGGGCAAAGCAAATTTGCAGTAATAGTGTGGAGGATGTATTCATGGAATGTATGCAAGATATTTTTCTAGATCAGTATGTTGAGGAACCAACTAGGGAACAGGCTATTTTAGATTTAGTATTGTGCAACGAGAAAGGGTTAATTAATAACCTTGTAGTAAAGGGCTCTTTAGGGAAGAGTGACCATAATATGAAAGAATTTTACATTGAGTTTGAAAGTGACTTAGTTAAATCCGAAACTAGGGTCTTAAATCTAAACAAAGCAAACTACATAGGTATGAGGGGCGAGTGGCTCAGGTATATTGGGAAACTACATTAAAAAGTATGACGGTAGACAAGCAATGACTAGCATTAAAGAATTAATATATGATTTACAACAAATATACATTCCTTTAAGGCACAAAAACCCCACAGGAAATGTGATCCAACCGTGGCTAACAAGAGAAGTTGAAATAGTATTAGATCAAAGGAAGAGGCTTGTAATGTTGTCAAGAAGAGCAGTAAGCCTGAGGATTGGGAGGATTTTAGAATTCAGCAAAGGAGGACCAAGAAATTTATAAAGAAAGGGAAAATAGAATATGAGAGTAAACTAGCGAGAGACATAAAAACAGACTGTAAAAGCTTCTATAGGTATGTAAAAAGGAAAAGATTAGCGAAAGTAAATGTGGGTCCCTTACAGGCTGAGACAGGAGAAATTATAATGGGGAATAAGGAAATGGCAGTGAAATTAAACAAATGCTTTGGGGGGAATTTTCCCAGCCCTGGGGAGGCGGGTATGGAGGCGGGACAGCCGGGAAAATGGCAGAAACTGGGAGCGGGCACCGACCCCGCTCCCAACCCGCCTCCGTGCCATCTTCCCGGGAGGTGGGTCCCCAAGTCGCGCAGGGACCCTTCTCCTCGAGGCAGGAAGTGGATTAGAGCCAATTAACTGCTTGTTAACAGGTAGTTAACAGGCAGTTTTGAGGCTTTTCCCCAGTTTACGCCTGCAATTGCTGGCTTCCCAATGGCTGTGAACTTCGCCAGGGTCAGTGAAGCGAGCAGTGGGTCTGCGGGGGTGAGAGGGGTCAAAATGTCAGCTGCAGAGGTGAGTGATGGGTGTAAGTGTGGACAGGTAAGTATGAGAGGCGAGTGTAAAGTGTTGGAAATAGTTTCCTTACCTTTGCTTCTTTCTGCAGGCTTCAACCTTTGAGGATCCGGAGGTGCCTCATCTCAATGGCAGAGATGACAGAATGGCTGCTGCATTCTCAGATGCAGCAGCCATCTGCTTTCTGCTGAGGAGAGAGGTCTTGGTGAGCCTTCTGTGCAAGGGCTCACCTTAGAACTGAGATTGTCAGTGTTTGACAGCTTCTCAAAGCTGTCAAACACAGACAATTCATCTGTCAAAATTTTTTCGACAGATGGAGCATCATACGCTGATGTCATCTGTCACTGGCTTTCCCTTAATTGGCTGGCTTAACAAGGCCAATCAAGGGAAAATAGCGTGGGTTGGTCAGACGTCACTGGAGGCGGGGCTGAAACCCGGAAACTAGAAGTCCCGCCTCCAGCATGTCTCCATTGAGAAAATCCAGCCCTCTGTGTCCATCTTCATAGAAGAAGATGCAAAAAACTTCCCGTGAGAATGAGGAACTAAAAGAAATTAGCATTAGTAAAAAAATAGTACTGGAGAAATTAATGGGACTGAAAGCTGATAAATCCCCTGGATCTGATGGCCTACATCCTGGGGTTTTGAAAGAGTTGGCTATAGAGATAGTGGATGCATTGGTTGTCATTTTCCAAAATTCCATAGATTCTAGAATGGTTCCTGCGTATTGGAAGGTAGCAAATGTAACCCCACTATTTACAAGAGGGAGAGAGAAAACGGGGAATTACAGACCAGTTAGTCTGACATCAGTAGAGAAAATGCTAGAATATATTATTAAGGACACGGTAACAGGTCACTTAGAAAATAGTAATAGGATTGGGCAGAATCAACACAGATTTATGAAAAGGAAATCGTGTTTGACAAATCTGTTAGAATTTTTTGAGGTTGTAAATAGCAGAATAGATAAGGGGGAACCAGTGGATGTGGTGTATTTGGATTTTCAGAAGGCATTCGACAAGGTGCCACACAATAGGTTATTAAACAAAATTAGGGCTCATGGGATTGGGTGTAATATACTAGCATTCAATTGAGGATTGGTTACCAGACAGAAAACAGAAAGTAGGAATAAACGGGTCATTTTCAGGTTGGCAGGCTGTAACTAGTGGGGTACCGCAAGGATCAGTGCTTGGGCCTCAGCTATTCACAATCTTTATCAATGATTTGGATGAGGGGACCAAATGTAATATATCCAAGTTTGCTGATGATACAAAGCTGGGTGGGAATGTAAGTTGTGAGAAGGATGCAAGGAGGTTCCAAGGAGATATAGACAGGCTAAGTGAGTGGGCAAGAACATGGCAAATGGAATATAATGTGGAGAAATGTGAGGTTATCCACTTTGGTAGGAAAAATAGAAAAGCAGAGTATTTTTTAAATGGTGAGAGATTGGGAAATGTTGGTGTTCAGAGGGATCTGGGTGTCTTGTACACGAATCACTAAAAGTTAACATGCAGAAACAGAAAGCAATTAGGAAAGCAAATGGTATGTTGGCCTTTATTACAAGATGATTTGAGTATAAGAGTAAAGGTGACTTACTGCAATTATATAGGGCCCTGGTGAGACCACACCTGGAGTATTGTATACAGTTTTGGTCTCCTTACCTAAGGAAGGATATACTTGCCATAAAAACGAGTGCAACGAAGGTTCACTAGACTGGTTCCTGGGATGGGGGGAATTGTCCTATGAGGAGAGATTGAGTAGACTGGGCCTATATTCTCTAGAGTTTAGAAGAATGAGAGGTGATCTCATTGAAACATACAAAATTCTTACAGGGCTTGACAGGGTAGATGCAGGGAAGATGTTTCCCCTGGCTGGGGAGTCTAGAACCAGGGGTCACCATCTCAGAATAAGGGGTCGGCCATTTAAGGCTGAGATGAGGAGAAATTTCTTCACTCAGAGGGTAGTGAATCTTTGGAATTTTCTACCCCAGAGGGCTGTGGAGACTCAGTCATTGAATATATTGAAGACTGATTGATAGATTTTTGAATATTAAGGGAATCAAGGGATATGGGGATAGTGGAGGAAAGTGGAGATGAGGAAGATGATCAGCCATGATCTGATTGCAGGGCAGAGCAGGCTCGAAGGGCCAAATGGCCTACTCCTGCTCCTATTTCTTATGTTCTTGGACTTTAAGACAAATGTCATGGACACCTCTCAGAGTGCTAATTCGACAATGTGACAGATGTTGATGTACACAATTCACCAGGGCTAAACTGGCCCTGCTGCCGTTGCTTCAACTTTATCTTCCCCTTGACACTTATGTTGCAGATTTTAACAGTCACAACACTTTATGGGCATATAAAGAAAATAATGAACAAAGCAACCACTTAGCTAAATGGGTCTTAGCTAACGAGCTCATCCTTCAATATGACCCACAGGAAAAGGGAACCGGTTTTGTTTTCTGCAGATCATCTGCTGAAACATACCGTTATTCTGGTCTTTGCCTCTTGTACCGATGGGTTTTCTCTGCATGAATCTGCAGATGGTATTATGGTCTTCAACTCACTCTCAACAGCGAACGAACCTACAATCTACCCAGCACTAGCTAAACAGAAACCTCATCGGAACCTCAGGAAAGTTCACTGGAATATTCATTTGTGCCTGGCAGATCGCGCAGTACATCGAACTCTGATTAAAAAATGTCCAGTTGCTTTTGTGATAATGATTCGAATGGTCCTCATTTAGTATTTATGACATGTCATCGTATAAGTGGGTGATGTCCTTCAACCCCCACCATCTCCACCCCCCACCCCTCCCCCCACTCCCTATCTGCAGGTTGTTAAGTGTCTGTTAGTTCCTCATGGTGTTGTGAGTACTGGTTCTTCTACAACTTGTTTGGTGTAAGCTTGTGCATGTGTAGCTCCTGTTGGTGTTAGCCCGGGTTCCTCGGCAGGTTGTTCAGTGTTGGTTGCTGCCTGTGTAACTCCTGTTGGTGTTAGCCAGGGTTCCTCGGCAGGTTGTTCAGTGTTGGTTGCTGCATGTGTAGCTCCTGTTGGTGTAAGCCTGGGTTCCTCGGCAGGTTGCTGCCTGTGTAGCTCCTGTTGGTGTTAGCCCGGGTTCCTCGGCAGGTTGTTGAGAGTAGGGTGGTTACAGTGTAGCTCCTGTTGAAGCTGGTAGACTGATTCTTCTGCAGATTGTTGAGTGTAGGTTGCTTGGTTCAAGCGTGGCTCATGTGGAGATCATTTTTTTATTAATCTGCATTATTTTTGAGGAGCTTTTTCCACCATGCTTTCACAAGTTCAATATCATTTCAGTATTATCTAGAAATTGGAGTCGGAGCAGTAAGTGATACCTAATCATGTGATACATATTTCACAACGGGCAAAGATAGCGCTCTGAAAAGCTAGTATCATACTCGTGATATCAGACTGCACCCGAGGGCACACCCATTGCATAAACACATCCATCCGTTACACATATATAATAAGCTATACTTAGTGATGAGTTTGGAATGATCCTATGTAATGGAATCCACAGAGCAAGCAAGATTAAAAATCCCCAGGACAAAAAAGGGAATTAAAATCCTGTCACTTTCTGCTCACTTCAATTCTCATGGAAGGAGCACACAATGTTACCCCTGTGTATTGAGCAGCCCTAATGAATTGCCCGTGCTAGCTTATTCCTCTGTAATTTTTACAATTCCTCTACATTGCAAATGAATCAATGCAAAGACTGCTACTGGTTGAATTATTTGGTAGTAGCAATCTGCATTATACATACCTTTTTGAAATTAGACAATATTTTTTCTTCAACAATGCCATTCTTTGGCATAGCAATCTGATTTTTATTGACCTACTGTCTCACAGAAAACAAAATGGCCAGCTCCAAAGTTCATCCTCATGAAGAGACAAACTGTATAGAAGAGGGGCAGAGCTTCCCGCTGCAGCACTACTTAGCGTGTAGTTGGTGCAGCAATACTATAACCTACATTTTAATTTAAAAAATAGAGAATATAGATTCAACAAACAACATTAAGCTATAATATGCTAGGTAAAATGCCATGGCCTAAAAATTCAGTTGCTTTGCGCCTCCCATTAGCGCCCTAAGAGGGCGAGGGTGCTAACGGGGCGCAAAGCAACTAGCGCCTGTGTGAGGCGCCGCCAACGCCGCCTGCAAAATTCAGCAGGAGGTTAGTGCCCTGCGGCACTGCCGGCAATGACGTCATCGGCGTGTGCAGTGCCCCGGCCGCGATCTTCGATAGCGCCCCCTGACTTACCGCCGGATGCTATGTCTGACGGGGTCAGGGGGGTCTACCTGCCGCTGGGGAGGCGCAAATTAAAGGGGAGGTGCTGGGCGGCCATTTTTGTTGCTGGCCGCCTGCCTGCCAGCACCTGCCCTCTCTGCCATCCCCGGCCTTCTCTGCAGCCCCCACTCTCGAGTGCTGGGCTCTTTTGCCGGCACTCCAATACCTGGTGGCCCAGCTGGGCCCCGGGTCACGCTGCGCTGGGTCCCGGGTGTTAGATCCGTGTGTTAATGGAGACACGGAATGTAGGAGTTGATTTAACAAGTGTTTACTGAACAAAGTCTGGAGGTGAACTAACTACACAAGACGCTACACAGGCTTATATACCCGAGTGGTCACTACTGGTACTACAGTATACAGGGGCTTCAAAAACATAGTTCCTCTTAAAGGTACATACACTACAATTCCTCCCCTTTTAGATAAATAGTACATAACATTTTAAGTAATCATTAAATAACATTTTTACAAGAACAATAATCTACACATTTGCTGAAGTTAATCAATTACAAATTCAGTCTCTCTGGAGGCTTCCTGACTCGGTCCGGATAATGCCTCGGTGGTGTTGTAGGTTTCGGTGGTGTAGTAGGTTCTTTTGGCAAGGTCGATTCGGCTTCAATGCCAGTGTCGGGTTCATCTGGTTCCAGTATCACCGGATCGGAGGTAGATACTATGGGTATCTCTGCTTCATCACTAGGCGTATAGAGTTGTGGTGTAGGTTGTCCTTTTTTGGATGACTCTATGATCTGGTCAGCATGGCGCCTTATTATGCTTTCTCCAATGTCCACGGTATACATCAGCGGTCCTAGTCGTGTGCAAATAGTTCCAGGCTGCCATTTCTCGGTACGGTAGTCCCGGGCCAAAACTGGTTGACCTATCTGGAAGGTTCTAGTTGGCCTTTCATTCATGCCTTGAAATTGCCGGTTCTCTACGTCCCTTCTGACATTTGGCTTGACCAAATCCAGCCGGCATCTTAGTCTTCTATTGAAAAACATCATGGCGGGGGTTTGGTTTGTAACCACATGTGTTGCATTCCTGTACGCAAACAAGAAGTTATCTACCTTATGTTGTAGATTTATGTCTTCATTACCCATGGCCTTTATGGCCTTCTTGAAAGTCTGGACAAACCTTTCAGCTAATCCATTGGTGGCGGGATGGTATGGGGCGGACGTGTAGTGCTTAACCCCATTGTTTTTTAAGAACTTCCTGAATTCTTCGGATACAAATTGCGGTCCATTATCAGAACAGATCTGTTCAGGCAGCCCATTCCTGGCGAATATGGTCCTTAATACTGTGATGGTTTTTTCCGTGGTGGTGGAGGACATCTTTATTACCTCCGGCCACTTGGAGTGTGCATCCACCGCGATTAAGAACATTGAGTCCATAAATGGACCAGCAAAGTTGATATGTACCCTTTGCCATGGAGATGAGGGCCACTCCCATGGATGTAGAGGCGCTTGTGGTGGGGCGTTTTGTACCTTCTGGCATCCTAGACAGCTCTTGGTCATTTCTTCGATGTCTCCATCGATACCTGGCCACCACACAAACGCTCTGGCTAAATTCTTCATTTTCACTCCACCCAGATGCCCCTCGTGAAGCTGCTTTAGCACTTTATCCTTGAGTTTGGGTAGAATCACCACTCTGGATCCACACATCAAGGGTCCTCGGCACACTGACAGCTGTTCCCTTCTTTGCGAGAATGCTGGCAACAGTGGTTTGCCATGTGCTGGCCATCCCTTCACCGTTAAATCGTAGACTCGTGAGAGAGTCGGGTCATTTCTCGTTTCCTTTTCAATGGTAGAATTTGTCACCGGTAGACATTCCACTATTGTCGAGTGGAACATCTCCACTGGGTCCACTGTAGGCGCCTCTTCTACCATTGGCAACGGTAGGCGCAATAACCCGTCAGCATTCCCATGCTGTTTTGTTCCTTTGTATTCTATGTCATATTGGTGTGCCCCTAGGAAAAGGGACCACCTCTGTAGCCTTTGCGCTGTCATAATGGGAACGCCCTTTTTAGGGTTGAATATGGAGACGAGGGGTTGATGGTCAGTCAACAAGGTAAATTTTTGTCCGTGTAGGTAATGGTTGAATTTCTTCACCCCCCACACCAGGCTGAGTGCCTCACTGTCGATCTGGGCATAGTTACGCTCAGCTGAGTTCAATGAGTGTGACGCAAAAGCTATCGGCCGCTCCGAGCCATCAGGGAATCTATGCGATAATACCGCTCCCACGCCGTAAGGGGATGCATCGCACGCCAGTCTGATTGGCAGTGATGGGTTGTAATGAGCCAACACTTCCCTGGACGTGATCAAGCCTTTGCATTTATGGAAGGCATGTTTACAGTCTTCGTTCCATTTCCAAACTACTCCCGTTTGTAGCAGTGCGTTAAGCGGGTGCAGAACCGTCGACAAGTTTGGTAAAAATTTATGATAGCCGTTTATTAATCCCAGGAACGACCTTAATTGTGAGACATTTTCAGGCGCTGGGGCCTTTACGACCGCTTCAATTTTTTCAGGTGACTTATGCAACCCTTCTTCGTTAATGACATGGCCACAATATGATATTTGTTTCTGGAAAAATTTGCACTTGGGCGATTTGCTCGTAGGCCCCGTTCTCTCAGCCTCGTGAGCACCTGCTCCAAGATGGCAAGGTGCTCGTTGTCGTTTTCTCCTGTTACAAGGATGTCGTCTCGGTAGCATTGAGTCCCCGGAATCCCTTGCAGGACTTGCTCCATAGCTCTTTGCCAGATAGCCGGAGCTGATGCCACTCCGAAAACCAGTCAATTGTACTGGTACAGGCCTTTGTGTGTGTTTATCGTGAGATACCTTTTAGAGGCCTCCTCAACCTCCATCTGTAGATATGCCTGTGCTAAGTCAATTTTGGTGAAACGTTTCCCTCCGGATAGTGAGGCAAAAATATCTTCTATCCTCGGAAGAGGATACTGTACCGTGTGAAGAACCGGGTTTACAGTCACTTTGAAGTCCCCACAGATGCGAATTTTTCTCTGTACTTCGGATTTATCATTATTCAACATTTTCTTCATGACCGGGACGATGGGTGTTGCCCACTCGCTCCAATCTACCTTGGATAACACGCCTGCTTTTTCCAAATTCTCCAGCTCTGCCTCAACGGCTGGACGAATTGCATATGGCACCGGCCTTGCCTTAAAAAACTTGGAAATTGCCGCATCTTCCACTTTTATTGAGGCGGTGGCGCCTTTCAGGGTTCCTAGTTCCTGTTGAAACACTTCTTTGGCGTTAGCCAAGATTTCTTTTAATCGTCCAGGTATGACATCATCATCATTTTTTTTCTTACTGGTCACCGTCAGTGCCTGAATGGAGTGCCAGTCTAAACGTACCTTTCTGATCCATTCACGTACCAACTACGGTGGACCACCATCTTGCAGAACGTATAAATACAACTTCTGTAATTCCTTGCCGTTGTATACAACAGGCACCCTTATTTTCCCTCTGGGGTATACTTTCTGCCCCGTATATGTCTTCAAGATAATGGATGTGTCTTTCAAAGGTATATGCGGAAATAGCCGCTCGTAATCCCGTCGACTCATGACGGTCAGAGCTGATCCTGTATCTCGCTCCATTTTGACTGGGGACCCCGCTATCGTGAGGGTAACCCGAATGGTCTGGTAATCTTCTTTGGCAATTACATTATGTAATTTGAGACAGCTTAGTCTCTTGTTTCTGGAGTCGCTATCGCTCTTCTGGTCTTCGGAGCTACTGTCCGTCATTATTTGTACCTTTCTGTACTTTTCCTTATTGACCTTTTTACTGTCAGTGGATTTTTTTCCAGATCTGCATACACGTGCAGTGTGTCCCATCTTTCCGCATTGCCTGCATGCTTTGTCCTTGAACCAGCAGTCCTTCTGGTCATGGGTGGATCTGCCCCAGCGATAACATCTCTCGAAACCCCGTGTCATTTCATGGGTGCCGAAGTCCTGTGGCTTTTGCTGTATCTCTGCAGCTCCTCTTGCTGCTGCTTCGTATGATACAGCCACACTGAAAGCCTTGTCCAGTGTCAAATCTTTCTCAGAAAGTAGTCTTTTCTGTGTTCCTTCGCTTAGGAGACCGCAGACGAATTTGTCTCGTAGAGAATCTGCCAGTCCTGCCCCGAATTGGCAGTGCTTTGACAGCTTTCGTAATTCGGTGAGGTAATCAGCGTTACTTTCATTCTTGTGCTGATTCCTCCTGAAGAATTTGAATCGTTCCGCTATCAGCAGCAGCGTTGGGTTTAAGTGCTCCTGTAAGGTATCAACAATCTCCTTAAAATTCTTGTCCATCGGTTTGGCTGGAGTGATCAAGTTTCGTAACAGCCTATATGTCCTTGCGCCCATCAGATTTAGAAGTACCGATGCCTTTTTATCATCCACTACTTCATTCGCCTTGCAATATACCTCCACTCTTTCCACATATGTGGTCCAATCTTCTATATCACTATCGAAAGCAGTAATATTGCCAGTCTTCGGCATCTTGAAAATCTAAAATGGCGCTTCCCGCGCTTTTCCTCCGTCCCCGATGGATCAAAATGGCGCCTCCGTGCTTTTCTTTCTTCCCCGCCGAGTTAAGATGGCGCCTCCTGCACTTTCCCACCGCTGCCGCTGCTGCCAACGCTGTTCTCCACGGTTCCCGTTGCGACCTGCAGCTTTTCGCGGTATTTCTATTTTTTTTTTATATATATATCTTCAATAGTTTCTCTGTTACTTGGAGAACCGGTCCCGTCGTGGAGCGGACCCTCTGGGACTTTCCCCTCCCTCTGCTCGGTCCGAACGCCGACCTGCTTTGCAGTACCGGCCGCGCCCTGAGTGCTCCACCCTCTCTCTCTCTTTGCTTCTGCTTCCCGACTCGCTGCCCGGCCCCGTTGCAGAGCCACCCGATCGAGCTCTAGCCCGCCGCAGCCCAGGAAGGATCAGTGCACTGCCTGCCACCAGCCCGTTTAGCTGGTGAAACCACAGTTTTTTTTTTTCTTGCTTCTGGCTTCGACCTTCGTCTGAGGAATCGATCCCCTTGAGGTGCTGCCGAATTGCAGGTAAGTTTGTTTCTAACTCATCGCCACTGTTAGATCCGTGTGTTAATGGAGACACGGAATGCAGGAGTTAATTTAACAAGTGTTTACTGAACAAAGTCTGGAGGTGAACTAACTACACAAGACGCTACACAGGCTTATATACCCGAGTGGTCACTACTGGTACTACAATATACAGGGGCTTCAAAAACATAGTTCCTCTTAAAGGTACATACACTGCACCGGGTCGCACTGCGCTGGGCCCCTCCCCTTTAATAAGGGGAGGAAGGCCTGCAGTACCATGGCGTGACGTTCCAGTAGCACTCCGCATCCCACTTGGGGCGCTACCGGTGAATTTTGGCCGCAGGGGCACTAATTTTTTCGGGCCGCTAGTTTTAGTGCCCCGGCGAAGTTAGCGCCCCAAAGGGGGCGCGACTCAATTTTTCCCCCCATGTCTTTAAAATGCCTAATTGAGGCCCAAATTAAAGCACAAGTCTCCTTCAATATGGTGTAACTGACAAAATCATTCATGGCAACCTAGAAAAGTAGCAAAAGTTGACCAATATCTTCAAGAAAGCTGACAACTCAAGAACATCCTTGTGTATAAGCCTACGACAGATGAAAACAATTAGATTTATGGCCTTCCTAACTTAAGCTGTAGCTACACTCAACATTCCTTCATTTGTATTGGAGAAATAAAAGAAACACAAGGGGACAAATCCAAATGTTGAAGGCACAAAATTGGTGGTACATTTCTTGGGGGTCCAGGGGCCATTGGCCCCGAGAGAATTTTGAATCTTTACATTAAGAAATGATACATTTTGGTTAATTTGAAGCACTTTTATACTTCACATTTGATGGACTTTAAATTAGAATTGTTCAGCAGATGAATGAGATCCACACCACCCAAAAAGTATCTCCTACATTCATTTCCACCCTGTCCTAGTTCAGAGACAATATAATTCAACCAATTCTCCAGCCTTTCACAGAGACGCCTTCTCCTCCTCCAACCTTCCCAATAATATTAGCACATTCCTCCCTCTCCTTTCCCCACAATTCAACCTAACACTATTCTTCTACCCACCACCCCCACCCACCTCCCCCTACCCCCTGCCTCCAAACAACCTGGCACTCTTCTCCTTGAGTACACTGAAGCTGGAACTCTTCTTCCAATAAAATTAAAGCAACTGCTTTCCCCTCCCTCAGTTATTGCTGACATTCTTCTCCACCACCATCCCCATTAACTGCTCACTCCCTCAGTTAATGACACACTTGCTCCTCTTCCACCCCAAAGTGTTATTTCCAAGATCCTTATAAGCATCACTCCAAGCTTCAACATAGGATTACATAGGATATACAGCGCAGAAACAGGCCATTCGGCCCAACCAGTCCATGCTGGTGTTTATGCTCCACTCGAGCTTCCCCCCATCTTTCCTCATCTAAATCCATCAGCATAACCCTCTATTCCCTTCTCCCTCATATATTTGTCCAGCCTCCCCTTAAATACATCTATACTATTCGCTTCAACCACTCCCTGTGGTAGTGAGTTCCACATTCTCACCACTCTTTGGGTAAAGGAGTTTCTTCTGAATTCCCTATTGGATTTCTTGGTGACCACAGAGCCTGGACCTGGACCTGGGAGAGAGCAGCATCGGCGGCAGAGCTTAAAAGCGGCGGCAGTGAATGAGGCCCGACCACAGAGCCTGGACCTGGACCTGGGAGAGAGCAGCATCGGCGGCAGAGCTTAAAAGCGGCGGCAGTGAACGAGGCCTGACCACAGAGCCTGGACCTGGACCTGGGAGAGAGCAGCATCGGCGGCAGAGCTTAAAAGCGGCGGCAGTGAACGAGGCCCGACCACAGAGCCTGGACCTGGACCTGGGAGAGAGCAGCATCGGCGGCAGAGCTTAAAAGCGGCGGCAGTGAACGAGGCCCGACCACTGAGCCTGGACCTGGACCTGGGAGAGAGCGGCATCGGCGGCAGAGCTTAAAAGCGGCGGCAGTGAGCGAGGCCCGACCACAGAGCCTGGACCTGGGTGAGAGCAGCATTGGCGGCAGAGCTTAAAAGCGGCGGCAGTGAATGAGGCCCGACCACTGAGCCTGGACCTGGACCTGGGAGAGAGCGGCATCGGCGGCAGAGCTTAAAAGCGGCGGCAGTGAACGAGGCCCGACCACAGAGCCTGGACCTGGACCTGGGAGAGAGCAGCATCGGCAGCAGAGCTTAAAAGCGACGGCAGTGAACGAGGCCCGACCACAGAGCCTGGACCTGGACCTGGGAGAGAGCAGCATCGGCGGCAGAGCTTAAAAGCGGTGGCAGTGAACGAGGCCCGACCACAGAGCCTGGACCTGGACCTGGGAGAGAGCAGCATCGGCGGCAGAGCTTAAAAGCAGCGGCAGTGAACGAGGCCCGACCACAGAGCCTGGACCTGGACCTGGGAGAGAGCAGCATCGGCGGCAGAGCTTAAAAGCGGCGGCAGTGAACGAGGCCCGACCACAGAGCCTGGACCTGGACCTGGGAGAGAGCAGCATCGGCGGCAGAGCTTAAAAGCGGCGGCAGTGAATGAGGCCCGACCACAGAGCCTGGACCTGGACCTGGGAGAGAGCAGCATCGGCGGCAGAGCTTAAAAGCGGCGGCAGTGAATGAGGCCCGACCACTGAGCCTGGACCTGGACCTGGGAGAGAGCGGCATCGGCGGCAGAGCTTAAAAGCGGCGGCAGTGAACGAGGCCCGACCACAGAGCCTGGACCTGGACCTGGGAGAGAGCAGCATCGGCGACAGAGCTTAAAAGCGGCGGCAGTGAACGAGGCCCGACCACAGAGCCTGGACCTGGACCTGGGAGAGAGCAGCATCGGCGGCAGAGCTTAAAAGCGGCGGCAGTGAACGAGGCCCGACCACAGAGCCTGGACCTGGACCTGGGAGAGAGCAGCATCGGCGGCAGAGCTTAAAAGCGGCGGCAGTGAACGAGGCCCGACCACAGAGCCTGGACCTGGACCTGGGAGAGAGCAGCATCGGCGGCAGAGCTTAAAAGCGGCGGCAGTGAATGAGGCATACCAATTCAGCAGCAGGGGAGAGAGGTAAAAAGTAATCAAAGTGTGGCGTCAGCAGGAAGCAGGTAAGTGATTGGTTGGTGAGCATTTCTCTCTTTTTTAAACTTTAACTCTGGTTTATAGTTTCTAAGGTCTCTCTGGTGTAGCGGGGACTGTTGGCAAAACTATTTAACTGTAGTGTAATTAGTGGGATTGATTGATTTAATTTAAACTCAATTAATTAAAGGGTAAATCATGGCAGGACAGCCCGGCCCCGTGATCTGCTCCTCCTGCGATATGTGGGAACTCGGGGACACTTCCTGTGTCCCTGACAACTACATGTGCAGGAAGTGCACCCAGCTGCAGCTACTGACAGACCGCATTGCGGCACTGGAGCTGCGATTGAATGCATACTGGAGCGTTCACGATGCTCGGGACATCGTGAATAGCACGTTTAGGGAGTTGGACACACCACAGGTAGAGGTTGGACAGGAAGAAAGGGAACGGGTGACCAACAGGCAGAGTACTAGGCGCAGGCAGGTAGTGCAGGGGTCCCCTGTGGCCATCCCCCACTCCAACAGATACACCACTTTGAGTGCTGTTGGGGGGGATGGCTTATCAGAGGAAGGCAGCAGGCAACTTCCTGGCACCAGGGGTGGCTCTGCTGCACAGAATGGGAGGAAAAAGAGGGTAGAGCTATAGTAATAGGGGATTCAATTGTAAGGGGAATAGATAGGCATTTCTGCGGCCGCAAACGAGACTCCAGGATGGTGTGTTGCCTCCCTGGTGCAAGGGTCAAGGATGTCTCCGAGCGGCTGCAGAACATCTTGGAAGGGGAGGGTGAACAGCCAGTTGTCGTGGTGCATATAGGCACCAACGATGTAGGTAAAAAACGGGATGAGGTCCTAAAAGCGGAATATAGGGAGTTAGGAGGTAAATTAAAAAACAAGACCTCAAAGGTAGTAATCTCAGGATTGCTACCAGTGCCACGTGCTAGTCAGAGTAGAAATAGAAGGATACTTCAGATGAATACGTGGCTAGAGGAATGGTGCCAGGGGGAGGGATTCTGTAGTGTATGTACCTTTAAGAGGAACTATGTTTTTGAAGCCCCTGTATGCTGTAGTACCAGTAGTGACCACTCGGGTATATAAGCCTGTGTAGCGTCTTGTGTAGTTAGTTCACCTCCAGACTTTGTTCAGTAAACACTTGTTAAATCAACTCCTGCATTCCGTGTCTCCATTAACACATGGATCTAACAGTGGCGACGAGTTAGAAACGAACTTACCTGCAATTCGGCAGCACCTCAAGGGGATCGATTCCTCGGACAAATGTCGAAGCCAGAAGCAAGAAAAAAATATATATATATAACTCGAAGAAACTCGAAAACAAGGGCCAGGCTTGGTCTCCAGTCTGTGGTTTCCCCAGCTAAACGGGCTGGTGGCAGGTAGTGCACTGATCCTTCCTGGGCTGTGGCGGGCTAGAGCTCGATCGGGTGGCTCTGCAACGGGGCCGGGCAGCGAGTCGGGAAGCAGAAGCAAAGAGAGAGAGAGGGTGGAGCACTCAGGGCGCGGACGGTGCTGCGAAGCAGGTCGGTGTTCGGACCGAGCAGAGGGAGGGGAAAGTCCCAGACGGTCCGCTCCACGACGGGAACGGTTCTTCAATTACGGAGAGAATATTGAAGCGATATATAAAAAAAATAGAAATACCGCGAAAAGCTGCAGGTCGCAATGGGAGCCGCGGAGAACAGCGTTGGCAGCAGCGGCAGCGGCGGGAAAGCGCGGGAGGCACCATCTTAACTCGGCGGGGAAGAAAGAAAAGTGCGGGAAGCGCCATTTTAGATTTTCAAGATGCCAAAGACTGGCAATATTACTGCTTTCGATAGTGATGTAGAAGATTGGACCACATATGTGGAAAGAGTGGAGGTATATTGCAAGGCGAATGAAGTAGCGGATGATAAAAAGGCATCGGTACTTCTAAATCTGACGGGCGCAAGGACATACGGGCTGTTACGAAACTTGATCACTCCAGCCAAACCGATGGACAAGAATTTTAATGAGATTGTTGATACCTTACAGGAGCACTTAAACCCAACACCGCTGCTGATAGCGGAACGATTCAAATTTTTCAGGAGGAATCAGCACAAGAATGAAAGTAACGCTGATTACCTCACCGAATTACGAAAGCTGTCAAAGCACTGCCAATTTGTGGCAGGACTGGCAGATTCTCTACGAGACAAATTCGTCTGCGGTCTCCTAAGCGAAGGAACACAGAAAAGACTACTTTCTGAGAAAGATTTGACACTGGACAAGGCTTTCAGTGTGGCTGTATCATACGAAGCAGCAGCAAGAGGAGCTGCAGAGATACAGCAAAAGCCACAGGACTTCGGCACCCATGAAATGACACGGGGTTTCGAGAGATGTTATCGCTGCGGCAGATCCACCCATGACCAGAAGGACTGCTGGTTCAAGGACAAAGCATGCAGGCAATGCGGAAAGATCACAGAATCACAGAATCACACAGAAACTCCACAGTGCAGATAGAGGCCATTTCGGCCCATCGAGCCTGCACCGACACATATCCCACCCGATCCCCGTAACCCCGACACCAACACATATCCCACCCTATCCCCGCAACCCCACGTATTTAATCCCCCTAACACTAAGGGTCAATTTTTTTTTTTATCATAGCCAATCAACCTAACCTGCACATCTTTGGACTGTGGGAGGAAACCGGAGCAAACCCACGCAAACACGGGGAGAATGTGCAAACTCCACACAGACAGTCACCCGAGGCCGGATTCGAACCCGAGTCTCTGGTGCTGTGAGGCAACAGTGCTAACCACTATGCCACTGTGCTGCCCATTGCACGTGTATGCAGATCTGGAAAGAAATCCGCTGACAGTAAATAGGTCAATAAGGAAAAGTACAGAAAGGTACAAATAATGACGGACAGTAGCTCCGAAGACCAGAAGAGCGATAGCGACTTCGGAAACAAGAGACTAAGCTATCTCAAATTACATAATGTAATTGCCAAAGAAGATTACCAGACCATTTGGGTTACCCTCACGATAGCGGGGTCCCCAGTCAAAATGGAGCTAGATACAGGATCAGCTCTGACCGTCATGAGTCGACGGGATTACGAGCTGCAATTTCCGCATATACCTTTGAAAGACACATCCATTGTCTAGAAGACATATACGGGGCAGAAAGTATACCCCAGAGGGAAAATAAGGGTGCCTGTTGTATACAACGGCAAGGAAATACAGAAGTTGTATTTATACGTTCTGCCAAATGGTGGTCCACCGTTGTTGGGACGTGAATGGATCAGAAAGATACGTTTAGACTGGCACTCCATTCAGGCACTGACGGTGACCAGTAAGAAAAAAAACGATGATGACGTCATACCTGGACGATTAAAAGAAATCTTGGCTAACGCCAAAGAAGTGTTTCAACAGGAACTAGGAACCCTGAAAGGCGCCACAGCCTCAATAAAAGTGGAAGATGCGGCAATTCCCAAGTTTTTTAAGGCAAGGCTGGTGCCATACGCAATTCGTCCAGCCGTCGAGGCAGAGCTGGAGAATTTGGAAAAAGCAGGCGTGTTATCCAAGGTAGATTGGAGCGAGTGGGCAACACCCATCGTCCCGGTCATGAAGAAAACGTTGAATAATGATAAATCTGAAGAACAGAGAAAAGTTCGCATCTGTGCGGACTTCAAGGTGACTGTAAACCCGGTTCTTCACACGGTACAGTATCCTCTTCCGAGGATAGAAGATATTTTCGCCTCACTATCCGGAGGGAAACGTTTCACCAAAATTGACTTAGCACAGGCATATCTACAGATGGAGGTTGAGGCGGCCTCTAAAAAGTATCTCACGATAAACACACACAAAGGCCTGTACCAGTACAATCGACTGGTTTTCGGAGTGGCATCAGCTCCGGCTACCTGGCAAAGAGCTATGGAGCAAGTCCTGCAAGGGATTCCGGGGACTCAATGCTACCTAGACGACATCCTTGTAACAGGAGAAAACGACAACGAGCACCTTGCCAACTTGGAGCAGGTGCTCACGAGGCTGAGAGAACGGGGCCTACGAGCAAATCGCCCCAAGTGCGAATTTTTCCAGAAACAAATATCATATTGTGGCCATGTCATTAACGAAGAAGGGTTGCATAAGTCACCTGAAAAAATTGAAGCGGTCGTAAAGGCCCCAGCGCCTGAAAATGTCTCACAATTAAGGTTGTTTCTGGGATTAGTAAATTACTATCATAAATTTTTACCAAACTTGTCGATGGTTCTGCACCCGCTTAACGCACTGCTACAAACGGGAGTAGTTTGGAAATGGAGCAAAGACTGTAAACATGCCTTCCATAAATGCAAAGGCTTGATCACGTCCAACGAAGTGTTGGCTCATTACAACCCATCACTGCCAATCAGACTGGCGTGCGATGCATCCCCTTACGGCGTGGGAGCGGTATTATCGCGTGGATTCCCTGTTGTCTCGGAGCGGCCGATAGCTTTTGCGTCACGCTCATTGAACTCAGCTGAGCGCAACTATGCCCAGATCGACAGGGAGGCACTCAGCCTGGTGTGGGGGGTGAAGAAATTCAACCATTACCTACACGGACAAAAATTTACCTTGTTGACTGACCATCAACCCCTCGTCTCCATATTCAACCCTAAAAAGGGCGTTCCCATTACGACAACGCAAAGGCTACAGAGGTGGTCCCTTTTCCTAGGGGCACACCAGTATGACATAGAGTACAAAGGAACAAAACAGCATGGGAATGCTGACGGGTTATCGCGCCTACCTTTGCCAACGGTGGAAGAGGCGCCTACAGTGGACCCAGTGGAGATATTCCACTCGACCATAGTGGAATGTCTACTGGTGACAAATTCTACCATTGAAAAGGAAACGCGAAATGACCCGACTCTCTCACGAGTCTACGATTTAACGGTGAAGGGATGGCCAGCACATGGCGAACCACTGTTGCCAGCATTCTCGCAAAGAAGGGAACAGCTGTCAGTGTGCCGAGGAACCTTGATGTGTGGATCCAGAGTGGTGATTCCACCCAAACTCAAGGATACACTGCTAAAGGAGCTTCATGAGGGGCATGTGGGTGGAGTGAAAATGAAGAACTTAGCCAGAGCGTTTGTGTGGTGGCCAGGTATCGATGGAGACATCGAAGAAATGACCAAGAGCTGTCTAGGATGCCAGAAGGTCCAAAACGCCCCACTACAAGCCCCTCTACATCCATGGGAGTGGCCCTCATTTCCATGGCAAAGGGTACATATCGACTTTGCTGGTCCATTTATGGACTCAATGTTTTTAATCGCGGTGGATGCACACTCCAAGTGGCTGGAGATAATAAAGATGTCCTCCACCACCACGGAAAAAACCATCACAGTATTAAGGACCATATTCGCCAGGAATGGGCTGCCTGAACAGATCTGTTCTGATAATGGACCGCAATTTGTATCCGAAGAATTCAGGAAGTTCTTAAAAAACAATGGGGTTAAGCACTACACGTCTGCCCCATACCATCCCGCCACCAATGGATTGGCTGAAAGGTTTGTCCAGACCTTCAAGAAGGCCATAAAGGCCATGGGTAATGAAGACATAAATCTACAACATAAGGTAGATAACTTCTTGTTTGCGTACAGGAATGCAACACATGTGGTTACAAACCAAACCCCCGCCATGATGTTTTTCAATAGAAGACTAAGATGCCGGCTGGATTTGGTCAAGCCAAATGTCAGAAGGGACGTAGAGAACCGGCAATTTCAAAGCATGAATGAAAGGCCAACTAGAACCTTCCAGATAGGTCAACCAGTTTTGGCCCGGGACTACCGTACCGAGAAATGGCAGCCTGGAACTATTTGCACACGACTAGGACTGCTGATGTATACCGTGGACATTGGAGAAAGCATAATAAGGCGCCATGCTGACCAGATCATAGAGTCATCCGAAAAAGGACAACCTACACCACAACTCTATACGCCTAGTGATGAAGTAGAGATACCCATAGTATCTACCTCCGATCCGGTGATACTGGAACCAGATGAACCCGACACTGGCATTGAAGCCGAATCGACCTTGCCAAAAGAACCTACTACACCACCGAGGCGTTATCCGGACCGAGTCAGGAAGCCTCCAGAGAGACTGAATTTGGAATTGATTAACTTCAGCAAATGTGTATATTATTGTTCTTGTAAAAATGTTATTTAATGATTACTTAAAATGTTATGAACTATTTATCTAAAAGTGGAGGAATTGTAGTGTATGTACCTTTAAGAGGAACTATGTTTTTGAAGCCCCTGTATGCTGTAGTACCAGTAGTGACCACTCAGGTATGTAAGCCTGTGTAGCGTCTTGTGTAGTTAGTTCACCTCCAGACTTTGTTCAGTAAACACTTGTTAAATCAACTCCTGCATTCCGTGTCTCCATTAACACACGGATCTAACAGATTCAAGTTCCTGGGACATTGGAACCGGTTCTGGGGGTGGTGGGACCAGTTCAAACCAGACGGTCTGCACCTGGGCAGGGCTGGAACCGATGTCCTAGGGGGTTTGTTTGCTAGTGCTGTGGGGGAGGGTTTAAACTAAAATGGAAGGGGGTTGGGAACCTGAGCAGGGAGACAGAGGAAAGGGAAACAAGGATAAAAGCAAAAGATAGGAAGGAGAAAAACAAAAGTGGCAGTCAGAGAAATCAACGGTTTTAATCAAACATGGCCACAGTAAATAATAATTCTAATAGGCCTAAGAGCGTTAAGAAAACAAGCCTGAAGGCTTTGTGTCTTAATGCGAGGAGCATTTGTAATAAGGTGGATGAATTGGCTGCGCAAATAGAGGTAAACGAATATGATTTGGTTGGGATTACGGAAACGTGGCTCAAGGATGGCCAAGACTGGGAACTCAACATCCAGGGGTATTCAACATTCAGGAAAGAGAGGCAAAAAGGAAAGGGAGGTGGGGTAGCATTGGTTAAAGAAGGGATTAACACAATTGTAATGAAGGATATTAGCTCTGATGATGTGGAATCTGTATGGGTAGAATTGAGAAATACTAAGGGGAAAAAAACATTAGTGGGAGTGGTATATAGACCTCCAAAGAGTAAGGCGGAGGTTGGGGATGGCATTAAAACGGAAATTAAAGAGGCGTGCAATAAGGGCACAGCAGGCATCATGGGTGACTTTAATCTACATATAGATTGGGCCAACCAAATTAGCAACAATACTGTGGAGGAGGAATTCCTGGAGTGTTTACGGGATGGTTTCCTGGACCAATATGTCGAGGAACCAACCAGAGATTAGGCCATCTTAGACTGGGTATTATGTAACGAGAAAGGATTAATTAGCAATCTTGTTGTACGAGGCCCCTTGGGTCGGAGCGAACATAATATGATAGAATTCTTCATTAATTTGGAGAGTGAAGTAGTTGACTCAGAAACAAGGGTCCTCAATTTAAATAAAGGAAACTACGATGGTCTGATTGAGCGAGTTGGGTAGGATTGATTGGGGAATGGCACTCAAAGGGGTGACGGTGGATAGGCAATGGCAAACATTCAAAGACCGAATGGATGAACTACAGAAGTTGTTCATCCCAGTTTGGCACAAAAATAAAACAAAAAATGTGACTCAACCGTGGGTAACAAGGGAAATTAGGGATAGCATAAGATCCAAGGAGAGGACATACAAATTGGCCAGAAAAAGCAATAATCCTGAGGATTGGGAGCAGTTCAGGATTCAACAAAGGAGGACAAAGGGAGTAATTAAGAAAGGGAAAATAGAATATGAGAGTAAGCTTTCAGGGAACATAAAAACTGACTGTAAAAGCTTCTATAGATATGTGAAGAGAAAAAGATTGGTGAAGTCAAGCATAGGTCCCTTGCAGTCAGAATCGGGGGAATTTATAATGGGGGACAAAGAAATGGCAGACCAACTAAATACATATTTTGGTTCTGTCTTCACAAAGGAGGACACAAATAACCTCCCAGAAATACCAGGGAACATAGGGTCTGATGAAAGGGTGGAACTGAAAGAAATCAGTATTTGTAGGGAAATGGTGTTAGGAAAATTGATGGGACTGAAGGCCGATAAATCCCCAGGGCCTGATAATCTACATCCCAGGGTACTTAAGGAAGTGGCCCTAGAAATAGTAGATGCATTGCTGGTCATCTTCCAGAACTCGATAGACTCTGGAACAGTACCCATGGATTGGAGGGTAGCTAATGTTACCCCACTATTCAAAAAGGTGGCAGAGAAAAAGCGGGGAATTATAGACCAGTAAGCCTGACATCGGTAGTGGGGAAAATGCTAGAGTCCATTATAAAAGATGTAATAGCAGAGGACTTGAAAAGCAGTGACAGGATCGGACAAAGTCAACATGGATTTACAAAAGGTAAATCATGCCTGACTAATCTACTGGAATTTTTTGAGGATGTAACTGGTAAAATAGATAAGGGAGAACCAGTGGATGTGGTGTATTTGGACTTTCAGAAGGCTTTCGATAAGGTCCCGCATAAGAGATTAGCGTGCAAAATTAAGGCACATGGCATTGGGGGCAAGGTATTGACTTGGATAGAGAACTGGTTGGCAGACAGAAAGCAAAGAGTTGGAATAAACGGGTCATTTTCCGAGTGGCAGGCAGTGACTAGTGGGGTACTAGATCGGTCCTAGGACCCCAGCTGTTCACAATGGCCTAGAAATTGGGTTTTGGCTTAGCCAGGGCTTTAGCGCCGGAAATTAGTGCCAGCGCTAAGTCCCCTGCGCGCGCCAAAAATTCAGTGGCGCCGCGCCCAAACGGCTGCCGGCGCTACTGAAGGGACTTAGTGCCTGGAAAAGGGCGCTAACTGCCGTTTTGCGCCGCAATTCCAGCGCTGCGGCACCCGATGCGGTGCGGCAGGCTGGGGAAGTGCAGGCCTCCTCCTTCCGTTAAGGAGGAGCTGCCTGCACCTGGCCGCGGCCCGCGCAAATCTGCTTAAAAATGAGCCCGGCACCTCGGACAAGTGCCGGGCTTGCATCTGTTCCGGGGGGGCGGGGGTAGAGAAGTCCGGGGAGGGAGCTGCGGGCAGGCGGCCGGCGGGAAAGCGGCCGGCCGCTGCGGGGCCTTTAATGCGCCGGCGCTAACTGCAGTAAGGCACCTCTGACAAAACGCTGGTTGCGGCTGCCACGGGCGAGGCGGCCGCAACTCAATTTCGGAGTTCGGGCGGGTTACCACGGCAACCGGGACGCTGCGCACACCGATGACTTCATCGGTGCCGGCGCAGCGCTACCGGAGCAACGCCGATTTAGGGCCCCAGGGAATTTCACTACTGGCCATAACTCCGGCGCAGGCCCTCTAGCGCCTCAAATGAGGCGCTAAGGCTACTGAATTTTCAGCCGATTATATATTAATGATCTGGACGAGGGAATTGGATGCAATCGGCTGAAAATTCAGTTGCCTTAGCGCCTCATTTGAGGCGCTAGAGGGCCTTTCGCCGGAGTTATGGCCAGTAGTGAAATTCCCTGGGGCCCTAAATCGGCGTTGCTCCGGTAGCGCTGCGCCGGCACCGATGACGTCATCGGTGTGCGCAGCGTCCCGGTTGCCGTGGTAACCCGCCCGAACTCCGAAATTGAGTTGCGGCCGCCTCGCCCTTGGCAGCCGCAACCAGCGTTTTGTCAGAGGTGCCTTACTGCAGTTAGCGCCGGCGTATTAAAGGCCCCGTGGCGGCCGGCCGCTTTCCCACCGGCCGCCTGCCCGCAGCTCCCTCCCCGGACTTCTCTTTCCCCCCCCCCCCCCCCCCCCCGGAACAGATGCAAGCCCGGCACTTGTCCGAGGTGCCGGGCTCATTTTTAAGCAGATTTGCGCGGGCCGCGGCCGGGTGCAGGCAGCTCCTCCTTAACGGAAGGAGGAGGCCTGCACTTCCCCAGCCTGCCGCACCGCATCGGGTGCCGCAGCGCCGGAATTGCGGTGCAAAACGGCAGTTAGCGCCCTTTTCCAGGCGCTAAGACCCTTCAGTAGCGCCGGCAGCCGTTTGGGCGTGGCGCCACTGAATTTTTGGCGCGCGCAGGGGACTTAGCGCCGGCACTAATTTCCGGCGCTAAAGCCCTGGCTAAGCCAAAACCCAATTTCTAGGTCAATATCTCCAAATTTGCAGACGACACAAAGCTGGGTGGGAGGGTATGCTGCGAGGAGGATGTCATGAAACTCCAGTACGATTTGGACAGGTTAGGTGATTGGGCAGAAACATGGCAAATGCACTATAATGTGGATAAATGTGAGGTTATCCACTTTGGTGGCAAAAACAGGAAGGCACATTATTATTTGAATGGCAATAGATTGGGAGAAGGGGAAGTGCAACGAGATCTGGGTGTTCTTGTGCACCAGTCGCTGAAGGTAAGCATGCAGGTGCAGCAGGCGGTTAAGGCGGCAAATGGTATGTTGGCCTTCGTAGCAAGAGGGTTCGAGTACAGGAACAAGGATGTCTTGCTACAGTTGTACAGGGCCTTGGTGAGACCGCACCTTGAGTATTGTGTGCAGTTTTGGTCGCCTTATCTGAGGAAGGACATTCTTGCCATGGAAGGAGTGCAGCGAAGATTCACCAGGCTGATACCTGGATGGCAGGAATGGCGTATGAGGAGGGATTGTGTCGATTGGGCTTATACTCACTGGAGTTTAGAAGATTGAGAGGGGATCTCATCGAAACCTATAAAATTCTGTCAGGCCTGGACAGACTAGATGCTGGAAGGATGTTCCCGATGGTCGGGGAGTCCAGAACCAGGGGTCATAGTCTCAGGATAAGGGGTAGGACATTTAGGACTGAAATGAGGAGGAATTACTTCACCCAGAGAGTGGTGAACCTGTGGAATTCTCTGCCACAGAGGGCGGTGGAGGCCAGTTCATTAAATATATTCAAGAAAGAGTTGGATATATTTCTTAAGGCTAAAGGGATCAAGGGATATGGGGAGAAGGCAGGGACAGGGTACTGAATTTCAATGATCAGCCATGATCTCATTGAATGGTGGAGCAGGCTCGAAGGGCCGAATGGCCTACTCCTGCTCCTATCTTCTATGTTTCTATGTTTCTATTGATGGCCTCTAGTTATGCTCTTCCCCACAAGTGGAAACATTCTCTCTGTATCCACTCTATCAAAACCTTTCATAATTATAAAGGCCTCTATTAGGTCACCCCTCAGCCTTTTTTCAAGAGAAAAGAGACCCAGTCTGTTCATCCTTTCCTGATATGTATACCCTCGCATTTCTGGTATCATCCTTGTAAATTTTCTCTGCACCCTCTCCTTACCTCTATATCCTTTTTACAACATGGCGATCAGAACTGCATGCAGTATTTTAAGTGTGGTCTAACCAAGGTTCGATACAGGTTTAGCATAACTTCCCTACCTTTCAATTCTGTACCTCTAGAAATAAACCCTAGTGCTTAGTTTGCATTGTTAATGGCCTTGCTAACCCATAGCGCAACATTTAGTGATTTGTGTATTTGCACTCTGAGATCCCTTTGTTCCTCTACCCCACCTAGACTCGCACCCTTCAAGTGATAAGTGACCTCCCCATTCTTCCTACCAAAATGTAATACCTCACATTTGTCTGTGTTGAATTTCATTTGCCAATGATTTGCTCATTCTGCAAGTTTATTAATGTCCTCCTATAATTTGTTGCAGTCCTCCTGAGTATTGACTATCCCCCCCCACAATTTGGTATCATCCGCAAATTTAGAAATTGTGTTTTTGATTCCAAAGTCTAAATCGTTAATGTAACTTGTGAACAGCAGTGGTCCCATCACTGATCCTTGTGGAACACCACTACCCACCTTCTGCCACTGTGAATAGCTAGCCTTTACTCCCACTCTGCTTTCTGTCTTGAAGCCAGCCAGCAATCCATTCTGCTACTTATCCCCTGACTCTGCATTCACTGACCTTATTCATTAGTTTATTATGGGGTAGCTTATTGAAGGCCTTTTGAAAATCTAGATAAATTCCATCTACTGCATTAACATTGTCTACTCTCTCTTCAAAAAATTCAATAAGGTTGGTCAAGCAATATTTTCCCTTTTGAAATCCATGCTGACTATTCATTATTATACTTTTCATTTCTAGATGTTCTTCTATTCTCTCCTTTAGTAGGGATTCCATTATTTTTCCCACTACCGATGTTAAGTTGACTGGTCTATAATTCCCTGGACATGTTCTATCCCCCTTCTTAAATATAGGTATTACATTAGCTATCCGCCAGTCCTCTGGCATTACACCTTTTTCTAATGAATTATTAGATATGTGTAGTAATGCCTCTGCTAACTCTTCCCTAGATTCTTTTAAAATGCGTGGATGCAATCCATCCGGACCAGGGTTTTTATCCTCTTTGTTTATTCACTTCCGCTATTAGTTTATTTAATATATCCCCTTTTTAAATTTTAAATGCACTTATCTCATCATCCAATGGCATGTCCACCTGTTCTATCTCCCCGGTAAATACCGAGGCGAAATAATGACTTATTATTTCTGCCATCTCCCTGTCGTTACCTGTGGTATTGTCATGTCCATCCCTTAATGGCCCTATTCCCATCCCAACCTTCCTTTTTTTATTGATGTGCCGGTAAAATGTTTTACTATTTTGTTTTATTTTCCTTGATAATTTAATTTCATAGTTCCTCTTTGCATTCCTAATTGTTTTTTTGATTTCTCTCCTAATCCCTTCGTATTCTCTCTCATCAATTTCAATTTCAATTTCAATTTTTATTTGTCACATAACCAAATACAACAAGTGAAATCCAGTCAGTGAAATGCTTTTTTCTTAACGAGCCAAGCGCACCAATCAGCAAAGGACACTTAGCTGACTGGTACGCATGGAGCCCGCAAGGACAGCAGCCATCTTCATCGGCACCATCACAATAGGGTCCGCTCTCGCCTCGCTCCGCCTTTCCCGCACTCCTGCCCGACAATCTTCAGCCGCCGTGGTACCGATGTCCCAGGGCCTGCTTCTCCCTGGCTCTCCTTCCACCCGGTCTGACCTCTGAGCCTCCCGCGGTGTCCGACCTTCCAGGGCCTGCTTTTCCCGACCTCAGTACGCTGGCCGCATTCCCTCCTACCGGTTCGACCTCAGAGCCTCCCGACGAGGAGCTGCCGGCCGTCGTGCTACAGCGGGTCATCGTTGTAATGTACATACCTTTAAGGGGGGAACTATCTTTTACAGCTCATGTATACTGCAGTACCGGCAGTGACCACACCTGTATATAGCACTGAGTAGTAATCTGCACAGATAGGTTCCTGTGTGAGCCACGTTGAGTAAACACCTGTTGTACCATTCTCCTGCAGTCTGTGTCTTATTATACACAGACACAACATTGGCGACAAGGCAAGTTTGAACCTACCTGCAACTCTGCATCACCTCCCGGAGATTCGTTCCTGGAGATCAGTGGATTGGAGGTCAAGGCCAGAGACTCGGGCGTCGACCACGGGCAACCGCCCAGTCATCCAACAGTGACTCGAGAATTGCCGGGGAGGCTGTCGAGAGCCAGGCTTGGCTTTCCAGTCGAGGTGGTCCAGCGAAACGGGCTGGCAACATGTAGTGCGCAGACCCTTCCCGGACAGCGGCGGGCTAGAGCCCGACCGAGCGGCACAGCAAAGGGCCGAGCAGCGTCGATGGGGGAGAGAGAGAGAGGGCAGAGCGCACAGGGCGCAGCCGGTGTTCAGGGGCTGAGCAGCGTCGAAGAGAGGGAGAGAGAGACGCGCAGAAACCCGCGAGGCGCCGCCATTGCCACGAGGACCGCCGAGAGCAGCGTTGGCAGCAGCGCAGGAGAAGCGCGCGAAACCTACAGGGCGCCGCCATTGCCACGAGGACCACCGAGAGCGGCATTGGCAGCAGCGCAGGAGAAGCGCGCGAAACCTACAGGGTGCCGCCATTGCCACGAGAACCGCCGGGAGCGGCGTTGGCAGCAGCGGGGGAGGAAGGAAAGTGCGGGAGACGCCATTTTAAGCCATTGGGAGATGCCATTTTAAACCACACCCAAAAAGCCGAAGAGTGGCAGTATCACCGCGTTTGACAATGAAGTCGAAGATTGGACTACATATGTCGAACGAATAGAGGTATACTGCAAGGCAAATGAGGTGTCAGATGACAAGAAAGCATCGGTATTGTTAAATTTAATGGGTGCAAAGACGTATGGTTTATTACGAAATCTAGTAACCCCAATAAAGCCAATGGAAAAGAGTTTTGAAGACACAGTAACGATACTACAGAAACATTTAAACCCCACACCGCTGCTGATAGCAGAAAGATTCAAGTTTCACAAACGGAACCAGCATAAGGATGAAAGCAATGCTGATTATTTAACAGAACTGCGCAAACTATCGAAACACTGCCAGTTTGGAGCGGGACTGGCAGATACCTTAAGGGACAAGTTTGTGTGTGGGCTTCAAAGTGAAGGAACCCAGAAACGGCTTTTATCTGAAAAGGACCTTACGCTGAAAAAGGCTTTCAGCATTGCGGTATCATATGAAGCAGCAGCACGGGGCGCTGCAGAGATACAACAGAGACCGCAAGAATATGGCACAAACGAAATGTCATATGGAACAGAGAAGTGCTATCGCTGCGGCAGAACAACACACGACCAGAATGATTGCTGGTTCAAAGACAAAGTGTGCAGACAGTGTGGAAAAGTAGGACACATAGCACGAGTCTGCAGGTCGGGAAAGAAAACCAGCAATAAGAAACCGACCAAAGAAAAGTACAAGAAGGTACATAAGATGACGGAGAATAGTTCAGATGAACAAAAGAGTGATAACGACTCCGAAAGCAGGGAACTGAGTTGTCTGAAACTAAATAATGTGATCACAATGGAGGATCACCGAACCATTTGGGTCACTCTCAAGATAGCAGGAGTCCAGGTAAAGATGGAATTGGACACAGGATCAGCCCTAACAGTCATAAACTGATGGGACTACAAGCGGCTATTCTCACACATACCCTTGAGAGACACAAAAATTATTTTGAAGACGTACACGGGGCAAAAAGTCTACCCCAAAGGAAACATAAGGGTGACCGTTATATATAACGGTAAGGAAACACCAAAACTAGACCTGTATGTATTGCAAGATGGAGGACCACCATTACTGGGACGTGAAAAGATCCGGAAAATACAACTGGATTGGCATTCCATACAGGCACTGACTGTGGGTGAAAAAAAGGATGACGACGTCACACCTGGGTGACTGTCAAAGATCCTAACTGACGTGAAAGAAGTGTTCCAGCAAGGACTCAGAACACTAAAAGGCATGACAGCGATGATTAAAATTGAAGAAAGCGCAAGCCCAAAATTTTTTAAGGCCAGACCGGTACCTTATGCGATCCGCCCAGCCGTCGAAGCAGAGCTGGAGAGTATGGAACGTTCAGGTGTACTGTCCAAGGTAGACTGGAGCGAGTGGGCTACACCCATCGTCCCTGTGATGAAAAAGTCGTTGAGCAGCACGCCTGGGGAACCAAGGAAGGTTCGCATCTGTGGGGACTTTAAGGTAACAGTGAACCCGGTCCTTCACACCGTACAATATCCACTTCTGCGGATTGAAGATATTTTTGCCTCGCTATCTGGAGGGAAACGCTTCACTAAGATTGATCTGGCCCAGGCGTATCTGCAAATGGAGGTAGAAGAAGCATCAAAAAAATACCTCACAATCAACAACCATAAAGGTCTCTACCAATACAACTGGCTGGTATTCGGGGTAGCATCAGCTCCGGCTATTTGGCAGAGGGCAATGGAACAAGTCCTGCAAGGGATCCCAGGGATCCAGTGTTATTTGGACGACATCCTGGTCACGGGCGAAAATGACAGTGATCACCTTGCCAACCTGGAGCAGGTGCTCACTAGATTGCAGGAATATGGGCTCCGAGCTAACCGCCCCAAATGCGAGTTTTTTAGAAAACAGATCTCGTATTGTGGCCACGTTATCGATAAAGAGGGGTTACATAAGTCCCCAGAGAAGATTGAGGCAGTAGTCAAGGCTCCAGCGCCGGAAAATGTGTCACAACTGAGGTCGTTCCTCGGGCTGGTAAAGTACTACCATAAGTTCTTGCCAAATTTGTCTACAATACTACACCCACTGAACACCCTACTGCAAACTGGGGTGCCATGGAAGTGGAGTGAAGAATGTAGACGAGCTTTCCAGAAGAGCAAAACACTAATCACATCGAAAGAGGTATTGGCCCATTACAACCCAGCATTACCAATTCGGTTGGCATGTGATGCATCACCCTACGGCATTGGAGCGGTGCTGTCGCACAAATTCTCAGACGGCTCAGAGAGGCCAATAGCTTTTGCGTCATGATCACTAACCTCAGCCAAGCGTAACTACGCCCAGATTGACAGGGAGGCCCTCAGCCTAGTGTGGGGAGTGAAAAAGTTCAATCACTATCTGCACGGGCAGAAATTCACCTTGCTGACTGATCACCAGCCTCTTGTCTCCATTTTTAATCCGAAGAAGGGCGTTCCGGTGATGACTGCGCAACGACTACAAAGATGGTCACTTTTTCTAGGGGCGCACCACTATGAGATTGAATATAAGGGCATGAAACAGCATGGAAATGCTGATGGGCTATCACGCCTTCCACTGCCTACTGCGTAGGAAGCACCAGCAGTGGATCCTGTCGAAATATTCCATTCGACTATAGTTGAGTACCTACCGGTAACTAACGCTTGTATCGAAAAGGAAACCCGAAATGACCCGACACTGTCTCGGGTATATGATTTGACGGTGAAGGGATGGGCAGCACATAGCGACTCACTGTTGCCAGCATTCTCGCCAAGGAGGGAACAGCTGTCAGTGTGCCGGGGGACCTTGATGTGTGGATCCCGAGTGGTAATTCCACCCAAGTTAAGGGATAGAGTGCTCAATGAGCTTCATGAGGGTCATCTGGGAGGGGTAAAAATGAAAAGCCTTAGCCAGGGCTTATGTGTGGTGGCCGGGAATCGATAAACAAATCGAGGACCTGACCAAGAGTTGCTCAGGATGCCACAAAGTCCAAAATGCACCACCACAGGCCCCTCTACACCCATGGGAGTGGCCCTCATCTCCATGGCAACGGGTGCATATTGATTTTGCTGGTCCATTCATGGACTCAATGTTGTTAATAGCCGTGGATGCACACTCAAAATGGCCTGAGGTCATCAAAATGTCCTCCACCACCACGGAGAAAACTATTGCAGTCCTACGGACCATTTTTGCCAGGAATGGCTTGCCAGAACAGATTTGCTCCGACAACGGACCACAGTTTGTGTCCGAAGAGTTCCGGAGGTTCTTGAAAAAGAATGGGGTAAGGCATTACACATCCGCCCCGTATCATCCAGCCACAAATGGATTGGCTGAGAGGTTCGTATAAACCTTTAAGAAGGCAATAAAGGCTATGTACAATGACAACATTCCGCTGCAGCACAAGGTGGACAATTTCCTGTTCGCCTACCGGAATGCGACACATGCAGTCACCAACGAGGCCCCAGGCATGATGTTCTTTAACCGAAGGTTAAGATCTCACCTGGATTTGCTCAGACCAAACGTACAAAGAGATGTTGAGAGTAAGCAATTCCAGCACATCCATGAGAAGCCAACAAGGAGCTTCAATGTAGGGCAACCAGTCTTGGCCCGCGACTACCGAACAGAAAAATGGCAGCCAGGAACGATATGCACACGGCAGGGCCTACTAATGTACACAGTGGACGTTGGGGAGAGCATCGTGAGACGCCATGCTGACCAGATCCTAGAGTCACAGGAACAAGTCAACCCCATGCCTTGCCCATACGTACCTGGTGATGAACCCGACGTACAGGTCGCATCTACCCCAGAAACAGTAGCATCAGAAGCTGATGAACCAACCGACGACACTTGGGAAAGGCGCTATCCAGAAAGGATCAGGAAGCCTCCCCAAAGACTGAATATATAAATAGACTATTTTCAGCTAATGTTGCATGTTAAAAGTGTTAATTGTAATTAATTTGATATTTAATTGTTAAATGAGTGTTATGGTACTGTTAATCTAAAAGGGGAGGAATTGTAATGTATAAACCTTTAAGGGGGAAACTATCTTTTACAGCTCGTGTATACTGCAGTACCGGCAGTGACCACACCTGTATATAGCACTGAGTAGTAATCTGTACAGATCAGTTCCCGTGTGAGCCACGTTGAGTAAACACCTGTTGTACCATTCTCCTGCAGTCTGTGTCTTATTATACACAGACACAACAGTCGTGACCTCCATCGCTGCTTCTTCTGAATCACCGCCGACTCTTTCTAGAGGGACTCTTTTTACCTGAATACTATTCAATAAAGAACCAATGCAAAACCAAAGGTAGCATTGCCATGAAACCAAGATACAGCCAGTCATATAGCTCTGTTGATTCCTCACATTTACCACAAATCTTCAGAGCATCTGTTCTTTCCCCTCTTGGGCATACCCCACGGTCTCTATATTGCAGCTGACTACCATTTAGGCTTTCTGTTATTTGCTTTCCACAGTATAATCCAGGGCACATTAAATCAACATCCATAGTGAGAACCAGTGGCGGCCGCTCCACAGACTCCGACACGGCGAACCCGGGGTATTCCACACCGGAACACTACCAGCGTCTCTCACCGCCTGCTTCCGGTTATGGCGGCGGTGACCTTTGCCCTTACCCCGTGAACTTTAGTCGGGCGCTCGCGAGCCGAGTCCGTTAACCCCGGGCCCCCGAGCCGAGTCCGTTAACCCCGGGTCCCCGATCCGAGTCCGTTAACCCCGGGCCCCCGAGCTGAGTCCGTTAACCCCCCGGGCCCGTGAGCCGAGTCCGTTAACCCCCCGGGCCCGCGAGCCGAGTCCGTTAACCCTGGGCCCCCGAGCCGAGTCCGTTAACCCCGGGCCCCCGAGCCGAGTCCGTTAACCCCGGGCCCCCGAGCCGAGTCCGTTAACCCCCCGGGCCCGCGAGCCGAGTCCGCTGCACTCCTCTGCTGTCTATGTACTTAATGTATGCGTCTTTCCTTACCCTCAATTGTTTCCTTATGTCTTTATTCATCCATGGAGTCTCATTAGTGTTTAGTTTGTTCTTTCCTTTTAGTGGAATATATTTTTCCTGCACTCTGTTGAACACCGTTTTAAATGTTTCCCATTGTCGTTCTACATCATTGTTTGCCAATATTGTTGCCCATTTTATCTTCCCAAGTTCTATTCTCAGCCCCTCAAAATCAGCTTTTCTCCAATCTATTAACTTGTTTTTTTGCCATTCTTATGTCCTTCTTTATTGTCATCTTAAAGCGTATTATATTATGGTCACTATTGCCTATATGTTGCCCTACTTTTACTTCTCTTATCTGCTCTGGCTCATTCCCCATAACTAGACCCAATAGCGAATCCTCCCTTGTTGGGCTTTTTACATATTGGGTTAGAAAGGAGTCCTGTAGACATTGTAGGAACTCTATTCCCTTATCCCCTTTACCGACCTCTTCTGTCCAATTAATATCAGGGTAGTTGAAATCCCCATGATTATTATTCTATGTTTTTTACTCATTCCTCTAATTTGTCTGTAGTTCTTTCTCCACCTCACTTCCACTATTATGTGGTCTGTAGACTACACCTATTAATGTTATTGATCCTTTATTATCTTTTATCTCTATCCATATGGATTCTATTTTTGTCTTGCTGATATCTACATCCTTTTTTTCTACTGCCATTATGTTATCCCTAATACGTACAGTTACTCCACCTCCCCTTTTCCCTTCTCTATCTTTTCTAAATATGTTATACCCTGCAATGTTTAATTTCTAGTCCCTGCAATGTTTAATTCCTAGTCCTGATTTTTCTGTAGCCATGTCTCAGTAATCCCTACTATGTCTGGTTCCTCCCAACGCATGATTGCCTCCAGCTTCCCTGTTTTATTTCGGACACTGTGTGCATTGCTGCACAGACAGTTTAACTAATTTTTAATAGGATTTCCTCTCTCTTTAAGTTTAACCATCTTTTTAGACTCCTGTTCGATAACTCTATTTGCTCCCTTGCCGTCAATGTCCTCCCTTACTTTATTCTTTCCTATGCTCAACTTTTCCTGTTTTGTTTATATTTAGGCTGCTTACGTTTCTTGCAGATCCCTCCCGCCTTCTTACTAGTTTAAAGCCTTTGCCACCTCCCTATTTACCCTTTCCACTTGGACACAGGTCCCATCGGGGGTTCAGGTGGAGCCCGTCCCATCGGTACAGCTCCTTCCTGTCTCAGAACTGTTCCCTTTGTTTCCTTCTTCTCTCTCTATCCTTCAATGCCTTCCAGTTTCCTTGCCCCTTCATGTCACCCCTTTAATCTCTCATTCATTGTCATCCATTTCCCTCTTCACTCTCCTGTTCATTGCATCCCATTTTCCATTTCCCTCTCCCCATCCATTTCCCCAATTTCCTTTGTCATTCATTTCCATCCTTTTTTCCCTTTCCTATCATTCACTCTCCTTTTCCTCCTCCCTTCAGGCTCATTCATTTCCCCCTTCCTTCCCTACTTCATTGTCATTCATTCTCTCATCCCCTTTATGCTTATCCATTTCCCTTTTCCCCCTGCTCTTCATTGACAACTGTTACCCCTTCCCCTGCTATCAAATTCCCACTTCCTTCTCCCCTTCATTCTCATCCATTTCTTCACTTGAACCTCTTCCCTCCCCACTCAGTGCTGCTCCTACCCAAATTCTGCTGCTAACAGCAGGGATTATAGCCACTCCATGTTAAAGGTGGCAACTCCCTTTCTTCCGATAATTCCTGTCATATGGAGAGGGTCGGATCCCTTTCATTCACAGCCAGGTTTGGGTAGGAGCAACATGGATAAGGGAGGTGTCCTGTCCACAGACATTGATACACTGATCAGGCTCCCAAAATGCTGAATGGACCATTGATGGTGGACATGAATGAAAATCAGTCCAACATAGGATCACCAGGACCCTGCCAGTGCTCAGACCTCTAGAACTGCAGGAAATCCACAGTGTTTTCTGGAAGCTCTCAAGACAATAAGATGCAACTCAGTATAAAAGAAATAACTTGCATTTCTATAGCGCTTTTCACAACCTCAGGACGTCCTAAAGCGCTTTACAGCCAATGAAGTATTTTTGAAGTGTAGTCACTTTTGTAATGTAGGAAATGCAGCAGCAAATTTGCGCACAGCAAGCTCCCACAAACAGCAATGTGATAATGACCAGAGAATCTGTTTTAGTGATGTTGATTGAGGGCTAAATATTGGCCAGGACACGGGGGAGAACTCCCCTGCTCTTCTTCAAAATAGTGCCATGGGATCTTTTATGTCTACCTGAGAGGGTAGACAGGGCCTTGGTTTAACATCTCATCCGAAAGAGGGCTCTTCTGACACAGCCGCACTCCCTCAGTACTGCACTGCCAGCCTGGATCTCTCTGGAGTGGGACTTCAACTCACCACCTTCTGAATCAAAGGTGAGAGTGTGAAATGCATAAATCCTACTATCACATCATGCTGGTGTGACAGTTAGATCACAGGGATCATAGAAGCATGTTGTGGCAAGGACACTTAATTTGATCAATTAAGTTCAAGTTTGCTACATTAGCTCACTAAAATGAAAGGACAGCCTCCCAACTCACTGCATTTTGCTTTTTTTCCCCGTCAACTGAATCATCACAATTTCTATAATGCAGTTTTTAACGATCTCTACAAACTCATTCATTTGGAAGGAGACCCAGAATTTTTTTTAAGACAGCATATAATTTGACAGATCTCACATTTAAAATATAACATCTGTTTAAGTGTTTTATAATCAGTCATGGAGGAGGTCAAATACAGGACAGGCTGGTGAGGGTTATGTACTAGATTAGTGCACTGGTTGATGTGGGTTATGTAATAGATTAATGCACTGGTTGATGTGGGTTATGTAATAGATTAGTGCACTGGCTGGAGTGGGTTATGTAATAGATTAGTGCACCGGCTGGAGTGGGTTATGTAATAGATTAGTGCACTGGCTGGAGTGGGTTATGTAATAGATTAATGCACTGGCTGGAGTGGGTTATGTAATAGATTAGTGCACTGGCTGGAGTGGGTTATGTAATAGATTAGTGCACTGGCTGGAGTGGGTTATGTAATAGATTAGTGCACTGGCTGGAGTGGGTTATATAATAGATCAGTGCACTGGCTGGAGTGGGATATGTAATAGATTAGTGCACTGGCTGGAGTGGGTTATATAATAGATCAGTGCACTGGCTGGAGTGGGTTATGTAATAGATTAGTGCACAGGCTGGAGTGGGTTATGTAATAGATTAGTGCACTGGCTGGAGTGGGTTATGTAATAGATTAATGCACTGGCTGGAGTGAGTTATGTAACAGATTAGTGCACTGGCTGGAGTGGGTTATGTAATAGATTAGTGCACCGGCTGGAGTGGGTTATGTAATGGATTAGTGCACTGGCTGGAGTGGGTTATGTAATAGATTAGTGCACTGGCTGGAGTGGGTTATGTAATAGATTAGTGCACTGGCTGGAGTGGGTTATGTAATAGATTAGTGCACTGGCTGGAGTGGGTTATGTAATAGATTAGTGCACTGGCTGGAGTGGGTTATGTAATAGATTAGTGCACTGGCTGGAGTGGGTTATGTAATAGATTAGTGCACTGGCTGGAGTGGGTTATGTAAGAGATTAGTGCACTGGCTGGAGTGGGTTATGTAATAGATTAGTGCACTGGCCGGAGTGGGTTACGTAATAGATTAGTGCACAGGCTGGAGTGGGTTACGTAATAGATTAGTGCACTGGCTGGAGTGGGTTATGTAATAGATTAGTGCACAGGCTGGAGTGGGTTATGTAATAGATTAGTGCACTGGCCGGAGTAGGTTATGTAATAGATTAGTGCACTGGCTGGAGTGGGTTATGTAATAGATTAGTGCACTGGCTGGAGTGGGTTATGTAATAGAGTAGTGCACTGGCTGAAGTGGGTTATGTAATAGATTGGTGCACTGGTTGATGTGGGTTATGTAATAGATTAGTGCAGTGGTTGATGTGGGTTATGTAATAGATTAGTGCACTGGCTGGAGTGGGTTATGTAATAGATTAGTGCACAGGCTGGAGTGGGTTATGTAATAGATTAGTGCACTGGCTGGAATGGGTTATGTAAGAGATAAGTGCACTGGTTGGAGTGGGTTATGTAATAGATTAGTGCACTGGCTGGAGTGAGTTATGTAATAGATTAGTGCACAGGCTGGAGTGGGTTATGTAATAGATTAGTGCACAGGCTGGAGTGGGTTATGTAATAGATTAGTGCACTGGCTGGAGTGGGTTATGTAATAGATTAGTGCACAGGCTGGAGTGGGTTATGTAATAGATTAGTGCACAGGCTGGAGTGGGTTATGTAATAGATTAGTGCACTGGCTGGAGTGGGTTATGTAATAGATTAGTGCACAGGCTGGAGTGGGTTATGTAATAGATTAGTGCACCGGCTGGAGTGGGTTATGTAATAGATTAGTGCACAGGCTGGAGTGGTTATGTAATAGATTAGTGCACTGGCTGGAGTGGGTTATGTAATAGATTTGTGCACCGGCTGGAGTGGGTTATGTAATAGATTAGTGCACTGGCTGGAGTGGGTTATGTAATAGATTAGTGCACAGGCTGGAGTGGGTTATGTAATAGATTAGTGCACCGGCTGGAGTGGGTTATGTAATAGATTAGTGCACTGGCTGGAGTGGGTTATGTAATAGATTAGTGCACAGGCTGGAGTGGGTTATGTAATAGATTAGTGCACAGGCTGGAGTGGGTTATGTAATAGATTAGTGCACAGACTGGAGTAGGTTATGTAATAGATTAGTGCACTGGCTGGAGTAGGTTATGTAATAGATTAGTGCACTGGCCGGAGTGGGTTATGTAATAGATTAGTGCACTGGCTGGAGTAGGTTATGTAATAGATTAGTGCACTGGCTGGAGTGGGTTATGTAATAGATTAGTGCACTGGCTGGAGTGGGTTATGTAATAGATTAGTGCACTGGCTGGAGTGGGTTATGTAATAGATTAGTGCACTGGCTGGAGTGGGTTATGTAATAGATTAGTGCACTGGCTGGAGTGGGTTATGTAATAGATTAGTGCACAGGCTGGAGTGGGTTATGTAATAGATTAGTGCACTGGCAGGAGTGGGTTATGTAATAAATTTACACCATTACTGCTTGGGTGGTAAAGTGGCTTGCTGGATTGTCCATTGTTGATAGAATCTACCCAAATCCACCGTACTTTCATTTCCATCGAAGTCAATAGTAATGAAAATGGGGTGGTGTCTATCACAGGCAATGGATTCACTCTGCTAGTTTACTGCTAGGACTGTGTGAGTTTCTCTGCTGATTACTGTAATCTGACTCACTGGGCTTAGACAACCACAGACAAACCTTCCAAGGCTTCTGCTCATCAAAACCACCACCTCAAAATGATGCTTTGACCCATGTCAAGCACTTTGAACGTCCACAATAGCTGGCAACTAAATGATCCAACCAGCTACCAAGCACGCTGTAGGGGCGATTTCAGCCTAACACGTCCGTTGTGAAACTGGTGAGTTTGTGTGTAAAGCTAGTTTCACACCCTGCCCGAAAGTCAATAGAGTGTAATATTGGGCAGGGTGTAAAACCAGTGTTCCACCCGATGCTGTGGGTTTCCTGCCCGCTGAGTTGGGTTAAAATTATCCCCCACTGTTCAACAGAATGATACCAATGTGTTCTGACGGAGGGTCCACACCTGAAACATTAACTCGTCTGTTCTCTCCACAAAGGCTGTTTGACCTGCAGCGTACTTCCAGAATTATCTGTTTTTTCTTTCAGATTTCCAGCATCTGCAGTTTTTTTTGCTTTTCAATTCCAATGATTCTGCATCCAATGAACATTGTTTGACAGAAACCAATCACAGCCTTTCTGACATATACACAATACTTTCATCGATTCCCGTCCAGGAGCCTCTCTGGGTTCCATGCTGAACGTGAATTGAACAGACCAGTCATTTTCTGCGAGAACCTAGGTTATTAACCCCTCACATACTGGCACTGGTAATGTGGAATTCAAATCTATAATCTAATACAGTCCAAAATACTTTTTTGTTACAATTCACAAGGACAATTATTTGACTCAAAACTCCTAAGTTATGTGAAGGCTGATATAATTGTACTTACTGAAGAATAAAGATGGGGAGGCGATTTGATTGGAGTTTTTAAAAATGCTTAAAGAGATGGATAATGTGAATATAAACAGCTCATTTACCGTAAACTGTCGTTGTAGAACTGGAGGGCACAATTATAGTATCGGTAAACCTCAAGTAATATTACTGATTGGAAGAATGCTCGTCATCACAGAGAGGAGTACGTGTGTGAAACAGACTCCCATCAAGACCGCGGGTGTCGGCGGGAGGCGCGAGCGGGAAGCTTGAAAAAGCTTCAGAGACCAGGTAAGGCCTCAGACCGCGGGTGTCGGCAGGAGGCGCGAGCGGGAAGCTTGAAAAAGCTTCAGAGACCCAGGTAAGGCCTCAGACCGCGGGTGTCGGCAGGAGGCGCGAGCGGGAAGCTTGAAAAAGCTTCAGAGACCCAGGTAAGGCATACCAATCTCCAGTCTCGGACCTCAGAGGGAAGGGGAGAGGTAAAAAGTAATCCAAGTGTGATGTCACCAGAAAGCGGGTAAGTGATTGGTTGGTGAGTATTTCTCTCTTTTGAAGCTTAAACTCTGTGGTTTATAGTTTCTAAGGTGCGATATTCATCATCTAGAATCAGGGCAGAGGGTATTTAAGAATAATATTAATAAATTTAATTAATTACATAGAATGGGAGATCAGGTGATGTGTTGCTGCTGCAATATGTGGGAGCTGGTGAACACCATTGATGCTCACAGTGATCACATTTGCAGTAAGTGTTGGCTGCTCGAGGAATTCCGGCTCCGTGTTGAAGAGCTGGAGTCTGAGCTTCAAGCACTGAGACACATCAGGGAGGGGGAGAGTTACCTGGACTCTGTGTATCAGGAGGTAGTCACACCAATTAGATTCATTAATTCAGATGTAGTCCGTGGCCAGGGTCAGGATGGTGTGACTAGAAGTGAGGCAGGTACGGGGATCCAGGAGGTAGTGTTGGAGGAGCCGTAGCCCTTGCTCTTGTCCAACAGGTTTGAGGCACTTACTCCCTGTGAGGATGGGAACGGGGACTGCGGGGAGGATGGGCAACCCGGCCACAGCACCGTGGAGTGGGGGGCCATTCAAGTGGGGGGAGATAAAAGAAATGTTGTAGTGGTAGGGGATAGTATCGTTAGGGGGATAGATAGAGTTCTTTGCAGCCGAGAGCGAGAGTCCCGAAGGCTGTGTTGCCTGCCCGGTGCCAGGGTTAAGGACATCTCCTCTGGGCTGGAGAGAAACTCGGAGTGGGAGGGGGAGGATCCAGTTGTCGTGGTCCATGTTGGTACCAACGACATAGATAGGACAAGGAAGTTCTGCTGAGGGAGTTTGAGCAGCTAGGGGCCAAATTAAAAAGCAGAACCACAAGGGTAATAATCTCTGGATTACTGCCTGAGCCACGTGCAAATTTGGCTAGGGTAAATAAAATTAGAGAGTTAAATGCGTGGCTCAAAGCCTAGTGTGGGAGAAATGGGTTTTGCTTCCTGGGACACTGGCATCAGTACTGGGACAGGAGAGAGCTGTTCCGTTGGGACGGACTTCACTTGGCCAGTGTTGGGACTAGAGTCCTGGCGAATCGAATAACTACGGCTGTAGAGAGGGCTTTAAACTAATTAGTGGGGGGGAGGTTTTAAGAGAGCGAAAAATGAAAATGACAGCGGAGAAGGCAATAGAGCAAGGTAGCAGTGGGGGAATTAAAAACCAGAGCGTGTCAGGAAGGGACAGAATGTATAATGATAAAGGTAAAGTAGTAAAAGGGGTAAAAGCAGGAATAAATTGTCAGAAAACATATTTGAAAGTTCTTTATCTGAATGCACGCAGCATTCGTAACAAAATTGACGAGTTGACGGTACAAATAACTACACATGGGTATGATCTGGTGGCCATTACGGAAACATGGCTGCAAGATAATCATGACTGGGAACTAAACATACAAGGGTATTTGACAATTAGGAAGGACAGACAGGAAGGAAAGGGAGGCGGGGTTGCTATGTTAATCAAGGATGGAATCACTGCAATAGTCAGAAATGATATTGGGTCAAAGGATCAGGATAGTGAAATAGTTTGGGCGGAGATAAGGAATAAGAAGGGGAAAAAGTCACTAGTGGGTGTAGTCTATAGGCCTCCTAACAGTTGCAACTCTGTTGGTCGGAGTATAAATCAGGAAATAGTTGGGGCTTGTAATAAGGGAACAGCTATAATCATGGGGGATTTTAACTTTCAAATTGACTGGACTAATCAAATTGGGCATGGCAGCCTTGAGGAAGAGTTCATAGAGCGTATTAGGGACGGGTTCCTTGAGCAGTATGTAACTGAACCAACCAGGGGACAGGCAATCTTAGATCTGGTCCTGTGTAATGAAACAGGGTTAATAAAATATGTCCTAGTAAAGGATCCCCTTGGAATGAGTGACCATAATATGGTTGAATTCCAAATTCAGTTTGAGGGTGAGAGAGTTGGATCTCAAACCAGCATACTGAGCTTAAATAAAGGAGACTATGAAGGTATGAGAGTAGAATTGACTAAAGTGGACTGGGAAAACAGATTAAAGTGTAAGTCGGTACAAGAGCAGTGGTCTACATTCCAGGAGATATTTCACATCTTTCAAGATAAATATATTCCACTGAGGAAAAAGGGGAGTAAAAGAAAAGACAGCCATCCGTGGCTTAGTAAAGTAATAAAGGATAGTATCCGACTGAAAACAAGGGCATATAAAGTAGCCAAATCTAGTGGGAGGATAGAAGATTGGGAAGCATTTAAAAGCCAGCAAACAATAACTAAAAGATTAATTAAGAAAGGGAAGATAGATTATGAAAGTAAACTAGCAAAAAATATAAAAACAGATAGCAAGACTTTCTACAGCTATATAAAAAGAAAAATGGTGGCTAAAGTGAACGTTGGTCCCTTAGAGGATGGGACCGGAAAACTAGTGGTGGGGAACATGGAGATGGCAAATACGCTGAACAAATATTTTGTATCAGTCTTTACAGTAGAGGACACTAAAAATATCCGAACACTGGATAAACAGGGGGCAATGGGGGGGGGGGGGGGGGGGGGGAGGAGCTAAAAATGATTAAAATCACTAAGGAGATGGTACTCAGTAAAATAATGGGACTTAAGGCGGATAAATCCCCCAGACCTGATGGCCTACATCCTAGGGTCTTGAGAGAAGTGGCGGTAGCGATTGTGGATGCATTGGTGATTATTTTCCAGAACTCCCTGGACTCAGGAAAGGTCCCGGCAGATTGGAAAACTGCTAATGTAACACCCTTGTTTAAGAAGGGAAGTAGACAAAAAGCTGGAAACTATAGACCAGTTAGCCTAACATCTGTGGTTGGCAAAATGTTGGAGTCCATTATTAAGGAAACAGTAACAGAGCATTTGGATAAACATAATTTAATAGGACAGAGTCAGCATGGTTTTATGAAGGGGAAGTCATGTTTGACAAATTTGCTCGAATTCTTTGAGGATGTAACATACAGGGTGGATAAAGGGGAACCAGTGGATGTAGTGTATTTGGACTTCCAAAAGGCATTTGACAAGGTTCCACACAAAAGATTACTGATCAAGATAAGAAATCACGGGATTGGGGGTAATATACTGGCATGGGTGGAAGATTGGCTATCTAACAGAAAACAAAGAGTTGGGATAAATGGTTCATTCTCAGGCTGGCAATCAGTAACTAGTGGTGTTCCGCAGGGGTCAGTGCTGGGACCCCAACTCTTTACAATCTATATTAACAATTTGGAGGAAGGGACCGAGTGCAACATATCCAAGTTTGCCGACGATACAAAGATGGGAGGGAAAGCAATGAGTGAGGAGGACATAAAAAACCTGCAAAAGGACATAGACAGGCTAAGTGAGTGGGCAGAGATTTGGCAGATGCAATATAATGTTGAAAAGTGTGAGGTTATGCACTTTGGCAGAAAAAATCAAAGAGCAAGTTATTATCTAAATGGAGAGAGACTGCAAAGTGCTACAGTACAAAGGGATCTGGGGGTCCTGGTGCATGAAACACAAAAAGTTAGTATGCAGGTGCAGCAGGTGATCAGGAAGGCCAATGGAATCTTGGCTTTTATTGCAAGGGGGATGGAGTATAAAAACAGGGAAGTCTTGCTGCAGTTATACAGGGTATTGGTGAGGCCACACCTGGAATACTGCGTGCAGTTTTGGTTTCCATATTTAAGAAAAGATATACTTGCTCTCGAGGCGGTTCAGAGAAGGTTCACTCGGTTGATTCCGGAGATGAGGGGGTTGATGTATGAGGAAAGGTTGAGTAGGTTGGGACTCTACTCATTGGAGTTCAGAAGAATGAGAGGCGATCTTATCGAAACATATAAGATTGTGAGGGGGCTTGATCGGGTGGATGCGGGGAGGATGTTTCCACTGATGGGTGAGACTGGAACTAGGGGGCATAATCTAAGAATAAGGGGCTGCCCTTTCAAAACTGAGATGAGGAGAAACTTCTTCACTCAGAGGGTAGTAAATCTATGGAATTTGCTACCCCAGAGAGCTGTGGAAGCTGCAACATTAAATAAATTTAAAATGGAGATAGACATTTTCCTAGCAGATAAGGGAATTAGGGGTTACGGGGAGAGGGCAGGGAAGTGGACGTGAGCCTAGATTCGGATCAGCCATGATCCTATTGAATGGCGGAGCAGGCCCGAGGGGCCGTATGGCCTACTCCTGCTCCTACTTCTGATGTTATTATGTTCTTATAGTTCAAGCTATGCTGATTAACTGCGTTAAAAAGGAACTGCTTGACCATCTGGTCAAGAACAAGAGGGAATATTTTTCTTCTTTCGCTGCTCTGCCCATTTTCCAAACCCCTCCCCTTTCCTCGGATGAAGATGTTGACTCCATGCTGGAGTAAGGCTGCGCAGGTGTCAGACAGCCTCTGGTACCTTGTCCGAGTGGCCATTATTCCTGTGTGAGCCTAGATGACGATTGTTGGCAGGCTATTTGACTTCAGGAGCCATTGTACTCGAGTCCAGCAACATCCACACACTTGAAATAGCGATCAGGAGCAAAGCTCTCAAATCTTCCTCTCCCTAACTGAGCTGCATTGAGTCCATGAAGCATGGGGAAAGGGCAGAGGAATGGGACTTAAAGGATAGCTTTTTTTTTAAAGAGAGGTGGCACAGGTATGATGGGCCAAAAGACCTCCTTCTACGTCATAAAATTCTATGATTTTGTGAACTGAAGCTCCTCGACTGCTGCCCTGGCTAAGATTAGCTAAATCATCACAGACCAGGGAACAAAGCTGGGATCTGCATTTTTATCTAGAATGCAGCCAGGTATTGGGATTAAAAGCCTGGTTCACTCACAAAGAAGGGCTTATTTTGATAGAGTAACCTCAGATATAGACATTGGACCTGATTTTCATCGTCTTCGGGTGGGTCGTAGATAGTGGGCCAAATAGTGGTGCAGCATTTAACACCCCATTCATAGGAACAGGAATAGGCCATTCAGCCCTTCGGGCCTGTTCCACCATTCTGCGAGATCATGGCTGATCTGTACCTCAACTCCAATTACCCGCCTTTAATCCATATCCCTCAATACCTCTACCCGCCTTTAATCCATATCCCTCAATACCTCTACCCAACAAATATCGATTGAACTCAGTCTAGAAAATTCAAATTGACCCCCAGCATCCATAGCCTTTTGGCTGAGGGAATTCCAGATTTCCACGACCCTTTGTGACAAATCTCGCCCTCCATGATTTTGGAGCAGCCTGGAATACAGGTGAGCAATGTTCTCGCTCAAAACAGGTGGGAGCCGACTTGAATATGCACAACCTGCTGGGCGTCGAGCGGTCAAATCAGCGCCCCTTGAATGGGCCACAGGATCTCTTCCTCTTGGCCCCACAAAAATCTTCCCACTTGCTGCTGATCTCTCCATGTCTCTCCGGGTCAAGGATTGCCTCCCCCACACCCTTTAAGGTTCGACATTTGGCTCGTCCCACATAGGAGCCACTGGATTTCCCGTTCTCCCCTCCCCATTAAAAGGTGAGCTGCTCCAGTCAGTGCTCATATTATAATAAGGCCCAAGCAGGAAAATAGATTGGGTCTCCCCCCGCCAGACCCCCCCGCCCCACCCCCCAACAACATCATCGGCCACAACCAGCCCGATGAATGGCAGACCACAAAAATCGCCCCCTTTATGTCTCGCCAGGTATTTGAAGGAGAGGCCAAGCCATTCAATTCAAATACAAACATCTTCTGGGTATGTTTCATTGGCAGCTCTTTTGGAGTTTGCAGTACACCAATTGAAAGTTTCTCTGCCTCAAGTCATTTTTTAAAAGTATTTCTCAGTCTGACTTGTGAAAACTGACTGGAGTAGTTCATCTGGAGCCATCAACGGGAGATCAACAGACCAGAAAGACACCTTGGATTGTCAGCAATAAGCTTCCATATAAAAGTTGATACTCAGGGGCTCTTGAGGTAAAATTCAGCTTTGGCAGGGGTGCAGAATGGACGGATTGGCCACCTGTTATACACCACAAAATGGAAAGAAAAATCAGGCGGGGTGTACAACAGGCGGCTGATCCTCTGCCGTCCGATTTGCTCCCCCACCATAGTTGAATTTCACCCAGTGTCCACTTCACACTGCAGTCTCGTATTTAAAGCAACTGTTATTGCCTATCTTACAATTAGGGAGCTCTCAGCCTGTCCCTAATGTAATTCGACAGTGGGCCATTGCTTCTTGTTATATCCGTGTATCTTAATGTTGTGTCCTTCAATAATCAGACCACAGATTGCAGGGAACGATCAACAGGTGTTTACTGAATGAGGGTTCAAACCGCAACTGACTGTACAGATCACTACTCAGGGTTTATATACAGGTGTGGTCACTGCCGGTACTACAGGATACAGGAGCTGCAAAAAGTAGTTCTCCCCCTTAAAGGTACATACATTACAATTCCTCCCCTTTTAGATTAACAGTACCATAACACTCATTTAACAATTAAATATCAAACTAATTACAATTAACACTTTTAACATGCAACATTAACTGAAAATAGTCTATTTATAAATTCAGTCTTTGGGGAGGCTTCCTGATTCTTTCTGGATAACGCCTTTCCCGAGTGTCTCGCTCTTGGTGCGGAGGTGATTCTAACACCCTGTCGTCAGTTGATTCATCAGCTTCCAATGCTATTGTTTCTGAGGTAGATGCGACCTGTACGTCGGGTTCTTCACCAGGTATGTATGGCTGAGACATGGGGTTGACTAGTTCCTGTGACTCTAGGATCTGGTCAGCATGGCGTCTCACAATGCTCTCCCCAACATCCGCTGTGTACATTAGTGGCCCCTGCCGTGTGCATGTCGTTCCTGGTTGCCATTTCTCTGTTCGGTAGTCGCGGGCCATGACTGGTTGCCCTACATTGACGCTCCTTGTAGGCTTCTCATTGATGTGCTGGAATTGCTTACTCTCAACATCTCTTCGTACATTTGGTCTGAGCAAATCCAGACGAGATCTCAACCTTCGGTTAAAGAACATCATGGCCGGGGCCTGGTTGGTGACTGCATGTGTCGCATTTCTGTAGGCTAACAGGAAATTGTCCACCTTATGCTGCAGTGGAATGTTGTCATCGCACATGGCCTTTACTGCTTTTTTAAAGGTTTGTACGAACCTCTCAGCCAATCCATTTGTGGCTGGATGATACGGGGCGGATGTGTAATGCCTTATCGCATTCCTTTTCATAAATCTTCGAAACTCTTCGGACACAAACTGTGGTCCGTTATCAGAGCAAATCTGCTCTGGCAAGCTGTTCCTGGCAAAAATGGTCCGTAGGACTGCAATAGTTTTCTCCGTGGTGGTGGAGGACATTTTGATCACCTCAGGCCATTTCGAGTGCGCATCCACGGCTATTAAAAACATTGAGTCCATGAATGGACCAGCAAAATCAATTTGCACCCATTGCCATGGAGATGAGGGCCACTCCCATGGGTGTAGAGGGGCATGTGGTGGTGCATTTTGGACCTTCTGGCATCCTGAGCAGCTCTTTGTCAGGTCCTCGATTTGCTGATCGATCCCCGGCCACCACACATAAGCCCTAGCAAGGCTTTTCATTTTCACCCCTCCCAGATGACCTTCGTGAAGCTCATTGAGCACTCTCTCCCTTAACATGGGTGGAATTACCACTCAGGATCCACACATCAAGGTCCTCTGGCATACTGACAGCTGTTCTCTTCTGGATGAGAATGCTGGCAACAGTGAGTCGCCATGTGCTGGCCATCCCTTCACCGTCAAATCATATGCCCGAGACAGTGTCGGGTCATTTCGGGTCTCCTTCTCTATACCAGCGTTAGTTACTGGCAAGCATTCAATTATAGTCGAATGAAATATTTCGACAGGATCCACTGCTGCTGCTTCCTCCGCAGTAGGCAGTGGCAGGCGTGATAGCCCATCAGCGTTTCCATGTTGTTTCGTGCCCTTATACTCGATTTCATATTGGTGCGCCCCTAGAAAAAGGGACCATCTTTGTAGCCGTTGCGCAGTCATCACCGGAACGCCCTTCTTTGGATTAAAGATGGAGACAAGTGGTTGGTGGTCAGTCAGCAAGGTGAACTTCTGCCCGTGCAGATAGTGATTAAACTTTTTCACTCCCCACACTAGGCTGAGGGCCTCCCTGTCAATCTGGGCGTAGTTACGCTCGGCTGAGGTTAGTGACCAAGACGCAAAGGCTACTGGCCTCTCCGAGCCGTCCGGGAATTTGTGCGACAGCACCGCTCCAATGCCATAGGGTGATGCATCACATGCCAACCGAATTGGTAGTGCTGGGTTGAAATGAGCCAACACCTCTTTTGATGTGATCAATGCTTTGCTCTTCTGGAAAGCTTGTTTACATTCGTCACTCCACTTCCATGGTACCCCCTTTGCAGTAGGGTGTTCAGTGGGTGTAGTACGGTAGACAAATTCGGCAAGAACTTATGGTAGTAGTTCACCAGCCCGAGGAACGACCTCAGTTGTGACACATTTTCCGGTGCTGGAGCCTTGACTACTGCCTCAATCTTTTCCGGGGACTTATGTAACCCCTCTTTATCAATAACGTGGCCACAATACGAGATCTGCTTCTGGAAAAACTCGCAATTGTGGCGATTAGCTCAGAGCCCATATTCCTTCAATCTAGTGAGCACCTGCTCCAGGTTGGCGAGGTGATCACTGTCATTTTCGCCCGTGACCAGGATGTCGTCCAAATAACACTGGGTCCCTGGAATCCCTTGCAGGACTTGTTCCATTGCTCTTTGCCAAATAGCTGGAGCTGATGCTACCCCGAACACCAGCCGGTTGTATTGGTAGAGACCTTTATGAGTGTTGATCGTGAGGTACTGTTTCGAGGCTTCTTCTACCTCCATTTGCAGGTACGCCTGGGCCAGATCAATCTTAGTGAAGCGTTTCCCTCCAGATAGCGAGGCGAAAATATCTTCAATCCGCGGAAGCGGATATTGTACAGTGTGAAGGACTGGGTTCACTGTCACCTTAAAGTCCCCACAGATGCGAACCCTCTTTGGTTCCCCAGGCGTATTACTCAACGACCTCTTCATTACAGGAACGATGGGTGTAGCCCACTCGCTCCAGTCCACTTTGGACAGTACTCCTGAACGTTCCAAACCTTCCAGCTCTGCTTCGACGGCTGGGCGGATCGCATGAGGTACCGGTCTGGCCTTAAAAAACTTTGGGCTTGCATTTTCCTCTATTTTGATCGTCGCCGTTATGCCTTTTAGTGTTCCGAGTCCCTGCTGGAACACTTCTTGTGCGTCAGTTAGCATTTTTGACAGTCGTCCAGGTGTGACGTCGTCAACCTTTTTGGCATCTACAGTCAGTGCTTGTATGGAATGCCAATCTAGCTGTATCTTCCGGATCCATTCACGTCCTAGTAGTGGTGGTCCTCTATCTGGCAATACATATAGGTACATTTTTGGTGCTTCCTTGCCGTTATATATAACATTCACCCTTATTTTTCCTTTGGGGTAGACTTTTTGCCCCGTATACGTCTTCAAGACAATCTTTGTATCTCTCAAGGGTATATGTGAGAATAGCCGCTTGTAGTCCCATCGATTTATGACTGTTAGGGCTGATCCTGTGTCCAATTCCATTTTCACTTGGACTCCTGCTATCTTGAGCGTGACCCAGATAGTTTGGTGATCCTCCGTTTTGATCACATTATGTAGTTTCAGACAACCCAGCTCCTTGCTTCCGGAGTCTGTATCACTCTTCTATTCATCTGAACTACTCTCTGTCACCTTATGTACCTTCTTGTACTTCTCCTGTGGAGATTTCTTGCTGCTGGTTTTCTTTCCTGACCTGCAGACTCTTGCTATGTGTCCTACTTTTCCACATTGTCTGCACACTTTGTCCTTGAACCAGCAATCATTATGGTCGTGTGTTGTTCTGCCGCAGCGATAGCACTTTACTGTTCCATATGACATTTCATTTGTGCCATATTCTTGCGGTCTCCGTTGTATCTCTGCAGCGCCCCGTGCTGCTGCTTCATGTGATACTGCAATGCTGAAAGCCTTGTCCAGCGTAAGATCCTTTTCTGATAGAAGCCGTTTCTGGGTTCCTTCACTTTGAAGCCCACACACAAACTTGTCCCTTAAAGTATCTGCTAGTCCCGTTCCAAACTGGCAGTGTTTCGATAGCTTGCGCAGTTCCGTTAAATACTCAGCATTACTTTCATCTTTATGCTGGTACCTTTTGTGAAACTTAAATCTTTCTGCTATCAGCAGCGGTGTGGGGTTTAAGTGGTCCTGTAGGATTGACACTATGTTTTCAAAATCCTTTTCTACTGGCTTCTCTGGGGTTACTAGGTTTCGTAGTAAGCCATACGTTTTTGCACCCATTGAATTCAACAATACCAGCGCATTCTTGTCATCTGGCACTTCATTTGCCTTGCAGTATACTTCTATGCGTTCGACATATGTTGTCCAATCTTCGACTTCATTGTCGAATGCTGTGATACTGCCACTCTTCGGCATTTTTGGGTGTGGTTAGACTGGCTTAAAATGGCATCTCCCGCGCTTTCCTTTCTTCCCCGCTGTGGCTTAAAATGGCGTCTCCCGCGCTTTCCTTTCTTCCCCGCTGCGGCTTAAAATGGCGTCTCCCGCGCTGCTGCCAACGCCGCTCTTGGCGGTCCTCGTGGCAAATGGCGACGCCCTGTGGGTTTTGTGCGCTGCTCCTGCGCTGCTGCCAACGCTGCTCTCTGCGGTCCTGGTGGCAATGGCAGCGCCTCGCATTTTCCTGCGCGCCTCTCTCCCCCGTTGACGCTGCTCGGCCCTTGAACACCGGCTGCGCTCTGCTCTCTCTCGTCTCTCTCCCCGTTGACGCCGCTCGGTCCTGAACACCGGCTGCGCCCTGTGCGCTCTGCCCTCTCTCTCTCCCCCGACGACGCTGCTCAGCCTTTTTCTGTGCTGCTCGGTCGGCTCTAGCCGCCGCTGTCCGGGAAGGGTCTGCGCAGTACCTGTTGCCAGCCCGTTTCGCTAGACCACCGTGACTGGAAAGCCAAGCCTGGCTCTCGACAGCCTCCCCTGCGATGCTCAAATCTCCGCTGGATGACTGGGCGGTTGCCCGTGGTCGACGCCCGTGCTTCTGGACTCGACCTCCTTGCACTGTTCTCCAGGAGCGAATCCCTGGGAGGTGATGCAGAGTTGCAGGTAGGTTCGAATCTGCGTCGTCGCCAATGTTATATCCGTGTATCTTAATGTTGCGTCCTTCAATAATCAGACCACAGACTGCAGGGAACGATTAACAGGTGTTTACTGAATGAGGGTTCAAACTGCAACTGACTGTACAGATCACTACTCAGGGTTTATATACAGGTGTGGTCACTGCTGGTACTACAGGATACAGGAGCTGTAAAAAGTAGTTCTCCCCCTTAAAGGTACATACATTACACTTCTGATCATTTATTAATTTATTCTTCAATAAATCTGTTTGGCAGTTTTTAGCCTAAGCCTTTGGTTAAGGTTTGTTTTACCGCTTTGTGAATTTGAGGACAGGATGTAAGCAGTGAGCTAAATATAGTAACAAAAGTTTTCCATTCAACCCTAGGCTCACTGTAAATTAGCTGGATATGGTGCAGATAAAAGTCGCAGGGTGCAAAGGCTTGCCTAGGGGAGTGGTCTCTGATGCTGAACCCGAGAAGAATATTTGAAGTAAAGCTCCTAAAACATAACAGAACCCTCCTGGGTCTGAATGGCTCAGCTACTCACTGGATAAAATCAGAAAAGATAATGGCCCAGAAATTTGGGTCTCCACGGGTGAGTACGCACGGGGTACTCACCCATAGGCCCGATGGAAGTGCCGGTTTCCTGCATGCACTGCGCATGCGCGGGAAACCGGCACTTCCGTTCCTCTAAATGAAGAGGTTCAGAGGTCGAACGCATGTGCGGGGGAGGCTGCGCGTGCGCATCAAACTTACGTTTTTTTTTACAGGTTTCTCCGGGATCGTAAGCCTGCAGGATTTAGAAATGTGGTGAATTAATTAAAATTAAAACATTTTTTCCACAGGTTTACTATTTTTAAATACTTTAAAGCAAGGTGAGTTTATTTTTAGCCCCGTTAGAATATAAAATTATTTTTTTCAAAAATTTAAATTATTGTTTAAAATAGTTATTTCATGTAATTTATAGTTTATTTGAAAAATGTGATTAAAAAAAAAAATTATTTGAAGGTTTAGTGCTATTTTGTGGCCGTAGTATTTATAAGTCTTGACAGCTCTTCCTGTCAGACTTATGAATGGAGCATTCCCTGCTCCGATTGGCTGCCCATGGCCCACGTGATCCCAGGGGATGCATCGAACTAACTGCGCCCCTGGGATACGCAAGCACTGCGCGCCGGCTGCTGGACCAGGCCCCGGATCGGAATTCCATGGGGGCCCACAGCTCAACGGCCGGCGCGCAAGGTAAGTGCAGGTCGGGGGCTTACACCCGACCCGAATTTCTGGGCCAATAAGAAGTAAAGGTCTAGAGTGGGAAGGCTAGATTTTCTGATCGACAACATTTTAACACTGCCATCAACCTACGTATTCTAAATGGGTTAATGCACGTATTAAAGTAATGCCAATCAGAAAATCTAGACCAGATGGTCATATCATGGCAATAAGAATTGTTCTTTATATCTGGAGGTGTAACTGTGACTAGAAATCATTTTCCTTCAGTTTCAGCTGGATGAGAGGTGACCTCAGGTCCCAGTCGCTCATGTTACCCTCGTTGTGTTATCTAACACAAAACAGAAGCTATGATTAATGGGATTTGACTCTTGCAGATTCTAGGTATTAAGCATATGTTGCTTGCATGTGATTTTACTTCCCAGTTCCACCAGTGCATTAGATGCCGAGGAATTACACAGACTTGGCATCGATCTGTCTTTTATTTCAACCCAAATCCAACTCGGTGAGATGGAAAGAAATTACGCCTGACTTATTGACACTTGTCACACCTAAATAGTGAAAACAACAAAAGAGATACAGCAGATAGCATTTGGGTCATTCTTTGATGGACAGATTCCACTGGAACACCCAACCCTCCTATTTCTGTTGAGGTTCTAAAGGAACACATACCCAATGTAAAATGACGGTGACATATTAGTGTTAAGTTGGAGGAACGGTGTGCCAGTTTGCGAATGATTTGAAGATCTATGCGAGTGTTAGGACATTGGATGAGAATAAACTACTCCAAGCGGATTTTGATGCGATGGGGGAGTGCTCCCGTGTGTGGCAAATGGCATTTTATTTAAGTAAATGTAGTTGGGGAACCAAGGGGCTAAAAAGAGTGAGGAACTTAAAGTAATTAATATCAGTAGAGAAAAAGCAAGCAATTAGGAAGGTAAATGGCATGTTGGCTTTTATTGCAAGGGGGTTGGAGTACAAGAGTATGGAAGTCTTACTACAATTGTACAGGGCTTTGGAGAGACCACATCTGGAGTACTGTGCACAGTTTTGGTTTCCTTATCTGAAAAAGGACATACATGCCTTTGAGGCGGTGCAGCAAAGGTTCACTGGATTGATCCCTGGAATGAGAGGATTGTCCTCTGAGGAGAGATTGAGTAGATTGGGCCTATACTCACTGGAGTTTAGAAGAATGAGAGGTGATCTTGTTGAAACATATATATGGCCCAGGAATTCAGGTCTCCACGGGTGAGTACGCATGGGGTACTCACCCGTAAGCCCAACGAAAGTGCTGGTTTCGTGCATGCACTGCGCATGCGCGGGAAACCGGAACTTCCGTTCCCTTGAAAGAAGGGGTTCAGAGGTGGAACGTGTGCGCCGGAGAGGCAGCACGTGCGCATTGAACTTATTTTTTTTTCCAGGTTTTTCCGGGAGGATAAGTCTCCAGGAGTTACACATATAAAAAGCAGGCGCAAGGCCTGCTTTTAACAAGGTAAGTGGTGAATTAATTAAAATTAAAACATTTTTTCCACAGGTTTATTATTTTTAAATACTTTAAAGAAAGGTAAGTTTATTTTAAGCCCTGTTAGAAAATGTAATTAATTTTTTTTTAAATTTATATTATTGTTTAAAATAGTTATTTTATGTAATTTATAGTTATTTTAAAAATGTGATAAAAAAAAAAATGTATTTGAAGTTTTAGTGATGTTTTGGGGCTTATAGTATTTATAGGTTTGACAGCTCATCCTGTCAAACTTATGAATGAAGCATTCCCTGCTACCATTGGCTCTCCATGGCCCACGTGATCCCAGGGGACGCATCGAACTAACTGCGCCCCTGGGATACGCAAGCACTGCGCGCCGGCAGTTGGAGGAGGCCCAGGATCGGAATCCCACGCGGGCCCACAGCTCAACGGCCGGCGTGCAAGGTAAGTGCAGGTCGGAGGCACCCGTGGGAAGCCTCCGACCCGAATTTCTGTGTTCTAAGAGGGATTGACAGGGTAGATGCTGAGAGATTGTCTCCCCTGGCTGGAGAGTCTAGAACTAGTCTCAGGATAAGGGGTCGGCCATTTAAAACTGAGATGAGGAGAAATTTCTTTACTCAGAGGGTTGTGAATCTTTGGAATTCTCTGCCCCAAAGTGCTGTGGATGCTGAGTTGTTGAGTATTTTCAAGGCTGAGATAGATAGATCTTTGGGCTCTCGGGGAATCAAGGGATATGGGGATCGAGCAGGAAAGTGGAGTTGAGGTTGAAGATCAGCCATGATCTTATTGAATGGTGGAGCAGGCTCGAAGGGCTGTATGGCCTACTCTTGCTTCTAATTCTCATGTTCTTTTGTTCTTATGTTACGCATGTGGGCTAGACCAACAGTAAATATGCTCAACAGAGTGAAGAACTTAAGTCTGTCCAGAAGGAAAGAGATCTTGGTATTATAGTACATAATTCCCTTAAGGTGCAATGAAGCAATAGCCAAAGCAAATAGAATATTAGGTTGCATTGCCAGGATGATTCAGTGTAAACAAAACCTATCATTTTGTCCTTGTATAAGTCCTTGGTTAGGTCTCACTTAGAATACCATGTCCAGTTTAGGTCACATCACACTGTAGGTGATATGGAGACTTTGAAAACAGTTCAGAGGAAGGTCACAAGAAGACAGCCATCTTAAAACACCTTAGTTACCCAGATAGACTAAGAAAGTTGCGTCTATTTACTTTAGAGCAGCACAGGCTCCGCAGGGATCAGATAAAGGTGTTTAAAATAATGAAGGGACTAGACTGTGGTTCATATAGATAGCTTATTTCAATTTTATAGGTTAGGAGGGAGCAGGGGTCATGCTTTTAAGCTGCATATGGGTAGAACTAGATTAGATGTCAGGAGGCCCTTCTTTTCCCAGAGGATAGTAGACAACAACAATTTGCATTTATATAGAGCCTTTAATGTCGTAAAACGTCTCAAGGCACTTCACAGAAGTGTTATCAAACAAAATGAGGGTTGCCAAGCCACATAAAAAGATATTAGGACAGGTGGCCAAAAGTTTGGTTAAAGAGGTAGGTTTTGTAGAGCATCTTAAAGGAGGAGCGAGAGGTAGAGAGACAGAGAGATTTAGGGAGGTAATTCCAGAGCTTAGGGTCTAGGAAGCTGAAGACACAGCTGCCAGTGGTGGAGTGATAGAAATCGGGGATGCACAAGAGGCCAGAATTGGAGGAGCGCGACCCTATGGAACAAGCTGCCGGCTTGTCCAGTGAGTGTGGATTCGCTGCATACCTTTAAAAGAGAGCTGGACAGCTTCTGGCTGGGGTGGAAATCATGACATACAAAAAGAAGGAAAAAAGACTTGCATTTATATAGCACCTTTCACGACCAGTGGACGTCCCAAAGTGATTTACAGCAATGAAGTACTTTTTGAAGTGTAGTCACTGTTGTAATGTAGGAAACACGGCAGCCAATTTGCGCACAGCAAACTCCCACAAACAGCAATGCGATAATGACCAGATGATCCGTCTTAGCGATGTTCATTGAGGGATAAATATTGGCCAGGACACCGGGGATAACTCCCCTGCTCTTCTTCGAAATAGTGCCATGGGATCTTTTACGTCCACCTGAGAGAGAAGACGGGGCCTCGATTTAACGTCTCATCCAAAAGACGGCGCCTCTGATGGTGCAGCACTTCCTCAGCACTGCACTGGGAGGGACAGCCTAGATTTTTTTGCTTTAGTCTCTGGAGTGGGACTGGAGCAAAAGGCAGGAGGAATAATAAATAATATAAATGGTGGTCAATGCGTTCTCCTGGATTAGTTTCAATGACCTAAGGAAATCGAAGAGGAATTTTCCAGATTTTTCTCCCTAAATTGGCCTTGGGTTTATTATCTATTTCTTTGCCTCTCCCAGGTGATCACGTGGTGATCCAAGTGTAGCGATTCGTGAGAAGAATTTTTGGTCAAACTGATTGTAGTGAAATGCTTTGGGTTAATACCAAACGAGATTCATTCTAATTAGATTCCTTGTTCTAAAGTAGCCAATTATACAGCATTTCTTTTCCATTCACACACAACATGGAATATATCATTACCATTAACTCACTTCTTTGTAGCATTTTGCATCACTTTTGATGTTAATTAACGAACTCATGGCGCCCTAGATAGCACGGCAATTTCAGTCAGTAGCTGAGTCATACCACGAAGGTCTGAGACTTGGGAATTGATGTTCCTCGCTGGGGCAGAGTAGCAATGGGACTTCCGCACATCCCATCAACTCCGCTGCGCCCCTGACGCATTTTCCGGGGGGTGAATTGTAATCCATGCAGGTGGGCTCCTGGTGGGATCCCTGCTGCCACAAGGGAGCCTTCCAAGAGGCCCAATTGGAGGGAGAGGAGAACTCTACTAGGTTACTTCCCTCCATTAGGGAAGATTGGGGCCACTCCCACCATTACCCTGGGCCTACTCCCACCTTCCACCAGGCAGTCTCAGAAAACAGTGATAAAGAAAGACTTGCTTTTCTATAGCACCTTTCACAACCTCAGGACATCCCAAAGCACTTTACAGCCAATGAAGTACTTTTGAAGTGTAGTCACTGTTGTAATGTAGGAAATGCAGCAGCCAATTTGCATACAGCAAGATCCCACAAACAGCAATGAAATAATGGCCAGATAACCTATTTTTAGTGATGCTGGTTATGGGATAAATATTGGCCTTGACTCCAGGGATAACTACCCTGCTCTTCTTCGAAATAGTGCCATGGAATCTTTTACATCCACCTGAGAGGGCAGATGGGGCCTCAGTGTAATGTCTCACCCAAAAGACGGGAAATAGGGATAAAAATGGGCTGGGAGGCCGGTAACTGCCACCCTGCCCCCTTGCCAGCATTTAAATGTAAATGGTGGTGAGGTGGCTGCCAGCGCCGGCCTGGTGGGGAAGGTGCTATCCACACCGCACATTTTCTGTGCTAGCTGATCACAGCCAAGGCAGCAGTAGGGGGCTGTAACTGGCATCGGGTCCCTGAGTTGTGGCAGGAAAAATCAGCCAGAGTTCCCACTCCCAATCGCCATGCAATATCCCCTTGGAAATGGATGTGTGTGGACATGAGGTGAGGGCAGGCTGGGGATCTACTGTTACATAGGATGCACAGCACAGAAACAGGCCATTTGGCCCAAATGGTCCATGCTGGTGTTTATGCTCCAAACGTGCTTCCTCCCACCCTACTTCATCTAACCCTATCAACATATCCTTCTATTCCTTTCTTGCTCATGTGCTGTCTAGCTCCCCCTTAAATGCATCTATACAATTCGCCTCAAACACTCCTTGTGATAGCGAGTTCCATATTCTAACCACTCTCTGAGTAAAGAAGTTTCTCCTGAATTCCCCATTGGATTTATTAGTGACTATCTTATATTTATGGCCCCTAGCTTTGGACTCCCCCGCAAGTGGAAACATCTCTACATTTACCCTGTTAAAGCACACTGCTAAACATTCTTTGAAATCAGACACTAAAGTAAGGCTTGTGGGGTTAGTCGTCCCATGTGCAGGCATTTAAATCTCTGATTCTGGACACATATTTATCTCTGAGCCATAAAACATACTGATGCTGAGCTAAACGGATAGTTCAATGTTCAATGGAAATTTAACACCTTAATGACTGACTTGACCTTTATCAAAGAGTCTGGCTTACTGCGCACTGGCAGCATGAGAAAAATAGGGCAGAAAATGCAAAGTGACTCGCAATCTAGCTGCTAATAAAAAAGAACCAAAAACATTCGTCAAACTGTTCACTAAATGGCAAGGAAACAGAACTGCTTTCGGCTAAGAAAACAACAACCGCTTTGGAGGGGGAGGAAGGAAGCTGAGGTAAAAAGGTATCACAGTGTCCTACATTATCAGGATTGCTGAGGAATGCAAATCAAGGCTGAATGATCTGAATGGAAAGGGTGACTCCAGTGAAGGTGACATGGGGCACCCACAATAAGTCCAAAGGAAGAGTCACGAGACTGAAAAGTTACTGATGGAAGCGCAAAGGAAAGTCGCTCTTATTTTACACACCCAGGGAGAAGGCAAGCTCCTCCACACATGTCCCCCTTCTAGTCAGTCAATTTCCATATTTTATATTTAATATCATGTTGTTCAGTGCTGTTGGATATCAACCATAATATAATGGCAGTTCTGAGACCACAAATGCGTTCAGTTCTGGGCACCGCACCTCAGTAAGGATATATTGGCCTTGGAGGGGTTGTAGCTCGGATTCATTAGAATGATGCCAGGGTTTAGAGGATTAGATTATGAGGATGGCTTATGAAAACTTGGTTTGTATTCCCTTGAGTTTAGAAGATCGAGGGTGATCTAATCAAGGGCTTTAAAATTATAAAAGGATTTGATAAGGTAGATAGAGAAGCTATTTCCTCTGGTGGGGGGAATCCAAAACAAGAGGGCAGAATCTTAATATTAGAGCCAGGCCATTAAGCAGTGAAATCAGGGTGCACTTTTCACACAGAGGGTAGTGGATATCTCAAATTCTCTCCCCCCAAAAATTGTGAATGCTGGGTTAATTGAAATTTTTAAGAAGGAGATCGACAGATTTTTATTAGGTATATGGATCAAAGACGGGTAAGAACATGAGAAATAGGAGCAGGAGTAGGCCATACGGCCCCTCGAGCCTGCTCCGCCATTCAATAAGATCATGGCTGATCTTCAACCTCAACTCCACTTTCCTGCCCGCTCCCCATATCCCTTGATTTGGAGTTGATTTACAGATTAGCCAAGATCTAACTGAATGGCAAAACAGGCTCGAGGGGCTGAATGGCCTAATCCTGTCCCTTTGTAATATCACTTTCAGATACTGTAACACACATATAATGATGATTGTCCATTTACATCTGTAGAAAGTTGTAAATTGAGTTCAATATTGTATCAAGTAGTTCTTGATAATATCCCTTTCAGATGATACATCAACTAACACCAGATATTCATGGGCTGGGATTTTCCACTTAAACGGGTAGAAATTTTGGGGGCTGGTGAGCAAAGAGGTGAAAAAACCCAGCCACAATTCTTACATTGATACCCCAAACTGCAGCAGAATCACTGCATGAAGAACCACCACTGTTCCTGATGAATTCCATGATTCTGAGATAAAAGGTGGGATGGAATCTTCCAGAATTGGAAGCTCAACATCTGAGAAATGTAACAGAAAAAGACAATTTTTGCAGGCAGCACAGAGTCTATCTACAACCACACGTGTACTCCCACCTTCTTTTCAGCCAAAGTAGGGGGTGGGGGGGGGGGAGCCTCCAATTTGCTCAAGGAATGAAAAGTTGGCTGGATCAGTGGGGCATCTCTATGTGGGTAGAAGTCACATCTCCTGGAAAAGTGACCAAATAAAGAGGGGGCAGGACAGGAAGCCTAGGTCAATATGCCCAAAGTATTAGCATAGGGCAGTGAGAGCACTTGAAAAATATGGTGGGCCGGATTTTCTACCCACTGATAATGAGTAGGTGAAAAGTCCAGCTGTGTAAAATTGACAATTGCTTTAGTAATGTCCGCACTATGATAATTTACTGTCAATTGCTGTATTGTAGCTGGGCTCAACTGCATCTAGACAATGTGGGCTTGTGGTACTTAATACAAGTGTTGTGCTATTATGAAGGTAACATACAGCCATACATGTTAAGCATGCAGTGACAGTACCACATGCAGGGTGAACCTGGTGCAGCCTACTTGTTGGTTTCAACTTCACAGCAACACAACAGTGACAAAGTCTGGAATCGATTCCAAGCCAGATAACAGAGAATCACTGGAGGAAGGCCTTCTTACATGGTTGGGCTTGCATGGAGTACAAGATTTGCCTTAAAACCTGCTAACGGGCTCAAATGGACTTTATAAATTGAAACAAATAAAAAAAATGCTTTGAGAATGTGGGCGCTCCCCATTCTCCATCCATCAATCCCCAAACAGCAAAAATAAAGCTCCCTGCACACGTGTACAGTGGTCTCTTGTGGTCACCAATTCCCATCGAAGAGCAACCACAGTTTCAGACTGTATAACAGCAGCTGTGCCTTATCCCAATTGGGTGTGGTGAAATGCCAGCTGTATACACAAGTCAGTAAATCACTGCCACTGTGTTGGTTTCTCCTACACATGCCCACACTCGAAGACTAAGATGGTTTAGTACAGAGGCAGCATCACTTGGGAGTAGCCATCAGCTCCATCCAGTTTGATGTGATTGACATTTGCCCTCAGGAAGCCGTTGAAGACAACTCTTAAAATTAATCTTTGAGTCCCTGAATGCATTCTGAGCCACTGGCTATGCACTCGCCACAGGCGATACATGTACTGTTCCTGGAAACGGCCTAGATGTCATGAAGGTTGTGACCTACTGGTGGAATCACTCGGCCGGTGGTAGCAGAATGTTTAGAGAAGGGTTCTTCCTCACTATAGGGCTTGAGATTTGGACACTTGCCTATTGGAGGCTGGTCTCGTACTGCATTACATCAGCAGCAGTACTCCTGGTAAAACAGAATTAAACACAGGAAATATACAAATATTGGACAATTGGGTTAAAGCGAAAGTCAATTCTATTAAATTGCCCTGTAATTCTAATTGTAATAAAGGAGATACTGCAGATTTATCAACGTCTCTCAGCCTCCCCTTGGTTCTCTCTCTTGTGCTTTTGAATTACTTTTGGAAGCAGCTTAGGATGTGAAGGAATTCTACCTTATAACCTTTTTAGAAAAATACACTACCTTATGAAGGAATTCTACCTTATAACCTTTTTAGAAAAATACACTACCATATGAAGGAATTCTACCTTATAACCTTTTTTAGAAAAATACACTACCTTATAAGGAATTCTACCTTATAACTTCTTTAAAACATGACAAACTGGATTTGGAAATCCTAGCTATGAAAGAATTCTGGCCTTGTTGGGACAGGACAGTTGTTGACCCTGAATAAGTAACCTTATTAAAACAGGACAATGGTAAACCCTGGATAAATGATCTTGCTTAAACTTCTCAAGAATAACACATGATGTAATGAATAATGCACAAACAAAGGTCATCTGCCTTTTGAACATAAATGGTAAACTCCCAATAACTATTGATGTTGCAGCAGTAAGAAGTGCAGGGGTCAGCTAAAAGATGATTAGTGATAATTAACTTGGATCAACAAAAAACCTTATGAAATACAACTGAAAAAGGTTATAAATATTGAAGTCTCGAATGAGATATCAGACTCACTTTAATCGGGCAAAGCGATTCTCAACTACAGGGGCGGCTCTGTAGTCCTCCACTCTTTCTACCTCGGGGATTGAAGGTAACTGCTACCTTGATAATTGATGGATATCCCGTATAGAAAATTTTAAGAACTGTAATACTGTAGCAAAGTTAAGATTTAAAAGTAAGATTCTCTGTTAAAAATATGATTGTATTTTTTCTCTTTTTAGGACTGTTAACGTTGTGATTGACTGATTCACCAATGTAAATTGCATGTCTGTTCTTTTAATAAATCTCTATATATTTTAGAATTGTCTTACATAAGTCTTCTGTATCAATAACTCGTGAACTCACTCTCTGTACATTGTTTGGTGAAGAGGTACATTTCTGAGGGGAGATCTCTGGACCCTTATAATATCTGGGATGTTACAGTCTGACTAAACTTAATAAAAGTGCTATCTGGAGGATGGTAACATTCTCAGGTTGCTCCTTTCCTTTAGGGAGAGATAGACCGAACCTTTAAACCCAGTTAAGCGTCTTTAGGATTCGTCTACCTCAACCTTTAGTTGAAAGTGAACATCTGAGAAATATGTCTGATCCGGGATAGCCCCAAAGGGGCTAGGACAAGTAACTATCCTTTCAGGGAGGACACATTTTGATTTTCCATGATGCCACAGGTGGGGTGAGTTCGACACAAAACGTCTGCAGGATGTGTCTCACCTCTTGACTCCACAAAGCCTTTCCACCATCTACAAGGCACAAGTCAGGAGTGTGATGGAATACCCTTCTCTTGCCTGGATGAGTGCAGCTGCAACAACACTCAAGAAGCTCGACACCATCCAGGACAAAGCAGCCCATTCACCACCTTAAACATTCACTCCCTCCACCACCGGCGTACCATGGCTGCAGTGTGTACCATCTACAAGATGCACTGCAGCAACTCACCAAGGCTTCTTCAACAGCACCTCCCAAACCCGCGACCTCTACCACCTAGAAGGACAAGGGCAGCAGGCGCATGGGAACACCACCACCTGCAAGTTCCTCTCCAAGTCACACACCATCCTGGCTTAGAAGTATATCGCCATTCCTTCATCATCACTGGGTCAAAATCCTGGAACTCCCTCCCGAACAGCACTGTGGGAGTACCTTCACTGCACGGACTGCAGCGGTTCAAGAAGGCAGCTCAACACCACCTTCTCGAGGGCAACTAGGGATGAGCAATAAATGCTGGCCTTGCCAGCGACGCCCACATCCCGTGAATAAATAAAAAAAAGGCTGCCTCTAATCTGCTGTCAAAAGCATAAACGCACCATCGAAAAGGGGCCAGAGAGACATTAGTAAGGTACAGGTATCTCCCTTTATAACAGATAGATTTATAGGGCATTTCAGCAGAATGTACTTCTCCTTTAATTTCAATGGTAAATGCTAACAAAGAAATAAAATGATTGATTTCCTATATTTTGCCACTAAAATGAAATTGTCAAACCAGAGTATTTATGAAATGCACAAAAGTGAGACTGCGAGGGCTTGCTGGAAGGCTAACATTTTTCAGCAACTGGAAAACCTCTGCAATGGATCTAAAATGATTTATATCACTGGCTCAAAGCTCTGCGCCGCCGAGTGGTACTATATAGGTTGACGCCTACGGGTCTTCACGTACTCAGTTGCCGGTGTGGTCACCAGTCCAAACCGGTGAGCCAAGGCTATCTCACGGGAAACGGGGAGAGGGGAAACAAAAAAGCGCACACGAGATGATGCCTCATCCTACCAACTGTGTGCACGGTGAACGGCGTTCAGATCGAGACTGGCATAGGCCGTGGGCGAGTCTGCCCGTCTGCCCACTTTAACTCTTGTTCGAGGAACAGCAAGACCTCACGGGCGAGCAAAATTAAATTCTGCTAATATTTGGGAATAGCAATGATGAAGTGGACAGTGGTGAACAAAATGGCCGCTTAGAAAGTCATCGACGCGCACACATATAATTCCCTTTTAATACAATAGGAAAAATGCCAGCCTGATGCATTAGCAAGCAATAGATGCAAGAAACAGTCAGACATCCAGACCCAAGCTATCCGTTTCTTTGCTTAAAGCCTCTTAACACCTTGTCCAGCTTGCTCTCTGAAGCTGGTTACAGAGCTGTTGCAGCCTGCAGGAAAAGCTCTCTCTGCACATGACATTTGATCATGAAAAGTCTCCAGTGCAGTCATCATTTTTTTAAAATAGAAGCAGACACTACAGGACAGCAATCCTGTTAAACCCTATTAAATAGCATCTTAATTTCCAGCTGGGAATAAAGACAGCTGCATGGTTGTTATAGCAATGCTATCTAAGCTTCTAATCTGCAGGACCACAATGCATGCTATGAATTATACTGCCTACAGATTCTTAGTTTTTAGCAATACCAGGTTAAAAATTATATATACCTATTCAAGCTTGTCACAGTAAAAATCTCAGCCTTAAAGGGGCAATGTCACAGCTGCAACGTTGTTGGGTTAGCTTGATAGCTTGGTTGCTACAGTCTTGGAATGCACAGTCATGTTGCAAGATTTGTTAAATACTGTGGCAACAAGAGCAGGTCAGAGGCTAGGTCTTCTGCGGCAAGTGTCTCACCTCCTGACTCTCCAATGTCTTTCCACCATCTACAAGACACAAGTAAGGAGTGTGATGGAATACTCTCCACTTGCCTGGATGAGTGCAGCTCCAACAACACTCAAGAAGCTCAACACCATCCAGGACAAAGCAGCCCGCTTGATTGGCACCCCTTCTAGCACCTTAAACATTCACTCCCTCCACCACCGGCGTACTGTGGCTGCAGTGTGTACCATCTACAAGATGCACTGCAGCAACTCGCCAAGGTTTCTTCGGCAGCACCGCCCAAACCCGTGACCTCTTCCACCTAGAAGGACAAGGGCAGCAGGCGCATGGGAACACCACCACCTCCAAGTTCCCCTCCAAGTCACACATCATCCTGACATAGAAGTATATCGCCGATCCTTCATCGCCGCTGGGTCAAAATCCTGGAACTCCCTCCCTAACAGTACTGTGGGAGTACCTTCACCACACGGACTGCAGCAGTTCAAGAAGGCGGCTCACCACCACCTTCTCAAGGGCAATTAGGGATGGGCAATAAATGATGGCCTTGCCAGCGATGTCCACATCTCATAAAAAATGAATAATAAAAAAAAGATTTGCTTGGGTGTAATGTTATCATTGGAAGAATTAAGCAGGGCTCTCCTCAGCTGTTTTCCTCCCCTAACACAGTTCCACCCCTCCCATTTATGCACTATTGTACTATTTAGAGTCATCACAACAAGAAAGCATAGAAGCAGAAAGGGCCGCTCAGCCACTCAAGCCCACTCATTCCGCAGATCTACTGAGAGTCAATGAGCCAGCTGATGGAAAATTCTGCTCCCTGATCCCCAAACATAACAAAGCAAAAATCCAGAATATTTATCTGTCCTCAGAACTCCACTGTCTAATCCTGGCCTACTGCCCTCCATGGACTCCTCGCCCCATACATGGAACCACCATGTCCCATGTATTATTGCATAATTTTTCTCCATTTTCAATCCCATACCTGATCTATTGTGAGGCAATGAGTGAGCGAGAGAAAAAGAGGAGAGGAGAGAGGAGATAGAGAGGTGAGTGAGATGAGGAGGTGAGATGATGTGAGAGAGAGAGGGAGAGAGAAAAAGTATGGGGGCTGGGAATAAATACAAACAACCTGAAGGCTGTTTTTGCAAAAATAAAACAGCTATAAAAATAGTTTTTGAATTTCATGGTTTAAATATCCAAAAATGTTCTGAAAAATATTGATTATTGTACAGTTGAGGAAAATTTGGTAACATTAGGTTAGAATGTGGGCATATGCTCATGCCAGAGGCACCAGCAGTCGGGACACACAGCCATACCTAAAGCTTGCCTTCAGAAGCTGCTATCCTAGGAAAGACAGATTGCCAAAAGAGGGCTGCGAAAGCCAAATTTACAGCGTCACACAGTAGAGGCACTTCCTTGTCTAAAGTGATGCTAAGCGACCTGAGTTAGCAACCTCAGCCATTACTGTAATCTGTTCACTGAGAGGGGAGGGTTCTGTAACCTCCCAATGTCAAAGGATCAGTCTGGGCAGGGTTGTAAGATGTAGAGGGGAAGGTTCTCCCGATGGCTCAATGAGTAAATGCATCATGTGATGTGATACTGTGCCATACAGATTTGGAAGATCCCAGGTTTTATACCTTGACCCGCTGACTCAGTTGATCTCAGTGAGGACGACGATGCATGTGCCAATTAGCCTCAATGTTGTCTTGTTAGGGAAGGACAAAATTAGCTAAGGTTCCTGCTTCTGATTGTTATCAAATGAACTACCATCTTCAGGCGAGCAGATATGGAGAAAGGGAGAGGGTGTAGAAGTTAATGGTCTATCCATTGAACTCAGTCACCACGGTTGTGCGAGTTGGATAAAAAATTTCAGTTGTCACTCACTCAAACTCACCAACCCAAATTGGGTGAGTCTGGTCTTCTCTCAGTTGGGGACTACCATGTAGAGGTGGAGGGTGTGTCCATCTCAGGGAGGAAGACTGGGAAGAAAACTGGGAGGAGGCAGGGAGGAGGAAGAGAAGACAAAAATTGAAGATGTTCAACTCACCTTGCTCAAGTCTCACGTCCCGCCAGCTGATTGCAGAGTGACACTGAAGACGATAGAGATGTCGCCAGTCCAAAGCGTCCCGCCCTCCCGGCTGGAGGCGGATGCGTGGTGGGAAGCAGTCTGCAGGAAGAGAAAGATGGAGAGAATAAAGTAAATCTAACAAAAAGGAAGGAAACCGGAATGGCACAATAAATTGACCGGAAATATTGTTGAAAGACCCACAAGTGCCAGCCATATTGGAGACAGCCTTATATTGTTCCGCGATATTTAAATGTGCCCCAAAGGTTGCTTTTACATGGCAGTATATAAGAGAGGGCTGCACAGTAAATCCAACTCTCCCACCAATAGTCACGGGATTTCAAGAGGGCATGGAAGCTCCATCTTGCACTTGGAAGGATAAATGTGGAACGTCCACTCCCAACATTCTCACTGTTGTCAACTCAACCCAGGAAAAAGAACAGGATGGCCGCGCACCTCCATCGCAGTCTCTTGAACTGATAGATAGGATGGCTGTGTCAGCCGTGGCTCAGTCAGTAGCACTCTTGCCTCCAAGTCAGAAGGTTGTGGGTTCAAGTCCCACTCCAGAGACTTGAGCACATAATCTAGGCTGACACTCCCAGTGCAGTACTGAGGGAGTGCTGCACTGTTGGAGGTGCCGTCTTTCAGATGAGATGTTAAACTGAGACTCCGCCTGCCCTCTCGGGGTCGTAAAAGGTCCCGGCACTATTCATAAGAAAGTAAGGAGCAGGCGTGGGCCATTTGGCCCTTCGAGCCTGCTCTGCCATTTAGTAAGGTCATGGCTGATCTTCTACCTCATCTCCACTTTCCTGCACTATCGCCATATCCCTTGATTCCCTTAATATTCAAAAATCTATCGCTCTCTGTCTTGAATATACTCAACGACCGAGCCTCCACATCCCTCTGGGGTAGAGAATTCCAAAGATTCACCTCCCTCTGAGTGAAGAAATTTCTCCTGATCTCAGTCCTAAATGGCCGACCCCTTATTCTGAGGCTGCAACCCCTGACTCTAGACTCCCCAGCCAGGGGAAACATCCTCCCTGCATCTACCCTGTCAGGCCCTGTAAGAATTTCGAAGAAGATCAGGGGAATTCACTCTGCTGTTCTGGCCAATATTTATCACTCAACCACCATCAATGAAACAGGTTATCTGGTCATTATCATAATGCTGTTTGTGGGAGCTTGCTGTGCGCAAATTGGCTGACACGTTCCAACATTACAATAGTGACTACACTTCAAAAGTATTTAATTGGCTGTAAAGCATTCTGGGACAGCCTGAGGTTGTGAAAGGCACTGTATAAATGCAAATCCTTTTTATTCTGTTAGTTAATCTTTTAGAAATTTCTGGACAGCCCAGTTCAAAGCTGGACTGATGCCAACCCTAGACTCTCTCCTGTAAGGTCCTTTCTCTGGTACGATGGCCTCACCTCTCTTATTTCACTCTTCCTCCCCATCTCCTCTGAAACATGACAGAGCTGTAATCAATCTATGGAATGCGGAGCTTACCCAACCTTTGTAGAACTATAGAAACTTCTTTACAGCCTTTTTATTGTTAGTTTAAAAAAAGCAGGCGTGGGGAGGGGGGTGGAATCCAAATATCCACAGCCCTTACTCGCACTCGCAAGTCTGCTGAACCCAGTTCCTGGCAGTTTCTGCGAAGAATTATTTGGGGTGGAACCCCATTCCGGTGCCAACAAGGCTATCCGTGTTTGAGGGGCTGTAGTCGGGATGGGGGAACAGACTCCCAGACTTGGAGTTTCCTTGTACCCGGCCCGCTGGTACAGCAGTGGTAGGTATGCCCAGTGAAAGGAGGTATGGAAGTCAGTGCTGGGGCTCATGCGGCCTACCTGGGATTCAAAGCCTGGGTCTTGGCTTTGATCCTCTGGGAAAGTTTTTCCAAGATTATTTCTTCAGCCTCCACATAAAGGATCCGATGGGCAACTTTGCGTGATGTTTTGGGATGGGAGGGCAGTGGACCCACCCCAGAGCAGGCAACTTCCACTGCACTTTGCAGCTTCCCACCTGCCACCTGCCCACCGCCGCCCCCCCCCCCCCCCATCTCCTGAGCTGCACTTCTGGGAGCATCCTCCAGGAACATGTAGAAGAATTAATCTACCTTTGACCCCACAAACCAGTGGGGTTGGGGAAGAGGTTCCATCATGCACACCCCAGCACTGCTGGGGTGTCACCTCACCTCTCCCCACCCCCCGCCAAGGATTTTCAGGGGCCAAGGTTATTACATGTAATTGAATAGAAGAGCATTTTGCACATTAATAGACATCCTGAGCTCAGACAAAGGAAATGAACTAAATATCACGGATAGCCAGAAATAATTCCTGTCAGCAATCTGATACAGTAATCTGAAAGAAAGACTTTCAGTTATACAGCTCCTTTCACATCGTCGGACATCTAGAAGTGCCACACAGCCGATGAATTACTTCTAAAGCGTAATGTAGGCAAACACGGCAGCCAATTTGTGCACAGCAATGTCCCACAAACAGCAATGAGATAGATGGCCAGTTAAATCTGTGTTTTGATGGTGATGGATGAGAGATGAATGTTGGCCCAGACATTGGGTAGACTCTCCTTCAAAAATAGTTCGTAAAGCTGTTAAAACACACATGGAACCCCAAGGTTTTAATAATAAAGGCATCAAGTACAAAAGCAAAGAGGTAATGTTAAACCTATACAAATCGTTAGTTAGGCCGCAGCTAGAGGATGGGGTCAAGTTTTGGGTGAACATAAGTACCAGGAGCAGGAGTAGGCCAACTGGCCCCTCAAGCCTGCTCCGCCATTCAATAAGATCATGGTTAATCCAATCTTGGCCTCAACACCACTTTCCCGCTCCCTCCCTATACCCCTTGACTCCCTTGTAGTTCAAATGTCTGTCAATCTCCACCTTGAATATATTCAATGACTCCGCCTCCACAGCTCTCTGGGGTAGAGAATTCCAAAGATTCATGACCCTCTGAGAGAAGAAATCCCTCCTCATCTCCGTTTTAAATGGGTGACCCCTTATTCTGAAACTATGCCCCCTAGTTCTAGATTCCCCCAATAGGGGAAACATCCTCTGAGCATCCACCCCGTCAATCCCCCTGAGAATCATATATGTTTCAACAAGATCACCTCTCATTCTTCCAAACTCCAATGAGTATAGGCCCAACCTGCTCAACCTTTCGTCATACGTCAACCCCTTCATCCCAGGAATCAACCTCGTGAACCTTCTCTGCACTGCCTCCAATGTAAGTATATCCTTCCTTAAATATGGAGACCAAAACTGTACGCAGTGCTCCAGGTGTGGTCTCACCAGCGCCGTATAAAGTTGCATAAAAACTTCCCTACTTTTATACTCCATACTCCTTTCAATGAAGGCCAACATTCCATTAGCCTTCCGAATTACTTGCTGTACCTGCATGCTAACTTTTTGTGTTTCATGTACTAGGACCCCCAGATTTTGTAGTCTCACTCCATTTGAATAATCATTTGCTTTTTCATCCTTCCTTCCAAAGTGGATAACCTCACATTTTCCCACATTATACTCCATCTGCCAAATTTTTGCCCACTCACTTAGCCTATCTATATCCCTTTGCAGACTCTTTGAGCTGGATTTTCATTCAGCAGTCGGGAAGGAGGCAGGACTACAATTTTTGGGTTTTAGTCCCGCCTACATCGACATCCGGCCAATCCACGTGATTTTCCCTTGATTGACCTTGTTGAGCCTGCCCAGCGGGCTCAGCAGGCCAATTAAGGACCACCCGGCAACAGGTGATGTCACAGACTGAAATTTCATCTGTCAAGATGTGTTGACAAATGAAATATCAGTGTTTCACAGCTGTTTGAAGCTGTCAACCACTGACAGTCTGACTTCTAACCTGAGTCCTTCTACGCAGACTCAGTTAGAACTCTCACCGGCAATGAAAGCTGAAGGCTGTCACTTTTGACAGCTCGCAGCCATTTTGGTTTCAGTGCCGGCTGAGTGAAGGACTCCCAAAACCTAGAGGAAGAAAGGCTGTTAAGGTAAGTACAGGTAATTTAAACTTCTTTACACACTTTAGACACACCAAACACACTTACCTTTGCACTCATGCACCCATCACTCACCTGAACACCGACATCGCGACCCCTCCAAGTCCTTCAACCCGACGGCCCACCTACTCTAACCTGGCGTGGTTTGGAGCTGTCGGGAATCCCACACGACACCCCTCAAAATAGGGATTAGGCTAAAAACTGCCTGTTAACTACCTGTTAACAGGCAGTTAATTGGCACTAATCCCTTCCCGCCTCGGGACGGCAGGTCCCAGTGCGGGGCGGGTACCCGCCTCCTTCAAAACTTACGTGGAGGTGGGTTTTGGGTGGGATGGTGTCGGGACCCCCGAATTCGGGATTTTAGCCCCCCGCACGCCTAAAAGCCCGCCTCACGGCACACTGAAAATCGAGGCCTTTGTGTCCTAACAACTTGCTAACCTACCTATCTTTGTATCATCAGCGAATTTGGCCACAGTACGCTTGGTCCCTTCATCCAAGTCATTAATATAGATTGTAAATAGTTGAGGCCCCAGCACTGATCCCTGTGGCACCCCACAACCGGAAAATGACCCATTTATCTCGACTCTCTGTTTTCTGTTAGTTAACCAATCCCCTATCCATGCCAAAATATTACCCCCAACCATGTGCACTCTTATCTTGTGCAGTAACCTTTTATGTGGCACTTTATCGAATGTCTTATGGAAATCCAAATACACCACATCCACTGGTTCCCCTTTATCCACCCTATTTATTACATCCTCAAAGAACTCTAGCAAATTTGTCAAGCACGATTTCCCTTTCATAAAACCATGTTGTCTGCTTGATTGTCTTATGTTTTTCAGTTATACAGCTCCTTTCATATCGTCGGACATCCAGAAGTGCCTCACAGCCGATGAATTACTTCTAAAGTGTAATGTAGGCAAACACGGCAACCAATTTGTGCACAGCAAGGTCCCACAAACAGCAATGAGATAGATGGCCAGTTAAATCTGTGTTTTGATGGTGTTGTATGAGAGATGAATGTTGGCCCAGACACTAGGTAGATTTTCCTTCAAAAATAGTTCGTAAAGCTGTTAAAAGACATACGGAACCCCAAGGTATTAATAATAAAGGCATTGAGTACAAAAGCAAAGAAGTAATGTTAAAGCTATACAAATTAGTTAGGCCGCAGCTAGAGGATGGGGTCAAGTTTTGGGTGCTTTCATCATAGGTGACTTTAACTTACATATAGATTGGACTAGCCTAATCAGTAAAAATAATGAGGAGGAGGAATTCCTTGAGTGTTTAAGGGATGGTTATCTGGATCAATATGTCGAGGAACCAACTCGGGAACAGGCTATATTGGACTGGGTACTGTGCAATGAGAAGGGACTAATCAGTAATCTTGTTGTACGGGGACCCTTGGGTCAGAGCGATCATAACATGATCGATTTCTCACTCGAAATGGAGAGCGAAGAAATTGACTCAGAGACTAAGGTCCTGAATTTAAACAAGGGGAATTATGATGCCATGAGACGGGAACTGAGTAGGTCTGATTGGACAACGTTCCTGAGAGGACTGGAGGTAGATAAACAATGGCAAACATTTAAAGATAGAATGACAAAATTGCAAAAATTGTTTATACCAATCTGGCATAAAAGGAAATCTAAAAAGGTGACTCAACCGTGGATAACAGGGGAAATTAGAGACAGCATAAAATCCAAAGATAGGGCGTATAAAATAGCCAAAAAAAGCGCCAGAGCGGAAGATTGGGAACAGTTTAAGATAGAGCAAAGGAGGGCAAAGGGCATGATCAAGAGGGGCAAAATAGCTTACGAAAACAAGCTGGCGGAAAATATAAAAACTAACTCCAAAAGCTTTTATAAATATATCAAAAGGAAAAGACTGGTGAAAACCAAAGTTGGTCCATTGCAGTCAGATACGGGGGAATATATAATGGGAAATAAGGAAATGGCAGATCAACTAAATGCATACTTTGGGTCAGTCTTTACGAAGGAAGACACAAAAAACCTCCCTGGGATATCGGGAAAAATAGGGACATTGGCAAAGGAGGAACTGACGCAAATCAATATCTCTAAGGATATGGTGTTAAGGAAGCTAAAGGGATTGAAGGTGGACAAATCCCCAGGGCCTGATAACATGCATCCTAGGGTACTGAAGGAGGTGGCCCTAGAGATAGCGGATGCACTAAGGATGATTTTTCAGAATTCATTAGACTCGGGAACAGTGCCGATGGATTGGAGGGTAGCTAACGTTACCCCACTATTCAAAAAGGGGGGTAGGGAAAAAGCAGGTAATTACAGACCTGTAAGCCTTACATCAGTTGTGGGCAAAATGCTGGAGTCCATCATTAAGGATGAAATAGCGGAGCACTTAGCAAATGGGGACAGGATAGGACAGAGTCAACATGGATTTACAAAGGGTAAATCGTGCTTGACTAATCTATTGGAATTTTTTGAGGGAGTAACTGGTAGAATAGATGGGGGAGAGCCAGTAGATGTGGTGTACCTGGACTTCCAAAAGGCCTTCGATAAGGTCCCACATAAAAGATTAGCATGGAAAATTGAGGCTCATGGGATAAAGGGGAAAGTTTTGGCGTGGATAGGGAACTGGCTGTCAGATAGAAAACAGAGAGTTGGAATAAACGGCTCATTTTCTGAATGGCAGGCAGTAACAAGTGGGGTACCACAGGGATCTGTCCTGGGCCCCCAGCTGTTCACAATTTACATTAATGACCTGGATCAGGGAGTCGGATGCAGCATTTCCAAATTTGCAGACGACACTAAACTAGGAGGTGGGGTGGGCTCAGAGGAAGAGACCAGGAAGCTCCAGAGCGATTTGGACAGACTGGGCGATTGGGCGGATAAATGGCAGATGCACTATAATGTGGACAAGTGCGAAGTTATCCACCTTGGGTGCAGGAACGGGAGGGCAAATTATTATTTAAATGGCAATAGATTGGGAGAGGGGGAAGTACAGAGAGACCTGGGTGTTCTTGTACACCAGTCACTGAAGGCGAGCATGCAGGTGCAACAGGCGGTCAAGAAGGCAAACGGTATGCTGGCCTTCATAGCAAAAGGGTTAGAATACAGGAACAGGGATACCTTGCTGCAGCTGTACAGGGCACTGGTGAGACCACACCTCGAGTACTGTGTACAGTTTTGGTCGCCTCATCTGAGGAAGGATGTTCTTGCCATGGAGGGGGTGCAGCGGCGATTCACCAGGCTGATACCAGGAATGGCGGGAATGACCTATGAGGAGAGACTATGTAGTTTAGGGATGTACACACTGGAGTTTAGAAGATTGAGAGGGGACCTCATAGAAGTGTATAAAATTCTGACAGGTCTAGACAGACTGGATGCAGAAGGAATGTTTCCCTTGGCGGGTGAGAACAGAACTAGAGGACATAATTTAAGGATAAGGGCTAAACCATTTAGGACAGAGATGAGGGGGAATTTCTTCACTCAGAGAGTGGTGAACCTGTGGAACTCATTGCCACAGAGGGCAGTGTACGCCAGCTCATTAAATATATTTAAGAGGGAATTAGATATATTTCTACGGGCAAAAGGGGTTAAGGGTTACGGAGAGAAGGCGGGGACGGGATACTGAATTAAAGGATCAGCCATGATCTCATTAAATGGCGGAGCAGGCACGAAGGGCCGAATGGCCTACTCCTACTCCTATCTTCTATGTAAATCTATGTAAATTAGAGAAGGATTTCAAGGCCGTGGAGGGTGTGCAGAAGAGATTCATTAAAATGATAACCCGGGATGAGAAGTTTTAGTTATGAGGAGAGACTGGAAAAACTTTTCATTGGAGCAAATAAAATGAAGAGGCAATGTGAAAGAGGTGGTCAAAATTATGAGTGGTTTTGATGCGATAAATCTGGGAAAAAGACTATTTCTACTGGTCAGTGAGTCGTTAGCTAGAGGGCATAAATTCAAGGCCATCACCAAAATCCATGGGAGAGGTGTGGAGAATATTTTTCAAACAGAGAGGGTTTGACGACATGGAATGCCCGACCGGAAACAGTAATGGAAGCAAAATCCACAAATAGCTTTTAAAAGGGAAGTGGATAAATATTTGAAAAAGAAAAATTTAAGAGGTTATAGGGAAAAGGGTGAGGGAACGGGGCTGAGTGGGGAGATCTTTCACTGAGCTGGCACAGCCTAATATGCTGAAAAAATTCTATGAAAAACTGCCATGGGATCTTTTACGTCCACCCGAACAGGCAGTCAAAGGCCTTGGTTTAATGTCTCGTACAAAAAACGGCACCTGCAACCATGCAGCATTCCCTCTATGCAGCACTCAAGTATTAGCCCAGATTATGTGCTCAAGTCTCTGGAGTAGGCCTTAGAACCCACCAACGTCTGACTCAGAGGCGATGGTACTACCGACAGACAAACGAGAATCAAAAACCCGCTTCCAATCTCTCCATAGCATAGATATTTGTGCCTTTATTCTGTGTGGATCATGCTGGTAATTTGACACTGGAGGGTAATCGTGTGAAATAAACAGAAGCCACCTCAAATTTCCCCCCGCCCCCCTGTGAAAAAGGTTAAGTGCTCCGTGAAACAATCTTTGAAATGAGCCCGACAGAAATGGATCAAACTGAAAGGTAAACCAGATAAGCTGTGCCCAGTTGGTTGTTCCCAGCTGGGACTGCAGTAAAGGAGCTACAATTAGCTGCTGATTCACTGTGTGACATGGGAATGGGGGTGAAATCAGCCAAGGATCTTGGTCACGGCCCACTGAAATATGATTGGAAAGTGGACACGGGATAATGTTGCCAACAATGTTCCCTTTAAGCTGTGCGGCTGCACAGCACTTTGCAGCTCACCGGCTTTTAAATAGCAAGGGGTCGTGCAGCCAAAAAAAATTACAGGGAACATTGGTTGCCAGCCCTCCAGGATTGCCCTGGAGTCTCCAGGAATGAAAGACTAATCTTTAGGACACTGCTATGAGCAACCCAGGGAGGAAATCATAGGGGCAATAAAAAAGGGTGTTTAAAAAAAAAAAAATTCTTTGAACACTTACTTTTTATAAAAATATCGGACATGGGGGAAAAAAGGCTGTTTGACTGACAGTCAAGAATCATCCAATCAGGTAATGAAGAGTCTGTTCGCCTTCCAATTAGCCGTGAGAAGACCATGCACTGTGAGGATGGACCTGTCGGGCGACCAATGGCGGGAGTGTGGGGGCGGGGCGGTGGGAGGCAGGAGGTCATGTGATGACATCTCCAGGAATATGTCCAACCAGAGTTGGCAACCCTAACACGGGCGGAGATCAGCTCTCCAATCAAGACTCACTGCCCAGATCCCTAAATGAAAAATTAGCAAACTTCGGTGAGATACTGGAGGGGTTGATGTGGGGATGGGGGTCGGGAGGAAACATTTATTGAACAGTACTCCAGCACAAATATGTACCCCGCTCAGGAGAGGACAAGTATGAGGAGTGGTGAAACAAAAAGATAAATTTGACCAGTCCATCACTAGAAAAATAAAGTGAAGCCTGGAGTCTTCTTGCACACACATTCTCTCACTGTCAAAGGATAATAAAGAGAATACATTTGAGAATAAAAAACAAATGATAAATCAAAATGAGACAGAAAGAGGACTTGGACCTGTTATGAAACATCTTCCCTGATTCCAGTATTTATAGAATGCTTTCAAGTGCTGCAGTAATAGAGCAGTGTTTAATTTAAAATAATGCTGTCAGACTCAGACCGAGCTGGGAGCTGTAATGACTCCTAACACACTGATTCCATTCACAGCAAGGAATTCATCAACTGCCTCTCAGACTGCCTCATTTTTCTTTTGGTACGCATCCAAAATCCATCTCGCTTTTTGTTCCTTTGGCACCGTTCAACAGCACATTTTAACCCTCCAAGTCATTTGGGGTGGCAAACAGGGAAACATTCCCAAGTGCTCAGGCAGTTTTCAAGAGAAATAGTTTGACCAAAATGTTAAAAAAGGACAATAAATATCCTCCCCCTTCCATAAACTACTGTCCCAATATTTGAAGTGGCATTGCCGTGACAGACAAGAGTTTTGCACACAATTTGTTTTTCTGGGATGGAGCCGGATGTCGATGTCTGTATATCATGTATGATGGGTGGCCGATGGGCTGGGTGTCTGCTCTGCCTGCCCAAAACCTTTGGCGGGAGACCAGATCCATTTTAGGTCATGCTTCAACATAAAATTAATGGACAAGCTACCAACATTCAACGAGCGCAAACGTGGAGCTCACTGATGAGAGCAAGAGCGGGAAATCTGGCAGCTCTGTAAGAATTCTGTTGGTTACCGGGGGTAACAACTTTTCCTCCTGAGCTGTAGAGAGGACCCAAGGCTGATAAGTGCAAATTAAAAGAATTGTAAAACGTTATTACACTTGTCATGTTTGTTGTGGGTAGGTGCCTCCATGTTTGTTGTGGGCACAGAGTGGCCATGTTTGTTATGGGCATAGGGTGGCCATGTTTGTTATGGGCAGGGGCGTCCATGTTCATTATGGGCATAGGGTGGTCATATTGGTTATCAAGTTTTCAATCTTACATAGGTTACGGGGAAATTCAGTAGAGGTATGCAAAATCATGAAGAGTTTTTCCCCCAAGTAAATAATGAGAAGCTATTTCCACTGGCGGGAGGGTCGGTAACCAGAGGGCAAATTTAAAATAACTGACAAAAGAACCAGAGGGGGAGATGAGGAGAAAATACAACAGAAAGCACTGGAAACACTCAGCAGGCCAGGCAGCATCCGTGGAGAGAGAAACAGAGTTAAAGTTTCAGGTCTGGGACCCTTCATCAGAACGGGAAAAAGCTGGAGATGTAACAGATATTAAGCAGGTGCAGAGACAGTGGGGGGGGGGGGGGGGGGGAGAGGAAGGAATTGAAGGAACATACTGTGCTTATGTAAGAGGCAGGAAAGATAAAATGTTGCAAATGGGAATGGCAAAATCATACAGCATGAAAAATGGGGGCACAGGTTATAGTTTGAAATTGTTAAACTCAATGTTGAGTCCAGAAGGCTGTAAAGTGCCTAATCGAAAGATGAGGTGCTGTTCCTTGAGCTTACGTTGAGCTTCATTGGAACAATGTAAGAGGCTGAGGACAGAGAGATCAGAGTGGGAGTGAAGCGGAGAATTAAAGTGACAGGCTACCGGAAGCTCAGGGTCACCCTTATGGACTGAACGGAGGTGTTCCGCAAAGCAGTCGCCCAATCTGTGTTTGGTCTCCCCAGTGTAGAGGAGACTGCATTGTGAGCAGTGAATACAGTATACTAAATTGCAAGAAGTACAAGTAAATGGTTGATCTGTACCTTAGCTCCATTTACCCACCTTTGCTCCATATCTCTTGATACCCTTACCCAACAAAAATCTATCGACCTCAGTCTTGAAAGCTCCAATTATCCCACAGAATCCGTAGCCTTTTGGGGGAGAGATTTCCACTACCGTGTGTGTAGAAAAAGTGTTTCCAGATTTCAATCCAAACTGGCTCTAATTTTAAGATTATGTCCCCTTGTTCTTGATTTCCCCACTAATGGAAATAGTTTCTCAATCTACCCTATCGAATCCTTTTAACATTTTAAACACCTTGATCAGATTAGCCCTCAATCTTCTAAACTCAAGGGAATACAAGCCAAGTTTATGCAGCCTGTCGTCATAATTTAACCCTCTAAGTCCCGGTATCATTCTGGTGAATCTGCGCTGTCATTCAACCAAGGCAAATATATCCTTCTTGAGGTCATAAGACCCCTATTTATATACATTCATGAGATGTCCGCATGTTTTGGGTGGGAGAGCTTGCCGCCTATTTCAAGGCCCCCTGGAAAATCACATCGGGTGCGAAGACAGCCAGGTTCCTTTTTGTAATTTTCATTTAGTTACTGCCACGTTTCCCCGCAAATGATGGGGCAGTAACAAGACAAAAATCACTCCCGTCATTTCCAACATGTGCAAGAGATGTGATAACAACACGATACATGTCATTGCGTTTTATGCTGGGAAACAGAAAAAATATTTGCCAAACATTTTTATCACGAAAGGCAAAGTGAGACTTCAGGGCGGAGGGGAATAAGTAGAAAGAGCAAACACAGATTTTTAGAGAGTGTTGACTGGCTGTATGAGGGGACGGGAGGGCATCACAGCCGAGTCTACTCCTGTCCTCATCCTGCATCCACACAACTGCAGACACTGGACTGAACAGAAGCAGGAGACCCTGAGTCCCTCACTAGATCTGTGATACTGAGGCCAATTGTAGCACTGACCACCACCCTGGATCAAAATCAGCCAACTCAGCACAACCCCACGAGCAAACCTTGAACCTTCTGGTCTGTATTTTTCTCCAATCCAATTATAATAGGCTGTCAACCAATATCTACTATAAGCCCACTGACTCCCAAAACTATCTTGACTACACTTCCTCCCATCCCACTTCCTGTGAGGTGTTCCAGGTTAGGCTAAAGTAATACATTTAACAAATCCAATTTGTACTACAATAAAGTAATATTACAAAAGTAAAATACTGCAGATGCTGGAAATCTGAATTAAAAACAGAAACTGCTGGAAACACTCAGCAGGTCAGGCAGCATCTAGGGAGAGAGAAACAGAGTTAATGTTTCAGGTTGATGACCCTTCATCAGAACTGGAAAAAGTTAGAGATATAACAGGTTTTAAGCAAATACAGAGGGAGGGAAAGGGGGGAAGGGAGGAAAGAACAAAAGGGAAGGTCTCTGATGGGGATTAAGGCAGGATAGATTAAATGGTAAAAGGCAGGAGTTGCACATCTCCTGCGATTGCACGGGAAGGTGCCATGGGATGGAGAGGGGGTGTTGCAGAGGGAATGGTCCCTTCGGAATGCTGAAAGGGGAGGGGAAGATGTGTTTGGTGGTGGCATCATGCTGGAGATGGCGAAGGATGATCCGTTGAATGTGGAGGCTGGTGGAGAGGACAAGGGGAACCCTATTGTGGTTCTGGCAGGGAAGGGAATGGGTGAGAGCAGAAGTGCGGGAGATAGGACGGATGTGGTCGAGGGCCCTGTCAACCACGGTCAAGGGGAATCCTTGGCTGAGGAAAAAGGAAGACATATCGGAAGCACTGATATGGAAGGTGGCATCGTCAGAACAGATGCGACGGAGAGGGAGAAATTGGGAGAATGAAATTTGGAAAAGCAGTGAGATCCTGTGGGGTGAGGGTCAGTGTGGGGTAACAGTTTGCCTGCTGGACCAGGGATGAGGGTCAGTGTGGGGTAACAGTTTGCCTGCTGCACCAGGGATGAGGGTCAGTGTGGGGTAACAGTCTGTGTACTGGTCCTGGGGTGAGGGTCAGTGTGGGGTAACAGTCTGTGTACTGGTCCTGGGGTGAGGGTCATTGTGGGCTAACAGTCTGTGTACTGGTCCTGGGGTGAGGGTCAGTGTGGGCTAACAGTCTGTGTACTGGTCCTGGGGTGAGGGTCAGCGTGGGGGAACAGTCTGTGTACTGGTCCTGGGGTGAGGGTCAGTGTGGGGTAACAGTCTGTGTACTGGTCCTGCGGTGAGGGTCAGTGTGGGGTAACAGTTTGCCTGCTGGACCAGGGGTGAGGGCCAGTGTGGGCAAACAGTCTGTGTACTGGTCCTGGGGTGAGGGTCAGTGTCGGCTAACAGTCTGTGTACTGGTCCTGGGGTGAGGGTCAGCGTGGGGGAACAGTCTGTGTACTGGTCCTGGGGTGAGGGTCAGTGTGGGGTAACAGTCTGTGTACTGGTCCTGGGGTGAGGGTCAGTGTGGGGTAACAGTCTGTGTACTGGACCTGGGGTGAGTGTCAGTGTGGGGTAACAGTCTGTGTACTGGACCTGGGGTGAGGGTCAGTGTGGGGTAACAGTCGGTGTACTGGCCCTGGGGTGAGGGTCAGTGTGGGGTAACAGTCTGTGTACTGGTCCTGGGGTGAGGGTCAGTGTGGGCTAACAGTCTGTGTACTGGTCCTGGGGTGAGGGTCAGTGTGGGGTAACAGTCTGTGTACTGGTCCTGGGGTGAGGGTCAGTGTGGGCTAACAGTCTGTGTACTGGTCCTGGGGTGAGGGTCAGCGTGGGGGAACAGTCTGTGTACTGGACCTGGGGTGAGGGTCAGTGTGGGGTAACAGTCTGTGTACTGGTCCTGGGGTGAGGGTCAGTGTGGGGGAACAGTCTGTGTACTGGACCTGGGGTGAGGGTCAGTGTGGGGTAACAGTCTGTGTGCTGGACCAGGGGTGAGGGTCAGTGTGGGCTAACAGTCTGTGTACTGGTCCTGGGGTGAGGGTCATTGTGGGCTAACAGTCTGTTTGCTGGACCTGGGGTGAGGGTCAGTGTGGGGGAACAGTCTGTGTACTGGACCTGGGGTGAGGGTCAGTGTGGGGGAACAGTCTGTGTGCTGGACCTGGGGTGAGGGTCAGTGTGGGGGAACAGTCTGTGTGCTGGACCTGGGGTGATGGTCAGTGTGGGGGAACAGTCTGTGTGCTGGACCTGGGGTGAGGGTCAGTGTGGGGGAACAGTCTGTGTGCTGGACCTGGGATGAGGGTCAGCATGGGGGAACAGTCTGTGTGCTGGACCTGGGGTGAGGGTCAGTGTGGGTTAACAGTCCGTGTGCTGGACCAGGGGTGAGGGTCAGTGTCTGGAATTCTCTAGCCAATCCCTTTGCCTTATGATGACCTCATTGCTTTCAAAAACCTCCTGAAAACTCTCCTCTGTTTGCCCAAAGTGGCCTCCCCATCCCTTTCACTTTCCCGATGCTTAGTATCCATAGTACCGATTTTAACCATTGTAAAGCACTCTGTGACACCTTCCTGTAGGTGAGGAGCACAGTATAAATGGAAGTTATTGTTGTGTGTTGGGTAACCTCTCCCTCACCATCGCATCTGTTGTGTCCGTCAGTAGTCAGACACAGACTGCAGGAGAACGGTACAACAGGTGTTTACTCAACGTGGCTCACTCTGGAACTGAACTGTACAGATTACTACTCAGTGCTATATACAGGTGTGGTCACTGCCGGTACTACAGTATACATGAGCTGTAAAAAGTAGTTCCCCCCTTAAAGGTATATACATTACAATTCCTCCCCTTTTAGATTAATAGTCCCATAACACTCGTTTAACAATTAAATATCAAACTAATTACAATTAACACTTTTAACATACAACGTTAGCTGAAAATAGCCCATTTATATATTCAGTCTTTGGGGAGGCTTTCTGATCCTTTCTGGATAGCGCCTTTCCCGAGTGTCTCGCTCTTGGTGCGGAGGTGATTCTGGCACCCTGTGGTCAGTTGGGTCATCAGCTTCCGATGCTACTGTTTCTGGGGTAGATGCGACCTGTACGTCGGGTTCCTCACCAGGTACGTATGGACGAGGCATGGGGTTGACTTGTTCCTGTGACTCTAGGATCTGGTCAGCATGGCGTCTCACGATGTTCTCCCCAACGTCCACTGTGTACATTAGTGGGCCCTGCCGTGTGCATATCATTCCTGGCTGCCATTTTTCTGTTCGGTAGTCGGGGGCCAAGACTGGTTGCCCTACATTGAAGCTCCTTGTTGGCTTCTCATGGATGTGCTGGAATTGCTTACTCTCAATATCTCTTCGTACGTTTGGTCTGAGCAAATCCAGGCGAGATCTTAACCTTCGGTTAAAGAACATCATGGCTGGGGCCTGGTTGGCGACTGCATGTGTCGCATTCCGGTAGGCGAACAGGAAATTGTCCACCTTATGCTGCAGCGGAATGTTGTCATTGTACATAGCCTTTATTGCCTTCTTAAAGGTTTGTACAAACCTCTCAGCCAATCCATTTGTGGCTGGATGATACGGGGCGGATGTGTAATGCCTTACCCCATTCTTCTTCATAAACCTCCGGAACTCTTCGGACACAAACTGTGGTCTGTTATCGGAGCAAATCTGTTCTGGCAAGCCGTTCCTGGCAAAAATGGTCCGTAGGACTGCAATAGTTTTCTCCGTGGTGGTGGAGGACATTTTGATGACCTCAGGCCATTTCGAGTGCGCATCCACGGCTATTAAAAACATTGAGTCCATGAATGTACCAGCAAAATCAATAGGCGCCCGTTGCCATGGAGATGAGGGCCACTCCAATGGGTGTAGAGGGGCATGTGGTGGTGCATTTTGGACTTTCTGGCATCCTGAGCAGCTCTTGGTCAGGTCCTCGATTTGTTTATCGATTCCCGGCCACCACACATAAGCCCTGGCAAGGCTTTTCATTTTTACCCCTCCCAGATGACCCTCATGAAGCTCATTGAGCACTCTATCCCTTAACTTGGGTGGAATTACCACTCGGGATCCACACATCAATGTCCCCCAGCACACTGACAGCTGTTCTCTTCTTGTCGAGAATGCTGGCAACAGTGAGTCGCCATGTGCTGGCCATCCCTTCACCGTCAAATCACATACCCGAGACAGTGTCGGGTCATTTCGGGTCTCCTTTTCTATACGAGCGTTAGTTACCGGTAGGTATTCAACTATAGTCGAATGAAATATTCCGACAGGATCCACTGCTGGTGCTTCCTCCGCAGTAGGCAGTGGCAGGCGTGATAGCTGTAGTGTATGTGCCTTTAAGACAGAACTACTTTTACAGCTCCTCTATACTGTAGTACCGGCAGTGACCACACCTGTACATAAGCCTTGCGCATGCCTCTGTACCCCCAGTCTTGAGACTACCCTCCTCCAGTAAATACCTGTTTATTGTTAAGTTACAGCATCCGTGTGGTTATTGAAAAACAGCATACTCTCAGAATCACGGATCTAACAGTGGCGACGAGTGTCGATTCGAATCTACCTGCAACTCTGCATTTCCCTTCGAGGATTCGCTCCGGGAGGGCGGTGTAACAAACAAAAAAAAAAGTCGAGGCCAGGAACACGGGCGTCGACCACGAGCAACCGCCCAGTCGTCCGGCAGAGAGTGAACATCGCAGGGGAGGCTGTGGCGAGCCGGGCTTGGTTCCCCAGCCACGACGATCAGCAAGAGACTGACGACAGGTCCAGCGCAGACCCTTCCTGGACAGCGGCGGCGGGAGCCAACCGACGGCGGAGAGAAAGCCGGGCAGCGTCGACGGGGTAAGACAGAGGGTGAAGTGCACAGGGCGCAGCCGGGGGTTGAAAACCGAGCGGTGTCGAGAAAAAAACAAAAAACAAACCGGAGAGAGAGAGGGTAAAGCAACAGCTGGGTTCAGGACCGAGCGGCGTCGAGAAAAAAAAAAAAAGAACGCGCAGAGCACAGCCAGGGCTCAAGGGCTGAACAGTGTCCGCGGGGAGAAGAAGGGAGAGCGCGGGAGACGCCATTGAGCCGCGGAGAAGAAGGAAGAGCACGGGAGATGCCATTTTTAGAAGCCGCAGTGGAGAAGAAGGGCGAGCGTGGGAAGGAAGGAAAGCGCGGGAGACGCCATTTTGTGCCAGCGGAGAAGAAGGGGAAGCGCGGGAGACGCCATTTTTGACAGTTAAATCACACCCAGGGATGCCGAAGAGTGGCAGTATCTCTACGTTCAACAATGAAGTCGAAGATTGGGCGACATATGTGGAACGTATTGAGGTGTACTGCAGGGCGAATGAAGTGCCAGATGCTAGGAAAGCACTGGTTTTGTTAAATTCCATGGGTGCAAAAACTTATGGGTTACTGCAAAATCTAATAACCCCAGAGAAGCTGGTGAACAAGAATTTCGAAAGCATAGTAGAAATCCTACAGGACCACTTAAACCCCACACCGCTGCTGATAGCAGAACGATTTAAGTTCCATAAAAGGAACCAACACAAAGACGAAAGCAATGCTGAGTACCTAACGGAACTGCGCAAGCTATCGAAACACTGCCAGTTTGGAGCGGGACTAGCAGATACGTTAAGGGACAAGTTTGTGTGTGGGCTACAAAGTGAAGGAACCCAGAAACAGCTTCTATCAGAAAAGGATCTTACGCTGGACAAGGCTTTCAGTATGGCAGTATCACACGAAGCAGCCGCAAGGGGAGCTGCAGAGATACAACGGAGACCGCAAGAATATGGCACCAACGAAATGTCCTATGGAACAGGGAAGTGCTATCGCTGCGGCAGAACAACACATGACCAGAAGGATTGTTGGTTCAAGGACCAAGTGTGCAGACAGTATGGAAAAGCAGGACATATAGCAAGAGTCTGCAGGTCTGGGAAGAAAACCAACAGTAAGAAATCTCCACAGGGGAAGTACAAAAAGGTACACCAGGTGATGGACAGTGGTTCAGACGAACAGAAAAGTGACACAGACTCCGGAAGCAAGGAGCTGGGTTGTCTGAAACTACATAAGGTAATCAAAATGGAGGATCACCAGACTATCTGGGTTACACTCAAGATAGACGGAGTCCAAGTGAAAATGGAATTGGACACAGGATCAGCCCTAACAGTCATAAACCAAAGGGACTACAAGCGGCTATTTTCACATATAGCCTTGAAAGCTACAGAGATTGTCTTGAAGACGTACACGGGGCAAAAAGTCTACCCCAAAGGAAAAATAAGGGTGAAAGTGATATATAAAGGCCAGGAAATACCTAAAATGGATATATATGTATTGCCAGATGGAGGACCACCACTTCGAGGACGGGAATGGATCCGGAAGATACAATTAGATTGGCATTCCATACAGGCACTGAAGGTTGAGGCCAAAAAGGATGATGACGTCACACCTGGATGACTGTCAAAAATGCTAACTGATGCAAAAGAAGTGTTCCAGGAGGGACTAGGAACACTAAAAGGCATAACAGCAATGATTAAAATAGAGGAAAATGCAAGCCCAAAGTTTCTTAAGGCCAGACCAGTGCCTTATGCGATCAGACCAGCTGTCGAAGCAGAGCTGGAAGGGTTGGAACGTTCAGGAGTACTGTCCAAAGTGGACTGGAGCGAGTGGGCTACACCCATCGTTCCTGTAATGAAGAGGTCGTTGAGTAATATGCCTGGGGAACCAAAGGAGGTCCGCATTTGTGGGGATTTTAAGGTGACAGTGAAACCAGTCCTTCACACGGTACAATATCCGCTTCCACGAACTGAGGATATTTTCGCCTCGCTATCTGGAGGTAAACGCTTCACCAAAATTGATCTAGCCCAGGCGTACTTGCAAATGGAGGTAGAAGAAGCTTCAAAACAATACCTTACGATTAACACTCATAAAGGTCTCTATCAATACAACCGGCTGGTGTTCGGGGTAGCCTCGGCTCCGGCTATCTGGCAAAGGGCAATGGATCAAGTCCTGCAAGGGATTCCAGGGACCCAGTATTATTTGGACGACATCTTGGTCACGGGCGAAAATGACAGTGATCACCTCGCCAACTTGGAGAAGGTGCTCACCAGATTAAAGGAGTATGGGCTACGAGCTAATCGCCACAAGTGCGAGTTTTTCCAGAAACAGATCTCGTATTGTGGCCACGTCTTCGATGAAGAGGGGTTACATAAGTCCCCTGAAAAGATTGAGGCAGTAGTTAAGGCTCCAGCACCGGAAAATGTGTCACAACTGAGGTTGTTCCTCGGGCTGGTAAACTACTACCACAAGTTCTTACCAAATTTGTCCACGGTATTACACCCACTGAACACCCTACTGCAAACAGGGGTACCATGGAAGTGGGATGACGAACGTAGACGAGCTTTCCAGAAGTGTAAAGAATTGATCACATCAAAAGAGGTGTTGGCCCATTTCAACCCAGCGCTACCAATTCGTTTGGCATGTGATACATCACCCTATGGTATTGGAGCGGTGCTGTCGCACAAATTCCCAGACGGGTTGGAGAGGTCAGTAGCCTTTGCGTCTCGGTCACTAAACTCAGCCGAGCGCAATTACACCCAGATTGACAGGGAGGCCCTCAGCCTAGTATGGGGAGTAAAAAAATTCAACCACTATCTGCATGGGCAGAAGTTCACCTTGCTGACTGACCACCAACCACTTGTCTCCATCTTTAATCCTAAGAAGGGCGTTCCAGTGATGACTGCACAACGGTTACAAAGATGGTCCCTGTTTCTAGGGGCGAATCAATATGAAATAGAATAAAAAGGCACGAAACAGCATGGGAACGCTGATGGGCTATCGCGCCTGCCACTGCCTACTGTGGAGGAAGCACCAGCAGTGGACCCTATCGAGATATTTTATTCGTCAATAATTGAACGATTGCCAGTAACGAACGTGGATATAGAGAAGGAGACCCACAATGATCCGACGCTGTCTCGGGTATATGATTTGACGGTGAGGGGATGGCCAACACATGGCGACTCACTGTTGCCAGCATTCTCATCCAGAAGAGAACAGCTGTCAGTAAGCCAGGGGACAGTGATGTGTGGATCCAGAGTGGTGATTCCACCCAAGTTAAGGGAGAGAGTGCTAAATGAGCTACATGAAGTTCATCTGGGGGGAGTGAAAATGAAAAGCCTTGCTAGGGCTTATGTGTGGTGGCCGGGAATCGATCAACAAATCGAAGACCTAACTAAGAGCTGCTTAGGATGCCAGAAGGTCCAAAATGCACCACCACATGCCCCTCTACACCCATGGGAGTGGCCCTCCTCTCCATGGCAACGGGTGCATATTGATTTCGCTGGTCCATTCATGGACTCAATGTTCTTAATAGCAGTGGATGCTCATTCGAAGTGGCCTGAGGTGATAAAAATGTCCTCAACCACTACAGAGAAAACGATTGCAGTCCTACGGACCATATTTGCCAGAAACGGTTTGCCAGAGCAGATTGGCTCTGATAATGGACCACAGTTTTTGTCCGAAGAGTTTTGAAAATTTATGAGAAGGAATGGGGTAAGGCATTACACATCCGCCCCGTATCATCCAGCCACAAATGGATTGGCTGAGAGGTTCGTACAAACCTTTAAGAAGGCGATAAAGGCCATGTGCGACGATGAAATTCCACTGCAGCATAAGATGGACAATTTCTTATTAGCCTACCGAAACGCGACACATGCAGTTACCAACCAGACCCCGGCCATGATGTTCTTTAACCGAAGGTTGAGATCTCGTCTGGACTTGCTCAGACCAAATGTGCGAAGAAATGTTGAGGACAAACAATTCCAGCACATCAATGAGAAGCCGACAAGGAGCTTCAATGTAGGACAACCAGTCTTGGCCCGTGACTATCGAACAGAAAAATGGCAACCCGGAACGATATGCACAAGGCAGGGGCCATTAATGTACACAGTGGATGTCGGGGAGAACATTGTGAGACGCCACGTCGGTCAGATCTTAGCGCCACAGGAACGCGTCAACCCCATGTCTCGAGTACCTGGGGATGAACCCGACATACCGGTAGCATGTACCTCAGAACCAGTAGCAGTGGAACCCGATGAACTACCCGATGAAAAGGGATCAGAATCGCCTCTGCACCAAGAACAAGAACCTCAGGAAAGGCGCTATCCCGAAAGGATCAGGAAGCCGCCCCAAAGACTGAATCTATAAATGGACTATTGTTGTTTAATGTACATGTTAAAGTGTTAATTGTTATTTGAATATTAGGGGTACTACTAATCTAAAAGGGGTGGAATTGTAGTGTATGTGCCTTTAAGACAGAACTATTTTTACAGCTCTGTAGTACCGGCAGTGACCACACCTGTATATAAGCCTTGCGCATGCCTCTGTACCCCCAGTCTTGAGACTACCCTCCTCCAGTAAATACCTGTTTATTGTTAAGTTACAGCACCCGTGTGGTTATTGAAAAATAGCATACTCTCAGAATCACGGATCTAACAATAGCCCATCAGCATTTCCATGCTGTTTCGTGCCCTTATATTCAATCTCATAGTGGTGCACCCCTAGAAAGAGTGACCATCTTTGTAGTCGTTGCGCAGTCATCACCGGAACACCCTTCTTCGAATTAAAAATGGAGACAAGAGTCTGGTGGTCAGTCAGCAAGGTGAATTTCTGCCCCTGCAGATAGTGATTGAACTTTTTCACTCCCCACACTAGGCTGAGGGCCTCCCTGTCAATCTGGGCGTAGTTACGCTCGGCTGAGGTTAGTGATCGTGACGCAAAGGCTATTGGCCTCTCTGAGCCGTCCGAGAATTTGTGCGACAGCACCGCTCCAATGCCGTAGGGTGACGCATCACATGCCAACCGAATTGGTAGTGCTGGGTTGAAATGGGCCAATACCTCTTTCGATGTGATTAGTGTTTTGCTCTTCTGGAAAGCTCGTTTACATTTGTCACTCCACTTCCATGGCACTCCAGTTTGCAGTAGGGTGTTCAGTGGGTGTAGTATTGTAGACAAATTTGGCAAGAACTTATGGTAGTAGTTTACCAGCCCGAGGAACGACCTCAGTTGTGACACGTTTTCCGGTGCTGGAGCCTTGACTACTGCCTCAATCTTTTCTGGGGACTTATGTAACCCCTCTTTATCGATAACGTGGCCACAATACGAGGTCTGTTTTTTCAAAAACTCGCATTTGGGGCAGTTAGCTCGGAGCCCATATTCCTTCAATCTAGTGAGCACCTGCTCCAGGTTGGCGAGGCGATCACTGTCATTTTCGCCCGTGACCAGGATGTCGTCCAAATAACACTGGGTCCCTGGGATCACTTGGAGGACTTGTTCCATTGCCCTTTGCCAAATAGCTGGAGCTGATGCTACCCCGAATACCAGCCGGTTGTATTGGTAGAGACCTTTATGGGTGTTGCTTCTGAGGTATTTTTTTGATGCTTCTTCTACCTCCATTTGCAGATACGCCTGGGCCAGATCAATCTTAGTGAAGCGTTTCACTCCAGATAGCGAGGCGAAAATATCTTCAATCCGCGGAAGTGGATATTGCACGGTGTGAAGGACTGGGTTCACTGTTACCTTAAAGTCCCCACAGATGCGAACCTTCCTTGGTTCCCCAGGCGTGCTGCTCAATGTCTTTTTCATCACAGGGACGATGGGTGTAGCCCACTCACTCCAGTCTACCTTGGACAGTACTCCTGAACGTTCCAAACTCTCCAGCTCTGCTTCGACAGCTGGGCGGATCGCATAAGGTACCGGTCTGGCCTTAAAAAATTTTGGGCTTGCGTTTTCTTCGATTTTAATTGTTGCTGTCATGCCTTTTAGTGTTCCGAGTCCTTGCTGGAACACCTCTTGCGCGTCAGTTAGGATCTTTGACAGTCGCCCAGGTGTGACGTCGTCATCCTTTTTGGCAGCCACAGTCAGTGCTTGTATGGAATGCCAATCCAGCTGTATTTTCCGGATCCATTCACGTCCCAGTAATGGTGGTCCTCCATCTTGCAATACATACAGGTCTAGTTTTGGTGTTTCCTTACCGTTATATATAACGGTCACCCTTATTTTTCCTTTGGGGTAGACTTTTTACCCCGTGTACGTCTTCAAAATAATTTTTGTGTCTCTCAAGGGTATGTGTGAGAATAGCCGCTCGTAGTCCCGTCGGTTTATGACTGTTAGGGCTGATCCTGTGTCCAATTCCATTTTTACCTGGACTCCTGCTATCTTGAGAGTGACCCAAATGGTTCGGTGATCCTCCGTTTTGATCACATTATGTAGTTTCAGACAACTCAGTTCCCTGCTTTCGGAGTCGGTATCAGTCTTTTGTTCGTCTGAACTATTCTCCGTCACCTTATGTACCTTCTTGTACTTTTCTTTTGGAGATTTCTTATTGCTGGTTTTCTTTCCCAACCTGCAGACTCGTGCTATGTGTCCTACTTTTCCACACTGTCTGCACACTTTGTCTTTGAACCAGCAATCATTGTGGTCGTGTGTTGTTCTGCCGCAGCGATAGCACTTCTCTGTTCTGTATGACATTTCGTTTGTGCCATATTCTTGCGGTTTCCGTTGTATCTCTGCAGCGCCCCGTGCTGCTGCTTCATATGATACCGCAATGCTGAAAGCCTTGTCCAGCGTAAGGTCCTTTTCAGATAAAAGCCGTTTCTGGGTTCCTTCACTTTGAAGCCCACACACAAACTTGTCCCTTAAGGTATCTGCCAGTCCCGTTCCAAACTGGCAGTGTTTCGATAGTTTGCGCAGTTCTGTTAAATATTCAGCATTGCTTTCATCCTTATGCTGGTTCCGTTTGTGAAATTTGAATCTTTCTGCTATCAGCAGCAGTGTGGGGTTTAAATGTTCCTGTAGTATCGTCACAATGGGGCAGAAATTCCTCCCCAAACGCGTGAGTACGGAAGGGGTACTCATGCGTCTGGCCGGAGGAAATGCCGGTTTTCAGCATGCACAGCGCATGCGCTGAAAACCGGCATTTCCTCTCCTCCAACCCAAGAGGTGAAGAGGCTAGCGCGTGTGCTGTAGGGGGCAGCGCGTGCGTCTTGGATTTCCTCTGTTTTGGGGGATTTGCGCATGTGTAAAGACCTCCGGTCTTTACGCTTGTAAAAAGCACACGGAAGTATTTACTTTTACAGGTAAGTGGTGTTTTAGTGTAATTTAGAATTTTTTTCCACAGGTTTATTATTTTAAAGAATCTACAATAAGGTAAGTTTAGTTTTAGACACTTTTTATTAAAAATTTATTTTTTTCAAAAAAAGATATTATTGTTTAAATTATTTTTTTAAACTTATTTATGCTTAATTTAATGATTGGGATGTTTTTTAAATTTTTATTTAAAGTTTAAATAGTGTTTTGTGCCCCCGTAGTTTTCATGAGTTTGACAGTTCTTACTCTCAAACGCATGAATGAACCTTCCCCTCCCCTGATTGGTTGTACAGTGCTCACCTGATCCCAGCCGGCACATCGCACTAACTACGCCGCTGGATCAGGTAAGCACTGCGTGCTGACATCTGAACCGGGCCTGTCACAGGAAATGCAAGCAGGCCCGGGCTTCAGATGTCAGCGCGCAGGGTGAGTGCAGATCGGGGGCTTGCATCCGCGGGAAGCCCCCGACCCGAATTTTTGGCCCAATGTCTCCAAAACTCTTTTTCACTGGCTTCGCTGGGGTTACTAGATTTCGTAATAAGCCATACGTCTTTGCACCCATTAAATTTAACAATACCGGCGCTTTCTTGTCATCTGACACCTCATTTGCCTTGCAGTATACCTCTACTCGCTCGACATATGTAGTCCAATCTTCGACTTCATTGTCAAATACGGTGATACTGCCACTCTTCGGCATTTTGGGTGTGGTTTAAAATGGCTTAAAATGGCGTCTCCCGCGCTTTCCTTCCTCCCCCGCTGCTGCCAACGCCGCTCTCGGCAGTCCTCTTGGCAATGGCGGCGCCCTGTAGGTTTCGCGCGCTTCTCCTGTGCTGCTGCCAACGCCGCTCTCGGCGGTCCTCGTGGCAATGACGGCACCTCGCGGGTTTCTGCGCGTCTCTCTCCCTCTCCTCTACGCTGCTCGGCCCCTGAACACCGGCTGCGCCCTGTGCGCTCTGCCCTCTCTCTCTTCTCTCGTCGACGCTGCTCGGCCCTTTGCTGTGCCACTCGGTCGGGCTCTAGCCCGCCGCTGTCCGGGAAGGGTCTGTGCACTACCTGTTGCCAGCCCGTTTCGCTGGACCACCGCGACTGGAAAGCCAAGCCTGGCTCTCAACAGCCTCCCCCGCAATTCCCGAGTCTCTGCTGGATGACTGGGCGGTTGCCCGTGGTCGACGCCCGTGTCTCTGGCCTTGTCCTCCAATCTACTGGTCTCCAGGAATGAATCCCTGGGAGGTGATGCAGAGTTGCAGGTAGGATCGAATTTGTCTCGTCGGCAATGTTGTGTCCGTCAGTAGTAAGACACAGACTGCAGGAGAACGGTACGACAGGTGTTTACTCAACGTGGCTCACTTTGGAACTGAACTGTACAGATTACTACTCAGTGCTATATGCAGGTGTGGTCACTGCCGGTACTACAGTATACATGAGCTGTAAAAAGTAGTTCCCCCCTTAAAGGTATATACATTACAGCATCCAACCTCTTCGATGGCGGAATGAGGCTCCCTGACAGCTCAATGGGCCTCATGTGCTGTGGTACTGAGCTGTACACATCAGCTTTTATATTTTTTAAACTGATGTTGCGTAACATTTTGTAAACACCAACTAAGTGATATATTAAATATTAATAGCACATTTGTATTGAGGCAGAAAAGTCGTTTAAATTCATGGCAGTTTCTCAGGGGCTTGACAGCATGCATTATAAATTGCCGCACAAAGACTGTGCCGTCATTGAATATTTGGAGTGGGTACAATAAATTTGGAGGGCATGTTTTGCAACTCATTTCCAGCTCTACGTACAGCTTGTTAATTTCTGTCAGGGGCCAAAATCTCCCTGATTGGGTGCACACACTCTCAGTAACAGGAGGTGCAGCGAAAGGGGAGGAGAATCAAGGGAGGGAGATTAATGGGGTGGAGGGAGAAAATTTGTCGGCAATATATTCAGAACATGATTCTCCCTCATCATTGAATCATCCACATTTATGCTACTGGGTGTGTTTTTTTCCCTCCAATTTGTACCTTCTCTCCTGAAGACATCAACTCATTCCTGCGCCAAGATGCCATGGGCCCCATTGTTTGTGGATGAACCTAGACAGGCTATCTGACTGTGGCAGGCATCACAGCCAAGCACAATTCTGGCTTCATCTGATGCTATGATAGATTTGGTTCTCAGCAGGAGACACTGCAGCGCGAGCAGGAACAGAATCCCTGACTGATATCTCCACCCTCCCCTTTCCATCACCATTCCTAGCCCAGCGTTATAGTAGTAGGTTCTGTTAGCTGATTCACAATAGATCAGTCATTCTTAACCTGGAGCCCTCCTGGACACCATGGCTCTGTTCTACACTGGGGGAGGGAAAGGCTGTCATGTTGCCAACTCTGGTTGGAGGCATTCATGGAGGTTTGATCACATGACATTCTGACAACATGACTTCTACAAATGTTATCATATAAAGGTTGGGTCCCCTGCAGTTGAGTATCTTTGTTTGTGGTTTCATGTCTGAAGCAGTTGTGCGACAAGAACCATGAACTAGGAGGCCACCCATGAGCAGGTGAAGAAGGGAAACCAAGGGCAGGAAAGAGGAGAATCCGAGAAGGGGGGGGGGAAGAGGAGAATCCGATGGTGGGGACAAGGGGAATCCGAGGGGGGGGGGCAGAGGAGAAACCAAGGGGGGGAAGAGGGGAAACGGAGGACAGGGAAGAGGGGTATCCGAGGGGTGGGAAGAGGGGAAACCGAGGGTGGGGAACAGGAAAATCCGAGGGCGGGGGGGGGGGGAAAGAGGAGAATCTGAGGGGGGGGGGAAGAGGGGAATCCGAGGGGGGGGGAAGAGGAGAATCCGAGGGTGGGGAAGAGGAGAATCCGAGGGTGGGAAAGAGGAGAATCCGAGGGCGGGGGGGGGGAAAGAGGAGAATCCGAGGGCGGGGGGGGGGGAAGAGGGGAATCTGAGGGGGGGGGGAAGAGGAGCATCTGAGGGTGGGAAAGAGGAGAATCCGAGGGTGGGGAAGAGGAGAATCCGAGGGCGGGGAAGAGGAGAATCCGAGGGGTGGGAAGAGGAGAATCCGAGGGTTGGGAAGAGGGGAATCTGAGGGTGGGGAAGAGGGGAATCCGAGGGCGGGGAAGAGGAGAATCCGAGGGCGGGGAAGAGGGGAATCCGAGGGTGGGGAAGAGGAGAATCCGAGGGTGGGGAAGAGGAGAATCCGAGGGTGGGGAAGAGGGGAATCCGAGGGTGGGGAAGAGGAGAATCTGAGGGCAGGGAAGAGGAGAATCCGAGGGGTGGGAAGAGGAGAATCCGAGGGTGGGGAAGAGGAGAATCCGAGGGTGGGGAAGAGGGGAATCCGAGGGTGGGGAAGAGGAGAATCCGAGGGTGGGGAAGAGGAGAATCCAAGGGTGGGGAAGAGGGGAATCCGAGGGTGGGGAAGAGGAGAATCTGAGGGCAGGGAAGAGGAGAATCCGAGGGGTGGGAAGAGGAGAATCCGAGGGTGGGGAAGAGGAGAATCTGCGGGTTGGGAAGAGGAGAATCCGAGGGTTGGGAAGAGGAGAATCCGAGGGTGGGGAAGAGGGGAAACCGAGGGTGGGGAAGAGGAGAACCTGAGGGTGGGGAAGAGGAGAATCCGAGGGTGGGGAAGAGGAGAATCTGAGGGTGGGGAAGAGGAGAATCCGAGGGTGGGGAAGAGGAGAATCCGAGGGTGGGGAAGAGGAGAATCCGAGGGTGGGGAAGAGGAGAATCCGAGGATGGGGAAGAGGGGACTCCGAGGGTGGGGAGGAAGAGAATCCGAGGGTGGGGAAGAGGAGAATCCGCGGGTGGGGAAGAGGAGAATCCGAGGGTGGGGAGGAAGAGAATCCGAGGGCGGGGAAGAGGAGAATCCGAGGGAGGGGAAGAGGAGAATACGAGGGTGGGGAAGAGGAGAATCCGAGGGAGGGGAAGAGGAGAAACGGAGGGCGGGGAAGAGGGGACGAGGAGAATCCGAGGGCGAGGCAGAGGGGAAACCAAATGTGGGGAAGAGGAGAATCCGAGGGGTGGGAAGAGGAGAATCCGAGGGTGGGGAAGAGGAGAATCTGAGGCTGGGGAAGAGGAGAATCCGATGGTGGGGACAAGGGGAATCCGAGGGGGGGGGCAGAGGAGAAACCAAGGGGGGGAAGAGGGGAAACGGAGGGCAGGGAAGAGGGGTATCCGAGGGGTGGGAAGAGGGGAAACCGAGGGTGGGGAACAGGAAAATCCGAGGGCGGGGGGGGGGAAAGCAGAGAATCTGAGGGGGGGGGGAAGAGGGGAATCCGAGGGGGGGGCGGAAGAGGAGAATCCGAGGGTGGGGAAGAGGAGAATCCGAGGGCAGGGGGGGGGGAAAGAGGAGAATCCGAGGGGGGGGGGAAGAGGGGAATCTGAGGGGGGGGGAAGAGGAGAATCCGAGGGTTGGGAAGAGGAGAATCCGAGGGCGGGGAAGAGGGGAAACCGAGGGTGGGGAAGAGGAGAATCTGAGGGTGGGGAAGAGGAGAATCCGCGGGTTGGGAAGAGGGGAATCCGAGGGTTGGGAAGAGGAGAATCCGAGGGCGGGGAAGAGGGGAAACCGAGGGTGGGGAAGAGGAGAATCTGAGGGTGGGGAAGAGGAGAATCCGAGGGTGGGGAAGAGGAGAATCCGAGGGTGGGGAAGAGGAGAATCCGAGGGTGGGGAAGAGGAGAATCTGAGGATGGGGAAGAGGGGACTCCGAGGGTGGGGAGGAAGAGAATCCGAGGGTGGGGAAGAGGAGAATCCGAGGGTGGGGAAGAGGAGAATCCGAGGGTGGGGAGGAAGAGAATCCGAGGGCGTGGAAGAGGAGAATCCGAGGGTGGGGAAGAGGAGAATCCGAGGGAGGGGAAGAGGAGAAACCGAGGGCGGGGAAGAGGGGACGAGGAGAATCCGAGGGCGAGGCAGAGGGGAAACCAAATGTGGGGAAGAGGAGAATCCGAGGGGTGGGAAGAGGAGAATCCGAGGGTGGGGAAGAGGAGAATCTGAGGGTGGGGAAGAGGAGAATCCGATGGTGGGGACAAGGGCAATCCGAGGGGGGGGGGCAGAGGAGAAACCAAGGGGGGGAAGAGGGGAAACGGAGGGCAGGGAAGAGGGGTATCCGAGGGGTGGGAAGAGGGGAAACCGACGGTGGGGAACAGGAAAATCCGAGGGCGGGGGGGGGGGGAAGAGGAGAATCCGACGGGGGGGAAGAGGGGAATGAGAGGGGGGGGGGGGAAGAGGAGAATCCGAGGGTGGGGAAGAGGAGAATCCGAGGGCAGGGGGGGGGGGAAAGAGGAGAATCCGAGGGGGGGGAAGAGGGGAATCTGAGGGGGGGGGAAGAGGAGCATCCGAGGGTGGGGAAGAGGGGAATCCGAGGGTGGGGAAGAGGAGAATCTGAGGGCGGGGAAGAGGAGAATCCGAGGGGTGGGAAGAGGAGAATCCGAGGGTGGGGAAGAGGAGAATCTGAGGGTGGGGAAGAGGAGAATCCGCGGGTTGGGAAGAGGAGAATCCGAGGGTTGGGAAGAGGAGAATCCGAGGGTGGGGAAGAGGAGAATCTGAGGGTGGGGAAGAGGAGAATCCGATGGTGGGGACAAGGGGAATCCGAGGGGGGGGCAGAGGAGAAACCAAGGGGGGAAGAGGGGAAACGGAGGGCAGGGAAGAGGGGTATCCGAGGGGTGGGAAGAGGGGAAACCGAGGGTGGGGAACAGGAAAATCCGAGGGCGGGGGGGGGGAAGCGGAGAATCTGAGGGGGGGGGGAAGAGGGGAATCCGAGGGGGGGGCGGAAGAGGAGAATCCGAGGGTGGGGAAGAGGAGAATCCGAGGGCAGGGGGGGGGAAAGAGGAGAATCCGAGGGGGGGGGAAGAGGGGAATCTGAGGGGGGGGGAAGAGGAGCATCTGAGGGTGGGGAAGAGGAGAATCCGAGGGTGGGAAAGAGGAGAATCCGAGGGTTGGGAAGAGGAGAATCCGAGGGCGGGGAAGAGGGGAAACCGAGGGTGGGGAAGAGGAGAATCTGAGGGTGGTGAAGAGGAGAATCCGCGGGTTGGGAAGAGGGGAATCCGAGGGTTGGGAAGAGGAGAATCCGAGGGCGGGGAAGAGGGGAAACCGAGGGTGGGGAAGAGGAGAATCTGAGGGTGGGGAAGAGGAGAATCCGAGGGTGGGGAAGAGGAGAATCCGAGGGTGGGGAAGAGGAGAATCCGAGGGTGGGGAAGAGGAGAATCTGAGGATGGGGAAGAGGGGACTCCGAGGGTGGGGAGGAAGAGAATCCGAGGGTGGGGAAGAGGAGAATCCGAGGGTGGGGAAGAGGAGAATCCGAGGGTGGGGAGGAAGAGAATCCGAGGGCGTGGAAGAGGAGAGTCCGAGGGTGGGGAAGAGGAGAATCCGAGGGAGGGGAAGAGGAGAAACCGAGGGCGGGGAAGAGGGGACGAGGAGAATCCGAGGGCGAGGCAGAGGGGAAACCAAATGTGGGGAAGAGGAGAATCCGAGGGGTGGGAAGAGGAGAATCCGAGGGTGGGGAAGAGGAGAATCTGAGGGTGGGGAAGAGGAGAATCCGATGGTGGGGACAAGGGCAATCCGAGGGGGGGGGCAGAGGAGAAACCAAGGGGGGGAAGAGGGGAAACGGAGGGCAGGGAAGAGGGGTATCCGAGGGGTGGGAAGAGGGGAAACCGAGGGTGGGGAACAGGAAAATCCGAGGGCGGGGGGGGGGGGGGGGAAAGAGGAGAATCTGAGGGGGGGGAAGAGGGGAATGAGAGGGGGGGGGAAGAGGAGAATCCGAGGGTGGGGAAGAGGAGAATCCGAGGGCAGGGGGGGGGGGAAAGAGGAGAATCCGAGGGGGGGGAAGAGGGGAATCTGAGGGGGGGGGAAGAGGAGCATCCGAGGGTGGGGAAGAGGGGAATCCGAGGGTGGTGAAGAGGAGAATCTGAGGGCGGGGAAGAGGAGAATCCGAGGGGTGGGAAGAGGAGAATCCGAGGGTGGGGAAGAGGAGAATCTGAGGGTGGGGAAGAGGAGAATCCGCGGGTTGGGAAGAGGAGAATCCGAGGGTTGGGAAGAGGAGAATCCGAGGGTGGGGAAGAGGAGAATCCGAGGGTGGGGAAGAGGAGAAACCGAGGGGTGGGAAGAGGAGAATCCAAGGGTTGGGAAGAGGAGAATCCGAGGGCGGGGAAGAGGGGAATCCGAGGGCGGGGAAGAGGGGAATCCGAGGGCCGGGAAGAGGAGAATTCGAGGGCGGGGAAGAGGGGAATCCGAGGGTGGGGAAGAGGAGAATCCGTGGGCGGGGAAGAGGAGAATCCGAGGGGTGGGAAGAGGAGAATCCGAGGGTGGGGAAGAGGAGAATCCGAGGGCGGGGAAGAGGAGAATCCGAGGGCGGGGAAGAGGGGAAACCGAGGGCAGGGAAGAGGGGAATCCGAGGGCCGGGAAGAGGAGAATCCGAGGGCGGGGAAGAGGGGAAACCGAGGGCAGGGAAGAGGGGAATCCGAGGGCCGGGAAGAGGGGAAACCGAGGGTGGGGAAGAGGAGAATCCGAGGGGTGGGAAGAGGAGAATCCGAGGGCGGGGAAGAGGAGAATCCGAGGGCAGGGAAGAGGGGAATCTGATGGCCGGGAAGAGGAGAAATCGAGGGTGGGGAAGAGGAGAAACCGAGGGCGGGGAAGAGGAGAATCCGAGGGTGGGGAAGAGGAGAAACCGAGGGCGGGGAAGAGGAGAATCCGAGGGTGGGGAAGAGGAGAATCCGAGGGTGGGGAAGAGGAGAATCCGAGGGTGGGGAAGAGGAGAATCCGAGGGCGGGGAAGAGGAGAATCCGAGGGTTGGGAAGAGAAGAATCCAAGGGCGGGGAAGAGGAGAATCCGGGGGTTGGGAAGAGGAGAATCCAAGGGCAGGGAAGAGGGGAATCCAAGGGCCGGGAAGAGGAGAAATCGAGGGGTGGGAAGAGGAGAATCCGAGGGCGGGGAAGAGGAGAATCCGAGGGCGGGGAAGAGGGGAAACCGAGGGTGGGGAAGAGGAGAAATCGAGGGCGGGGAAGAGGAGAATCCGAGGGTGGGGAAGAGGAGAAATCGAGGGTGGGGAAGAGGAGAATCCGAGGGCGGGGAAGAGGAGAATCCGACGGCGGGGAAGAGGAGAATCCGAGGGTGGGGAAGAGGAGAAATCGAGGGCGGGGAAGAGGAGAATCCGAGGGCGGGGAAGAGGAGAATCCGACGGCAGGGAAGAGGAGAATCCGAGGGTGGGGAAGAAGAGAAATCGAGGGCGGGGAAGAGGAGAATCCGAGGGCGGGGAAGAGGAGAATCCGAGGGTGGGGAAGAGGAGAAATCGAGGGCGGGGAAGAGGAGAATCCGAGGGCGGGGAAGAGGAGAATCTGAGGGTGGGGAAGAGGGGAAACCGAGGGTGGGGAAGAGGAGGATCCGAGGGCGGGGAAGAGGGGAAAACCGAACTTCCCTTCTTGGCCCCCATGTTAACTGATTGTTAATGATCTCTCTCCTCAGGTACTGTCCCCCATCCCTTCAAATCTGCCGTCATCACCTCTCTCAATAAAAGAACCCTTGACCCCCTCCATCCTTGCAAACTACCGCCCCATCTCCAACCTCCCTTCCCTCTACAATGTCCTTGAACGTGCTGTCGCTTTCCAAATCCATGCCCATCTTGCCCGATATTTCATGTTTGAATCCGTCCGATCAGGTTTCCACCCCTGCCACAGTACCAAAACGTCTCTCAACGTCATAAATGAAATTCTATGTGATTGTGGCCGTGGTAAACTATCGCTCCTCATCCTTCTCGACCTGTCTGCAGCCTTTGACATGGTTGACCTGACCATCCTCCCCCAACGCCCGTCCTCTGTCGTCCAGCTGGGTGGGACTGCACCCCAGTTAGCCTAACATCTGTCATTGGGAAAATGCTAGAGTCCTTCATTAAGGAAGCAGTAGCAGGGCATTTGGAAAATCATAATGCAGTCAGGCAGAGTCAGCATGGTTTTATGAAAGGGAAATCATGTTTAACAATTTGCTGGAGTTCTTTGAGGATGTAACAAGCAGGGTGGACAAAGGTGAAACAGTAGCTGTGGTATATTTGGATTTCCAGAAGGGATTCAATAAGGTGCCACATAAAAGGTTACAGCATAAGATAAGAGCTCACGGAATTGGGGGTAATATATTAGCATGGATAGAGAATTGGTTAACTAACAGAAAGCAGAGAGTCAGGATAAATGGGTCATTTTCTGGTTGGCAAACGGTAACTAGTGGGGCGCCACAGGGATCGGTGCTGGGGCCTCAAATATTTACAATCTACATTAACAACTTGGATGAAGGGACCGAGTGTAATGTAGCCCAGTTTGCGGATGATACAAAGATGGGTGGGAAAGCAAGTTGTGCAGAGGACTCAAAGAATCTGCAAAGGGATATAGACAGGCTAAGTGAGTGGGCAAACATTTGGCAGATGGAGTATAATGTGGGAAAGTGCGAGGTTATGCAATTTGGCAGGAAAAATAAAAAAGCAAATTATTATTTAAATGGAGAGAGATTACAAAATGCTACAGTTCAGAGGGACCTGGGGGTCCTTGTGCATGATACACAAAAAGTTAGTATGCAGGTACAGCAAGTAATCAAAAAGGCAAATAGAATGTTGGCCTTTATTTCAAGGAGGTTGGAGTATAAAAACTGCGTATAGTTTTGGTCTCCTTATTTAAGGAAGGATATACTTGCATTGGAGGCAGTTCAGAGACGATTCACGAGGTTAATTCCAGAGATAAGGGGGTTGACTTATGAGGAAAGGTTGAGCAGGCTGGGCCTATACTCATTGGAATTTAGAAGAATGAGAGGTGATCTTATTGAAACATATAAGATACTGAGGGGGCTCGACAAGGTAGATGCAGAGAGGATGTTTCCCCTCGTGGGGAAATCTAGAACTCGGGGGCACAGTTTTAGGATAAAGGGTCACCCTTTTAGAACTGAGATGAGGAGGAATTTCTTCTCTCAGAGGGTCGTATATCTGTGGAATTCTCTGCCCCAGAGAGCCGTGGCGGCTGGGTCATTAAATACATTTAAGGCGGAGATAGACAAATTTTTGCAAGATAAGGGAGTGAAGGGTTATGGGGAGCGGGCGGGGAAGTGGCTTTGAGCCCAAGATCAGCCATGATCTTATTAAATGGCGGAGCAGGCTCGAGGGGCCAAGTGGCCTATTCCTGCTTCTATTTCTTATGTTCTTATGTTCACCTGGTTCCATTCTTATCTATCTAATTGTAGCCAGAGAATCACCTGCAATTGCTTCTCTTCCCGTTCCCGCACCATTACCTTTGGTATCGTCCAAGGATCTATCTTTGGCCCCCTCCTATTTCTCATCTACATGCTGCCCCTCGGCGACATCACCCAAAAACTGACCCTTACCCCAGGTCCAGCAGGCAGGCTGTTACTCAACACTGACCCTTACCCCAGGTCCAGCAGGCAGGCTGTTACCCCAGGTCCAGCAGGCATGCTGTTACCCAACACTGACCCTTACCTCAGGTCCAGCAGGCAGGCTGTTACCCAACACTGACCTTTACCTCAGGTCCAGCAGGCAGACTGTTACTCAACACTGACCCTTACCCAGTATGATCCACACAGAAATAAAGCACAAATATCTATGGAGAGGCTGTAAGCAGCCTTTTGATTCCAGTTTGCCTCAGTCGGTAGCACTCTTGCCTCCAAGTCAGAATGTCCTGGGTTCTAAGACCTAGCCAGCAGCTTGAGCCCATAATCTAGGCTGTCACTCCAGTGCAGTACTGAGAAAGTGCTGCACTGTTGGAGGTGCTGCTTTCGGATTAGATTTTAAACGGAGCCTGCCTTCTCAGTTGGGTATAAAAGATCCCGTGGCACTAGTTGAAGAGGAGCAGGGGAGTTCTCCCGGTGTCCTGGCCAGTAGTTATCCCTCAATCAACACATAAAAACAGATTATCTGGTCATTTATCTTATTGTTGTCTGTGGGACCTTGCTTTCTGCAAATTGGTTGCCATGCTTCCTACATTACAACACTGACTACACTTCTAAAACTACTTAATTGGCTGTAAAGAGCTTTGGGACGTCCTGAGGTTGTGAAAGGTGCTATAGGAACATAGGAACAGGAGTAACAACAGAAAATGCTGGAAATACTCAGCAGGCCAGGCAGCATCCGTGGAGAGAGAATCAGAGTTAACGTTTCAGGTCTGGGACCCTTCATCAGAACTGGAAAAAGCTGGAGATGTAACAGATATTAAGCAGGTGCAGAGACGGGGTGGGGGGGGGGGGGCGGTTAGGAGGGGAGGAAGAAATAGAAAGAACATCTGTACTTTTGTAAGAGGCAGGAAAGATAAAATGTTGCAAATGGGAATGGCAAAAATCATACTGCATGAAAAATGGGGGCAGGGATAATTATCTGAAATTGTTGAACTCAATGTTGAGTCTGGCAGGCTGCAAAGTGCCCAATCGAAAGATGAGGTGCTGTTCCTCGAGCTTACGTTGAGCTTCATTGGAACAGTGCAAGAGGCCGAGGACAGAGAGATCAGAGTGGGAGTGGAGTGGGAATTAAAGTGACAGGCGACAAGAAGCTCATGGTCACGCTTACAGATTGAACGGAGGTGTAGTGGAGATCTTTCATAGCTGTCTGGATATCCCAAATACATTTATGGATTTAGATCCCTCAGCATCTGCCTAAAGCTCTATATTTACCTCACCATCAATTTATGTCTGTGCCTGTCTGTATATATCTACTTGAAGCCTCTATATATTTTACCACACACTTTCTATTATATAAAATGAAAATATTTCTTGGCACTGCAGGTGAGATTTTGGTGGGATGGAGTGAGGAGTTGTCCAAAAAAAAGACACAACTAGCCCTGCACCATATGAATCTATATCTAATTAGTACTGAAATAGCCCATTTATATCATGGAATCGGTTCTGCAATATGGTGCAGATTTCTGGTTTCCCGATGTAAGAATAAGCACTTACGCAGAACTCTAACACATCCCTCAGAAATGCCCTAAAGCACTTCACATATAATGAATTAATGTGGTGGTTTTTTTTTTTCGCTCCTGGGATGTGGGCATCGCTGGCAAGGTCAGCATTTTTTGCCCATCCCGAATTGCCCTCGAGAAGGTGGTGGTGAGCCGCCTTCTTTAACCGCCGCAGTCCGTGTGCTGAAGGTACTCCCAAAGTGCTCTTAGGGAGAGTTCCAGGATTTTGACCCAGCGACGATGAAGGAATGGCGATATATTGCCAAGTCAGGATGGTGTGTAACTTGGAGGGGAACTTGGAGGTGGTGATGTTGCCATACGCCTGCCGCCCTTGTCCTTCTAGGTGGTAAAGGTCGTGGGTTTGGGAGGTGCCGTCGAAGAAGCCTTGGCGAGTTGCTGCAGTGCATCTTGTAGATGGTACACACTGTAGCCACGGTACGCCAGTGGTGGAGGGAGTGAATGTTTAAGATGATGGATGGGGTGCCGATCAAGTGGGCTACTTTGTCCTGGATGGTGTTGAGCTCCTTGAGTGTTGTTGGAGCTGCACTCATCCAGGCAAGTGGAGAGTATTCCATCACACCCCTGACTTGTGCCTTGTTGATGGTGGAAAGGCTCAGGGGAGTCAGGAGGTGAGACACTCACCACAGAATACCCAGCCTCTGACCTGCTCTTGTAGCCACAGTATTTATGTGGCTTGTCCAATTAAGTTTCTGGTCAATGGTCACCCCCAGGATATTGCTGGTAAGGGATTTGGGGATGGTAATGCCGTTGAATGTCAAGGGGCAGTGGTTAGACTCGTTCTTGTTGGAGATAGTCATTGCCTGGCACTTGTGTGGTGCGAATGTTACTTGCCACTTATCAGCCCAAGCCTGAATATTGTCCAGGTCTTGCTGCATGCGGGCATGGATGCCTTTATTATCTGGGGAGTTGCGAATGAAACTGAACACTGTGTAATATTCAGTGAACATCCCCGCTTCTGACCTTATGATGGAGGGAAGGTCATTGATGTAGCAGCTGAAGATGGTTGGGCCTAGGACACTGCCCTGAGGAACTCTTGCAGCGATGTCCTGGGGCTGAGTGATTGACAACCACGACCATCTTCCTTTGTGCTAGGTATAGCTCTAGCCAGTGGAGAGCTTTCCCCCTGATTCCCATTGACTTCAATTATACTAGGGCTCCTTGATACCACACTTGGTCAAATGCTGCCTTGATGTCAAGGGCAGTTACACAAGGGCACCTCACCCTTGGAATTCAGCTCTTTTGTCCATGTTTGGACCTAGGCTGTAATGAGGTCCTGATGGAACCCAAACTGAGCATCGGTGAGCAGGTTATTGGTGAGTAAGTGCCGCTTGATAGCACTGTCGACGACACCTTCCATCACTTTACTGATAATTGAGAGCAGACTGATGGGGCGGTAATTGGCCGGATTGGATTTGTCCTGCTTTTTGTGGACAGGACTTACCTGGACAGTTTTCCACATTGTTGGATAGATGCCAGTGCTGTAGCTGTACTGGAACAGCTTGGCTAGAGGCGTGGCTAGTTCTGGTGCACAAGTCTTCAGCACGACAGCTGGGATATTGTCGGGGCCCACAGCCTTTGCTGTATCCAGTGCGCTCAGCCATTTCTTGATATCACGTGGAGTGAATCGAATTGGCTGAAGACTGGCTTCTGTGATGGTGGAGACATCAGGAGGAGACAGATATGGATCATCCACTCGGCACTTCTAGTTGAGGATGGTTGCAAATGCCTTGTCTCTGCCTTGTCTTTTGCACTTGCTGGGCTCCGCCATCATTGAGGATGGGGATATTCATGGAGCCTCCTCCTCCTGTTAGTTGTTTAATTGTTCACCACCATTCACGACTGGATGTGGCAGGACTGCAGAGCTTTGATCTGATCCGTTGGTTGTGAGATTGCTTAGCTCTGTCTATAGCATGCTGCTTTTGCTGTTTAGCATGTATGTAGTCCTGTGATGCAGCTTCCCCAGGTTGGCATCTCATTTTTAGCTATACCTGGTTCTACTCCTGGCATGCTCTTCTACACTCCTCATTGAACCAGGGTTGGCACCCTGGCTTCATGGTAATGGTAGAGTGAGGGATATGCCGGGCCATGAGGTTACAGATTGTGGTGGAGTACAATTCTGCTGCTGCTGATGGCCCACAGCACCTCATGGATGCCCAGTTTTGAGCTGCTAGATCTGTTCTGAATCTATCCCATTTAGCACAGTGGTAGTGCCACACAACACGAGGGTGTCCTCAGTGTGAAGACAGGTTTTCGTCTCCACAAGGACTGTGTGGTGGTCACTGCTACCAATGCTGTCATGGACAGATGTATCTGCGACAGGTAGATTGGTGAGGACGAGGTCAAGTCGGTTTTTCCCTTGTGTTGGTTCTCTCACCACCTGTCACAGGCCCAGACTCGGCCAGCTCGGTCAGTAGTGGTGCTACCGAACCACTCTTGGTGATGGACATTGAAGTCCCCCACCCAGAGTACATTCTGTGCCCTTGCTACCCTCAGTGCTTCTTCCAAGTGGTGTTCAGCATGGAGGAGTACTGATTCATCAGCTGAGGGAGGGCAGTAGGTGGCAATCAGCAGGACCTATCTTTGCCCATGCTTGACTTGAAGCCATGAGACTCCCAAGGCAACTCCTTCCCGACTGTATACCACTGTACCACCACCTCTGGTGGGTCTATCCTGCCAATGGGACAGGACATACCCAGGGATGGTGATGGAGGAGTCTGAGACATTGGCTGAAAGGTATGATTCTGTGAATATGAGTATGTAAGGCTGTTGCTTGACTAGTCTGTGGGACAGCTCTCCCAATTTTGACACAAGTCCCCAGATGTTAGTGAGGAGGACTTTGCAGGGTTGACTGGGCTGGGTGTGCTGTTGTCATGTCCGAAGTCGGTGCCAAGGTCGATGCCGGGTGGTCCGTCCGGTTTTATTCTTATTATTGCTTTCTGTAATGGTTTGTTACAACTGTGTGGCTTGCTAGGCCATTTCAGAGGGCAATTAAGAGTCAACCACATTGCTGTGGGTCTGGAGTCTCATATAAGCCAGACCAGGTAAGGACGGCAGATTTCCTTCCCTAAAAGACATTAGTGAACCAGATGGGTTTTTACGACAATCCAATAGTTTCATGGTTACTGATACTAGCTTTTTATTCCAGATTTATTTAATGAACTGAATTTAAATTCCCCAGTTGCTGTGATGAGATTTGAACTCACGACTGCATCATTAGCCCAGGCCTCTGATTACTGGTCCAGTAAGTGAACATCTCTCCAAATGTTGACACAAGTCCCCACAAGTACCGTTCACTGAAAGCAACAGCTATTTTGCACACAGTTAATGTCCCACAAACATAAAATAAGATGAATGGCAGGCTAATCCATTTTTGGTGGCGTTGGTTGAGGGAGAACTGTTGGCTGGGACCCCAGGAGAACTTCCTGCTCTTCTTCAATTGGTGCCATGGGGTCTTTTATGCACACCTCAACCAGCAGACAATTTAAAATCTCACTTGAAAGACAGCATCTCCAACAATGCAGCATTCTCTCAGTGCTGTACTGGATGGGTATGGTAGTGCAGTGGTTATAGTAGTGGACTAGCAACCCAGAGGTCGTGAGCTCAAATTCCATTTACGCCAAAGTGAACTGCGCCAGAAAATTATATTGCAGCATGAAAGTGGCCAATTGTTGTAAAAACCCAACAAGTTCATTAATGGGATCCTTCCAGCACTACTTGGTCTGGCCTACATGTGACTCTAGTCCATACTTATGCTCTCGACTTTAACTGCCCTCTGAAGTGGCCTAGCACCATCACCACAACACTGAAGAAAACAATAAATGCAGCCTTGCCAGCCCGCATCCACAATACAAATTTTAAAAAGTCAGCCGAGATTATGCTTTGATTCTTCGAGTGGCCTCGATCTCTCAACCTTCTGACTGAGGAAGGGTAAGACTATTTACGTAAGGTGTACTGCTGGTCCTTGTAGTTGAAAAGAAGCCAGAACAGAGGAACGGCTCAGGATTTATGTAATAAAAACTGCTACCGGTAACCATATGTGAGAAAAGGAACAAGAGACAAAAGTGTAAAGAAGGAATGACACAGAGAGACAGAAAGGAGAAGATAGAGAGGGGAGAAGAAGGATTGAGAGACGTGGTGGGGGTGGGGAGGGGGGGGAAGGAATATTGGAGAGAGAGGAAAAGAGGGAATGACAGATGGAGAGAAAGAATGAAGGAATTAGAAGAAATGAGGGAGAGAGAGAGAATGAGAGATGGAAAAAGACAGGCTAGGAAAGTACGGGAGGAAGCCAATGAATGGGGGAAAGTTAAAGAGTGACACAGGAGGAGGAAATGAGAGAGGGAAAGAAAAGCATGAGAGACTACAATGTTGATTTCAAGGTAATGGTTGGAAATAAAAGTTTATTGTCTAACTCTGGAGCCGTTCCTCCATTCTGGCTTCTTTTCAACTGCAAGAACCAGCAGTACACTGTGATAGGTTTCAAACTTTTTTGCATGCCGTACTTAAACTAATTGTGGTTCCAGTGGGAACAACAGCAAGCACACTACTACATATTAAACTGGAATCTGCGGCTCATTTGTCAAGATACAGTTTCTTTTAACAACTCTTTGAGCTTTGAGAAATTGGTCACGTCTGGACTATTTGACTTGACAAAATGATTTACTGTATGATGCAGTGTTTAGGGACAGGCTGAAGAGGGAGACTGTCACTGGGGTTACCACGTTCTGCCAATTCCAAGGGCAGCCAGCACCTATAGAACCATACCCATTGTTAGTCAGCTCTGAGGGCACCCAGCACCTAGAGAACCATTCTCAGCATGAGTCAGCTCCGAGGGCAGCCAGACCATAGAACCATACCTAGTATTAGTCAGCTCCGAGGGCAGCCAGCCCATAGAACCACACCCAGCATGAGTCAGCTCCGAGGGCAGCCAGCACCTATATAACCACACCCAGTATTAGTCAGCTCTGAGGGCAGCCAGCCCATAGAATAATACCCAGCATGAGTCAGCTCTGAGGGCAGCCAGCACCTATAGAACCACACCCAGTATTAGTCAGCTCCGAGGGCACCTAGCACCTATAGAACCACACCCAGTATTAGTCAGCTCCGAGGGCACCTAGCACCTATAGAACCACACCCAGTATTAGTCAGCTCCGAGGGCAGGCAGCCAATAGAACCACACCCAGTATTAGTCAGCTCCGAGGGCAGCCAGCCCATAGAGCCACACCCAGCATGAGTCAGCTCCGAGGGCACCTAGCACCTGTAGAACCACGCCCAGTATTAGTCAGCTCCGAGGGCAGCCAGCCCATAGAACCACAGCCAGTATTAGTCAGCTCCGAGGGCAGCAGCCCATAGAACCACAGCCAGTATTAGTCAGCTCCAAGGGCAGCCAGCCCATAGAACCACACCCAGTATTATTCAGCTCCGAGGGCAGCAGCCCATAGAACCACAGCCAGTATTAGTCAGCTCCAAGGGCAGCCAGCACCTATAGAACCACACCCAGTATTAGTCAGCTCCGAGGGCAGCCAGTCCATAGAACCACACCCAGTATTATTCAGCTCCGCGAGCAGCCAGCCCATAGAACCATTCCCAGCATGTGTCAGCTCCTTTAGGAGAGCGGGGAATTAATTGTAGGGGTAAAATGGTTTTCTAACTGTGACATGAATATTGTAATAAAAATGTCAATATTGACAAGTAAAAACACCAAAAGCAGTTGCTTTTTTCACTAATATCTCTAAAAAGCAATAAGAATTCTCTTTTTATTCTAATCTCCCAAATATTTCAGTTTGATGCACAGCACCTCCTCTATCCTAATGCTGCTTGATGTCTAGGCAACCAGAACTGCTTTTTTCCCCTTTTCCCAAGGCAGTGGAGTGATTCAAACTCATTATCATTTGGTAGCTGGCCAACTATCGCATTTTCGGGAAATCCTCCCTCAACTAGTTAGTGTTAAAAACACTCTCTCAATCAATTTGAAAGTACTGTATATTCATGTGCAGCATGTAATCAGGCCACTCAACCTGCAGGCTGTCACTTTAAATGGACAATCGTACATAAGTGTTGTAAATACCCCCAATTTATATTGTTGGAAACAGGTCCAGGGTAAATGGGTGTTGCGTGAGGAGAGATTTGTCTCATTTTCTAGTGTGAGAGACTGGTTACCGACATATTTTTGAAGAGCAGAAAATCCTTTCTTTAGACAAAACATACCGTCCCAATTTATCTTTGCCCTGCTGGTTGCAGGTAAAAGGGCCAGTTTTTCTCTCCCCTGACCCCGAATAGCACCTAAAAAATACGTGCAATGCGGAGGAAGAATGCGTACTCGTCCTTTGCTCCTGAGCAGCACTGCACCCAAACTTCCTATTCTGGTATCTGCACCTGACTGTGCCTGCAGGGGGTGTAGCAACATAAATTTCAGGCAAATTAACTTCAGAGGCCTTTGCACCCAGATCTCCTTTAAAACTGCTCCTATAAAAACCCTGTGCAACTGATTACTGAGCTACTGTTTGGGTGCTCTCAGTCTTAAGGGATGGGCTGGTATCATCAAGATAGGTCCAGTTTTCCTGTTTTGGAACTTGTTACAGAACACTGTTTGATCCTCTGAAACAGAGACAGTGTTCCAGGGGTGCGCAACCCCATACTTTTCCTCTTTGGCAAAATGGTTAATTTGGAGGCATATGAGGGGAAACAACCACAAGCCCCTTGACAGCTGCTGAAGCCTTTCCCCTGAGACTCTCCTGAGCCATTAAGAACCGTTTCCCTACCACAGAGTGGGAATGGCTCCTCTCCTTCACTGTACAGCTGCTCCAAGCAACCTGTAATAAAAGAAAGCCTCACAGTCAAACCAGCTCCCTCCCCCTACTCCCGCAGCAGCGTACCTTGATGCGCATGCTTGCTTTCCATGTTCCTCCACTTACTGTTTGGCAGCATAATGCTGTCCTCTCACCTCCAGACAGCAGGAGTGGCCAGACTGTTGGGGTGCCCAGACTACAGGGGTACCCAGACTGTAGGGGTGGCCAGACTGTTGGGGTACCCAGACTGTTGGGGTGATCAGACTGCAGGGGTGGCTAGACTGCTGGGGTGCCCAGACTGTTGGGGTGCCCAGACTGTTGGGGTGGCCAGACTGTAGGAGTGGCCAGACTGTTGGGGTGCCCAGACTACAGGGGTACCCAGACTGTAGGGGTGGCCAGACTGTTGGGGTGCCCAGACTGCAGGGGTGGCCAGACTGCAGGGGTGGCCAGACTGCTGGGGTGCCCAGATTGTTGGTGTGCCCAGACTGTAGGGGTGGCCAGACTGCAGGGGTGCCCAGACTGCAGGGGTGGCCAGACTGCAGGGGTGGCCAGACTGCTGGGGTGCCCAGATTGTTGGTGTGCCCAGACTGTAGGGGTGGCCAGACTGCAGGGGTACCCAGACTGTAGGAGTGGCCAGCCTGTTGGGGTGCCCAGACTATTGGGGTGCCCAGACTGCCAGACTGTAGGGGTGCCCAGGCTGTAGGGGTGGCCAGATGGTAGGGGTGTTCAGACTGTAGGGGTGGCCAGACTGCTACTGCCATTCCGGTCATGGCACAATAGCACGAACACCGTCACAGGGGGCGGAGCCTTTAAATACACATGAAGACCACCGATGTACAAATCACAGCTTCCGGCACATTGAATCAAATTACAACCTTACTGCAATTCATAAGTAGCTGCTCCAATAAAAATCCTGCCCATTATCTTCAAAAAAAAAATCTTCTAGCTCTCTTTTGGGTCTTTCATTTAACCTGCCCCATTAACATTTCTGCTGCCTTTAAGACCCGGGCATACTGCCCAGATGTGTGTCCCCTCTATTTAAATGAGGGCCTACAGGAAGTCCCACCTTATTTCCAATGTGTTGCACTTACATTGTTCGCAGTCAGCACTGGGGGAGGTAGATCACCCCTTGTGACTCATATTGGGGTATGGCTTATGGGTATCGATAGTCCCATTCAAGGAAGCGTTCTTTATTTATGAGCCTAAACTGCTTTGCTGCTCTGTGGGAGGAAAGATTAGCCTAGGTTTTCCGATCGGCATTGCTTTAACCTGTTCGAAATGAATGGGTTAATGGTGGCGTTATTGGAAAATCCAGCTTAGTATCCTGATTTCTGCTTGCATTTTCTTCCAATCTCTGGTTTCACTTGAGGGAGGAAGGGAGGTGATGGAAATATGGGTCGCGGCACAAACTTGAGAGAAAGAACATAAAGAAAAATGGGAAATGAACCAGGACAGATAAGAGAAGTAAGCATTGGGGAACATCTAGGCAATAGCGATTACAACATAACGGGCCAGAAATTCAGATCGAGGGCTTGCCGCGCGTGCAAGCCCCTGATATGCACTTACCCGACGCGCTGGCCGTTGACCTCCAGGGACGCCTGGAATTCGATTTTGAAAAAGAAGAATCCCGGGCAGCGTCTGACGTCACGCCGCCCAGGAGTGCAGCCAGTGCGAAGCCTGTAGCGCGCTGTGCAACTGAGACACGCCCCTTGAGGTCTCAGTTTAACAGGACACGGCCCCAATGTTTCTGCCAAGCTGCTAAGCATTTTTACATGCAAAGCAGCAGTTTAAATAGGTTTTTGGAAGTTTATTGAAGATTTTGGTAACTTTTATAAACTTTTAAAAACGTTTACATTATTTTGAAGAATCTGAAGTAGTTTTAAACAGAATTAAAGCAATTTAAAGACTTTTAAAAGCCCTAAAAGAATTTTTTTAATTCCATTTATTTATTTAGCAATGTCGTCGTCATACATGTCTTCACACTGTTCCCTTTGGGGAACTGTATGAAGTGGTGGAAGGATTTATGGCTATGATTAATGCTCATTCCGTGACCGTAACCATCTTTGAACCAGCCATTAGGGCGGTTAGTCCTATGGCGGGAGGGTTTTACGGGCTCCCACAATCTATACAAGGAGGGGGAGCCACCCACACCCACGGACGCAAATATCCCACTGGATGTCAACCCAGAATTTAGAGCCGGAGCTCCGACTCCACTTGCCGGGACTGTCTGGAGCGGGGTTCGAAACCCGACCCCGTCTGGCCCAGTGGCGGGGATCCTACCGCTACGCCAAAGGCCCAATCCGATTAGCAAAGTGAAATGGCTGGAATGAGCACAATTCACGGCATTAAAAGAACTCACAATTGAACTGATGATGACCTCAGCAATCTCCTCAACGAGGTGGAGGCGCAGCGCCTGCTCATCATTGGTAATGAGAAGTCAAAGGCGCCGCAAAAAAGGCAGATGATAGCTTGGTCTTTCAAGTGGCAGCATAGGGCTCCAGTCACGGGGAGGGAAAAGGCGCAGGAAACGTATGGGTGTCACCTTTTGTGCAGAGTGGGCCTTTTGCGTAGCAGTAAGCATCCCTGCCGCTGGGCCAGAAGGAGTAGGGTTTCGAACCCCACTCCAGACAGTCCCGGCAAGTGGAGTCGGAGCTCCAACTATAAATTCTGGGTGGACATCCAGCGGGATACTTGCGCCCGTGGTTGTGGGTGGCCCCCCCCCTCAGATGGGTTGTGGGAGCCTGTAAAACCCTCACGCCATAGGACTAACCACCCTAATGGCTGGATCAAAGATGGTTACGGTCACGGAATGAGCGTTAATCACGGCCATAAATCCTTCCACCACTTCATACAGTTCCCGAAAGGGAACAGTGTGAGGATACGTACGACGATGACCTCTTGCGCAATGCACCTCCTTGGACCCTCAGTCGCAGATGCGAGGGGGCAAATCGTGCAATTGTTAAATTTTTCATTTTATTGACATGTAAAATGTTGGCCCAGTAATTCCCTTCCAAATGCGCGAGTACAGTCGGGGTACTTACGCATCTGGCCGGAGGAAATGCCGGTTTTCAGCATGCATAGTGCATGTGGGGAAAACCGGCATTTCCTGTCCTCTGAACGAAGGGGTTCAGAGGCAGAACGCATGCGACTGCACAGGCAGCGCGTGCGCAGTAAAATTCGCCGCTTTCATTCATGCTTTCAGTGAGGTCAAGTCCTTACAACTTACACATGAAAAAAGCATGGGTACAGTTGCTCCAGAGGCTGCGGAGGAAGATATTTCTTATCGTGGAGCTTCTGAAAGTATGTATGTCTGTATATATTCCTTTGCGTGTTATGTATATATTCCTTTACTTATGTGTATGAATGTATTATTTAATTATGACTTTCAGAGAAAGTAACTTATTGGAAAATCATAATTAAAAACATACATTCATACACATAAGTAAAGGAATATAAAACATACATACATATACGTAAAGGAATATATGCGGACATACATACATAATTACTTATTACTGATGAAAAGTTTCTTTCTTAAAAGTGCTGGAAATGTTACATTACTCATTTTAGAACACTCATTTTCACATTCAATTCACACAGCCACAATTGCTCCTTCTACCTACCGTTCTGAAAACCCGTTTAAAAAAAAAAATTTAAACTTTAAAACTTACTTAAAATTTCTTAAAATAATTTCCCTCCCTTTCCCAAACAAAAATATTGCCTTTCAGAAGCTCCACGATAAAATATATCTTCCTCCGCAGTCTTGGAGCAACTTTACACATGCTTTTTTCAAGTGTAACTTGTAAGGACTTACCCTCACTGAATCCATGAATGAAATCGACGAAGTTCACTGCGCAAGCGCTGCCTGTGCAGTCGCACGCGCTGTGCCTCTGAACCCCTTCGTTCAGAGGACTGGAAATGCCGGCGTTCCCCGCATGCGCTGTGCATGCTGAACGCCGGCATTTCCACCGGCCAGATGTGTGAGTACCCAAACCGTACTCACGCATTTGGACCCGAATTTCTGGCCCAATAAGGTTTAAGAGTTTAAGATAAAGATTTAGAAGAATGTAAGTAAGACAAAGACCAAAGTAGTAAATTGGAAAAAAGCTGATTTTAGGAGATGAGAGTGGAACTAGGGAAAGTAAACTGGAAAAATTTACTGACATAGAAATAGAACAGCAGTAGGAAACAGTTAAAACGGTGATCTAGAGTCCAGGTGAAATGTATCCCACTAAAAAGCAAGAACAAACTAGCCAGTAATAACACACTATTCATGAATAAAGAAATAAGGGCAAAATTGAAACTGGAGAAAAAGGCATGCAATAAGTACATAGACAACAAAGGAGAGGATGACAAAATGGGATACAAAACGGTTAGGAAAGTAGTAAAAAAAAAATTAAGACAAAGAGAAACTCCGAAATTAAATTATCAAGGAATATAAAAAGAAATAGTAAGGTACTCTACAGACATATAAATAACAAAAAAAAAATCAGGATTGGGGTTCGGCTGCTAAGGGATACACACGATAAACTTACAGGTAATGACAGTGAAATGGTGGAAATATTGAATAAATACTTTGGCCTAGAAATTGGGTTGGGGCGCCAAAGTGGCGCAAAAGTCGCCTGAGCGCAGGATTTAGTGCAGCGATCGGAGTGATACCGATCGCCAGAAATTCAGTTTCAGTGCCCCTCGAGGGAGGCGGGGCGAGGCTTGAGGCGCTCCGCGTCCCTCTTAGGGCGCTGAAACTGAATATCGCAGCGCAACGTGCCGCAGCACCACACGCTGCGGCACGGCACGCTGCAGTACTGCAGGCCTTCCTCCCACTGTTAAGGGGGAGGTGCCTGCAACAGCGCGATCCCCGCTCGCGAGTGCCGGCAAATGAGCCCGGCACCAAGGAGAAGTGCTGGGCTTTCGGGAAACAGCCGGCAATGCCGCGGGGGGGGGGTGGTTAGGAGGCCGGGGACGGAGGTGCTGGCAGGCGGCCGCCGAAAAAGCGGCCGCCCCGCACCTCCACCTTAACTTGCGCCGCTGCCGGTACAGTAAGGCCCCGTGAACCGGGCGCGGGTAGCGAGCGGCGCAACTGCGGCGTTCGCGACCAAATATCGCGAACGGGGCATGGATGGGGCGCTGCGCACACCGATGACATCATCGGTGGCGGCGCAGCGCAAATCCCTAACGCCACCATTAGCGCCCCTACTGAATATCACCGGAGACACAGCCAGTGGCGCTACAGCCACTGACTGCCTCTTTAGGCGCTAACAGGTGGCGCTACTCACCCAATTTCTCCCCCTTTGTCTCAGTATTTACCAGCGAGACTAACGTGGCGGACATGACATTAGAAGAGATCAAAAAAAATATAAAGACATTTAATATGGAAAGGGAGGAGATAATTGATAAACTAATCAAACTTAGAGAAGCTAAAACCCCTGGTCCAGATGGATTGCATCCATGGATATTAAAAGTAATTAGGGAAGAGATAGCAGAGGCACTATTACATATATATATAGATTCATTAGAATAGGGAATAGTTCATGAGGACTGGCGGACAGCTAATGTGATTCCTATACATAAAAAGGGAGATAGAACAAGTTCAGGGAACTATAGACCAATTATCTTAATGTCGGTGGTAGGAAAGATAATGGCATCCTTACTCACGGATATAGTAGGAAAAAATCTAGAAACTGAAAATATAATAAAGAGTAGTCAGCACAGATTCCAAAATGGAAGGTCATTTTTGACCAGCCTTATTGAATTCTTTGAAGAAGTAACAGAAAGGGTAGAGAAGGGTAATGCAGGAGACATAGTATATTTGGATTTCCAAAAAGCCTGTGATAAGGTACCACACAGCAGACTCATGACTAAGGTCAGAACATGTGGAGTCAAGGGACAGAATGGAGAGCAAGCTGGCTTCAAAATAGAAGAGAGAGAGTAGGGATTAAAGGTAGTTACTCAGATTGGCAATGGTGGGAAGTGGTGTTGCACTGCCTCTGAGGCAAGTATATCCTTTCTCAGACAAGAAGACCAAAACTGTGCACAGTATTCCAGGTGTGGTCTCACCAAAGCCCTGTACAATTGTAGCAAGACTTCCTTACTCTTGTACTCCAACCCCCCTTGCAATAAAGGTCAACATACCACTTGCCTTTCTAATTGCTTGCTGTACCTGCATGCTAACTCTCTCAGAGGGCTGGATTTTCAATGAGGAGGTGGGACTACAACTTTTGGGGTTGTAGTCCCACCTCTATCGAGTTCTAGCCAACCCACATGATTTTGACTTGATTGACCTTGTTGAGCCCGCCAGTGGACTCAGCAGGCCAATTAAGGTCCACCCGGCAACAGGTGACGTCACAGATTGAAATTTCATCTGTCAAGACCTTTTGACAGATGAAATATCAGCGTTTCACAGCTGTTTGAAGCTGTCAAACACTGACAATCTGTACTCCAGGTTAATTCCTTCCTCTCAGGATGATTTAGAGATCTCCCCGGAACAGAAAGCAGAGGCTGCAGATTTTGACAGCTGGCGGGCATTCTGCTTTCTGTGCCAGTGAGATGAGGGACTCCCGAGACCTGAAGGAAGGAAAGCTGTAAAGGTAAGTAAAGGTTAGTAGAACTTCTTTAAACACTTTACACACACCAAACACACTTACCTCTGCACTCATGCACCCATCACTCACCTGAACACCGGACATCTCGACCCCTCCAAGCCCTTCATTCCGACGGCCCACCTCACTAATTTGGCGTGGTTTGGAGCCATCGGGAATCCCACATTTCAACAATGAAAATAGGGATTAGGCTAAAAACTGCCTATTAACTACCTGTTAACAGACAGTTAATTGGCACTAATCCCCTTCCCGCCTCAGGGAAGTGGGTCCCAGTGCGGGGTGGGTACCCGCCTCCTTTGAAACTGGCATGGAGGCGGGTTGGGGGTGGGATGGGGTCGGGACTCCCGATTTCGGGATTTTAAATCCCCACATGCCTCCAATCCCGACTCCACGGCCCAATGAAAATCCAGCCCTCTGTGTTTCATGTACAAGGACACCCAAATCCATTTGAACACCAATATTTAATAGTTTCTCACCATTTAAAAAATATTCTGTTTTTCTATTCTTCCTACCAAAGTGTGGAGATGCCGGTGTTGGACTGGGGTGGACAAATGTGAGAAGTCACACAACACCAGGTTATAGTCCAACAGCTTTATTTGATTTGAAAGCTTGTGATTTCAAATAAAGCTGTTGGACTATAACCTGGTGTTGTGTGACTTCTCACATTTGTCCTACCAAAGTGAATAACCTCACATTTTCCCACATTATACTCCATCTGCCAGTGTCTTGCCCACTCACTTAACCTGTCTATATCCCTTTGCAGACTGTGTATCCTCCTCACAGCTTACTTTCCCACCTAGCTTTGTATCGTCAGCAAGCGTCCCAAACCCACAAACTCTACCACCTAGGACAAGGGCAGCAGGCGCATGGGAACACCACCACCTGCAAGTTCCCCTCCAAGTCACACACCATCCTAAGTTGGAAATATATTGCCGCTCCCATCATCGTTGGGTCAAAATTCTGGAACTCCCTCCCTAACAGCATGTGGGAGTACCTTCACCTCACGGACTGCAGAGGTTCAAGAAAGCGGCTCACCACCACCTTCTCAAGGGCAATTAGGGATGGGCAATAAATGCTGGCCTTGCCAGCAATGCCCACATCCTATGAATGAATAATAAAAAAACTTGGATACATTACACTTGGTCGCTTCATCTATGTCATTGATATAGATTCTTTACCCAGAGAGTGGTAGTTGTGGCGAATAGCACAGATGCATTTAAGGGGAAGCTAAATAAACACATGAAGGAGAAAGGAATAGAAGGATATGTTAATGGGGTTAGTTGATGCAGGGTAGGAGGAGGCTTGTGTGGAGCATAAACACCGGAATGGACGTGTTGAGCCGAATGGCCTGTTTCTGTGCTGTACATACTTTGTAATACTTTGTAACTCAAATGCACTAATAAATCCAACAAGTGTTACCACCTGTAATATTATCACTCAACTCTCAGAAAGGCCTTTAATCCAGACAGTTCTAAAATTATATTTGCCATTTTGATTTTGTTCATTGTTTATTGTTCAGTTGACAGCTTAAAACAATTCTTTTGCTGTCTTGTGGTTGTCTTTTGGATGAATTGATACTGTGTGATAAACAAACCTTGCACTACATTTTAATGCAACTCCTCCCCCAGTCTTGACAGCTTCAAGATGCTTTTATCTTATAGTACAAACTGGCTGCAGCCTGTCGATGTATCCCACAGAGATGGGGGCACTCTGTCAATATGGATTGGGGCACTATGAAAGGTCACCCAGTCAAGGAAATCAGATAAACTGAGGCTGAACCACTGGGAATCCACTAACATCTAGTCCCCATCCGTGACCCACCAATAGCAGCTGGCTGGCCCATGGGCAGCAAAGCCCTGCCCCCTCCCCAATAGATCCTACAGTGTGCTCCAACCCACATGAATAGGGTAACCGAAAGCCCCGGTGGCACAGCTAAAGTTTACCAGGCAGCGGGCACAGCAGCAGACTGTACCAGAAGGCATGGTGATAACTGCCATTCCCTGGAGTCAGATCCCCAAGGTTGGTCTGTAACAATCAGCCACTCAGCAACGCTCCCTCGCCACCACAGCACACCATGTGGACTGCACTATCACTGTAATACATGTCAGTGTGGAGCCAAAGAACAATTCCAAGAAAATAAAACTTCTCCCGAAGGCTCAACTGGTAAATGTAACAAAGCCCTACAGAATCAAAGGTCCCCCCCCCCTCCCCCAGTTCCCAGCTCAATCCCCGGTCTGCGCTGAGTGAGCAGAGGTGACAATAGGGATCCTGGATCTCAGTGTCTCTGGATTAGGGAGGAAGTAAGACCAGCCAGGGTTTCCATCCCTAATCACTATCTCGCTGTCCCTCACCACACCACTGTTGAGCAATGTGCCGATGCTCACTGTCCAGGCTCACCCATGAAGAAAGCCTACTTGGCTGAGGCACTGGAAGGTGCCCAGTGCACATGGAAGTGTACCTTAGTGGGAGTCAATGCCATCAAAAAGGGGGGAAAAAAAGCTGAGAACTGACGCATAACTTTATATACTGTCATCTCTCTATCAAATCCAGTATACCAGAGATGAATATATGACACTTTTGTTCAATAATATATATATATATGCAGCCGTCTATTCCTTATAATATACACGAGATAAAAGATACACACTATAATACTCCCCTATACTATATACAGACCCTGCTATTTGTCCATAACACACAAAGTACCAATGCTCCTCCATAATATGTAGGGTCTTCTATTCCCCTATAAAATATACAGATCAGTTATTCCCTATACTATACACAGATCATTTATTCCCCTATAATATACACAGTTTGGTTATTTCCCCATAATACACTCAGATCAGTTATTCCCTATAATATACACAGATCGGTTATTCCCCTATAATATACACAGATCGGTTATTCCCCTATAATATACACAGATCGGTTATTCCCCTAGAATATACACAGATCGGTTATTCCCCTATAACATATACAGATTGGTTATTCCCCGATAATGGACAGTTTGGTTATTCCACTATAATATAAACACATCGGATATTCCCCATAATACATAGATGAGTTATTCCCCTATAATATACACAGATCGGTTACTTCCTATAATACACAGATCGGTTATTCCGCTACAATATAGCAAGATCGGTTATTTCCCTATAATATACACGGATCGGTTATTCCCTATAATTCACAGATCGATTATTCAGCTACAATATACACAGATTGGTTACTCCCCTAAAATATACACAGATTGGTTATTCCCCTATAATACACGTGGATTGGTTAGTCCCCTATAATATACACAGATCCATTGTTCCGCTATAATATACACAGATCGGTTAATCCCTAGAATATACACAGATTGGTTATTCCCTATATCACACAGATCGGTTATTCCCCTATAATATACACACAGATCGGCTATTCCCCTATAATATACACAGATCGGCTATTCCCCTATAATGTACGCTGATCATTTATTCCACTATAATGTACACAGATTGGTTATTCCTCTATAATACACACAGATCGGTTATTAACCGATAATATACACAGATCGGTTATTCAGCTACAATATACACAGATCGGTTATTCAGCTACAATATACACAGATAAGTTATTAGCTACGATATAAACAGATTGGTTATTCCCCTATAGTACAGGCAGATCGGTTATTCCCTATAATATACACAGATTGGTTATTCCCCTATTATATATACAGATCAGTTATTCCCTATAATATACACAGGTCGGTTATTCCCCTATAATAATATATACAGATCGGTTATTCCCTATAATATACACAGATTGGTTATTCCCCTATAATATATACAGATCGGTTATTCCCTATAATATACACAGATTGGTTATTCCCCTATAATATATACAGATTGGTTAATCCCCGATAATATATACAGATCGGTTATTCCCCTATAATATATGCAGATCGGTTATTCCCCTATAATATACACAGATCGGTTATTCCCCTATAATATACACAGATCGGTTATTCCCCGATAATAAACGCAGATCGGTTATTTCCCTATGCAGTAATATACACACAGATCGGTTATTACCTTATAATGTACACAGATAGGTTATTCCCCTATAATATACACAGATCGGTTATTCCCTATAATATACACAGATCGGTTATTCCCCAATAATATACACAGATTGGTTATTCCGCTTTAATACACACAGATCGGTTATTACCCTTTAATACACACAGATCGCTTACTCCCTATAATATACACAGATCGGTTAATCCGCTTTAATATACACAGATCGGTTATTCCCCGATAATAAACGCAGATCGGTTATTTCCCTATACAGTAATATACACACAGATCGGTTATTACCTTATAATGTACACAGATAGGTTATTCCCCTATAATATACACAGATCGGTTATTCCCTATAATATACACAGATCGGTTATTCCCCAATAATATACACAGATTGGTTATTCCGCTTTAATACACACAGATCGGTTATTACCCTTTAATACACACAGATCGCTTACTCCCTATAATATACACAGATCGGTTAATCCGCTTTAATATACACAGATCGGTTATTCCCTATATTGTACACAGATCGGTTATTCCCCTATAATACACACAGATAGGTTGTTCCCTATACTATACACAGATCGGTTAGTCCCCTATAATACACACAGATCGGTTATTCCACTATAATATTGGGCCAGAAATTCAGGTCCCCACAGGTGAGTACGCGCTGTGTACTCACGTTTAGGGCCAACGAAAGTGCCGGTTTCGTGCATGCACTGCGCACGTGCTGGAAACCGGAACTTCCGTTCCCTTGAAGGAAGTGGTTCGAGGGTGAAACGCGTGCGCCAGAGAGGCAGCGCGTACGCCTGGAACTTCCGATTTCTTTACAGGTTTCTCCGCGAGGGTAAGTCTCTAGCAGCTGCGCGTTTAAAAAGCAGTCGCAAGGCCTGCTTTTAACAAGGTTAAGTGGTGAATTAAGTAAAATTAAAACATTTTTTCCACAGCCCCATTAAAAACTGTAATTAATTTGTTCAAAAATGTAAATTATTGTTTAAAATAGTTATTTTATGTAATTTATAGTTATTTTAAAAATGTGATTTAAAAGAAAAATGTATTTGAAGTTTAAGTTAGGTTTTGGGGCCGATCTCTATTCATAGATTTGACAGGACTTCCTGTCAAATTTATGAATGGAGATTCCCTGCTACGATTGGCTCTCCATGGCCCACGTGATCCCAGGGGACGCTTCGAACTAACTGCGCCCCTGGGATACGCAAGCACTGCGCGCCGGCAGCTGGAGGAGGCCCATGCAGGCCCACAGCCCAATGGCAGGCGCGCTAGGTAAGTGCAGGTCGGGGGCTTGCACCCGCGGGAAGCCGCCAATGCGAATTTCTGGGCCAATATACACAGATCGGATATTCGCAACAATAGACACAGATCGGTTATTCCCCAATAATGTACAGTTTGGCTATTCCCCTATAATATACACAGATCAGTTACTCCCTATAATACACAGATCGGTTACTCCCTATAATACATAGTTGAGTTATTCCCCTAAAATGTACACAAATCGGTTACTTCCTATAATACACAGATCGGTTATTCAGCTACAATATACGCAGACCGGTTACTCCCCTATAATATACACAGATCGGTTATTCCCTATAAATACACTGATTGGTTATTCCTCTATAATATACACAGATCGGTTATTCCCCTATAATACACACAGGTCGGTAATTCCCATGTAATACACACAGATCGGTTATTCCCCTAAAATATACACAGATCGGTTATTCCCCTATAATACACAGAGGTCAGTAATTCCCATACAATACACACAGATCGGTTATTCCTCTATAATATACACAGATCGGTTATTCCGTATAATACACACAGATCGGTTATTCCCCGATAATAAACGCAGATCGGTTATTCCCTATAATATACATAGATTGGTTATTCCCCGATAATATACACAGATCGGTTATTCCCTATAATGTACACAGATTGGTTATTCCCCTATAATATACACAGATCGGTTACTCCCTTATAATGTACATAGATTGGTTATTCCCCTTTAATACACACTGATCGGTTATTTCCTATAATATACACAGATCAGTTATTCCCTATATTATACACAGATTGGTTATTCCCTATATTATACACAGATCGGTTAATCTGCTTTAATATACATAAATCGGTTATTCCCTATAATATACACAGGTCGGTTATTCCGCTATAATATAAACAGATCAGTTATTCCCTATAACACACACAGATCGGTTATTCCCCAATAATAAACGCAGATCGGTTATTCCCTATAATATACACAGATTGGTTATTCCCCGATAATATACACAGGTCGGTTATTCCCTATAATATACACAGATCGGTTATTCCGCTATAATATAAACAGATCGGTTATTCCCCTATAATATACACAGGACGGTTATTCCGCTATAATATAAACAGATCAGTTATTCCCTATAATAGACAGAGATCGGTTATTCCCCGATAATAAACGCAGATCGGTTATTCCCTATAATATACACAGATTGGTTATTCCCCGATAATATAGACAGATTGGTTATTCCCCTATAATATACACAGATCGGTTATTCCCTTATAATGTACATAGATTGGTTATTCCCCTTTAATACACACAGATCGGTTATTCCCTATAATATACACAGATCGGTTATTCCCTATATTATACACAGATCGGTTGTTCTCTATATTATACACAGATCGGTTAATCCGCTTTAATATACACAGATCGGTTATTCCCTTATAATGTACATAGATTGGTTATTCCCCTTTAATACACACAGATCAGTTATTCCCTATATTATACACAGATCGGTTATTCCCTATATTATACACAGATTGTTTATTCCCCTGTAATATACACAGATTGGTTATTCCGCTATAATACACACAGATCAGTTATTCTGCTATAATATAAACAGATCGGTTATTCCCTATATTGTACACAGATCGGTTATTCCCCGATAATGTATAGTTTGGTTATTCCCCTATAATATACACAGATCGGTTATTCCCCTATAATATACACAGATCGGTTATTCCCCTACAATATACACAAATCGGTCATTCCCTATACTATACACAGATTGGTTATTCCCCTATAATACAGACAGATCGGTTATTCCCTTAAATATACGCAGATCGGTTATTCGGAACAATACACACAGATCGGTTATTCCCCTATAATATACACAGATCGGTTGTTCCCCTATAATACAAACAGATCGGTTATTCCCCTGTAATATACACAGATCGGTTATTCCCCGATAATATACACAGATTAGTTATTCCCCTATAATATACACAGATCGGTTATTCCCTTATAATGTACATAGATTGGTTATTCCCCTTTAATACACACAGATCGGTTATTCCCTATAATATACACAGATCAGTTATTCCCTATATTATACACAGATTGGTTATTCCCTATATTATACATAGATCGTTTAATCCGCTATAATATACACCGATCAGTTAATCCCTATATTATACATAGATCGGTTATTCCCTATATTGTACACAGATTGTTTATTCTCCTGTAATATACACAGATGGGTTATCCCGCTATAATACACACAGATCGGTTATTCTGCTATAATATACACAGATTGGTTATTCCCTATATTGTACACAGATCGTTTATTCTGCTATAATATACACAGATCGGTTATTCCCTATATTGTACACAGATCGTTTAATCCCTATATCATACACAGATCGGTTAGTCCCCTATAATATACACAGATCGGTTATTCACTATAATATACACAGATCGAATATTCGCAACAATAGACACAGATCGGTTATTCCCCGATAATGTATAGTTTGGTTATTCCCCTTTAATATACACAGGTCGGTTATTCCCCGATAATATACACAGATCGGTTATTCCCCTACAATATACACAAATTGGTCATTCCCTATACTATACACAGATTGATTATTCCCCTATAATATACACAGATCGGTTATTCAGCTACAATATACGCAGATAAGTTATTAGCTACAATAGAAACAGATCGGTTATTCCCCTATAATACAGACAGATCGGTTATTCCCTTAAATATACGCAGATCGGTTATTCGCAACAATACACACAGATTGGTTATTCCCCTATAATATACACAGATCGGTTATTCCCCTATAATACAAACAGATCGGTTATTCCCCTATAATATACACAGATCGGTTATTCCCCTATAATATAAACAGATCGGTTATTCGCAACAATACACACAGATCGGTTAGTCCTCGATAATGTACACAGATTGAGCAGGAGATTCTATGAGTAAACAGAGCGGGAGATTCTGTGAGTAAACAGAGCGGGAGATTCTGTGAGTAAACAGAGCGGGAGATTCTGTGAGTAAACAGAGCGGGAGATTCTGTGAGTAAACAGAACAGGCGATTCTGTGAGTAAACAGAGCGGGAGATTCTTTGAGTATAAAGAGCGGGAAATTCTGTGAGTAAACAGGGCGGGAGATTCTGTGAGTAAACAGAGCGGGCGATTCTGTGAGTAAACAGAGCATGAGATTCTGTGAGTAAACAGAGCGGGAGATTCTGTGAGTATAAAGAGCGGGAGATTCTGTGAGTATAAAGAGCGGGAGATTCTGTGAGTAAACAGAGCAGGTGATTCGGTGAGTAAACAGAGCGGGAGATTCTGTGAGTAAACAGAGCGGGAGATTCTGTGAGTATAAAGAGCGGGAGACTCTGTGAGTAAACAGAACAGGTGATTCTGTGAGTAAACAGAGCGGGAGATTCTGTGAGTAAACAGAGCGGGAGATTCTGTGAGTATAAAGAGCGGGAGATTCTGTGAGTAAACAGAGTGGGAGATTCTGTGAGTAAACAGAGCGGGAGATTCTGTGAGTAAACGGAGCGGGAGATTCTGTGAGTAAGCAGAGCGGGAGATTCTGTGAGTAAACAGAGCGGGAGATTCTGTGAGTAAACAGAGTGGGAGATTCTGTGAGTATAAAGAGCGGGAGATTCTGTGAGTAAACAGAGCGGGAGATTCTGTGAGTAAACAGAGCGGGAGATTCTGTGAGTATAAAGAGCGGGAGATTCTGTGAGTAAACAGAGTGGGAGATTCTGTGAGTAAACAGAGCGGGAGATTCTGTGAGTAAACAGAGCGGGAGATTCTGTGAGTAAGCAGAGCGGGAGATTCTGTGAGTAAACAGAGCGGGAGATTCTGTGAGTAAACAGAGTGGGAGATTCTGTGAGTATAAAGAGCGGGAGATTCTGTGAGTAAACAGAGCGGGAGATTCTGTGAGTAAACAGAGCGGGAGATTCTGTGAGTATAAAGAGCGGGAGATTCTGTGAGTAAACAGAGTGGGAGATTCTGTGAGTAAACAGAGCGGGAGATTCTGTGAGTAAACAGAGCGGGAGATTCTGTGAGTATAAAGAGCGGGAGATTCTGTGAGTATAAAGAGCGGGAGATTCTGTGAGTAAACAGAGCGGGAGATTCTGTGAGTAAACAGAGCGGGAGATTCTGTGAGTAAACAGAGCGGGAGATTCTGTGAGTAAACAGAGCGGGAGATTCTGTGAGTAAACAGAGCGGGAGATTCTGTGAGTAAACAGAGCGGGAGATTCTGTGAGTAAACAGAGCGGGAGATTCTGTGAGTAAACAGAGCGGGAGATTCTGTGAGTAAACAGAGCGGGAGATTCTGTGAGTAAACAGAGTGGGAGATTCTGTGAGTAAACAGAGCGGGAGATTCTGTGAGTAAACAGAGCGGGAGATTCTGTGAGTATAAAGAGCGGGAGATTCTGTGAGTAAACAGAACAGGTGATTCTGTGAGTAAACAGAGCTGGAGATTCTGAGAGTAAACAGAACAGCGGCAGCAGCGGACCTGCGAGGGAGCAGCGGCTGTGGGAGAAACTAAAGGTCGGCGATTTTCAAGTCCAGTTGAGCAGCAGCAGAATTCGAGAGTGACGTCACAGTACAGAAAGTGATGCTGGCACAGGGAAGAAGCTGATTGGTGAGTAGTGGGTGAGTGCTTTTTTTTTCTTCAATTTTATTTCTTTTAAGGTAATTCATAGTTAAGGTAGTTCGGGAGAGTGAGAATCCGAGAGTTTAAATTTGAGGTAAGAGTCTTATAATTAAAAGTATGATGGGACCTCAGTCCAGTGCATTGCACGGCCTGCAGCATGTGGGAATTTCTAGATGCTTCTTGCAGTCAGGATGACCACATGTGCAGTAAGTGCCAATGGTTTGGCCAACTTGAGATCCGGTTTTCAGAGCTTGAGCATCAGCTATCCGCGAGGCTGAGAGTTACATGGATAGCAAGTTTTTAGACGTGGTCATCCCGCAGCTTAAGAAAGTGCAGTCAGAGAGGGAATGGGAGACCATCAGTCAGAAGAAGGGGGGTAGGCAAGTAGTCAGGAAAGCCCCAGAGTGCATCTCACTCAACAACCGTTTTTCTGTGTTGGAAAACAGTGAAAGTGACGGTTCCTCTAGGGAGTGCAGCCAGAGCCAAGGTCACAGCACTGTGGGTGGCTCAGCTGCACAAGGGGGGAGGAGTAAGAGTGGAAGGGAAATAGTGGTAGGAGATTCAATAGTGAGTGGTGCAGACAGGCATTTCTGCGGCTGCAGTTGTGACTCCACGATGGTATGTTGCCTCCCTGTTGCCAGGGTCAAGGATGTCACTGAACGGCTGCAGGGCATTCTGAAGGGGGAGGGCGAACAGTCAGAGGTCGTGCTTCACATTAGTACCAACGACATAGGTAAAAAGAGGGATGAGGTCCTGCAACAAGAATTTAGGGAGCTAGGTAGAAGATTAAAAAGCAGGACCTCAAAGGTTGTAATCTCTGGATTATTCCCGGTGCCACATGCTAGTGAGTAGAGGAATAGGAGGATAGAGCAGATGAATGCGTGGCTAAAGGGTTGGTGTAGGAGGGAGGGCTTTAGTTTCCTGGATCATTGGGTCTGTTTCTGGGGAAGGTGGGACGTGTACAAGTCGGAATGGGTTGCACCTGAACCGGAACGGGACCAACATCCTTGCGGGGAGGTTTGCTTGTGCTGTTGAGGGGGATTTAAACTAACGTGGCAGGGGGATGGGATATGGAGTGGAGCTATAGTAGGGGGTGATGCACAGCCAAATATAGAGGAAAAAACAAGTCAGTCTGGAAGGCAGAGCAAATATGTAATGGCACAAAGGAGTATGGCAAGGCTGAATTGCATTTATTTTAATGCAAGGAGTCTTACGAGTAGGGCAGATGAATTGAAGGTGTTGCCATTACAGAGATATGGTTGAGGGAGGGGCAGGACAGGCAGCTCAATATTCCGGGGTATAGAATCTTCAGGCGAGACAGAGGGGGGTGTGAAAGAGGAGGTGGTGTCGCAATATTAATCAAGGAGTCAATTACTGCAGTAAGGAGGGATGATATCTTAGCAGGTTCCTCTAATGAGGCCATATGGGTAGAACTTAAAAACAAAAAGGGGGCAAGCACTTTGCTGGGAGTGTACTATAGGCCCCCAAACAGTCAGGGAGAGATAGAGGGACAGATATGTAGGCAAATCTCAGAGAAGTGTAGAAATAATAGGGTAATAAAAGTAGGGGATTTCAACTTCCCCAATATTAACTGGGATAGTCAGAGTATGAAAGGCTTAGAGGGTGCGGAATTCTTAAAGTGCATCCAGGAGAGCTTTTTGAGCCAGCATTAAAAAAGTCCTACAAGAGAGGGGGCGGTACTGGACCTAATTCTAGGGAATGTAGCTGGGCAAATGGTAGGAGTGTCAGTAGGAGAGCATTTTGGTGACAGTGACCATAATTCAGTGAGATTTAAGGTAGTCATGGAAAAGGACAAAGATGGACCGGAAATAGGGGCCCAGAAATTCAGTATAGCCAGTTTTGGGGCGCTAACGTTAACAACAACACACTGGACCCTTCCACACATCACATGCATCACGTGTAGAGTGCCTTTTATAGTGCAGGAGGAGTGCCCTTTAATTTGCGCTCCCTGGGGCCCGCGTCGGCTGTGTTGCGTTCCATTTTACAAACGCTCTGGACGCCAGCCGCACAATGGGGCGGTCCGACTGAAGTTTGGAATCGGGGCGCGCAAAGGGCGTTGCACGAGGATGTGACGTCATTTTCTGCGCGCGCAGCCGGGCGGGCGCTAAACTTTGCACCGGCGCTAAGGGTCAACTTAATTTGGGGCGAGGCGCAAACTGCGCTGCGCCTGGGCGCTACACGCATAGCGCCCGAAATTCACTTCTCTTAAGGCGCTAACTGCTGGCACAACCAACTGAATTTCTAGGCCAAAGGTTCTAAATTGGGGGAAGGCCGATTTTAATATGATAAGACAGGATCTGGCCAACGTGGACTGGGATCAGCTACTTGTAGGAAAATCCACATCAGAGCAGTGGGAGTCATTCAGAAAGGAAATAGAGAGAGTACAGCGCCAACATGTTCCCGTAAAGGTCAAGGGTGGGACCAACAAGTCAAGAGAACCCTGGATGTCAAGGGATTTACAAGAATGGATTAGGATAAAAAGGGAGGCTTTTGGCAGATACAAAGGGCTAAAAACAGTGGAAGCCCTAGAGGAGTATAGAAAGTGCAGGGGGGGGGTACTTAAAAAAGAAATTAGGAGAGCGAAGAGGGGGCATGAAAAAACACTTGCGGGCAAAATAAAGGAAAATCCCAAGGCATTTTATAAGTATATTATGGACAAGAGGATAACCAGGGAAAGAGTAGGGCCCATTAGGGACCAAAGCGGCAATCTGTGTGTAGAGCCGGAAGATGTAGGTGAGGTTTTAAATGAATGTTTTGCATCAGGTTGGTTATTCCCTATAATACACACAGATCGGTTATTAACCGATAATATACACAGATCAGTTATTCCGCTATAATACACACAGATCAGTTATTCCCCTATAATATACGCAGATCAGTTATTCCCCTATAATATACGCAGATTGGCTGTTTGCTACAATACACACAGATCGGTTATTGGCAACAATAGAAACACATCGGTTATTCCCCAATAATATACACAGATCAGTTGTCCGCTACAATACACACAGATCGGTTCTTCCCCTATAATATACACAGATCGGTTATTCCCCTATACTATGCACAGATCGGTTATTCCCCTATAATATACATAGATCGGTTATCCGCTACAATACACACAGATCGGTTCTTCCCCTATAACATACTTAGATTGGTTATTCCCTATAATATACGCAGATCGGCTGTTTGCAACAATACACACAGATCAGTTCTTCCCCTATAATATACAAAGATCAGTTATTCCCTATAATGTACACAGATCAGTTATTCCCTATATTATACACAGTTCGGTTATTCCCTATATTATACACAGATCGGTTATTCCCGATAATATACACAGATTGGTTATTCCCTATAATACACACAGATCGGTTATTCCCCATAATATACACAGATTGGTTATTCCCCTATAATATACACAGATCGGTTAATCCCCTATAATGTACACAGATCAGTTATTCGGAACAATACACACAGATCGGTTATTCCACGAAAATGTACACAGATCGGTTATTCCCAATAATATACACAGATCGGTTATTCCCCTATAAAGTACACAGATCGATTATTCCCCTATAATGTACACAGATCGATTATTCCCCTATAATACACACAGATCGGTTAATCCCTATAATACACAGATTGACTATTCCCCTATAATATACACAAATCGGTTATTCCCCTTTAATATACACAGATCGGTTATTCCCCTGTAACATACACAGATCGGTTATTCCGCTATAATATACATAGATCGGTTATTCCCTATAATATACACAGATTGGTTATTCTCTATAATATACACAGATTGGTCATTCCCCTATAACACACAGATCGATTATTTCCCTACAATGTACAGAGATCGTTTATTCCCCCATAATATACACAGATCGGTTATTCGCAACAATAGAAACACATCGGTTATTCCCTATATTATACACAGATCAGTTAGTCCCCTATTATATACACAGATCGGTTATTCCCCTATAACATACACAGTTCGGTTATTCCCCTATAATATACACAGATCGGTTATTCCCCTAAAATATACACAGATCGGTTATTCCCCTATAATACATAGATCGGCTAATCGCAGCAATACACACAGATCGGTTATTCACATCAATACACACAGATCGGTTATTCACATCAATACACACAGTTCGGTTATTCCCCCATAATATACACAGATCGGTTATTTCCTGTTATATACACAGATTGGGTATTCCCCTGTAATCTATACTGACTAGTTATACTCTTATAATATACACAGATCGGTTATTCCGCTATAATGTACACAGATCGGTTATTCGCAACAATATACACTGATCGGTTATTCCCCGATAGTGTACACAGATTGGTAATTCCCTATAATACACAGATCGATTGTTCCCCTATAATATACAGAGATCGGTTATTCCCCTGTAATATACACAGATTGGTTACTCCCTATATTATGCACAGATCGGTTATTCCCTATATTATACACAGATCGATTATTCCGCTTTAATATACACAGATCGGTTATTCCCTATATTATACACAGATCGATTATTCCACTTTAATATACACAGATCGGTTATTCCCCTATAATATACACAGATCGGTTATTCCGTTTTAATATACACAGATCGGTTATTCCCTATATTATACACAGACCGGTTATTCTCTATATTATACACAGATCGGTTATTCCCTATATTATACACAGATCAGTTATTCCCTATATTATACACAGATCGGTTATTCCCTACAATACACAGATCGGATATTCCCTATATTATACACAGATCGGTTATTCCCTACAATACACAGATCGGATATTCCCTATATTATACACAGATCGGTTATTCCCTACAATACACAGATCGGATATTCCCTATATTATACACAGATCGGTTATTCCCCTATAATACACACAGATCAGTTATTCCCTATATTATACACAGATCGGTTATTCCCCTATAATACACACAGATCAGTTATTCCCTATATTATACACAGATGGTTATTCCCTATATTATACACACATCGGTTATTCCCCTATAATATACACAGATTAGTTATTCCCCTATATTATACACAGATCGGTTATTTCCTTTATTATGCACAGTTCAGTTATTCCCCTATAGTATACACAGATCGGTTATTTCCTATGTTATGCACAGATCGGTTATTCCCTATATTATACACAGATCGGTTATTCCCTATATTATACACAGATCAGTTATTCCCCTATAATACACACAGATCAGTTATTCGCAACAATACACACACATCGGTTATTCCCCTATAATATACATAGATCAGTTATTCCTTTATAGTATACACAGATCGGTTATTTCCTATATTATGCACAGATTGGTTATTCCCTATATTATACACAGATTGGTTATTCCCTATATTATACACAGATCAGTTATACCCCTATAATACACACAGAGCAGTTATTCTCCTATAATGCACACAGATCGGTTATTCCCTATAATATACGCAGATCGGTTATTCGCAACAATGCACACAAATCGGTTATTCGCAACAATACACACAGATCAGTTATTCCCTTATAATCTCCACAGATCAGTTATACCCTATAAAATACACAGATCGTTTATTCCCTATAATCAGGCCATCTTAGACTGGGTATTATGTAATGAGAAAGGATTAATTAGCAATCTTGTTGTGCGAGGCCCCTTGGGGCAGAGCGATCATAATATGATAGAATTCTTCATTAAGGAGAGTGAAGTATTTGACTCAGAGACTAGGGTCCTGAATTTGAATAAAGGAAACTACGATGGTATGAGGCGCGAGTTGGCTAGGATGGATTGGGGAATGTTACTTAAAGAGTTGGCGGTGGATAGGCAATGGCAAACATTTAAAGATCGCATGGATGAACTACAGAATTTGTTCATCCCTGTTTGGCATAAAACTAAAACAAAAAAGGTGACTCAACCGTGGCTAACAAGGGAAATTAGGGAGAGCATAAGATCCAAGGAGAGTACATATAAATTGGCCAGAAGCAGCAGCAAACCTGAGGATTGGGAGCAGTTTATGATTCAGCAAAGGAGGACAAAGGGATTAATTGAGAGGGGGAAAATAGAGTATGAGAGTAAGCTTTCAGGGAACATAAAAACTGACTGTAAAAGCTTCTATAGATATGTGAAGAGAAAAAGATTGGTGAAGTCAAGCGTAGGTCCCTTGCAGTCAGAGTCAGGGGAATTTATAATGGGGAACAAAGAAATGGCAGACCAATTAAATACATACTTTGGTTCTGTCTTCACAAAGGAGGACACAAATAACCTCCTAGAGATGTTGGGGAACATAGGATCTAATCAGAGGGAGGAATTGAATGAAATCAGTATTTGTAGGGAAATGGTGCTAGGGTAATTGACGGGATTGAAGGCCGATAAATCCCCAGGGCCTGATCATCTACATCCTAGGGTACTTAAGGAAGTGGCCCTAGAAATAGTAGATGCATTGCTGGTCATCTTCCAAAATTCGATAGACTCTGGAACAGTTCCCATGGATTGGAGGGTAGCTAATGTTACCCCACTATTCAAAAAAGGTGGTAGAGAGAAAACGGGGAATTATAGACCGGTAAGCTTGACATCGGTAGTGGGGAAAATGCTAGAGTCCATTATCTATATATATAAAGCGGCTCTTCTGTCTCTCCCGATGTCTGTCTGTCCCGATGTCTGTCTGTCTGTCTGTCTGTCTGTCCGTTTTCTATACGTTTGAAAGTTACAGAGTGTACCGACGCGCGCGTCGCCTCAAAAGAAAGCTTGCGATTCCGGACTGGTCATAGGCATATTTACGTTTCGGCCGGACAAAAATCCCACCCGCGGTATCCCAAAAACGTTCAGCATTCCGCTCATTAGCATCTTATTAGTGACCGTGTGACGTCGAGGTCCACCAATCGGACGGCGGTTTCGACCAATCGGTGCGTGTGTGGGCGGGCCTTATCCTTCTGAACCGAGGTGATTGGCCGCCATCTTGATTTTTCACAATTTTTTCCCCCACAATTTCTGTGTGTTAGGGAACTAAGGTAAATATTTTAATGATGTGTTAGGGAATTAAACAACAATTTAATAGGGGGGGGGGAGAGCCTCGGGAAATCGCGGGGGGGGAGAGCCTCGGGAAATCGCGGGGGGGAGAGCCTCGGGAAATCGCGGGGTGGGGAGAGCCTCGGGAAATCGCGGGGGGGGGCGAGCCTCGGGAAATCGCGGGGGGCTCGCGCCGCCCACACTGACCGCGCATGCGCCGCCCTCACTGACCGCGCATGCACCGCCCACACTGACCGCGCATGCGCCGCCCGCCCGCCCACAGCGGCCGTCCATCAGCCGTGCGATACGCAGGGGACCTCAGCTCCAAACCTCAGGTGCTAGGCAGGGGGAGGGGCCGGAGAGAGGGACAGAGGGGAGTGGGGGAGCGGGGGAGGGGAGGGGTGGGGGTGGGCGAGGGGAGGGAGGGAGGGAGGGAGACAGGGGAGGGGAGGGAGCGAGAGGAGAGGAGGGGAGGGGAGGGAGGGATAGGACAGGGAGAGGACATGACAGGGAGAGGGGAGGACACACAGGGGCAGGGAGACCAAGCGCCCCAAAATTGCCCTCGCAACGCGGGGCTCCCCAGCTAGTAAAAGATGTAATAGCAGAGCACTTGGAAAACAGTGACAGGATCAGACAAAGTCAACATGGATTTGCAAAAGGTAAATCGTGCTTGACTAATCTACTGGAATTTTTGAGGATGTAACTGGTAGAATAGATAAGGGAGAACCAGTGGATGTGGTGTATTTGGACTTTCAGAAGGCTTTCGATAAGATCCCGCATAAGAGATTAGTGTGTAAAGTTAAGGCACATGGGATTAGGGGTAAGGTACTGACTTGGATAGAGAACTGGTTGGTAGACAGGAAGCAAAGAGTTGGAATAAACGGGTCTTTTTCCGAGTGGCAGGCAGTGACTAGTGGGGTACCGCAGGGATCGGTGCTAGGACCCCAGCTATTCACAATATATATTAATGATCTGGACGAGGGAACAAGATGTAATATCTCCAAGTTTGCAGACGACACAAAACTGGGTGGGTGTGTGTGCGGTGAGGAGGATGCCGAGAAACTCCAGTATGATTTGGACAGGTTGGGTGATTGGGCAGATGCATGGCAGATGCAGTATAATGTGGATAAATGCGAGGTTATCCACGTTGGTGGCAAAAACAGGAAGGCAGATTATTACCTGAACGGCAATAGATTGGGAGAAGGGGAAGTGCAACGAGACCTGGGGGTCCTTGTGCACCAGTCGCTGAAGGTAAGCATGCCGATGCAGCAGGCGGTTAAGAAGGCAAATGGTATGTTGGTCTTCATAGCGAGAGGATTTGCATACAGGAGCAAGGATGTCTTGCTGCAGTTGTACAGGGCCTTGGTAAGACCACACCTTGAGTATTGTGTGCAGTTTTGGTCGCCTTATCTAAGGAAGGATGTTCTTGCCATGGAGGGAGTGCAGCGAAGATTCACCAGACTGATACCTGGGATGGCAGGAATGACGTATGAGGAGAGATTGGTTCGATTCGGCTTATATTCGCTGGAGTTTAGAAGAATGAGAGGGGATCTCATTGAAACTTATAAAACTCTAACAGGACTAGACAGACTAGTTGCAGGAAGGATGTTCCCGATGGCGGGGGAGTCCAGAACCAGGGGTCACAGTCTAAGGATAAGGGGTAAGCCATTTAGGACAGAGATGAGGAGGAATTTCTTCAGCCAGAGAGTGGTGAACCTGTGGAATTCTCTACCACAAAAGACAGTTGATGCCAATTCATTAAATATATTCAAGAAGGAGTTAGATATATTTCTTAAGGCTAAAGGGATCAAGGGATGTGGGGAGAAAGCAGGGACAGAGTACTGAATTTGGATGATCAGCCATAATCTCATTAAATGGCGGAGCAGGCTCGAGGGGCCGAATGGCCTACTCCTGCTCCTATCTTCTATGTTTCTATAATGTACAAAGATCAGTTATTCCCTATATTATACACAGATCGGTTATTCCCCTATAATATACACTGCTTGGTTATTCCCTATATTATACACCGATCAATTCTTCCCCTATAATACACATAGATTGGTTATTCCCCTATAAATACACAGATCGGTTATTCAGCTACAATATACGCAGATCGGTTATTCCCCTATAATATACACAGATCAGATTTCCCCTATACATATATACACAGATCAGTTATTCCCTGTAATATACACAGATCGGTTATTCCTCAATAATACAGATCGCTTATTCCCCTATATTACACATAGATCGGTTACCCCCATATAATAGGCAAAGATCAGTTATTCTCCTATAAATACACAGATCGGTTATTCCCTATAATATTCACAGATCGGTTAATCCCTATAATACACAGATCGGTTATACCCTACAAAACACACAGATCAATTATTCCCCTATAATATACACAGATCAGTTATTCCCCTATTATATACACAAATCAGTTATTCCCTATAGTATACACAGATCGGTTATTCCCTGTATTATACACAGACCGGTTATTCCCTATATTATACACAGATCAGTTATTCCCTATATTATACACAGGTCGGTTATTCCCTATATTATACACAGATCGGTTATTCCCTGTATTATATACAGACCGGTTATTCCCTATATTATACAAAGATCAGTTATTCCTTATATTATACACAGGTCGGTTATTCCCTATATTATACACAGATCGGTTATTCCCTGTATTATATACAGACCGGTTATTCCCTATATTATACAAAGATCAGTTATTCCTTATATTATACACAGATCGGTTATTCCCCTATAATATACACTGCTTGGTTATTCCCTATATTATACACCGATCAGTTCTTCCCCTATAATACACATAGATTGGTTATTCCCCTATAAATACACAGATCGGTTATTCAGCTACAATATACGCAGATCGGTTATTCCCCTATAATATACACAGATCGGATTTCCCCTATACATATATACACAGATCAGTTATTCCCTATAATATACACAGATCGGTTATTCCTCAATAATACAGATCGCTTATTCCCCTATAATACACATAGATCGGTTACCCCCATATAATAGGCAAAGATCGGTTATTCTCCTATAAATACACAGATCGTTTATTCCCTATAATATTCACAGATCGGTTAATCCCTATAATACACAGATCGGTTATACCCTACAAAACACACAGATCAATTATTCCCCTATAATATACACAGATCAGTTATTCCCCTATTATATACACAAATCAGTTATTCCCTATAGTATACACAGATCGGTTATTCCCTATATTATACACAGATCAGTTATTCCACTATTATATACACAGATCGGTTATTCCCTATATTAGACACAGATCGGTTATTCCCCTATAATACACACAGATCGGTTATTCCCTATAATATACGCAGATCGGTTATTCGCAACAATGCACACGAATCGGTTATTCGCAACAATACACACAGATCCATTATTCCCCTATAATCTCCACAGATCAGTTATTACCTCTAATATACACAGATCGGTTAATCCCCTATGAATGAACATATCAGTTATTCCCTATAATACACACAGATCGGTTATTCCCCTGCAATATACACAGATCAATTATTCTGCTATAATTACACAGATTGGTTATTCCCCTATTATACACACAGATCGGTTATTCCCCTATAATGTACACAGATCAGTTATTCAGTATAATGTAAAAAGGTCGGTTATTCCCCTATAAATACACAGATCGGTTATTCCCTGTAATATACACAGATCGGTTATTCCCCTTTAAATACAGAGATCGGTTATTCAGCTACAATATACGCAGATCGGTTATTCCCTATAATATACACAGGTTCGTTATTCCCTATAATATACACAGATCGCTTATTCCCCTATAATACACACAGACTGCTTATTCCATTATAATACACACAAATCGGTTATTCCCCTATAATATACAGATCGGTTATTCCCCTATAATATACACAGATCAGTATTCCCCTATAATATACACAGATCGGATTTCCCCTATACATATATACACAGATCAGTTATTCCCTATAATAGACACAGATCGGTTATTCCTCAATAATACACAGATCGCTTATTCCCCTATAATACACATAGATCGGGTACCCCCATATAATAGGCACAGATCAGTTATTCCCCTATAAATACACAGATCGGCTATTCCCTATAATATTCACAGATTGGCTAATCCCTATAATACACAGATCGGTTATACCCTACAATACACACAGATCGGTTATTCCCCTATAATATACAGAGATCAGTTATTCCCCTATAAATACACAGATCGGTTAATCCCTATAATACACAGATCGGCTATACCCTCCAAAACACACAGATCAGTTATTCCCCTATAATTTACACAGATTAGTTATTCCCCTATTATATACACAAATCAGTTATTCCCTATAGTATACACAGATCGGTTATTCCCTGTATTATATACAGACCAGTTATTCCCTATATTATACACAGATCAGTTATTCCTCTATAATATACGCAGATCGGTTATTCACAACAATACACACAGATCGGTTATTCCCCTATAATCTCCACAGATCAGTTATTCCATATAATATACGCAGATCGATTATTCCCCTATAACATACACAAACCTGTTATTTCGCAATAATATTACACAGATCGGTTATTCAGCTACAATATACACAGATCGGTTATTCCCTATAATACACAGATCAGTTATTCCCTATAACATAATACAAAGATTGGTTATTCCCCTATTATACACACAGATCGGTTATTCCCCTATAATGTACACAGATTAGTTATTCCCCTATAAAAACACAGATCGGTTATTCCCGATAATATACATAGATCCGTCATTCCCCTATAATACAAAGATTGGTTATTCCCCTATTATACACACAGATCGGTTATTCCCCTATAATCTCCACAGATCAGTTATTCCCTATAATATACGCAAATCGGTTATTCGCAACAATACACACAGCTCAGTTATTCCCCTATAATCTCCACAGATCAGTTATTCCATATAATATACGCAGATCGATTATTCCCCTATAACATACACAAACCTGTTATTTCGCTGTAATATACACAGATCGGTTATTCAGCTACAATATACACAGATCGGTTATTCCCTATAATACACACAGATCAGTTATTCCCTATAACATACATAGATCCGTCATTCCCCTATAATACAAAGATTGGTTATTCCCCTATTATACACACAGATCGGTTATTCCCCTATAATGTACACAGATCAGTTATTCCCCTATAAAAACACAGATCGGTTATTCCCGATAATATACACAGATTGGTTATTCTCTATAATATTCACAGATTGCTTACTCCCCTATAATACACACATAGAAACATAGAAACATAGAAGATAGGAGCAGGAGTAGGCCATTCGGCCCTTCGAGCCTGCTCCGCCATTCAACGAGATCATGGCTGATCATCCAAACCCTAGCACCCGGTCCCTACACCGGCAGCCATCCCACACAAGCCCTATCCCCGTAACCCCGTAACCCCACGTATTTAATCCCCCCTAACACTAAGGGCCAATTTTTTTATCATGGCCAATCAACCTAACCCACACATCTTTGGACTGTGGGAGGAAACCGGAGCACCCGGAGGAAACCCACGCAAACACGGGGAGAATGTACACAGATCGGTTATTCCCCTAAAAGGTACACAGGTTGGTTATTTCCCTATAATATACACAGATCGGTTATTCCCTATAATATACGCAGATCGGGTAATCCCCTATAATACAGATTGGTTATTCACAACAATACACACAGATCGGTTATTCCCTATAATGTACACACCTCGGTTATTCCCCTATAATGCACAGATCGGTTATTCCCTATAAGATACGCAGATCGGTTATTCGCAATACGCACACATCGGTTATTCCCCTATAATATACACAGATCAGTTATTCCCCTATAGTATACACAGATCGGTTATTTCCTATAATATACACAGATCGGTTATTCCCTATATTATACACAGATCGCTTATTCCACTATTATATACACAGATCGGTTATTCCCTATATTAGACACAGATCAGTTATTCCTCTATATAATACACATAGATCGGTTATTCCCTATATTATACACAGATTGGTTATTCCCCTATAATATACACAGATCAGTTATTCCCTATATTATACACAGATCGGTTAATCCCCTATAATACACACAGATCGGTTATTCCCTATAATATACGTAGATCGGTTATTCGCAACAATACACACGAATCGGTTATTCGCAACAATACACACAGATCCATTATTCCCCTATAATCTCCACAGATCAGTTATTCCCTCTAATATACACAGATCGGTTAATCCCTATAATACACAGATCGGCTATACCCTCCAAAACACACAGATCAGTTATTCCCCTATAATTTACACAGATTAGTTATTCCCCTATTATATACACAAATCAGTTATTCCCTATAGTATACACAGATCGGTTATTCCCTGTATTATATACAGACCAGTTATTCCCTATATTATACACAGATCAGTTATTCCTCTATAATATACGCAGATCGGTTATTCACAACAATACACACAGATCGGTTATTCCCCTATAATCTCCACAGATCAGTTATTCCATATAATATACGCAGATCGATTATTCCCCTATAACATACACAAACCTGTTATTTCGCAATAATATTACACAGATCGGTTATTCAGCTACAATATACACAGATCGGTTATTCCCTATAATACACAGATCAGTTATTCCCTATAACATAATACAAAGATTGGTTATTCCCCTATTATACACACAGATCGGTTATTCCCCTATAATGTACACAGATTAGTTATTCCCCTATAAAAACACAGATCGGTTATTCCCGATAATATACATAGATCCGTCATTCCCCTATAATACAAAGATTGGTTATTCCCCTATTATACACACAGATCGGTTATTCCCCTATAATCTCCACAGATCAGTTATTCCCTATAATATACGCAAATCGGTTATTCGCAACAATACACACAGCTCAGTTATTCCCCTATAATCTCCACAGATCAGTTATTCCATATAATATACGCAGATCGATTATTCCCCTATAACATACACAAACCTGTTATTTCGCTGTAATATACACAGATCGGTTATTCAGCTACAATATACACAGATCGGTTATTCCCTATAATACACACAGATCAGTTATTCCCTATAACATACATAGATCCGTCATTCCCCTATAATACAAAGATTGGTTATTCCCCTATTATACACACAGATCGGTTATTCCCCTATAATGTACACAGATCAGTTATTCCCCTATAAAAACACAGATCGGTTATTCCCGATAATATACACAGATTGGTTATTCTCTATAATATTCACAGATTGCTTACTCCCCTATAATACACACATAGAAACATAGAAACATAGAAGATAGGAGCAGGAGTAGGCCATTCGGCCCTTCGAGCCTGCTCCGCCATTCAACGAGATCATGGCTGATCATCCAAACCCTAGCACCCGGTCCCTACACCGGCAGCCATCCCACACAAGCCCTATCCCCGTAACCCCGTAACCCCACGTATTTAATCCCCCCTAACACTAAGGGCCAATTTTTTTATCATGGCCAATCAACCTAACCCACACATCTTTGGACTGTGGGAGGAAACCGGAGCACCCGGAGGAAACCCACGCAAACACGGGGAGAATGTACACAGATCGGTTATTCCCCTAAAAGGTACACAGGTTGGTTATTTCCCTATAATATACACAGATCGGTTATTCCCTATAATATACGCAGATCGGGTAATCCCCTATAATACAGATTGGTTATTCACAACAATACACACAGATCGGTTATTCCCTATAATGTACACACCTCGGTTATTCCCCTATAATGCACAGATCGGTTATTCCCTATAAGATACGCAGATCGGTTATTCGCAATACGCACACATCGGTTATTCCCCTATAATATACACAGATCAGTTATTCCCCTATAGTATACACAGATCGGTTATTTCCTATAATATACACAGATCGGTTATTCCCTATATTATACACAGATCGCTTATTCCACTATTATATACACAGATCGGTTATTCCCTATATTAGACACAGATCAGTTATTCCTCTATATAATACACATAGATCGGTTATTCCCTATATTATACACAGATTGGTTATTCCCCTATAATATACACAGATCAGTTATTCCCTATATTATACACAGATCGGTTAATCCCCTATAATACACACAGATCGGTTATTCCCTATAATATACGTAGATCGGTTATTCGCAACAATACACACGAATCGGTTATTCGCAACAATACACACAGATCCATTATTCCCCTATAATCTCCACAGATCAGTTATTCCCTCTAATATACACAGATCGGTTAATCCCCTATGAATGAACAGATCAGTTATTCCCTATAATACACACAGATCGGTTATTCCCCTACAATATACACAGATCAATTATTCTGCTATAATTACACAGATTGGTTATTCCCCTATTATACACACAGATCGGTTATTCCCCTATAATGTACACAGATCAGTTATTCAGTGTAATGTAAACAGGTCGCTTATTCCCCTATAAATACACAGATCGGTTATTCCCTATAATATACACAGATCGGTTATTCCCCTTTAAATACAGAGATCGTTTATTCAGCTACAATATACGCAGATCGGTTATTCCCTATAATATACACAGGTTGGTTATTCCCTATAATATACACAGATCGCTTATTCCTCTATAATACACACAGATTGCTTATTCCACTATAATACACACAAATCGGTTGTTCCCCTATAACATACAGATCGGTTATTCCCCTATAATATACACAGATCGGTTATTCAGCTGCAATATACGCAGATCGGTTATTCCTCTATAATATACACAGATCGGTTTTCCCTTATAATGGGCCGGATATTCCGATCCCTGTGTACCCACCCGTAGGGACATCGGAAATGCCGGTTTCAGGCATGCAAGCGCATGCGCTGAAAACCGGCATTTCCGATCTGTCAAGAATCCTCTTAACAGATCCTCCGGCTGCCCTGGAGAAGGGCCTCTGCGGGCGGATAGTTCCGCTTTTTAGAGACCCTCTGCCCGCAGAAAACCCTTACAATTCTTATGCCTGGTAAAAGCAGGCGTAAGGCCTGTTTTTACCAGGACTAGAGTAGAAAAAAGTAAAAAAAAGCTTTTTTTCCCACTGATTTATCATTTAAAACTACTTTAAAAAAGGTAAGTTTATTTTTAGCCCCGTAAAATACTTCAATTATTTTTTTCAAAAAATTTAATTTTTGTTTAAAATACTTAATTTATTGTAATTTCAATTCATTTTAAAAATGTGATTTAAAAAAAATGTATTTAAAGTTTTACTATGTTTTTTCATTGATCTCCATTCATATATTTGACAGGTCTTCCTGTCAAATTTATGAAGGGAGATTCCCTTCTGTGATTGCCTCCCCATGGCCCACGTGATCCCAGGGACGCTGCGAACTACATGCGCTTCTGGGATACGTGGGCCCTGCGCTCTTGCAGTTTGGCGAGGCCCAGGAGCGGAACTGTGCGCTTCCCAGAAACCCTCAGGTAAGGGCGCAGATTTTTCCAGATCGCAGGTCTCCGTCCGCGGGAGGCCTGCGATCGGAAAATACGGGTCTATATACACAGATCGGTTATTCCCCTATAATACAGACAGATCGGTTATTCCCCTATTTTATATACAGATTGGTTATTTGTTACAGTACACACAGATTGGTTATTCCCCGATAATATACACAGATTGGTTATTCCCCTATAATGTACACAGATTGGTTATTTGTTACAGTACACACAGATTGGTTATTCCCCGATAATATACACAGATCGGTTATTCGCTACAATACACACAGATCGGTTATTCCCCTATAATATACACAGATCGGTTAATCCCATATAATATATATAGATTGGTTATTCCCTGTAATAGAGATCGGTTATTCCCCGATAATGTACACAGATTGGTTAGTCCCTAATGTAAGAGCCATAAAAGCTTAAGAAAATACTTTAAAATAGTGGCTAAATGGCATAATACAGTTAATTTACCTGAACGACTTATTGTATTAAGAAACCCCCTATTTTCTTGCTCCAGTAGTATAGTCCGACACCCCCTTCATTCTTGCCACAATGGAACAGTCCCTAAGCCACACATGGGCGCAGCCATCTTACAGTTTTAAACTGCACGTGGTGAAAGGGGCAGAAGCTGTGAGGTTTGGAGCAGTACAGTTTTTGACCGTGTTCGTTTATACGTGTTTGCTTTGTAATTCCGTTTGTTAAGTGTTATAGTAAACAGTTTAAAAGACAAAGCTACGTTTGGGAACGTTTTATTTCGACACGCGTCTACTCGATGTTAAAGGCCCCACAGCCCAGTGGTCTGCCTGTTTGGAAACTAAGAAGCGCCACTACATTAGTCAAAAACTAGCTCCCTAAGAAGGAAAGGACGGAATCGTCGGCGAACGTATACATGAATGGTCACGGAGCCAGACGACAATTTAAGAAAGCGAAGGTACAGTGACTGTTACTTGCTTTGTTCATTCTGTTGAGAAGCTAAATAAGAGCTGCGGGTAAAATGGCCGAGGCCTTACGGAGCCAGGAGCTTCCCCCAGCCAGAAGGATTGCTGGCCAAAGGAGGGAAATAAAGCTCACCCCAAAGGCAAGGGAAGAGAAGTTACATAGAAGCATAGGTGCAAGGAAGGCTAAATTAGTTCAGATAACTGGAAAAATGAAGATAATTGATCGTCTCATGGAAGATAATGCTAATATTAAGAAAGCTGAAGACATGATGTATTACGATTTCTCCAAGCTGCATGAAGAATTTAATATACTCAATGAAGATGTATTAGCACTTCTGTCTGAAGAAGAGGGAAACACTGATCAGCATGACTGGTTTGATCTTAAATCAACCAGCATTAAGGACTATATCAAGGCCACGGAGCAGTGGATGTTAAAAATTCGTCAAGATGCTGATACAGCAGAGAAAGATAAGGTTGACGATGAAGTCGGACCAGACGATAGCATTTCAGAGACTTCCGCCAGACCAAGCAAAAATCGAAAAGAAGGTAGCTCTGTTTCTGGACACAGGTCAGTCGCTTCTACCACAAGCTCGGCGCGACGCATGAGAGCGGAGGCTGAACGGGCGGCGTTGATGGCGCGTGCAGCATCTTTAGATGAGAAGCAAGCTCTTGAATGGGAAGAGGCCCAACTGCAGGTCTAACAGGCCCAACTGCAGGCCCAACTGCAGGCCCAACAGGCCCAACTGCAGGCCCAAGTGCAGGCCCAAGTGCAGGCCCAACAGGCCCAAGTGCAGGCCCAGCGGGCCCAGGTGCAGGCAAAGAAAGAACGGCTGGAGATGAAAACAGCTATCGAGGTCTCAGATGCCAGGTTGAGTGCGTACGAAGATTATGAAGGCTCACGGGACGGCGGGAGCCACTGCCAGTCAACGTTGCCACATAGAGTTGGATCCAGGGCACCTTCAAAAGTTACAACAGAGCCCGAAAGCAATTCCCCGGCATTACAGCGTGGAAGAGTGGCCTCTCCACTAACAGGAGCACGTGATGCTACCCCAGACGTCAGACGGTCTAGACTAGACCCTGCTGATGACCACCAGAGGCCTGAAGACACAGGGAGAAGCCTATACCGAGTGATGCAACGTCAGAACGAAATTACAGAGATGCTTGTAAAACAACAGAATCTGTTTCGACTCCCTCAAAGAGACATACCAGTGTTCCAAGGCGACCCACTCAAGTATAAGCCCTTCATCAGATCCTTTGAACAAGCCATTGACTCCAAGACAGAGAGCAGCAGTGATAAGTTGTACTACCTGGGACAGTACACCAGTGGTAAACCACAAGACCTGGTCAGAAGCTGTGAACACATGAGACCGGACCAGGGATACATAGAAGCCAGGAAGTTGCTGCAGGAGCACTATGGTAACGAGCTGAAGATAGCCACTGCATATATCGAAAAGGCTACCAAGTGGCCACAGATCAGATCGGAAGACGGAGAGGCATTGAATGCATATGTTCTCTTCCTGATAGGATGTCGCAACACCATGGAGGATGTTGAATTCATGGAAGAGATGGACAATCCTACGACTATGAGAATCGTCATCTCTAAGCTTCCTTACAGGATGAGAGAACAATGGAGAAGAACAGCCTTTGAGATAATGGAGAGACGGAAAAGTAGAGCCAGGTTTGCAGACTTAGTGAATTTCATAGACAAACAGGCTAAAATTGCTAGGGACCCATTGTTTGGAAACATCCAGGATGTCAGCCCGACCACCGATGGAAGAGTGAAAGCCAAGCCTGCTGAATCAAAGACTCTCAGGAAAGGTGGTTCCAGGGGAAGCAGCTTTGCAACTATCGTCACTCAGGCCGAGGAAGAAAGGCCCCAGAGCTCATCTCCCAAAAAGAGCAGCACAGTGACGCCTGCTAATGCCTTTCAGAAGCCATGCTTATTCTGCCAGAAGAATCATACATTGGATTTCTGCAGCGACATCAAAGCACAGCCACATAAGGACAGAATCGAATTCCTGAAGTACAACGGCCTATGTTTTGGATGTCTCTCTCAGGGGCACCTGAGTAGAAACTGTAAGCAAAGAACAACATGCTGCATATCCATAAAGAAGAACAAGTCTCTAAGAAGAGTGAAGAAAACAATACCGACGAGAAGGTTGTTTCAAGTGCTCTGGTGTCGCTAGAACCAGAGACTTGTGGACTCACTGGGGCCGGTGACAGTGACTGTATTCTTGCCATCGTACCAGTAAGGATCAAGTCTAAGAGGAGTGAGAAGGTTGTGGAGACTTACGCCTTCATGGATCCAGGTAGTTCAGCAACGTTCTGCACAGAATCACTCATGCGACAGCTGAACGTTAGAGGCAGAAGAACAGAAATCCTATTACGCACCATGGGTCATGAGAAGTCAATGCAAAGCTATATCCTGTCAGACCTAGAAGTGTGTGGACTTGAAGAGAAGGACTTCATAGACCTGCCTAATGTTTTCACACAGAGGGAGATTCCTGTTAGAATAGGGAACCTAGCCCTGCAGAAGGATGTGGATAGATGGCCCTACCTAGAAAAGGTGCGTCTCCCATACATTGAAGCAGAAATTGGCCTATTAATTGGAACCAATGCCTACAAAACTATGGAGCCACGGCAGGTGATAAACAGCAAGGATGACGGACCCTACACCGTCAGGACAGCCCTTGGATGGGTAATCAATGGACCGGTAAGGAGAGATGATGGCCACAAGTCGAACAAGGAGGAACGACAAAACGTCACAGTTAATCGCATCTCTATCGCAAGCATTGAAGAGCTGTTGGTACAGCAGTTCAACGCAGACTTCTCAGAACGCAGCTGTGAGGAAAAGACAGAGATGTCACAAGAAGACCATCAGTTCATGGGTTTGATGACAAGGTCTACACAGTTCATTGATGGCCACTATCACATTGGTTTGCCACTGAGAAGACAGACCGCGAAGATGCCGAACAATCGCTGCATAGCAGAGCAACGCGCCATCAGTCTAAAGAGAAAGCTGAACAAGAACCCCGACTTTCACGAAGACTACAAAGACTTCATGAGAAACATCATAGCGAAAGGCTATGCTGTAAAAGTGCCCGAAGAACAGTTGAACAGAGACGATGGAAGGGTCTGGTACATTCCTCATCACGGGGTGTATCACCCAAAGAAGAAAAAGATCCGTGTAGTGTTTGACTGCGCCGCCTCATTCAGAGGAACTTCATTGAATGACCAGCTGCTTCAAGGTCCTGATCTTACTAATACCCTCATTGGCGTCTTGACTAGGTTTAGACAAGAGCTCGTTGCCATGATGGCAGACATAGAATCAATGTTCTACCAAATCAGAATCCCTGACGAAGATGCTGATCTTCTGCGTTTCCTTTGGTGGCCAGATGGCGACGTTAGTGAAGCGATGGTGGAATGTAGAATGGCCGTACACCTGTTTGGAGCCACATCATCTCCCAGCTGTGCAAGCTACGCTCTCAGAAAAACTGCAGAAGATGGCAAGGGCAAAGCACCATCCGAGGCTGTGGAGACAATCTTCAGAAACTTTTATGTCGATGACTGTCTGAAGTCCGTGTCAGCAGAAGACGATGCCATCGCACTGTCAAGAGACCTTAGAACTCTGTGTTCGAATGGAGGATTCCATCTGACTAAGTGGATAAGCAACAGCAGAGCAGTTCTAGCTTCTATCCCAGAAAAGGAAAGAGCCACTGAAGTCAAAGATCTGGACCTGAGCCACGATGTCCTTCCTATCGAGAGAGCTCTTGGTGTACAATGGTGCATCGAGTCAGACACGTTCAACTTCAGGATAATGGTGAATGAAAGACCATCCACAAGACGAGGGATTCTCTCCGTGGTCAGTTCCATCTACGACCCTCTCGGATTCCTGGCACCACTCATTCTGCCGGTGAAGCTGATGCTACGAGAGCTGTGTAGAGACAAGAGAGGATGGGATGAAGATATCCCAGAAGGTCAAGCTCAGAGATGGCACAGATGGCTGACAGATTTGCAACAACTTTCTAGCTTCAACGTCAGTAGATGCATCAAGCCCGCGAGTTTTGGAGTTACAAAGACGGCTCAACTACATCATTTCTCGGACACCAGTGAGGACGGCTATGGCACAGCTACCTACCTCTTGCTGACAAATCAACAGGGCCAGAAACATTGTGCCTTCCTCATGGGAAAATCCAGGGTGGCTCCGCTGAAGCAGGTCACCATCCCGAGACTGGAATTGACGGCAGCGGTTGTTGCAGTTAAAGTTGACCAGGTGATGCGTAAAGAGTTACAGCTCCCATTAGAAGAATCTGTCTTCTGGACGGATAGCACGACGGTGCTGAAGTATATAGAGAATGAGAAGATACGCTTCAAGACCTTCGTAGCAAACAGAATCTCATCCATTAGAGAAGCTACACAACCATCTCAATGGAGGTATGTAAACACCTCATTAAACCCAGCAGATCAAGCCTCACGGGGATTGAAGGCTGAAAACTTCATGAGGAGTGAAACTTGGATACAAGGCCCAAGTTATCTGCTGGAAACAGAGAGATCATGGCCAGAAAGACCAGATATGCCAAGTCAGATTACTGAAGACGACGTCGAAGTCAAGAGATCAGTCACAGTAAATTTCATAACTACGAAAGAGAACTTTGACACAGTGAACAAGCTTGTTAACCATTTCTCAGGATGGCACCAGTTGAGGAAAGCAGTTGCATGGTTTCTAAGGTTGAAAGAGTTGCTGCTACACCTGAGCGGTAAGAGAAAAGAGTACCGAGCCACTATCAGTCAGTCTGAAAGTAACCCTGATAAGCAGAGAATGCTTCTACAGCAGTATATGCATCAGCACAAGACCACATTGAGCAAGAATTCATTGACCGTGGAGGATTTGGCCAAGGCTGAGAAGGAGATAGTTTGCTTCAGTCAAAGACAAAGATACCCAGAAGAAACCGAAGCTCTACAGCAAAATACTCCAATCAAGAAAGGTAGTCATATCTACAAGCTGGACCCTACACTGCAAGATGGAGTACTGAGGGTGGGAGGGAGACTAAACAAATCTGCTATGCCAGAGGAGGCCAAGCATCCTGCTATCCTTTCTAAGGACCTCCGGGTTGCTACTCTCATTCTTCAGCATATACACCAGAGTATTGGACACAGTGGGAGGAATCACGTGCTTGCGAAGCTAAGACAAAGATACTGGATTCCAGGAGCTAATTCCGTAATAAGAAAAATACTCTCTGAATATATTGTTTGCAGACGGTTACACGCTAGAGCTGGGGAGCAGAAAATGGCAGACCTGCCTGAAGACCGTTTGTTACCAGACAAGCCCCCATTTACAAACGTAGGGGTGGACTATTTCGGGCCTTTCGAGGTAAAGCGAGGACGGAGCCTTGTCAAGAGATATGGTGTGCTTTTCACTTGTTTGACCATCAGAGCAGTTCATATTGAGGTGGCACACACGCTTGACACTGATTCCTGTATTAACGCCTTGCGGCGCTTTGTCTGTAGAAGAGGACAGGTGTCCATTATGCGTTCTGATAATGGCACTAATTTCGTCGGAGCGGAGAGAGAACTACGGGAAGCTATTGAAGGTTGGAATCAGCTTAAAATACAGGAAGCCATGATGCAAACAGGAATTAAGTGGATTTTCAATCCTCCGGCTGCATCCCACCACGGAGGTGTCTGGGAAAGACAGATACGCACCGTAAGAAAACTACTCAGTTCTGTACTGAAGCAGCAAGCGCTGGACGACGAGGGACTCCAAACCGTTCTGTGCGAGGTCGAAGCCATCATTAATGACCGACCGATAACCAAGACATCAGATGATCCCAATGACCTCGAAGCCCTGACTCCGAACCACCTGTTGTTGTTGAAAACACAGCCAGCCATGCCCCCGGGAGTCTTCAAAAAGGAAGATCTGTATGCCCGTCGGAAGTGGAGGCAAGTTCAGTATATGTCAGACCTCTTCTGGACCAGATGGACAAGAGAATACTTACCTCTGCTACAGGAGCGTCAAAAATGGTCCAAAATAAAGAGGAACTTCATCGTCGGAGACATTGTCTTAATTGTGGATGATTCAGCCCCTAGAAATTCTTGGTTGATGGGAAAAATAATTAAGACCATGCCAGACTCCAGAGGCGTCGTTCGTCGCGTCTGTTTGCAAACCAAGACCAGTACCCTGGAGAGACCGATCACAAAGCTCTGCCTGCTACAAGAAGCAGCGTGAAAAGCTCCTGAACGAAAGAAAAAAGTGGACACTTGTATTGTAAATATGTTGAACTCATTAGTTTATGACTCTTAATGTTTGAGTAATTGATATGCTTCATGTGCCTAGTCAATTAGGGGCCGGAATGTAAGAGCCATAAAAGCTTAAGAAAATACTTTAAAATAGTGGCTAAATGGCATAATACAGTTAATTTACCTGAACGACTTATTGTATTAAGAAACCCCCTATTTTCTTGCTCCAGTAGTATAGTCCGACACCCCCTTCATTCTTGCCACAATGGAACAGTCCCTAAGCCACACATGGGCGCAGCCATCTTACAGTTTTAAACTGCACGTGGTGAAAGGGGCAGAAGCTGTGAGGTTTGGAGCAGTACAGTTTTTGACCGTGTTCGTTTATACGTGTTTCCTTTGTAATTCCGTTTGTTAAGTGTTATAGTAAACTGTTTAAAAGACAAAGCTACGTTTGGGAACGTTTTATTTCGACACGCGTCTACTCGATGTTAAAGGCCCCACAGCCCAGTGGCCTGCCTGTTTGGAAACTAAGAAGCGCCACTATACCTATAATACACAGATCGCTTATTCCCCTATAATACACACACATCGGTTATTCCCCTATAATATACACAGATTGGTTATTCTCCTATAATACACATATATTGTTTATTCCCCTATAATATAAACAGATCGGTTATTCCCCTATAATATAAACAGATCGGTTATCCCCTATAATATAAACAGATCGGTTATTCCCCTATAATATAAACAGATCAGTTATTCCCCTATAAAACACACAGATCGTTTATTCCACTATAATACACACAAATCGGTTATTCCCCTATAATATACAGATTGTTTATTCCGCTATAATATACGCAGATCGGTTGTTCCCCTATAATACACACAGATTGGTTATTCCCTTTTAATATACACAGATCGGTTATTCTCCTATAATATACAGTTCGGTTATTCCCCTATAATACACACAGATTGGTTATTCCCCTTTAAATAAACAGATCGGTTATTAAGCTACAATATACACAGATTGGTTATTCCCCTATGAATACACAGATCAGTTATTCAGCTACAATATACGTGGATTGGTTATTCCCCTATAATATACACAGATTGTTTATTCCCCTATAATATACACAGATCAGTTATTCCCCTATAATATACACAGAACAGTTAATCCCCTATAATATACACAGATCGGTTATTCAGCTGCAATATACGCAGATCGGTTATTCCTCTATAATATACACAAATCGGTTTTCCCCTATAATGGGCCGGATATTCCGATCCCTACGGGTGGGTACACGCTGTGCATGCGCTGAAAACCGGCATTTCCAATCTGTCAAGAATCCTCTTAACAGATCCTCCGGCTGCCCTGGAGAAGGGCCTCTGCGGGCGGATAGTTCTGCTTTTTAGAGACCCTCTGCCCGCAGAAAACCCTTACAATTCTTATGCCTGGTAAAAGCAGGCGTAAGGCTTGTTTTTACCAGGATTAGAGTAGAAAAAAGTAAAAAAAAGAATTTTTTTCCACTGATTTATCATTTAAAACTACTTTAAAAAAGGTAAGTTTATTTTTAGCCCCGTAAAATACTTTAATTATTTTTTTCAAAAAATTAAATTTTTGTTTAAAATACTTAATTTATTGTAATTTCAATTCATTTTAAAAATGTGATTAAAAAAAGAATGTATTTAAAGTTTTACTATGTTTTTTCATTGATCTCCATTCATATATTTGACAGGTCTTCCTGTCAAGTGTATGAAGGGAGATTCCCTTCTGTGATTGCCTCCCCATGGCCCACGTGATCCCAGGGACGCTGCGAACTACATGCGCTTCTGGGATACGTGGGCCCTGCGCTCTTGCAGTTTGGCGAGGCCCAGGAGCGGAACTGTGCGCGTCCCAGAAACCCTCAGGTAAGGGCGCAGATTTTTCCAGATCGCAGGTCTCCGCCCGCGGGAGGCCTGCGATCGGAAAATACGGGTCTATATACACAGATCAGTTATTCCCCTATAATACAGACAGATCGGTTATTCCCCTATTATATACACAGATTGGTTATTTGCTACAGTACACACAGATTGGTTATTCCCCGATAATATACACAGCTCGGTTATTCCCCTATAATGTACACAGATCGGTTAATTCCATATAATACATACAGATCGGTTATTCCCTGTAATACAGAGATCGGTTATTCCCCGATAATGTACACAGATTGGTTATTCCCTGTAATACACAGGTCGCTTATTCCCCTATAATACACACACATCGGTTATTCCCCTATAATATACACAGATCGGTTATTCTCCTATAATACACACAGATTGTTTATTCCCCTATATTATAAACAGATCGGTTATTCCCCTATAATATAAACAGATCGGTTATCCCCTATAATATAAACAGATTGGTTATTCCCCTATAATATAAACAGATCGGTTATTCCCCTATAATATAAACAGATCGGTTATTCCCCCATAATATAAACAGATCGGTTATTCCCCTATAATACACACAGATTGGTTATTCCCTATATACACAGATCGGTTAATCCCCTATAATATACACAGATCGCTTATTTGTGCCTCGACCCACCGATTTTTGATACTCGCGCTACACTCAGATGATCCGGGTACCTGGGCGCAGACCCAGGAGAGTCCCCTGTATTATATGCACAATATTCCGCCCGCGGGAAGCCACCGACCGCAAATTTTGGTCCAATATACACAGGGTTTAATATTCACTCATATATAGGGGATAATTTTAACCAAACTCGCCTGTCGGGAAACTGCTGGGATTCGAGCGGTGTCCCTTTTTATACCCCGCTCGATTTACTGTCCATTGGATCCGTTCCGATCCAGTCAGTTTCCTGTTGGGCAGGTTAGGTAAAAATTACCCCCATTGTGTCTGATGTTTGCTTATACCCAGGGCCTGCCTCTCTCCTAATTTATGGAGAGTCCAGTATTTCTCAATAAAACAGAGGTGCGATCTCCACATCCTAATCTAGTGTTCCCCAATTATTCACCTCAAGAAAGAGGGCAGTGTTATGAGTCTGTGGGCGTGATCTAGCCAGCCCTGGGGAGGCGGGTATGGAGGCGGGACTACCGGAAAAATGGCAGAATCTGGGAGCGGGTGCCCATCCCGCCCCCAACCCGCCTCCGTGCCATCTTCCTGGGAGGCGGGTAGCCGACCTGCACCGGGTCCCATCTCCTGGAGGCGGGAAGGGGATTACAGCCACTTAACTGCCTGTTAACAGGTAGTTGCCAGGCAGATAACAGGATTATTCCCATTTTACCCACACAAATGCGGGCTTCCCAAAGGCTGCGAACCCCGCTAGGGTCACCAAGGCGAGCAGTGGGTCTGTGGGGGTCGGAGGGGTGCAAAAGTGCGCTGTGAAGGTAAGTGATGGGTGCAAGTGTGGAGAGGTAAGTATGTGAGGTGAGTGGAAAGTGATAGAAAATGTTTACTTACCTTTGTTTCTTCCTGCAGCCTTCAAACATTGGGGATGCGGAGAGTCTCGCACCTCCACAACGGAGATGACAGATGGCTGCTGCATTCTCCAATGTGACAACCATCTAATTTCTGCTCACAAAAGAGGGTTGTTGAGTCTTGAATACAAGGACTCATCAAACAACATAGAATATCAGTGTTTGACAGCTTCACAGAGCTGTCAAACGATGACAATTCATCTGTCAAAACTTTTTGACTGATGAAATGTCATACGCTGATGTTCTCTGTAACCTGCTTCCCTTTAATTTGCCTGCTAAGCCCGCTAGGCGGGCTTAACAAGGTCAATCAAGGGAAAATAGCATGGGTTGGCCAGAAGTCAGTGGAGGCGGGACTAAAACCTGACAAGTGGGAGTCCCGCCTCCAAAAGTTCCCCATTGGCAAAATCTAGCCCACATGTGCTTTAGAAGTATGATAGCAAAATACTGCAGATGTTGGAAATCTGAAATAACAACAGAAAATGCTGGAAAAACTCAGCAGGTCAGGCAACATCCGTGGAGAGAAATTTGAGTTGATGTTTCGGGTCGAACCCTTCTTCAAAACTGGAAAGAAAAGAAAATAGATCGAAGGCAGGGCTGCGATCGGACAAAAGAAGTGAAAGAAACAAAATAGTTAGACGAGATGGTAATAGGCTGAGATTAGGTGTAAAGTGTACTGGCAGGGCAAGAGATAGCTGCCAGGTGTGAGAGAGAAACAAAAGGAAAGGGGGGGGGGGAAAGAGTGGAAAAATTACAAGAAAAAATGTGTAATAGGGGCCGAGGTTATGATCTGAAATTGTTGAACTCGATATTGAGTCCGGAAGGCTGCAGAGTGCCTAATCGGAAGATGAGGTGCTGTTCCTCGAGTTTACGTTGAGCTTCCGTGGAACAATACAAGAGGCCAAGGACGGTGAGGTCCGAGACACAGAAGTGTCCGGGAGAAAATAAGATCAATGGAGATCAGTCGGAGAGTATCAGAGGGTCAATACTAGGATATCAGTCAATGCTACATCATCATTGTCAGGATCGGCTTTATTCCACAGCAAACTGTCCTTGTTTGTTTTCTTCTTGTCCAGAGGAGGAATAAATGCCATCTCCTAACTGTTCTCATCCAGTGCTAAGGACATTGCATTCAATGACTTTGAGAGAGTATCATCCATTCTTGTTTGCTCTGAGGCTGCCAGTCTGCTCGGCAATTTTCAATGAGGAGGTAATTTTATTATGGCAGCTTCCAAATGGATTATGATAGCAAGGGCATGACTCTAAGCCTTCAAACTGAGGAATATGACTTTAAGCTTTGAAATCCCTTTTTGCACACACTTGTCATTCTTGTGTTATCTGTCCCCTAGGTGATATCATCAGGGATACTGATGCTGTGGTCCATGCTGTGCTGTGAAATGGAGGTCGCCTATCAGAGATTACAAAGGCTATTTTCTTGATCAAAAAAAGTTATAAAGAGAGACTTTGGGGGGAATTTTGCCGGTGCTCAGGGGGCGGGTTTGGAGGTGGGACATCAGGCAAAATTGCAAAGATTGACAGCAGGTCGGAAACCCGCTATCAACCCGCCTCCAGACAATCTTCCCAGTTGTCGGGTCCCGGATTTGCACAGGAACCCGACAACTAGCTACAGGAAGAGCATTATAGGCACTGCTTGTTAACAGGTTAACAGCCAATTAAGAGGCTTTGTGCAATTTTGACAGGTCTACTGCGGGCTTCTCGATGTCCAGACACCACACCAGGTAAGTGTGGCGTGCTGTGGGTATGCTGTAATGTTTGTGCATTGATGACAGCTTCAGAAGTGGTGTGAAGGATCCAATGGTGCACTGGTGAGTTTCAGATTTAAGAAAATGTTGGGAAAATCATTTAAAGACTTTATTATAGGTGACAAGTTTTGAATTGTTTGTGTAGTCCCACCTCATTGGGAGAACCTCTCTCACCAGTGACAGATCACTTCTGTAACCTCACCTGCAGCTGCCATCTGTTCTAGCCAAAGGAGGGAGTCACTGGGGAGTCTAGGTACAAGACCTCACCTTTGTACAGTGATTGTCAGTGTTTGCAGCACCTCTATGCTGTCAAACACTGAAAAATCAGCTGTCAAACAAAATTGTGTGTGGCCCCTTTAAGAAAACTGGCAGATGACGCGTCGTCATCTGACAATGACTTCCTTCTAATTGGCCGGTGTAAGAATTTGCGATAACTTACAGCTCCGAAGATTAATTTTTTTGAGTAAACAATCCCTGGGTGAAATACCTTTAAAAATCCAGGGGGATCAAAATGGCCATCAGACCGCATGGCAGAAGACAAAGGACTTGAAAGAGCAGCCTGGGTCTGTGGAAAAAGGTCCCAATCTGCCAATCAAAGGGGAGTTCCCACCTCCCTGTAGAGACAATCGATGTGTTAACAGAAACTGCTACAAAAAGGAGTAACCACTTGAGACTGCAGTTTCAGTTGACCACAGGACAATGGCTTCTGTTTACACTAGCCTCCCAAGCTGTTTACATAGTAATCACAGAAATACATGTTTTTTTCAAACCAGGACAGCTCCATTCAAAACCCATCAATCATGAATGGAAATACATTCAAAGCTCAGCACAGACAATTGAAGAGACATTTAAACTGAGAAAAGGAACAGTTTAAAATGAATGGGTGATTCATCCAAACCCATTACTGGACAATGGGGCAGTTGGATCACTTTTGTTTTAGCCCAGAAACATCCGGATCTGGGCGGGCCCCAAATGGGGGTATAAAAGATAGCTTCCCAGAAGCTCTCTCTCTCTCTGGCCTCGCCTCCGTGTGCCTCTACAGCGTGGGAGCCTGCCTGAGGAGGTAGAACACCAGCAGTCTACTTTTAAAACACTGGGGTGTTTCTTACTTCGGGGCAGTGAAGATCTAAGTTCACAGGGCATGGAGCAGGCATTTCCAGTGGTGAGCATATATTTTTCTGGCCTTCCACAAGGCAACTTAGGATAGGTATAGGGGTCGGAATTAAAGGGAATTTTGTTAAGAACTGTGATTTTAGTCGGTCTTCCCTCGTTGTGTCTGTTTCTCCTCCCCTATTTAAGTAAGACAGTGTTGCACCTAGCAGAGAAGTGCTATAGTGAACACTGAATTCGATATTTAAAACTGTATTAAAAAGGAGTAGCTGTTTCAAAGTACTGTATTTAAAACTGTATTAAAAGGAGTGTTGCACCAAGCAAAGAAGTGCTGTGGTGAACGCTGTTAGCTGTTTTTCTTAAGTAACTGTATATAAAGTGCTGTTTTTAAGTAAAAGCCACTAAGCTAAGGTGCTGTAGTGAACAAAGTGTTTCTATATTAAAAGTGCTGTTAAAAGGAGTGTTGCGCTAAGCAGAGAAGTGCTTCAGTGAACACTTTACAGCTGTATTAAAGTGCTGTTTTTAAGTAAAAGCCACTAAGCTAAGGTGCTGTAGTGAGCAAAAGGGTTTTTAAGCAAAAGGTGCTGGATTTAAAATAAAGTAGTGTTGCACTGAGCAGGGAGTGCTCTAGTGGACACTGAGGGTATTGCGTTAAGCAAAAGTGTTGTACCAGGCATAAGAGCTATATAGATTTTTCGAAGTTGTTTCTTTCTTTTGTTTTCAATAAATGCTGGTCTGTTTTGCACCCAAACCACGAGTCACATTGTTTTCTGTCTACATCGCTACCGAATAAGTCCGACGGTCAGAACTCAGGAATAGGGGAGCGCTTCGAAACCGCAAGGGGGTCCCTGGAGCAGCTCAGAGGCTTCTGACTGGCCAGAGACAAATAACCCCAACCCCGCTAGCATGTGCTAATTCCTTACAAAATGGCGACCACGGCAGGACCGTCAGCAACGGTGTGCGATGTGGCAGACAGTGGTTTGAGACTGCAGAGAGCAGCAGTTATTGGGTTTCTTTTTATCCCACTGGTTTATTTGTGGTTAGGTTCCCGCAGGCTTGGGGAGGTTACCCGCAGGCTTAGGGAAGCTAGGGCAGAGAGTTGGGATAGGGAAAGTGAGGTTGAGGAATACCAGGCCAATGTAGAGCGCCTGGTGTTCCAGTTTAGTGAGGGCAAAAGCCACACGAGGTACGAGTCAATGTACCTGAAGTGCCTAGTGGCAGAGGCCAAGAGCAATGAGATGAGGGTGTGGGAAGAGAACGCTCGCCTCAAACAAGAAATAAAAGAGCAGGAGGAGAAGGTTAGGGAGGCGGCAGCATAAAAGCTGGCCTGCGAGGAAGGGTTTGAGGAAGCAGATCATGGCCCCTGTAGGGCAGAGATAGAAAGCCTGCAGATGGCTTTAAGGAGGGCAAAGGGGATGATTTGTCTGATCAGCCCGGAGGCAGGTCCGAGTTTTCAGGAGCTCTGGCAGCAAAGGGAGGTGGAGGATGAGGTGGTGGAGACAGAAATTTCCCCCCCCCGGGTCGAGTCACTATTGGAGGCAGTGCGGTCTCTTCTGACTGGCCAGGGGAGCGTAGCAGCCACCACCGGTGCTTTGACCCCATCCCACTCCCAGCAATGGCTAGAGCCAGCGCAGCCTGTTGACCTGTGTCCCCGCGAAAATGCTGAGGGGAGCAGGCCCTATGTTGAGATGGGGGTGGAGATGGTGCAGGGGAGATATTCGGTGGACACTGGAGCCTCAAGCACGGTGGTCCACTCGGAGGACCTGACCCACTCACCCCGGTCTAACAAGGTCCCATTTAGCTTAATGGGACCCACAGGGAAACAGGCAGCTGGGAATGAACCTGAGAATAGTAATCCCCAGCCCACACCAGGTCCAAGTTCACAGGCTGCACAGACAATCGCTGTGGCTTGCGTTAGGGGAGGAGCTATGCATGATTTTAAACAAGATTACTGGCAGGCAGCCAGTTATATCAAACAATGCGGTTTGTTTAAGCAGGGGGCAGGGGAACAAGCAGCTGGGATTGTAGAAGCTCCCCAGCACTTGGCCCGAGCGATTCCCCCTCTCTTGTGGGACTCTGGGGAGGAGCCTGAACCAGGTTTTAGACCTGAAGGGGAAGGCTCTCAGCCACCGGTAGCCGGTGGCAAGGGATTGCCTGTCCCCAGCCCAGGTTTGGGAAGGGAGGGACCCAAAGGAGGAGGTCCCCGGCCAGCAGGGAGTGTGACCCGAGCTAAGGGTCTGCTCGCCAGGGTAGCCCCCCCGGCAACACTCCCTAGGAGATCTCTTCAGGTACCCCATCCCAAGGAAGTATGGTCACCCACTTTTCAGTGGATTAGGGCGGTCTCCCGAGTCAGGGAGAGGCCAAAGAGCAGAGGTTCCCAACCAGCAGCCATAAGCTGCGAGGGAATAGAAGCTGGAATCAGTCCAGCCATGCCGCAGGGAGCAGCCTGTGGCAGCCCAACCAGGGACTGAGCTGGCCGCCCGGAGACGGGCGGCGCTTGTGTATAGCTTTGTTCAAGTAGTGTGTATAAGGTTAAGGTAGAACGTGTTATTGTGATTTAAGGTAGAGCATGTTATTAAGGTAGAACGTGTTAATTTTTTGTTTTTATATTGAAATTAAGATTAGTGTATAAGTTTTGAGTGTGGTACGGTTCCGGAATTGTATTGTGGATCAAGGTCGCGGGACCTGATTACACTTCCCCAAAGCCAGGGGACCTGGCGAGGTGTTTTTCTTTGTCTTTTTCAGAGTTCCGGAAAGTACAGGGGACCAACGAGTCATGGGATTCGAGAGAGGAAGCACCCCTAGTCCACGAAGGAAGGGGTCTGCAGGAAACAGATGCCCACAACATTTAAAAACTGCTGCTGGAAATACAATTTAAGACTAAGGGGGAGAAATTGGGTATAGCCCCATTTGGGGCGTTAGAATTGGCGCTGCGCAAATTTTTTCGCCAGGCGCAACTTATCGCCACCTCGAGCGATATTGGTTTGCTGCGCCCCTAAAGGTGATTGCGGCGTTGATTCAGGCGCTGCACGGGAGTCTTAAGGCGCTAACTCGGTGGCGCTACTCAATATGTCGGCGGCCGGGCGCAGCGCAGGTGCTGTCAATAATCGATTACCCAAGACATGCTGGCGCCGGCCAGCTCTTAAAGGGGCGGGTCAATTAGGAGCAGCAGCCACACTCTGCGCCTTGTAGGCCTCAAAATTGGCGCTGTGCTTTCTATGGTGTTCCAAACTTTGAACATATGGAGAGGGTGAGGCAGAGAGCGGAGCGCTTTACTGATGGGGCATTGGATGCTTTGGTTGGCGAAGTGGAGCGCCGGCGAGCTGTGCTGTACCCCGACAATGGCAGGAGGCCTCATCAGAACGAATACCACAGGGCTTGGAGGGAAGTTTGTCAAAGAGTCACCTCAACCAACGTGGTGGCCAGGACTCCTGTGCAATGCAGGAAGAAGTTCAACGACCTCACTTGGGTCGTTAGGGTGAGTGCCTTTTTCGCCATCTTCTTCATCCCTCCATCTGCACCTGACATTATGGCCAGAGGGTGCGCGAAGCCCCAATGGCCATCTGTCAGCCAGCACCCATGGCCCTTTCTGGAAACACACACGCACATTCAGCTCAATGCATAATGGAAGGGCTAATCTACCATGGGGGGCATGTGATGTCAGCTCAATGCATAATGGAAGGGCTAATCTACCATGGGGGGCATGTGATGTCAGCTCAATGCATAATGGAAGGGCTAATCTACCATGGGGGGCATGTGATGTCAGCTCAGGCCAGCATGTTTCATCACTTCCTGTCCTTTCTCCTGCAGGCCAAGGTGGCCAGGAACCGGAGGGAGCAGCTTCAAACCGGAGGAGGCCCTCCTCAGCTGCAGACACTGACGGACCTGGAGGAACGTGTCCACCAGGTTGTTGGAGGCCGGATGACTGGTCCTGTCACCACTGGAGCTGCCGACCCCATTGTGCACAGCGATGGTAAGGTCATCACCTTTTTGAACTCTCTCCTTCCACTTCTTCCCCCCACCAGCATGCTTTTTCACTCTGGACCCATGTCAGAGCATTGCAGCACTCATGCATCCCTTGCTGCCACCCTGTCCTTTCGTTAAAGCCACTCTTCAACCTCCCTGTTTTCAGATGCTGCATCACCAGCTCGGGAGCCGGGCCCTCAAGCTGCCACTGCCACTGACTCCGGAGGCAACGAGCAGGAGGAAGCTGGACTATCCCTGCCACCCTCAGGCGAGCCAGCCCCTCTGCAGACTGGGGAGACTACTTCCCTGGAGGAGAGCAGGGGGGGGAATGCTCTGAGGAGGAAGCAGTTCCAGGAACCAGCGGGCTGCAGCAACGCAAGGTGGGTAGGGAAGCTCGGGGGCTGTCTCCCTGGAGGGCGAGGCAGGCCGCGAGTGCTGCTGCACAGAGCGCAGAAGAGGTGCGTTCCCTCGCAGAAATGAGCGCCCAGGCTCGGCTCAGGCACACTGAGCTCATGGCTGCCGTGGCAAGGATGCCTGAATCCATCGAAACACTGGCAAGGAGTGTGCAAGACTTCGGGGCAGCACAGGCAAGGAGTGCGCAGGACCTCGGGGCAGCACAGGCAAAGAGTGCGCAGGACTTCGGGGCAGCACAGGCAAAGAGTGCGCAGGACTTTGGGGCAGCACTGGAAAGGACTGTCCAGGACTTCGGGGCATCACTGGAAAGGACTGTCCACGGCTTCGGGGCAGCACTGGAAAGGACTGTCCAGGGCTTGACCGAAGCAGTGGAAAGGACTGTCCCAGCCTTCAGTGAAGCACTGGAAAGGACTGTCCAGGGCTTCACCGAAGCACTGGAAAGGACTGTCCAGGGCTTCACCGAAGCACTGGCACCTGCCACGCCAGTGCTGAGTGCTGCTACGCAGTCACTCGCTGGTCTCATGCCGACGCATATTGAGGCCACGCGACCAATGACTGCTGCCACCCTCGCTGGATCAGGCGGGATTACCCGGGGCCCTTGCAGCATCACAGCAGGGCCTCAATCTGTGGACCAGACGATTGGTGCGCATGCTGCGGTGCTGCCTCGTCAGAGTGCCAGTGTGTCGTTCGACCACGGAGCAGGTGTCCGCTCTCAGGATGTCAGCATTCCTGATGCCACCGCTGGCACGTCTCCACTGCAGCTGCCACCACCTGCAGGCCAGACTGCTTCCACCCATTCACAGTTGGAGCAGTCAGCATCCGGGCCCTCCAAGGCCAGAGGTCGTCCAGGATGTCCCTCAGGGGCATCTGCGCTTTCTGACAGCCAGCAGGCCTCCCCCAGCCTTGATGCAGTCACTGGGGTCCCATTACGGAGGAGATGCAGGGAGGGAAGGGGCCGATCTCGCAAGAGAAGTAGATCACCATCAAGGGGGAAAGAGTAGAAGTGCAGCTGAGACGTCTTTTTGGTAGAAATCAAGGCCGTGGATGCTCGTCTGAATGTTAGTAATGTTTTGGATAGTCTCCCGGGTGTGCGAGTCACTTATGTGTTAGTGTGTTAGTTTTGCTTTCTGTAGCCATTGCTTTGTCATGTTGGAAGGAAGCACATTTCGCAAAATAAACAACTTTTTTTATTTACATTGGCCATGTCTGATATTTACATTCACTGCCCTTCATAGGCTTTGGGTTATCCGGATGGTTCCCTCCCTCCTCATCGAATGGCACCAAGCATTCCGTCAGAGGGGCCTAGAAGCGGCTTTTTATCAGCCTCTGATGGACGGCCCTTCCAGTTTGTACCTCCCTCCCATCTTGGTCCTCCTCCTCCTCCTCCGCTGGTGCTTCAATGGCTGGTGGCATTGGCTGGGTGCATAGGATGGCGAGGTTATGCAGCATGCAACAGACTACGACGAAGTGGGAGACTCGCTCTGGTGAGTACTGCAAGGCACCTCCAGAATGGTCGAGACAGCGGAACCGCTGCTTCAGCACACCGATTGTGTGCTCCACAATGTTCCTCGTCGCCTGATGGCTCGCATTGAAGCGCTCTTCAGCAGGAGTGCTGGGCGAACGGAGCGGCGTCATCAGCCATGGGCACAGAGGATAGCCCTTGTCACTGAGAAGCCAGCCTCCTGGGTGAGCCAGGGCCTCGAATAGGTCTGCAACTGAAGTCTGGCGTAGGATGAAGGCGTCGTGGCTGCTGCCAGGGAACTGCGCATTGACTGTGAGGATCAGCTGTCGGTGGTCACAGACCAGCTGAACATTCAAGGAATGGAACCCCTTGCAGTTGCGGAACTCCTCCGGATTCAAAACAGGCACCCGCAAAGCCACGTGCGTGCAGTCAATGGCGCCCTGCACCATGGGGAAGTCCACTATTGCTGCGAAGCCCTCTTCGCGTTCCCGCTGCTTCTCCAGTGTCATAGGGAAGGAGATGTACTGCCGCCTCCTTTTAAATAGGGCATCTGTTACTTGACGGATGCAGCAATGCACCGCAAACTGTGATATGTTAGCGATGTCCCCAGTTGCGGCCTGGAAGGAGCCGCTCGCATAGAAATTCACTGCAACAGTCATCTTGACAGCCACCGACAGAGAGGTCCTGCACCTTATCTGAGGCTGCAGATCTGGCTGAAGCAGGTGGCACAGCTCAGTCACCACCTCCTTTCTGAAGCGCAGCCTTCTAAGACACTGCTCCTCTGACATGTTCAATAACAGAACTGCTGTCGGAAAACCCTGGCAGCGTAAGGTCTGGTGTGGCGACGTCTGTTGGCCCTCCACCGTCTGGCCATTCCTGGCCCTCTCTCCCTGCGTCCCTGTGCCCTTTCCAGATGGTTCAGCAGCAGGACGTTCCCCTCCAATGCTGCCCCCATAGTAATAGTGCACAAGAAATTGTAAATGTTGTGAATGTTCACCAGCTGCAAGGTGATGGTCAGTAGGCTGAAGTTCCTCTGGCCAGCGCTGGCTCACTGGTGCAATGGCTCTCAGAGTGCAGCTCAGCAACTCTGTGAAAGTCTCGAGGAAGTTATGCTCCTAAAATGGCTGCCACATTTATACCAGTGCAGTCCCCTTTAAAGAGCACCCCCCTAGCCCGAGAGCGACTGGGGAACGTTCCAGGTAAGCAGTCCTTATTAGTGCCAGGCGGAATGGAGGGGCGCAACACTGAATTTCCGGTCCGGGGTGCCCAAAAGGTGTTGCACACTGAAATGAGGTTTAGCGCCGGCGCAAAATGCCCACTCAATATGCGAGGAGGCGCTGGGTTCACTGCGCCCGGCCGAAAATTGGCTACCGCCCCACTTCTCGGCCTCTTTAGGCGCTAATTGGAGGTGCTGCCAACCGAATTTCTCCCCCTAAGAATTTACAGAAATTGCTTGTTTGGAGTTAAAGGAAGCTCGTTTGTCTTCCATCTTTTTTTAGCAGACATGTTGGCTGGATGACAATCCCTTTAAAGATGTTAAAATTATGGTACAAGTGGTGCAGGGGCGCAGGACCCCTCCATGCTTGACTTAGTATGAATATAAGCGGTGCAGGGGCGTAGGTCCCCCTCCATGCTTGACTTATTGTGAATATAAGTGGTGCAGGGGCATTGGACCCCTCCGTGTATTGATTATTTAATTAATTTTGAGTTTTCTGTCAATAGATGCCTGCCGTACTATGATTTGCTCTGGGCAGGGGAGATGGAGGTGATGGGGGATCAAAGATAGATTTAGTTAAGTATAAGGGAAGGTTGTTTGTGGGGGTGTCAGAAATTATTGCTCACTTTTGGCAAGGATACTACAAGCAAGTTTTAGTATCCGATGGGGGACTGTAAGAATTTGCAATAAGTTACAGCTCCGAAGATTAATTTTTTTGAGTAAAGAATCCCTGGGTGAAATACCTTTAAAAATCCAGGGGGATCAAAATGGCCGTCAGACCGCATGGCAGAAGACAAAGGACTTGAAAGAGCAGCCTGGGTCTGCGGAAAAAGGTTCCAATCTGCCAATCAAAGGGGAGTTCCCACCTCCCTGCAGGGACAATCAATGTGTTTACAGAAACTGCTACACAAAGGAGTAACCACTTGAAACTGCAGTTTCAGTTGACACAGGACAATGGCTTCTGTTTACACTAGCCTCCCAAGCTGTTTACATAGTAATCACAGAAATACATGTTTTTTTCAAACCAGGACAGCTCCATTCAAAACCCATCAATCATGAATGGAAATACATTCAAAGCTCAGCACAGACAATTGAAGAGACATTTAAACTGAGAAAAGGAACAGTTTAAAATGAATGGGTGATTCATCCAAACCCATTACTAGACATGGGGCAGTTGGATCCCTTTTTTTTAAGCCCAGAAACATCCGGATCTGGGCGGGCCCCAAATGGGGGTATAAAAGATAGCTTCCCAGAAGCTCTCTCTCTCTCTGGCCTCGCCTCTGTGTGCCTCTACAGCGTGGGAGCCTGCCTGAGGAGGTAGAACACCAGCAGTCTACTTTTAAAACACTGGGGTGTTTCTTACTTCGGGGCAGTGAAGATCTAAGTTCACAGGGCACGGAGCAGGCATTTCCAGTGGTGAGCATATATTTTTCTGGCCTTCCACAAGGCAACTTAGGATAGGTATAGGGGTGGGAATTAAAGGGAATTTTGTTAAGAACTGTGATTTTAGTCGATCTTCCCTCGTTGTGTCCGTTTCTCCTTCCCTATTTAAGTAAGACAGTGTTACACCTAGCAGAGAAGTGCTATAGTGAATACTGAATTCGGTATTTAAAACTGTATTAAAAAGGAGTAGCTGTTTCAAAGTACTGTATTTAAAACTGTATTAAAAGGAGTGTTGCACCAAGCAAAGAAGTGCTGTGGTGAACGCCGTTAGCTGTTTTTTTTTAAGTAACTGTATATAAAGTGCTGTTTTTAAGTAAAAGCCACTAAGCTAAGGTGCTGTAGTGAGCAAAGTGTTTCTATATTAAAAGTGCTGTTAAAAGGAGTGTTGCGCTAAGCAGAGAAGTGCTTCAGTGAACACTTTACAGCTGTATTAAAGTGCTGTTTTTAAGTAAAAGCCACTAAGCTAAGGTGCTGTAGTGAGCAAAAGGGTTTTTAAGCAAAAGGTGCTGGATTTAAAATAAAGTAGTGTTGCACTGAGCAGGGAGCGCTCTAGTGGACACTGAGGGTATTGCGTTAAGCAAAAGTGTTGTACCAGGCATAAGAGCTATATCAATTTTTCTAAGTTATTTTTTTCTTTTGTTTTCAATAAATGCTGGTCTGTTTTGCACCCAAACCACGAGTCACGTTGTTTTCTGTCTACATCGCTACCGAATAAGTCCGGCGGTCAGAACTCAGGAAGGGGAGCGCTTCAAAATCGCAAGGGGGTCCCTGGAGCAGCTCAGAGGCTTCTGACTGGCCAGAGACAAATAACCCCAACCCCGCTAGCGTGTGCTAATTCCTTACACTGGCAAGCCCGCAGGGCGGGCTTAACACGGCCAATTGATGCAAAATCGCGTCTGTGCATCGGACGTCGTTGGGGGCAGAACTGGAACCCGGAAGGCAGCTGTCCTGCCCCCAAGCTGCATCGACCTGAAAAATCACGGCCATTATATTAAGGGATAATACTATGTGCTCAATACAGTTGTGAGGTTTGAGTTCCAAGATGGGAGTCCATGGCTAAGGCTTAGTCTGGTGGGGTGGTGGTGTGGGGAGAAGAGGATGTGGGGATACATTGCGTTGGTGGGGGAAGATGAGGTCAGTCAGTTCTTCTTTCACAGCAACCAGGGTGGTATTGACAATCATCCTGGAGCAGTCTGCCCCTTAACCTCATTGTGTTGCTCTCTCAGCAGAAAGGTGTCACATAGGGGTCCACACCTCTGTCAGGGAACAGAAATTCAAGTGTCAAATACGTCTTCAGTCTGAAAAGGATTAGAAAGGTTTTTCTGGAAGTGTGTCTTTCCTTAGGAGAATTGATGGACAAACTTAGTTCTCATGAAGTCAACTGCTTAGAAGTCTCTGTTGCAACTCTCCCAGCTTGGTCCTGCCGAGATGGGTGAGGTTTCGTGGCGTGGTATTCACTTGAATTGATAGTTTAAAAAAAAGATGAATTTGCATCGGCAGGTCAAATGATGCTGCAATTACATAACTGTACTAGAAACTACAGCACAGTCCACCTTGGTGTACAAATGCAGTAATATCTTTTTACCATGGCAACAATGCCCATCTAAAGTGCAGCTTCAAATAACAAGGTTGGTAGAGAAAGAAGGCACTGCAATGTAATTTGTTTGCTGATGAGTCACGGTGGGATGCCAGTGTAAGATAATCAGACACTGGTGCCAATAAATCCAGAACTGAAGCACAAGGATATTAAGATGAATCCAGGCAATTTCCCCCATATTTCAGCTCCATTGTGGACTCAGTAATTTAGCTGTAAAAGGAAGACAAGTAAAACCAAATAGCCTGTTGTATATAAATCGTAGCAAATTATTAAAGGTCCTGGATTGATGAAAATAAGAATTAAAAATCTCTCTGGGAAGAGACAGCAGGGAATACTCGACCTGCCAGGAGCATCCTGAGGACTGCAGTAACATCACTGGAGTTCAACACAAGGATGTTGTTAATGCTGAAACCCCCTTTTGAAGGAGGATGCTCTTCCTGGCACGGATTCTCTTATAGATGGATTCCCTTTGTCCAAGGATTGTTTTCACATGTGAATGTACAAAGAGGGTGAGGAAAGATCAGGTCTGCCTCATCCAGTCAATCTTGTAACCTCGCACACCGTCCAGCAACCATCTAAGCAAAGCTATCTACTGGGAGAAGGAAAAAAGCAGAGAAAAAGCCGGCGGCCAATTCAAGAAAATCTCTGGGAAATTCCTCTCTGATCACTAAAGCTCCAGGAGACCGCGATTGCTCATGATCCCAGCTAACAAGCATCTGATCCCCCTAATCAGAAACGCCGTCACTCAGAACTTGACTAATTCCCTTTTCTAGAACTGTAACGACTCCAAACTCATTCTCTGCCGCCTGTTCCAGTGGGCGACGGCCATTGATAAAAATAAATAATTTCTAGCATCTGACTTAATTCTCTGCACACCTACATTTCTATCCATTTCAAATAATCCAGCCAACTGGACTGAATCCATTACTTCATCATTTTAAAATACTGAATCCTCTGAGGCTGTGTTTCTCCAAAGTAAATAAGCCCTGCAGTCTATCTACTAACTAGGAACTAGAATGCTACAGGGGCTGAGAGGGTTAAATTATGAGGACAGGTTGCATAAACTTGGCTTGTATTCCCTTGAGCTTAGAAGATTGAAGGGTGATCTAATTGAGGTGTTTAAAATGTCAAAAGGATTTGCTAGGTTAGATAGAGAAACTATTTCTTCTGGTGGGCGAATCAAGAACTAGGGGAAATAAATGTAAAATTAGAGCTAGGCTATTCAGAAGCAAAATAAGGAAGCACTTTTTTCACTTGAAGGGTAGTGACTTGAAGGGTAACGCCTCATGACTCTTCGGCTCACCCTAGCCCCGAACCAGAGCGCTATGGTCATCAGTGTGTACGCCCCAACGCTGGAAGTCACAGACGAGACCAAAGAGGAATTCTACTTCAGCCTCGAACAATCAATTCAATTCAATTCAATTCAAATCGCTTTATTGGCATGACAAGTTACATCTTATGTTGCCAAAGCATCGGAAAACATTCATGTTTGTTCACAAAAATACAGATCTATCCATACAGTGTATAAACAGATATATCCCTGAGTGTATAAATACACTTTCATATAATTTATATATACTCTTATCTTATCTTTAGTGGTTGTCCCTCTGTTTATGGCAAGCTGTAACATAGTGTGCCGCCAGTGTTATGCAACTTCTCTCTTCCCCTAGTAGGTATGGGAGTTTTTGGTCGTCATTCAATTTTCTGAATTCCGGGCATATTTTTGTAAATTTTGGGTAGAAATTCTCCCTTATGCCCTGATATTTTCTACAAGCTGTGAGGAAGTGCATCTCTGTCTCCACCATTCCCTGACTGCAGTGAGAGCATATCCTGTCCTCCCTTGGTAGCCGGGTCTGCCTGTGTCTACCTTTTTCGATCGCCAGGCTATGTTCACTAAGTCTGTACATTGTCAGGATTTTTCTCAGTTTGCTGTCCTTTACCATGGTCAGGTAATCAGCTATGTTGTATTGTCTGTTTAGGGCCAAGTAGCAATTGAGTTTGCTTTGGGTTTTTGTTGTTTCTGCCCAATATGTCAGATATTTTTCCTTTTGCTTAGCGACGATTGTGTTGGGTCGAATTCTTTGTGTTACGCTGTCACTGTCCTGGGGCTGGTTATTGTTAGTAGTGTTAGTAGTTACTTCACTGAGTCCCAGGACTAGTTGACTGAGGGTATTCTTCTTTATGGTCAGCTCTTGGCATTTCAGGGCGTCGTAGTGATAGCATTGGGAGTTGCTCATTTGTAGGTGATTCCAAAATTTGGTGGCTCTTTTTTGGATAGTGATTATTAATGGATATTGGCCTAGTTCCGCCCTGCATGCATTGTTTACTGTTTTCCTTTGAGTCCGGAGGATACTTTTACAGAATTCTGCATGTAGGATCTCAATTGGGTGTTTGTCCCATTTTGCAAATTCTTGTTGTGTTAGCGGTTCCCATACCTCACTGCCATAGAGTGCAATTGGTTCAATTACTGATTTGAAAATTTTTAGCCAAATGCTAATTGGGATTTCTATTTGGATTGATTTTTTAATGGCATAGAAAGCCCTTCTTGCTTTCTCTTTCAGTTCATTCACAGCCAGTTTGAAGTTTCCCGTAGAACTGATTTTTAAGCCCAAGTATGTGTAGTTAGTGGTTTGTTCAATTTTGGTTGTTCCTATTGTGAAATTTATTTTGGGTCCCTGAGGTCTGGATCTTTGCTGGAACACAACGACTTTGGTTTTTTGGGGATTTATTGTCAGGGCCCAAGTCTGGCAGTACGACTCCAGCAGATCCAGGTTCTGCTGTAGACCCTCCTTAGTTGGTGACAGCAGAACCAGGTCGTCTGCATAGAGGAGGAATTTAACCTTTGATTCATATAGGGTGAGGCCGGGTGCTGTAGATTGTTCAAGTAGTTTTGCCAATTCATTTATGTAAATATTAAAGAGTGTCGGTGAGATTGGCGAGCCCTGCGTCACCCCCCGCCCCTGTGGGAAGTATTTTGTTCATTTGTCTCCAATTTTAACTGCACATTTGTTGTTTGTATACATTGATTTAATTACATCATATGTTTTTCTCCCTACCCCGCTTTCGATAAGTTTCAGGAATAAACCGTCATGCCAGATGGAGTCGAAAGCCTTCTGGAAATCTATAAAGCATGCCGAGATTTTGCTTTTGTTATGGTGAACGTGTTTGTCAATTAGGGTCTGTAGGGTGAAGATATGATCTGATGTTCTATAGTTTGGCAGGAATCCAATTTGGCTTTTACTCAAGACATTGTGCTCCTCAAGGAAGTTTATAAGTCTTTTGTTTATGATGCTACAGAATACCTTCCCCAGGTTACTGTTTACACAGATGCCTCGATAGTTATTTGGGTCGACTTTGTCCCCACTTTTGTATATGGGCGTTATGAGTCCTTTGTTCCAGATATCAGGGAAGTAACCGACACTCAGAACCAAGTTGAAGAGTTTTAGGATAGCCAGTTTCATTTTGTCGTCTGTGTGTTTAATCATCTCGTTTAGTATGCCGTCTGTCCCGCAAGCTTTTCCTGGTCGCAGGTCCTTGAGTTTTTCAGAAAGTTCTTTTTCTGTTATTATGGAGTCTAGCGGGTTTTGGTTATCTTTTATGGCTATTTCTAGCTTTTCCAGTTTTTTGCATATTTGGTGTTGCTCTGGCCTTAGTGTGTTTTTCTGGTATAATTTTTCAAAGTGGTTGTCCCATGTGTCCCCATTTTGAATGGCCAATTCGTCGTGTTGTTTTTTGTGTAGTGTATTCAAGTTGTCCCGAAAACAATTGGAATCAATGCATTCCTCCATGGAGCTGAGTGTATTCTTAATATATTGCTCTTTTTTGGTTCTGAGTGTGTTTCTGTATTGTGTTAGTGTCTGACAATAAGTAAGGCGTAATTCCTCGTTTCCTGGATGTCTGTGTTTTTGGTTTGATATTTTTCTAAGTTTTTTCCTCATGTTATGGCAATCTGGGTCAAACCATTTTTCATAGTTTTTTGTTTTGGGTTTGTTCTTGCGAGCTTTCAAGTTTGCACTTGTTGCCAAATTATCGAAAATATTGTTTAGGTTATTTACTGCCCTGTTTACGCCTTCTTTATTGTGAGTGTATATGTTATCCAGAAAGGTGTCCAAGAGAGCTTGAGTTGATGCATTGCTAATTGCTTTCTGGTATTTTTCCGTGTCGTTTTTGGCCCATCTGTACGATTTTTTGGTGTTGTACAGTTTACTGGGTTGTGTTTCTATGTTGTTTGTTTCTGTCTTTTTGAGATACATAGTAATTTGACTGTGATCTGACAGTGTTGTTTGTGGTTTGACTGTGAATGCTCTGAAAGAGGATGGGTCCAAATCTGTAATCATATAGTCTACTGTGCTGCAGCCAAGAGGTGTCCAGAGTCCCAATGGGCGACAAGCTCATATTCCTTGGCGACTTTAACGCCAGAGTTGGAAAGGACACAGACCTCTGGGGAGGTGTGATCAGCAGAGAGGGGGTAGGGAAAGCCAACTCCAACGGTACCCTCCTCCTGACGAAATGCTTAGAACATGGCCTTGTCATAACCAACACCTTGTTCCGTCAGAGAGACAAGTACAAGGCTTCATGGCAACACCCTCGCTCCAAGCACTGGCATCTGCTGGACTACGTCATCGTCCGAGTGAGTGACCACAAGGACGTCCACATCACCTACGTCTTGACAGGAGCTGATGACTGCTGGACAGACCACCGCCTAATCCGCTCTGTCATCTCTATCAATGTAACCCCAAAGTAGCGGCGGCAGCAATGCCACAGGAAAATTAATGCTGGAGCACTCAAAGACCCTGCTAAGAAAGCCCTATTCAGCCTGCGCCTCACAACCAACCTGACGACTCCCAGTGATTCAGAGTCACAGAGTGTCCACAGCGCCTGGTCTGCACTCAAGGCCTCCATAATCAGCACCTGTGAAGAGACGCTTAGTCACTCGACCAAGAAACACCAAGACTGGTTCGACGAGAATGACCAGGAGATCCAGGAGCTAATAAGCTGCAAGCACAAGGCATTCCTGATCTGGAAACAGCAACACAACTCGAGAGCAAGAAAGCAGCTCATATTCCTGAAGGCCGAGGTCCAACAAAAAACTCACAACCTAAAGAACAGATGGTGGGTGGAGAAAGCGTAGGAGATCCAGCAGCTAGTCAACAACCATGACGTGCGTGGATTCTTTAGTGCAGTCAAGACCACCTATGGCCCAAGCACCCAATGTCCTACCCCACTGCGGGCCAAGAATGGTGAGGCACTCATCAAGGACAGGGAGGCAGTCAGTGCCTGCTGGAAGGAGCACTTCGAAGATCTCCTTAACCGAGACTCTGTCTTCGATGCAAGTGTCCTCAACTCCATCCCGTAGCATGCTACCCATCACCACCTCAGCACAACCCCAGCCCAGCATGAGGTTGAAAAGGCCATCTGACAACTGAAGAACTACAAGGCCTCAGGAGAAGATGGAATCCCCGCCGAGGCACTAAAGCATGGCGGAGAAGCACTATTGGCGCGAATACATGAACTCATTTCTCTTATTTGGAAGGAGGAGAGCATGTCAGGGGATCTCAGAGATGTCGTAATTGTGACCATCTTCAAGAAAGGTGACAAGTTCGATTGTGGTAATTACAGAGGAGTTTCCCTGCTGTCTGCCACAGGGAAAGTCATCCCAAGAATCCCCTGGCCCAAGACTGCTCAAAGTGGAGGAGAAGCATCCGGGAAGGTGCCGAACACATCGAGTCTCTTCGCCGGGAGCAAGCGGAAGCCAAGCACAAACAGCGGAAGGAGCGCACATCAACCCAAGCACCCCACCCACCCACCCCTTCAACCACTGTCTGCCCCACCTGTGACAGAGACTGTAGGTTCCGCATTGGACTCATCAGTCAGCTGAGAACTCATTTTTAGTGTGGAAGCAAGTCATCCTTGGTTCCGAGGAATTGCCGAAGAAAAAGAGAAGTGGGAATCTCAGTTTTGTTCATTCACTTAATCTATCAATATCTCTTTGTAATTTTATGCTTTCGTCTACACTGCCTACAATGCCACCTATTATTGTGTCATCAATAAATATTGATATATGACTCTCTATCCCATCATCTAAGTCATTAATAAATACAGGAAACTCTTTTGTATCCGGCATCGACGGGACTGGGATGTTGCCGATTGATTAAAAATTCTGGACAACGGAGAGGTATATCTACCGAGGCTATTTTTAACAAACAAAAATTAAAAAATCAAGAAATGTGCAGTATAATTCGGTACTCACCTACAGAATGTTGTGTTAAATGGACTCGGACTCTGCAACATTTCTGGTTATAGAGGTGTTCGGATCGGAAGAGACTTCCGACAGCGCCAAGAAGCTGAGTAGTGGTAATTTGGAGAACTACCCCCACTGACTAACTCGGCCACCGCAGGAGACTCGGACTCGGCAACATTTCCGGTTATTGAGGTGTTGTTTTCAGAGTATGAATTTTGCTGGTTATTAGAGAATTCCAGATATGTAGGTGCCGTTTAAACGAGAGTTTCCTGTACTGTGAATAGTTGAGGGCCCAACACAGATCCCTGCAGGACATCACTTGTCACATCCTGCCAATTAGAGTACCTGCCCATTATCCCTACTCTCTGTCTCCTGCTGCTCAGCCAATTTCCTAACCAGGTCAATAATTTGCCTTCAATTCCATGGGCTTCAACTTTAGTTAACAGACTCTTATGAGGGACTTTATAAAATGCCTTCCGGAAGTCCATATAAATAACATCCATAGGCCTTCCCCTGTCCACTACTTTAGTCACCTCTTCAAAAAATTCAATCAGGTTCGTCAGGCATGACCTATCTTTTACAAATCAATGCTGGCTCTCTCTGATCAGCTGAAACTTTTCATGGTGTATAGTCACTCTATCCTTAATTATAGACTAGTAATTTCCCAACAACAGATGTTAGGCTAACTGGTCCATAATTCACTAGTTTCCCTCTCTCACCATTCTTAACTAGTGGAGTAACATGTGCAATTTTACAATCTAATGGAACGGCTCCTGAATCGAGAGAACTTTCGAAGATTATAGTTAGGGCATTTGTAATGTGCTCACCTACTTCCTTTAAAACCCTGGGATGGAAACCATCTGGTCCTGGGGATTTGTCACTTTTTAGTGCCATTATTTTCTTCACTACTGTTATTTTGTTTACGTTAATTTTATTGAGTCCCTGTCCCTGTTTCAATATTAGTTTCCTTGGGATATCCGGCATGTTATCCTCTTCCTCTACTGTAAATATTGATGCAAAGTAATTATTCAACATATCCACCATTTCTTTATCATTGACAATATCACCGTTATCAGTTTTTAATGGGCCAACATTGCTCCCGATTACCCTCCTTTACCTAATATAATTGCAAAAAATGTGTTAATTTTGATATCCCTTGCAAGTTTCTTTTCATACTCCCTTTTTATAGCTCTATCTGTTTTGTCATCCTTTGCTGTTCTTTGTATTTTTCCCATTTGCCAGTATCTGTGATATTTTTTGTATTTTTGTATGCTTTTTCTTTTAGTTTTATGTTGTCCCTTACCTCTTTAATCATCCATGGCTGTTTTTTTGACAAGTAGAGCTTTTGCCCCTCAGGGGTATAAACTGGTTCTGTATCATATTAAATTCTGTCGTTTTACGCATTAACAGGTTTGCCCAGTTTACTGTGGACAGTCTCTGTCTCATCCCGTTGAAGTCAGCCGTACCTAAATCTGGAATCTTAGTAGCTGTTTCACGTTTCTCCCTTTCAAACACTACGTTGAACTCGATCGTGTTATGATCGCTATTTGACAAATGCTCACGCACAGTTAGGCTGTTAATTGAATCTGGCTCATTACTCATTACTAAATCTAATATGGCAAGTCCCCTTGTTGGTTCTCGGACATATTGTTGCAGAATACTATCCTGGGCACACTCAAGAAATTCACTACCTTTCAGACAGGTGCTAGTCTGCTTATCCCAATCTGTATGAAAGTTAAAATCCCCCATTAAAACCACTCTGCCTTTACTACATGCTTGTCTCATCTCTGCATTTATACAATCTAGCACTTCACAGCTGCTACCAGGGGGCCTATACACAACTCCCACTACAGCCTTAAATCCTTTCCTATTTCTTAATTCTACCCATAAAGTCTCCACTGCCTGCTTACTCTCATTATATCCTCGACTCAGGATCAAACAGAATTCTCTCCACCTTATTTCGGCTTACTAGTTTTATCATGCACCCTTACTTGACCTTCCTCAACTTCAGAGAGTGGCAGAATAACACTACACAAGAATGTGACTTAGGCTTTATCTGTAATGAATAAATGATCGGGAGCAATAACACAACCTAGATTTTACAGTTACTCTGAAACTTAACTATCTCCGAGTAAGTAGAAAACAACAAATACTCATGACAGCTGCATTAAATTTTGTAGTTGTACATGGCTGTTCTTTTACTTCTCTCACCATCCATGGACATTATCTGGCCTGATTATAATGCTCCAAATGCTTCAGACAGACTGCAATTTGAACAAAGTAGGCTGATAAAATATTTTCCATAAAATTTAAATAACTGTTTGTTAAATTTTATCAAAAGAATATTTGAATATTTGAAAAAAAATCTCACAGATGTTTTTATTTGAATTGAATGGTCTGGGTCTTCCCTTGGACACCTGACTGGGACCAAATTACTAAAATCTGTTACATTTATATAAAATAAACTAGAGCACTTTTCAGTGAGTGAAGCTGTTATTAAACTCCTTATATATTGCAAAAGAATTAAACAAGCCAAGAGCCAATACAATGATTTACTTTTATCACAACCATATTTATAAAGCTACTAGCTGGAGTGCCCGGCGGTGCCGAGGGTTTTTTGAGGGCATGTTGTTGTTGGAAGAGAGAGAGAGAGACTGGGGGGAGACGAGAGAGACTGGGGGGGAGAGCGACTGGGGGGAAGGGGGGGAGAGAGCGACTGGGGGGGAAGAGAGAGAGAGAGAGCCTGGGGGGGAGAGAGAGACTGGGGGGGAGAGAGCGACTGGGGGGAAGAGAGAGAGAGGGACTGGGGGGGAGAGAGAGAGAGGGAAAGAGAGAGGGGGAGGGAGAGAGAGAGAGAGAGACTGGGGGGAGAAGAGAGAGATGGGGGGGAAGAGAGAGAGAGTGCTGGATTTAGTTCGGGATTAGCCTGGAGAGAGAGGGGGTAAGGAGCGCCTCAGGCCTGGCCCGATGGACCCCGCGAAGGAAGGAAGGAAGGAAGAAGGTGAGCTCTCCCTCCCTCTCCCACCCCCTCACTCTTTCCCTCCCTCACCCTCTCTCTCTCCCTCCCCCTGTCTCTCCCTGCTTTACACTCTCTCCCTCCCTCCCCTCTCCTCTCCCTCCCTCCCCCTCTCCTTTCCCTCCCTCCCCCTCTCCTCACCCTCCCCCTCTCCTCTCCCTCCCCCTCCTCCTCTCCTCTCCCTCCCCCTCTCTCTCCCTGATTTCCTCTCTCTCCCTCCCTCCCCCTCTCTCTCTCCCTCCCTCCCCCTCTCATTCTCCCTCCCTCCCCCTCTCTCTCTTCCTCCCTCCCCCTCTCTCTCTCCCTTTCCTCCGAGCCCGGACGCGGTGAGCCGAAGCCCCCGTGTGCGGATCAGCGCCTCAGGGCCGGCCGGTGCGCGGCCGAGCGCGTGAGGCCCAGCCCGACTCTCAGGTCCCACTCCGGGCCGCCGCCGCCATTCACGCGCTTGCTGTCTCCCGCCCCGCCAGCCTTTACCAAGATGGTGGCGATGGCTATGTTTGGCTCAGTCCCGCTGCGCCAGCCTTTACCAAGATGGTGGCGATCGCGGGCCGCTGGTTTGGAATCGGGCCCAGCGGGATGGGCGGTGCCTAGCTCGGGCGTGGCTGGCGAGGAGAGCCGAGGCTTCGAGGCCTGAGGCCTGCAGGCAGCTCACCCACCGCCAAGGGGGAAAAGCCCGAGTCCCCTTTGCAAAAGGATTTTTTTTCTTTTAAAACCAACTTTTTTTTAGCTGAAAATCTATCTTATCTATATATATAAACCGGTATGTCTCTTTGTCTGTCTCTCTGTCTGTCTTGCTGTCTGTCTCGCTGTCTGTCTGTCCGGCTATACAATCAAAAGTTATAGAGCGTACCTACACGTATGTTATGTCGAAAGAAAGCTTATCGTTAGGGGACTCTCGTAGGTGTATTTACTTTTTTGTCAGACAAAAATTGTTTGGACAGTATACAAAAAACTTTCAAAAATCCACTCATTAGCGGTTGACCAATCCTACCTCTCATTACCGTTGAGTGACGTGCTGCTTGACCAATCCTACAGTTCACTCACCTGATGGTTGACCAATCAGTGTGTCACGGGCGGGTCCTAATCCTCCAGTCTCCCTAAACTTCGCCGCTATTTTTTCCATCCCCACAGTGACAGCAGCAGCAAAAGAAACCCCCACATTGCGGCTCCCGACCCGCCCGATCGGCAGGTAAGTTGGGCTCACTCGGGCCGTGCCTCACAACTGCTCGGCCCGACACACACAGCGGTCAGGGGAGCGGCAGCGGCCGGCCGTCAGCCGCGTGATCCGCGGGGGAGCTCAGCTCGGGTCCGTCTCGGCCCGACATCCCAGCCGCGCCTCAAGCGTTAGGCCCCACACGGCCGTTATCACAACGGCACCCGGCCTCAGGCGCTAGGCAGGGAGAGGGGAGGGAGGAGGAGGGGAGGGAGGGAGAGGACAGCACAGGGAGAGGGGAAGAGGGAGAGAGAGGGGGGACACACAGGGGCAGGGAGACTGCACGCCCCCAAATTGCCCTGGCAACGCCGGGCACCCCCTGCTAGTTTCAAAATAAACACACAGAAAGTGGGAAAAATAAATCAATAGTTAGGAATCAAGATGGCGGTCACTCACCTCGGCTCAGAAGGATTAGGCCCCCCGTGATGCACCGATTGGTCAACCATCATGTCACTCAACTGTAGGATTGGTCAACCATCACGTCACTCAACGCTATCCCCTGTAGGATGTCCCGCCCACACACACAATGAACCCCCCCCGCTGTGATGCACCGATTGGTGAACCATCACGTCACTCAACGCTATCCCCTGTACGATTGGTCAACCATCATGTCGCTCAACGCTAATGAGCGGAATTTTGCCATTTTTTTAACCTTTTTTGTATACTGTCCGAACAATTTTTGTCTGACCAAAAAGTAAATACACCTATTAGACTCCCCTAATGATAAGCTTTCTTTTGATATAACATATGTGTAGGTACGCTCTATAACTTTTGATTGTATAGCCGGACAGACAAACAGACAGACAGACAGACAAACCAACTCTTTTATATATATAGATAAGAAGATAAAGTATGAATCAGCTTTATTATGAAGTAGAAATAAACAGAAGAAGAGCAAACACAACAAATTTAACGGGATTACAGTCAGATAGTACTTGATTTCTTACAAGTATCATAAACCCATTTAAAGAATAATAAATGGCACAAAACTTTGATATTTCCCATAACATTTGTGAAGAGGAGTCGGGACCTGAGGAGGCTGACCATAAATACAGCGGAAGGAGAGGCAGCACGGACCTGCAAGGAGTCGGGATTGGAGTAGGCTGACCGTAAATACAGTGGGAGCAGAGGCAGCGCAGACCTGTGAGGAGTCGGTCCCAGGAGTGGCTGACCATAAATACAGCAGGAGGAGAGGCAGCGCGGACCTGCGAGGAGTCGGGACCAGAGGTGGCTGACCATAAATACAGTGGGAGTAGAGGCAGCGCGGACCTGCGAGGAGTCGGGACCAGAGGTGGCTGACCATAAATACAGTGGGAGTAGAGGCAGCGCGGACCTGCGAGGAGTCGGGACCAGAGGTTGCTGACCATAAATACAGTGGGAGGAGAGGCAGCGCGGACCTGCGAGGAGTCGGGACCAGAGGTGGCTGACCATAAATACAGCGGGAGGAGAGGCAGCGCGGACCTGCGAGGAGTTGGGACCAGAGGTGGCTGACCATAAATACAGTGAGAGGAGAGGCAGCGCGGACCTTCGAGGAGTCGGAACCAGAGGTGGCTGACCATAAATACAGCGGGAGGAGAGGCAGCGTGGACCTGCGAGGAGTCGGGACCAGAGGTGGCTGACCATAAATACAGTGGGAGTAGAGGCAGCGCAGGCCTGCGAGGAGTCGGGACCAGAGGTGGCTGACCATAAATACAGTGGGAGGAAAGGCAGCGCGGGCCTGCGAGGAGTCGGGACCAGAGGTGGCTGACCATAAATACAGTGGGAGGAGAGGCAGCGCGGACCTGCGAGGAGTCGGGACCAGAGGTGGCTGACCATAAATACAGTGGGAGCAGAGCCAGTGCGGACCTGTGAGGAGTCGGGACCAGAGGTGGCTGACCATAAATACAGTGGGAGGAGAGGCAGCGCGGACCTGCGAGGAGTCGGGACCAGAGGTGGCTGACCATAAATACAGCGGGAGGAGAGGCAGCGCGGACCTGTGAGGAGTCGGGACCAGAGGTGGCTGACCATAAATACAATGGGAGTAGAGGCAGCGCGGACCTGCGAGGAGTCGGGACCGGAGGTGGCTGACCATAAATACAGCGGGAGGAGAGGCAGCGCAGACCTGCGAGGAGTCGGGACCAGAGGTGGCTGACCATAAATACAATGGGAGTAGAGGCAGCGCGGACCTGCGAGGAGTCGGGACCAGAGGTGGCTGACCATAAATACAGTGGGAGCAGAGACAGCGCAGACCTGCGAGGAGTCGGAACCAGAGGTGGCTGACCATAAATACAGTGGGAGGAGAGGCAGCGCGGACCTGCGAGGAGTCGGGACCAGAGGTGGCTGACCATAAATACAGCGGGGGGAGAGGCAGCACGGACCTGCGAGGAGTCGGGACCAGAGGTGGCTCACCGTAAGTACAGTGGGAGCAGAGCCAGTGTGGACCTGCGAGGAGTCGGAACCAGAGGTGGCTGACCATAAATACAATGGGAGTAGAGGCAGCACGGACCTGCGAGGAGTCGGAACCAGAGGTGGCTGACCATAAATACAGCGGGAGTAGAGGCAGCGCAGACCTGCGAGGAGTTGGGAACGGAGGAGGCTGACCGTAAGTACAGTGGGAGCAGAGCCAGTGCGGACCTGCGAGGAGTCGGAACCAGAGGTGGCTGACCATAAATACAGCGGGAGGAGAGGCAGCACGGACCTGCGAGGAGTCGGAACCTGAGGTGGCTGACCATAAATACAGCGGGAGGAGAGGCAGCGCGGACCTGCGAGGAGTCGGAACCAGAGGTGGCTGACCATAAATACAGCGGGAGGAGAGGCAGCGCGGACCTGCGAGTCGTCGGGACCGGAGGAGTCGGTAGATCTCTGGAGACTTATAAAACAACAAAAAAAACAAGGAGTGATGTCACAGGACAGCAGGTAAGTGATTGGTTAGTGAGTATTAACGTTTTTTCTCTCTAAACTAGGCAGTTGTTTAAACTAAGAGTGGGAAACTATAACATACTGTAGCGGTTCGTGTAGATCGCCACTTAATAAGAGAGTTTGACTTCGACGAACTATAACTAAGTTGTTTATTTACAGGAACAGGCTAATTACATCAGGTAAGATAGCAGGTAAGATGGCTGACTGTAGGAGCACCTGGTGTAGGTCTTGTCCCAGCAGGGACTCCACGAGGACTGAGTTCGCAGTCCTGTGGAGAGCGTGATAACGTCATCACGCTCGCGTGCGCTTAGGCGGTCACGTGACCTGCGCCGTTGCATCAGTGCCTCTTCCCGGTATGGAGGCTGGCCATTGAGACCGAGGTCGCGAGGCCGGGCTGTGCCGGTGCTTGCCGCGGGAGCGAAAGATCGCGTCGCTCCCGTCGGCTGGTCGTTGCGGCCGAAGACGCTAGGCCGGGCTGTGCCAGCGGCCGTCCTGGAAGGCCGAGTCGGGCCGGCAGTCGCTGCACGCACGTCACGTCATACGTGACGTGACGTCAGCATGCTAGGGCGCGTCTTAAAGGGTCAATGGCCCCAACAGGTAAGTTAAAAGGGCAACGGCCCCAAAAGGTAAGTTAAACATACAGTGAGGTAAGTTAAAGGGAATTATGTATCTCAATGTAAGGGACAACCAGTGGTACCGCCACATAGGCCCCCCCAGAATTCGCTTTAACGAAAGTCCAAGGATGAGATGGTCTGACAAGCTGGTGGTCACGGCGGTCGTGCTGTCTCGACTTGGTAGGCGAGGTATGAAGATGCTGCTCGTGAGCGGATCCTTACGCGCGTCGTGGCGAATAAAACATATCCATCAGGCGAAGGACCGTGGAGTTGTGCGAAACAGCAGGCCTTGTCAGAGTGACGGGCAGGTTGGGCGGATGCGGGCGATGTCTCCGTTGATGGGTGAGCGAAACCTTCGGGAGGCTGGAACGCACGGAACGGTGCGTGCCATAGTGCTACGGCGTGAACACAACGGAGGGTGAAGAGTTGCTGCGTTGATCAGTGATCGGTGAGGCTAGCAACTTTCACGTGGCTGATCGCGGCCGCAGGATGCCCGTTGGACCCGTCCTCGATGTGTGCAGCTTCAGTAGACGTTTGCGTTTGTTAAAGGGAAAACTGGAGAAAGGGCGGCAACGGTCCAGGTTGTTGTTGCTTTCAGGAGGGGTTAACTCTGCCTGGAGGGCGGCAACACTTGTAACAGTTGTAGATTTAGGAGAACTAGCCGGGAGGGCGGCACGCTTTTGTTCACGCCGAATCGTGTAGTAGGTAACACAACCAGCAGGCTGAAGGGCTGGTGCGTCGTCGGCGGAGAAGGAGTCGTCGGTGTTCACGAGGGATGGGTTCTCGTGGTTCGCGAGAGATGGGTCCTCGTGCGCGAGGAGTGCCTCCTCGTGTTTTGCGGGGGTGAGTCCTCGTGGTATCCCCGCGGGGCGCGCTCTGATCTTATGGGCCCGAACATGATGTACCCCGCGCTTGGAGAGATGTATACTTGCTGTTGCTTTGGACGTAGAGGCGGACGATCCGTGTGGCGGTAGAAGAGTTGAATACGGAGACCGTGAGCACATGCGTGGTCTGTGCCGCATCGATGTTCTTGGCGAACAGGGCTTCTACCTGCATAAAGCACGAGGGAGACCGTGGCTCCCTGGATTGTGGTAGCGACAGCAGAACGGCTGATGCTTCCATAGCGTGCTTCGTTTGTGAAAGACGTTCACAAACCCACCAATTGTAGCGCTGGTGGATGACGGTTGCCGTTGGTCGTGCTCTACCTCTGTGAAAGCGTTCATGCAAAATGGGCTCACCTCCAAGCTGCGCTTTATTTGTGAAGACGTTCGCAAAGACGGGGTCGCTTTTGGTGGAATCGGTGTTAGGCGGTTGCTGTTCCGCGGTTGTTCGTCGGTTGTGCGTTGGTCGTCTTGAGTGAAGACGAGGTTCAGGCACGCGTTGCTACCGTGAAAATCGTTCACGGATACGGGTTCACCAATTGTAGCGTTGGAATTGATGAGCTCCCGTACTCATGTCGTGGGGTCACCAATGTAGCGGTTCGTGTAGATCACCACTAAATAAGAGAGTTTGACTTCGACGAACTATAAATAAGTTGTTTATTTACAGGAACAGGCTAATTACATCAGGTAAGATAGCAGGTAAGATGGCTGACTGTAGGAGCACCGTGGTGTAGGTCTTGTCCCAGCAGGGACTCCACGAGGACTGAGTTCGCAGTCCTGTGGAGAGCGTGATAACGTCATCACGCTTGCGTGCGCTTAGGCGGTTACACGACCTGCGCCGTTGCGTCGGTGCCACTTCCCGGTATGGAGGCTGGCCATTGAGACCGAGGTCGCGAGGCTGGGCTGTGCCGGTGCTTGCCGCGGGAGTGAGAGATCGTGTCGCTCCCATCGGCTGGTCGTTGCGGCCGAAGACGCTAGGCCGGGCTGTGCCAGCGGCCGTCCTGGAAGGCCGAGTCGGGTCGGCAGCTGCCGCACGCACGTCACGTCACGTCACGTGACGTCAGCACGCTAGGGCGCGTCTTAAAGGGGCAATGGCCCCAACAGGTAAGTTAAAAGGGCAACGGCCCCAAAAGGTAAGTTAAACATACAGTAAGGTAAGTTAAAGGGAATGATGTATCTCAATGTAAGGGACAACCAGTGGTACAGCCACAATACTTTATTAAATTAAACACCTAACTAGATAAACTAATTAATATAACTATATACAATCTTTGACTAAAGATTTTAACTAATTAAATTTAAAAAAAGGTTAGACTAAGATATGGCAGTGTAGGTTGTCTAGACTGCAGTATGTGGGTGTTTGTGGACATCGAAACTGTCCCGAGCGAAGACATCTGCAGTAGGTGACTCCATCTCAAATCTCTCCAGCTCAGAGTCATTAAGCTGGAGTGCGAGTCACACCTCGTAGAGAGGTGCAGGATCAGAACGGGGTTGGTGTGACTGATAGTGTACAGAGTAAGGGGAACCCAGGTAAGAAAGAGAACGAGGATCCACAGAAACTGATCCTATCCAACAGGTACAATGTACTTGGTACCTGTGAGGATAAGGATAAAGACTGTCAAAAGGACAGCCAGAATGCAGACCATGGCACTTTGGAGCACGAGGCTGTCCTAAGGGGGGAGGAGGACGATGAGAGGAAGTGTAATTTGGTAGTTGTAGGGGATTCTATAATTATGGGGACAGATAGCATCCTTTGTAAGCAGGATCGAGAGTTGCCTACCTGGTGCCAGGGTGAGGGACATCTTGAACCAGCTTGAAACTGGAGAGGGAGGGGGAGGAGCCAGTCGTTGTGGTCCATGTTGGGACCAACATAGGGAAGAGTAGGCAAGATGTCCTGTTTGGGGAGTACCAGGAATTAGGAGCTAAATTAAAGAACAGGACCTCAAGGGTTATAATCTCTGGGTTATTACCTGAGCCATGTGCAAATTGGCGTAGAGATAAACTGATTAGGGAACATGTGGCTAAAGGAGTGGTGTGGGAAAGAGGGGTTCCATTTCATGGGGCACTGGCACCAGTAGTGGGACAGGAAGGAACTCTACCATTGGGACAGGCTCCACCTGAACCGGTCTGGGACCAGTGGAAAGGATAAATAGGGCGGTCACAAAGACTTTAAGCTAGTAAATGGGCTCAGGGAGAAATTGTAGTAAAAATAGTAGTTCAAAAACAAACGAATGGGAAGAGAGTAGAGTAACAGTCAGGAATTGTGCTTTAGGCACTACACGTAGAGGGAAAACTAAAAGATGTAAAGTGATTAAACCAGGTGAGAGAAATAAGAAACAAGTGAGAAAAACATTAAAGCCAAAGGACAGGCTAGGGTGTGTGGTCCAAATTAGCATTCTTTATACAAATACACAGAGTATAAGGAATAAATTGAATTAATTGCAGGCGACAATTTAAATTGGCGCGTATGACATGGTAGCCATTACTGAGACATGGCTGCAAGACGGTCAGGACTGGGAACTAAATATACCAGGTTATAAGGTCTACAGGAAAGATAGGGAAACTGGCAGAGGGGGAGGAGTAGCCTTCGTGATTAAGGATGAAATCACTTCAATGATACGAGAGGATATAAAGAGAGGTAAGCAGGCAGCGGAGACTTTATGGGTAGAATTAAGAAATAGGAAAGGATTTAAGACTGTCGTGAGAGTTGTGTATAGGCCCCCTGGTGCTAGATTGTATAAATGCAGAGATTAGACAAGCGTGTAGCAAAGGCAGAGTGGTTTTAATGGGGGATTTTAACTTTCATATAGATTGGGATAAGCAGACTGACACCTGTCAGAAAGGTAGTGAAGTTCTTGATGGTATCCGGGATAGTTTTCTGCAACAATATGTCATAGAGGCAACAAGGGGGCATACCCTACTAGGTTTAGTAATCGAGTAATAAGCCAGATTTCGTTAACAGCCTGTGCATGAACATTTATCCAATAGCGATCATAACATGATTGAGTTCAACGTAGCGTTTGAAAGGGAGAAACGCGAAACAGTTACTAAGATTCTAGATTTGGGTAAGGCCAACTTTAATGGGATAAGAGAGAGACTGTCCACAGTAAACTGAGCAAATCTGTTAATGGATAGAATGACAGAAGATCAGTGGGAGATGCTCAAAAAAGAATTTAATGTGATCCAGAACCAGTTTATACCCCTGAGGGGCAAGAGCTCTACTTGCCAAAAACCCAGCCATGGACAACTAAAGAGGTAAAGGGACAGCACAAAACTAAAAGAAAAAGTATACAAAAATGCAAAAAAATCACAGATCCTGGTGAATGGGAAAGATACTAGCAAAGAACAGCAAAGGATGACAAAACAGATAGTAATAGTTACAAAAAGGGAGTATGAAAGGAAACTTGCAAGGGATATCAAAACCAACACAAATTTTTTTTACAATTATATTAGGAAAAAGAGGGTAGTCAGGAGCAATATTGGCCCAATAAAAACTGAAAGCGGTGATATTATCAATGATAATAAGAAAATGGCGGACATGTTGAATAATTACTTTGCGTCAGTATTTGCAATAGAGGATAGCATGCTGGAAATCCCAAGGAAACTAATACTGAATCAGGGACAGGGACTCAATAAAAATAACGTAAGCAAAATAACAGTAATGAAGAAAATAATGGCACTAAAAGGTGACAAATCCCCAGGATCAAATGGTTTCCATCCCAGGGTTTTAAAGGAAGTAAGTGAGTACATTGCAGATGCCCTAATTATAATATTCCGGAGTTCTCTCAATTCAGGAACCGTTCCTTTAGATTGGAAAATTGCGCATGTCACTCCACTATTTAAAAATGGAGACAGAGGGAATCCAGGGAATTATAGGCCAGTGAGCCTAACATCAGTTGTCGGGAAATTGCTGGAGTCTATAATTAAAGATAGGGTGACTGAACACCTCAAAAATTTTCAGTTGATCAGAGACAGCTAGCAAGGATTTGTGAAAGGTAGGTCATGCCTGACAAACCTGATTGAATTTTTTGAAGAGGTGACTAAAGTAGTGGACAGGGGAATGTCTATGGATGTTATTTATATAGACTTTCAGAAGGCACTCGATAAAGTCCCACATAAGAGACTGTTAACTAAGCTAGAAGCCCATGGAATTGAGGGCAAATTATTGACCTGGTTAGGAAATTGGAGCGGCAGGAGACAGGCAGTAGGGATAAAGGGTAGGTACTCAAATTGGCAGGAGGTGACTAAGAGTGTCCCACAGGGATCTGTGTTGGGGCCTCAACTATTCACAGTATTTATTAATGACTCAGATGATGGCATACAAAGTCATATATCCAAATTTGCCGATGACACAAAGATAGGTGGAATTGTAGGTAGTGTAGATGGAAGCATAAAATTGCAAAGGGATATCGGCAGATTAAGTGAATGGGCAATACTGTGGCAAATGGATTTCAATGTAGGCAAATGTGAGGTCATCCACTTTGGACCTAAAAAGGATAGAACAGGGTACTTTCTAAATGGTGAAAGGCTAAAAACATTGGAGGTACAAAGAGACTTGGGGGTCCAGGTACATAGATCATTAAAATGTCATGAACAGGTACAGAAAATAATCAAAAAGGCTATTGGATGCTGGCCTTTATATCTAGAGGACTAGAATACAGGGGGTAGAAGTTATGCTGCAGCTATACAAAACCCTGGTTAGACCACACCTGGAGTACTGTGAGCAGTTCTGGCCACCATACCTTAGGAAGGATATATTGGCCTTGGAGGGAGTGCAGCGTAGGTTTACCAGAATGATACCCGGACTTCAAGGGTTAAGTTACAAGGCGAGATTACACAAATTAGGGTTGTATTCCCTGGAATTTAGAAGGTTAAGGGGTGATCTGATCAAAGTTTTCAGGATATTAAGGGGAACAGATAGGGTAGATAGAGAGAAACTATTTCCACTGGTTGTGGATTCTAGGACTAGGGGACATAGTATAAAAATTAGAGCTAGACCTTTCAGGAATGAAACAAGGAAACACTTCTATACACAAAGGATGGTAGAAGTTTGGAACTCTCATTCACAAACGGCAATTGATGCTAGATCAATTGTTAATTTTAAATCTGAGATTGATAACTTTCTGTTAACCAAAGGTATTAAGGGATATGGGCCAAAGGCGGGTATATGGAGTTAGGCTGCAGGTCAGCCATGATCTCATTGAATGGCGGAACAGGCTCGAGGGGCTGAATGGCCTACTCCTGTTCCTATGTTCCTCAGGGAAGCTTAAACGTGAAACTGGATATCCATGAATGTTTCCATTAGGTTCACTACATCAACTGCCTGACAAAGCAGAAATCCACCAAAGAAACTTGGCACTCCAATTATACCATGCTCTCCTTTGGACACGTAACTGGGATAAAGGAAGATCAAACGGGATCTTGCACAACACAGTAAGGTTCAGGGAATCAGCCTGGTCCCCCAAAGCCTGTCTCAAGCACAAAGGCAAGATCTGAGAGTCTAGCTTGTCGGAGCCCCGAATGGGGCAAGCACAGTTAATGACACTGGCTCTCTTTAACAAATACGTCTGAGGCACCAATCTCAACAGAATGTGCTGGAAGTACACAGCAGGGTCAGTCAGTACCTGTGACAAGGAAAGACAGGTTGAGATGTTTCGGGTAGACACCCATCATTAGAACTGCGTTCACACCTGAAAAGTCTTAACTGTTCTCACCACAGATATTGACTGACCTCCCATGTATTGCCACCATTTTCTGTTTTTACTTCAGATCTGGACTTTAATTTTCTTTTAATCGATCTGATGAGTGACTATAAGAAAATCCTAGAGTGAAAACAACCTTAAAGAAATATTACAACATAGTGGCCTGGAGTTTCTGCTTGATTGTGCTGTTTTTTTCAATCGCAATTCCCCCAATATCGGCGTAACCGGCGCAAAAGATCACGGAATTTTAAGCGCAAATTGCGTTCAGCGCAACTCGAGTTTCCGCAATTTTGGCTGCTAGTTTTAAAACATTGTGCTAGAAGCAGGCCCTGCCCATAAAACTGGCCACGCCCCCAGGGTGAGTTAATCACCGTTGGGCGTTTCCACTAGTTGCGCTCGATGCAGGCTTTCAAGGAGCCTGTAAAAATTAAGCTGGATCTTTGGGGTGCACTCTAAAAGGCACGTTTTAAAAGATTTTGAAAGATTTTTTAATTTACCAAGGAAATGACTACTCTACCCCAATCTAACTAGAAAATAGTTCTGTATATTTTTAAAAGTCATTTGCAGTAGTTTAAAATCGGGTTACTCACAGGTGGTAGATTGGCACTATGATTTAAAATGCTTATGTTTTGTGAAAAACCCATTTTTAGTTCTATGAATCAAACTGCACCACTCAAATATTTTTTGAAACAAAAATTTTTTTTTTTTTAATTACGTTTTAAAACGCTGCCAGATTGTGCTGGTTCATGGCAGATTTTGTGTTCGGCGATATGCAAATGAGTTTGAGCGGAAACTCTGGGGGAAAAAAGATACTTTTCAAAACAGGCGCAATTTGCGCCAGAATCGCCTAAAGTGGAAACTCTACCTCAGTGATTTAAAACAAGGCAGATCGTCAACCCATCAATACTCAGTGCTGCTCATGATGTTAATCTCATTCCTTTTGAGTATTAAATAAATAAATCTGTAAAATGCCTCTTTACCGTGTTGGCAACAAGACTTATCAAAATGTTTCCTACTTTTACTTACTCTTTTTTTTCAGGTCTTAATTGGGACAAAGGAGTATTAAAAAGGCATCTCTAGAATATGAAACTTTTTCCTCTCTCAGTCTTCCCTTCCTTCTGCAATCTCCAGGCTTTAGAAACCAAGGCTTGCTGTCACCTAATCACCACTTCTTGATTTAACACATTTTCTCTCCTCTACTTTTCACCTTGGTCCTTTGTCTGGGTTTCTTAATAAAAGGAACATTTCTTGCCCTGATGTACAGACGTCAGAGAATACAACAAATCCTTGCGTCATTTCCACAAACTGTACAATTAGTTGTGGATATGGCCCCTTCCTTCACTGGACTTTTGCTATAAGGGCTTCACAACAAGAAACAAAATACCTGGTCACCTAGTAAGAAACTGAAAACCTCCATGGGATATAACCACAAATTACAAAGGAATTATATTTTTACAAAGTGGTTGGCTCCACTGATGACTGAAAGGTAAATGCGCAGGGGTTGAAATTTCTCTTGGCTGGTAGGTCAAAATGGGTGAGGGCACATCGGAAGCTATCGGCCGCTTTGTGCTACCAGCCAAGGCAAATTTCACCCCCACTGTCTCTGAGTCATAAATCTGAGGAAGGTGTCAGGTTCAATCATGAGCCAGCTCCCGTCAGCTGGGGCAGCGATAGACGAACAACAATTGGCCACATTGTTGGGTGAAAGGAGGGGAAAGTGGTTCCGGCTCCTGAACGCTATCCAGTGCCAACTGCCAGAATTCTGTGTGTGGGTATGTAGATGTCAGATGATTTACATAGAATTACATAGTATTTACAGCAGAGCAACAGGCCATTTGGCCCAACAGGTCTATGCTGGTATTTATACTCCACACCAGCCTTACTTCATTACATTGCATTCCTACGTTACAACAGTGATGTAGGAATGTAATGTTGCAATGAAGTAAGCCTTGTGTGGAGTACAAACACAAAAGTACTTCATTGGCTGTAAAGCGCTTTGGGACGTCCTGAGGTCGTGAAACGTGCTATATAAATGCAAGTCTTTCTTTCATCTCACCCTTTCAACATATCCTTTTTTCCTCATGTACTAATCTCGCTTCCCCTTAAATGCATCTATGCTATTCTCCTCAACCACTCCCTGTGGTAGCGAGTTCCACATTTTCACCACTCTCTGAGTAAAGAAGTTTCTCCTGAATTCCCCATTGGATTTATTAGTGGCTATCTTACATTTATGACCATAGTTTTGGACTCCCCGCCACCCCCCCCACAAGTGGAAACATCTTCTCCACATCTACGCTATTGAACCCCTTCATAATTTTTTAAGACCTCTATCAGGTCACCTCTCAGCCTTCTCTTTTCTAGACAAAAGAGCCCCGGCCTGTTCAGCCTTTTCTGATAGATGAGGACAGAAAGAGGCTTTGGCTGTGATGTTGGCTCTCACCATCAAAGGTCATAAATAAATAATGGAGGGCGACTGCCATCTATGGAACTGTACTGAGGAAGGGACTCAATGCTTTTGGGGGTGGGGGGGAAGGAGGGTAATTGGAGAGCAAAAAGATTGATTGCCTGTTTATTGATTGGTAATGTATCTAGTGAAAGACTGGTCACCAATATGTGGATCAAAAAGATGTGTTGTAACTGGCCCAGGTTTACTGCAGTTAATTCTCCACTAGAGATATGAATAGAATCCAAAGTAGCTGCTCTTTCCACAGAAAAGCAAGTTGGCAGGAGTCTATAGTGTGTGATCTGAGATTATACTCAAAAGCATTTGACTGAAATGCCCCTTAAATGCTGTGTTTTAATTCACTTTGGCAACAGATATTCCTTCAATTGAATTGTGCTTCAATGTGTTTTTTCCTCCTGAGCCAATGTTTCCACTCTCAGACTGTAAAACCATATGGCATCTTATACCTTGATAATGTGGCAGTACTCCAACAGGGCAAGACATTATTAATACATAAGAGTGCATTCCATGCCTCCAACAATACCCACAATGCTGACTTTTTGCAGGGTCCGACTACAACCATCAGAGGCGATGGAAAACTTGGACCTTATTCCTGATCACTGAATCTTACAGCACAGAAGAGGGCCATTTGGCCTGTGCCAACTCTTTGAAAGAGCTGCTCAGTTTAGTCCCACACCTCAGCTTTTTCCCCATAACCCTGCAAATTAGTCCTCTTCAAATACATGTCCAATTGTCTTTTGAAAGTTCCTATGGAATCTGATTCCACCACACTTTCATAGAATCATAGAAACTTATCGCACAGAAGGAGGCACCTTCATTAAGGCCTTAACATTCTTCCTAACATGTGGTGCCCAGAATTGACACAATACTCCAGCTGGGGCCTAGCCAGTGATTTATAAAAGTTTAGCATAACTTCCTTGTTTTTTTACTCGGTGCCTCTGTTTATAAAGCCAAGGATCCCATATGCGTTTTTAACAGCCTTCTCAACTTGTTCTTCCACCTTCAAAGATTTGTGTACATACACCTCCAGTTCTCTCTGTTCCTGCACCCCCTTTAAAATTGTACCATTTAGTTCATATTGCTTCTCCTCTGTCTTCCTACCAAAATGCATCATTTCACACTTCTCTGGGTTAAACTGCATCTGCCATGCCATATCTGCCTATTTTACCAGTTTGTCTATGTCCTCCTGAAGTCTGTTACAATCCTTCTCACTGTTTACTACATTTCGCGTTTTGTGTCATCTGCAAACTTTGAAATTATGCCCTGTATACCCAGGTCCAGGTCAGCAATATATATCAACAAGAGCAGTGCTCCCAATACCAACACCACTGTATACATCCCTCCAGTGTGAAAAACAACCATTCACCACTACTTTCTGCTTTCTGTCTCTTAGCCAATTTCGTATCCACGTGGCCACTGTCCCTTTAATCCCATGGGCTTAAATTCTGCTAACAAGTCTATTGTGTGGCACATTATCAAACGACTTTTGAAAGTCCATATACACAACATCAACCGCACTACCCTTATCAACTCTCTCCATTACTAATCACTCTCCAACATACCCGATAAGGAGTACGAGTAGGGTCACACTGCACCCCATTATCAATACAAAAGCCCGTTTTGGTCCATATTCAGTGAACCTCCCTTTCTGACCCGATGTGGGATCTTTTCCATTTAATTTAATTTGGTGAGAGTCTCAATTTAAAACATGGACTGCTGGCGAGGCTCCCACTAGAAAAACAGGGGCCTGTAATTTCCGACAGGAGGCTTCCTGCGTGCAGATGCCTCCTATTGGAAAAAAATCTACGCCCTTACCTGAGGGCTCCCGAGGTCTGGCCATTTCCGATCCTGGGCCTCTCCACAGTCGAAATGTGCAGGGCCCAGGTATCCCAGGGGCGCAGGCAGTTCACAAGCGTCCCTGGGACCACGTGGGCCAGGCCAGCCAATGGGAGAAGGGAATCCCCCTTCATACTTTTAACAGATAGACCTGTCAAAAGTATGAATGGGGATCACTGAAAATAGACATCAAAACATTAAATACATTTTTTAAAAACCACCACGTTTTTAAAATGAGTTCAAATTACATTAAATTAAATAGTTTAAACAAAAATTTAATTTTTTGAAAAAAAATTAAAGTTTTTTACAGGGCTAAAAATAAACTTACCTTTTTCTAAAAAGTATTTTAAAATTATAAATGAGTGAAAAAAAATTCTTATGCTGGTAAAAGCAGGCCTGCTTAAGACCAGGCGTAAGGTTATTAAGTGATTTCAGCGGGTGGAGGTTCTGCAGAAAGCGGAACACTCCACCCACAGAGATCCTTTTCCAGGACAGGCGTCCGATCTGTCAAGAGGATTCTTGACAGATCGGAAATGCTTCGCATGCCTGAAACCGGCATTTCCGATGTCCCTACGGGTGTGTACACACCTTGTACACACCTGCAGGATCGGAAAATACGGGCCAATAGGTCTTGGCGAGACTCTCCCTATAAAATGCGGCACTGCTGGCAAGACTGTCTTCAATTAATCACATGACAAGGTTTGCTTGAGTTTAAAGAATGCAGTTAACAGAGAAATGCTTTATATATATTTTTTAAAAACAGTATTTAGTACAACTTCCTGATGACATTCAATACTTTATTGTCTCTAGACTTCACTATTCCAATGCTCTCCTAGCCAGTCTCCCATCTTCCACATTACATAAACTTGAGCTCATCCCAAACTCTGCTGCCCGGATCCTAACTCGCACCAAGTCCCTTTCACCCCTGTGCTCACTGACCTACATTGGCTCCCAGTCTGGTAACGCTCCAATTTTTAAATTCTCATCCTTGTTTTCAAATCCCTCCATGGCCTCGCCCCTCCCTGTCTCTGTAATCTCCTCCAGCCCGACGACCCTTTGAGATCTCTGCGCTCCTCCAATTCTGGCCTCTTGTGCATCCCCGATTTTAATCACTCCACCCTTGATGGCCGTGCCTTCAGCTGCCTAGGCCCTAAGCTCGGGAATTCCTACCTAAACTTCTCCGCTTGACTACCTCTCTCTCCTCCTTCTTAAAACCTACCTCTTTAACCAACCTTTTGGTCATCTGTTCTAATATTTCCTTTTGTGGCTTGGCATCCAATTTTGTTTGATAACGCTCCTGTAAAGTGCCTTGGAACATTTTACTATGCTAACGGTGCTATATAAATGCAGGTTGTTGTTGTACAGAACATTTGCAGAATAAAAAGTCTTTGTGCAATTTTGCTTTTAATAAATGTATTTCCGTTTGTTGTGTTTGTAGAGGTGGGACATGACTGTGATAGAGATGTAACAAGGTTCTTTTTTCTACTCAAGTCACAACACCAAATCAATAAAATCAATAAAAACTGGTATGGCAGTGTGGTGGTTATGTTACTGGACTAGTAATTCTGAGACCTGGACTACTAATCTAGAGAACACAAGTTCAAATTCCACCAGGCAATTTGAGAATATGAATTCAGTTTTTAAAAATCTGGAAGTAAAAAGCTGGGGTCAGTGAAAGTGGCAACAAAATCGTTGGATTGGTGTAAAATCCCAACTGGTTCACGAATGTTCTTTAGGGAAGGAAAGCTGCCGTCCTTACCCGGTCTGGCTCCAGTCTCACACCGATGTGGTTGACAAGATAACTGCCCCCTGAAGTGTCCTGGCAAGCCACTCAGTGTATCATCGAAACATAGAAACATAGAAGATAGGAGCAGGAGTAGGCCATTCGGCCCCTCGAGCCTGCTCCGCCATTCAATGCGATCATGGCTGATCATCCAAATTCAGTACCCGGTCCCTGCTTTCTCCCCATACCCCTTGATCCCTTTATCCTTAAGAAATATATCCAACTCCTTCTTGAATATATTTAATGAACTGGCCTCCACCGCCTTCTGTGGTAGAGAGTTCCACAGGTTCACCACTCTCTGGGTGAAGAAATTCCTCCTCATTTCTGTCCTAAATGGCCTACCCTTTATCCTTAGACTGTGTCCCCTGGTTCTGGACTCCCCGACCATCGGGAACATCCTTCCTGCATCTAGTCTGTCCAGTCCTGTCAGAATTTTATACGTTTCAATGAGATCACCTCTCATTCTTCTAAACTCCAGCGAGTACAAGTCCAATCGACCCAATCTCTCCTCATACATCATTCCAGCCATCCCAGGTATCAGCCAGGTGAATCTTTGCTGAACTCCTCCCATGGCAAGAACATCCTTCCTCAGATAAGGCGACCAAAACTGCACACAATACTCAAGATGTGGTCTCACCAAGGCCCTGTACAACTGCAGCAAGACATCCTTGTTCCTGTACTCAAACCCTCTCGCTACGAAGGCCAACATATCATTTGCCTTCTTAACCGCCTGCTGCACCTGCATGCTTACCTTCAGCGACTGGTGCACAAGGACGCCCGGGTCTCGTTGCACTTCCCCTTCTCCCAATCTATTGCCATTTAGATAATAATCTGCCTTCCTGTTTTTGCCACCAAAGTGGATAACCTCACATTTATCCATGTTATATTGCATCTGCCATGTTTCTGCCCAATCACCCAACATGTCCAAATCATCCTGGAGTTTCTCGACATCCTCCTCACAGCACGAACGCCCACCCAGCTTTGTGTCATCTGCAAATTTGGAGATATTACATCTAGTTCCCTTGTCCAGATCATTTATATATATTGTGACTAGCTGGGATCCTAGGACCGATCCCTGCGGTACCCCACTAGTCACTGCCTGCCATTCGGAAAAAGACCCGTTTATTCCAACTCTTTGCTTTCTGTCTGCCAATCAGTTCTCTATCCAAGTCAATACCTTGCCCCCAATCCCATGTGCCTTAACTTTACATGCTAATCTCTTATGCGGGGCCTTATCGAAGGCCTTCTGAAAGTCCAGATACACCACATCCACTGGTTCTCCCTTATCTATTTTACCCAAACTACTACAAAGAATAACAAGAATCACCAGGTGGACTGCAGCTGATCAAGAAGGCGGGACACCACCTTCTCAGGGCATTTAGGGATAGGCAATAAATGCAGGCTTTGCCAGCGACACCCATATACCGGGAATTAATTTTTTTAAAGCTGGGTAGTGGGGGAAGAAGACACAGAATTCCAGTTGGTTGTCAGAAAACAGCACTGAATACTGTTTCTATCCCAGTCAATCGTTCAATTTCAATGCTGATTATGGAATGTTAACATTGTGTGTTGTTCACATCAGACTCATAGTAATTTATTTGGTCAATTTTTAAGAATAAACAAATGACTGTAGCATTCAATCACCTTCTTAGGATGTTCCAAACCAATTCATATCCAGTGAATCATTTTTTGAAGTAAAGCCACTGTTGTTATGTAGGCAAATGCAGCAGTTAATTTTGCATACAGCAAGGTCCCACAAGCAGCAATGAGAGAAATGGCCAGTTTATCTGTTTGTGGTGGTGTTGGTTGAGGGAGTACCAAAACACTGGGAAAACTCCCTGCTCATCGAATAGTGCCAGAGGATCTTTAAAATGCACCTGAACAGGCAGACGGGGCCTCGGTTTAACATCGCATGCAAAGCATGGAACCTCCAACAACGCAACCCTCTCTTAGTATTACACTGTAATTACATTCTAGAGTAAAACACTATTCCTGTTATAACAACATTACTACTCAATTGTATTGAGAATTAGAGTGGTAGGCCTGGATTTCTCTTCTGCTATCGTCCCCCAAATTGGACGGGATAGTGGCAAAACAGTCGGAAGATGAAGTAGTGAGGCCTACTGCCATCTCCCCACTTGACCTGGATTTCCTTCCCACCCTCGGATGGGACAACCATCAAACTTCAACCCCCCTTCCCCCACAACCCGAATCCCACCTGCTGCAGGCGGGGAGGCAGTGCTAGGCTCGTTGCCCCATTGCCCTGCTTTCCATCATTATTTCTGTCATTCCCAAGGACTGCGAGGGGGATGCTAATCCCTGGTATAGCAGTGAAAGGTTCCCCAATGCCCCTGTTGAGGAGGGAAAGTGCTGTAGTGGGCACCTCTCCATCCCACTAGAATTTTCCTCATTGGCAGAGGTGGGATCCTGCTTACTGGCGGGGATCCCTCTGTACTCTGCATACATAACGGACTGGATTTTCCAAGCGCCGAGGAGGCGGGCATGGAGGCGGGACAGCCGGTAAATTCGGAGAAATTGGGGGCGGATGGCAAACCCACCCCCATCGCGCCTCCGTGCCCTTTTGCCAGGAGGCGAGAAGATGTGCAGCTTCGGGTCCCGTCTCCTGGAGGCGGGAAAGGCATTTAATCCTTTTAACTGCCTGTTATTTTTTTTAATTTTTTTTATTCATTGATGGGATGTGGGCGTCGCTGGCTGGCTAGGCCTGCATTTAGTGCTCATCCCTAATTGCCCTTGAGAAGATGGTGGTGAGCCGCCTTCTTGAACTGCTGCAGTCCATATGGTGTAGGTACACCCACAATGCTGTTAGGAAGGGAGTTCCAGGATTTTGGCCCAGTGACAGTGAAGGAACGGCGATACAGGTCCAAGTCAGGATGGTGTGTGGCTTGGAGGGGAACTTGTAGGTGGTGATGTTCCCATGCGTCTGCTGCCCTCATCCTTCTAAGTGGTAGAGGTCGCGGGTTTGGAAGGTGCTGTTGAAGGAGCTTTGGCGAGCTGCTGCAGTGCATCTTGTAGATGGTACACACTGCAGCCACAGTGCGCCGGTGGTGGAGGGAGTGAATGTTGAAGGTGGTGGATGGAGTGCCAATCAAGTGGGCTGCTTTATCCTGAATGGTGTCGAGCTTCTTGAGTGTTGTTGGAGCTGCACTCATCCAGGCAAGTGGAGAGTATTCCATCACACTCCTGGCTTGTGCCTTGTAGATGGTGGAAAGGCTTTGGGGAGTCAGGAGGTGAGACACTCGCCACAGAATTCCCAGCCTCTGGCCTGCTCTTGTAGCCACAGTATTTATATGGCTGGTCCAGTTCAGTTTCTGATCAATGGTAACCCCCAGGATGTTGATAGTGGGGGATTCAGCGATGGTAATGCCATTGAATGTCAAGGGGAGATGGTTAGAGTCTCGCTTGTTGGAGATGGTCATTGCCTGGCACTTGTGTGGTGCGAATGTTACTTGCCACTTGTCAGCCCAAGTCTGAATGTTGTCCAGGTCTTGCTGCATATGGACACAGACTGTGTCAGTATCTGACGAGTCTCGAATGGTGCTGAACAGTGTGCAATCATCAGCGAACATCCCCACTTCTGACCCTATGATGGAGGGAAGGTCATTGATGAAACAGCTGAAGATGGTTGGGCCTAGGACACTGCCCTGAGGAACTCCTGCAGTGATGTCATGTGATTGAGATGAATGACCTCCAACAACCACAGCCAACTTCCTTTGTGCTAGGTATGATTCCAACCATTTTACCTTCACAGGTGAAGGCTTCCCGACCTCAGAGATCCCTGCCGGGTTGGAGGAGGCGTGGAGGAGGTCTGCGGTAGTCGGAGGCACCTGGAAGTAAGATGTAGAGGTGAGTGATGGGTGCAAGTGTGGAGTGGTAAGTATGCAAGGTGAGTGATAAATTTTAAAAAGTCTTCACTTACCTTGTTTTCTTCCTACAGCCTTCAGCCGCGGTGGATCGGGAGAGCCGACATCCTCGTCAATTTTACAGACTGGCTGTTGGAACCTCCGAACCAACAGCCATGTGAAATTTACACATTTGAAAGGTTTGATGAGTCCTGAACACAAGGCCTCATCAAACTAAAGAGAATGTCAGTGTTTGACAGCTTCACAGAGTTGTCAAACACTGACATTTCTTCTTTCAAGAAGTCTTGACAGATAGCACGTCTGACCGTTGATGTGCTCTGTCAGTGACTTCCCCCTAATTGGCTTGCTGAGCCCGCAGGGCGGGCTTAACAAGTTCAATCAGGGGAAAATCCCTCTGGTTGGTCAGGCGAGGATGGACGCGGGACATTGACACGACAAGCAGCAGTCTCGCCTCCATTCACAAAATCCAGCACAACAACTCTCAACTTAGGAAAAGTGGCTGAGGTCAGCCGTGGCTCAGTTGGCAGAACTCTCGCCTCTAAGTCAGAAGGCTGTGGGTTCAAGTCCCACTCTAGCGACTTGAGCACAATATCAAGGCTGACACTCCAGTGCAGTACTGAGGGAGTGCTGCACTGTCAGAGGTGCCATCTTTCAGATGAGACGTTAAACCGAGGCCCCGTTTGCCCTGTTAGGTGGACGTAAAAAATGCTGTGACACTATTTGAAGAAATGAAGGGGAGTTCTCCCCAGTGTCCTGGCCATTACCTATCCCTCAACCAACATCAATAAAAAAAAGGATTATCTGGTCATTACCTCATAGCTGTTTGTGGGAGCTTGCTGTGTACACACTGGGTGCCACGTTTCCTACATTACAACAGTGACTACACTTCAAAAGTGCTTAATTGACTGTAAAGCACTTGAGGTTGTGCAAGATATTATATAAATTCAAAAGTTTCTTCTTTCTATTCAGGTTCAGTGTTGCAAACGGAAAAAGGAAAATCAAGGCCATAATGTCATTATTTAGCCTATGTAAACACAGTACTACCTATTATGCAGTGACAGAACAAGTAAAATCAAAGCAATTCTGAACCTTTTCATTACACTTTTTAAAATGCCATTATTCCAGCTCACCTGAAGGAAATTGTGACAATTGTTTTTGTGAACTAGGTAGGAACTTTCAGATCAAGCACACAATCCGAAATAGACAGAAAATGAGTCTTTCACTCATTTTTTCAATCAATGGGAAATAGAACAGTTTCAAGCTGAGCTGACTGTCTATAATATCTGCAATTTGAACTCGAGACCACACTGAATACTGTACCATAAAGAAAAGCTCTTAAATGCTGGTCCTCATGAATAATGTTCTGGGAGCAGAACTAGGAGGAATGTTTGGTATTGTGCCCTCTATTCTCTCAAGACGATGCTCCGTCTCTTGTTTCTCTCCATTCTGCCAATACTCTGATTGGTACACCTTTCAACTTTCTCTCCTATGATGCAAATGCACAGTCCTATGCCCTCTACCTCTTTTCCTGTGTTGAAATCAAGACTCAATGCGCTGTCTCCCATCCTCTTCTCTTTCCCAAGGCCACAGAAATTGGAAACTCCTTCCTCCCTCCCACCGGCTTTCCTTCCTCCAACTATTCTAAGGCTCTTAAAAGCCAAGCTGAATCTCACCTCATCTCTACACTTCTCAACCTTTGTGATGTCTTGCACTCTGGTCCTTGGCCCTTCGCCTAGGTTTCTTAATAAAAAAAAAGGAACCACATTCAACAAGTGTCTGCTGGGGCACCAAGGCCACAAACCATACCCATTTATCCTTTAGCCCAGTTATTGACCATTTCAGACCATAGATTTGTATCTAACTTGGATTAAGTAGAGTCAACTCAAACTCAAAACATGAAGTCTGCTCATTCCTCAAAGTGCTACATGATGCCCGAGGACGCTCATATTTTCTTGAATTTCAAAGACAGGAGGGAACTAAACAAAAAAAAACACGTTCAAAAACCCACATTACTGAATAGATCCGATCTGGTTCCTCTCTCGGGATACTTCAGTGTAATACATTTTACATCAGAAAAGCCTCAGAAGGAATTTAAGCTGAAGGTTTAGTGGTGCAAAAAATTAAGTTGTTACCTTAAAAACAAAAAAAACCTAACTGAAAGATATTAGTGCAGCTCCAACAACACTCAAGAAGCTCGACACCATCTAGGGCAAAGCAGCCCACTTGATTGGCACCCCATCCACCACCTTAAACATTCACTCCCTCCACCTCCGGTGTACCATGGCTGCAGTGTGTACCATCTACAAGATGCACTGCAGCAACTCGCCAATACTTCTTCAACAGCACCTCCCAAACCCGCAACCTCTTCCACCTAGAAGGACAAGGGCAGCAGGCTCATGGGGACACCACCAACAACAAGGTCCCCTCCAAGTCACACACCACCCTGACTTGGAAATATATCGCCATACCTTCATCATCGCTGGGTCAAAATCCTGGAACTCCCTCCCTAATATCAGTGTGGGAGTACCTTCACCACATGGACTGCAGCGGTTCAAGAAGGTGGCTCACCACCACCTTCTCAAGGGCAATTAGGGATGGACAATAAATGCTGGCCTTGCCAGTGATGCCCAGATTCCATAAGCGAATAAAAAAAAAAATAATGTTACGGGTTTGTCGGCCCACAGCTTCACCCACCAGGAATGACTATCGGGAATTCGGATGCACCCTCCCCACAATTTTCCATCAAATAAAATTAATGGATGGAATATCTTGGGATGTATGTGTGTGAATTCCCAATGCACATTCTGGCCTCTGCCTTGCTGGGAAGGTTCCCACAGGCAGATACCAAAACTCTGGCCACATTTCGTTGGTCTTCGTCCCCTTTTTCATCAATCCCTTTCTAATTCTTGAAACATTATTTGCTTATTAGCAATTTTTGGTTTGGCAATTTACATCCTACACTTGTTGGCCTGTCATTAATGTGATAAATCAATTAAGTGGAACAAGGACTCAAAGAGGCGATATCGTAGAATTAACATGAGTACTTTAATAACAACTGGGAAACACATACATCAGGCCTGCATCCTGGCATTCGACCTTTGCTGACCTTAACAGGAAGTAAAACTCCTGACCTTAACAGCAGCATTGGCTACAGCACCACCCGGTGGACAATCCCAACCATAACAACCCAGATCACTATATCCCTCCCCCTTAAGATTTCAGTATGAATTTCTTAACGAACAACCATTCCTAAGGGTCACATAAGAAGTCTCCATTCACCATGTTCCATACTTGACGAATCTAACAGGTCAGTATCAATCTCTCTGGTGGCTGGCGAGTCCTTTGTGCCCGTCTAACAGTAAAGTCCCTGCTTGTTTGTGGTGAAGCCACCAGCTGCTCCTGAGCAGTGCTCGGAGTATCTGACTCTGCAACGATGGTTCCCTCTTGACGAATGGGTTCCTGTGGAATTGTCTCGGTCCTTGGTGGTGGCACCACAGATGCACTTGGATAACTGGGGGTAAACCTGTCCTCAGTCATTGCATCTGGAACCTTCATTTCAATTTTCCCATGTCTGGGAAGTATCTGATCTACATGTCTGCGTACTACCCTACCATCTCCCAACATGACCTTGTATGATACTGGACTGGTCATTGAGTCTATGAAGCCAGGAATCCACTTTGGTCCATAACTGAAATTCCTGGTAATGACTGCATCTCCTTCTCCAAAACTTCGGCTCTTTGTTCTTTTGTCATGGTTCTCTTTTTGTTTGTTTTGTCTGTTTTCCATTTTCCTTTTTAGGTCTGGGTGGACAAGGTCAAGAGTGGAGCATAGTCTACGACCTAATAACATCTCAGCAGGAGAGAGTCCTGTGGTGGATTGAGGTGTTATTCTGTAGCTGAACAGAACCCGTGACACTTTGGCTGCTAAACTCCCTTCTGCACTTTTTTTCATCATCTTTTTAAATGTTTGTACAGCTCTCTCCGCAAGTCCATTTGAGGACGGATGATATGGAGCTGAGGTCACCTGCACTATGCTATTTTTCCTCAAGAACTCTTTTGTCTCTGTACTCACAAAACAAGTGGCATTGTCACTTACCACGATCTCCGGTAGCCCTTGATTACTGAAGCTCCGACGCAGGCAGTCTACAGTAGTAGTGGCGGAAGCAGAATTTACAGGATAAACATCCATCCATTTGGAATGTGCATCAATGATTATGAGGAACATCTTCCCCATGAATGGACCCGCATAATCTAAATGCAATCTTCTCCATGGTTTATCCAGCCATTCCCAGGGGTGGAGAGGAGCCGCTGCTGGTGCCTTCCGGTGTTCCTGACAAGTGCTGCATGTCTTGACCAGATTTTCTATCTCCTCATCTAGCTTTGGCCACCACAAGTAACTCCTAGCCAAGGCTTTCATTCGCGAGACCCCAGGATGACACTGATGTAGTTGCCCTAGGATAGACTGTCGTGCTGGCTGTGAAATAATCACTCGTGCTCCCCACAACACGCAACCATCCTGCACACTCAGCTCTGTTTTCCTGCCACTGTAGGGTGTGAAGTCAGCCCCTTCTGGATGCTGTGGCCATCCCCTCACCACATATTCTCGAACTCTAGACAGTATTGGATCTTTACCTGTCCATGTTCTTGCTTGCTCTGCAGTCACAAGTGCCATGTCAGTGTCCTCCAACATCAACACTCTGTCCTCTGGAGCTGCACGGATAGGTGTGCCTGGCAGTGGAAGACGGCTCAAGGCATCTGCATTCCCATGGTACTTGCCCGCCTTGTAGACGATGACATACTCATATGCCCTCAACGTCACGGCCCACCTCTGGATCCGGGGTGACACCATCTGTGGAACTGCTTTCATTTCATTGAAAAGAGAGAGAAGAGGTTTATGATCAGTACATATGGTGAACTTCCTGCCATATATGTACTTGTGGAACCTCTGTAACCCAAACATTACTGCTAACCCCTCTTTGTCTAACTGGGAATAGTTTTTTTCCGCTGGTGTTAGAGTTTGGGACATAAACCCTATTGGTCTATCAGTTCCATCTTCCATGCAGTGTGAAAGAACTGCCCCCACCCCGTAAGGTGAAGCATCACAAGAGAGAATGATGTATTTCTCTGCATTGGAGTGGACAAGCACATCCGATGACAGCATCAGTTTCTTGGACTGTTCAAATGAAACCTCCTGCTCCTCTCCCCACTGCCACTGTGTCTCCTTGCGCAGTAGTTTGTGAAGAGGTGCTAACACAGTTGACAAGTTTGGTAAAAACCTGTTATAATAGTTCAGCAGTCCCAGGTAAGCTTTTAACTCAGCCACATTTGTAGGAGCAGGGGCGTCCTGCAGTGCTTGTACCTTCTCCTTGAGTGGATGGAGCCCGGTGGCGTCCACTCTGTGTCCCAGGAACACTGCCTCATTCCCCAGGAAAGTGCACTTACTCCTCTTGAGCCGGAACCCTGCCCTCTCCAATCTCTGTAGTACCTCTCTCAGAGTGCTCAGATGCTCCTGGTCGGTTCTTCCCGTCACCAGAATGTCATCCAGATAGAAGGAAACATGTGGAATCCCTTGCAGTACACCTTCGATTGTCCTCCGGAAGATAGCTGGACTAGATGAGACACCAAACGGTAAGCGGTTATATGTAAACAAGCCCTTGTGTGTATTTATGGTGACATACTTCTTTGATTCGTCATCCAGTGTAATCTGCAAGTAGGCATGACTCATATCCAACTTTGTGAATTTCTTTCCTCCAGCCAGGTTTACAAGGAGATCCTCTGTTTTGGGAATAGGATACTGCTCCAGTTTGGACACCCGATTGACAGTCAATTTATAGTCTCCAGAGTCTTACCGAATTGTCCTGTTTTAAAACAGGTACGATGGGAGCTGCCCATTCCGAACATTTCACCGGCTCCAGTATGTTCTCTCTCAATAGACGGTCAAGCTCAGCCTCTACCTTTGGCTTCATGGCATAAGGCACAGGTCGGTGTTTAAAAAACCTTGGCGGTGCCTCCTTGTCTACATAAATCTTAGCTGGGGGGCCATTAAATGTGCCAAGTTCCTCCTTGAATACACTCTCATGTTCACTCAACACTTCTTGCAAAGTCAACTGTTTGCCCGCATGTATTTGATGTACTGCTCCCCAGTCTAATTTAATTATTTTATCTAGCCCCGACCTAACAGGTTTGGCCCGGTACCCGATACTATAACTACAGGTAGCTGTTCCACTGTGTCCCTGTGTTGCACAGTTACCTTAGCTGTACCTAATGTCGCTACTCGTTCACCTGTATATGTTTTAAGATGCAGGGAGCAAGGCTTTAACTCTGGAATTTTTGCACGGTTCCACAATTTTGAGTACTCTGCCTTGTTCATTATGGTCACGCCGCACCCTGTATCCACTTCAAAGTTCATCTTAGAGTCATTTACTGTCAGTTGCAATGTGATAGGAGCCACTTTTGGAATGTTCTCTAACATACTATACATTATGAACATGTCCTCTTCTTCCTCAGGTTTCCTGTTGATGTGGTGTGCTCCATGTTTTTTCACTTCTCTCCCTTGGTTTTGCTGTCCTCCTCCTTTTGGTTTGGATTCCTCCACAGGTGATTTCGCCCTGCAAGCTCATTTTATGTGTCCTTGTTTCCCACACTTGTAGCACTTTTCCTCCAGAAACCGGCATTCGCTCGCCAGGTGATCGCCCTTGCATCTATAACATGCCTTCACATGCTTATGTTGTGGTTTCTGACGCATGTCCAACTTGTGCACAACAACCTGACCTACAACTTGCGTAGCATTAGCCCTGTCTGAACCCTGTATTTCTTTTATATCTCGGTTCACTGTCTCTATGGCTTGAGCAAGTTCCAATGCTTTTTCATAAGTAAGCCCAGTCTCGGATAATAATCTACGCTGCATTCGGTCATCCATAATTCCGCAAACTAGCCTATCTTGCAGCATTTCCTTCAGGTTGTTCCCATAATTGCAATCTTGTGCTAATTTACGCAACACCGCTACATAGTCCATTACGCTCTCTTCCTCTTTCCTGTTCCTTGAATTAAACTTGAGCCACTGTACAATCTCACTAGGCTTAGGGTTGAAATGTTCCTTTAGCAAGGCCACTAATTCAACAAATGATTTGTCTCCAGGCTTTTCAGGACTGAGCAGATTTTTCATCAAACTGTAGGTTTGGCTTCCCACTGAACTAAACAGAATGGCTTTCCTTTTTCCGGCATCATTTATTTCATTTGCTTCAGAAAAATAACCCAACACTTCACAGTATTCTTCCCAGGTTTGTGCTTGAATATCAAAAGCGGAAACCGTTCCTACTGTGGCAGCCATGCTCTCTTCCAGCTTGTAGCTAACTTTAGCTCATGATTTTGTTGTTTAAACGTCCCGGCAGACTTTTCTTGTTTATGCAGGGTCCTTTAGTTGCCTCGTCGCCAAATGTGATAAATCTATTAAGAGGAACAAGTACTCAAAGAGGCGATATCGTAGAATTAACACGAGTACTTTATTAACAACTGGGAAACACATACATCAGGCCTGCATCCTGGCATTCGACCTTTGCTGACGTTAACAGGAAGTAAAATCCCTGACCTTAGCAGCAGCATTGGCTACAGCACCACCCGGTGGGCAACCCCAACCATAACAACCCAGATCACTATAATTAGTTCACAAAATCATAATGGACATGGTTCACAGGCCCATGGTTCACAGGCCCGTGGTTCACAGACCGATAATGGACATGGTTCACAAACCCATAACGCACATGGTTCACAGACCCATAATTTGACTGGCTCAAAGCAGTATTTTAATTTAATTGTAGGCAACCAGCATACGAGACTATCCCAGCAAGGAGTCCACCATGTTCGAGGCAGTGATTCGAGGCAGGGGTGGGTGAGGGGGCAAAGGATTGGAAGGTTAAACAAAACACGTTTGATCAGAAAACTACATTTTTTTTGATAAATGGACTGGTGAAATGTATTTGTCAGCAAAAGTGCATTTACTTTCCTGTGCTATAAGTACAAGAGCCAGTGGGATTTCCCTTGATGCACTCCCGACCACTATATCTCAATCAATACGTCATCATGGCACTTATAACCAATTCTTCACCCTTCTCAGACACTCTCAAAATACAGAAACACGCACCAGGCAGCATTTGTTTCCATGGTAACTATCACTGGATCCGACTGAAGAGCTATTTGATTTGGATGAATGGTACTAGCTGACCACATGATAGAACCTAGCTCAAAACTGCAGAGCTCTTTATTGCTCTCATCTTTCCTTCTCCTGCAGCGTTTCAGAACTAAAGCTTCACTCACTACTTCCAAATTTATCTCATCTTCTCCGAAATGGCTTTTAGTACACAGTGTTTAAATGATCCTGCGATTGATCAATGGTTAAATGTGCTGCTCTGTTTGGTACTAAACCATACCCAATCAGGAAGGTCTGAGTTTGATTTCTGGTTTGTGTTGAGCTTAAGAAGAGTGGCAATAGGGTAATTTTGAATTGACTTCAGCACTCCTGGTCCTAGGCTGGGCAAATAAAAGACATCTATGGTCTCTCCAGCCAGTCACTTTCTAGTGACTCCTGCCAGGAAGTCCACATGTGTAGATACCATGGGAGGACTGACAAACTTTACCCCAGCAAGGAGTCTTCGGGCAGCAGGGAGCAAATTAGAAATTTAAAATAAGGGAGAATACAGCATCTGAAAAATACAACACTGATTTTGCGGTCCTGTCATTCTAAGTGAAAAGTAGAAATGACAAGTGGACATTCAATTACTCTCTCACCACCACAATGGAGGCCAAGGCAAGAAAGGGTATTCGACCAATCGCACCAAGCCTGTAAAGTCAGATGACCTTACTGAGCTGTCCAGCATCATTCATCTGGACATTTTTTTATCATGCATTTTGGTTTAAAAAGTTGAAAACGATTGATGTGTTTCACTCTGAGAAGGTTTCTTGTGTTTAAATGGACTTGTGATCTGTCTCACTCTTTTTGACCATAAATCCCGGTCTTGACATTTTCCCAATGCTGAGAACTCTAGATCTGAAGGCCTGTGGTTCAATTAGCTGAAAACACAAGTTAAAAATGAAGAAGTTAGAGTAAGAAGCGAACTCAGAAGCCCAATTTCTACCTAAGGGATAATACAATTATGGGAGAAGCTACTGGGAAGGCAATGGAAACAGCTGAATTAGATGCATTTTCCCTACATTACAACAGTGACTAACTACACTTCAAAAGTAATTCATTGTCTTTGAAGTGCTTTGTGACTTCCTGAGGTCATGAAAGGTTCTATATAAAGGCAAGTCTTTCTTTCTGGAGAGAGAAGGTATTAAGTGATTTGCTGAGAAGTGGGAAGATGGGGTTTGATCGGTGAGAAAGTGATGGGCTCATTGGAGATAACGGCCTTTTGCAGTTCCTACAAGTGCTTGTAATTTTACACCCCTCCTCCCGCACATTGGAATTGGTGAAGGTTTCTACAGATGAAACTGCGCTCTGAAATTGATTGGAAGAGTTGATAATTGCATTTGGGCCAGGAGAAAATGAGAGGAACACAGTGACATCCTGGCAGCAATGAGAAGACAGCCAGCAAAGGACAGCAAATTAAGCAGCACATTTCACACCGCAAGGTGTCCATCCCTCAGACGGTTCCCAACCAAAGGTGTTAATGACTGTCAGCACATGTTGCACTCTGTAAATTTAACTGGCACAGATATAGAGCATCATTCACAAGTTAGGATTCTCTTCACTGCCAGCTAGGATCCCTTACGACATATGGACATGGTTTCAGACACAATTTATCTGTAAGCTTGTGTTGTTATCACTTTATTCACCAATGTGAGTGAAAGAATACCTTCTGCCACTAAAACAACTGTCTTCAGTTTACTCAATGTAGGTTAACATATTCCCTGCCTACCCCCAGTGGCAGGTTATAACACAAGGCAATTTTATCTTGTTATTTCAAATAGTAGGAGAGAGTCATCTGTGAGCCAAGTTCCAGCAGTCGCAGTTGCAGAGCTAAAACCACTCCCTTAACTTGGACATGGGATCCTACAACCATATCTTCATTCCCTGACTGCCTCTGGCACATATAAACACCAAGTATCACCGCTGTTGGTGAATGTTAACTTTAAAAACTATGGGGGAGAAATTCAGTATCGCCCCGTTTGGTGCGCTATTATTGGCGGTGCGCAAAGTTTAGCGCCTGGCGCTAATTATCACCTCTGACAGCAAACTTGGCTTTTATCGCCCCTGGAGGTGATTGGAGCGCTAAATCAGGCGCTACACACCTCTCTTAAGGCGCTAAGGCCAAGGAGCGAGGCGTTACCTCACAGCGCTGGCGAAGCTCATGTGATTTCAGTCAGCAATGGAACACAGACACACTGGCACCATCCAATTCTCAAAGGGGAGTTCTGACGAATGGTTATCGACCTGAAACGTTAAATCTGGTTCTCTCTTCACAGATGCTGCTTGACCTGCTGAGTTTCTCCTGCATATTCTGCTTTTATCTTAAAGGGGAGTGTTGATCTTGCTCTCCATCCATATCCTGCTCATTGCAGCCTTGAATCTCGGCCTGAAACTTGGCCTGGAGAGACCTGTACATCAAATCTGCTGGAAAGAACAATGGAGAGAACCAGGGGAAGAGCTCAGAGTGCAGAACCCATAGTCTCTTCTAAATCGATACAAGGGCAAATCAAAACCAACCTGCAAAGTGCTGCTCAGTACCCAAAACTCCTTCACACAGTGTTGAATCTCTCCAGAAGTCTCTCTCTCTCTCAGAATGTGTGGTGCAAAAATATCACCGACAAAAAAAGGCAGGAAGTGATCGCCTTTAAATGGCGCTCCCCTAGTCCCTTTCTGACAGCATAATGCTCCCCTCAACCTGTCGTTGCTAGCGGCAGGCAGTAAGGCAGGGGGCGCCATTCCATTTCCGGTCCGGAGCGCTAACGGGGCGTTGCGCACTCGACTGACGTCACGATCTGCCGGCGCACGAGATCATGGCGGTATTGTTTAGCGCCGCTGCAAAATGTCCAGTCAATTTCGCGAGAGGCACAGAGATCGCCGCACCCGGGCGCTAGTTGCTTTGCGCCCACTTAGCGCCCTCTTAAGGCGCTAACAGGTGGCGCTACCAACTGAATTTTTCCCCCTATATGTATTTCCCCTTATTTCATCGTTAGAAACATAGAAGATAGGAGCAGGAGTAGGCCATTCAACCCCTCGAGCCTGCTCCGCCATTCAATGCGATCATGGCTGATCATCCAAATTCAGTACCCTGTCCCTGCTTTCTCCCCATATACCTTGATCCCCTTAGCCTTAAGAAATATATCTAACTCCTTCTTGAATATATTTAATGACCTGGCCTCAACTGTCTTCTGTGGTAGAGAATTCCACAGGTTCACCACTCTCTGGGTGAAGAAATTCCTCCTCATCTCAGTCCTAAATGGCTTACCCCTTATCCTTAGACAGTGACCCCTGGTTCTGGAATCTGCCACCATCGGGAACAGCCTTCCTGCATCTAGTCTGTCTAGTCCTGTTAGAATTTTATAAATTTCAATGAGATCCCCTCTCATTCTTCTAAACTCTAGCGAATACAAGCCTAATCAACCCAATCTCTCTTCATAAGTCATTCCAGCCATCCCAGGTATCAGTCTGGTGAATCTTCGCTGCACTCCCTCCATGGCAAGAACATCCTTCCTCAGATAAGGCAAACAAAACTGCACACAATACTCAAGGTGTGGTCTCACCAAAGCCCTGTACAACTGCAGCAAGACATCCTTGCTCCTGTACTTGAATCCTCTCGCTATGAAGGCCAGCATACCATTTGCCTTCTTAACCGCCTGCTGCACCTGCATGCTTACCTTCAGCGACTGGTGCACAAAGACACCCAGGTCTCGTTGTACTTCCGCTTTTCCCAATCGATTGCCATTCAGATAATAATCTGCCTTTCTGTTTTTGCCACCAAAGTGGATAACCTCGCATTTATCCACATTACACTGTATCTGCCATGCATCTGCCCAATCGCCCAACCTGTCCAAATCGTACTGGAGTTTCTCGGCATCCCCCTCACAGCACACACGCCCACCCAGCTTTGTCTCATCTGCAAATTTGGAAATATTACATCTAGTTCCCTCGTCTAGATCATTGATATATATTGTGAATAACTGGGGTCCTAGCACCGATCCCTGCAGTACCCCACTAGTCACTGCCTTCCACTCAGAAAAAGACCTGTTTATTCCAACTCTTTGCTTCCTGTCTGCCAACCAGTTTTCTATCCAAGTCATAGTACCTTACCCCCAATCCCATGTGCTTTAACTTTGCATGCTAGTCTCTTATGCGGGACCTTATCAAAAGTCTTCTGGAAGTCCAAATACACCACATCCACTGGTTCTCCCTTATCTATTCTACCAGTTACATCCTCAAAAATTCCAGTAGATTAGTCAAGCACGATTTACCTTTTGTAAATCCATGTTGACTTTGTCCGATCCTGTCACTGTTTTCCAAGTGCTCTGCTATTACATCTTTTATAATAGACTCTAGCATTTTCCCCACTACCGATGTCAGGCTTCCCGGTCTATAATTCCCCGTTTTTTACTCTACCACCTATTTTAAATACTGGGGTTACATTAGCTACCCTCCAATCCATGGGAACTGTTCCAGAATCTATAGAATTTTGGAAGGTGACCAAGAATGCATCTACTATTTCTAGGGCCACTTCCTTAAGTACCCAAGGATGTAGATGATCAGGCCCTGGGGATTTATTGGCCTTCAATGCCATCAATTTCCCTAACACCATTTCTCTACAAATACTGATTTAATTCAGTTCCTCCCTTTCATTAGACCCTATGTTCCCCGACATCTCTGGGAGGTTATTTGTGTCCTCCTTTGTGAAGACAGAACCAAAGTATGTATTTAATTGGTCTGCCATGTCTTTGTTCCCCATTATAAATTCCCCTGATTCTGACTGCAAGGGACCTACGCTTGACTTTACCAGTCTTTTTCTCTTCACATATCTATCGAAGCTTGTACAGTCAGTTTTTATGTTCCAAGCAAGCTTACTCTCATACTCTATTTTCCCCCTCTTAATTAATCCTTTTGTCCCCCTTTGCTGAATCCTAAACTGCTCCAAATCCTCAGGTTTGCTGCTTTTTCTGGCCAATTTATATGTCCTCTCCTTGGATCTTATGCTATCCCTAATTTCCCTTGTTAGCCAATGTTGAGTCACCTTTTTTGTTTTATTTTTATGCCAAACAGGGATGAACATATTCTGTAGTGCATCCGTGCGATCTTTAAATGTTTGCCATTGCCTATTCACCGTCAACCCTTTAAGTAACATTCCCCAATCCACCCTAGCCAACTCGAGCCTCATACCATCGTAGTTTCCTTTATTTTAATTATTTCTCCTCACCCCTCCCCTATCTCCCAGTTCCCTGCATGTTGCTTGCGTGCCTCTAAACAACCAGCTCACCAGATTCGCTTGGTTTCACTTCCCTTTATTCTTCCTCCTCTGCTTAGCATGTCACCCATACAGCCCAGAAGAGGCCATGAGACCACTGTGTGGAGAACGGTGAGAGAATTTGCATGACCTCCACTGTTTGGATAGTGAGTCACTGAAAGAATACCTTCTGCCACCAAAACACCTATCTTCAGTTTACTCAGTTACAGTGACATATTCCCTGCCTTTCCCCCAATGGTTAAGTGTGTAGACACAACATGTGATGTGATACATAAAGAATGAAGGAACTTGCATTTATATAGTGCCTTCCATGGCCTCAGGATGTCCCAAAACGCTTTACAGCCAATGAAGTACACCTGAAGTGTAGTCATTGTTGTAATGCAGGAAACACCATCAACATCCTAGGGGTTACCATTGAGCAGAAACTTAACTGGACCAGCCACATAAATACTGTGGCAACAAGAGCCTGTCAGAGGCTGGGTATTCTGTGGCGAGTGTCTCACCTCCCGACTCCTCAAAGCCTTTTCACCATCTACAAGGAACAAGTAAGGAGTGTGATGGAATACTCTCCACTTGCCTGGAGTGCAGCTCCAACAACACTCAAGAAGCTCGGCATCATCCAGGACAAAGCAGCCTGCTTGATTGGCACCCCATCCACCACCTTAAAGATTCACTCCCTCCACCATCGGCGTACCGTGGCTGCAGTGCACTGCAGCAACTCGCCAAGGCTTCTTCGATAGCACCTCCCAAACCTGCAGCTTCTACCACCTAGAAGGACAAGGGCAGCAGGCTCATGAGAACACCACCACCAGCAAGTTCCCCTCCAAGTCACACATCACCCTACTTGGAAATATATCGCCGTTCCTTCATCGTCGCTGGGTCAAAATCCTGGAACTCCCTCTCCTACTGTGGGAGTACCTTCACCACATGGACTGCAGCGGTTCAAAGCGGCGGCTCACCACCACCTTTTCAAGGGCAATTAGGGATGGGCAGTTAATGCTGGCCTTGCAGCGATGCCCACATCCCATAAATGAATAAAAAATGTTTTAAAGAACGTGGCAGCCAATTTGCACACAGCAATACTCCGCAAACAGCAATGACCAGATAATGTGTTTTATGTTGGTTGAGGGATAAATATTGGCCAGGACACTGGGGGTACTCCCCTGCTCTGCTATGAATTGTTACATGCAATCTTTGACATCCACTTGAGAGGGCCTCAGTTTAATGTCTCATCAGAAAGACGGAATCTCCGACAGAGCAGCACTCCCTCAGTACTGCACTGGAGTGTCAGCCTGGATTTTGTGCTCAAGTATCTGGAGTGGGACTTGAACCCACAACCTTCTGATTCAGAGGTGAGAGTGCTACCACTGAGCCATGGCAGTCACACGTAGCTACATGGGCTTGGAAGGCTCAATCTAAGTCTGCGCTGAGTTATCATATCTCAGCTAGGTTAGGAATTAAGGTGTGACAATCGTGCTCAGCACCCTTGGTTGTGATCCCTGCAGGAAAGTGTGCATGTGTGAGAGGATAGGGGCAGCCTTGGCTGCAATTTCTCTCCCACCCGCTCCTCCCCCCCCCACCCCTGCCCCGGCTAAAACAAATATGGCATTTTAGAAATTATAGAACAGGATTAGCCCATTCGGCTTATCGTGACCAATGCCAGTGCTGGCTCCTTAACTGTAGCTGTTCACTCTAATCCCATTTCCCTGAATTCTTTTACATTCTTCTTTTTCAAAATTCTGTCCAATTCCCTTTCAAACAATGTTACAGGCCCAGAAATTCTAGAGTGTTATCATTAAGCGCAGGGGTTCTCAATTCTTTTGCTTCTGAGGCCCCCTCCCATGGTATAAAAATTTCAAGGACCCCCTGTTAAACAACACAAGCATTTGTTCTGTATAAAATTAGTTATACAATATATATATTTTTATTATTTTTGTTTTAATTACTTAATTTTACTTACTTACTTAATTACTAAAATTTAGTTTATACTTCTCTTCGTTATTGTTTGCTCCCCAAAATGTACTACTTCGCAATTCTCTGAATCAAACTGCATCTGCCACTTATCTGCCCACTCTGCTAACCTGTGTGTCTTCCTGCATCCTTTTTCAATTTGCCATGCACTCTAATTTGGTATCAACAAACTTCAGTATCCTTCATATTGCGTCTATGTCCAAATCATTTATATCAATGGAAAAAAGAATGCCTTGCAAAAGCACTTGAGGCACATCATTACCCACATCCCACCAGTCTGAAAAATATCCATTTACCCTTACTCTTTGCTTTTTGTCCTTTGCTATCTCTCTACATTCCCTTATGGACCGTCTGATTTAATTTTTGCAAGATGCTTAAGTGGCACCTTATCAAATGCTTTCTGAAAATCCATATATACAATATCCACGGCATTTCTTTTATCTTTACACTCTGTGATTGCCTCGGAAAATTGAATTAAATTAGTCAAAGCACGTCCTGTCCTTTATAAATCCATGCTGTTTCACATTATAAACAAAGTTTACCCATAACAGAGATAAGATGAATTGTTCTATCATTTCCTGGCTGATCCCTTCATGAATATATTCATGTTGCCGGATGTGGCTTTTGTATTTATGAACTGTTCCATTGTTAAGTTTGGCTGATAACCTGACTTTGAAACAAACTGAATGGTTATAATTAAGACATCAAAAAATTGCTTCAGTTCTTCCAGAACTCGAGAGGAAACTCATGTTGGATTCCTTAACGTTGAGAATAAGCTACAATAGGAGATACTGGTCACAGAAGTGGTATAAAATAATGAAAATAGGCAGAATGTGTCACTCGGAGATTTTGCTTATAAGTACAGTAGACACCTTTCTTACAAAGAGTGATTAACCGATTATGGACTTTTGTTGCTGTATCTATGTTTCATAAGTTTAGTATCTGCCTATGTGCTGTACTTCACATCGCTATTCAATTGCAATTACATATATTAGTTATTGTAGTCTGTCTGAATTTAATAGCCATCAATTCAAAGTGTGTAATGTTGCATGAGATCACATTTAATCCCTTAAATTGATCAGTTTAGTTGTTAACCCTCAAGTCACACAAGTAAAAGTAGTTTCCAGATGGTAGGGGTTGACGGTTGCTTAATACGAACTGTGGTAAATCTGTGAGAGAACGGATCTTATAAAAACCTTAAAATCCAACCTTCCCCAATATCTCATGAAGCTAGTGGCACTGCTAAAGAAGCTATTTTAAAGAGAATACATAAAGCCATTTTGAGAAAGCTGAAAGACAAAGTGGTTTCATAAAGATTTGACTTTTGAGTGCCAGTTATTGCAGTTTTAGGCTGAAGTCAACAAAGGAGGAGGTGTTGCACCTTTCAAGGAAAGAGACACTAATCAATGAACATACTGTCTGAAGTTGCTTTGCGCTGCCCCCTACTGTGTGGAGACTACTGTATATGCCTGCAGAGAGCAAGGCATCACTTCATTGTTGGTTTATCTTATTCAGCAATCTCATCCATGGAGCAGGATTGCTCACTCCAGTGTTGTCCTTACCTCCCCATTTTTGTTCCTGTCCTTTCTGTGTTTCCTCTAAAATTGAAGGGAGGAATTGTGCTCTGCTTAAATAGCCAGGCTGCTTGAAGTCTCTCGGTCGCTCAATCACTGGGTCAATGCACAAAAACAAAAAGGTCCTCACCGAGGCCATCCTGCAGTGTTTTTAAATAATTCTTTCCATTTCTCCTTGAGCCTAAGTGATACTTGTGTAAAGAAAAGCCTGTGTGTGTGTGTGTGTGTGCGAGCGAGCGTAGGGTTAACGGGCAAGGCAGCAGGCAGAAGGTGGAAATTTATCTAAGCAAGTAAGAGCCGTTGCCAACTCCACATTCGATTGCTGCAATTTCCATAGAAAAATCAACGATGTATTTGTGGGACCACATCTCGAAGCAAAAAATTGATTTCTATTTCTTCAAAGATTGCACAGTAGAATATTATGCTATCTTCCCTAAAGGTGTTGTCTACATGAATTCTCAGGTATAATGTGGCTCAGTCATTAGCCCTATACACCTTTGCTCCACACACTGCTGTTTCTCTCTAGGCGGCACAGTGACAGAGTGCCTCAGGAGACAACTGTAAAAAGGACAGATGTCTCACAAAACTGACTCTCTAGAGGTTGCTGGTGGCACAGAAATATGTGAAGAAATTGTGATGGGAGCACTGAGGGATTGCATAGATTTCCCACGACTAGATTTACGTAGGAGAGTATGAAATGAGAAAAGGTCATTCAGTCCATCAAGGTACAGTCGACCTGGTCATGGACTCTGCCTCACTTGCTTAAACTCCTGAGAAAATCTGCACATTCCCAAACTTTATCACTCTGTTACACTTGGGACTCTCTCTCAACACATCAGTGATCTCTATTGGACAACACTGACCTAAATCAATTAAAAAAACATAAAATACAGAATTTCTTTCTGTTTCAGGCATGGCAGAGTTCTTCTTCCATCACAACCCCTTCTTCAATCCCAGCCTGCTTCTTCTGTGGACAATATTCTCTTCGGCTGCTCCAGTGCTAGTTAATTTTATATTCATGTCCTCCAGTTCTGCACACATAGTCTAAGCAGGCTGCTTACACAACTCTAGATTTTAAAGTCCCACATCACGTTTTCTTTTCTCCAACAAAAATAAATTCTACTCTTGTCAGATTGTTTTGAACCATAGATGATCCTCTCTGAACACTTTGATGGGAAGGTGTCTTTAACTGTATAAAAAATTCTAACTGTGGCCTCAACAAAGACCTGTGTGTTTATTTATTGATTTATTATGATTTTTGTAGCTGATTTTTTTTTAAGCACAGCTTAAACTGAAGAAGATGGATGAGATTCCTGACAAAGGCAAGGACTAACAACATGATATTTCACTGTTCAGCTTACATCCATATTTTAGGCAGCCAGTACTTGATTTCAGGTACTCATTGGTCAGGTATACCACAGTTAGATGGGGAGTAAAGCTCCTGCTGCTCTGCCCAACCAATGTGTCTCGCCAGTGCTCCCTCTGCAGGACCACTCTGGCATTTTTCCATTTCTCACCTTCTGTGAGTGAGATTGCCAATTTAGTACTAAATTTGGGGCATCTTTGTGATCTGGGTCCAAACCACGAGGAACTGGATTGAGAGTGTCGAAACACATTTCACATAGGACCCTTATAGTTAGCAGGGAGAGAAAATCTTTCATCTCCTCAGTCTGATCTGGATATGAATCCAAGTTCCAAAAATTATGCTTGGGAAATAATGATCCCAGATTCAAAGGAACTCTGCACATCTTGGTTAATGTAGTTTGCTGATGTAAATACGGCTTTACGTTCATTGCCCTGGGTAACGGAATTCAACCAGCACAGCCCATCCTTCTCCTCCAGTCTTATAAGGCACCAGCCAGCTCGCTTCATGACAGACCAAAGCGCTGATATGCACGTGTACATCTGAGAGCATCATGAGGCTGAACGGAGGGTGGTATTTCCAGCTTTAAGTGGACTGCACAAGCTACAGAGGCGGACGCTGCCCTCTTTCCCCCAACCGCTGCCTTAACTGTGCTCAGAAGGCATTCCCTACTGCCTCTGTGTGACATTTACATTTTCATTCCAGCCATTCTTGCAGCCTTTGAGCTAACTTAGTGCTGAACTAAAGCGTTATTCGGCTGTGAACCCGTGCGCACTGAGAACTGGTCTTTCACCTCAGGGACCTGGGCTTGGCTCCAACCAGCCTGCTGCCAGTCTCACAGAATCACAGAAACCCCACAGTGCAGATAGAGGCCATTTCGGCCCATCGAGCCTGCACCGACACATATCCCACCAGATCCCCGTAACCCCTACATCAACACATATCCCACCCTATCCCCGTAACCCCACGTATTTAATCCCCCTAACACTAAGGGTCAATTTATCATAGCCAATCAACCTAACCCGCACATCTTTGGACTGTGGGAGGAAACCGGAGCACCCGGAGGAAACCCACGCAAACACGGGGAGAATGTGCAAACTCCACACAGTCACCCGAGGCCAGATTCGAACCCGGGTCCCTGGCGCTGTGAGGCAACAGTGCTAACCACTATGCCACCGTGCTGCCCTCTCCTCTTTCTTCTACCTGTTGGGGCCCTTGTGAATAGGGTACGACAGCCTCCACTCAGTTCTCAGTCAGCATGGGCCCTGTTGTGTATGTGTACCTTTAAGAGAATAACTGGTCTCAGACTGCAGTACCGGCAGTGACCACCCCTGTATAAAAAGGCGCTAGCAGCCTTCTGTAGTTGCAGTTCTCCATTGTCTCCATTCAGTAAAGACTTGTTAAATCAACTCCTGCATTCCGTGTCTCCATTAACACACGGATTTAATACTGGTGACGAGTAAGAAATGAACTTACCTGCAACTCGGCAGCACCTCAGACGACGTTATTGACGGTTGAAGCCAGAAGAGAGAAAAAAAAAATAATCCACAGAAACTCGAGAAACGGGCGTCAACCGTGGGCAACCGCCCTCCACATCATCGACTTGAAAAGTGCAGGAGAGACTGTCTCCAGTCTGTGGTTTCCCAGCCAATTGGGCTGGTGGCAGGTAGTGCACTGATCCTTCCTGGGCTGCGGCGGGCTAGAGCTCGATCGGTTGGCTCTGCAACGGGGCCGGGCAGCGAGTCGGGAAGCAGAGAGAGAGAGAGGGTGGAGCACACAGGCAGTGACCACCCCTGTATAAAAAGGGTCCGGGCAGCGTTCGGACCTGAGAAGAGGGAGGGAAGTGTCCCAGAGGGTCCGCTCCACGACGGGAACGATTAAAAATAAAAATACCGCAGAGAGCGGCGTTGACAGCAGCGGCAGCGGCGGGAAAGCGCGGGAGGCGCCATCTAAACTCGGTGGGGAAGAAGGAAAAGTGCGGGAGGCGCCATTTTGTTAAATCGGGGACGAAGGCAAAGCGCGGGAGGCGCCATCTTAGATTTTCAAGATGCCAAAGACTGGCGATATCACTGCCTTCGATAATGCAATAGAAGACTGGACCACGTATGTGGAAAGAGTCGAGGTATATTGCGAGGCAAACGAAATAGCCGAGGAGAAAAAGGCATCGGTATTGCTAAATTTAATGGGTGCAAGAACGTACGGCCTATTGCGGGACCTGATTACTCCAGCCAAACCGAAGGCGAAGAGTTTTAACGAAATTATTGCTATCCTACAGGAACACCTAAATCCTACACCGCTGCTGATAGCAGAGAGATTTAAATCCCACAGGAGAAATCAACACAAAAATGAGAGCAATGCTGATTACCTTACGGAACTACGCAAGCTATCAAAGCACTGCCAGTTCGGAGCAGGACTGGCAGATACCTTACGGGGCAATTTTGTCTGTGGACTCCTGAGTGAAGGAACCCAGAAGAGGTTACTCTCAGAGAAAGAGCTGACGCTAGATAAGGCTTTCAGCGTGGCAGTATCGTACGAAGCAGCAGCAAGGGGAGCTGCGGAAATACAACAAAAGCCACAGGAATACGGCACCCACGAAATGACACGGGGATTTGCAAAACGCTATCGCTGCGGCAGAACAAACCATGACCAGAAGGACTGCTGGTCCAAGGACAAAATATGCAGGCAATGCGGAAAGATGGGACACATTGCACGAGTTTGCAGGTCTGAGAAGAAGACCAACGACAATAAAAAGGCTACTAAGGAACCGTACAGGAAAGTACAAAAGATGACGGACAGTAGTTCCGAAGACCAGATGAGCGATAGTGAATCCGGGAACAAGAGACTAAGCTGTCTCAAACTTCACAACGTAATCGCAAAAGAGGATCACCGAACCATGTGGGTCACCCTCACGATAGCAGGGTCTCAAGTCAAAATGGAATTGGATACAGGATCAGCTCTAACCGTCATGAATCGACGAGACTACGAGCGGCTATTCTCACACATACCCTTGAGAGAGACATCCATTGTCTTGAGGACGTATACGGGGCAAAAAGTGTACCCCAGAGGAAAAATAAAGGTGCCTGTCGAATACAACGGCAAGAAAATACGGAAATTGTATCTCTACATTCTGCAAGATGGTGGACCGCTGTTATTGGGACGTGAATGGATCAGAAAGATAAGTTTAGACTGGCACTCCATTCAGGCACTGACGGTGGCTGGTAAAAAGGATGACGACATCACTCCTGGACGATTGTCAACAATCTTAGCTGACGCCAAAGAGGTATTTCAACAAGAACTGGGCACTCTTAAAGGCGTAACCGCCTCGATAAAAATAGAGGAGAATGCAATTCCCAAGTTTTTCAAAGCAAGACCGGTACCATATGCAATTCGCCCAGCCGTCGAGGCAGAGCTGGAGAATCTGGAGAATGCAGGCGTGTTATCTAAGGTAGACTGGAGCGAGTGGGCGACAGCCATCGTTCCTGTCATGAAGAAAACGTTAAACAATAAGTCTGAGGAGCCAAGGAAGGTTTGCATCTGTGGGGACTTCAAGGTGACAGTGAACCCAGTCCTTCACACAGTACAATATCCTCTTCCAAGGATAGAAGATATCTTCGCCTCACTATCCGAAGGGAAGTGTTTTACAAAAATTGACCTAGCGCAAGCATATTTGCAGATGGAGGTTGAAGAATCCTCTAGGAAGTATTTCACGATAAACACTCACAAAGGTCTTTACCAGTATAATCGACTGGTATTCGGAGTAGCATCAGCTCCGGCGATATGGCAAAGAGTGATGGAACAAGTCCTGCAAGGGATTCCGGGGACTCAGTGTTACTTGGACGACATCCTAGTGACAGGTGAAGATGACAGTGAACACCTTAACAACCTAGAACAGGTGCTCACTAGACTACGTGAACATGGGCTATGAGCCAACCGCCCCAAGTGCGAGTTTTTTAAGAAACAGATATCGTATTGTGGCCACGTGATTGATGAAGTGGGGTTACATAAGTCCCCTGATAAAGTTGAAGCGGTTGTTAAGGCCCCAGCGCCTGAAACTGTGTCGCAACTGAGGTCATTCCTCGGATTGGTGAATTACTATCATAAGTTTTTACCGAATTTGTCCACAATTCTGCACCCACTGAACGCCCTACTACGAACGGGAGTAGCATGGAAATGGAGCAATGACTGTAAGCGGGCCTTTCAGAAGAGTAAGGACTTAATCACTTCAAGAGAAGTATTGGCTCACTACAACCCATCACTACCGATAAGACTGGCGTGTGATGCGTCTCCCTACGGCATTGGGGCGGTACTGTCACATAAATTCCTTGATGGTTTAGAGAGGCCGATAGCTTTTGCGTCACGCTCGTTAACTTCAGCCGAGCGTAACTACGCCCAGATTGACAGAGAGGCCCTCAGCCTAGTGTGGGGGGTGAAGAAGTTCAATCACTACCTGCACGGTCAAAAATTTACTCTAATAACTGATCATCAACCACTTGTCTCCATTTTCAACCCTCAGAAGGGCGTACCGATAATGACAGCACAACGGCTACAGAGGTGGTCCCTTTTCCTAGGGGCACACCAATATGACATCGAGTACAAAGGAACTAAACAGCATGGGAATGCTGATGGATTGTCGCGCCTACCGTTGCCGACGGTGGAAGAAGAACTTGCAGTGGATCCAATGGAGATATTCCACTCGACCATAGTCGAATGTCTCCCTGTGATGAATGCAAACATAGAAAAGGAAACACGAAATGACCCAACACTATCCCGGGTCTATGATTTAACGGTGAAGGGATGGCCAGAACATGGCGAACCACTGCTGCCAGCATTCTCGCCGAGAAGAGAACAGCTGTCAGTGTGCAGAGAAACCTTGATGTGTGGATCCAGAGTAGTAATTCCACCCAAATTGAAGGATAGAGTGCTCAATGAGCTTCATGAGGGCCATCTGGGAGGGCTAAAAATGAAGAAGTTAGCTAGAGCGTTTGTGTGGTGGCCGGGAATCGATAGAGAAATCGAAGAGATGACCAAGAGCTGTACAGGATGCCAGAAGGTCCAAAACGCCCCACCACAAGCCCCTCTACATCCATGGGAGTGGCCCTCATCTCCATGGCAAAGGGTGCACATTGATTTTGCTGGTCCCTTCATGGACTCGATGTTTTTAATTGCGGTGGATGCACATTCAAAGTGGCTAGAGGTAATAAAAATGTCCTCAACCACCACAGAAAAAACTATTACAGTCTTACGAACCATATTCGCCAGGAATGGGCTGCCTGAACAGATTTGCTCTGACAATGGACCACAGTTTGTGTCTGAAGAGTTCCGGAGGTTCTTAAAGAACAATGGTGTTAAGCACTACACATCTGCCCCATATCATCCAGCCACTAATGGATTGGCCGAGAGGTTTGTTCAAACATTCAAGAAGGCTATCAAGGCAATGTGTAATGAAGATATACCCCTACAACACAAGGTGGACAACTTCTTGTTTGCCTACCGGAATGCGACACATGCGGTTACCAACCAAACTCCTGCCATGATGTTCTTCAATCGAAGACTACGATGCCGCTTGGATTTGGTTAAGCCGAACATCAGAAGAGATGTGGAGAACAGGCAGTTTCAGAATATGAATGAAAGACCGACCAGGAGTTTTAAGGTAGGTCAACCAGTTTTGGCCTGGGACTACCGCACAGAGAAATGGTAGCCAGGAACGATTTGTACACGGCAAGGACCTCTCATGTATACCATGGACGTTGGAGAGAGCATTGTAAGACACCATGCTGTCCAGATTCTAGAGTCACTGGAAAACGTCAATACCACATCCCGATCTGATACACCTGGCGATGAAACCGACGTACCAATTGCATCTACCGCAGAATCGGTGATATTGGAAGCAGATGAACCAAACAACGACATTGATCCCGACTCAACCTTGCCAGAAGAACCTGATACCCCAAAGAGGCGTTATCCAGACAGAATCAGGAAGCCTCCTCAAAGACTGAACTTATAATTGATTAACCTCAACCAATGTATCTAGCAACCGTAATTATGATTGTAATTAGTTATCATTTTAGTTGTTAAATGAATGTTATGTACTGTTTATCTAAAAGGGGAGGAATTGTTGTGTATGTGTACCTTTAAGAGAATAACTGGTCTCAGACTGCAGTACCGGCAGTGACCACCCCTGTATAAAAAGGCGCTAGAGAGCCTTCTGTAGTTTCAGTTCTCCATTGTCTCCATTCAGTAAAGACTTGTTAAACCAACTCCTGCATTCCGTGTCTCCATTAACACACAGATTTAATAGGCCCTGGTGAGGAAAATGGACAAAACAGGCCGGAGGAGCTGAAGGCACGTTGCTGGGACAGTGCAGAGGAAGTTTGATCCTGCATCTAACTGTGCTATGCCCGTCCTGGAATTTCTTGCTGCTGACAGTGGGTGCCTGGAATGGAAAGTGTCCCATTCCCCCAGCATGAGCAGAAATCATTTTAATGGACATTTAAAAATTGGCAATTTGTTTTTTTACTGAAATAGGGGAGAGGTGGTGGGTGGGGAAGAACTCCGTGTTTTGCCCTTTCCTTCAGGAGAGTCTGGACAAAATGGCTGCAATTTGTTTATTTATAATGTTATTTTCTCCCTTCCATTCCTCTCCAAGTCCTAATCCCATTTCAAGGTGCCTTATCAGTACAAAGGGTGAGTGTAGCCAATTACTGTGAAAATGCAAACATCAGCAGTTTCTCTGTTACTGGTCAGATCATGTGTAGCGCTGGTTGAAAGTAATTTAAATGCTCAGACTAACAGTGATTGAATTTTTTGCAACATAATTATGAACTGTATCAACTAGAGGACAACCATGTGGAGCTGTATAATTTGATGCTTATCTACAAAAGGAAAGAAGCAAGATACAGCAGCGATTTTGCTTCAGTTTAAACTGTGTGTTTTTTACTTCCTAAAGAGGAAGCTTGGAGTACCCAGGGCAAGTAGTTCTCCTTATAATTAATCTAGTCCTGTATTAAAGCTCACTAGCCGCCCCGCCCACATGGGTCTCCCTTTTGTGAAGGCAATGGCTTACGCACGGGTACAGTTGCATGGTACTGCGCTCAAGCTGTCATTCTTGCATGTTAGTAGGCTATTTGTCTGTAATGTTTTATTCATTCTCGGGATTTGAGCATCGATGGTCAAGGCCGGCATTTATTGCCCTTCCGAAGGTGGTGGTGGGGCGCCTTTTTGAACCGCTGCAGTCTGTGTGGACTGAGTCTGAGTCGGGTTTGGACCTGTCGTCACACGAGTTTGACACGTGCGCTTTCCAGCACAGGTTGTGTTAGATCCGTGGTGCAGTGGATAAAGAACTGCACGGATGCTGTATATGAACAAACAACAGGTCTTTCCTGGAGGAGGGTCATCTCTAGACTGGAGTACAGAGGCATGTGCACAGCTTATATACCGGTGTGGTTACTGCCGGTACTACAGTATACAGGAGCTGTAAAAAGTAGTTCTGACTTAAAGCATATACACTACAATTCCTCCCTTTTTAGATTAATAATACCCCCTTAATATTCAAATAACAATTACATTTTTACATGTATATTCAATAACAAAAAGTCCATTTATAGATTCAGTCTTTGGGGCGGCTTCCTGACCCTTTTGGGATAGCGCCTTTCCGGAGGTTCTTGTTCTTGGTGCAGAGGCGATTCTGACCCCTTTTCATCGGGTAGTTCATCGGGTTCCACTGCTACTGGGTCTGAAGTAGATGCTACCGGTATGTCGGGTTCATCCTCAGGTACTCGAGACATGGGGTTGACGCCTTCCTGTGACGCTAAGATCTGATCGACGTGGCGTCTCACAATGTTCTCCCCTACATCCACTGTGTACATTAATGGCCCCTGCCTTGTACATATCGTTCCGGGTTGCCACTTCTCTGTTCGATAGTCACGGGCCAAGACTGGTTGCCCTACATTGAAGCTCCTTGTCGGCTTCTCGTTGATGTGCTGGAATTGTTTGTCCTCAACATTTCTTCGCACATTTGGTCTGAGCAAGTCCAGACGAGATCTCAACCTTCGGTTAAAGAACATCATGGCCGGGGTCTGGTTGGTAACTGCATGTGTCGCGTTTCGGTAGGCTAATAAGAAATTGTCCATCTTATGCTGTAGTGGAATTTCCTCATCGCACATGGCCTTTATCGCCTTCTTAAAGGTTTGTACGAACCTCTCAGCCAATCCATTGGTGGCTGGATGATACGGGGCGGATGTGTAATGTCTTACCCCATTCCTTTTCATAAATTTTTGGAACTCATCGGACATAAACTGTGGTCCATTGTCAGAGCAGATCTGCTCTGGCAAACTGTTTCTGCAAATATGGTCCGTACGACTGCAATCGTATTCTCTGTAGTGGTTGGAGACATCTTTATCACCTCAGGCCACTTTGAATGAGCATCCACTGCTATTAAGAATATTGAGTCCATGAATGGACCAGCGAAATCAATGTGCACCCGTTGCCATGGAGAGGAGGGCCACTCCCATGGGTGTAGAGGGGCATGTGGTGGTGCATTTTGGACCTTCTGGCATCCTAAGCAGCTCTTAGTTAGGTCTTCGATTTGTTGATCGATTCCCGGCCACCACACATAAGCCCTAGCAAGGCTTTTCATTTTCACTCCCCCCAGATGACCTTCATGTAGCTCCTTTAGCACTCTCTCCCTTAACTTGGGTGGAATCACCACTCTGGATCCACACATCACTGTCCCCTGGCATACTGACAGCTGTTCTCTTCTGGATGAGAATGCTGGCAACAGTGAGTCGCCATGTGTTGGCCATCCCCTCACCATCAATTCATATACCTGTGTATCATTACGGGTCTCCTTCTCTATATCCACGTTTGTTACTGGCAATCATTCAATTATCGACGAAGAAAATATCTCGATAGGGTCCACTGCTGGTGCTTCCTCCACCGTAGGCAGTGGCAGGCGCGATAGCCCATCAGCGTTCACATGCTCTTTCGTGCCTTTATATTCTATTTCATATTGATTCGCCCCTAGAAACAGGGACCATCTTTGTAACCGCTGTGCAATCATTACTGGCACGCCCTTCTTAGGATTAAAGATGGAGACAAGTGGTTGGTGGTCAGTCAGCAAGGTGAACTTCTGCCCATGCAGATAATGGTTGAATTTTTTTACTCCCCATACTAGGCTGAGGGCCTCCCTGTCAATCTGGGCGTAGTTGCGCTCGGCTGAGGTTAGTGACCGAGACGCAAAGGCCACTGGCCTCTCCAACCCGTCTGGGAATTTGTGCGACAGCACCGCTCCAATGCCATAGGGTGATGCATCACATGCCAAACGAATTGGTAGTGCTGGGTTGAAATGGGCCAACGCCTCTTTTGATGTGATCAATTCTTTACACTTCTGGAAAGCTCGTCTACGTTCGTCATCCCACTTCCATGGTACCCCTGTTTGCAGTAGGGTGTTCAGCGGGTGTAGTACCGTAGACAAATTTGGTAAGAACTTGTGGTAATAATTTACCAGCCCGAGGAACGACCTCAGTTGTGACACATTTTCCGGTGCTGGAGCCTTGACTACTGCCTCAATCTTGTCAGGGGACTTATGTAACCCCTCTTCATCGATGACATGGCCGCAATACGAGATCTATTTCTGGAAAAACTCGCACTTGTGGCGATTAGCTCGTAGCCCATATTCCTTTAATCTGGCGAGTACCTTCTCCAAGTTAGCGAGGTGATCACCGTCATTTTCGCCCGTGACCAAGATGTCGTCCAAATAACACTGGGTCCCTGGAATCCCTTGCAGGACCTGATCCATTGCCCTTTGCCAGATAGCCGGAGCCGAGGCTACGCCAAACACCAGCCGGTTGTATTGGTAGAGACCTTTATGGGTGTTGATCGTAATATAATGTTTCGAAGCTTCTTCTACCTCCATTTGCAAGTACGCCTGGGCTAGATCAATTTTGGTGATGCGTTTACCACCAGATAGCGAGGTGAAAATATCCTCAATTCGTGGAAGCGGATATTGCACCATGTGAAGGACTGGGTTCACTGTCACCTTAAAATCCCCACAGATGCGGACCTTCTTTGGTTCCCCAGGCGTATTACTCAACGACCTCTTCATTACAGGGACGATGGGTGTAGCCCACTCGCTCCAGTCCACTTTGGACAGTACTCCTGAACGTTCCAACCCTTCCAGCTCTGCTTCAACCGCTGGTCTGATCGCATAAGGCACTGGTCTGGCCTTCAGAAACTTTGGGCTTGCATTATCCTCTATTTTAATTGTTGCTGTTATTCCTTTTAGTGTTCTTAGTCCCTCCTGGAACACTTCTTTTGCGTCAGTTAGCATTTTTGACAGTCGTCCAGGTGTGACGTCGTCATCCTTTTTGGCCTCCACCTTCAGTGCCTGTATGGAATGCCAATCTAAATGTATCTTCCGGATCCACTCACGTCCTAGCAGTGGTGGTCCTCCATTTGGCAATACATATATATCCATTTTAGGTATTTCCTGACCTTTATATGTCACTTTCACCCTTATTTTTCCTTTGGGGTAGACTTTTTGCCCAGTATACGTCTTCAAGACAATCTCTGTAGCTTTCAAGGGTATGTGTGAAAATAGCCGCTTGTAGTCTCTTTGATTTATGACTGTTAGAGCTGACCCTGTGTCCAATTCCATTTCCACTTGGACTCTGTCTATCTTGAGTGTAACCCAGATAGTCTGGTGATCCTCTATTTCGGTTACATTATGTAGTTTCAGACAACCCAGCTCCTTGCTTCCGGAGTCTGTGTCACTTTTCTGTTCGTTTGAACCACTGTCCATCACCTGGTGTACCTTTTTCTCCTTCTCCTGTGGAGATTTCTTACTGTTGGTTTTCTTCCCAGACCTGCAGACTCTTGCTATGTGTCCTGCTTTCCCACACTGTCTGCACACTTGGTCCTTGAACCTACAATCTTTCTGGTCATGTGTTGTTCTGCCGCAGCGATAGCACTTCCCTGTTCCATAGGTCATTTCGTTGGTGCCGTATTCTTGCTGTCTCCTTTGTATCTCTGCAGCGCCCCTTGCGGCTGCTTCGTGTGATACTGCCATATTGAAAGCTTTGTCCAGCGTAAGGTCCTTTTCTGATAGAAGCCGTTTCTGGGTTCCTTCACTTTGTAGCCCACACACAAACTTGTCCCTTAACGTGTCTGCTAGTCCCGCTCCAAACTGGCAGTATTTCGATAGCTTGCGCAGTTCCGTTAGGTACTCAGCATTGCTTTCGTCTTTGTGTTGGTTCCTTTTATGGAACTTAAATCGTTCTGCTATCAGCAGCGGTGTGGGGCTTAAGTGGTCCTGTAGGATTTCTACTATGCTTCCAAAATCCTTGCTTACCGGCTTCTCTGGGGTTATTAGATTTCGCAGTAACCCATAAGTTTTTGCACCCATGGAATTTAACAGAACCAGTGCTTTATTAGCATCTGGCACTTCATTCGCCCTGCAGTACACTTCAATACGTTCCACATATGTCGCCCAATCTTCGACTTCATTGTCGAACGTAGAGATACTGCCACTCTTCGGCATCCTTGGTTGTGCGTTAACTATCCCCAATGGCGCCTCCCGCGCTTCCCCTTCTTCTCCGCTGGCACAAAATGGCGTCTCCCGCGCTTTTCCTTCTTCTCCGCGGCTCAATGGCACCTCCCGCGCTCTCCCTGCTTCTCCGCGGCTCAATGGCGCCTCCCGCGCTCTCCCTGCTTCTCCGCGGCTCAATGGCGTCTCCCCTTGCTTCGCCCCACGGACCCTGATCAGCCCGTGATTCCTGGCTGTGCTCTGCGCGTTCTTCTCTTGATATTTGTCGACGCCGCTCAGTCTAGAACCCGACTGTTTCTTACCCTCTCTCTCTCCGGTTTGCAGTATTTTTCCTCGATGCCGCTAGGTGATCAATCCCCGGCTGCGCCCTGCTCTCTTCACCCTCTTTCTTACCCCGTCGACGCTGCCCGGCTCTCTCTCTCTGCCGTCGGTCGGCTTCAGCCGCCGCTGCTCGGGAAGGGTCTGCTCTGGACCTGTCGTCGGTCTCTTACTGCTCGTTGTGGCTGGGGAACCAAGCCCGGCTCTCCACAGCCTCTCCAGCGAAGTTGGATCTCTGCCTGACTGCTGGGCGATTGCTCGCGGTTGACGCCCGTATTCCTGGACTCGACTATTTTTTGGGGGTTTTTTTTGTTTAATGTTGCAGGTAGATTCGCATCAACACTCGTCGCCACTGTTAGATCCGTGGTTCAGTGGATAAAGAATTACACGGATGCTGTATATGAACAAACAACAGGTCTTTACTGGAGGAGGGTCATCTCTGGACTGGAGTACAGAGGCATGCGCACAGCTTATATACCGGTGTGGTTACTGCCGGTACTACAGTATACAGGAGCTGTAAAAAGTAGTTCTGACTTAAAGCACATACACTACAGGTTGCTAGACAGTGATCAGGAACATAGGACCATAGGAACAGGAGTAGGCCATTTAGCCTCTCAAGTCTGTTCCTCCATACAATGAGATCAAGGCTGATCTGCAACCTAACTCCATATAACCGCCTTTGCCCTGTATCCCTTAATGCCTTTGGTTAACAAAAATCTATCATTCTCAGATTTAAAATTAACAATTGATCCAGCATCAATTGCTGTTTGCGGGAGAGAGTTCCAAACTTCTAGCACCCTTTGTGTGTAGAAGTGTTTCCTAATTTCACTCCTGAAAGGTCTGGCTCTAATTTTTAGACTATGCCCCCTAGTCCTAGAATCCCCAACCAGCAGAAATAGCTTCTCTCTATCTACCCTATCTGTTCTCCTTAATACCTTGAAAACTTCGATTAAATCCCCATTTAACCGTCTAAATTCTAGGGAATACAACCCTAATTTGTGTCATCTTTCCTCGTAATTTAAACCTTGGAGTCCTGGTATCATTCTGGTAAACCTATGCTGCACTCCCTCCAAGGCCAATATATCATTCCTAAGGTGTGGTGCCCAGAACTGAACACAGTACTCCATGTGTGGTCTAAACCAGGGTTTTGTATAGCTGCAGCATAACTTCTACCCCCTTGTATTCAAGTCTTCTAGATATAAAGGCCAGAATTCCATTAGCCTTTTTGATTATTTTCTGTACCTGTTCATGACATTTTAATGATCTATGTACCTGGATTACCAAGTCTCTTTAGACCTCCACTATCTTTAGCTTTTCACCATTTAGAAAATTCGCTATTCTATCCTTTTCAGGTCCAAAGTGGATGACCGCACATTTGCCTACATTGAAATCCATTTGCCACAGTTTTGCCCACTCACTTAATCTATCAACATCCCTTGGTAATTTTATGCTTTCATCTACACTGTCTACAATGTCGCCTATCTTTGTGTCATTGGCAAATTTGGATATGTAGCTTTCTATCCCATCGTCTAAGTCGTTAATAAATACGGAGCAGGAACCCTGGCCCATTGGATGGCTGAAGTTATTTGTAACACTCTCTACTGCTGACCCAGCTGCCATTAGCTAACCCAGCACAGGTTGAACCTGGGACCTTAATGGTCTGTATGGCTGGAATTTTCATGCTGCCGTGTGTGCGGGATTGGAGACGGGTCAGGAGTAAAATTGAAAAAAAATGGGAGCACGTGGGGAACCCGGCGTCATCCCGCCTCCTTACTCGTTTAACTCAGGTGCGTTTGCCAGCGCGGCGCGGACCCGACAGCAGAGGCAGGTGACCTAATTTAGCTCATTAATACCTTGTTGTCAGACTCTTAACAGGGAATATTAACCAGACCTTTTGAATTTCACTGGATGACCACAGGAATCACGCAGCTCGGGAACCACGTCTGTCAAGCTGAGGCGGAAGCTCAGTGGCCATTGATCGAGGTCATTACTGCAGAGCATGGGAAGTACAATAAATACTCCCACATGACACCTTATTACTTGCCTAAGGGAAAGGCGCTTGCTGAGTGCATTTTGAGCACAGATTTAGGTGTCTACAGTTTGCAAGTCTTTCTTGCAAAGTCGGAAGCCACTCTCACCTCATTGCTACTGTCACACCATTGACAGATTGACTTGACCTGCCATCTATTACATCAGCATGGGTGCTGTTTAAACTGTCTCACATTGGTCTGCAGAATCAGATCAGGATGAGCCCCAACACCAGCAGCAGCACCAGCATCAACAACCTTCTCCTCAACAACCTGATGCTCCACAGGACAGAGGACATCAACCCAGGGCTGCACCGCGCCGGAGGCGATACCTCCAACACAGGGTATACAGACAGAGGATGAGCTTCCTGGGCATGACTGAGCAGCAGTGCCAAAGGAGGATTAGACTATCGTGCCAGGTCATCACAGATATTTGCAGCTTACTGGAACTAGACCTGCAGCCCAGAGAAGCTGGTGGACACGCATTACCAGTGGCTTCAATGTCACCACCACCCTCAACGTCTTTGCCTCAGGCACCTTCCAGGGGTCTGCAGCAAACATTTGCGGCATCTTGCAGTTGGCCACCCACAGATGCATCACACAGGTCACTGATACTATGTTTGACAAGTCAGTCAATTATATCAACTTTGCCACCGATGAAGCCAGTGTGACTGAGCGCGCGCTGGACTTTGCTGCTCTGGCTGGTTTCCCATGGGTGCAGGGCATCATTGACTGCACACATGTGGTCATCAGGGCACCCATCACCACCCAGGAGTGTTTGTGAACCGCAAGGGCTTCCACTCCCTCAATGTGCAGCTCGTCTGCAACCATAGGAAGATCATCATGCATGTGTGCGCCAAATTCCCTAGCAACTGCCATGACTTTTTCGTCCTGTGCCGATCCACCCTCCCTCAGCTCTTCGCACCACCAAACACATTTACCAGCTGGCTGCTTGGAGACAAGGGCTATCCACTGAAGACGTGGCTCATGACACCCTTGAGGAGGCCAAGTACTGGTGCCGAAGAGAGGTATCATGAAAACCACTTGTCCACCAGATATGTCATAGAGCAGACAAAAGGTGTTAAGTCCGTGAATGATTTAGACACGGACTAGCAGGAGAGAAAACAAACAGATGTTTACTGGTGGAAGTCCATAACGAATCTAAACAACAGAGGCTCTCTAGCGCCTTTTGTACAGGGGTGGTCACTGCCGGTACTGCAGTCTGAGACCAGTTATTCTCTTAAAGGTACATACACAACAATTCCTCCCCTTTTAGATAAACAGTACATAACATTCATTTAACAACTAAATGATAACGAATTACAATCACAATTACGGTTACTAGATACAGTGGTTAAGTTTAAGCAATTATAAGTTCAGTCTTTGAGGAGGCTTCCTGATTCTGTCTGGATAACGCCTCTTTGGGGTAACAGGTTCTTCTGGCAATGTTGAGTCAGAATCAATGTCGTTGTTTGGTTCATCTGCTTCCAATATTACCGGTTCTGCGGTAGCTGCAATTGGAACGTCGATTTCATTACCAGGTGTATCAGATCGTGGTGTGGAGTTGACGTTTTCCAGTGACTCTAGAATCTGGTCAGCATGGCGTCTTACAATGCTCTCCCCAACGTCCACGGTATACATGAGAGGTCCTTGTAGTGTACAAATCGTTCCTGGCTGCCATTTCTCAGTGCGGTAGTCCCGGGCCAAAACTGGTTGACCGATCTTAAAACTCCTGGTCGGCCTTTCATTCATATTCTGAAACTGCCTGTTCTCCACATCTCTTCGGACGTTTGGCTTAACCAAATCCAAGCGGCATCGTAGTCTTCGATTGAAGAACATCATGGCTGGAGTTTGGTTGGTAACCGCATGTGTCGCATTCCGGTAGGCAAACAAGAAGTTGTCCACCTTGTGTTGTAGGGGTATATCTTCATTACACATTGCCTTGATAGTCTTCTTGAATGTTTGGACAAACCTCTCGGCCAATCCATTAGTGGCTGAATGATATGGGGCAGATGTGTAATGCTTAACACGATTGTTCTTTAAGAACCTCCGGAACTCTTCAGATACAAACTGTGGTCCATTGTCAGAGCAAATCTGTTCAGGCAGCCCATTCCTGGCGAATATTGTTCGTAAAACTGTGATAGTTTTTTTCCGTGGTGGTTGAGGACATTTTTATTACCTCTGGCCACTTTGAATGTGCATCCACCGCAATTAAAAACATCGAGTCCATGAAGGGACCAGCAAAATCAACGTGCACCCTTTGCCATGGAGATGAGGGCCACTCCCATGGATGCAGAGGAGCTTGTGGTGGGGCGTTTTGGACCTTCTGGCATCCTGCACAGCTCTTGGTCATCTCTTCGATTTCTCTATCGATTCCCGGCCACCACACAAACGCTCTGGCTAAGCTCTTCATTTTTACCCCACCCAGATGACCCTCATGAAGCTCATTGAGCACTCTATCCGTCAACTTAGGTGGAATTACTACTCTGGATCCACACATCAAGGTTCCTCTGCACACTGACAGCTGTTCTCTTCTCGGCGAGAATGCTGGCAGCAGTGGTTCGCCATGTGCTGGCCATCCCTTCACCGTTAAAACATAGGCCTGTGATAGTGTCGGGTCATTCCGTGTTTCCTTTTCTATGTTTGCATTCGTCACAGGGAGACATTCGACTATGGTCGAGTGGAATAACTCCATTGGATGCACTGCAAGGTCTTCTTCTTCCACCGTCGGCAACGGGTAGACGTGACAATCCATCAGCATTTCCATGCTGTTTAGTTCCTTTGTACTCGATGTCATATTGGTGTGCCCCTAGGAAAAGGGACCATCTCTGCAGCCGTTGTGCTGTCATTATCGGTACGCCCTTCTGAGGGTTGAAAATGGAGACAAGAGGTTGATGATCGGTTAGTAGAGTAAATTTTTGACCGTGCAGATAGTGATTGAACTTCTTCACCCCCCACACTAGGCTGAGGGCCTCTCTGTCAATCTGGGCGTAGTTACCCTCGGCAGAAGTTAATGAGCGTGACGCAAAAGCTATCGGCCTCTCCAAACCATCAAGGAATTTATGTGACAGTACCGCCCCAATGCCGTAGGGAGACGCATCACACGCCAGCCTGATTGGCAGTGCTGGGTTGTAGTGAGCCAATACTTCCTTCGAAGTGATTAAGTCATTACTCTTCTGAAAAGCACGTTTACAATCATCGCTCCATTTCCATGCTACCCCCGTTCGTAGCAGGGCATTCAGTGGGTGCAGAATTGTCGACAAATTCGGCAAAAACTTATGATAGTAATTCACCAACCCGAGGAATGACCTCAGTTGCGACACATTTTCAGGCGCTGGGGCCTTGACAACCGCTTCAATTTTGTCAGGGGACTTATGTAACCCCTCTTCATCAATCACGTGGCCACAATACGATATCTGTTTCTTAAAAAATTTGCACTTGGGGCGGTTGGCTCGCAACCCATGTTCCCATAGTCTAGTGAGCACCTGCTCTAGGTTGTTAAGGTGTTCACTGTCATCTTCATCTGTTACAAGGATGTCGTCCAAGTAACACTGAGTCCCCGGAATCCCTTGCAGGACTTGTTCCATCGCTCTTTGCCATATCGCCGGAGCCGATGCTACACCGAATACCAATCGATGATACTGGTAAAGACCTTTGTGAGTGTTTATCGTGAGATACTTCCTAGAGGACTCTTCAACCTCCATCTGCAAATATGCTTGTGCTAGGTCAATTTTTGTAAAACGCTTCCCTCCAGACAGTGAGGCGAAGATGTCTTCTATCATTGGAAGAGGATATTGTACTGTGTGAAGGACAGGGTTCACCGTCACCTTGAAATCCCCACAGATGCAAATCTTCCTTGGCTCTCCGGACTTATTGCTTAACGTTTTCTTCATGACAGGAACGATGGGTGTCGCCCACTCGCTCCAGTCGACCTTAGACAACACACCCGCCTTCTCCAGATTCTCCAGCTCTACCTCGACGGCTGGGCGAATTGCATATGGTACCGGTCTCGCTTTGAAAAACTTGGGAACTGCATTCTCTTCTATTTTTAACGAGGCGGTTACGCCTTTAAGCGTGCCCAGTTCTTGTTGAAATACCTCTTTGGCGTTATCTAAGATTGTTGACAATCGTCCAGGAGTGACGTCGTCATCTTTTTTACCGTCCACCGTCATTGCATGAATGGAATGCCAATCCAGGTTTATCTTCCTGATCCATTCCCGTCCCAATAACGGTGGTCCACCATTTGGCAGTATGTAGAGATACAATTTCCGTATTTTCTTGCCATTGTATTCGACAGGCACCCTTATTTTTCCTCTGGGGTATACTTTTTGCCCCGTATACGTCGTCAAGACGATGGATGTCTCTCTCAAGGGTATGTGTGAAAATAGCCGCTCGTAGTCTCGTCGATTCATGATGCTTAGCACTGATCCTGTATCCAATTCCATTTTAACTTGGGACCCTGCTATCGTGAGAGTGACCCAAATGGTTCGGTGATCCTCTTTTGCGATTACATTGTGAAGTTTGAGACAGCTTAGTCTCCTGTTTCCGGACTCACTATCGCTCATCTGGTCTTTGGAACTACTGCCTGTCATCTTTTGTACTTTCTTGTACGGCTCCTTAGTAGCCTTTTTGTTGTCACTGGTCTTCTTCCCAGACCTACAAACTCGTGCAATGTGTCCAATCTTCCCGCATTGTCTGCATATTTTGTCTTTGGACCAGCAGTCCTTCTGGTCATGGTTAGTTCTGCCGCAGCGATAACATTTTGCAAATCCCCGTGTCATTTCGTGTGTGCCGTATTCCTGTGGTTTTTGTTGAATTTCTGCAGCTTCCCTGGCTGCTGCTTCATACGATACTGCCACGCTGAAAGCCTGATCTAGCGTCAGCTCTTTCTCTGAGAGTAACCTCTTCTGGGTTCCTTCACTCAGGAGCCCACAGACAAATTTGTCCCGTAGGGTATCTGCCAGTCCTGCTCCGAACTGGCAGTGCTTTGATAGCTTGCGCAGTTCCGTAAGATACTCAGCATTGTTCTCATCTTTGTGCTGAGTTCTCCTGTGGAATTTAAATCTTTCTGCTATCAACAGCAGTGCAGGGTTTAAGTGCTCCTGTAGAACAGCAACAATTTCGTTAAAACTCTTCACCTTCGGTTTGGCTGGAGTAATCAGATCCCACAATAGGCCGTACATTCTAGCGCCCATTAAGTTTAACAATATCGATGCCTTTTTCCCCTCCGCTATATCGTTTGCCTCGAAATATACCTCTACTCTTTCCACATACGTGGTCCAGTCCTCTAATGTATTATCAAAAGCAGTGATACAGCCAGTCTTCGGCATCTTGCAAATCTAAAATGGCGCCTCCCGCGCTTTGCCTTCTTCTCCGATTTAACAAAATGGCGCCTCCCGCGCTTTGTCTTCTTCCCCGCTGTGGTTAGCGCTGCTTTCCACGGTTTCCTGCGTGTTAAATATTAATTCGTTTTCTTTTATTATCTTCCCGTCGTGGAGCGGACCCTCTGGGACACTTTCCTCCCTCTTCTGAGGTCCGAACGCTGCCCGGCTTCGAAACACCGGCCGCGCCCTGTGTGCTCCACCCTCTCTCTCTCTCTTTGCTTCCCGACTCGCTGCTCGGCCCCGTTGAAAGGCCACCCGATCGAGCTTCAGCCCGCCACAGCCCAGGAAGGATCAGAGCACTACCTGCCACCAGCCCGATTAGCTGGGAAACCACGGACCGAGGAACCCAGCCTGGCTCTGGAAAGTTGCTCCTGCAAAGCCTTGAACCCGATGATTGACGGTCGACGCCCGTTTCTCGAGTTTCAATGGCCTCTATTTTTTTTCTTTCTTCTGGCTCCGACCTTCAACAACGTCGTCGGAGCTGCTGCTGAGTTGCAGGTAAGTTCGTTTCTTTACTCGTCGCCAGTGTTAAGTCCGTGAATGATTTAGACACGGACTAGCAGGAGAGAAAACAAACAGATGTTTACTGGTGGAAGTCCATAACGAATCTAAACAACAGAGGCTCTCTAGCACCTTTTATACAGGGGTGGTCACTGCCGGTACTGCAGTCTGAGACCAGTTATTCTCTTAAAGGTACATACACAACAAAAGGCATGCTGAAAATGCACTTCAGATGCCTTGACAGATCTGGAGGAGCCCTTCAGTATGCACCAGCCAGGGTCTCCAGAATCGTTGTCGTCTGCTGCATGCTGCACAACACAGCGCAGCAATGAGGATTAGCGCTGCATGAGGAGCCAGGTGTAGAGCGCACAGCTTCTTCTTCAGAAGAGGAGGAGGAGCATCAGCTGGAAGACGAGGAGGAGGAACAGCAGGAACATGAGGTCCAGATGCCTAGCAGCAGCACTAGAGCACATTGCCCTGTCAGGGATGGTCTCACCATGGCCAGATTTACTTAACTTCCTGCATTACATCCATATGGCTGCCACATGCTGTGCCAGGTTCTCCCCCGCCCCCGCCAACAACACTGTAAAGCATCCCTACAATGACCAAGCCATTCCTTTCACACTGACCCCCTTTGCTGGAGATAACATTATGTCTCATCATTAAGTCTAACTCACTAAGCCACTTCCAAAGTAGCAGACAAAAATGGGCATGACCGGAAAGTGGTGAAAATAAATAGTTTTATATGTGACATAAGAGTAACGGAACCTTGACAAAAACACTTCTTTAAACACCCATGTGCTTACCCTTGTGAATCTACTTGTGTGACATCTTTCTCTTACGCGTGCTTCTACGAGGTGCAGCCCCTTTGGCTCCAGCAGAGTTAGAGACAGCCTGCTCACTTCCTTGCTGCAACTGCACAGACACTTTTGTCGGACGTCCTCTGGGTTTTGGAGCCAGTGATGGCCCCGCCAAAGTCTGCTGCTCCTACGACTGTGCAGGGGCAGACTCGGCCATCACGATCCGAAGAGGCATTTGACTGAGGAGAAGGCAATGGGGGAGAAGTGTGAGCGCTTTGATGGGAGCCCCCACTTCCATTTCTCCTCTCACTATCATCCCTCTCATGGGCCACCCGCACTTCCCTGCTAGCAAGGAGCTTGAGAGCACCTTGCTGCACAACAGTGGGGCCATGAGGACCCAAGCCTATGCTGACAACCCTCTTAGAGAGAAGGTCTATAAGCCTCTGCCATCTGTTCTCCATAGATAGCGGCCCAGAAATTCGGGTCCCAACGCGTGAGTACGCACGGGGTACTCATGCGTAGGCCCAACGAAAGTGCTGGTTTCGTGCATGCACTGCGCATGCGCGGGAAACCAGCACTTCCGTTCCCCTGAAAGAAGGGGTTCAGAGGTGGAACGCGTGCGCGTGAGAGGCAGCGCGTACGCATTGAACTTACCTTTTTTTTCCAGGTTTCTCCAGGAGGGTAAGTCTCCAGAAGTTAGACATGTAAAAAGCAGGCGCAAGGCCTCCTTTTAACAAGGTAAGTGGTGAAATAATTAAAATTAAAACATTTTTTCCACAGGTTTATTATTTTTAAATACTTTAAAGAAAGGTAAGTTTATTTTTAGCCCCGTTAGAAAATGTAATTAATTTTTTCAAAAATTTAAATTATTGTTTAAAATAGTTATTTCATGTAATTTATAGTTATTTTAAAAATGTGATTTAAAAAATGTATTTGAAGTTTTAGTGATGTTTTGGGGCTTATAATATTTATAGGTTCGACAGGTCTTCCTGTCAAACTTATGAATGAAGCATTCCCTGCTACCATTGGCTCTCCATGGCCCACATGATCCCAGGGGACGCATCGAACTAACTGCGCCCCTGGGATACGCAAGCACTGCGCGCCGGCAGGTGGAGGAGGCCCAGGATCGCAATTCCACGGGGGCCCACAGCTCAACGGCCGGCGCGCAAGGTAAGTGCAGGTCGGAGGCTTGCACCCGCGGGGAGCCTCCGACCCGAATTTCTGGGCCAGCATGTGCTCATGTGAGTGGTGCATTAGCTGCTCCATGCAAGTGGCCATCCTTTCCATGGAAGAGCCTACAGTCGCCATCGCCTGCAACATGGTGGTTCTCATGTTGGAGATGGACTCCTCCCTTCTCTGCACATTTGCAGACATCACAGCTGCAAAACCTGTCAGAGGCTCCTGCACTTCTTTCTGCACCTCCAGGATCGTCCTCTTTTTCGATGGCCCCCAAGGCTCAGCGTCTGCATGCAGCTGAGCAGAGCTACACCCTTTGGCGAGGAATCTCCACTGCTGTCCCTGTCCCCACCATCTCCTTTTGCTCACTTGTGAAACACCAGGTGACAAGACTACTCTATGTCGTATAGGACCCACCGAGGTGTGCGTATCTGCGCTGGTGCTGGGTACGTATAGGTCTGGTGACTGTGCGCCCTCAGAAGCTCCTCTGAGGAGTCGTCTTCCTTTTCCGGCAGGACAGTGGGGGATGGGGCTCTTGATGGACCTGTGGGAGAGTAAAGAGACGATTTAGAAATGTTATATTAAGAATTGGTAACGATACCATTATGCACATGATGAACATCCACTGGCTGCTGACATCAGTCCCCAGAGTGACTGCTCTATGCCATGTGGCTGTATGAGATGTAATTCTGTCACCAGGTTGCTGCGAGGTCCCCCTCTCTCCATCTCCCACCTCCAGCTGCTCGTGACTCCTGACACCTCCAGGGCGACTTCTTCTGCTGCTATCAAAGTAGCGAAGGATGGAGGGCTACCTCTGGTTCTCCTCCCTCTCCCTGTTGTTGTGCGCTCGTTTCTCCTTCAAGGAGGTAAAGAAGAAAAGTTTGAGTGAGAGTGATGGCATGAGTGTAAGGAATGTGTAGGTCACATCTTTAGAGGGTGACTATGAGGGACTGTGGTGCCAATGCCAAAGTTCCAGTGCCAAGTGGCCTCCTTGGGTGGCATTAGTTGATATGATTGCATTAGGATGAGGGTGAGTGTATGGGGTGGTTACTCAGAGGGGGATGTGAGTATGTAGATAGAGAGAGAGAGAGGGATGGGTGGATGTGCATGGTATGTTGGTGTGAGGAATGATGTGCAGGAGCAGGCTTGGGAAGGCAGAGTGATGGGGATGTGTGACAGGCACAGCAGGATGAAGTTGAGTGTGGCTTTGCACTCACCTTTCCTGATCTCATCAGATCATTGAAGCGCTTCCTGCACTTCACCCAGGTCCTCCTCACCACATCCCTGCTGTTCACCTCCTCTGCAATTTAGAACCAGGCTCTTTGAGTCTCCTGGGAAGGACTCTTGCACCCATCAGCAGGGAAGAGGACCTCTCTGCGTGCTCTGGCTCCCTCCACAAGCATATGGAGGGAGTCATCTGAAAACCTGGGTACAGGCCTCTGTCTTTGTGAAGCCATCTCTGCAAGGCTGAGCAAGAACCAAATGGTGATATATCCTCCCTGTACACTCCTAGATGAACCTTCAAATACAATGTGGCCAACGCTGCTTTAAATATCCCTGTTGGAAATGAGTCATCGATCACATCATCAGACCCGCACCATTTAACAGGGCCAGGAAACACACAGGCCTGCCTTAATAGGCACCATTAATGGAAAGTCACTCTGTGGAGCGGGATAAGAACGCAGTTCCGACCCGCCACGCCGACCGCCCGCACATGACCCGCCCAGGTGATGAAAATTCCGGCCTATGGCTCAGCACTGCATTTATCCACGTTCTTAACGGGGCTGTGGTTTCCAGTTTGAGAGTACTGCCATTAATGGTGTCCATGGTGTCCATGGCCGCTGGGAACGGCTACTCCTGTGAATCTTTATGCAGCGAGCTCCCAATGCTCAGGAGAGGTCATGGGATTTCCCATGGGGTGATGGAAGGGGAGCGTGATTTAATCCATGCTGTACCCATATATTTTGTGGCCAAAATGGGGGGTATGAATGACCTGCTCTCATGACTGTCTCTCCAGTGCTCTAATAGGTGCAGGAGAGCAACCCATTGTGAGTTGGGGGCAAGCTGTTACCCTCTGTGTCTGCCCCTAGATCAGGCCAACACCACATGGTGAATCATGGTTATGGCTGACAATATCTTTAGAATATACAGGGAATATTTTGTGCATAAACGTGCTCCTCAGGGGGCGAGCAGTGGGTTTGAAGTGCTACTCTGGCCTCCTCTAAATTGAACTGTGATGTGCCAATAACTGCCCGAATCCATGAGGTTAAAGCTTAAAACTAAAGGCTTTTATTAAGTAAAGAACACGGCATCAAGTTAACACAGGGCAACCATCATTCATCACGACCCAGCCCTTGGTAGAACATTCCAGGAGAGGGGCGGGGCTAGGGAGGGGCAATAGTGGTTACACCGGTAGAACATTCCAGGCATTAACAAGTACAACAACAACAACAACAATACAAATGCCAGAACACAGAGTTATTTCATCACATTCACCCCCTGCTATAGATTCAGTCTGTCAGGAGGTCTGATAATCCTCTGGGAACAACGTAACTCTTGCTGAGGCTCCTCCCGGAGTACTAACTCCGGTTCATTCGAATTCCCAGAATCATCAGTATTTTCCACACTGGGGTTTGTGTCTCTGAAGGTCCAATACCACGATTGAAAACTCTACTCTCAGAGTCGAACTCCTTTCGAGCTCCAGCAGGTGCAAGATCTTTAATAGAGACCGTATCCTCTCGTCCATCTGGATATTGAATATACGCATACTGGGGATTAGCATGGAGGAGTTGTACTTCCTCCACCAGTGGATCAGTCTTGTGGCCTCTCACATGTCTGCGCAACAACACAGGGCCCGTGGTCCTCAACCATATGGGTAACATTACTCCATTAGTAGCTTTTCTTGGAAAACTAAACATCCTTTCATGAGGGGTGACATCCGTCGCTGTACACAAAAGAGACCTTATGGAATGCAGCACGTCTGGCAGGACATCCTGCCAGCGAGAGGTCGGCAGGCCTCGCGACTTCAGAGACAATACGATAGCCTTCCACACTGTCGCATTTTCTTTCTCGACCTGCCCATTACCACGAGGGTTATAGCTGGTAGTTCTACTCGTTGCAATCCCTTTCGATAGCAAAAACTGTCACAATTCTTCGCTCATAAAGGAAGAACCCCTATCACTATGTATATAGTTAGGCATGCCAAACAAGGAAAACAGTTGGCAGAGGCATTTAATTACAACAGCACTAGTCACATCCGGACAGGGGATAACAAAAGAGAACCGAGAGTACTCGTCTATAATATTAAGAAAATAGACATTAAGGTCGCTCGATGGAAGGGGACCTTTAAAATCGAGACTCAAACGCTCAAATGGTCGAATTGCTTTAATAAGATGAGCTGGCTCGGATGGCTTATAGAAGCAGGGTTTGCATTCAGCACAAACACGACAGGTTCTGGTCATTGTCCGGGCCTCCTCAATAGAGTAGGGTAGATTGTGGGACTTAATGAAGTGGTTCATTCTGGTAACCCCAGGGTGGCAGAGTGCATCGTGGAGACTTTGAAGCTTATCTATACCTAGACTAGCACATACTCCTCGTGACAAAGCACCCGATGGCTCATTAAATACTCCAGGCCTGTACTGAATATCATAGTCATATGTTGACAGTTCTATTCGCCATCTTAAAATCTTATCATTTTTGATCTTGCCTCTCTGCTTAGTGTTGAACATAAAGGCCACAGATCGCTGGTCAGTAATGAGCGTAAAACATTGGCCAGTGAGATAATGTCTCCAATACCTGACTGCTTCGATAATCGCCTGTGCCTTCTTTTCCACTGAAGAATGTCGAACTTCTGGTCCTTGCAATGTACGAGAGAAGAAAGCTACTGGCCTACCAGCTTGGTTAAGAGTTGCTGCCAACGCAAAATCAGATGCATCACTTTCCACTTGAAAAGGGATCTTCTCATCCACGGCACATACCACTGCCTTCTCAATGTCCCGTTTGATATTAAGGAAAGCCTCCTGAGCTTCCGCCGATAGCGGAAAAGACGTCGACTTAATAAGCGGTTGGACTTTATCTGAGTAGTTAGCCACCCACTGGGCATAGTACGAGAAGAATCCCAGACACCTTCTTAAAGCTTTTACAGTGTGAGGTAAAGGTAATTCCTTAAGTGGGCGTAATCTTTCAGGATCTGGCCTGATTACCCCATTCTCCACAACGCAACCAAGAATACACAAACGTGTAGTATTGAAGGTACACTTGTTTTCATTGTAGGTCAGGTTTAACCTCTTTGCAGTCTCTAGGAACTTCGCGAGATTTTGATCATGCTCCCGTTGGTCGCGCCCACAGATAGTAACATTGTCCAGGTACGGGAATGTTGCTTCCAAAGCGTATTCATCCACCATACGATCCATCTCCCGTTGGAAGGCAGATACCCCATTCGTCACTCCAAAGGGCACCCTAAGGAATTGGTACAGGCGCCCATTAGCTTCGAAGGCCATATAAGGTCGGTCTTCTATTTTAATGGGGAGTTGATGGTAGGCAGACTTTAAATCAATGGTGGAGAACACGCGGTACTGAGCTATCTGGTTCACCATCTCAGAAATACGAGGCAAAGGATAGGCATCTAATTGGGTATACAAGTTTATAATCTGGCTATAATCGACCACAAGTCTTTTCTTTTCATTAGTTTTAACCACCACCACCTGGGCACGCCACGGGCTATTACTGTCTTCGATGATTCCCTCCCGTTGAAGCCTTTCCACTTCTTCTTTTATAAATTTTTTATATTCTGAACTATACCGTCGACTCTTAGTCACTATAGGTCTACAATTAGGAGCAAGGTTCACGAACAAAGAAGGCGGACTTATTTTTAAAGTAGAAAGGCCGCAGACTGTGAGCGGAGGCTGGGATCCACCATACTTAAGGGTGACGCTCTCATGCTGACACTGGAAGTCCAAGCCTAAAATTAAGTTCACACACAACTGAGGTAATATGAGGAGTTTAAAATCCTTATACTCCGTATCCTTAACGGTCAATGTGACTTTACAATATCCAGTTACCTCCGAAGTAAGGGACTTGGACGCCATCACGATTTCACTTCGAGTAGGATACACCTTCAATGAACAGGAGTTAACAAGGTTGGGGTGTATAAAACTTTCAGTACTGCCACAGTCTATCAAACACCCAGTAGGATGACCATTAATCTTGATGTCCATCATAGATTTCGACAAGGAACACGGTATGGTCTGGTCAACCGTAACCGAGGCTAGATTAAACGATAGGCGGCAGCAGAAAAGACATCGGGTACAGGATTACCCTTACACACTTTACTAAAATGTCCCCGTTTCTTACATTTAAAACAGGTAGCCTCTCTGGCTGGGCATCGTTGCCTGGGGTGTTTAGATTGGCCACAAAAATAACACTTAGACCCATGGGGTACAGCCGCAACAATAGGACTGAGTGGAGGCTCCATTGGTGTTATGGATGCCTCCATACTCGGAACACACGAGGCTGAGAAAGATGATGCATACACTTCTAAATTTTTCTGGGCTATATCTAACGATCGAGCAGTAGCGACGATCGTTTTTAAAACTAACGAGTCATTCTCGAGAAGTCTCTGTCTAATATAATTAGATCGGAGGCCAGATATGAAAGAATCGCGGATGGCCTCTTCCTGATACAATATGGCAGAGACAGCCTTGCAGTTGCAATCCTTAGCCAAAGCCTTAAGGTCCTGCAGGAAATCATTCAGAGATTCCTCGGGTAATTGCCTGCGAGTAGACAAAAGATACCTGGCGTATACTTTGTTAACCAACTTAAGGTACTGGGCCTTAAGGGCTGCGAGGGCCTCTTCATATGTAGTAATATCTTCAATTATCGAGTAAGTTTGATGACTTACCAAGTTGGCTAGAAGACCCAACTTGTTAACCGTCGAATCGACCGATGCGATGAAGTGTTCAAAACATCGAAGCCAATGCGTAAATTTCTTCGACGCGTCTGCCGAATGGGGATCGATATCCAGACGCTCTGGTTTCAATAATCGATCCATCTTCCAAAAGTTGTTACTTAATAAAATTGATGTGCCAAATAACTGCCTGAATCCATGAGGTTAAAGCTTAAAACTAAAGGCTTTTATTAAGTAAGAACACGGCATCAAGTTAACACAGGGCAACCATCATTCATCACTGACCCAGCCCTTGGTAGAACATTCCAGAATAGGGGCGGGGCTAGGGAGGGGCATTAGTGGTTACACCGGTAGAACATTCCAGACATTAACAAGTACAACAACAACAACAACAATACAAATGCCAGAACACAGAGTTATTTCATCACAAACTGCTTCGGCCAAAGTCTGCATTTGACCCAGGTGAGACATGCTTCATAGAAACATAGAAGATAGGAGCAGGAGTAGGCCATTCGGCCCCTCGAGCCTGCTCCGCCATTCAATGAGATCATGGCTGATCATCCAAACTCAGTACCCTGTCCCTGCCTTCTCCTCATATCCCTTGATCCCTTTATCCTTAAGAAATATATCTAACTCCTTCTTGAATATATTTAATGAATTGGCCTCAACTGCCTTCTGTGGTAGAGAATTCCACAGGTTCACCACTCTCTGGGTGAAGAAATTCCTCATCTCTGTCCTAAATGGCTTAAGCCTTATCCTTATCCTCACCTCCTGACTCCCCAAAGCCTTTCCACCATCTACAAGGCACATGTCAGGAGTGTGATGGAATACTCTCCACCTGCTGTAATGATCAATAACATGTCATTCTAGAATGGTACACTAGATGGAGCCGTAGAGCTGTATAGAGCTGTATATTTAGTTGTATGTGTTTAAGACTACACTACCCATGATGCACTAGGCTACCCAGGAGGCAGTAGTCAAGATGGCTGCCTGCACACAGAAGCACACATGCTGGATCTCTACAGATGCTGTACCTAGAGAATGTGTACTGAATAAATGTCTAGCTAGAAGCTAGCTGTTCATAATAAGAATGTCTAGTTATTAATGAACATAACATGGTACCAGGATTGGTGAAGATCTGCTGAAAATTGTTAAAAGCGACATGGAGAATTTGAGGCCACCGGAGTTTTTGAATCTCATGGGAAATGTCGACTACAATTGGCGGACTTTCAAACAACAATTCGAACTCTACATTGCTGCCATCGGACTCGGTACGGAGCCAGACGCAAGAAAAATAGCGTTGCTGCTCACAGTTGAAGGCCCACAGGTGATAGAGGTATTTAATACATTTGTATTTAATCCAGAGGAGAACAGAGAAAATTTAGACGATGTGCTAAAGAAATTTGATACACATTGTTCTCCCAAAAAGAATGAAACCTATGAAAGATATGTGTTCCATTCGAGGACACAGCGGCAAAATGAGACTTTTGATAGCTTTGTGACCGATCTGAAACTGAAAGCACAGACATGTAATTTCTCTGAGCTGAAAACATCCATGATTCGTGACCAGATTGTGTTTGGTATTCATGATAAAAAGGTCAGGGAACGTCTGTTGAGAGAAACCGAACTGACATTGGAAAATGCTGTGAAAATATGCCAAGCCAGTGAGCTAGCTCGACAGCACGCGAAGACTTTCAGTGAAATCAATAATGATGCGATTATAGTAAGTGCTGCTGTCGGTGCTGTGTCCTACAAAGGGAAGAAACATGGGCAGAACAGAAATGAAAAGCAATCAGAGGAAGGAATTTTTAATTGTAAATGCTGTGGTTACAAACACCAGTTAAGACAATGCCCAGCGTTTGGAAAAATGTGCACAAAATGTCATGGAAAGAATTACTTTGCCAAACAATGCTTTTCAAAAGTAAAAACAAAGAAAGGGCAACAAGTCCAAGTCAATGTGATTGAGGGCACTGATTTAAGTGAGACATTTTTTGTAGGAATGGTGTCATGTGACAATATAGAAAAGGATACAGAAAATGTGCAGCCCTCAGGAATAAACAATGCTGAACATAAAGTTAATGCAGTAAAAGAGGACAAATGGATGATCCCACTGCAGGTAAATGGAGCATTAGTTACATTGAAACTAGACACTGGGGCAAAAGCAAACTTAATCAGTATGAGTGACATTAAAAACATGAAAGAAAAGCCCAAAATACAGAAAAAGTCAGTACTACTGAAGGACTATAATGGACAGAAAATAGATAGCTTAGGTGTATGCAGACTTAAAGTGACAGTCAAAGACAAAGTGCATCATCTCATGTTTTCTGTTGTGGCTGAAGGACTTGATTCACTACTGGGTGACAAAGCTTGTAGGACTTAGAACTGGTCAAGAGAGTATACCGTATAAACTGTGCCATAAACAGACCAGATGACTCAGTGGATTCTGTAGTAAATAATTTCCAGGATGATGTTGTCAGGATTGAGGATCCAGATGCATGGAACAGGAAAGCTACAGTTCTTGAGGAAGTACGACCAAGGTCATACACTGTTAGAACTGAGGAAGGACAGATTCTCAGGAGGAACCGCCGTTCCCTCCTGAAAACACAAGAAACTATCCAAGAGCAGATTGATGACAATGCTGCAACTGAATCTTGTCATTCACCACCAGAACAATCTCATGAAAACACATCAGATTTACCTGTGTTGAGAAAATCCACACGTGAAGTAAAAAAGCCTGATAGACTTAATCTTTGAGTACAAAGAAAACTACTTTGAAAATGTGTTGACTGTTGTGAAAATGTTTATGTTTATAGAGCACTAACAAAAGTGTTACTGATATCATCTTTATCGTTTTTCTTGAAAGTTGATTGATATTGATTTTGTTAACCTCAAAGAAAGGGGGATGTAATGATCAATAACATGTCAGTCTAGAATGGTACACTAGATGGAGCTGTAGAGCTGTATAGAGCTGTATATTTAGTTGTATGTGTTTAAGACTACACTACCCACGATGCACTAGGCTACCCAGGAGGCAGTAGTCAAGATGGCTGCCTGCACACAGAAGCACACATGCTGGATCTCTACAGATGCTGTACCTAGAGAATGTGTACTGAATAAATGTCTAGCTCATTACACCTGCCTGGATGAGTGCAGCTCCAACAACACTCAAGAAGCTTGACACCATCCGGGACAAAGCAGCCCGCTTGATTGGCACCCCATCCACCACCTTAAACATTCACTTCCTCCACCAGCGGCGCATTGTGGCTGCAGTGTGTACCATCTACAAGATGCAGCAACTCGCCAATGCTTCTTCAACAGCACCTCCCAAACCCACGATCTCTACCACCTAGAAGGACAAGGGCAGCAGGGGCATGGGAACAACATAACGGATGGCTACAATTTGGTCATTATAAGGCTGACAAGTGAGGGCTTGAGCTATTGGACAGCAGGCATCAAGATTTCTTCCAAGCAGCACAACTCACCATAAAATGCAGAATCTGCAGTAGGACACAGGTATCGGCTGGCTGAAGTGCCAGCTTGGCTTAGTTATAGCACTCTTGCCTCTGAAAGCCATGCTGTCAAGACCAGCCCAAGACTTGAGCACATAATCTGGGCTGAAGCTTCAGTGCAGAACTGTGGGAGTGTTGCATTGTCGGAGATGGCATCCTTCAGACGATCAGGCATTAAACGGAGAACCCATCTGCCTGTTCAGGTGAAAATAAAAGATCGCAGGGAGAGCAGGGAGTTCTCCTGTTGTCCTGGTCAACATTCCTCCCTCAACCACCATCACCAAAAAACAGATTAACTGGTCACTCATTTTATTTGCTGTGTGTGGGATCTTGCTGTGAGCAAGCTGGTGCCCACAACAACAGTGACACCACTTCAAAAAAAGTAGCCCATTGGATGTTGTAGTGTATGCACCTTTAAGGGGAGAACTACTTTTTACAGCTCCTGTATACTGTAGTACCGGCAGTGACCACACCTGTATATAAACCCTGAGTAGGGATCTGTATGTTTAGTTTTAGAGTAACACTCACCCAGTAAATACCTGTTGATTGTTCCCTGCAGTCTCGTGTCTAGTTATTGAAGGACACACAACATCAAAATACACGGATCTAACATTGGCGACGAGGCAGATTCGAACCTACCTGCAACTCTGCATTACCTCCCAGGGATTCGCTCCTGGAGAACAGTGGAAGAAAGTTGAGGCCAGAACCATGGGCGTCGACCACGAGCAACCGCCCAGTCATCCAGCAGAGATTTGAGCATCGCAGGGGAGGCTGTTGAGAGCTGGGCTTGGTTCTCCCGTCATGGTGGTCCAGCGAAATGGGCTGGCAACAGGTACGGCTAGAGCCGACCGACGGCACAGAAAAGGCCGAGCAGCGTCGACGGGAGAAGAGAGTAGATAGAGCGCACAGGGCGCAGCCGGTGTTCAGGACCGAGCGGCGTCGACGGGAGAAGAGAGAGGGTAGAGCGCACAGGGCGCAGCCGGTGTTCAGGACCGAACGGCGTCGACGGAAGAGAGAGGTTAGAGCGCACAGGGCGCAGCCGGTGTTCAGGACCGAACGGCGTCGACGGGAGAAGAGAGAGAGGCGTGAAGGAAAAACACGCAGAGTGCAGCCGGTGTTCAAGGGACGAGCAGCGTCAGTGGGGAAGAAAGGGAAACGTGCAGAGCGCAGCTGGTGTTCAAAGGCCGAGCAGCCGCAGCGGTGAAGAAGGGAGAGCACGGGAAACGCCATTTTGAGCCGCAGCGGAGAAGAAGGGAGAGCGCGGGAAAACGCCATTTTGAGCCGCAAGAAGAAGGGAAAGCGCGGGAAAACACCATTTTGAGCCAGTCTAACCACACCCAGGGATGCCAAAGTGTGGCAGTATCACAGCGTTCGACAATGAAGTCGAAGATTGGATGACATATGTCGAATGCATAGAAGTGTACTGCAAGGCGAATGAAGTGCCAGATGAGAGGAAAGCGCTGGTATTGTTGAATTCCATGGGTGCAAAAACATATGGCTTACTGCAAAACCTAGTAACCCCAGAGAAGCCAGTGGAAAAGGATTTTGGAAACACAGTGTCAATCCTACAGAACCACTTAAACCCCACACCGCTGCTGATAGCAGAAACATTAAAGTTTCACAAAAGGAACCAGCATAAAGATGAAAGTAATGCTGAGTATTTAACGGAACTGCGCAAGCTATCGAAACACTGCCAGTTTGGAACGGGACTAGCAGATACTTTAAGGGACAAGTTTGTGTGTGGGCTTCAAAGTGAAGGAACCCAGAAACGGCTTCTATCAGAAAAGGATCTTACGCTGGACAAGGCTTTCAGCATGGCAGGATCACATGAAGCAGCCGCATGGGGCGCTGCAGAGATACAACGGAGACCGCAAGAATATGGCACAAATGAAATGTCATACAGAACAGTGAAGTGCTATCGTTGCGGCAGAACAACACACGACCATAATGATTGCTGGTTTAAGGACAAAGTGTGCAGACAGTGTGGAAAAGTAGGACACATAGCAAGAGTCTGCAGGTCGGGAAAGAAAACCAGCAGCAAGAAATCTCCACAGGAGAAGTACAAGAAGGTACATAAGGTGACGGAGAGTAGTTCAGACGAACAGAAAAGTGATACAGACTCCGGAAGCAAGGAGCTGGGTTGTCTGAAACTACATAAGGTGATCCAAACGGAGGATCACCAAACTATCTGGGTCACGCTCAAGATAGCAGGAGTCCAAGTGAAAATGGAATTGGACACAGGATCAGCCCTACCAGTCATAAACCGAAGGGACTACAAGCGGCTATTCTCACATATATCCTTGAGAGTTACAGAGATTGTCTTGAAGACGTACACGGGGCAAAAAGTCTACCCCAAAGGAAAAATAAGGGTGAACGTTATATATAACGGTAAGGAAACACCAAAAATGGACCTATATGTATTGCCAGATGGAGGACCACCACTACTAGGACGTGAATGGATCCGGAAGATACAGCTAGATTGGCATTCCATACAAGCACTGACTGTAGATGCCAAAAAGGATGATGACGCCACACCTGGACGACTGTCAAAAATGCTAACTGACGCACAAGAAGTGTTCCAGCAGGGACTTGGAACACTAAAAGGCATAACAGCGACGATCAAAATAGAGGAAAATGCAAGCCCAAAGTTTTTTAAGGCCAGACCGGTGCCTTATGCGATCCGCCCGGCCGTCGAAGCAGAGCTGGAAGGTTTGGAACGTTCAGGAGTACTGTCCAAAGTGGACTGGAGCGAGTGGGCCACACCCATCGTTCCTGTAAAGAAGAGGTCATTGAGTAATACGCCTGGGGAACCAAAGAAAGTTCGCATCTGTGGGGACTTTAAGGTGACAGTGAACCCATTCCTTCACACGGTACAATATCCGCTTCCGCGGATTGAAGATATTTTCGCCTCGCTATCTGGAGGGAAACGCTTCACTAAGATTGATCTGGCCCAGGCGTACCTGCAAATGGAGGTAGAAGAAGCCTCGAAACAGTACCTCACGATCAACACTCAAAGAGGTCTCTACCAATACAACCGGCTGGTGTTCGGGGTAGCATCAGCTCCGGCTATTTGGCAAAGGGCAATGGACTAAGTCCTGCAAGGGATTCCAGGGACCCAGTGTTATTTGGACGACATCCTGGTCACGGGCGAAAATGAAAGTGCTTACCTCGCCAACCTGGAGCAGGTGCTCACTAGATTGAAGGAATATGGGCTCCGAGCAAATCACCACAAATGCGAGTTTTTCCAGAAGCAGATCTCGTATTGTGGCCATGTTATTGATAAAAAGGGGTTACATAAGTCCCCTGAAAAGATTGAGGCAGTAGTCAAGGCTCCAGCACCGGAAAATGTGTCACAATTGAGGTCGTTCCTCGGGCTGGTGAACTACTACCATAAGTTCTTGCTGAATTTGTCTACAGTACTACACCCACTGAACACCCTACTGCAAACAGGGGTACCATGGAAGTGGAATGACGAATGTAAACGAGCTTTCCAGAAGTGCAAAGAATTGATCACATCAAAAGAGGTGTTGGCTCATTTCAACCCAGCACTACCAATTCGGTTGGCGTGTGATGCATCACCCTATGGCATTGGAGCGGTGCTGTCGCACAAGTTCCCGGACGGCTCGGAGAGGCCGGTAGCCTTTGTGTCTCGGTCACTAACCTCAGCCGAGTGTAACTACGCCCAGATTGACAGGGAGGCCCTCAGCCTAGTGTGGGGAGTGAAAAAGTTCAACCACTATCTGCACGGGCAGAAGTTCACCTTGCTGACGGACCACCAACCACTTGTCTCCATCTTTAATCCAAAGAAGGGCGTGCCGGTGATGACTGCGCAACGGCTACAAAGATGGTCCCTTTTTCTAGGTGCGAACCAATATGAAATCGAGTATAAGGGCACGAAACAGCATGGAAACGCTGATGGGCTATCACGCCTGCCACTGCCGAGGAAGCACCAGCAGTGGACCCTGTCGAAATATTTCATTCGACTATAATTGAACGCTTGCCAGTAACTAACACTGATATAGAGAAGGAGACCCAAAATGACCCGACACTGTCTCGGGTATATGACTTGACGGTGAAGGGATGGCCAACACATGGCGACTCACTGTTGCCAGCATTCTCATCCAGAAGAGAACAGCTGTCAGTATGCCAGGGGACCTTGATGTGTGGATCCCGAGTGGTAATTCCACCCAAGTTAAGGGAGAGAGTCCTCAATGAGCTTCACGAAGGCCATCTGGGAGGGGTGAAAATGAAAAGCCTTGCTAGGGCTTATGTGTGGTGGCCGGGGATCGATCAGCAAATCGAGGACCTGACAAAGAGCTGCTCAGGATGCCAGAAGGTCCAAAATGCACCACCACATGCCCCTCTACACCCATGGGAGTGGCCCTCATCTCCATGGCAACGGGTGCATATTGATTTTACTGGTCCATTCATGGACTCAATGTTTCTAATAGCCGTGGATGCGCACTCGAAATGGCCTGAGGTGATCAAAATGTCGTCCACCACCACGGAGAAAACTATTGCAGTCCTATGGACCATATTTGCCAGGAACGGCTTGCCAGAGCAGATTTGCTCTGATAACGGACCACAGTTTGTGTCCGAAGAGTTTCGAAGATTCATGAAAAGGAATGGGGTAAGGCATTACACATCCGCCCTGTATCATCCAGCCACAAATGGATTGGCTGAGAGGTTCGTACAAACCTTTAAGAAAGCAGTAAGGACCATGTGCGATGACGACATTCCGCTGCAGCATAAGGTGGACAATTTCCTGTTAGCCTACAGAAATGCGACACATGCAGTCACCAACCAGGCCCCGGCCATGATGTTCTTTAACCGAAGGTTGAGATCTCGTCTGGATTTGCTCAGACCAAATGTACGAAGAGATGTTGAGAATAAGCAATTCCAGCACATCAACGAGAAGCCGACAAGGAGCTTCAATGTAGGGCAACCAGTCTTGGCCCGTGACTACCGAACAGAGAAATGGCAACCAGGAACGATATGCACACGGCAGGGGCCACTAATGTACACAGTGGATGTTGGGGAGAACATTGTGAGACGCCATGTCGACCAGATCCTAGAGTCACAGGAACGAGTCAACCCCATGTCTCGCGTACCTGGTGATGAACCCGACATACAGGTAGCATCTACCCCAGGAACAGTAGCATCGGAAGCTGATGAACCAACTGACGACAGGGGGCCTCCGCACCAAGAACAAGACACTCAGGAAAGGCGCTATCCAGAAAGGATCAGGAAGCCGCCCCAAAGACTGAATTTATAAATGGACTATTTTCAGTTAATGTGCATGTTAGAAGTGTTAATTGTTAAATGAATGCTATGGTACTATCAACCTAAAAGGGGAGGAATTGTAGTGTATGTACCTTTAAGGGGAGAACTACTTTTTACAGCTCCTGTATACTGTAGTACCGGCAGTGACCACACCTGTATATAAACCCTGAGTAGGGATCTGTAGATTTAGTTTTAGAGTAACCCTCACCCAGTAAATACCTGTTGATTGTTCCCTGCAGTCTCGTGTCTAGTTATTGAAGGACACACAACATCAAAATACACGGATCTAACAGATGTGAAGCTCCTTTGGACTTGATGAGGTGTTAAAAATAAGAGTAGGTTTTAACTCTGGTACCTTACTTAATTGACCAATCGTTATGTGAGTCTAGAAAATCAATCTTGGCAGTCTGTTTGAATGTGGAGGACATTGCACTCCAAAAGCTGCACACAGTGGTCACTGGGCAGCTGCCGCAAGCAGTAACCCTCGCTGATTTCCCCCGCCCCCCCCTCATGCCCCTAGTGCAGGAGGTGCCCCATCTGCTGCTCTGTCTCAGATCAGCAGGGAGCAGGGATTAATTTCCTCTCAATTCAGAGATAAGATCTGACACCTTCCTGAAAATGTTTAAAAACATAATCACTGATGTCTTCACAACGAGATAGCCACAAGATTACAGAGCCCCTTAAAAAAACTTATAAATATTCATCGATTTTTCTCGTTTGGAGGAGAGAGAATACACAATTTCCAAGTGTGTTAAGTACATATTGTACTGAGCTGCTCTTGTAGTGCAACGTGCATCTTTCTCCAAGCAGATACAGTGATTTTGCACCCTCTGGTGGAGGCCGGGAGGTTGGCTGGTATATCCCGGACAGTTGTAAGAAGGTGCCCATAATAAAGGAAAGGGTCTTGAATTTCCACAGCGTTCTGGCAATCTTCCACCGTAACTTTGGCTGAATCACTGGAGAATGGACCATTTTTACTCATTTCTCAGAGGGCACCACCATCCCTCTGGAAATTCCAGATGTAGCAGGGTAGAAAGGAATTATGGTGATGTTACCATTAACTGCAATTTATCCTAAATAGGTTGAAACCTTGGTTAAAATAGCAGGGAGAGGAATGTGATGAGAGGTAGGGTTGCCAACTCTCCAGGACTGTCCTGGAGTCTCCAGGAATTGAACATTAATCTCCAGGACACTGTTGCCAGTAACTCAGGAGAAAAATCATAGGGGCATTTAAAAAAATTGTGTTTTAAAAAAAAATTTCCCGAACATTTTCATTTATTAGTTGTAAAAATATTGGAGATGGGTGAAAAAAGGCTGTTTGACTGACAATCAGGAATGATCCAATCGGGTAACAATGAGTCAGTTTGCTTTCCAATTGGCCATGGAGAGGCGGTGCACATGGAGGATGAACCAATGGCAGGAGTGCGGGGGCGGGATGGTTCGAGGTGGGAGGTCACATGATGAAACCTCCAGGAATACGTCCAACCAGAGTTGGCGACCCCTAACAAGAGTTCGTATGATAAATAACCTGCAGTAACATCTACTCTTATAACATAGCCAGTTTGAGGACTACATAGAGACAGGGGTCAGAGATGAATGAGAGATGTGAACACAGTCCTGGGTTGGCTATAGGCCATTAGTGGCATGTTTGCCAAAGCCTCAACTGCACATGTTTGATTTTTATTTGTTTTTATTCATTTTATGGGATCTGGACGTCGCTGGCAAGGCCAGCATTTATTGCCCATCCCTAGTTGCCCTTGTGAAGGTGGTGGTGAGCCGCCTTCTTGAATCGCTGCAGTCTGTGTGGTGAAGGTACTCCCACAGTGCTGTTAGGTAGGGAGTTCCAGAATTTTGACTCAGCGATGATGAAGGAACGGCGATATACTTATAAGTCAGGATGGTGTGTGACTTGGAGGGGAACTTGGAGGTCGTGGTGTTCCCATGCGTCTGCTGCCCTTGTCCTTCTAGGTGGAAGAGGTTGCGGGTTAGGGAGGTGCTGCCGAAGAAGCCTTGGCAAGTTGCTGCAGTGAATCTTGTAGATGGTACACACTGCAGCCATGGTACGCCGATGGTGGAGGGAGTGAATGTTTAAGGTGGTGGATGGGGTGCCAATCAAACGGGCTGCTTTGTCCTGGATGGTGTCGAGCTTCTTGAGTGTTGTTGCAGCTGCACTCATCCAGGCAAGTGGAGAGTATTCCATTACACTCCTTACTTGTGCCTTGTAGATGGTGGAAAGGCTTTGGGGAGTCAGGAGGTGAGACACTTACCACAGAATAGCTAGCCTCTGACCTGCTCTTGTTGCCACAGTATTTATGTGGCTGGTCCAGTTAAGTTTCTGGTCAATGGTGACCCCCAGGATGTTGATGGTGGGGGATTCGGGGATGGTAATGCCGTTGAATGTCAAGGGGAGGTGGTTAGACTCTCGCTTGTTGGAGATAGTCATTGCCTGGCACTTCTGTGGTGTGAATGTTGAGGTGGTGGATGGGCTGGCGGTCAAGCAGACTACTTTGCCCTGGATGGTGTCAAGCTTTAGTGTTGTTGTAGCGGCACTCAGCCAGGCAAGTGGAGAGTATTGCATTACTCCTGACTTGTGCCTTGTAGGCTGTGGAGAGGCTTTGGGGAGTCAGGAGGTGAGTCACTCACTCAGAATACCATCTCTGACCTGTTCTAGTAACCATGACATTTATGTGGCTCGTCCAGTTGAGTTTCTGGTCAATGGTGACCCCTGGATGTTGATGGTGGGGGAATTCAGAGATGGAATATTGAATATCAAAATGCTCCCTTTTCTCTAGCCTTTTCCACAACTGTCAGATTTCGCTGCCCCAGTTCATACAGTCCACAGCAGGGCTTCACTGACACAGGTGACACACCGAAGTGGATGAGCGTTGATACCAAGTGATGTGTTTGACAGCAGCGTGAGATCCTTCAGCATGGTGTTTATTTGAATCGCTCCACCATTGGTGGCCGTGCCTTCAGCTGCCTGGACCCTAAGCTCTGGAATTCCCTCCCTAAGACTGTCCACCTTTCTACTTCCTTTAAGGCGCTCCTTAAAACCTACCTCTTGGTCCAAGCTTTTGGTCACCTGTCCTAATATCTCCTTATGTGGCTCAGTGTCAAATGTTGTCTGATTCCGCTCCTGTAAAGCACCTTGGGACATTTTACTACATTAAAGGCACAATATAAATCTAAGTTGTTCTTGCAGTTGTTGTTGTTGCAATGGTCTTCTCTGGTCCTATACATTCCTAAGAAGACATGCTGCTAGGAACCTGCAGAACAAAGGATTTATACTTTGCTTCAGGAAAGACCTTCGGGAATAGTTGTGACTCTTAAAAAGCACTGGAAATTCTTCCAGCCGGGTTGTCTCCCCTCCGCCCTTAAAGGCGGCGACTCATGCTGGGAGGCGGCGACTCATGCTGGGGTCCGGCTCCATGGGTGCCAGCTATTGTCTGATACCTCAGCCAAGTGGCCATCCTTCACCCTCGACACTGAGCTTTGACCTGCGGGGAATTACGGTGAAAGAGGCGAGTGCTCTTGCTACGAAAACGTGCTCACCCCCTAGGATCCAGCTGGCAGCTCCAGCGATTCCCTGGCTAACCGAGAAACTGACCTGCTCTCTCACCGGGACCCGAACTGCCCCCTCCCCCACCCCACCCCGAGGAGGCAGAAGCAGAAGTGCCGTTTGCAACCCTTTCCACTCTCCCCACCACAGAGAATGAAGAGAGGACAAGATCGGCATCACACTTTAGGATGCTTTTGAATATTTAACCTAAAAGCAATTTTGGGTAACTAAAATAGCATGTTTGAGTTAAATTCACCTCAACAGAGATTAAATCCATACCATACCGTGTCTGGGGCTGTGGATTAGAATTTAGCACATAAAGAATTAGATGCAGTTGATCCCCCTTATTTATGTGTATTTCTCACGTACCACATCAGTTTGAGACAATGAGATTCATGGACATATCCCAGAGGGGAATCTTGTGATATTGCACCTGCCAGTAGTCAGCAGACAAATCAAAAGCAGTAGATATTTGCAGAGCAGTAGCTGTAATAATAAAACAATGGTCCCGATCTTAAATTACAGACGTGCTGGGCCATGAGAGGAATGAGCCAAAGGGGATATGGAAGTGTGGACTCCACTCAAAGCACTTCCACTTCTTACCCCCCCGCCCCGCCCCAGTCAGTACCCGACACGCGGCCTTCTGCCTCAATGGCTGAATCTTCCCCTGCACAGGTGCAGGTGGAGCAGTCTTTGGCGGGGCCCTCATAGGGCTCCGAAACCCAGAGGACGTCGGCCAACAGCGTCTCAACAGTCAGAGCAGGGATGTGAGCAGCCTGCCTCAACCTCTGCTGAAGTCACAGGGGTTGCACCACGTAGAAGCAGTAGGATTGGAAGATTAAAGATTTGCAGTTGCACAAGGATATGCACATGCGTCTTAGATATTGTTATACTGTTAAGTTTCTGTTCTTTACTTGAAGCACATAAATATTATTCTTTCTCACCACCTTCCCACCTTTCCCATTCTTGGTTGCTGGCTGGGTAGCAAGTGGCCTTTTCAGTTGTTTGATGATGAATAGGAAGACATGAATTGATGGCGACCAATGGGGGATGTGAAAGGGATGCTTGTTTGTTTGCAGGACTGCTTTGTGTTAGTGGGATTGGTGGGGGGTGTGGGGGGAGGCTAAAAGTGGCTTTTGCATGTGGTTGTCAGATGGATGCTCTGATGGAACCTAAGTGAACCTCGCAATAATCAGGTCATCCTGGGCAGCAATGTGCGTAGCTGGTGATGCATTGCCCTCATCACCTCCTCCTCCTTGGATTGCTCCTCGGACTCCTCTGAAGAAGGTCTGTGTTCTGTGCTTTGTTCCTCCTGCAGGTCCAAACTGCGCTGCTGGGCAATGTTGTGCAGAGAGCAGCAAACCATGACCATTCTGGAGACCCTGGCTGGTGAGTACTGAAGGGCACCTCCAGATCTGTCCAGGCACCTGAAATGCATCTTCAGCATGCCGATGGCTTGTTTGATGACACATCTGGCGGTGATATGGCATTGATTGTAGTGCTCCTGGGCGTCATTCCTTGGGTTTCTGAGAGGTGTCATCAGCCACGTTTTAAGTGGGTATAAAGATCTTTTTGTGGTTGCACACCAACTGCACATTGATGGAGTGGAAGCCTTGCGGTTGATGAACACTCCTGGGTGATCTATGGGTGCCTTAATTGCCACATGTGTGCGGTGAATGATGCCCTGTATCTGTGGGAAGCCAGCCAGAGCTGCAAACCAAAGCGCCCGCTCATTCTGACTGGCATCATCACAGGCAAAGTTGATATAATTAGCGGCCCTGGCAAACACGCCATCAGTCACCTGTCTTACGCATTTGTGTGCTGCTGACTGTGACATCCTGCAAACGTCTCTGGCAGAGCCCTGGAAGGAGCCAGAAGCAAAAAAGTTGAGGGCAGTGGTGACTTTGACAGCCACTGGTAATGCATGGCCAGCAGGTCCAGCTGGCAGCAGGTCTTGTTCCAGCAGGCCGCCAATGTCTGCCACCACACCCTGAGCCACCAGACACACTGCTGTTCAGACATGTTGAGGAAGCTCATCCTCTGCCTGTAGACCCTGTGTGCTGGGTATGGCCTCCTGCGAGCTGCACCTCTCTGCTGATCCCCTCTCACCTGTGGAGCTAGAGGTCTGTGACCAGCAGGCTGCTGCTGATGCTGCTGCTGTTAGTCATCTTGGTCCTCAGCTGACGTCCAGTCTATGGCGGCATAAGCGGCACTCATCCTGATCTGATAGATGAAACCTCCAAAGTGTAGATGAAACGTCCAAAGTGTGTAAAGTAACCTCCCAACAAAAGTACTGTGGGCAAATCCTTTCCCACTAGCAAGTAAGAAAGCAGCAGTGAGTACTGAGTATTTATTGGCATATTTCCCTGTGATTGATTCAGCCCCCTCAATTGCCGCTGTGTACTCACTCTGCTTTCACTGGCGAGTTCCAAGAAGCCTGGGAAACCCGTGGACCCAACGTTAAGCACAAAAATCTAGGTCAATATCGCTCTAATTGAGTGATTTACACATGTTGATTGGCAACCCGCCTTTCCCAAGGGGGTTGCGCACATGCAGCCTAACGTGCTCCAGTGAAATGGGGAAGTCGGCGGGTTGGAGCCAGTTTCCTGACGCGCTGATATTTTTGCTGATTTTAATCCCCCACCTGCTCCCAAACCCACGCATTCTTCCAGGTTAAAATTCCCCCCGGTATGTCTCGTGCATGTTTTATCCACTGTATCACGCTTTGGGTGTCCCATTTTAGGCGTCACGCAAGGTGATAGGCTCAAACTTCATATTCATGAAAAAGCAACAAACCAGAACTCAATAGGCAGAGAAAATATGAATCAAAATGAGGAAAACATAAGAACATAAGAAATAGGTGCAGGAGTAGGCCATTTGGCCTTTCGAGCCTGCTCCTCCATTCAATCAGATCATGGCTGATCTTCTGCCTCATCTCCACTTTCCTGCACTATCCCCATATCCCTTGATTCCCTTAGTATCCAAAAATCTATTGATCTCTGTCTTTAATATACCCAATGACTGAGCATCCACAGCTCTCTGGGGTAGAGAATTCCAAAGATACACAACCCTGTGAGTGAAGAAATTTCTCTGCGTCTCAGTCCTAAATGGCCAGTTCCCTTATTCTGAGAATGTGACCCCCTAGTTCTAGACTCCCCAGCCAGGGGGGAAAAAAACTAGAAACCAACCAATGAGAAAGTATAAGCATGCAGGCAAGCAATAAATCAAGCAGTGAGTGATATATATGATTAAAGAAAGGAGGCTGAATCAATCAAATTGCTCCAAGTATTTTTAAAAAAATCTACTTGGCTACCATTTTGCTTTCTCTATTAAGATGAACATTTACAATTGGAAATAAGGTCTGACATGCAATAAATTACAATATTTACCCCAAGATCCTTAAAGTTACCAATACAGTAGTATTTGGGTACAGTCGCATAGTGGTTATATTACTGGAGTACCTGTAGTAATCCAGAGAACAGGGGTTCTAATCCCACCACGGTAATCTTTTATCTGAAAATAAAAAGCTGGGATCAGTAAAAGTGACCATGCAGCTGTCGGATTGTCATAAAAACCCAACTGGTTCACAGATGTCCGTTATGGAAAGAAACTTGGCCTATACCCAACTCCTGTCCCAACGTGTTGCCTCTCTGAAGTGGCCGAGCAAGCCAGTCAGTTATATCAGGTAGCTTCTGCAACAGTTCAAGAAGCTCACCACCACCTTCTCAAGGGCAACTGAGGATGGGCAATAAATGCCAGCCTTGCCAGCAATGTCCACAATCCTGAGAATGAGTGAAAATCTGCATTTGAAATCCGGTAACCACGTTCTCCAGAGGCCTGTGCCTATGATAGAAGTTTGAGACTTGGGTTCATGCAGGATCTCTGACCCATCAGTGTTAATGAAAGAGAATCAAGCTAGCAGGCTGCACCACCCAGCACGCAGCTCAGTGTGTAGCTTCTAGACTGTTTTACAATTGACAGCAAGGGTAACAAAACTTGTCTGTAAGCATGGCCCCATCAGTAGAAACAGAGAGTGAACACCTCCAAGGAGTTTAGTACACTGAAAGGAACTGGATTAAAAAATATACATATTTTAAACCATAAGAGGATCAACTTTTGCTGATGTATATTTAGGTTACTGTATTCAACCAGTTCTTTACAGCATTTTGCCTTGCACAGCGAATGCAACTTTGAACAGTTCCAAATGTCAAAATGGAATCCAACTCGTCATGCATTCTAAATGATTCATCACCGGCATTTACTTTGTGCGTCTATGCAGGGAACGGACATGAAACAATTCTATATATAAGCAGGTAACCACTTATATAAGGATCAATGCTCCCTCTTACATGTATTTTATTTTTGGGTGCGTGGTCCATTCAATTTTGCGCATGTGCGAAACCGTACATTGAAAAAGCCGATCCCAGGCGGCGCGTGACCGGCAGAGAAGTGCGCAGCGCACCTTATTCACGTTTGGAAGAAAGTTCTGAATTTAAAACGTTTACCAAAAGATTATGGCCCGTATTTTCCGATGCGCTGTGCACACACATGTGCTGAAAACCGGCATTTCCAATCTATCAAGAATGCTCTTGACAAATCGCACGCCTGCCCTGGAGAAGCGCCTCTGCGGGGGGAGAGTTCCGCTTTCTGCAGAACCTCCCTCCGCCCGCTGAAAATCCTTCGAAATATTACGCCTGGTAAAAGCAGGCGTAAGGCTTGCTTTTACCAGCATAAGAGTTTAAAAAAAGTAAAGAAGAAAAAAAAAATTTCACTCATTTATAATTTGAAAATACTTTTAAAAAAGGTAAGTTTCTTTTTAGCACTGTAAAAAACAAATTATTTTTTCAAAAAATTAAATTTTTCGTTAAAATATCTAATTTAATCTAATTTTAACTCATTTTAAAAATGTGATGGTTTTTAAAATAATATTTAATGTTTTAGTGTCTTTTTGGGGTGATCTCCGTTCATACTTTTGACAGGTCTATCTGTCAAAAGTATGAAGGGAGATTCCCTTCTCCCATTGGCTCGCCTGGCCCACGTGATCCCAGTGACACTTGTGAACTGCCTGCGCCCCTGGGATACCTGGGCCCTGCACATTTCGACTGTGGAGAGGCCCAGGAGCGGAAGTGTCCGGACCTCGGGAGCCCTCGGGTAAGGGCGTAGATTTTTTTCCAATAGGAGGCGTCCACACGCAGGAAGCCTCCTATCGGAAATTACAGGCCTTAGTTTAAATACACTAACTATCACGGAAAAGATACTTGACAAAGAAGGAATCTGGCAAAAAATAAAATATTAAAATGTTACTGCAAAAACCTACACCGAAACAGGTGAACTTTAACAAGCTCAAAAACTGTAAGAGTATTACACGCACAATGGGAAACTAATATTTATTTATTTAACGACCTGTAATGGGCAAGTACAACATAATTGTTATACAGAAAGCAATCAAAAACTGAGCCACCGACTCTTCACATCCCACAATCGCTTCACTATATCCCTCAATCCTTTCTCTTTATATCCCTCAATCCCCTCCACATCCCTCAATCCCTTCTCCATATCCCTGAATCCCTTCTCTCCTTAGCCCTCAATCCACTCCACAGCCCTCAATCCCTTCTCCATATCCCTTGATTCCTTCTCCATATCCCTCAATCCCTTCTCCATATCCCTCAATCCCTTCTCCAAATCCCTCAATCCCGTCACCATTTCCCTCAAACCCTTCACTCCATAACCCTCAATCCCTTCTCTACACATCCCTCAATCCCTTCTCCATATCCCTCAAATCCGTCACTCCATATCCCTCAATCCCTTCTCCATATCCCTCAATCCCTTCTTATGATGTAATTGGAATAACGGAGACATGGCTCCAGGGTGACCAAGGCTGGGAATTCAACATCCAGGGGTATTCAATATTCAGGAAGGACAGGCAAAAAGGAAAAGGAGGTGGGGTAGCATTGCTGGTTAAAGAGGAGATTAACACAATACAGGAAACTTTGGTTTATCCGGAGGGTGTATGTCCGGAAACCTCGATCTACCGGCAGTAATCAGGAGCCGTTTTGTCAGGTTTTTTTTCTTCTCGTGGCTGTTTTTTTTCTTCTCGTGGCTTTGTTTTCAACAGTCGGGCTCTGGAAAGTCTCTCTGAAGCTGTTGCTAAGCTACAGAGACGCTTCCAAGGTACAGGCCGACTGTTTACAAGCTGTTGCTAAGCAACAGTGTTTGTTGTCAGATACGGAGATGAAAACCTCCGTATGCTTCAACATTAACTTTGTATGTCCGGCAGTTTTGATAGATCGGCAACAGCTCGGTCCCGTCGGTGCCGGATATAACAAAGTTTCCTGTAGTAAGGAAGGATATTAGCTCTGATAATGTGGAATCTGTATGGGCAGAGCTGAGAAATACCAAGGGGCAGAAAACGTTAGTGGGAGTTGTATACAGACACCCAAACAATAATGCTGAGGTTGGGGATGGCAATAAACAGGAAATTAGAGATGCATGCAATAAGGGCACAGCAGTTATCATGGGTGACTTTAAGCTACATATAGATTGGGCTAACCAAATTAGTAATAATACTGTGGAGGAGGAATTCCAAGAGTGTATACGGGATGGTTTCCAGGACCAATATGTCAAGGAACCAACTAGAGATCAGGCCATCTTAGACTGGGTATTATGTAATGAGAAAGGATTAATTAGCAATCTTGTTGTGCGAGGCCCCTTGGAGAGGAGCGATCATAATATGATAGAATTCTTCATTGAGATGGAGAGTGAAGTAGTTGACTCAGAGTCTAGTGTCCTGAATTTAAATAAAGGAAACTACAATGGTATGAGGCGCGTGTTGGCTAGGATGGATTGGGGAACGTTACTTAAAGGGTTGACGGTGGATAGGCAATGGCAAACATTTAAAGATTGCATGGATGAACTACCCTGTTCATCCCTGTTTGGCATAAAAATAAAACAAAAAAGGTGACTCAACCGTGGCTAACAAGGGAAATTAGGGATAGCATAAGATCCAAGGAGAGGACATATAAATTGGTCAGAAAAAGCAGCAAAACTGAGGATTGGGAGCAGTTTAGGATTCAGCAAAAGAGGACAAAGGGATTAGTTAAGAGGGGGAAAATAGAATATGAGAGTAAGCTTTCAGGGAACATAAAAACTGACTGTAAAAGCTTCTATAGATATGTGAAGAGAAAAAGATTGGTGAAGTCAAGCGTAGGTCCCTTGCAGTCAGAATCAGGGGAATTTATAATGGGGAACCAAGAAATGGCAGACAAATTAAATACATACTTTGCTTCTGTCTTCACAAAGGAGGAGACAAATAACCTTCCAGAGATGTTGGGGAACATAGGGTCTAATGAGAGGGAGGAATTGAATGAAATCAGTATTTGTAGGGAAATGGTATTAGGGAAATTGACGGCATTGAAGGCCGATAAATCCCCAGGGCCTGATAATCTACATCCTAGGGTACTTAAGGAAGTGGCCCTAGAAATAGTAGATGCATTGCTGGTCATCTTCCAAAATTCTATAGACTCTGGAACAGCTCCCATGGATTGGAGGGTAGCTAATGTAACCCCACTATTTAAAAAAGGTGGTAGAGAGAAAACGGGGAATTATAGACTGGTAAGCCTGACATCGGTAGTGGGGAAAATGCTAGAGTCTATTATGAAAGATGTAATAGCAGAGCACTTGGAAAACAGTGACAGGATCGGACAAAGTCAACATGGATTTACAAAAGGTAAGTCATGCTCGACTAATCTACTGGAATTTTTTGAGGATGTAACTGGTAGAATAGATAAGGGAGAACCAGTGGATGTGGTGTATTTGGACTTTCAGAAGGCTTTCGATAAGGTCCCGCATAAGAGATTGGCATGTAAAGTTAAAGCACATGGGATTGGGGGTAAGGTACTGACTTGGATAGAGAACTGGTTGGCAGACAGGAAGCAAAGAGTTTGAATAAACAAGTCTTTTTCTGAGTGGCAGGCAGTGACTAGTGGGGTACCGCAGGGATTGGTGCTAGGACCCAAGCTATTCACCAGATATATTAATGATCTAGACAAGGGAACTAGATGTAATATCTCCAAGTTTGCAGACGACACAAAGCTGAGTGGGCGTGTGTGCTGTGAGAAGGATGCAGAGAAACTCCAGTATGATTTGGACAGGTTGGGTGATTGGGCAGATGCATGGCAGATGCAGTATAATGTGGATAAATGCGAGGTTATCCACTTTGGTGGCAAAAACAGGAAGACAGATTATTATCTGGACGGCAATAGATTGGGAGAAGGGGAAGTGCAACGAGACCTGGGTGTTCTTGAGCACCAGTCGTTGAAGGTAAGCATGCAGGTGCAGCAGGCGGTTAAGAAGGCCAATAGTATGTTGGCCTTCATAGCAAGAGGGTTCGAGTACAGGAGCAAGGATGTCTTGCTGCAGTTGTATAGGCCCTTGGTGAGACCACACCTTGAGTATTGTGTGCAGTTTTGGTCGCCTTATCTGAGGAAGGATGTTCTTGCCATGGAGGGAGTGCAGCGAAGATTCACCAGACTTATACCTGGGATGGCAGGAATGACGTATGAAGGGTAATTGGGTTGATTAGGATTATATTTGCTAGAGTTTAGAAGAATGAGAGGGGATCTCATTGAAACTTATAAAATTCTAACAGGACTAGACAGACTAGATGCAGGAAGGATGTTCCCGATGGCAGGCGAGTCCAGAACCAGGGGTCACTGTCTAAGGATAAGGGGTAAGCCATTTAGGACTGAGATGAGGAGGAATTTCTTCACCCAGAGAGTGGTGAACCTGTGGAATTCTCTACCACAGAAGGCAGTTGAGGCCAACTTATTAAATATATTCAAGGAGTTAGATATATTTCTTAAGGCTAAAGGGATCAAGGGATATGGGGAGAAAGCAGGGACAGGGTACTGAATTTGGATGATCAACCATGATCGCATTGAATGGCGGAACACGCTCAAGGGGCTCAATGGCCTACTCCTGCTCCTATCTTCTATGTTTCTCCATATCTCTCAATTCCTTCTCCATATCCCTCAATCCCTTCTCCAAATATTCCTCAATTCCTACTCCATATCCCTCAATCCCTTCTCCAAACCCCTCAACCCCTTCACCATTTCCCTCATACCCTTCACTCCAAATCCCTCAAACCCTTCACTCCATAACCCTCAAACCCTTCATTCCATATCCCTCAATCCCTTCTCTTCACATCCCTCAATCCCTTCTCTCCACATACCTCAACCCCTTCTCACTCAATCCCTTCTCTCCCTCCATCCCTTCTCTCTCAATCACCTCCACAGCCCTCAATCCCTTCTCTTCATATCCTTCAATCCCTTCTCTCCACATCCCTGAATCCCATCTCACCATATTCCTCAATCGCTTCTCCACATCCCTCAATCCCTTCTCTCCTTATTCCTCAATCTCCTCCACATCCCTCAACCCCTTCTCTCAAATTTGCAGGGTTATAAATGGATATACAAAGCCTACAATTCAGAGCAGCTGAAGGTAGTTAATTAGGGAAACTAGATTAAACTGGTTCTCCTGCAGCAGAACCCAGCAAGCTCCTGTGTTTCAGTGCCTATAAAAATAGGCGTTGCAGTGCGATTTTGCACTGAGAGCGGTTTAAACAGAGTGCTGTGAGTTGGGTGAGTCAGGGAGTTAGGTGAGGAGTGGAAGGAGCTCCCTTGCTTCACCTTTGTTTTTCCTAACTTTTCACCCTGTTGGAATTGGTTCTTACTTTACACCAAGGAAAGAGTCTGAGAGCGGGAGCAGTCATACAACTGCGAAACCTCTAAAGTGACATCACAACCAGGGAAGAAGCTAATTGGTAAGTAGGACCTGGTGAGTATTTCTACAGTCCAGTCTTCAAAGAAAAGTAAGGTCTCTAGTTTAGAGTAAGTAGTGTTTAAAGGGAAGTAAGGTCCCTAGTGTATTTAATATTCTTTAATTTAAAGGAAGTAAAGGGAGCAAATTAAGGGTAGGACATGGCAGGGCAGCTCGGCAGCGTGGAGTGTTCCTCCTGTGCTATGTGGGAAGTCAGGGACACTTTAGGTGTCCAGGGCGAACACATGTGCAGGAAGTGTCTCCAGCTGCAGCTACTCAAAATCCGCGTTTCGGAGCTGGAGCTGTGGCTGGAGTCACTGTGGAGCATCCACAAAGCTGAGATCTTCGTGGCTAGCACGTTTACGAGGTGGTCACACCGCAGCTAAAGAGTGCACAGGCAGACAGGAAATGGGTGACTGCCAGACAGAGTAAAAGAACTAGGAAGGTAGTGCAGGAGTCCCCTGGGTCCATCTCCCTCTCCAACAGATTTTCCGTTTTGGATACTGCTGGGGGAGATGGTTTCTCAGGGGAATGCAGCAAGAGCCAAGTCTGTGGCACTACGAGTGGCTCAGCTGCACAGGAGGGGAGGAAAAAGAGTGGGAGAGCAATAGTAATAGGGGATTCTATTGTAAGGGGAACAGATAGACATTTCTGTGGCTGCAGACGTGACTCCAGGATGGTATGTTGCCTCCCTGATGCCAGTGTCAAGGATGTCACTGAACGACTGCAGGGCATTCTGAAGGGAGGGGGCGAACAGTCAGAGGTCGTGGTTTACATTGGTACCAACGACATGGGTAGAAAGAGGGATGAGGTCCTGTAACAAGAATTTAGGGAGCTAGGTAGCAGATTAAAAAGCAGGGCCTCAAAGGTTGTAATCTCTGGATTACTCCCAGTGCCACGTGCTAGTGAGTATGGGAATAGGAGGATAGAACAGATGAGTGCGTGGCTAAAGAGTTGGTGCAGGAGGGAGGGCTTTAGTTTCCTGGATCACTGTGTCTGCTTCTGGGGAAGGTGGGGCCTGTACAAGTCAGACGAGTAGCACCTGAACCGGAACGGGACCAACATCCTTGTGGGGAGGTTTGCTAGTACTGTTGGGGGGTGTTTAAACTAACTTGGTAGGGGGATGGGATACGGAGTGGAGCTATAGTAGGGGGTGATGCACAGCCAAATATAGAGGAAAAAACAAGTCAGTAACAGAGCAAATATGTAACGGCACAAGGGAGTATGGCAAGGCTGGCTGGCATTTATTTTAATGCAAGGAGTCTTGCGAGTAAGGCAGATGAATTGAAGGTGTTGATGAACAAATGGGAGTATGATATTGTTGCTATCACAGAGACATGGTTGAGGGAGGGGCAGGACTGGCAGCTCAATATTCTGGGGTATAGAATGTTCAGGCGAGACAGAGGGGGGTGTAAAAGAGGAGGGGGGTCGCAATATTAATCAAGGAGTCAATTACTGCTGTAAGGAGGGATGATATCTTAGCAGTTTCCTCTAATGAAACCATATGGATAGAACTTAAAAACAAAAAGGGGGCAAGCACTTTGCTGGGACTGTATTATAGGCCCCCAAACAGTCAGGGGGAGATAGAGGAACAGATATGTAGGCAAATCTCAGAGAAGTGTAGAAATAATAGGGTAATAATAGTGGGGGATTTCAACTTCCCCAATATTAACTGGGATAGTCAGAGTGTGAAAGGCTTAGAGGGTGCGGAATTCTTAAAGTGCATCCAGGAGAGCTTTGTGAGCTAGCATGTAGAAAGTCCTACAAGAGAGGGGGCGGTACTGGACCTAATTCTAGGGAATGTAGCCAGGCAAGTGGTAGAAGTGTCTGTAGGAGAGCATTTTGGTGACAGTGACCATAATTCGATGAGATTTAAGGTAGTCATGGAAAAGGACAAAGATGGACCAGAAATAAATGTTCTAAATTGGGGGAAGGCTGCTTTTAATATGATAAGGCAGGATCTGGCCAAAGTGGACTGGGATCAGCTACTTGTAGCAAAATCCACATCAGAGCAATGGGAGTCTTTCAGAAAGGAAATTGAGAGTACACAATGGCAACGTGTTCCCGTAAAGGTCAAGCATGGGACCAACAAGCCCAGGGAACCCTGGATGTTAAGGGATATACAAGAATGGATTAGAAAGAAAAGGGAGGCTTTTGGCAGATACAAAGGACTAAAAACAGTGGAAGCCCTAGAGGAGTATAGAAAGTGCAGGGGGCTACTTAAAAAAGAAATTAGGAGAGCGAAGAGGGGGCATGAAAAAACACTGGTGGGCAAAATAAAGGAAAATCCCAAGGTGTTTTATAAGTATATTAAGGGCAAGAGGATAACCAGGGAAAGAGTAGGGCTCATTAGGGACCAAAGTGGTAAACTGTGTGTAGAGCCGAAAGATGTAGGTGAGATTTTAAATGAATATTTTGCATCTGTGTTCACTATGGAGAAGGACGATGTAGGCATAGAAATCAGGCAGGGGGATTGTGATATACTTGAACAAATTAGTATTGAGAGGGAGGAGGTACTAGTGGTTTTAGCGGGCTTAAAAGGATAAATCCCCAGGCCCATACGAGATGTATCCCAGGCTGCTGTGTGAGGCAAGGGAGGAGATTGCAGGGGCTCTGACACAAATTTTCAGAACCTCTCTGGCCACAGGGGAGGTGCCAGAGGACTGGAGAACAGCTAACGTAGTACCATTATTCAAGAAGGGTAGTAGGGATAAACCAGGGAAATACAGGCCAGTGAGCCTAACATCAGTGGTAGGGAAATTATTGGAAAAAATTCTGAGGGACAGAATTAGTCTCCACTTGGAGAGGCAAGGATTAATCAAGAAGAGTCAGCATGGCTTTGTCAGGGGGAGATCATGTCTAACCAATTTGATTGAATTTTTCGAGGGGGTGATGAGGTGTATGGATGAGGGTAGTGCAGTTGATGTAGTCTGCATGGACTTCAGTAAGGCTTTTGACAAAGTCCCACATGGGAGACTGGTCAAGAAGGTAAGAGCCCATGGGATCCAGGGCAATTTGGCACATTGGATCCAAAATTGACTTAGTGGCAGGAGGCAGAGGGTGATGGTCGAAGGTTGTTTTTGTGACTGGAAGCCTGTGTCCAGTGGTGTACCGCAGGGATCAGTGCTGGGTCCTTTGCTGTTTGTAGTGTACATTAATGATTTAGATATGAATGTAGGAGGTATGATCAGTAAGTTTGCAGATGACATGAAAATTGGAGGAGTGGTAAATAGCGAGGAGGGAAGCCTTAGGCTACAGGACGATATCGATGGGTTGGTTCGATGGGCAGAACAGTGGCAAATGGAATTTAACCCTGAAAAGTGTGAGGTGATGCATTTTGGGAGGACTAACAAGGCAAGGGAATACACAATGAATGATAGGACCCTAGGAAGGACATAGGATCAGAGGGACCTTGGTGTGCATGTACATAGACCCCTGAAGGCAGCAGGACAGGTAGATAAGGTGGTTAAAAAGGCATATGGGATACTTACCTTCATTAGCCGAGGCATAGAATATAAAAGCAGAGAGGTTCTGACGGAGCTGTACAAAACGCTAGTTAGGCCACAGCTGGAATACTGTGTGCAGTTCTGGTCGCCACACTATAGGAAGGATGTGATTGCATTGGAGAGGGTGCAGAGGAGATTCAACAGGATGTTACCTGTGCTGGAGCACTTCAGCTATGAAGAGGGACTGGACAGGTTGGGGTTGTTTTCCTTAGAGCAGAGAAGGCTGAGGGGGGACCTGATTGAGGTGTACAAAATTAGGAGGAGCATAGATAGGGTAGATAGAAAGGAACTTTTCCCCATAGTAGAGGGTTCAAAAACCAGGGGGCATAGTTTCAAGGTAAGGGGCAGGAGGTTTTGAGGGGATTTGAGGAAAAACTTTTTCACCCAGAGGATGGTTGGAATCTGGAACTCACTGCTTGAAAGGGTGGTAGAGGCAGGAACCCCCACAACATTCAAGAAGCATTTAGATGAGCACTTGAAACGCCATAGCGTACAAGGCTATCGACCAAGTGCTGGAAAATGGGATAAGAATAGACAGGGCTTGATGGCCGGCACGGACACGATGGGCCGAAGGGCCTCTTTCTGTGCTGTATAATTCTATGATTCTATGACTTAATCCCCCAATCCCCTCCATATCCATCAATCCCTTCTCTACATATCCATCAATCCCTTCTCTACATAGCCATCAATCCCTTCTCTCCATATCGCTCAATTCCCTCTCTCCATATCCCTCAATTCCTTGACCATATCCCTCAATCCATCTCTCCATATACCTCAATTTCTTCTCCATATCCCTCAATTCTTTTTCCATATATCCCTCAATCCCTTCTCCATATATCCCTCAATTCCTTCTCCATATTCCCCAATCCCTTCTCCAAATCCATCAATCCCTTCTCCATAGCTCTCAAACCCTTCACTCCATATCTCTCAATCCCTTCTCCATATCTCTCAATCCCTTCTCCATATCTCTCAATCCCCTTTCCATATCCCTTAATCCCTTCTACATGTCCCTCAATCCATTCTCTCCATATCCTCATCCCTTCTCCCCATATCCCTCAATTCCTTCTCCATATCCCTCAAACCCGTCTCCATATATCCCTCAATTCCATCTCCATATATCTGAATCCCTTCTCCAAATCCCTCAATCCCTTCTCCATTTCCCTCAAACACTTCACTCCATATCCCTCAATCCCTTCTCTCCACATCCCTCAATCCCTTCTGCATATCACTCAATCCCTTCTCCATATCCTACAATCCTTCTCTCCACGTCCCTCAAAACCTTCTCTTCACATCACTCAATTCCTTCTCTCCATATCCCTCAATCCCTTCTCCATAGCCCTCAATCCCTTCACCATATCCTTCAACCCATTCTCTCCATATCCCTTAATCCCTTCTCCACATCCCTCAATCCCTTCTCTCTACATCCCTCAATCCTTCTCTCCACATCCCTCAATTCCTTCTCTCCATATCCCTCAATTCCTTCTCCCCATATCCCTCAAACTCCTCTCCATATCCCTCAATCCCTTCGCCATATCCCTCAATCGCTTCTCCATATCCCATAATCCCTTCTCCCCATATCCCTCAAACCCTTCTCCCCATACCCCTCAATCCCTTCACCATATCCCTCAATCCCTTCTCTCCATATCCCTCAATCCATTCTCCATATCCCTCAATCCCTTTTTTCCACATCCCTCAATTGCTTCTCCATATCCCTAAATCCCTTTCCCCAATATCCTTCAATCCCTTCATTCCATATTACTCAATCCCTTAATTCCATATTACTCAATCCATTCTCCATATCCCAATCACTTCCCTCCAGATGTATCAATTCCTTCTCCACATACCTCAATCCCTTCTCTCCTTATCCTTCAATCCATTCACCATATCCCACAATCCCTTCTCCATAAAGATGTGCAGGTTAGGTTGATTTGGCTATGATAAATGGACCCTTAGTGTTAGGGGATTAAATACGTGGGGTTACGGGGATAGGGTGGGATATGTGTCGGTGCAGGCTCGATGGGCCGAAATGGCCTCTATTTGCACTGGTGATTCTGTGATTCTGTGATTCAATCTCTTGTCTCCATATCCCTCAATCCCTTGTCTCCCTATCCCTCTATCCATTCTCCACATCCCTCAATCCCTTCTCTCCTCATTCCGCAATCCCCTTCACATCCCTCAATCCCTTCTCCATATCCCTCAATTCCTTCTCTCCACATCACTCAATCCCTTCTCTCATTGTTCCTCAATCCCTTCACTCCGTATCATTCAATTCCTTCTCACCATAATCCTCAATCCCTTCTCCATTTCGCTCAAAGCATTCTCTCCATCTCCCATAATCCCTTCTCTCCACATCTTTTAATCCCTTCTCCATATCCTTCAATCCATTCTCACCATATCCCTCAATTCCTGCTCTCCACATCCCTCAATCCCTTCTCCATATCCTTTAATCCCCTCTCTCCACATACCTCAATTCCTTCTCCATAGCTCTCAATCCCTTCTCCACATCCCTCAATCCCTTCTCCACATCCCTCAATCCCTTCTCCATATCCTTTAATCCCCTCTCTCCACATACCTCAATTCCTTCTCCATAGCTCTCAATCCCTTCTCCACATCCCTCAATCCCTTCTCCACATCCCTCAATCTCTTCTCCGCGTCCCTCAATCCCTTCTCTCCTTATCTTTCAATCCCTACTCTCCTTATCCTTCACTCCCTACTCTCTGGATCCCTCAATCCCCGCCACATCCCACAATCCCATCTCTCCATATCCCTTAATCCCTTCTCCACCACCCTCAATCCCTTTTCTCCTTATCCCTCAAACCCCTCCACATCCCTGAAATCCTTCTCCATAAACTCTAAATCCCTTCTCCCTATCCCACAATCCTCTCCACATCCCTCAATCGCTTCTCTCCTCATCCCTCAAACCCCCTTCACACCCCGCAATCCCTTTTCCATATCCCACAATCCCTTCTCTCCACATCTCTCAATCCCTTCTCTCATTGTTCCTCAATCTCTTCTCCATATCTCTCAACCCCTCCTCTCCATATCTCTCAATCCCTTCTCCATATCCTTCAATTCCTTCTCCATGTCTCTCAAACACTTCTCCATTTCTCTCCATCCCTTTTCTCTATATCCCTCAGTCCCTTATCTCCATATCCCTCAATCCCTTTTCCATATGCATTAAACCCTTCACTCCATATCCCTCAAACCCTTCTCTCAATATCCCTCAAAACCTTCACTACACATTGTTCAATCTCTTCTCTCCACATCCCTCAATCCCTTCACCATATCACTCAATCGCTTTTCTCCACAACCCTCAATTGCTTCTCCATTTCCCTAAATCACTTTTCCCAATATCCTTCAATCCCTTCTCTCCAAAACCCTCAATCCCTTCTCCAAATCCCTCAAACCCTTCACTCCATTTCCCTCAATCCCTTCTCCCCACATTCCTTAATCCCTTCTATCCACATTCCTCAATCCAATCTCCATATCATTTAATCCCTTCTCTCCACACCCTTCAATCCCTTCTACTTAGCCCTCAATCCCTTCTCCATAACTCTCAATCCCTTCTCCATATCCCTCAATCCCTTCTCTCCTTACCCTTCAATCCCTACTTTCTTCATCCCTCAATCCCTTCCACATCCAACAATCCCATCTCTCCATATCCCTTAATACCCTCCACATCCCTGAAATACTTCTCCATAACCTAAATCCCTTCTCTCCATATCCCTCAATTCCATCTCTCAATATCCCTCAATCCCTTCGCTCCTTCAATCCCCTTCATTTCCCTCAATCCCTTCTCTCCATATCCCTCAATCTATTCTCCACATCCCTCAATCCCTTCTCTCCCTCAATCCCTTCTCTCCATATCCCTCAATCTCTTCTACACATCCCTCAATCTCTTCTCTCCTGATCTGTGAATCCCTTCTCTCCATATCCCTCAATCCCTTATACACATCCCTCAATCTCTTCACTCCTGATCCGTGAATCCCTTCTCTCCATATCCCTCAATCCCTTCTCTCCATAACCCTCAATCCCTTCTCTCCATATCCCTCAATCCCTTCTCTCCATATCCCTCAATCCCTTCTCTCCATATCCCTCAATCCCTTCTCTCCATATCCCTCAATCCCTCCTCTCCATATCCCTCAATCCCTTCGCCATATCCTTCAACCCATTCTCTCCATATCCCTTAATCCTTTCTCCATAATCCTCAATCCCTTCTCTCCTTATCCCTGAAACCCCTCCACATCCCTGAAATCCTTCTCCATAACCGATAAATCCCTTCTCTCCACATCCCTCAATCCCTTCTCTCCACATCCCTCAATCCCTTCTCTCCATATCTCTCAATCCCTTCTCTCCATATCCCTCAATCCCTTCACCATATCCCTCAATCCCTTCTCTCCATATCCCTCAATCCCTTCACCATATCCCTCAATCCCTTCTCTCCATATCCCTCAATCCCTTCACCATATCCCTCAATCCCTTCTCTCCATATCCCTCAATCCCTTCTCTCCATATCCCTCAATCCCTTCTCTCCATATCCCTCAATCCCTTCACCATATCCCTCAATCCCTTCTCTCCATATCCCTCAATCCATTCTCCATATCCCTCAATCACTTTTTTTGCACATCCCTCAATTGCTTCTCCATATCCCTAAATCCCTTTTCCCAATATCCTTCAATCCCTTCATTCCATATTCCTCAATCCCTTAATTCCATATTCCTCAATCCATTCTCCATATCCCACAATCCCTTCTCCATATCCTTCAATGTCTTGTCTCCATATCCCTCAATCCCTTGTCTCCCTATCCCTCTATCCATTCTCCACATCCCTCAATCCCTTCTCTTCTTATCGCTCAATCCTCTTGACATCCCTCAATCCCTTCTCCATATCCCTCAATTCCTGCTCTCCAAATCCCTCAATCCCTTCTCCATATCCTTTAATCCCTTCTCTCCACATCCCTCAATCCCTTCTCCATAGCTCTCAATCCCTTCTCCACATCCCTCAATCCCTTCTCCACATCCCTCCATCCCTTCTCCATGTCCCTCAATCCCTTCTCTCCTTATCTTTCAATCCCTACTCTCCTTATCCTTCACTACCTACTCTCTGGATCTCTCAATCCCCGCCACATCCCACAATCCCATCTCTCCATATCCCTTAATCCCTTCTCCACCACCCTCAATCCCTTCCCTCCATATCCCTCAAACCCCTCCACATCCCTGAAATCCTTCTCGATAAACTCTAAATCCCTTCTCGCTATCCCACAATCCTCTCCACATCCCTCAATCCCTTCACTCCTCATCCCTCAAACCCTTCTCTCCATATCCTCTATCCATTCTCCACATCCCTCAATCCCTTCTCTCCTTATCACTCAACCCCCTTCACATCCCTCAATCCCTTCTCCATACCCCACAATCCCTTATCTCCACATCTCTCAATCCCTTCTCTCATTGTTCCTCAATCTCTTCTCCATATCTCTCAACCCCTTCTCTCCATATCCCTCAATCCCTTCTCCATATCCTTCAATTCCTTCTCCATGTCCTTCAAACTCTTCTCCATTTCTCTCAATCCCTTTTCTCTATATCCCTCAGTCCCTTATCTCCATATCCCTCAATCCATTTTCCATATGCATTAAACCCTTCACTCCATATCCCTCAATCCCTTCTCCCCATATCCCTCAAACCCTGCTCTCAATATCCCTCAAAACCTACACTACACATTGTTCAATCTCTTCTCTCCACATCCCTCAATCCCTTCACCATATCCCTCAATCCCTTTTCTCCACAACCCTCAATTGCATCTCCATTTCCCTAAATCACTTTTCCCAATATCGTTCAATCCCTTCTCTCCAAAACCCTCAATTCCTTCTCCATATAGCTCAATCCCTTCTCCAAATCCCTCAAACCCTTCACTCCATTTCCCTCAATCCCTTCTCTCCACATTCCTTAATCCCTTCTATCCACATCCCTCAAACCCTTCTCTCCCTCAATCCCTTCTCTCCATATCCCTCAATCCCTTCTCCATGTCCCTCAATCCCTTTTACACATCCCACAATCTCGTCTCTCCTGATCCGTGAATCCCTTCTACACATCCCTCAATCCCTTCTACACATCCCTCAATCCCTTCTCTCCACATCCCTCAATCCCTTCTCTCCTTATCCGTCAATCCCTTCTACATATACCTCAATCCATTTTCTCCATATCCCTCAATTCCTTCTGCATATCTCTCAAACTCTTCTACATATCCCTCAATCCCTTCTCTCCATATACCTCAATCCCTTCTCTCCACATCTCTTAATCCATTCTCCATATCCCTCAATCCCTTTTCTCCACATCCCTCAATTGCTTCTCCATATCCCTAAATCCCTTTTACCAATATCCTTCAATTTCTTCTCACCATATCCATCAATTCCTTCTCCATATATCTCAATCCCTTCTCCAAATCCCTCAGTCCCTTCTCCATTTCCCTCAAACCTTTCATCTCCCTTAATCCCTTCTCTCCATCTCCCTTAATCCCTTCTCTCCACATCCCTCAATCTCTTCTCAATAGCCCTCAATCCCTTCTCCATAGCTCCCAATCCCTTCTCCATACCCCTCAATCCCTTCTCTCCTCAACCCTCAATCCCTTCTCACCATATCCCTCAATCCCTTCTCACCATATCCCTCAATCCCTTCTCTCCACATCCCTCAATTGCTTCTCCATATCACTAAATTCCTTTTCCCAATATCCTTCAATCCCTTCTCTCCATAGCGTTCAATTCCTTCTCACCATATCCCTCAATTCCTTCTCCATAGATCTTAATCCCTTCTCCAAATCCCTCAATCTCTTCTCCATTTCCCTCAAACCCTTCACTCCATCTCCCTCAATCCCTTCTCTCCACATCCCTCAATCCCTTCTCTCCACATCCCTCAATTCATTCTCCACATCCTTCAATCCATTCTCTCCTTATCCCTCAATCCCCTACACATCCCTCAATCCCTGCTTCAAATCCCTCAATCCCTTCTCCATATCCTTTAATCCCTTCTCTCCACATCCCTCAATCCCTTCTCCATAGCTCTCAATCCCTTCTCCACATCCCTCAATCCCTTCTCCACATCCCTCCATCCCTTCTCCACGTCCCTCAATCCCTTCTCTCCTTATCTTTCAATCCCTACTCTCCTTATCCTTCACTACCTACTCTCTGGATCTCTCAATCCCCGCCACATCCCACAATCCCATCTCTCCATATCCCTTAATCCCTTCTCCACCACCCTCAATCCCTTCCCTCCTTATCCCTCAAACCCCTCCACATCCCTGAAATCCTTCTCGATAAACTCTAAATCCCTTCTCCCTATCCCACAATCCTCTCCACATCCCTCAATCCCTTCTCTCCTCATCCCTCAAACCCTTCTCTCCATATCCTCTATCCATTCTCCACATCCCTCAATCCCTTCTCTCCTTATCACTCAACCCCCTTCACATCCCTCAATCCCTTCTCCATATCCCACAATCCCTTATCTCCACATCTCTCAATCCCTTCTCTCATTGTTCCTCAATCTCTTCTCCATATCTCTCAACCCCTTCTCTCCATATCCCTCAATCCCTTCTCCATATCCTTCAATTCCTTCTCCATGTCCTTCAAACTCTTCTCCATTTCTCTCAATCCCTTTTCTCTATATCCCTCAGTCCCTTATCTCCATATCCCTCAATCCATTTTCCATATGCATTAAACCCTTCACTCCATATCCCTCAATCCCTTCTCCCCATATCCCTCAAACCCTGCTCTCAATATCCCTCAAAACCTACACTACACATTGTTCAATCTCTTCTCTCCACATCCCTCAATCCCTTCACCATATCCCTCAATCCCTTTTCTCCACAACCCTCAATTGCATCTCCATTTCCCTAAATCACTTTTCCCAATATCGTTCAATCCCTTCTCTCCAAAACCCTCAATTCCTTCTCCATATTGCTCAATCCCTTCTACAAATCCCTCAAACCCTTCACTCCATTTCCCTCAACCCCTTCTCTCCACATTCCTTAATCCCTTCTATCCACATCCCTCAAACCCTTCTCTCCCTCAATCCCTTCTCTCCATATCCCTCAATCCCTTCTCCATGTCCCTCAATCCCTTTTACACATCCCACAATCTCGTCTCTCCTGATCCGTGAATCCCTTCTACACATCCCTCAATCCCTTCTACACATCCCTCAATCCCCTCTCTCCACATCCCTCAATCCCTTCTCTCCTTATCCGTCAATCCCTTCTACATATACCTCAATCCATTTTCTCCATATCCCTCAATTCCTTCTGCATATCTCTCAAACTCTTCTACATATCCCTCAATCCCTTCTCTCCATATACCTCAATCCCTTCTCTCCACATCTCTTAATCCATTCTCCATATCCCTCAATCCCTTTTCTCCACATCCCTCAATTGCTTCTCCATATCCCTAAATCCCTTTTACCAATATCCTTCAATTTCTTCTCACCATATCCATCAATTCCTTCTCCATATATCTCAATCCCTTCTCCAAATCCCTCAGTCCCTTCTCCATTTCCCTCAAACCTTTCATCTCCCTTAATCCCTTCTCTCCATCTCCCTTAATCCCTTCTCTCCACATCCCTCAATCTCTTCTCAATAGCCCTCAATCCCTTCTCCATAGCTCCCAATCCCTTCTCCATATCCCTCAATCCCTTCTCTCCTCATCCCTCAATCCCTTCTCTCCTCATCCCTCAATCCCCTCTCTCCTCAACCCTCAATCCCTTCTCTCCATATCCCTCAATCCCTTCTCACCATATCCCTCAATCTCTTCTCTCCATATCCCTCAATCCCTTCTCTCCATATCCCTCAATTCCTTCTCTCCATATCCCTCAATCCCTTCTCTCCTCATCCCTCAATCCCTTCTCTCCTCATCCCTCAATCCCCTCTCTCCTCAACCCTCAATCCCTTCTCACCATATCCCTCAATCCCTTCTCACCATATCCCTCAATCCCTTCTCTCCACATCCCTCAATTGCTTCTCCATATCACTAAATTCCTTTTCCGAATATCCTTCAATCCCTTCTCTCCATAGCGTTCAATTCCTTCTCACCATATCCCTCAATTCCTTCTCCATAGATCTTAATCCCTTCTCCAAATCCCTCAATCTCTTCTCATATTCCCTCAAACCCTTCACTCCATCTCCCTCAATCCCTTCTCTCCACATCCCTCAATCCCTTCTCTCCACATCCCTCAATTCATTCTCCACATCCTTCAATCCATTCTCTCCTTATCCCTCAATCCCCTACACATCCCTCAATCCCTGCTTCAAATCCTTCAATCCCTTCTCTCCATATCCCTCAAACTCTTCTACATGTCCCACAAACCCTTCTCTCAATATCCCTCAAACCCTTCACTCCACATTCCCTCAATCCCTTCTCTCCACATCCCTTAATCCTTTCTCCATATACTTTAATCCCTTCCCTCCACATCCCTCAATCCCTTCTCAATAGCCCACAGTCCCTTCTCCATAGCTCTCAAACCCTTCTCCATATCCCTCATTCCCTTCTCTCCTCAACCCTCAATCTATTCTCCGTATCCCTCAAACCCTTCCCTCCATATCCCTCAATCCCTTTTCTCCATATCCCTCAATTCCTTCTCCATATCTCTCAATCCCTGCTCTCCATATCCCTCAATCCCTTCTCTCCATATCCCTCAATCCCTTCTCTCCATATCCCTCAATCCCTGCTCTCCATATCCCTCAATCCCTTCTCTCCATATCCCACAATCCCTTCTCTCCACATCTCTCAATCCCTTCTTTCATTATTCCTCAATCTTTTCTACATATCTCTCAATCCCTTTTCTCCATATCCCTCAATTCCTTCTCCATATCTCTCAATCCCTTCTCTCCATATCCCTCAATCCCTTCTCCATATTCCTGAAACCCTTCTTCATATCCCTTAAGCTGTTCATTCCATATCCCTCAAACCCTTCACTCCATATCCCTCAATCCTTTCTACATATCCCTGTGGTAAACCACTTTTATCGTTCACTATCGTTACACTATAGTTATCACTGTTATATTGTTATCACTGTTCTCACTGTTGTATCACTATACGAGGTCGCCTCTTGTCACACTGTTATACCTGGGCTGACCATCACTGACTCCGCCCATGGCTCCACCTACCTGCCCAGGTATAAAGGTAGTCGACTGGCTGGTATTCCTCCTTGCTGGATCCGATCACCCATGAGGGTGGGCTCTGTTATTTAGTCAATAAAAACCTATAGTTACTTTCCTAACTCGTCGCTTTTCATTGGACGAATTGATAGGTATATCAATTTTATTGACTAAATTTTAAGATGTCTCATCCAGACGCCCCGCCACAACAGCCACAGCAGCCTTCAGACGCCGAGCCGCAACAATCACAACAGCCGGCTTGGCTGCGAGCCCTCAGACCACCGTACCTGGATCTAAATCCACGGGCAGCGAACGCAGCCCTTGACTTCGATCACTGGCTGGGCTGCTTTGAAGCCTACCTGGAAGAGTCCAACGTGCCTCAGAGATCCAAGCTAAGAGTTCTGAACGCCCAACTGAGCCCTAAAGTATTCGCGCTCATCCGGGACCTTAAAACATACGAGGACGCCATCAACCGGCTGAAAAGACAGTACCAAACCCCGGTAAACCCCATGTATACCAGGCACCTCCTAAGGTCCCGCCCGCAACTGCAAGGGGAGCCGGTGGAGGAATTTTTACGGGTGCTACAAGCACTCGGCAGAGACTGTAACTTTAAAGCAGTAACGGCGGCAGAAAATACGGAAGACAACGTCCGCGATGCCTTCGTGAAAGGCCTACGGTCCGACTACTCACGGCAGCGATTACTGGAAGCAAAGGACCTCGACCTGGACAAAGCTGCAGCCCTCGCTCTCTCCCTGGAGGTGGCCCATCGGGACCAGGAGGCGTTCTCCAGGTACTGTTCGCGACCCTGGGACTCGGGCCCGACCCCTACCGCAATACCCTTCACCGCGCCGCCCCCGGGACCTACCTCAGCGTCGGTGTCCCGGACCCGATCGGGACCGCCACCCCCGGTACCGGCTCCGACATCGGACCCCCGCAGCTGCTTTTTCTGCGGCCAGGAGAAACACCCGAGGTCGCGCTGCCCAGCTAGGAACTCCACCTGCTCAACCTGCAGGAAGAAAGGCCACCTTGCTAAGGCCTGCAGAAGTGGATCTTCAGAGGCCAGCAGTGCCTCATGCGAACTGTGGGGGCGGCCATCTTCCTTCAAGGCAACAGAGGCCAGCATCCCCACACGTGAGTCATGGGGGTGGCCATCTTTGATCAAGGCAACCGACCCCAATAGTGCCTCATGTGAGTTATGGGGGCAGCCATTTTGTCCAACCTCGTGGGAGACGCCATTTTACCCACCACGTTCGACTGCCACCGTGCCTCCAGACCCGACGACCGCCTCACCCGCAGACGACAACGACTCGCTCAGCTACACACTAGCCTCCGTCACTCTGGATCAAGCCCGCCCGCATCACCTGTCCAAGTCGATGATGGACATCAAAGTAAACGGCCACGCCACGACCTGCCTGTTCGACAGCGGAAGCACGGAGAGCTTCATCCACCCAGACACGGTGAGCCACTACTCCCTCCCCGTCCTGCCAACGCGCAACCGAATCTCGATGGCATCAAGGTCCCACGCCACGGACATCAGCGGCTACTGTGTTGTGACCCTGTCGGTTAAGGGTACGGAGTATAAAAACTTTAAACTCCTCGTCCTCCCCCAGTTCTGCGCTGCCGTCCTACTAGGGCTGGACTTCCAATCCCACCTCCAAAGTGTCACCCTAGCATACGGAGGACCCCTCCCCCCACTCACAGTCGACAACCAGCGGATGTTAAACCGCCCACCGCGTAACACCTGCAGCCTATCCACCCTCAAGGTCCCGCCACCTTCCCTGTTCGCTAACCTGACCCCCGACTGCAAACCCGTCGCTACCAAGAGCAGGCGGTACAGCGCCGGGGACAGGGCCTTCATTAGCTATGAGGTGCGGCGCCTCCTGAAAGAGGGCATCATCGAGGGGAGCAGCAGCCCCTGGCGTGCCCAGGTCGTGGTCGTTAAGACCGGCGATAAAAATCGCTTGGTCATCGACTACAGCCAGACCATAAACAGGTACACCCAGCTGGACGCATACCCCCTTCCCCGCATATCTGACATGGTCAATCAGATTGCACAATACCGAGTATTCTCGACCATCGACCTTAAGTCGGCCTACCACCAACTCCCTATCAGCCCGGAGGACCGCCAGTATACCGCCTTCGAGGCGAACGGGCGCCTCTACCACTTCCTTAGGGTCCCCTTCGGTGTCACCAATGGGGTGTCGGTCTTCCAAAGGGAGATGGACCGGATGGTCGACCAGAACGGACTGCAGGCCACGTTCCCTTATCTAGATAACGTCGCCATCTGCGGCCGCGACCGGCAGGACCATGATGTGAATCTGGAGAAATTCCTCCGTACGGCCCAACGGCTGAACCTCACCTACAATAAGGAGAAATGTGTGTTTAACACCTCACGCCTTGCTATCCTCGGCTGTGTAGTAGAGAACGGAGTCATCGGCCCCGACCCCGATAGAATGCGCCCCCTCATGGAGCTACCCCTCCCCCACTGTCCTAAGGCACTTAAGAGAACCCTGGGACTCTTCGCCTACTATGCCCAATGGGTGCCCAATTATGCGGACAAAGCCAGACCCCTCATGAAGTCCACATCCTTCCCCCTCACGGAGGAGGCGTGCGCGGCCTTCTCCCTCATTAAGGGAGACATAGCCAAGGCCACAATGCACGCAGTGGATGAGTCCATCCCCTTCCAAGTGGAGAGCGATGCATCCGACTTCGCCCTAGCCGCTACCCTTAACCAGGAGGGGAGGCCGGTGGCCTTCTTCTCAAGGACCCTACAGGGCCCTGAGATCCGACACTCGTCGGTCGAGAAGGAAGCCCAGGCGATCGTGGAGGCGGTACGACGCTGGAGGCATTACCTGGCAGGCAAACGATTTACCCTCCTCACCGACCAGCGTTCGGTCGCTTTCATGTTTAATAACAAGCTGAGGGGCAAAATCAAGAATGACAAGATCTTGAGGTGGAGAATCGAGCTATCCACCTACGATTATGAGATCTTGTACCGGCCAGGTAAGCTGAACGAACCCCCCGATGCTCTTTCACGAATTACATGCACCAGCGCGCATATTGATAGACTTCAGACCCTCCACAACGACCTCTGCCACCCCGGGGTCACCAGACTTTACCATTTCATTAAGGCCCGCAACCTGACCTACTCCATCGAGGAGGTCAGGACCATGACCAGGAACTGCCAGACCTGTGCCGAGTGCAAACCGCACTTCTATAGGCCGGACAAAGCAAGCCTGATCAAGGCCACCCGCCCCTTCGAGCGCCTGAGCATCGACTTTAAGGGGCCCCTACCGTCATCCGACCGTAATGTGTACTTCCTCAACATCGTTGATGAGTACTCCCGTTTCCCCTTTGCCTTCCCCTGCCCAGACATGACCAGTACCACGGTCATTAAATGCCTGAACGAACTCTTCGCCTTGTTCGGGTTCCCGAACTATATACATAGTGACCGGGGCTCCTCCTTCATGAGCGAGGAACTCCGCCAGTTCTTACTAGCGAGAGGTATTGCAGCAAGCAGGACCACCAGCTACAACCCCCGAGGGAACGGCCAGGTGGAAAGAGAGAACGCGACTGTCTGGAAGGCCGTCATCTTAGCCTTAAAGTCTAAGGGCCTCCCAACCTCCCGCTGGCAGGAAGTCCTCCCGACAGCGCTGCATTCCATCCGGTCACTACTTTGCACTGCCGTTAACGCCACCCCCCATGAACGAATGTTTGTTTTCCCCAGGAAGTCGACTACGGGAACCACTCTACCAACCTGGCTGACCTCTCCGGGGCCCGTCCTGCTGCGAAAGCACGTGAGGGCCCATAAAACGGACCCCCTGGTCGAGATGGTGAACCTCCTGCACGCCAACCCCCAGTACGCCTACGTGGCTTACCCAGACGGGCGGGAGGATACTGTCTCCTTACGAGACCTCGCACCCTCGGGCACTCCGGAGACACCACCTTTACCTCCCCACCCCCAATTCCAGCCCAGGTAGACGGCATGCCGGAACCCCACGAGCCTTCGCCGACCACGCAGACACCAGCATTAACACCGGATAATGCAACACCGCCGCTGCGACGATCGGAGAGGCTTACGAGGCCTCCGGACAGACTGACATACCAGAACTGGTAGTACACTTCACCCCGCCGGACTCAAATCTAAAGAAGGGGTGAATGTGGTAAACCACTTTTATCGTTCACTATCGTTACACTATAGTTATCACTGTTATATTGTTATCACTGTTCTCACTGTTGTATCACTATACGAGGTCGCCTCTTGTCACACTGTTATACCTGGGCTGACCATCACTGACTCCGCCCATGGCTCCACCTACCTGCCCAGGTATAAAGGTAGTCGACTGGCTGGTATTCCTCCTTGCTGGATCCGATCACCCATGAGGGTGGGCTCTGTTATTTAGTCAATAAAAACCTATAGTTACTTTCCTAACTCGTCGCTTTTCATTGGACGAATTGATAGGTATATCAATTTTATTGACTAAATTTTAAGATGTCTCATCCAGACGCCCCGCCACAACAGCCACAGCAGCCTTCAGACGCCGAGCCGCAACAATCACAACAGCCGGCTTGGCTGCGAGCCCTCAGACCACCGTACCTGGATCTAAATCCACGGGCAGCGAACGCAGCCCTTGACTTCGATCACTGGCTGGGCTGCTTTGAAGCCTACCTGGAAGAGTCCAACGTGCCTCAGAGATCCAAGCTAAGAGTTCTGAACGCCCAACTGAGCCCTAAAGTATTCGCGCTCATCCGGGACCTTAAAACATACGAGGACGCCATCAACCGGCTGAAAAGACAGTACCAAACCCCGGTAAACCCCATGTATACCAGGCACCTCCTAAGGTCCCGCCCGCAACTGCCAGGGGAGCCGGTGGAGGAATTTTTACGGGTGCTACAAGCACTCGGCAGAGACTGTAACTTTAAAGCAGTAACGGCGGCAGAAAATACGGAAGACAACGTCCGCGATGCCTTCGTGAAAGGCCTACGGTCCGACTACTCACGGCAGCGATTACTGGAAGCAAAGGACCTCGACCTGGACAAAGCTGCAGCCCTCGCTCTCTCCCTGGAGGTGGCCCATCGGGACCAGGAGGCGTTCTCCAGGTACTGTTCGCGACCCTGGGACTCGGGCCCGACCCCTACCGCAATACCCTTCACCGCGCCGCCCCCGGGACCTACCTCAGCGTCGGTGTCCCGGACCCGATCGGGACCGCCACCCCCGGTACCGGCTCCGACATCGGACCCCCGCAGCTGCTTTTTCTGCGGCCAGGAGAAACACCCGAGGTCGCGCTGCCCAGCTAGGAACTCCACCTGCTCAACCTGCAGGAAGAAAGGCCACCTTGCTAAGGCCTGCAGAAGTGGATCTTCAGAGGCCAGCAGTGCCTCATGCGAACTGTGGGGGCGGCCATCTTCCTTCAAGGCAACAGAGGCCAGCATCCCCACACGTGAGTCATGGGGGTGGCCATCTTTGATCAAGGCAACCGACCCCAATAGTGCCTCATGTGAGTTATGGGGGCAGCCATTTTGTCCAACCTCGTGGGAGACGCCATTTTACCCACCACGTTCGACTGCCACCGTGCCTCCAGACCCGACGACCGCCTCACCCGCAGACGACAACGACTCGCTCAGCTACACACTAGCCTCCGTCACTCTGGATCAAGCCCGCCCGCATCACCTGTCCAAGTCGATGATGGACATCAAAGTAAACGGCCACGCCACGACCTGCCTGTTCGACAGCGGAAGCACGGAGAGCTTCATCCACCCAGACACGGTGAGCCACTACTCCCTCCCCGTCCTGCCAACGCGCAACCGAATCTCGATGGCATCAAGGTCCCACGCCACGGACATCAGCGGCTACTGTGTTGTGACCCTGTCGGTTAAGGGTACGGAGTATAAAAACTTTAAACTCCTCGTCCTCCCCCAGTTCTGCGCTGCCGTCCTACTAGGGCTGGACTTCCAATCCCACCTCCAAAGTGTCACCCTAGCATACGGTGGACCCCTCCCCCCACTCACAGTCGACAACCAGCGGATGTTAAACCGCCCACCGCGTAACACCTGCAGCCTATCCACCCTCAAGGTCCCGCCACCTTCCCTGTTCGCTAACCTGACCCCCGACTGCAAACCCGTCGCTACCAAGAGCAGGCGGTACAGCGCCGGGGACAGGGCCTTCATTAGCTATGAGGTGCGGCGCCTCCTGAAAGAGGGCATCATCGAGGGGAGCAGCAGCCCCTGGCGTGCCCAGGTCGTGGTCGTTAAGACCGGCGATAAAAATCGCTTGGTCATCGACTACAGCCAGACCATAAACAGGTACACCCAGCTGGACGCATACCCCCTTCCCCGCATATCTGACATGGTCAATCAGATTGCACAATACCGAGTATTCTCGACCATCGACCTTAAGTCGGCCTACCACCAACTCCCTATCAGCCCGGAGGACCGCCAGTATACCGCCTTCGAGGCGAACGGGCGCCTCTACCACTTCCTTAGGGTCCCCTTCGGTGTCACCAATGGGGTGTCGGTCTTCCAAAGGGAGATGGACCGGATGGTCGACCAGAACGGACTGCAGGCCACGTTCCCTTATCTAGATAACGTCGCCATCTGCGGCCGCGACCGGCAGGACCATGATGTGAATCTGGAGAAATTCCTCCGTACGGCCCAACGGCTGAACCTCACCTACAATAAGGAGAAATGTGTGTTTAACACCTCACGCCTTGCTATCCTCGGCTGTGTAGTAGAGAACGGAGTCATCGGCCCCGACCCCGATAGAATGCGCCCCCTCATGGAGCTACCCCTCCCCCACTGTCCTAAGGCACTTAAGAGAACCCTGGGACTCTTCGCCTACTATGCCCAATGGGTGCCCAATTATGCGGACAAAGCCAGACCCCTCATGAAGTCCACATCCTTCCCCCTCACGGAGGAGGCGTGCGCGGCCTTCTCCCTCATTAAGGGAGACATAGCCAAGGCCACAATGCACGCAGTGGATGAGTCCATCCCCTTCCAAGTGGAGAGCGATGCATCCGACTTCGCCCTAGCCGCTACCCTTAACCAGGAGGGGAGGCCGGTGGCCTTCTTCTCAAGGACCCTACAGGGCCCTGAGATCCGACACTCGTCGGTCGAGAAGGAAGCCCAGGCGATCGTGGAGGCGGTACGACGCTGGAGGCATTACCTGGCAGGCAAACGATTTACCCTCCTCACCGACCAGCGTTCGGTCGCTTTCATGTTTAATAACAAGCTGAGGGGCAAAATCAAGAATGACAAGATCTTGAGGTGGAGAATCGAGCTATCCACCTACGATTATGAGATCTTGTACCGGCCAGGTAAGCTGAACGAACCCCCCGATGCTCTTTCACGAATTACATGCACCAGCGCGCATATTGATAGACTTCAGACCCTCCACAACGACCTCTGCCACCCCGGGGTCACCAGACTTTACCATTTCATTAAGGCCCGCAACCTGACCTACTCCATCGAGGAGGTCAGGACCATGACCAGGAACTGCCAGACCTGTGCCGAGTGCAAACCGCACTTCTATAGGCCGGACAAAGCAAGCCTGATCAAGGCCACCCGCCCCTTCGAGCGCCTGAGCATCGACTTTAAGGGGCCCCTACCGTCATCCGACCGTAATGTGTACTTCCTCAACATCGTTGATGAGTACTCCCGTTTCCCCTTTGCCTTCCCCTGCCCAGACATGACCAGTACCACGGTCATTAAATGCCTGAACGAACTCTTCGCCTTGTTCGGGTTCCCGAACTATATACATAGTGACCGGGGCTCCTCCTTCATGAGCGAGGAACTCCGCCAGTTCTTACTAGCGAGAGGTATTGCAGCAAGCAGGACCACCAGCTACAACCCCCGAGGGAACGGCCAGGTGGAAAGAGAGAACGCGACTGTCTGGAAGGCCGTCATCTTAGCCTTAAAGTCTAAGGGCCTCCCAACCTCCCGCTGGCAGGAAGTCCTCCCGACAGCGCTGCATTCCATCCGGTCACTACTTTGCACTGCCGTTAACGCCACCCCCCATGAACGAATGTTTGTTTTCCCCAGGAAGTCGACTACGGGAACCACTCTACCAACCTGGCTGACCTCTCCGGGGCCCGTCCTGCTGCGAAAGCACGTGAGGGCCCATAAAACGGACCCCCTGGTCGAGATGGTGAACCTCCTGCACGCCAACCCCCAGTACGCCTACGTGGCTTACCCAGACGGGCGGGAGGATACTGTCTCCTTACGAGACCTCGCACCCTCGGGCACTCCGGAGACACCACCTTTACCTCCCCACCACCACCCCCCCAATTCCAGCCCAGGTAGACGGCATGCCGGAACCCCACGAGCCTTCGCCGACCACGCAGACACCAGCATTAACACCGGATAATGCAACACCGCCGCTGCGACGATCGGAGAGGCTTACGAGGCCTCCGGACAGACTGACATACCAGAACTGGTAGTACACTTCACCCCGCCGGACTCAAATCTAAAGAAGGGGTGAATGTGGTAAACCACTTTTATCGTTCACTATCGTTACACTATAGTTATCACTGTTATATTGTTATCACTGTTCTCACTGTTGTATCACTATACGAGGTCGCCTCTTGTCACACTGTTATACCTGGGCTGACCATCACTGACTCCGCCCATGGCTCCACCTACCTGCCCAGGTATAAAGGTAGTCGACTGGCTGGTATTCCTCCTTGCTGGATCCGATCACCCATGAGGGTGGGCTCTGTTATTTAGTCAATAAAAACCTATAGTTACTTTCCTAACTCGTCGCTTTTCATTGGACGAATTGATAGGTATATCAATTTTATTGACTAAATTTTAAGATGTCTCATCCAGACGCCCCGCCACAACAGCCACAGCAGCCTTCAGACGCCGAGCCGCAACAATCACAACAGCCGGCTTGGCTGCGAGCCCTCAGACCACCGTACCTGGATCTAAATCCACGGGCAGCGAACGCAGCCCTTGACTTCGATCACTGGCTGGGCTGCTTTGAAGCCTACCTGGAAGAGTCCAACGTGCCTCAGAGATCCAAGCTAAGAGTTCTGAACGCCCAACTGAGCCCTAAAGTATTCGCGCTCATCCGGGACCTTAAAACATACGAGGACGCCATCAACCGGCTGAAAAGACAGTACCAAACCCCGGTAAACCCCATGTATACCAGGCACCTCCTAAGGTCCCGCCCGCAACTGCCAGGGGAGCCGGTGGAGGAATTTTTACGGGTGCTACAAGCACTCGGCAGAGACTGTAACTTTAAAGCAGTAACGGCGGCAGAAAATACGGAAGACAACGTCCGCGATGCCTTCGTGAAAGGCCTACGGTCCGACTACTCACGGCAGCGATTACTGGAAGCAAAGGACCTCGACCTGGACAAAGCTGCAGCCCTCGCTCTCTCCCTGGAGGTGGCCCATCGGGACCAGGAGGCGTTCTCCAGGTACTGTTCGCGACCCTGGGACTCGGGCCCGACCCCTACCGCAATACCCTTCACCGCGCCGCCCCCGGGACCTACCTCAGCGTCGGTGTCCCGGACCCGATCGGGACCGCCACCCCCGGTACCGGCTCCGACATCGGACCCCCGCAGCTGCTTTTTCTGCGGCCAGGAGAAACACCCGAGGTCGCGCTGCCCAGCTAGGAACTCCACCTGCTCAACCTGCAGGAAGAAAGGCCACCTTGCTAAGGCCTGCAGAAGTGGATCTTCAGAGGCCAGCAGTGCCTCATGCGAACTGTGGGGGCGGCCATCTTCCTTCAAGGCAACAGAGGCCAGCAACCCCACACGTGAGTCATGGGGGTGGCCATCTTTGATCAAGGCAACCGACCCCAATAGTGCCTCATGTGAGTTATGGGGGCAGCCATTTTGTCCAACCTCGTGGGAGACGCCATTTTACCCACCACGTTCGACTGCCACCGTGCCTCCAGACCCGACGACCGCCTCACCCGCAGACGACAACGACTCGCTCAGCTACACACTAGCCTCCGTCACTCTGGATCAAGCCCGCCCGCATCACCTGTCCAAGTCGATGATGGACATCAAAGTAAACGGCCACGCCACGACCTGCCTGTTCGACAGCGGAAGCACGGAGAGCTTCATCCACCCAGACACGGTGAGCCACTACTCCCTCCCCGTCCTGCCAACGCGCAACCGAATCTCGATGGCATCAAGGTCCCACGCCACGGACATCAGCGGCTACTGTGTTGTGACCCTGTCGGTTAAGGGTACGGAGTATAAAAACTTTAAACTCCTCGTCCTCCCCCAGTTCTGCGCTGCCGTCCTACTAGGGCTGGACTTCCAATCCCACCTCCAAAGTGTCACCCTAGCATACGGTGGACCCCTCCCCCCACTCACAGTCGACAACCAGCGGATGTTAAACCGCCCACCGCGTAACACCTGCAGCCTATCCACCCTCAAGGTCCCGCCACCTTCCCTGTTCGCTAACCTGACCCCCGACTGCAAACCCGTCGCTACCAAGAGCAGGCGGTACAGCGCCGGGGACAGGGCCTTCATTAGCTATGAGGTGCGGCGCCTCCTGAAAGAGGGCATCATCGAGGGGAGCAGCAGCCCCTGGCGTGCCCAGGTCGTGGTCGTTAAGACCGGCGATAAAAATCGCTTGGTCATCGACTACAGCCAGACCATAAACAGGTACACCCAGCTGGACGCATACCCCCTTCCCCGCATATCTGACATGGTCAATCAGATTGCACAATACCGAGTATTCTCGACCATCGACCTTAAGTCGGCCTACCACCAACTCCCTATCAGCCCGGAGGACCGCCAGTATACCGCCTTCGAGGCGAACGGGCGCCTCTACCACTTCCTTAGGGTCCCCTTCGGTGTCACCAATGGGGTGTCGGTCTTCCAAAGGGAGATGGACCGGATGGTCGACCAGAACGGACTGCAGGCCACGTTCCCTTATCTAGATAACGTCGCCATCTGCGGCCGCGACCGGCAGGACCATGATGTGAATCTGGAGAAATTCCTCCGTACGGCCCAACGGCTGAACCTCACCTACAATAAGGAGAAATGTGTGTTTAACACCTCACGCCTTGCTATCCTCGGCTGTGTAGTAGAGAACGGAGTCATCGGCCCCGACCCCGATAGAATGCGCCCCCTCATGGAGCTACCCCTCCCCCACTGTCCTAAGGCACTTAAGAGAACCCTGGGACTCTTCGCCTACTATGCCCAATGGGTGCCCAATTATGCGGACAAAGCCAGACCCCTCATGAAGTCCACATCCTTCCCCCTCACGGAGGAGGCGTGCGCGGCCTTCTCCCTCATTAAGGGAGACATAGCCAAGGCCACAATGCACGCAGTGGATGAGTCCATCCCCTTCCAAGTGGAGAGCGATGCATCCGACTTCGCCCTAGCCGCTACCCTTAACCAGGAGGGGAGGCCGGTGGCCTTCTTCTCAAGGACCCTACAGGGCCCTGAGATCCGACACTCGTCGGTCGAGAAGGAAGCCCAGGCGATCGTGGAGGCGGTACGACGCTGGAGGCATTACCTGGCAGGCAAACGATTTACCCTCCTCACCGACCAGCGTTCGGTCGCTTTCATGTTTAATAACAAGCTGAGGGGCAAAATCAAGAATGACAAGATCTTGAGGTGGAGAATCGAGCTATCCACCTACGATTATGAGATCTTGTACCGGCCAGGTAAGCTGAACGAACCCCCCGATGCTCTTTCACGAATTACATGCACCAGCGCGCATATTGATAGACTTCAGACCCTCCACAACGACCTCTGCCACCCCGGGGTCACCAGACTTTACCATTTCATTAAGGCCCGCAACCTGACCTACTCCATCGAGGAGGTCAGGACCATGACCAGGAACTGCCAGACCTGTGCCGAGTGCAAACCGCACTTCTATAGGCCGGACAAAGCAAGCCTGATCAAGGCCACCCGCCCCTTCGAGCGCCTGAGCATCGACTTTAAGGGGCCCCTACCGTCATCCGACCGTAATGTGTACTTCCTCAACATCGTTGATGAGTACTCCCGTTTCCCCTTTGCCTTCCCCTGCCCAGACATGACCAGTACCACGGTCATTAAATGCCTGAACGAACTCTTCGCCTTGTTCGGGTTCCCGAACTATATACATAGTGACCGGGGCTCCTCCTTCATGAGCGAGGAACTCCGCCAGTTCTTACTAGCGAGAGGTATTGCAGCAAGCAGGACCACCAGCTACAACCCCCGAGGGAACGGCCAGGTGGAAAGAGAGAACGCGACTGTCTGGAAGGCCGTCATCTTAGCCTTAAAGTCTAAGGGCCTCCCAACCTCCCGCTGGCAGGAAGTCCTCCCGACAGCGCTGCATTCCATCCGGTCACTACTTTGCACTGCCGTTAACGCCACCCCCCATGAACGAATGTTTGTTTTCCCCAGGAAGTCGACTACGGGAACCACTCTACCAACCTGGCTGACCTCTCCGGGGCCCGTCCTGCTGCGAAAGCACGTGAGGGCCCATAAAACGGACCCCCTGGTCGAGATGGTGAACCTCCTGCACGCCAACCCCCAGTACGCCTACGTGGCTTACCCAGACGGGCGGGAGGATACTGTCTCCTTACGAGACCTCGCACCCTCGGGCACTCCGGAGACACCACCTTTACCTCCCCACCCCCAATTCCAGCCCAGGTAGACGGCATGCCGGAACCCCACGAGCCTTCGCCGACCACGCAGACACCAGCATTAACACCGGATAATGCAACACCGCCGCTGCGACGATCGGAGAGGCTTACGAGGCCTCCGGACAGACTGACATACCAGAACTGGTAGTACACTTCACCCCGCCGGACTCAAATCTAAAGAAGGGGTGAATGTGGTAAACCACTTTTATCGTTCACTATCGTTACACTATAGTTATCACTGTTATATTGTTATCACTGTTCTCACTGTTGTATCACTATACGAGGTCGCCTCTTGTCACACTGTTATACCTGGGCTGACCATCACTGACTCCGCCCATGGCTCCACCTACCTGCCCAGGTATAAAGGTAGTCGACTGGCTGGTATTCCTCCTTGCTGGATCCGATCACCCATGAGGGTGGGCTCTGTTATTTAGTCAATAAAAACCTATAGTTACTTTCCTAACTCGTCGCTTTTCATTGGACGAATTGATAGGTATATCAATCCCTCAATGCCTTCTCTCCCTATCCCTCAATCCCTGCTCTCCATATCCCTCAATCCCTTCTCTCCATATCCCTCAATCCCCTCTCTCCATATCCCTCAATCCCTTCTCCATATCCCACAATCCCTTCTCTCCACATCTCTCAATCCCTTCTTTCATTATTCCTCAATCTTTTCTACATATCTCTCAATCCCTTTTCTCCATATCCCTCAATTCCTTCTCCATATCTCTCAATCCCTTCTCTCCATATCCCTCAATCCCTTCTCCATATTCCTGAAACCCTTCTTTATATGCCTTAAGCTGTTCACTCCATAGCCCTCAAACCCTTCACTCCATATCCCTCAATCCTTTCTACATATCCCTCAAACCCTTCACTCCATATCCCTCAATCCATTCTCCATATCCCTAAATCGCTTCTCCATATCCCTAAATCACTTTTCCCAATATCCTTCAATCCCTTCATTCCATATTCCTCAATCCCTTCTCTCCACATCCCTCAAACCCTTCACTCCAATCCCTCAATCACTTTCCACTATATCCCTCATCCCTTCTCTGCACATCCCTCAATTACTTCTCCATACCCCTCAATCCCTTCCCTCCATATCTCTCAATCACTTTTCCATATCTCTGAATCCCTTATCTCCATATCCCTCAATCATTTCTACATATCCCTCAATCCCTTATCTCCATATCCCTCAATCCCTTCTCTCCATATCCTTCAATCCATTCACCATATGCCTCAATCGCTTTTCTCCAAATCCCTCATTTGCTTCTCCTTATCCCTAAATCCCTTTCCCCAATATCCTTCAATACCTTCTCCATATCCTTCAATTCCTTCTCCATGTGCCTCAAACTCTTCTCCATATCTCTCAATCCCTTTTCTCTATATCCCTCAGTCCCTTATCTCCATATCCCTCAATCATTTCTACATATATCTCAATCCCTTCTCCAAATCCTGCAATCCCTTGTCCATTTCCCTCAAACCCTTCTCTCCACATCCCTCAATCCCTTCTCAATAGCCCTCAATCCATTCTCCATATCCCTCAATCCCTTCTCTCCTTATTCTTCAATCCCTGCTCTCTTGATCCCTCAATCCCATCCACATCACACAATCCCATCTCTCCATATCCCTCAATCCCCCCACATCCCTGAAATCCTTCTCCATAACCTCTAAATCCCTTCTCTCCGTATCCCTCAATCCCTTCTCTCCATATCCCTCAATCCCTTCTCTCCATATCCCTCAATTCCTTCTCTCCATATCCCTCAATCCCTTCTCTCCATATCCCTCAATCTCTTCTCTCCGCATCTCCCAATCCCTTCTACATATCTCTCAATCCCTTCTCTCCATATCCCTCAATTCCTTCTCTCCATATCCCTCAATCCCTTCTCTCCATATCCCTCAATCCCTTCTCTCCACATCTCCCAATCCCTTCTACATATCTCTCAATCCCTTCTCTCCATATCGCTCAATACCTTCTCTCCACATCCCTCAGGCCCTTCTCTCCATATCCCTCAATTCCTTTTCCATATTCCTGAATCCCTTCTTCATATCCCTAAACCCCTTCACTCCATATCCCTCAATCACTTCTCTCCATATCCCTCAATCCCATTTCTCCATATCCCTCAGTTCCTTCTCCACATCCCCCAAACTCTTCTCCATATCTCTCAATCACTTCTCTCCATATCCCTCAAACCTTTCTCTCCATATCCCTCAATCCCCTCTCTCCATATCCCACAATCCATTCACCATATCCCTTAATTGCTTCTCTCCATATCTTTTAATCCCTTCTCTCCACATCCCTTAATCCCTTCTCCACATCCTTTAATCCCTTCTCTCCTCATCCCCCAATCCCTTCTCTCCATATCCCTCAATCGCTTCTCTCCTCATCCCTCAATCGCTTCTCTCCATAGACCTCAATCTCTTCTCTCCATATCCCTCAATCACTTCTTCATATCCCTAAAGCCCTTCACTCCATATCCCTCAAACACTTATCTCTATATCCCTCAATCCCTTCACTCCATATCCCTCAATTTCTTCTCCAAATCCCTCAAACTCTTCTCCATATCTCTCAATCCCTTCTCTTCATATGCCTCAATTGCTTCTCCATATCCTTAAATCCCTTTTCCCAATATCCTTCAATCCTTCATTCCATATTCCTCAATCCCTTCTCTCCACATCCCTCAAACCCTTCTCCATATCAGTCAATTCCTTCTCTCCATATCCCTCAATCCCTTCACTCCATTTCCCTCAATCCTTTCTCTCCATATCTCTCAATCTGTTTTCCGTATCTCTGAATTCCTTCTCTCCATATCCCTTAATCCCTTCTCTCCATATCCCTCAATCAATTCTTTCCACATCCCTCAATCCCTCCTCTCCATATCTCTTAATCCCTGCACCATATCTCTCAATTCCTTCTCCATATCCCTGAAACACGTCTCCCTATCTCTCAATCCCTTCTCCATATCCCTCAAACCCTTCACTCCATGTCCCACAATCCCTTCTCCATATCTCTCAATCCCTTCTTTCCATATCCCTTAATCCCTTCTATATAACCCTCAATCCCTTCTATATATCCCTCAATCCCTTCTCTCCATATCGTTCAATTCCTTCTCACCATATCCCTCAATTCCTTCTCCATATATCTCAATCCCTTCTCCATCTCCCTCAATCCCTTCACTCCATCTCCCTCAATTCCTTCTCTCCACATCCTTCAATCCAACCTCTCCACATCACTCAATCCCTTCTCCATAGCTCTCAATCCCTTCTCCATGGCCCTCAATCCCTTCTCCATTTCCCTCAATCCCCTCCACATCCCACAATCCCATCTCTCCATATCCCTCAATCCCTTCTCCACCACCCTCAATCCCTTCCCTCCTTATCCCTCAATCCCCTCCACATCCCTGAAATCCATTCTCCATAACCTCTAAATCCCTTCTCTCCACATCCCTCAATTCCATCTCACCACATCGCTCAATCATTTCTCATTATTCCTCAATCACCTCCGTATCCCTCAATCCCTTCTCTCCATATCCCTCAATCCCTTCTCTCCATATCCCTCAATTCCTTCTCTCCATATCCCTCAATCCCTTCTCTCCATATCCCTCAATCTCTTCTCTCCACATCTCCCAATCCCTTCTACATATCTCTCAATCCCTTCTCTCCATATCCCTCAATTCCTTCTCTCCATATCCCTCAATCCCTGCTCTCCATATCCCTCAATCCCTTCTCTCCACATCTCCCAATCCCTTCTACATATCTCTCAATCCCTTCTCTCCATATCGCTCAATACCTTCTCTCCACATCCCTCAGTCCCTTCTCTCCATATCCCTCAATTCCTTTTCCATATTCCTGAATCCCTTCTTCATATCCCTAAACCCCTTCACTCCATATCCCTCAATCACTTCTCTCCATATCCCTCAATCCCATTTCTCCATATCCCTCAGTTCCTTCTCCACATCCCCCAAACTCTTCTCCATATCTCTCAATCACTTCTCTCCATATCCCTCAAACCTTTCTCTCCATATCCCTCAATCCCCTCTCTCCATATCCCACAATCCATTCACCATATCCCTTAATTGCTTCTCTCCATATCTCTCAATCCCTTCTCTCCACATCCCTTAATCCCTTCTCCACATCTTTTAATCCCTTCTCTCCACATCTCTCAATCCCTTCTCCATAGCCATCAATCCTTTCTCCATAGCTCTCAATCCCTTATCTCCATATCCTTCAATCCCTTCTCTCCATATCCCTCAATCCATTCTCCAGATCCCTCATTCCCTTCTCTCCTTATCCCTCAATCCCCTTCACATCCCTCAATCCCTTCTCCAAATCCTGCAATCCCTTCTCCATTTCACTCAAACCCTTCACTCCAACTCCCTCAATCCCTTCTCTCCACATCCCTCAATTCCTTCTCTCCACATCCCTTAATCCCTTCTCCATATCCTTTAAAGCCTTCCCTCCACATCCCTCAATCCCTTCTCATTAGCCCTCAATCCCTTCTCCATATCCCTCAATCCATCTCTCCATATCCCTCAATCCCCCCCCACATCCCTGAAATCCTTCTCCATAACCTCTAAATCTCTTCTCTCCAGATCTCTGAATTCCTTCTCTCCATATCCCTCAATCCCTTCTCTCCATATCCCTCAATCCCTTCTACATATCCCTCAATCCCTTCTCTCCATATCCCTCAATCTTCTCTCCACATCTCCCAATCCCTTCTTTCATTATTCCTCAATCTTTTTTACATATCTCTCAATCCCTTCTCTCCATATCCCTCAATCCCTTCTCCTTATTCCTGAATCCCTTCTTCAAATCCTTCAATCCCTTCTCTCCATATCGCTCAATACCTTCTCTCCATATCCCTCAGTCACTTCTCTCCATCTTCCTCAATTCCTTCTCCATATCCCTCAATCCCTTCACTCCATATCCCTCAATTCCTTCTTCATATACATAAAGCCCTTCTCTCCATATCCCTCAATTCCTTTTCCATATTCCTGAATCCCTTCTTCATATCCCTAAACCCCTTCACTCCATATCCCTCAATCCATTCTCCATATCCCTCAATCCCTTCTCTCCATATCCCTCAAACCCTTGTCTCCCTATCCCTGAATTCCCTCCACATCCCTCCATCCCTTCTCTCCTCATCCCTCAATCCTTTCTCTCCACTTCACTCAATCCATTCTCCACATCCCTCAATCGCTTCTCTCCTTATCCCTCAATCCCTTCTACATATACCTCAATCCATTCTCTCCATATCCCTCAATCCATTCTCTCCATATCCCTCAATCCCATTTCTCCATATCCCTCAATCCATTCTCTCCATATCCCTCAATCCCATTTCTCCATATCCCTCAATCCATTCTCTCCATATCCCTCAATTACTTCTGCATAGCCCCCAAACTCTTCTCCATATCCCTCAATCACTTCTCTCCATATCCCTCAATCCCATTTCTCCATATCCCTCAATTCCTTCTCCATATCCCCCAAACTCTTCTCCATATCTCTCAATCACTTCTCTCCATATCCCTCAAACCCTTCTCTCCATATCCCTCAATCCCCTCTCTCCATATCCCACAATCCATTCACCATATCCCTCAAACCCTTCTCTCCATATCCCTCAATCCCCTCTCTCCATATCCCACAATCCATTCACCATATCCCTCAATCCCTTCTCTCCATATCCCTCAATCTCTTCTCTCCACATCCCTTAATCCCTTCTCCACATCTTTTAATCCCTTCTCTCCACATCTGTCAATCCCTTCTCCATAGCTCTCAATCCCTTCTCTCCACATCCCTCAATTCCATCTCTCAATATCCCTCAATCCCTTCTCCATATCCCTCAATCCCTTCTCCATATCCCTCAATCACTTCTCTCCATATCCTTCAATCCCTTCTCTCGATATCCCTCAATCCATTCTCCACATCCCTCATTCCCTTCTCTCCTTATCCCTCAATCCCCTTCACATCCCTCAATCCCTTCTCCAAATCCCTCAATCCCTTCTCTCCATATCCATCAAACTCTTCTACATATCCCTCAATCCCTTCTCTCCATATCCCTCAATTCCTTCTCCATATCTCCCAATCCGTTCGCCATATACCTCAAACTCTTCTCTCAATATCCCACAATCCATTCACCATATCCCTCAATCCCTACTCTCCATATCCCTCAATCCCTTCTCTCCACATCCCTTAATCCCTTCTCCACATCCTTTAATCCCTTCTCTCCTCATCCCCCAATCCCTTCTCTCCATATCCCTCAATCGCTTCTCTCCTCATCCCTCAATCGCTTCTCTCCATAGACCTCAATCTCTTCTCTCCATATCCCTCAATCACTTCTTCATATCCCTAAAGCCCTTCACTCCATATCCCTCAAACACTTATCTCTATATCCCTCAATCCCTTCACTCCATATCCCTCAATTTCTTCTCCAAATCCCTCAAACTCTTCTCCATATCTCTCAATCCCTTCTCTTCATATGCCTCAATTGCTTCTCCATATCCTTAAATCCCTTTTCCCAATATCCTTCAATCCTTCATTCCATATTCCTCAATCCCTTCTCTCCACATCCCTCAAACCCTTCTCCATATCAGTCAATTCCTTCTCTCCATATCCCTCAATCCCTTCACTCCATTTCCCTCAATCCTTTCTCTCCATATCTCTCAATCTGTTTTCCGTATCTCTGAATTCCTTCTCTCCATATCCCTTAATCCCTTCTCTCCATATCCCTCAATCAATTCTTTCCACATCCCTCAATCCCTCCTCTCCATATCTCTTAATCCCTGCACCATATCTCTCAATTCCTTCTCCATATCCCTGAAACACGTCTCCCTATCTCTCAATCCCTTCTCCATATCCCTCAAACCCTTCACTCCATGTCCCACAATCCCTTCTCCATATCTCTCAATCCCTTCTTTCCATATCCCTTAATCCCTTCTATATAACCCTCAATCCCTTCTATATATCCCTCAATCCCTTCTCTCCATATCGTTCAATTCCTTCTCACCATATCCCTCAATTCCTTCTCCATATATCTCAATCCCTTCTCCATCTCCCTCAATCCCTTCACTCCATCTCCCTCAATTCCTTCTCTCCACATCCTTCAATCCAACCTCTCCACATCACTCAATCCCTTCTCCATAGCTCTCAATCCCTTCTCCATGGCCCTCAATCCCTTCTCCATTTCCCTCAATCACTTCACCATATCCCTCAATCTCTTCCCTCCTTATCCCTCAATCCCCTCCACATCCCACAATCCCATCTCTCCATATCCCTCAATCCCTTCTCCACCACCCTCAATCCCTTCCCTCCTTATCCCTCAATCCCCTCCACATCCCTGAAATCCATTCTCCATAACCTCTAAATCCCTTCTCTCCACATCCCTCAATTCCATCTCACCACATCCCTCAATCATTTCTCATTATTCCTCAATCACCTCCACATCCCTCAATCCCTTCTCTCCTTATCTTCAACCCCTTCCATATCCCTCCTCTCCATATCCCTCAATCCATTCTCCACATTCCTCAATCCCTTCTCTCCTTATCACTCAATCCCCTTCACATCCATCAATCCCTTCGCCATATCCTTCAATCCCTTCTCTCCATATTCAATCCCTCGTCTCCCTATCCCTCAATCCCTTCTGTCCTCATCCCTCAATCCCTTCTCTCCATATCCCTCAATTCATTCACCACATCCCTCAATCCCTTCGCTCCTTATCCCTCAATCCCTTCTCCACATCCCTCAAACCCTTCTCTCCATATCCCTCAGTCCCTTATCTTCATATCCCTCAGTCCCTTATCTCCATATCCCTCAATGCCCTTTTCTCCACATCCCTCAATTGCTTCTACATATCTCTAAATCCCTTTTCCCAATATCCTTCAATCCCTTCATTCCATATTCTGCAATCCCTTCTCTCCACATCCCTCAATCCCTTCTCCATATCGCTCAATCCCTTCTCTCCATTTCCCTCAATCACTTTTCTCCATATCCCTCAATCCCTTCTCTCCATATCTCTCAATCCCTTCTCCATCTCCCACATTCCTTTTCCATATCTCTGAATCCCTTCTCTCCATAACCCTCAATCCCTTCTCTCCATAACCCTCAATCCCTTTTCTCCATATCTCTCAATCCCTTCTCCATATCTCTCAATCACTTTTCTCTACATCCCTTTATCCCTTCTCTCCATATCCCTCAATCCCTTCTCTCCATATCCCTCAATCCCTTCTCTCCATATCTCCATTACTGGGAATGGTAATCCAGAGGCCTGGACTAATGATCCACTATGGCAGCTGGGGAATTTAAATTCAGTTAATTAAAAAAAAAAAGCTAGTGTCAATAATGGTAACCATGAAACTATCAGATTCTCTTAAAAACCCATCGGATTCACTAATGACCTTTAGGGAAGGAAATCTGCCGTCCTTACCTGGTCTGGCCTATATGTGACTCCAGACCCACAGCAATGTGGTTGACTCTTAACTGCCCTAAGAAATGGCCTAGCAAGTCACTTAGTTGTAATTAACCGCTATGAAACATAATAAGAATGAAACCGGACGGACCACCCGGCATCGACCTTGGCACACCCAGCCCAGTCAACCCTGCAAAGTCCTCCTCGCCAACATCTGGGGACTTGTGCCAAAATTGGGAGAGCTGTCCCACAGACTGGTCAAGCAACATCCTGACATAGTCATACTCACAGAATCATACCTTTCAGTCAACGTCCCAAACACCACCATCACCATCCCTGGGTATGTCCTGTCCCACCGGCTGGACAGACCCACCAGGGGTGGCGGCACAGTGGTATACAGTCGGGAAGGAGTAGCCCTGGGAGTCCTCAACATTAACTCCGGACCCCATGAATTCTCATGGCTTCAGGGCAAGCATGGGCAAAGAAACCTCCTGCTGATTACCACCTACTGCCATCCCTCAGCTGATGAATCAGTACTCCTCCATGCTGAACACCACTTGGAAGAAGCACTGGGAGTAGCAAGGGCACAGAATGTATATTGGGTGGGGGACTTCAATGTCCATCGCCAAGAGTGGCTCGGTAGCACCACTACGGACCAAGCTGGCCAAGTCCTGAATGAAATAGCTGCCAGTCTGGGCCTGCAACAAATGGTGAGAGAACCAACACGAGGGAAAAACCTACTAGACCTCTTCCTCACCAAGCTACCTGTCGCAGATGCATCTGTCCATGACAGCATTGGTAGCAGTGATCACCGCACAGTCATTGTGGAGACGAAGTCCCGTCTTCACACTGACGACACCCTCCATGTGTGGCACTACCATCGTGCTAAATGGGATAGATTCAGAACAATTCTAGCAGCTCAAAACTGGGCATCCATGAGGCGCTGTGAGCCATCAGCAGCAGCAGAATTGTATCCCACCACAATCTGTAACCTCATGGCCCGGCATATCCCTCACTCTACCATTACCACCAAGCCAGGGGACCAATGCTGGTTCAATAAGGAGTGTAGAAGAGCATGCCAGGAGCAGCACCAGGCGTACCTAAAAATGAGGTGCCAACCTGGGGAAGCTGCAACACAGGACTACATGCATGCTAAACAGCAGAAGCAGCATGTGATAGACAGGGCTAAGCGATCCCCTAACCAACAGATCAGATCAAAGCTCTGCAGTCCTGCCACATGCAGTCGTGAATGGTGGTGGACCATTAAACAACGGGAGGAGGAGGCTCCATGAATATCCCCATCCTCAATGATGGTGGAGCCCAGCACGTGAGTGCAAAAGACAAGGCTGAAGTGTTTGCAACCATCTTCAGCCAGAAGTGCCGAGTGGATGATCCATATCGGCCTACTCCCAAGGTCCTCACCATCACAGAAGCCAGACTTCAGCCAATTCGATTCACTCCACATGATATCAAGAAATGGCTGAGCGCACTAGATACAGCAAAGGCTATGGGCCCCGACAACATCCCGGCTGTCGTGCTGAAGACTTGTGCTCCAGACTTGTGCGCTGCTAGCCAAGCTATTCCATTACAGCTACAACACTGGCATCTATCCGACAATGTGGAAAACTGCCCAGGTGTGTCCTGTCCACAAAAAGCAGGATAAATCCAATCCGACCAATTACCGCTGCATCAGTCAATCATCAGCAAAGTGATGGAAGATGTCATTGACAGTGCTATTGAGCAGCACTTACTCACCAATAACCTGCTCACTGATGCCCAGTTTGGGTTCCGCCAAGACCACTCAGCTCCCGGCCTCATTACAGCCTTGGTCCAAACATGGACAAAGGAGCTGAATTCCAGAGGAGAGGTGTGAGTGACTGCCCTTGACATAAAGGCAGCATTTGACCGAATGTGGCATCAAGGAGCCCATGTAAAACTGAAGTCAATGGGAATCAGGGGGAAAACACTCCACTGGCTGGAGTCATACCTAGCACAAAGGAAGGTGGTTGTGGTGGTTGAAGGTCAATCATCACAGCCCCAGGACATCGCTGCAGGAGTTCCTCAGGTCAGTGTCCTGGGCCCAACCATCTTCAGCTGCTTCATCAATGACCTTCCCTCCAACATAAGGTCAGAAATGGGGATGTTCGCTGATGACTACAGTGTTCAGTGCCATTCACAACTCCTCAGATAATGAAGCAGTCCATGCCCGCATGCAACAAGATCTGGACGACTTTCAGGCTTGGGCTGATAAGTGACAGGTAACATTCATGCCACAGAAGTGCCAGGCAATGACTATCTCCAACAAGCGAGAGTCTAACCACCTCCGCTTGACATTCAACGGCATTAGCATCACCGAATCCCCCACCATCAACATCCTGGGGATCACCATTGACCAGAAACTTAACTGGACCAGCCACATAAATACTGTGGCTACAAGAGCAGGTCAGGGGCTAGGTATTCTGCGGCAAATCTCTCACCTCCTGACTCCCCAAAGCCTTTCCACCATCTGCAAGGCACAAGTAAGGAGTGTGATGGAATAATCCCCACTTGCCTGGATGAGTGCAGCTCCAACAACACTCAAGAAGCTCGACATCATCCAGTACAAAGCAGCCCACTTGATTGGCACCCCATTCACCACCTTAAACATTCACTCCCTCCACCACCAGCGTACTGTGGCTGCAGTGTGTACCATCTACGAGATGCACTGCAGCAACTCGCCAAGGTTTCCTCGGCAGCACCGCCCAAACCCGCAACCTCTTCCACCTAGAAGGACAAGGGCAGCAGGCGCATGGAAACAGCACCACCTCCAAGTACCCCTCCAAGTCACACACCATCCTGACTTAGAAGTATATCGCCGATCCTTCATCGTCGCTGGGTCAAAATCCTGGAACTCCCAACCTGACAGCAGTGTGGGAGTACCTTCACCACATGGACTGCAGCGATTCAAGAGGGCAGCTCACCACCACCTTCTCAAGGGCAATTAGGGATGGGCAATAAATACTGGCCTTGCCAGCGATGCCCATATCCCATAAGCAAATAAAAAAAACCTCTCCATCCCTTCTCTCCATATCCCTCAATGCCTTCTCCATATCACTCAAACCCTTCTCCATATCCCTCAATCCCTTCTCTCCGTATCCCTCACTCCCTTCTCTCCGTATCCCTCACTCCCTTCTCTCCGTATCCCTCAGTCCCTTCTCTCAATATCCTTCAAACCATTCACTCCATATCCTTCAATCCCTTCTCTCCATATCCCTCAATCTCTTTTCCATGTTCCACAATCCCTTCTCCATATCCCTCATCCCTTCTCTCCATATCCCTCAATCCCTTCTCTCCATATCCCTCAATCCCTTCTCTCCATATCCCTCAATCTCTTTTCCATGTTCCACAATCCCTTCTCCATATCCCTCCATCCCTTCTGTCCATATCACAATCACTTTGCCATTTCCCTCAATCCCATTTTCCTAAATCCCTCAATCCAATTTCTCCACATTCCTAAATTCCATTTCCCAATATCCCCCAATCCCTTCATTCCATATTCCTCAATCCCTTCTCTCCACCTCCCTCAATCCCTTCTCTCCAGATCTGTCAATTTCTTCTCCATCTCCCTCATTCCCTTCTCTCCACCTCCCTCAGTCCCTTCTCTCCACCTCCCTCAGTCCCTTCTCTCCACCTCCCTCAGTCCCTTCTCTCCACCTCCCTCAGTCCCTTCTCTCCACCTCCCTCAGTCCCTTCTCTCCACCTCCCTCAGTCCGTTCTCTCCACCTCCCTCAGTCCGTTCTCTCCACCTCCCTCAGTCCCTTCTCTCCACCTCCCTCAGTCCCTTCTCTCCACCTCCCTCAGTCCCTCCTCTCCACTTCCCTCAGTCCCTTCTCTCCACCTCCCTCAGTCCCTTCTCTCCACCTCCCTCAGTCCCTCCTCTCCACTTCCTTCTGTCCCTTCTCTCCACCTCCCTCAGTCCCTCCTCTCCGCTTCCCTCAGTCCCTCCTCTCCACCTCCCTCAGTCCCTTCTCTCCACCTCCCTCAGTCCCTTCTCTCCACCTCCCTCAGTCCCTTCTCTCCACCTCCCTCAGTCCCTTCTCTCCACCTCCCTCAGTCCCTTCTCTCCACCTCCCTCAGTCCCTTCTCTCCACCTCCCTCAACCACTTCTCTCCACCTCCCTCAGTCCCTTCTCTCCACCTCCCTCAGTCCCTTCTCTCCACCTCCCTCAGTCCCTTCTCTCCACCTCCCTCAGTCCCTTCTCTCCACCTCCCTCAGTCCCTCCTCTCCACCTCCCTCAATCCCTCCTCTCCACCTCCCTCAGTCCCTCCTCTCCACCTCCCTCAGTCCCTTCTCTCCACCTCCCTCAGTCCCTTCTCTCCACCTCCCTCAGTCCCTTCTCTCCACCTCCCTCAGTCCCTTCTCTCCACCTCCCTCAGTCCCTTCTCTCCACCTCCCTCAATCCCTTCTCTCCACCTCCCTCAGTCCCTTCTCTCCACCTCCCTCAGTCCCTTCTCTCCACCTCCCTCAGTCCCTTCTCTCCACCTCCCTCAGTCCCTTCTCTCCACCTCCCTCAGTCCCTTCTCTCCACCTCACTCAGTCCCTTCTCTCCACCTCCCTCAGTCCCTTCTCTCCACTTCCCTCAGTCCCTTCTCTCCACCTCCCTCAGTCCCTTCTCTCCACCTCCCTCAGTCCCTCCTCTCCACTTCCCTCAGTCCCTTCTCTCCACCTCCCTCAGTCCCTTCTCTCCACCTCCCTCAGTCCCTCCTCTCCACTTCCTTCTGTCCCTTCTCTCCACCTCCCTCAGTCGCTCCTCTCCACTTCCCTCAGTCCCTGCTCTCCACCTCCCTCAGTCCCTTCTCTCCACCTCCCTCAGTCCCTTCTCTCCACCTCCCTCAGTCCCTTCTCTCCACCTCCCTCAGTCCCTTCTCTCCACCTCCCTCAGTCCCTCCTCTCCACCTCCCTCAATCCCTCCTCTCCACCTCCCTCAGTCCCTCCTCTCCACCTCCCTCAGTCCCTTCTCTCCACCTCCCTCAATCCCTTCTCTCCAGATCTGTCAATTTCTTCTCCATCTCCCTCAGTCCCTTCTCTCCACCTCCCTCAGTCCCTTCTCTCCACCTCCCTCAGTCCCTTCTCTCCACCTCCCTCAGTCCCTTCTCTCCACCTCCCTCAGTCCCTTCTCTCCACCTCCCTCAGTCCCTTCTCTCCACCTCCCTCAGTCCCTTCTCTCCACCTCCCTCAGTCCCTTCTCTCCACCTCCCTCAGGCCCTTCTCTCCACCTCCCTCAGTCCCTTCTCTCCACCTCCCTCAGTCCCTTCTCTCCACCTCCCTCAGTCCCTTCTCTCCACCTCCCTCAGTCCCTCCTCTCCACCTCCCTCAATCACTCCTCTCCACCTCCCTCAGTCCCTCCTCTCCACCTCCCTCAGTCCCTTCTCTCCACCTCCCTCAGTCCCTTCTCTCCACCTCCCTCAGTCCCTTCTCTCCACCTCCCTCAGTCCCTTCTCTCCACCTCCCTCAGTCCCTTCTCTCCACCTCCCTCAATCCCTTCTCTCCACCTCCCTCAGTCCCTTCTCTCCACCTCCCTCAGTCCCTTCTCTCCACCTCCCTCAGTCCCTTCTCTCCACCTCCCTCAGTCCATTCTCTCCACCTCCCTCAGTCCCTTCTCTCCACCTCCCTCAGTCCCTTCTCTCCACCTCCCTCAGTCCCTTCTCTCCACCTCCCTCAGTCCCTCCTCTCCACTTCCCTCAGTCCCTTCTCTCCACCTCCCTCAGTCCCTTCTCTCCACCTCCCTCAGTCCCTACTCTCCACTTCCTTCTGTCCCTTCTCTCCACCTCCCTCAGTCCCTCCTCTCCGCTTCCCTCAGTCCCTCCTCTCCACCTCCCTCAGTCCCTTCTCTCCACCTCCCTCAGTCCCTTCTCTCCACCTCCCTCAGTCCCTTCTCTCCACCTCCCTCAGTCCCTTCTCTCCACCTCCCTCAGTCCCTTCTCTCCACCTCCCTCAGTCCCTTCTCTCCACCTCCCTCAGTCCCTTCTCTCCACCTCCCTCAACCACTTCTCTCCACCTCCCTCAGTCCCTTCTCTCCACCTCCCTCAGTCCCTTCTCTCCACCTCCCTCAGTCCCTTCTCTCCACCTCCCTCAGTCCCTTCTCTCCACCTCCCTCAGTCCCTCCTCTCCACCTCCCTCAATCCCTCCTCTCCACCTCCCTCAGTCCCTCCTCTCCACCTCCCTCAGTCCCTTCTCTCCACCTCCCTCAGTCCCTTCTCTTCACCTCCCTCAGTCCCTTCTCTCCACCTCCCTCAGTCCCTTCTCTCCACCTCCCTCAGTCCCTTCTCTCCACCTCCCTCAATCCCTTCTCTCCACCTCCCTCAGTCCCTTCTCTCCACCTCCCTCAGTCCCTTCTCTCCACCTCCCTCAGTCCCTTCTCTCCACCTCCCTCAGTCCCTTCTCTCCACCTCCCTCAGTCCCTTCTCTCCACCTCCCTCAGTCCCTTCTCTCCACCTCCCTCAGTCCCTTCTCTCCACCTCCCTCAGTCCCTTCTCTCCACTTCCCTCAGTCCCTTCTCTCCACCTCCCTCAGTCCCTTCTCTCCACCTCCCTCAGTCCCTCCTCTCCACTTCCCTCAGTCCCTTCTCTCCACCTCCCTCAGTCCCTTCTCTCCACCTCCCTCAGTCCCTCCTCTCCACTTCCTTCTGTCCCTTCTCTCCACCTCCCTCAGTCGCTCCTCTCCACTTCCCTCAGTCCCTGCTCTCCACCTCCCTCAGTCCCTCCTCTCCACTTCCCTCAGTCCCTCCTCTCCACCTCCCTCAGTCCCTTCTCTCCACCTCCCTCAGTCCCTCCTCTCCACCTCCCTCAACCACTTATCTCCACCTCCCTCAGTCCCTTCTCTCCACCCCCTCAGTCCCTCCTCTCCACCTCCCTCAACCACTTCTCTCCACCTCCCTCAGTCCCTTCTCTCCACCTCCCTCAGTCCCTCCTCTCCACCTCCCTCAACCACTTCTCTCCACCTCCCTCAGTCCCTTCTCTCCACCTCCCTCAGTCCCTTCTCTCCACCTCCCTCAGTCCCTTCTCTCCACCTCCCTCAGTCCCTTCTCTCCACCTCCCTCAGTCCCTTCTCTCCACCTCCCTCAGTCCCTTCTATCCACGTCCCTCAGTCCCTTCTCTCCACTTCCCTCAGTCCCTTCTCTCCACCTCCCTCAGTCCCTTCTCTCCACCTCCCTCAGTCCCTCCTCTCCACTTCCCTCAGTCCCTTCTCTCCACCTCCCTCAGTCCCTTCTCTCCACCTCCCTCAGTCCCTCCTCTCCACTTCCTTCTGTCCCTTCTCTCCACCTCCCTCAGTCCCTCCTCTTCACTTCCCTCAGTCCCTCCTCTCCACCTCCCTCAGTCCCTTCTCTCCACCTCCCTCAGTCCCTTCTCTCCACCTCCCTCAGTCCCTTCTCTCCACCTCCCTCAGTCCCTTCTCTCCACCTCCCTCAGTCCCTTCTCTCCACCTCCCTCAGTCTGTTCTTTCCACCTCCCTCAGTCCCTTTTCTCCACCTCCCTCAACCACTTCTCTCCACCTCCCTGAGTCCCTTCTCTCCACCTCCCTCAGTCCCTTCTCTCCACCTCCCTCAGTCCCTTCTCTCCACCTCCCTCAGTCCCTCCTCTCCACCTCCCTCAACCACTTCTCTCCACCTCCCTCAGTCCCTTCTCTCCACCTCCCTCAGTCCCTTCTCTCCACCTCCCTCAGTCCCTCCTCTCCACCTCCCTCAACCACTTCTCTCCACCTCCCTCAGTCCCTTCTCTCCACATCCCTCAATCCCTTCCCCATATCCCTCAATCCCTTCTCTCCATATCCCTCAATCCCTTCCCCATATCCCTCAGTCCCTTCTCTCCATATGCCTCAGTCCCTTCTCTCCATATCCCTCAGTCCCTTCTCTCCATATCCCTCAGTCCCTTCTCTGCATATCCCTCTGTCCCTGATCTCCATATCCCTCAGTCCCTTATCTCCATATCCCTCAGTCCCTTCTCTCCATATCCCTCAGTCCCTTCTTTCCATATCCCTCAATCCCTTTTCCATATCCCTCAATCCCATCTCTCCATATCCCTCAATCACTTCTCTCTACATCCCTCAATTGCTTCTCCATATCCCTCAATCCCGTCCCTCCCTATCCCTCAATTCCTTCTCTCTACATCCTTCAATCCCTTCTCCACATCTCTCAATCCCATCTCTCCAGATCTGTCAATTTATTTTTTCTATATCCCTCAATCCCTTCGCCATATCCCCCAATCCCTTCTCTCCAGATCCCTCAATTGCTTCTCCTTATCCCGCAATCCCTTTTCTCCATATGTCTCAATCCTCTCTCTCCATATCCCTCAATCCCTTCTCCATATCCCACAATCCCTTCTCTCCATATCCCTCAATTCCTTTTCTTCTTATTCCTCAATCTCCTCCACATCCCTCAATCCCTTCTCTCCATATCCCTCAATCCCTTCTTCGTATCCCTCAATCCCATCTCTCCAGATCTGTCAATTCCTTTTCTCAACATCCCTCAATCCCTTCCTTCCCTATCCCTCAATTCCTTCTCTCCACATCCCTCATTCCCTTCTCTCCACATCCCTCAATCCCTTCTCCACATCCCTCAATCCTCTCTCTATATCCCTCAATCCCTTCTCCACATCCCTCAATCCTCTCTCTATATCCCTCAATCCCTTCTCTCCACATCCCTCAATCCCTTCTCCATATCCCTCAATCCTCTCTCCATATCCCTCAATCACTTCTCTCCACGTTCCTTGTTCCTTTCTCCATATCCCTAAATTCTCTCCATATCCCTCAATCCCTTCTCCATATCCCTCAATCCCTTCTCTCCACGTTCCTCATTCCCTTCTCCATATATCTCAATCCCTTCACTCCATATCCCTCAATCCCTTTTCCATTTCCCTCAATCTCTTCTCTCCAAATCCCTCAATCCCTTCTCCACATCCCTCAATCCCTTCGCCATATCCCAAATTTGTTCAATAATAAACTCATGGAGAAGTCTTGCAATGAGATGCCCTGTGCTATCCAGGGGGCTGATAGTTGAGGAAGTCAATAATTTAATCATTGCACACAGTCAACAAACTGACTCGCTGGAATTGGAAATTGTCTGGTTCCTGACTCACTCATCAGTTCCAACCAATTTCCTTTACATTAAACTGGTGCTGTGGATCGGGCAGTTTCTAGAACAGGCAGCCGATCTGCAATACCAGTTTTACCCCAAAGCTTCTTATCAGTTCAAGTAAACCTTTTCTAAATAAACCAGGAAGGAGGCACGGAGTTGTCTCAGTGTCATCAAGAAAAAAAAAAAAAGTGCCCCCTTTTTAGAAGGGCACAACTAATAAGGAACTAAACCATAAAAAAAAGGAAACTTACAAAATGTAATTATATTATTCCCAGTGTCCACCAAACACTCCAGTCCCTGTGTTGCCCATTGGTCGCGGAAGGCTTCAAGTGTATCAGTGATCACCGTGTGCTCCTTTTCCAGGGCCACCCGGGGCGGGGACAAGACCGCACAAGAGAGGCAGGCATGCCAAAGCAACCACTCCTACGGGCCGTGACCAACCTGGACCTGTGGATGGCCTCCTTGGCCAGGCCCAGGCGTAGACCCACGATGGGGCCAAAAATCAGGAGCGCGGGACTGAAGTGGAGCCAGAATGTTGAGGAGCAGTCCCATAAAATTATGGAAGAGAGACTGCAACCTCTCACAATAGACAAAAACATAAAAAAACAGTTCAAGTATTTAATCTGCAGACATTCCCTAACAATCAGAATTTGATAATGCACCAATTGAGCAATTGGTTCGACCCAGACTGCACAAGCCCTGGGATCTGCAAGCTGGAATTTATAAGGGAAGGTTGGGCTGTTGTATATAAAGTTGTCTAAAACCATCATAAAGTTATGCCATTTTCTTTTAATGTTGGATGGCAAATAACCCAAAAACAGATTTAAGGCAGGACATTACTAGAACCAATGCCAGCAATAATCTACCAGAAATTCAAAGGGACAGTGGATGAGATGGTGCAGTGAAAGACCAGCAGAGGGCAGTGTTGCCTCACTGGTGAATCCCTGCACCACACGTCACCTAAACCTGCATTCAAAACAAGCCACAAGACCGCCAGCACTGACGCTGCCATGGCATTGCCGGTTGTGATTGCTCCTTCAAATATTTTATTTTGAACTGGTGATGAGAAGTTACTGAGCCAGTTTGGTGAAGTATTGAATTAGCGTTGGTGGAAACATTTCACCAACCCCGCGGGGCATTTCACATTTAACTCTGAGTTAGTGTCAGGGTCCCAGCTACACGTTCCTCTGCTGGCCGCCAGAGGGCGGTTTAGGAGGCCTCAGTACACTGCTGCCATGTCCCTGTACCTCTCTCCTCACCTGTGTCTCATTAGAGTAATTGTCTCATCAGAGTAATCAGGCCTGTTATTTAAGCTGATTATTTCCGGCCCCAGTTGCTCAGTCTTGAGTGCTCCTGCCTGCAAGTCACAGGTTAGTTTCTAGTCCTTGCCCTGCGTTTTGTATACTCACTTCTGGTTCTTTGAATTGTTACTTTGATCTTTCGTTTGAAGAATTTTCTGTATGTCCTGCATTTGAAGAGTCTTCTACTAAAGCATCTTTTGAGTTTTACTCCATTTCAGGTCTCTGGCTGTCTTTCTGCACTTGGGTCCACTACCATACCCGTAACAGTTAGTAGAGTTCCCTCGCACTCAGTGCTATTCCCCTCCCCTCCCCTCCCCTCCACCTCAGGCTGGTGTCACCAAGTTGCTTTCACTGTGAGCAAAGGTAGTTTTCAAAAGTCAAATAAAAGGGACATTTAAAGTTAATGGTTTTGTGCAAACATTTGATTGTTGAAAAGAAGGAAAAGGAACGACCTCAGGATATCTCAATGCACTTTACAGCCAAGGAAGTACTTTTTGCAGTGGAGTCACTGTTGTAATGTGGGAAATGTGGCAGACAATTTGTGCACAGCAAGATCCCACAAACAGCAATGTGATAATGACGAGATAATCTGTTTTTGTGATGTTGATTGAGGGATAAATATTGGCCAGGACACCGAGGAGAACTCCCCTGCTCTTCTCCGAAATAGTGCCATGGGATCTTTTATGCTCACCTGAGAGAGCAGACAGAGCCTCGGTTTAACGTATCATCTGAAAGAGGCCCTGATTGTGCAACTCCCTAATTCTAAGGCTATTAATCCCAACATCCTCTCCTGAAGGTGCCGTCTCTCACTGGAGCACATCTCCATACACAGCATCAATGCTCAGAACTCAACCACCAGCCATTCTTCACGTCAGCCCAGACAAGGAGGGCCCGATTTTCTGGATCGTGCGGGAAATTTTCGGGTTCCCCAAATGTCTGGTTCCGACCCAGAAAAAAATGGGTCAGCCAGCTGCACGCAATTTTCCCTCAAGTGGCCAATTCATTTCCAGCGTGTTGGCAGCCTTGCTAATTGTCCATTTCCAGTCAGGAAGCCCCACAGTATGATGTCATCATTCGTGGTGCTTTCAAGGTCCACAGCAAGCATTGCTTCCTCTGTTGGCTTCCAAACGAACCATACAGGATGGCAGAGGAGCCTGCAGCAGCTGTGGCCAGTGCCAGACCCCGAGCTGCCTCCAAATTCGACGAAGCTTCACTGCAGGCATTATTGGATGGGATTAGGGCCTACAGGGAGGTCCTCTTCCCTAGGTCAGGCAGGAAGAGGCCTCCCACTGAGACCAAGGCTGCATGGATGCAGGTGTCAGCAGATGTCAACTCGCTGGGAGTTACCAGGAGAACCTGGATACAGTGTCGGAAACGATTCCATGACCTTCACCGTACAGGAAAAGTAAGAATGAAGTTTCCAACACCCTCAGCCTGATCCCCATTGCCTTTCCCCACCAGCACTCAACTTTAGCACTCTCATCCTCCACATCCCACTTCACAGTCACATCCATGCACCCTTACCCATTTCATCTCTCTCTATGCTCACATTCACATAACTATTCTACCATGCAGCCCTCACACTCCCTCTCACTCTGATGCTTTGAACACAGCTGACAACACACAGGGAGGGCCCTTGGTCTTGCAGTCTCACACCATCTTTGTCTCCCTCTAAGTATCTATGCTATGCAATCTCTACACTCACTCCTTCCTTCTCACTCAAACTCCACTTGTCTCCCTCATTGCAGGAAAGGAGAACTCGCAACAACAGAGAGCGAGCCAGGACTGGAGGAGGCCCACCCTCAGTAGCCCACCTGACCCCCTGGGAGGAAGGAGTGCTGGAAATCGTTGGGGCTGATGTGGCTGCAGAAGTTGGGGAAGGAGAGACGGGGGCAGTCCCGCAAGCTGGTGACAGAATAGTTTGCCATCTCTCTCATTGACATAGCATGAGTCGCTGTTATGATTCTGAAGCTACATCATTTGGACTTATGAACGTCTGCCAACTCCAATGTGCATGTAACCTTGGCATCACATCTCTAACTCCTTCCTCTACTCCCCCACAGGACCATCCAGAGCCCCCGTCCCCACTGTGGAGGAGGAAGAGGCTGTGCAGCCAGACTCGTCAGAGGAAGCTCCAACCTCTGAGGGTGCAGCGTCAGCAGAAGTAAGCGCACACAGCACCAGCACAGACACTCACACCTCGGGGGGACCTTCGGGACATAGAGTAGTGTTGTCACCTGGTGTTTCACAGCTCACAAGTGAGCCTCAGCAGATTCTGGAGACAGGGATAGCAGTGGAGAGTCCTCGTCGGAGGGCGTAGGACTCTGCCAGCTCAGCTCAGCTGCGCTGCATGTCGACCCTTTGCCTCTGGGTCCATCCGCAAGAGAAGAGGTGATGGATCTCCATGCACAGATGCAGGAGTCTCTGGCAGGCTTTGTCTCCAGGGTCGCTGCGAGTGTGGAGTGAATGGAGGAGTCCATAGCGACCATGAGCAGAGCCTTTGTGGAGTCACTGGCGCATGAACGCAGCACCATGGAAAGGTTGGCAACCTCCATGGAGGAGATAAGTCGCCAGGGTACGGAAAACATGGTGAGTGCTCATAAGAGAATGACATCTCTTGAGGAGCGATGGCCATCTATTGAACAGAGAAACCAGACCTTCATGGAAGTCCTTCTGAGTAGGACTGCCAGTGCAGATACGGGTCCCCATGGCCCCCTAATGCGCAGCAAGGTGCTCTCAAGCCACTTCCAAGGGCTGGCCCCTTCTGGCCTGTGCAGCTTCAGGTGAGCGAGCAGCAGCCTGGTGCTCCTGGTGCTCATCCTGCTGTTCCTGGTTCTGCTGCTGCCGCCTCTGCTGCTGGAGATCCTCTAATGGCAAGAAGGGAAGGAGAAAAAGGCATCCCATGCTTCTGGTAGATGCCCCCGCTGAGGAAGCGCTGAGTGAGGGTGGTGAGAGGGGCTTCCCAGGAGCTCACATTGGAGAAGTGTGTGAGGCTGCAACCTTCCACAGCTGTGCCTAAGCCTTGAACAAGTAGCCCCAAGCCTGCAACAACAAGGCCCTTCAACATACAAATGCTCTTGGATTAAATCTCAGCTTTTCCGAATGACCTGCAGCTGAGAGCAAGCAAGCCGGGATGCTTCACGCCAGGTTTCATCAGCGGGGTTCCCCACAGGCGTGTTTAGCATGGGAAACCCTTGAAAATAGCAAGGGCCCCTTAAAATAGCATTAAACATGCCAATAATTGGTGATTAGGGTCCCGACGGCCAGTCCCGCCAGTGGCGGGCAGGACTGATTTGGGTAGGAGAGAAACGGCGGTCCGAAAGTCGGACGGGGCGGGGAATCAGGCGGGGGGGGGGGGGGGGTGGTCGCGACCCCCTATTTCTGCGATTTTTCAGCCCCCGACCGCCTGAAAACCCGCCCGACGGCTGGGAGAAAATCGGGGCCAGAGTGTGGGTAGGCTATTCAATTGTGGGGGGATTGCAGCAGAGCCCGTCTCTCTCTCACACGTAAACTGATTTCCCCGCCGCGCTACCGCAAGAGTGATGGAGGCCTCGCATGCTGCCTGGGCTGGGGTCAGCTGACTAACCACAGACTAGGCATATCCTCTCCACTATTCCAATGTTCTCCTGCCCAGCCTCTCCCCTCCACCCTCCATATACTTGTGCTCATCCAAAACTCTGCTGCCTGTGTCCTAACTCACACCAAGTCCCACTCACCCGTCACCCCTGTGCTCACTGCCCCGTGTCCTAACTCACACCAAGTCCCACTCACCCGTCACCCCTGTGCTCACTGCCCCGTGTCCTAACTCACACCAAGTCCCACTCACCCGTCACCCCTGTGCTCACTGCCCCGTGTCCTAACTCACACCAAGTCCCACTCACCCGTCACCCCTGTGCTCACTGCCCCGTGTCCTAACTCACACCAAGTCCCACTCACCCGTCACCCCTGTGCTCACTGCCCCGTGTCCTAACTCACACCAAGTCCCACTCACCCGTCACCCCTGTGCTCACTGCCCCGTGTCCTAACTCACACCAAGTCCCACTCACCTGTCACCCCTGTGCTCACTGCCCCGTGTCCTAACTCACACCAAGTCCCACTCACCCGTCACCCCTGTGCTCACTGCCCCGTGTCCTAACTCACACCAAGTCCCACTCACCCGTCACCCCTGTGCTCACTGCCCCGTGTCCTAACTCACACCAAGTCCCACTCACCCGTCACCCCTGTGCTCACTGCCCCGTGTCCTAACTCACACCAAGTCCCACTCACCCGTCACCCCTGTGCTCGCTGACCTACATTGGCTCCCGGTCCAGCAACAACTCGATTTAAAAATTCTCATCCTTGTGTTCAAATCTCTCCATGGCCTCGCCCCTCCCGATCTCTGTAATCGCCCCCAACCACCCACCCCCCCCCCCCCCACCCCCCGCGAGGTACCTGCGCTCCTCCAATTCTGGCCTCTTGAGCATCCCCCACTTCCTTCATCCCCATCACTGGTGGCCGTGCCTTCAGCTGTCTCGGCCCTAAGCTCTGGAATTCCCTCGCTAAACCTCTCAGCTTGTCTCTCCTCCTTTAGACCCTCCTTAAAACTTACCTCCTTGTCCAAGCTTTTGGTCACTTGTCCTAATGTCTCCTTCTTTGGCTCGGTGTCTGATTACATTCTTGTGAAGCACCTTGGGACCTTTTAATACATTAAAGGTGCTATAGAAATGCAAGTTGCTGTTGTGTTATAAACACCGCTAGCCTGGTAAGTGAAGGCACTGCTGTAATGTCCGTGTGTAATTGAGACACGGACTGCAGGAGTTGGTTACAACAGGTGTTTACTGAGTGGAGACAAAACTGGAACTACTATACAAAGTTACTGCACAGGCTTATATACAGGGGTGGTCACTACTGGTACTGCAGTATACAGGGGCTGCAGAATATAGTTCCTTCTTCAAGGTACATACACTACAATTCCTCTCCTTTTTAGCTAAACAGTACATAACATTCGATTAATAATTAAATAACATATTTACAATTACAGTTGCTCCATACATTAGCTGAAGTTATCAATTATAAATTCAGTCTTTGAGGAGGCTTCCTGATTATGTCCGGATAACGCCTCTTTGGGGTATCCGGTTCTTCTGGCAAAGTTGATTCGGGATCAACGTCGTTGTTTGGTTCGTCTGCTTCTAATATCACCGATTCTGAGGTAGATGCAATTGGTACTTCGGTTTCATCACCAGGTGTATAGGATCGTGGTGTAGATTTGACGTTTTCCAGTGACTCTAGAATCTGGTCAGCATGGCGTCTTACAATGCTCTCTCCAACGTCCACGGTATACATTAGAGGTCCTTGCCGTGTGCAGATTGTTCCTGGCTGCCATTTCTCTGTGCGGTAGTCCTGGGCCAAAACTGGTTGACCTATCTTGAAACTCCTGGTTGGCCTTTCATTCATATTCTGAAACTGCCTGTTCTCCACATCTCTTCTGATGTTTGGCTTAACCAAATCCAAGCGGCATCTTAGTCTTCGATTGAAGAACATCATGGCTGGAGTTTGGTTGGTAACCGCATGTGTCGCATTCCGGTAGGCAAACAAGAAGCCATCCACCTTGTGTTGTAGGGGTGTGTCTTCATTGCACATTGCCTTGATAGCCTTCTTGAATGTTTGAACGAACCTCTCAGCCAATCCATTGGTGGCTGGATGATATGGGGCGGATGTGTAATGCTTAACACCATTGTTCTTTAAGAACCTCCGGAACTCTTCAGACACAAACTGTGGTCCATTGTCAGAGCAAATCTGTTCAGGCAGCCCATTTCTGGCGAATATGGTTCGTAAGACTGTGATAGTTTTTTCTGTGGTGGTTGAGGACATTTTTATTACCTGTGGCCACTTTGAATGTGCATCCACCGCAATTAAAAACATCGAGTCCATAAATGGACCAGCAAAATCAATGTGTACCCTTTGCCATGGAGATGAGGGCCACTCCCATGGATGTAGAGGGGCTTGTGGTGGGGCGTTTTGGACCTTCTGGCATCCTGTACAGCTCTTGGTCATCTCTTCGATTTCTCTATCGATTCCCGGCCACCACACAAACGCTCTGGCTAAGTTCTTCATTTTTACCCCTCCCAGATGACCCTCATGAAGCTCATTGAGCACTCTATCCTTCAATTTGGGTGGAATTACTACTCTGGATCCACACATCAAGGTTCCTCGGCACACTGACAGCTGTTCTCTTCTCGGCGAGAATGCTGGCAACAGTGGTTCGCCATGTGCTGGCCATCCCTTCACCGTTAAACCATAGACCCTGGAGAGTGTTGGGTCATTTCGTGTTTCCTTTTCTATGTTTGCATTTGTCACAGGTAGACATTCGACTATGGTCGAGTGGAATATCTCCACAGGATCCACTGCAGGTGCTTCTTCTACCGTCGGCAACGGTAGGCGCGACAATCCACCAGCATTCCCATGCTGTTTAGTTCCTTTGTACTCGATGTCATATTGGTGTGCCCCTAGGAAAAGGGACCACCTCTGTAGCCGTTGTGCTGTCATTATCGGGACGCCCTTCTTAGGGTTGAAAATGGAGACGAGGTTGATGATCAGTTAGTAGAGTAAATTTCTGTCCGTGCAGGTAGTGATTGAACTTCTTCACCCCCCACACCAGGCTGAGGGCCTCTCTGTCAATCTGGGCATAGTTACGCTCGGCTGCAGTTAACGAGCGTGACGCAAAAGCTATCGGCCTCTCTGAACCGTCAAGGGATTTATGTGACAGTACCGCTCCAACGCCGTAGGGAGACGCATCACACGCCAGTCTTATCGGTAGTGATGGGTTGTAGTGAGCCAATACTTCTCTTGAAGTGATCAGGCCTTTACACTTCTGAAAGGCCCGCTTACATTCATCGCTCCATTTCCATGCTACTCCAATTTGTAGCACGGCGTTCAGTGGGTGCAGAATTGTGGACAAATTCGGCAAAAACTTATGGTAGTAATTCACCAATCCGAGGAATGACCTCAGTTGCGACACATTTTCAGGCGCTGGAGCCTTAACTACCGCTTCAATTTTGTCAGGGGACTTATGTAACCCCTCTTCATCAATCACAGGGCCACAATACGATATTTGTTTCTTAAAAAACTCGCACTTGGGGCGATTGGCTCGTAGCCCATGTCCTCTTAGTCTAGTGAGCACCTGCTCTAGGTTGGCAAGCTGTTCACTGTCATTTTCACCTGTCACTAGGATGTCGTCCAAGTAACACTGAGTCCCCGGAATCCCTTGCAGGACTTGTTCCATCGCTCTTTGCCATATAGCCGGAGCTGATGCTACTCCGAATACCAGTCGATTATACTGGTAAAGACCTTTGTGAGTGTTTATCGTGAGATATTTCCTAGAGGATTCTTCAACCTCCATCTGCAAATATGCGTGCGCTAGGTCAATTTTTGTAAAACATTTCCCTCCAGATAGTGAGGCGAAAATATCTTCTATCCTCGGAAGAGGATACTGTACTGTGTGAAGGACTGGGTTCACAGTCACCTTGAAGTCCCCACAGATGCGAACCTTCCTTGGCTCCTCAGACTTATTGTTTAACGTTTTCTTCATGACAGGAACGATGGGTGTCGCCCACTCGCTCCAGTCTACCTTAGATAACGCGCCTGCATTCTCCAGATTCTCCAGCTCTGCCTCGACGGCTGGGCGAATTCCATACGGTACCGGTCTTGCTTTGAAAAACTTGGGAGTTGCATTCTCTTCTATTTTTATCGAGGCGGTTACGCCTTTAAGAGTGCCCAGTCCTTGTTGAAATACCTCTTTAGCGTTAGCTAAGATTTTTGACAATCGTCCAGGTGTGACGTCGTCATCCTTTTTACCAGCCACAGTCAGTGCCTGAATGGAGTGCCAGTCTAAACTTATCTTTCTGATCCATTCACGTCCCAATAACGGTGGTCCACCATCTTGCAGTATGTACAGATACAATTTCTGTGTTTCCTTGCCGTTGTATTCGACAGGCACCCTTATTTTCCCTCTGGGGTATACTTTCTGCCCCGTATATGTCTTCAAGACAATGGATGTGTCTTTCAAGGGTATGTGTGAGAATAGCTGCTCGTAGTCTTGTCGATTCATGATGGTCAGGGCTGATCCTGTATCCAATTCCATTTTGACTTGGGACCCTGCTATCGTGAGGGTGACCCAAATGGTTCGGTGATCCTCTTTTGCGACTACATTGTGTAGTTTGAGACGGCTTAGTCTCTTGTTCCCGGATTCACTATCGCTCTTCTGGTCCTCGGAACTACGGTCCGTCATCTTTTGTACTTTCCTGTACTTTTCCTTAGTAGTCTTTTTGTTGTCGTTAGTCTTCTTCCCGGACCTGCAAACTCGTGCAATGTGTCCCATCTTTCCGCATTGTCTGCATGTTTTGTCCTTGAACCAGCAGCCCTTCTGGTCATGGGTTGTTCTGCCGCAGCGATAACATTTTTCAAATCCCCGTGTCATTTCATGGGTGCCGTATTCCTGTGGCTTTTGCTGTATTTCCGCAGCTCCCCTTGCTGCTGCTTCGTACGATACTGCCACGCTGAAAGCCTTATCTAGCGTCAGCTCTTTCTCTGAGAGTAACCTCTTCTGGGTTCCTTCACTCAGGAGTCCACAGACAAATTTGTCCTGTAGGGTATCTGCCAGTCCTGCTCCGAACTGACAGTGCTTTGATAGCTTGCGTAGTTCCGTAAGGTCATCAGCATTGCTCTCATCTTTATGCTGATTTCTCTTGTGGAATTTAAATCTTTCTGCTATCAGCAGCGGTGTAGGATTTAGGTGTTCCTGTAGGATATCAACAATTTCGTTAAAACTCTTCGCCATCGGTTTGACTGGAGTGATCAGGTTCCGCAATAGGCCATACGTTCTTGCGCCCATTAAGTTTAGCAGTACCGATGCCTTTTTCTCATCGGCTACTTCATTTGCCTTGCAATATACTTCGACTCTTTCCACATATGTGGTCCAGTCTTCTGTTTCATTATCGAAGGCAGTGATATTGCCAGTCTTCAGCATCTTGGAGATCTAAGATGGTGCCTCCCGCGCTTTGCCTTCTTCCCCGATTGAACAAAATGGCGCCTCCCGCACTTTGCCTTCTTCCCCACTGGATTAAGATGGCGCCTCCCGCGCTTTTTGTCTTTTCCGCTGCTGCCAGTGCTGTTGCTGGCGTTTTTATGCCTTGATAGCGACGCCCTATGGTCTTCCCGCGCTTCCCCCCCCCCCCCCCGCGCTGCTGCCAAAGCCGCTCTCCGCGGTCCCCGTGGAAAACTGCAGCTCCTCGCGGCTTTCTGCGCTTCTAACTTTTTTTTCCTTTATTTTAATTACTGTTCCCGTCGTCAGAGCAGACCCTATGGGACACTTTCCTCCCTCTTCTCGGGTCTGTATGCTGCCCGGCTTCGTAGCACCGGCCGCGCCGTGTGTGCTCCACCCTCTTTCTCTCCTCTTCCCGACAACGCTGCTCGGCCCCGTTGAAAAGCCACCTGATCGAGCTCTAGCCCGCCGCAGCCCAGGAAGGATCAGTGTACTACCTGCCACCAGCCCGATTAGCTGGAACACCATAGACTGAAGAACCAAGCCCAGCTCTCGACAGCCTCTCCTGCAAATCTTCGAATTGGATGAATCAGAGGGTGGTTGCCCACGGTCGACGCCCGTTTCCTCTCTGTTTTTTTCCTTTTTCCTTTCTTTTTGGATTTCTTCCTTCTGGCTTCGACCTCCAATAACTTCGTTTCAGGGATGGATCCCCGTGAGGTGGTGCAGAACTGTAGGTAAGTTCGGATCTGTTCGTCGCCAATGTAATGTCCGTGTGTAATTGAGACACGGACTGCAGAAGTTGGTTATAACAGGTGTTTACTGAATGGAGACAAAACTGGAACTACTATACAAAGTTACTACACAGGCTTATATACAGGGGTGGTCACTACTGGTACTGCAGTATACAGGGGCTGCAGAATATAGTTCCTTCTTCAAGGTACATACACTGCAACTGCCTGAAGGAGCTCTGAGCCATACAGACAGCCTCGTTGGATCTCTGGTCTGTGGCGTCTTAGCTTATCTTAACCAGGGCAGTGTTTGGATGTTCCAGCTGGACTCAGCGCCCGGGTTAGGTGGGGCAACAGTGTCAGGCAGGATTCCCATTCTGAAGACCATCCAGTGGAACGTGTGCGTGTGAGGACATCGGGCGAGCACAGGATCGGGCTGCCCTGTCACTCCGCTGCATCAGTCAAATCGCTTGCTGCGTGTCTTTATGAGGACCTATCCTCTGACAGCTCGCCGACACACTCTGCTTTGGCTGACATGTGACGAATGGCAGCAGGGCAGGGTACTGGAGGGCAATAAACAGCCCTGGAACTGTACCTCAGCAAGGAGTCAGCACCATCAGGAGAGATGGGGAGGGCAAGGGAAAAATAAATTGTAACATCCAACCACTGCCCTGGTTGAGATCAGCTAGCCCGAGATAGACCAGAGATCAAACAAGGGACGTTCTTTGTCTGGTCCATATCGCTCAGTGTTACATCAAGCAGTGCCTTCACTGACTAGGCCACCAGGGCAGTGTTTATGATAGACATTCTGCTTCAACCATCCGTCTGTCCATTGAGTATCTGGGAACAAGGTAGGTGCTGCTGATGGTATCAATAACCATCAATCTACCCAAAAAATGAATGGTCTAATTCAAACCCACTGATCGTGTGCAGCATTGTAACCCATCATTAAGAAAGAACTTGCATTTCTATAGCAGCTTTCACATCCTCAGGAAAGCCCAAAGTGTGTCACAGGCAATGAAATACATTTTAGGTGCAGTCACTCTTCATTCTCCCTTTACTATGTGCACTGTTTGATACATCAGAGACAAACAGTCATGTCGACAAAAGGGCAACTAAATCTGCACACATTTAGATCCCACAAATAGCAATGAACGGACAGTTAATTGTTTGTTAATGGTGAGCGAGGAATGTTAGCTACGACACTGGGAGAATTCTCTGTTCTTCTGGGAAAAATGATCTGTGATCTTTAACATCCGTCCGAACAGGAAGACGGCGCCTCGGTTTAACGTCTCATCTGAAAGACGGCACCTCCGACAGTGCAGCGCTCCCTCAGTACTGCACTGGAGGGTCAGCCTAGATTACGTGCTCAAGTATCTGGAGTAGGACTTGAACCCACAACCCTCTGATTCCGAGGCGACAGAGCTACCCACTGATCCAAGGATGAATCATTACTCTGGCACAACCCAATACTCAGAATGTAGAACATCCAGCAGCATTCTGCAAACTGACCTACCCACACATCTCCATGGACTGTAGACAGGCTGTGGTGCTGGGTGACGTTCCATGTCACAGCCTGCAGTTCCTCAAAGTGATCAGGAGATGGCGACAAACTACAACAAATGAAGGGCTCATTCTCCTGTCGACCACATTCTAGACACCACAGGTTCAAAAGAGGTGAAAAAAATCTCTTAACTATCAAACTTATTAAAGGGATAATGGACACCGAAAAGTATTCAGTGAAATGCTTTTTTCCGGTGGATTTTTTGCTCACTGAGGTGAGGGATGTGAGCGCTTGAGGAGCTTTCCCTTTTCAGGCACACAGGAGATAATTTTAACCTGCCTGGCGGGAGAGTGATGGGATGGGATGGGATGGGATTGGCCGCCTGTTTTGAGTTCAATAAAAGCAATCGGGTGGGGCGCAAAACAGGCGGCCAATCCCATCCCATCAGTTTGCTGCCGGCTGGGTTAGGTTATAAATCCCCTTCAGTGCCAGTGCCAGGCACTCCCAGGTCAGGTGGTTGAGGACAGTGAGCTGCAGAGTAAAACTCCTCTCACTCGACTTTGAGGCCTGATGGGCTGGTAATTCTCTTACTAGTGAAATAAAGTCAGCGTTCAGCGTACGGCACGGGGACAGTGGAGGAGGGGGTGATTACCCAGTTGTGAACAAGCACGAGTGTCAGACCCCTAACTCTGTGTGCCGAGCAAGGCACAAATAACAGTCACATCTCCGCCTCTCCGGACCCTGCCTCAGCCCATCAAACCCGAGGCTCTCCTGCAGCTCAGTGCGCTCAGCAAACCTCAGCAGATTATTACAGATGAGGAACCCCAATTAATTCAGAGAGGTCCTAATGACTTATTCTATCATCCAATTATTCCTTCACTGATTCCAGGGATTCCTCCTCCACTACTCTCGCTGGAACTTTGTTCCAAATGTTTAACACTCTTTGTGTGAAGAAGCATTTCCCGATATCTGTCCTAAACCTTTCTCTAACCAGTTTGAACCTGTTTTTTTTAGTTCTATTCCTTTAAGTCCATTTAAAGTAATATTCGGGGTTAACTTTAACTATACTCTTAACAACCTTATACACCTCAAAAAAAAAAAAAAAAAAAAAAAAAAAAAACCCTCTCGGAATCATCCTTTCCCAGGCTGAGAAGTGCAGGTTTCTCCAGTCTCTCCTCATAACTCAGGCCCCTGACACTAGGGATCTATCTTCTTGCTCTTCTTTGCATGGCCTCTGGTGCTTAAACATAAGAACATAAGAAATAGGAGCAGGAGTTGGTCATTCAGCCCCTCGAGCCTGCTCCGCCATTCAATAAGATCCTGGCTGATCTTCTACCTCAACTCCACCTTCCCGCACTATCCCTATATCCCTTGGATGTCTCTCTAGATACAGAGTAAAGCTCCCTCTACACTGTCCCGTCAAACATTCCCAGGGCAGGTATAGCACGGGTTAGATACAGAGTAAAGCTCCCTCTACACTGTCCCATCAAACACTCAGAGCAGGTACAGTACGGGTTAGATACAGAGTAAAGCTCCCTCAGTGGAGTCCTCTCTCTCATCGCACACATCCAATCCACCACGCCGCCTTGTTTTATGCTGGTCATGGCACAGAGCAGGCCCAGGTTAGAATACCAGATTGAAAGGATGCAATGACATATCTGGGATGTGTATTTTTTATGTTGTGTTTTTTCCTTCAGGGAACTCTCTTGCCTCACCCCCATGACAGCTATGATCCAGACCTTTAATGTTGGATGTGTTTGGCCCCATCAATGTGCCTTAACCCTAACTTCAGAAGACCGCCCCTTACATACCAATGTGACAGCTACACTCCCACACCAATTGTCCGGTGGCCTCTCTGAATGAGACTGCCCTTTTAGTGCCAACTGCTGGGGCAGTTTCCGGGACTGGGTGCAGCCTGCTCTTAATGCCTTGTACTTCAGACCCTTACAGCCCATCATTTTGGGCAGGCCCCAGAGATGTTTCTGAATCCCTGTAACATGCTCACTTATGGATTAATATTACACAGATTTACAATTGTTGAACATTTCCTTATAGTCTATGTTAGAATGTGCGTTTCGCTTGGGTTATAGTCTAGGTTAGAATGTGTGTTACAGTTGAGTTATAGTGTGGGTTATAGTCTGGGTTAGAGTGGGTTTCACTTGGGTTATAGTCTGGGTTAGAGTGGGTTTCACTTGGGTTATAGTCTGGGTTAGAGTTGGGTTATAGTCAAGGCTAAAATATGGGAAACAGTTGGATATAGTCTTGATTCAAGTGTGGTTTATAATAAAGTTAAACCTTAACCCAGAATAACTTGTCACATCCATTGCCAAATGCCACACTAACCTACCACTAACCCAACTGTGATGCAAACTTACGATGTAAACTACGGTTACACTAACGAAGACCTTTCAAATGTATGGTTTACAACAGGATTAGGATTGGGTTATAGTCTGGGTCTGAGTGTGGGTTACAGTAGAATTAAGAGGTCAGCTATATGGGCTGTGGGCACATATAAGGAAATTGGCCCTAATGGTTGGGTTACAGTTGGACTCCAGTCTGAGTTGGTGAATAATGTATCAGAAATTCTCTTCTGAAGGGTAATGCATGTTGGATTTAAGTCCCTCTTGTTAAACTTCAATGTTAAATCAATCAATACACCAGAACTTAATCTGCGTGAAGAAAACGCCATGCACTAAGCTGCAGCTGGCCTGGTTTGACTGGTCACGTAGTCTGTCATTACCAAACTGCACACCTGCAGCCACACACTGAGAGGAATCTACAGAAGACAGCCACTGAACAGATCAAATCTTCACTTCAATTTTAATTTTATTTGAATTCAATTTCATCTTCAGTCAAAATACCCTGGTAACCTTTTCAAATGGCAATCATTCATACTGCTAATAACTAAGCTCCAGTTTGATCTGTTTCATATAATATTAAAAATAACATTCTGACAGAATCAAATATCGCATTTTTTGGGGGGGGGGGGGAAGTGGGAGGGGAGGCAGAGAGAGAGATCAGTAAAATGAATCCCATAAATCCTTTACCACCACACTAATCCAGCCTTTTACAGAGAATGACATAGAATGTACAGCGCAGAAACAGGCCATTCGGCCCAACTGGTCTACGCTGGTATTTATGCTCCACACGCGCCTCCTTCCACCCTACTTCATCTCGCCCTATCAGCATATCCTTCTATTCCTTTCTCTCTCATGTACTTACCTAGCTTCCCCTGAAATGCATCTATGCGATTTGCCTTAACCACTCCCTGTGGTAGCGAGTTCCACATTCTCACCACTTCCTGGGTAAAGAAGTTCCTCATGAATTCCTTATCTTATATTTATGGCCCCTAGTTTTGGACCCCCCACCGCACCCCCACAAGTGGAGACATCTTCTCTACCTCTACCCCATCAAACCCCCTCTATCAGGTCACCTCTCAGTCTTCTCTTTTCTAGAGAAAAAGAGCCCCAGCCTATCCAGTCTCTCTCAATAGTCCTTTTGAGGCAGCATAGACCCCTTCACACAAAGGAGGAACAGTCCAGGCTGTGAAGCGAGTTTCTGTGGATTTAATCCAGCATTATGATCCGTTTGCACACTGAATGACTGTGGCTAGTTGCTCGATCACAGCACCATTCTCCGAAAAACTCTGCACCTTGCATCTTGGGCCAGGACACGGCATCCTAATTGGCGCATCTGTCAATCAAACTGTAATCTGCAGAGACGTGCAAGTGTGCTTAAAATTCCCTCCACACATGCAGAGAAGACAATATCCATCCTGCTTTACTCTCACAGAGTCTATTCTTGGAGTGGGCAGAAAGCATTTACACAGATCTTACTGAAAGGAGCCGTAGCCCAGAACACATGCCCAGCCAGACCCTGAAGGAAATGCTGGCACCATTATCATTCACACTCGTACCCATTTCCTCAGCAAATGCTTAAATCATAATTTTTTACATGAAAATGATGTTACTGTAATGAGTTCAGTTGCTTGGTGCCTTAATTCTGAGTAGGGTTCATTGAGTGTGTTACTGTCGAGTTACTGTAAGTAAAAAGATTTCTTTCTCTAGGACTTGGATGTTCTCTAATTTCTTAATGTTTTATCTGTGCTTCCAAGTCCCTGTGAGGCTGTAATAAATCCCTTTTTATCTGAGAGTTCGGAAGCTATGTATCTTACATTAAGGTTTCAACCCTGTCTGAGGTCACAAGAAAGCATGGAATGAGGGAGAAAATGATCTCGACACCACCCACTGAAGCTCCTGGGGAAGCTCGGCATAAATTATCCCTGATTCACAAAGAAAATCAAGTAAAACACCACAATATTCAAGCATGCTCAGAGTGCAGGAGTTAATGATCCCAGCCCCAGCCGCTGGTGCGGAGGATCAGACCCACTGCTCTGTGGGAAAACGGATGCTGCCTACACGGCCTGATATACCTATCAATTCGTCCAATAAAAAGCGACGAGTTAGGAACGTAACTAAAGGTTTTTATTGACTAAATAACAGAGCCCACCCTCGTGGGTGATCGGGTCCAACAAGGAGGAATACCAGCCAGTCGACTACCTTTATACCTGGGCAGGTAGGTGGAGCCATGGGCGGAGTCGGAGGTGGTCAGCCCAGGTATAACAGCGCGACAAGAGGCGACCTCGTATAGTGATACAACAGTGAGAACAGTGATAACAATACAACAGTGATAACTATAGTGTAACGATAGTGAACGATAAAAGTGGTTTACCACATTCACCCCTTGTTTAGATTTGAGTCCGGCGGGGTGAAGTGTACTACCAGTTCTGGTATGTCAGTCTGTCCGGAGGCCTCGTAAGCCTCTCCGATCGTCGCAGCGGCGGTGCTGCATTATCCGGTGTTAATGCTGGTGTCTGCGTGGTCGGCGAAGGCTCGTGGGGTTCCGGCATGCCGTCTACCTGGGCTGGAATTGGGGGGGTGGTGGGGGGGTGGTAAAGGTGGTGTCTCCGGAGTGCCCGAGGGTGCGAGGTCTCGTAAGGAGACAGTGTCCTCCCGCCCGTCTGGGTAAGCCACGTAGGCGTACTGGGGGTTGGCGTGCAGGAGGTTCACCCTCTCGACCAGGGGGTCCGTTTTATGGGCCCTCACGTGCTTTCGCAGCAAGACGGGCCCCGGAGAGGTCAGCCAGGTTGGTAGAGTGGTTCCCGTAGTCGACTTCTTGGGGAAAACAAACATTCGTTCATGGGGGGTGGCGTTAACGGCAGTGCAAAGTAGTGACCGGATGGAGTGCAGCGCTGTCGGGAGGACTTCCTGCCAGCGGGAGGTTGGGAGGCCCTTAGACTTTAAGGCTAAGAGGACGGCCTTCCATACCGTCGCGTTCTCTCTTTCCACCTGGCCGTTCCCTCGGGGGTTGTAGCTGGTGGTCCTACTTGCTGCAATACCTCTCGCTAGTAGGAACTGACGGAGTTCCTCGCTCATGAAGGAGGAGCCCCGGTCACTATGTATATAGTTCGGGAACCCGAACAAGGCGAAGAGGTCATTCAGGCACTTGATGACCGTGGTACTGGTCATGTCTGGGCAGGGGAAGGCAAAAGGGAAACGGGAGTACTCATCAACGATGTTGAGGAAGTACACATTGCGGTCAGATGACGGTAGAGGCCCCTTAAAGTCGATGCTCAGGCGCTCGAAGGGGCGGGTGGCCTTGATCAGGCTTGCTCTGTCCGGCCTATAGAAGTGTGGTTTGCACTCGGCACAGGTCTGGCAGTTCCTGGTCATGGTCCTGACCTCCTCGATGGAGTAGGTCAGGTTGCGGGCCTTAATGAAATGGTAAAGTCTGGTGACCCCGGGGTGGCAGAGGTCATTGTGGAGGGTCTGAAGTCTATCAATATGCGCGCTGGCGCATGTAATTCGTGAAAGAGCATCAGGGGGTTCGTTCAGCTTACCTGGCTGGTACAAGATATCATAATCGTAGGTGGATAGCTCGATTCTCCACCTCAAGATCTTGTCATTCTTGATTTTGCCCCTCAGCTTGTTATTAAACATGAAAGCAACCGAACGTTGGTCGGTGAGGAGGGTAAATCGTTTGCCTGCCAGGTAATGCCTCCAGCGCCGTACCGCCTCCACAATTGCCTGGGCTTCCTTCTCGACCGACGAGTGTCGGATCTCGGGGCCCTGTAGGGTCCTTGAGAAGAAGGCCACCGGCCTCCCCTCCTGGTTAAGGGTAGCGGCTAGGGCGAAGTCGGATGCATCGCTCTCCACTTGGAAGGGGATGGACTCATCCACTGCGTGCATTGTGGCCTTGGCTATGTCTCCCTTGATGAGGGAGAAGGCCGCGCACGCTCCCTCCGTGAGGGGGAAGGATGTGGACTTCATGAGGGGTCTGGCTTTGTCCGCATAATTGGGCACCCATTGGGCATAGTAGGCGAAGAGCCCCAGGGTTCTCTTAAGTGCCTTAGGGCAGTGGGGGAGGGGTAGCTCCATGAGGGGGCGCATTCTTTCGGGGTCGGGGCTGATGAGTCCGTTCTCTACTACACAGCCAAGGATGGCAAGGCGCGAGGTGTTAAACACACATTTCTCCTTATTGTAGGTGAGGTTCAGCCGTTGGGCCATACGGAGGAATTTCTCCAGATTCACGTCATGGTCCTGCCGGTCGCGGCCGCAGATGGTGACGTTATCTAGATAGGGGAATGTGGCCTGCAGTCCGTTCTGGTCAACCATCCGGTCCATCTCCCTTTGGAAGACCGAGACCCCGTTGGTGACACCGAAAGGGACCCTAAGGAAGTGGTATAGGCGCCCATTCGCCTCGAAGGCGGTGTACTGGCGGTCCTCGGGGTGGATAGGGAGTTGGTGGTCGGCCGACTTAAGGTCGATGGTCGAGAATACGCGGTATTGTGCAATCTGATTGACCATGTCAGATATGCGGGGAAGGGGGTATGCGTCCAGCTGGGTGTATCTGTTTATGGTCTGGCTGTAGTCGATGACCAGGCGATTTTTAGCACCGGTCTTAACGACCACGACCTGGGCACGCCAGGGGCTGTTGCTCCCCTCGATAATGCCCTCTTTCAGGAGGCGCCGCACCTCCGAGCTAATGAAGGCTCTGTCCCCAGCGCTGTACCGCCTGCTCTTGGTAGCGATGGGTTTGCAGTCGGGGGTGAGGTTAGCGAACAGGGAAGGTGGCGGCACCTTGAGGGTGGATAGGCTGCAGGTGTTACGCGGTGGGCGGTTTAACATTCGCTGGTTGTCGACTGTGAGTGGGGGGAGGGGTCCACCGTATGCTAGGGTTACACTTTGGAGGTGGGATTGGAAGTCCAGCCCTAGTAGGACGGCAGCGCAGAGCTGGGGGAGGACGAGGAGTTTAAAATTTTTATACTCCGTACCCTTAACCGACAACGTCACAACACAGTAGCCGCTAATGTCCGTGGCGTGGGACCTCGATGCCATCGAGATTCGGTTGCGCGTTGGCAGGACAGGGAGGGAGTAGTGGCTCACCGTGTCTGGGTGGATGAAGCTCTCCGTGCTTCCGCTGTCGAACAGGCAGGTCGTGGCGTGGCCGTTTACTTTGATGTCCATCATCGACTTGGACAGGTGGTGTGGGCGGGCTTGATCCAGAGTGACGGAGGCTAGTGTGTAGGTAAGCGAGTCGTTGTCGTCTGCGGGCGAGGCGGTCGTCGGGTCCGGAGGCCCGGTGGCAGTCGGGCGTGGTGGGTAAAATGGCGTCTCCCACGAGGTAGGACAAAATGGCGGAGAAGATGGCTGCTCCCATAACTCACATGAGGCACTATTGGGGTCGGTTGCCTTGATCAAAGATGGCCGCCCCCATGACTCACGTGTGGGGATGCTGGCCTCAGTTGCCTTGAAAGAAGATGGCCGCCCCCACAGTTCGCATGAGGCACTGCTGGCCTCTGAAGATCCGCTCCTGCAGGCCTTAGAGAAGTGGCCTTTCTTCCTGCGGGTTGAGCAGGTAGAGTTCCTGGCTGGGCAGCGCGACCTCGGGTGCTTCTCCTGGCCGCAAAAGAAGCAGCCGGCGGCCCGATCGCGGGTGCCCGATGTCGGAGCCAGTACCGGGGGTGGCGGTCCGGGACGCCGACGCTGAGGTAGGTCCCGGGGGCGGCGCTGCGAAGGGTATTGCGGTAGGGGTCGGGCCCGAGTCCCAGGGTCGCGAGCAGTACCTGGAAAACGCCTCCTGGTCCTGATGGGCCACCTCTAGGGAGAGAGCAAGGGCTTCAGCTTTGTCCAGGTCGAGGTCTTTAGCTTCAAGCAGTCTTTGCCGTGAGTGGTCGGACCGTAGGCCTTTCACAAAGGCATCGCGGATATTATCTTCCGTATTTTCAACAGCCGTCACCGCTTTAAAGTCACAGTTCCTGCCGAGTGCTCTTAGCGCCCGTAAAAATTCAGCTACAGACTCTCCTGGCTGTTGCGGGCGGGATCTTAGGAGGTGCCTGGTGTACATGTAATTTACCGGGCTCCGGTACTGCTGTTTCAGTAGTTTGATAGCGGCCTCGTATGTAGTCGTGTCCTGGATGAGTGCGTATACTCTCGGGCTCGCTTGGGCGTTCAGAACTCTTAGTTTGGATCTCTGAGGGACGCCGGATTCTTCCAGGTAGGATTCGAAGCAGCCCAGCCAGTGTTTGAAGTCGAGGGCTGAGTTTGCTGCCTGTGGGTTTAGGTCCAGGTACGGTGGTTTGAGGGCTTGCAGCCAAGCCGGCTGGTGTAGCCCGGTGTCTGAAAGCTGCTGTGGCTGTGCTTCTGGGAGGGCTTCTGGCTGGCCAGTAGTAGACATCTTTAAAATTTAGTCAATAAAATTGATATACCTATCAATTCGTCCAATAAAAAGCGACGAGTTAGGAACGTAACTAAAGGTTTTTATTGACTAAATAACAGAGCCCACCCTCGTGGGTGATCGGGTCCAACAAGGAGGAATACCAGCCAGTCGACTACCTTTATACCTGGGCAGGTAGGTGGAGCCATGGGCGGAGTCAGAGGTGGTCAGCCCAGGTATAACAGCGCGACAAGAGGCGACCTCGTATAGTGATACAACAGTGAGAACAGTGATAACAATACAACAGTGATAACTATAGTGTAACGATAGTGAACGATAAAAGTGGTTTACCACACGGCCCTCTGCAGTTGTTTATTTTAAATCGGTCTCCTCTGGTTCTGTGCCCACAATCTGAGACAAACGAGCTGCTCACCTCCACTTCACTTCTGCCTCTTCGCATTTCAACAACCTGGACCATGTACCCTCCTCAATTTTCTTATGCCCCATGAAAATAAATTCAGCTCAGCAATATCTGTAGCTCTTTTTCTGTTAATTCTTATACCATTGTTCCTCTTCTCTAAACTCTCTCAATACATCAGTATCCTTCCTGAAGTTAAGGTGCCCACAATTATATGCAGAATTGCCAATGTGCCCTCATCGACGATCTATGTAAAGTTAGATTGACTTCTTTAGATGCATAGGGCTGGCATTGTCCACCTAAAATTAGGAAAATGGGGCAAAGGGGCCTACTGCTGGTCCATGCCCCTAAAAATGATCCTTCCCCTCAGCAGGGAACATGGTGACTTACCCCTTGACCATCCTGCTGCATTTAAATGACAATCGGGGTGGGGGGCTCATTTTTCTGCCTCCCGGTTGAAGTACCTCCGACCCCAGGTTCCGGCAGGAAAGGAGTGGCGGTACATGTAGGTGGGGGGAGGCAGGGTTGTAGGGCAGTTATAGGAAGCCTCCTGATGAGACCTGTTGGAGGGAGAGTGCCTGGGAGTGGCCACCTCTCCCCCTCTTGTGCCCTACACCTGAAGCAAAATCCAATCATAGAAACTTACAGCACAGAAGGAGGCCATTCGACCCGTCGTGCCTGTGCTGGCTCTTTGAAAGAGCCGTCGTGCTCAGTTCCACATCCCCGCTTTTTGTCCATAACCCTGTGAGTTCCTTTATCCTCAAGTACCTGTCCGACTCCCTTTTAAAATAATTTATGGGATCAGCTTCCACCACCTCTTCAGGTAGGGCGTTCCAGATCCCGACAACTCTGAGTGAAAAAAATTCTCCCAATGATTTTAAATCTATGACCTTTGGTTAGTGACCCACTCGCCAGAGGGAACAGCCTTTCTCTATCTATTCTACCAAAACCTCTCATCATCTTGAAAACCTCTGTTAGGTCAACTCTTAACCTTCTCTGTTCCAAGGAGAACAGTCCTAACTTTTCCAACCTCTCCTCATAACTGAAGTCTCTCATCCCTGGTAACATCCTGGTAAACCTCCTCTGTACCGTTTCTGTGGCCTGTACATCTTTCCTGAAGTGTGGTGCCCAGAATTGCCCATAATACACCAGTTGAGGCCTAACCTGTGATTCATAAAGTTCGAGCAGGATCTCTTTGCTTTTATAGTCTATGCCTCTATTTATAAATCCAAGTAGCCCACATTATCTTTTAACCACCCTATCAATTTGCCCTGCCACCTTTAAGGATTTGTTTATATGGACACCAAGGTCTCTCTGCTCATTTACACTTTTCAAATCGTGCCATTTATAGTTCACTGTCTTTCCATATTAGTCCTCCCAAAGTACACTTCTCCACCTTGAACTCTATCTGCCATGCTTCTAAGAACATAAGAAATAGGAGCAGGAGGAGGCCATATGGCCCCTCGAGCCTGCTCCGCCATTCAATAAGACCATGGCTGATCATCGACCTCAACCCCACTTTCCCGCCTGATCCCCGAATCCCTTGATTCCCTTAGGAGTCCAAAAGTCTATCGATCTTAGCCTTGAATATACTCAACTCCTGAGCATCCACAGCCCTCTGGAGTAAAGAATTCCAAGATTCACAGCTCTCTGAGTGAAGAAATTTCTCCTCATCTCAGTCCTAGATGGCCGACCCCCGACTTTTCAATATTACTGAGCCCGCTGCTTAGTGTCGTCATTCCTACTGTCCGCTTGTTGCCACATCCTGATTTTTTAAATATTTGTAATATATGAATTTTTTGACAGGTCATGGGTCACAGACATTTCTGCTACTTCCAATCTTTTCGGAGTTTGATATCGGGTCTTTTTTTCTCCAGTATGAGGCTTGGCCATTCCTGCAGGTGCACCTGCTATAGAATGATGGCTTGAACAATGTAAATAGAATATAGATATGGTCTACCGTACTTCATTTTTCCAATGAGTAAAGAGCACTAACTGCATCATGGAACACCGGAGTGATTTTATTGGTTTGGCTAACACAGGTGCTAAATGCAACGTAAAACGTTCCTTTTGCTCCACCCCAGCACTGAGTGTTAACTGCAACCTCAAAAATCACCCACCACCTGCACCACTTCCATGTCATATAAGAGCCATCCTTGTGGTCTCTTTCTCTAAAATTGCCACTTCGGTATCCATTCGGGCCAGATTGTGGGCAGTTTTGTGCTGTGGGATAATTCCCACTAGAAAAGTGTCTAGAATTTATTTCAGCTGACATCTACTCCCCTGCCACTCATCCATCCATCCGACAGGAGACTTGCATCCCATCAGTCTGGGCAGGATTCAAACTCAAGAACACACCGCGCCCCCGCCCCCCCAATCCTGCGTAATGCTGATCTTTAGTCGGCAGCGTGTTGGCAGTTTATTTACACAGTCCAGCATGCTGAAGAAAGGAAAGAATGTCATTTTACCTGTGCACTTCTCCACTCTGGGCCGTCTCTGAACGGTGGTCTGAACTGTACAGTCATGAATATGTGCAGCGCAGTTGCTGTGTGAGATTATTGAAGAGCACAAGGCACACGACTAGGGTTTCAGCTCCCATTGTGTCAGCAGCACACCAGATATTTGGGATCATTTTTCACTTTGAGATAAAACAAAAATGTATTATAAAAACCCGATGAACTCTATCAGCACCTGGAGACAAAAACTATTTTTTGCTTGGACGGAACTGCTGTGCGGTGCCAAGAGTTGAAGGGAGCGACAATTCCCCATTCAATTTGCGCATCCTTAAATCGAGATTTGTACAAACATTTCCTGGTGTTCATGCTCTGACGTGCTACATTTCTAGTGATTTTGCTCATTCAATTTGCACCATCTTCGCCGTGTCATTTTGGCTCAGTGGGTCGCACTCTCGAGTCAGAGTGCGTTCAAGCTCCACTCCAAAAACATGAGCTTAAAATCTAGGCTGACACTTCAGTACAGCACTGAGGGAGTGCTGCACTGTCGGATGTGCCGTCTTTCCGATGAGACGTTAAACCGAGGCCCCGTCTGCCCTCTCAGGTGGATGGATGTAAAAGATCCCATGGCACTATTCAAAGAAGAACCAGGGATTTCTCCCTATGTTCTGGTCAATATTTATCCCTCAACCAACATTCACTAAAACAGATGATCTGGTTATTATCACATTGCTGTTTGTGGGACCTTGCTGTGTGCAAGTTGTCTGCCGCAGTCTATGTTTCAAAAGTACTTAATTGGCTGTAAAGGCTAAGGGAAGTCCTGAGGTTGTGAATGGTGCAATACAAATGCAAGTTCCTTCTTTCTTTCATTTACCTCCAGGCATTAACTCCAGGCTGAGCCAGGAGTTGACTTGCTGAGGTCTGATGGCCACCATACTTTTAGGAAGCCAGGAAAAAACACTGAAAAATCTGGTCTATGAGCTTCCCCGTTTCTATAAAAGCCGAATGGTACGTATCAGAGCTGGAAGAACACCAAAGGATTGAGCCTCTTCCTTGAGGACTCACTCCATCCTACTCTCTCAATGACCCAGTCCCCTTCCATCAGCCACCCAAACCCACAGGACACTTCAAGCCACCTCTGCTGTTGATGTCTGGTGCCCACTCTTGATGACCCGTTCAACCCACAGCTGTCCATCAAGGAAAGACCTCCACACTTCTAGTGTGCCATAGTTGTGCTTAACTGTACAACAACCTTCTACAAATCTGACTCCATGTATTATGAATGCCATGTGACCTAATACATACCAGCACTTAACCAGATATGTAAACTTTACGAAATAAGAACAGAAAATGCTGGAAATACTCAGTAGGTCAGAAGTGTTCTGACGAAAGGTCATCGAGCTGAAACGTTAACTCTGTTTCTCTCTCCACAGATGCTGCCTGGACCTGCTGAGTATTTCCAGCATTTTCTGTTTTTATTTCAGATTTCTAGCATCCACAGTATTTGGCTTTTGTAAACTTTACGAATGACCAACCTCTACAGCCGGCACCATCCTGGTTTCAGCCTGGTATGGTGCGAGCCGCCCTAGGTGATTAAACCACTCGTTCACTGATATTAAGCACCACATAGTTGCTGGCTCCAAAATGTGCCTCTCTCATGTCACGGCGAGCACTGTCCCATGTGTGGGGGAAATGCGAACGTATTCTCTGGGAGACAGATGCCATTTATGCAGCTGCTGCCCTACTTGAGTTGGCAGATAAATGAATACCAGTCCACACAGCTTCTCCTGCTCGGAAATGCTGGCTCCCGCGTACAGGAGACACGTGCAGGCATTCAGCTGTTACTGAGCCGTATGCGAGTGAAATGCCAATGTTCACCTGGTATGTAGGGAAATGTGGCGAGGTTGGTACCGAGCCATAGACTGGAAAAAACAAAAACTTGCACTTCTTTACCTCCTTATCTCGCCTCTTAGAAATGTCTCAAAACATCTCCCATACACTTACTTTAAAAGGACATCGACAGTTGTTATGTCGGCCAACACTTTGTCCACTGCAAGATTCTATAAACAGCAGTCCAACGAATAACCGCTTAACCTGTTTTTAGTGGCGTTGGTTGAGGAATAAATATTTGCCAAGGCACCAGGAGAACTCCCCTGCTCTTCTTCAAATAATGCCATGGGATCTTCAACACCCACCTGAATCAGCAGGACAGGTTTACCATCTCAGTTGAAGGATGGTATCTCCTTTAGTACTGTACTGGAGTGTCCGCTTACAATTATGATGCTAGTTTTTAACCAGGCATGTACTGTACATGAGAAAGGTTGACACTGAGCAATTTGGTCCCAGACGTGAGTGAATGCCCAGCTTTTACCCAGCATTTACTGTCCATGTAGTGACTACCGCACCAGTAATCTAGAGGCCTGGACTAATAATCCAGAGAATGTGAATTCATAGCAGGTTGAGAATTTGATTTCTGTTTTAAAAATTTGGAAATAAAAAGTAGCTGGGATTAGTAAAAGTGACCATGAAGCTGTCGGATTGTTGTAAAAAAAACAGTTGGTTCACTGATGTCCCTTAGGGAAGGAAATCTGCTGTCCTAACGCGGTCTGGCCCATATGTGGCTGCAGTCCCACACCAACATGGTTGACTCTTAACTGCCCTGTAAGTGGCCTAGCGAGCCACTCAGTTGCATCAAACCGCTACCAGTGGCTTTCTGGCAGCCCACTTCTCAGGGCAACGAGGGATGGGCAATAAATGCCAGCCTCGCCAGGGATGCCCAAATCCTGAGAATTAAATTTAAAAAACGAACCATTCACCAAGCTTTACCTGTCCTGTACAGAGAATGAGCTGTCAGCCTTAACCTAGTTTGCACTGAATACACACATAGTACCAGATGAGAATCAGCTGCCAACCTTTACCTGGAGTATACTGGAAAGAGCAGACAGCACCTCATGGCAGAACACACATTTGTAACGCACCGCGGCTCATCTGCCACTGTGCATACGCTCTGAGTAATGTTTTTTTAAAATCAGATTTGTCCAATTCGAAGCACGTGCTATTACTGCTGCGGAGAGCTCTGCCTTCATGTTGCCCGCAGGTTAAAATTGAGCTCCCGGCATATAGTGGAACCAAACTGCTTTGAAAAGAGATGGTCAGACACAGTGTCACAGCAGCTCTACATCAGGCATGGAATTAGACCACTGCTTTATCTGTTTGTTTTCAGACATTGGATGTGGGGATTATTCTCTGTGCAATTGACCCATCCTGGGGAGGAAGGGGGGGGGGTGCTCAGAAGCCCCCTGCTAATGTGATTTGTATTCAATGTTTCTGAACAGCCATTTGGAATGATAGAACTGAGAGTGCACAGACTCCAATATTAACAATCAGTATTAAAATGCACAGCTGCCAGTTGTATATCAATAAGTCATTCGTTGAAATCACTGAGTTAGTAATAAAAAATATAATAAAGTGGAGCTTCTACTTGGACTAAACTACTTACTCCTTAAAAATAAGGGCGCACTAGGAGGGCTGGGCGGTGAACTCGATCTGAATACTGACCTTTCACCTCCAGGTTCTCCAGCTCAAACTCATGAGTGAAAGTTTCATCACTCTGTTGGTTAGAAAGATGTAAGTGAAGCGAGTTGGACAGTGGCTGTTCACTTTCTACTGGACAAGGGCCCACAGCACAGGACCTCCCAGCATTCAGCAGCAATTGGCAAACGCACCGAGAGACCACAGGGCGGCTGGTGTGGGAGACAAAAATGTCACACTGGTGAAGCAGGCTAGGGTCCTCGTACATCTTTGGGACAGTGTAGAGGGACCTTGACTCTGAATTTAACTCCTGCTGTACCTGATCAAGGAGTGCTTGATGCAATAGCACAGACGGGCCTACAATCTGCATCTAATGGGGCAGTATCTACGGTAATGTGGAAAAACGTTCCCTTTCCAATCACTGACAACCCTCTCCTTTGGAAGCACAAAAATTCATTCTTGAAAAGAAAAATTATCTGTGGCTATGCACATTTCAAAAAGACTTGCATTTATATAGCGTCTTTCACGACCTCAGGACGTTCCAAACTGCTTTACAGCCAATGAAGTAAGTGTGTTTACTGTTGTAATGTAAGAAATGTAGCAGGCAACTTGAGCACGCCAAGCTCCCACAAAAAGCAGTGAGATAAGGAACCAGATAATCTGTTTTAGGGTTGTTAGTTGAGAGATAAATATTAGCCAGGACTCCGGGGAGAATTCCTCTGCTCTTCTTCGAAATAGTACCATAGGGCTTTTTATGTCCATCTGAGAGGGCAGATGGGGCCTTGATTTAACGTCTCATCCGAAAGAGCAGCACTCCCTCAGTACTACACTGGAGTGGGACTTGAACCCATGACCGTCTGACTCAGAGGCGAGAGTGCCCCCCACTGAGCCACGGCAGACACCGTAACATTAAGCTTACAGTCCAAACAAATTATAATGATTGTAGATTTTCTTTGCATTTCCCAACATGAAGGAGACAGATTAGTGGAGAGCGAGGGTTTAAGAAGGGATGAGACACACAATGCTCTCCTCAGAGAGAATTCTTATTCACAAAGATAAAAGCAGGAGGATGATGTGGCCAACAGATTGCAGTACAGTGAATGTAGCTGGTGATGTAGCCTTTGCTGTTCAATGAGGAAGCCCAGTATTCTGGAGCCGAATGGGGGACCCTGCAGACTGGATCTCGTGTTCTCTTTTGGAGCATTATTAATGACATTTTTGAAAATATGGCACTCTGTTCTAAGCAGGTGTTACTTGTTTATTTTTTGAGCTTGGATGAATCTAGTGTTCATCAAGGTAAAGGATGTTAGTGCTGGGGAACAGAACCTCCATTTGCATTCTTGTAACCCAGTGACATCATCAAGTTCTCTCAGGTCAAGTATCAACCGAGTAATTACAGGCAAGTCAACCTAACTCGGTGGTGGGAAAATTATTGGAAAAAATTCTGAGGGACAGGATAAATCTTCATTTAGAAAGACACAGATTAATCAGGGACAGTCAGCATAGATTTGTTAATATTTGTTAATATTCAGGAAGGACAGGCAAAAAGGAAAAGGAGGTGGGGTAGCATTGCTGGTTAAAGAGGAGATTAACACAATAGTAAGAAAGGATATTAGCTCTGATAATGTGGAATCTGTAAGGGTAGAGCTGAGAAATACCAAGGGGCAGAAAACGTTAGTGGGAGTTGTATACAGACCCCCAGACAGTAATGCTGAGGTTGGGGATGGCATTAAACGGGAAATTAGAGATGCGTGCAATAAGGACACAGCAGTTATCATGGGTGACTTCAATCTACATATAGATTGGGCTAACCAAGTTAGTAACAATACTGTGGAGGAGGAATTCCTAGAGTGTATACGGGATGGTTTCCTGGACCAATATGTCGAGGAACCAACTAGAGATCAGGCCATCTTAGACTGGGTATTATGTAATGAGAAAGGATTAATTAGCAATCTTGTTGTGCGAGGCCCCTTGGGGAGGAGCTATCATAATATGATAGAATTCTTCATTAATTTGGAGAGTGAAGTAGTTGACTCAGAGACTAGGGTCCTGAATTTAAATAAAGGAAATTACGAGGCGCGAGTTGGCTAGGATGGATTGGGGAGCGTTATTTAAAGGGTTGACGGTGGATAGGCAATGGCAAACATTTAAAGATCACATGGATGAACTACAGAATTTATTCATCCCTGTTTGGCATAAAAATAAAACAAAAAAGGTGACTCAACCGTGGCTAACAAGGGAATAAAGGGATAGCATAAGATCCAAGGAGAGGACATATAAATTGGCCAGAAAAAGCAGCAAACCTGAGGATTGGGAGCAGTTTAGGATTTAGCCAAGGAGGACAAAGGGATTAGTTAAGAGGGGGAAAATAGAATATGAGCATAAGCTTGCAGGGAACATAAAACTGACTGTAAAAGCTTTTATAGATATGTGAAGAGAAAAAGATTGGTGAAGTCAAGCATAGGCCCCTTGCAGTCAGAATCAGGGGAATTTATAATGGGGAACAAAGAAATGGCAGACCAATTAAATACATACTTTGGTTCTGTCTTCACAAAGGAGGACACAAATAACCTCCCTGAGATGTCGGGGATCATAGGGTCTAATAAGAGGGAGGAATTGAACAAAATCAGTATTTGTAGGGAAATGGTGTTAGGAAAATTAACGGCATGAAGGCCGATAAATCCCCAGGGTCTGATAATCTACATCCTAGGGTACTTAAGGAAGTGGCCCTAGAAATAGTAGATGCATTGCAGGTCATCTTCCAAAATTCTATAGACTCTGGAACAGTTCCCATGGATTGGAGGGTAGCTAATGTAACCCCACTATTTAAAAATGGTGGTAGAGAGAAAACGGGGAATTACAGACCGGTAAGCCTGACATCGGTAGTGGGGAAAATGCTAGAGTCCATTATAAAAGATGTAATAGCAGAGCACTTGGAATGACAGGATCGGACAAAGTCAACATGGATTTACAAAACGTAAATCATGCTTGACTAATCTACTGGAATTTTTTGAGGATGTAACTGGTAAAATAGATAAGGGAGAACCAGTGGATGTGGTGTATTTGGACTTTCAGAAGGCTTTCGATAAGGTCCCGCATAAGAGATTGGCGTGCAAAGTTAAAGCACATGGGATTGGGGGTAAGGTACTGACTTGGATAGAGAACTGGTTGGCAGACAGGAAGCAAAGAGTTTGAATAAATGGGTCTTTTTCCGAGTGGCAGGCAGTGACTAGTAGGGTACCGCAGGGATCGCTGTTAGGACCCAGCTTTTCACAATATATATTAATGATCTAGACGAGGGAACTAGATGTAATATCTCCAAGTTTGCAGATGACACAAAGCTGGTTGGGCGTGAGTGCTGTGAGGAGGATGCAGAGAAACTCCAGTATGATTTGGACAGGTTGGGTGATTGGACAGATGCTTGGCAGGTGCAGTGTAATGTGGATAAATGCGAGGTTATCCACTTTGGTGGCAAAAACAGGAAGGGAGATTATTATCTGAACAGTAATCGATTGGGAAAAGGGGAAGTGCAACGAGATCTGGGTGTCCTTGTGCACCAGTCGCTGAAGGAAAGCATGCAGGTGCAGCAGGTGGTTAAGAAGGCAAATGGTATGTTGGCCTTCATAGCGAGAGGATTCGAGTACAGGAGCAAGGATGTCTTGCTGCAGTTGTACAGGGCCTTGGTGAGACCACACCTTGAGTATTGTATGCAGTTTTGGTCGCCTTATCTGAGGAAGGATGTTCTTGCCATGGAGGGAGTGCAGCGAAGATTCACCAGACTGATACCTGGGATGGCAGGAATGACATAGGAAGAGAGATTGGGTCGATTAGGCTTATATTCGCTAGAATTTAGAAGAATGAGAGGGGATCTCATTGAAACCTATAAAATTCTAACAGGACTAGACAGACTAGATGCAGGAAGGATGTTCCCGATGGCGGGGGCGACCAGAACCAGAGGTCACAGTCTAAGGATAAGGGGTAAGCCATTTAGTACAGAGATGTGGTGGAATTTCTTCACCCAGAAAGTGGTGAACCTGTGGAATTCTCTACCACAGAAGGCAGTGGAGGCCAATTCATTTAATATATTCAAGAAGGAGTTAGATATATTTCTTAAAGCTAAAGGGATCAAGGGATCTGGGGAGAAAGCAGGGACAGGGTACTGAATTTGGATGATCAGCCATGATCTCATTAAATGGCAGAACAGGCTCAAGGGGCCGAATGGCCTGCTCCTGCTCCTATCTTCTATTTCTCTATGTTAAGGGAAGGTCGTGTCTGACTAACTTGATGGAATTTTTTGAGGAGGTAACAAGGAGGGTCGATGAGGGTAGTGCATTTGATGTTATCAATATGGATTTTAGCAAGGCTTTTGATAACGTCCCACATGGCAGACTGGGTCACAAAAGTAAAAGCCCATGGGATCAAAGGCAAAGTGGCAAGTTGGATCCAAAATTGGCTCAGAGGCAGGAAACAAGGGGTAATGGTCAAAGGATGTTTTTGTGACTGGAAGGCTGTTTCCAGTGGGGTTCCGCAGGGCTCAGTACTGGGTCCTTTGCTTTTTGTGGTATATATCAATGATTTGGACTTGAATGTAGGAAGTATGATTAAGAAGTTTGCAGATGATACAAAAATTGGCCGTGTTGTTGATAATGAAGAAGAAAGCTGCAGACTGCAGGAAAATAGCAATGGACTGGTCAGATGGGCAGAACAGTGGCAAATAGAATTCAATCTGGAGAAGTGTGAGGTAATGTATTTGGGGAGGGCTAACAAGGCAAGGGAATACACTAAAAATGGTAGGACACTGAGAAGTGCAGAAGATCAGAGGGACCTTGGAGTGCATGTCTACAAATCCCTGAAGGTAGCATATGGGATACGTGCCTTTATTAGCCGAGGCATAGAATATGAGAGCAGGGAGGTTATGTTTGAACTGTATAAAACACTAGTTAGGTGGCAGCTAGAATATTGCGTGCAGTTCTGGTCACCACATTACAAGAAGGATGTGATTGCACTAGAGAGGGTGCAGAGGAGATTTACGAGGATGTTGCCTGGGCTGGGAAATTTTAGCTATGAGGAAAGATTGGATAGGCTGGGGTTGTTTTCTTTGGAACAGAGCAGGCTGAGGTGTATAAAATTATGAGGGGCCTAGAGAGTGGATAGGAAGGGTCAATAACCAGGAGGCATAGATTTAAAGTAATTGGTTGGAGGTTTAGAGGGGATTTGAGGCAAAATGTTTTCACCCAGTGGGTGGTGGGGGTCTGGAACTCACTGCCTGAAAGGATGGTAGAGGCAGAGACCCTCATCACATTTAAAAAGTACTTGGATATGCACTTGAAGTGCCATAACCTACAAGGCTACGGACCAAGTGCTGGAAAGTGGGATTAAGGTGGATCTTTGTCGGCCGGCACAGACAGGATGGGCCGAATGGCCTCCTTCTGTGTTGTAAATTTCTATGATTCTATGAATAGACATGCGACTGGATTTGAATCTATGGGAATCTATGCAGAAAAAGTCATGGATGGGATTAGAGCTCTTAAGGCAAATGGGCATGCCCCTGGTGGATTTACCCTAGAGTACTGAAAGAAAAAGGGGGTGGGGGGACAGTATTATGTGAGTCACTGGAGTGTATGATTAACAGCTGATTGAGGTCTGGGATTGTTTCCATGGACAAGAAAGAGGCCCACATATTATTTGAGCTAGATAGGGAGGGAAGAACGAGTGTAAAATACAAAAACAGAGCACTGGATTTTGCCAATGGGGAGCTTTTGGAGGCGGGACTCCCACTTGTCTGGTTTTAGTCCCGCCTCCATCGACTTCTGGCCAACCCATGCTATTTTCCCAGCGGGCTTAGCAGGCCAATTAAGGGAAAGCTGGTTACAGAGAACGTCAGCGTATGACGTTTCATCTGTCAAAAATTTTTGACAGATAAATTGTCATCGTTTGGCAGCTCTGTGAAGCTGTCAAACACTGACATTCTCTGTAGTTTGGTGAGTTCTTGAATTCAAGACTCATCAAACCTCTTTCTTTTGCAGAAATTAGATGGTTGTTGCATTGGAGAATGCAGCAGCCATCTGTCATCTCTGTTGCGGAGGTGCGAGACTCTCCGCATTCCCAACATTTGAAGCCTGCAGGAAGAAATAAAGGTAAGTAAGCATTTTCTAACACTTTCCACTTACCTCACATACTCACCTCTCCACACTTGCACCCATCACTTACCTTCACAGCGCACTTTTGCACCCCGCAGACCCACTACTCACCTCGGTGACCCTGGCGGGGTTCGCAGCCTTTGGGAAGCCCACACTTGTGTGGGTAAAATGAGGCTAATCCTCTTATCTGCCTGTTAACTACCTGTTAACAGGCAGATAAGTGGCTGTAATCCCCTTCCCGCCTCCAAGGAGAAGGGACCCGGCACGGGTCGGCTACCCTCCTCCTGGCAAGATGGCATGGAGGCGGGTTGAGTCGGGTTGGGCACCTGCCCCCAAATTCTGCCATTTTCCCGGCAGTCCTGCCTCCATACCCGCCTCCCCAGGGCTGGCAAGATCGCACCCAAAGAGGTAAGTTCTTTTTGAAGAGAGTCATCTACCTCTGGAATAGATTACCAGAATGTGCAAGTCCCGTTCACCCATCACCCCTGTGCTCGCTGACCTACATTGGCTCCTGGTTAAGCAACGCCTCGAGTTTGAAATTCTCATCCTTGTTTTAAAATCACTCCATGGCCTTGCCCTTCCTTATCTCTGTAACCTCCTCCAGCCCTACAACCCTCCAAGATACCTGCGCCCCTCCAATTCTGGTCTCTTGCGCCTCCCTGATTTTAATCGCTCCACCATTGGCGGCCGTGCCTTCAGTTGCCGAGGCCCTAAGCTCTGGAATTCCCTCCCTAAACCTCGCTGCCTCTCTACTGCTCTTTCCCCTTTAAGACGCTCCTTAAAACCTACCTTGTCATCTGCCCTGATATCTGCTTATGTGGCTCTGTGTCAAATTTGTTTGATAATGCTCCTGTGAAGCACCTTGGGACATTTTACTATGTTAAAGGCGCTATATAAATACAAGTTATTGTTGTTGTTATGGATTCACTGCAGGACTTTAAAAGGAGCTGGACTAGGTCTTAATAGTGAAAGACATCTCGAGTTATCAATGGTAGGTCAGAGGCAGCTATAATTAGTGTTATTAGCAGCCTTCAATTTCTGGAGCTTGCTTGATTGCTTTCAGGTTTTGGAAAGGAAATTCCCAGACTATTTTCCTAATTAACCCAATGTTTTCACTCCCAGATTGCGTGATGGGGAATGGGTTGGTGACTTATGTAGGCAGCATCATACCTGAATGAGACAGATTGGATTGTCCAGTTGGTCCTTTCTCGTTTTCTCGTACAGCACAGCTGAGTGCAGACTGTGGCTCTCTTACTCACCTCCAGCAATATCCCTCGGCACCAACGTCAGGACAGCAACCCCAAACAGCACTGTGACATTTTCTCGATTTCCCACACCAGTCATCTGGTCTTTCTGAGTGAGATTCATACTTTAGTGCCAATTCGAGCTGTGGCCTCACACTGGTAAATGGATTGAGACTGCTCAATCTCATTTCAGGTAGAGTGACAAGAGATTTGAATTCAGGACCTTAAGGTGAAAGGCTGGAGCCTAACCCACTGCACCACCCAGTCATAGAATCATAGAAACTTACAGCACAGAAGGAAGGGGGCCATTCGGCCCATCATGCCCTGTGCTGGCTCTTTGAAAGAGCGGTCATGCTTAGTCCCACATCCCCGCCTGTTGTCTGTAACTCTAAGTTCCTCATTCTCAAGTACCTGTCCGACTCCCTTTTAAAATTATGTATGGAATCAGCTTCCACCACCTTTTCAGGTAAAGCGTTCCAGGTCCCGACAACACTCTGAGTGAAAAAAATTCTCTTCATCTCCCCTCTAGAACTTTTGCCAATGATTTAGAATCTATGATCGCTAGTTATTGACCCACCAGAGGGAATATTTTTTACCTATTTACTCTATCAAAACCTCTCATCATCTTGAAAAACTCTATTAGGCCACCTCTTAGCCTTCTCTGTTCCAGGGAGAACAGTCCTAACTTTTCCAACCTCTCCTCATAACTGAAGTCTCTCATCCCTGGTAACATCCTGGTAAATCTCCTCTGTACCCTTTCTAAGGCCTGTACATCTTTCCTGAAGTGTGGTGCCCAGAATTGTCCACAATACTCCAGCTGAGGCCTAACCAGTGATTTATAAAGTTCTAGCATGCTAGAAAGTTCATACTCTCTGATTAATCATAGCAACTTTAATCCCATATATTGAATATTCCACTGTAGAATATGTGGTCATCTGTTAATGTAAAAACTCTGGCGATGCTGCAATTCTCTTACAGTAGGGTGATCATATTTTCTAAACCGAATCCGGGGACACACAGGGCAGGAGCACAGCCAAATAGCCAGGACAGAAAACCTAGGCTGCGCAGTGTAGTGAGGTTAGCCTTTAATTTAACAGTTGCCCACATACACTACCAATGCAAAACGAATGTACATATAATTACCGCGGATGTGACGTCACACTACTGAAGCGCATTCAGACATAAATAATACAATGGCCCAGAAATTTGGGTCGAGGGCTTCCCGCGGGTGCAAGCCCCCAACCTGCACTTACCTTGCGTGCCAGCCGTTGAGCTGTGGGCCAGCGTGGGATTCCGATCCTGTGCCTCCTCCAACTGCCGGCGCGCAGTGCTTGCGTATCCCAGGGGCGCAGTTAGTTCGATGCATCCCCTGGGATTACATGGGCCATGGAGAGCCAATGGTAGCAGGGAATGTTTCTGTTGTGTTTTGAGTTTTGCTTCAATTAAGTTTGTCCCAGTTCCCGAGTGTTACCTGAAGGGGGTGCTGGGGGGCTCGGTTTTACTTTGTCTTTCACTTTCAGTTTCGGGTTCTGCCATGCAGACAATGTGCTGTAATGTCCACCCATTTACTCAGTAAATAGTAAAAGGTACATTCCGTCTCCTCTATTCATTACTGTTCGGTCAAGATGCAGTACTGGCGGCGAGGCGGCTGTTGAACTCTCTAGAAGGACGGAGATAGACATGCGAACCTACAGCCGTGATATTGGAAATTGCGACGAGCGGGCCACTCAGCTAGCAACATCAATGGCATTTTGATAGTTGGCTAGCTGCGACGTAGACAGCGGACAGAGTATTGTGCAGGCCAGGCAACTACCGTGAGTGTAGCTACCGTAACTCTGGCCGGAGGAGAAAAAGAATTAAAAAAAAAAAAAAAAAATAGAAAAAAGTCCGTGGATCTTAAAGGGACAGTGCACATTAAAACTATGACGACCTTGGGACGTATTGAAGAGTTCTCTGGGGATAAGGACAGTTCATGGGAGGAATACGCAGAAAGACTGGGGTGTTTCTTTGAGGCCAATAATATTGACAAAGAAGAGAAGAAGCGCTCAGTGTTGCTAAGTGTATGAGGAGCTGCTACTTACTCCGTCCTCCGTTCATTGGTGGCTCCTCATAAACCTAGTGAGGTGGATTATGCTGATTTGATTGAGAAGCTGCAGAAACATTTTAACCCAAAACCCTCAGAGATTGTGCAGCGTTTCCATTTTCACAATTGTAAACAACAGCCTGGACAATCTATTTCAAGTTACATTGCTGAGTTGAGGAAACGCTCATTACATTGTAATTTTGCTGACCAGTTAAACAATATGCTCCGTGATCGGGTTGTGTGTGGAGTGCTGGACTCGGTATTGCAGAGACAGCTGTTAGTGGAGAAGGCCCTGACGTTCCGACTGGCCGAGGAGAAGGCTTTAGCAGCAGAGGCTGCATCGATGAACACACGTATGCTCCGTACAGAGGCAGCACCATCTCAGGCCGCCGAGGAGGTGCACAAGACCACACGCAGCTGCTGCTGCGAGAGACATGGAGGCAACTAAAGAGACAGGAAGAAAATGTTTCCGCTGTGGGGCTCTCCATGGTTCCACTACATGCAAATTTGTGTCAGCGGTATGTCATTTCTGTAAGAAAAGAGGACACATAGCTCGTGTCTGCATGAAAAAAGCTCAGGCTGCTGCAGCAGAGCCAACACAAGCATTGCAGACACACACCCTGACACTGGAGGACAACGATGAGTACACAGTGTATACCACGGAAGCTGAGCAGCTACCCCACAGACAGTGGGGATACACGGCAAATGTGATCATGAATGAGGCACCACTCTGCATGGAGGTGGATTCAGGCTCAGCATGTTCGTTGATAAGTGAAGAGACTTACAATAGGCTGTGGCCAAGTGAACCCCCGGCGATGGCTCAGGTCAGTGGCATGCTACGGCAGTGGTCCCAAGCTCAACTCCAGGTGCTGGGTATGATTCATGTGGAAGTTAAGTATCAGGCAGTCAAGGACACACTTCCACTTCATGTGGTGGCGGGGCAGGGCACAAGCCTGCTGGGCAGAGATTGGTTTGAGCCCCTCGGTATTGAAGTGACAGGAGTACACACGGTACAGCGACAGCCCATAATGCCTATGTTGGAGAACTATGAAGAGGTTTTTGGTGAGTTCGGGGCCTGTCGGGGACCGCCAGTCTCAATTGAAGTGGACCCAGGGGTAGCGCCTAAGTTCTTCAAGGTGCGACCATTTCCTTTTGCGTTGTGCAAGAAGGTGGATGAGGCCCTGGATAAGCTGGTGAACCAAGGGGTTCTCTTGCCAGTGAAGAACTCCCGTTGGGCCACCCCTATCGTGCCCATTGCAAAGAAGGATGGGGGCCTGCGAATCTGTGGAGATTACAGATGTACGGTTAATACTACTGTGTTAGCAGATGTGTATCCCTTACCGACAGTTACAGAGCTGTTTTCAACACTGGCTGGAGGCACTCTGTTCACCAAGCTGGATCTCAAGCAAGCATACCAGCAACTGGTCCTGGATGAAGAGTCAGCCGAGCTGTTGACAATCAACACCCACAGAGGACTTTTCCGAGCCACAAGGCTGCAGTTTGGGGTGTCTACGGCTGTGGCAATCTTTCAGAGGTTCATGGACACCCTGTTGGTTGGTGTTCCGGGAGTTCAGCCTTACTTGGATGACATACTGATTATAGGCAAGACACAGGAAGCCCATGATGAGCGGCTGCAGGAAGTACTATGCCGGCTGGCTGAGGTAGGACGACGCCTTCAGAAGGAGAAATGTGTATTCACTGCCAATGGGGTGGAGTTCTTGGGATTCTGAGTGGACAAAGACGGTGTGCATCCGACTACGGAGAAGGTGGAGGCTATCAGGAGCGCTCCCACCCCCAAGAACAAGACCGAACTGCAGGCATTCCTCGGACTGTTAAACTTCTACAGTTGTTTTCTCAAGAGCAAAGCCACAATCTTAGAGCCACTGCACAGGCTATTAGACCAAGTAACAGTGTGGAACTGGACCTCAGCTCATGAAACAGCCTACAGACAGGCAAAGGAACTGCTACAAGCAGATAAGGTTCTGGCACACTATGATGAAAACAAGCCATTGGTGTTGGTGTGCGATGCCTCACCATACGGGCTGGGAGCTCTGTTGGGTCACATAGGCGCTTCCCGGCCATCTGGCTCTATCAGTTTTGCCTCACGAACACTCTCAACAACAGAACGTAATTACGCCCAGATTGACAAGGAGGCCCTAGCCATCATATTTGGGGTAAAGAAGTTCAGCCAGTACCTGTTAGGGAGACAGTTCATCATCTACACAGACCACAAGCCACTCTTGGGGCTCCTGCATCACTCCAAGCCCATGCCCCAGATCATATCACCGCGTATGCTTCGGTGGAGTCCGATGTTGGGGGCCTACAGTTATGAACTTTGCTACAGGCCTGGGAAGATGCTGGCTAATGCTGATGCTCTGAGTCGCTTGCCTTTGAACCGGCCGATGGCTGAGACGCCACCACCCCTGGAGGTGCTGCTACTGGAGGAGGTTCCGGAGGCCCCACTCCATGCCCAGCAGATTGGTAGCCTCACACAGAAAGATCCAGTCTTATCACGGGTGCTACGCTGGCTGCTGCATGGCTGGCCCTCCGAGGTCCAGGAGGAGCATTTCAAGTCCTTCGTTCAGAGGCGCCATGAAATGTCTGCACACAAGAACTGCGTGCTCTGGGGAAGCCGTGTGGTGGTTCCTGCCGCCGCAAGAGAGGAGGTGCTGAAAATGCTGCATGACTCACACCCTGGGATTGCGCACATGAAGGCGTTGGCGAGAAACTACGTCTGGTGGCCGGGGTTGGACCGAGACGTGGAGGAGGTGGTAAAGAGCTGTGGGACATGTCAGCTGACTCGCCATAGCCCATCCAAGGCTCCCCTTCACCCCTGGGAGTGGACCACTCGTAAATGGTCAAGACTCCACATTGACTTTGCAGGGCCATTTCAGGGGAAGGTCTTTTTGATAGTGGTGGATTCTCATTCGAAATGGCTGGAGGTGGCTATCATGAGCTCCATGACATCCAGTGCAGTGATCAACGCGTTGCGTTTGCTGTTTGCCACACATGGGGTCCCCGACGTGCTGGTTTTGGACAATGGAGCAGCCTTCACGTCAGCGGAGTTCAAGGCTTTTGCAGGCAGAAATTGGATCTGCCACGTGACCACAGTGCCCTATCAGCCCTCCTCTAACGGGCAGGCAGAGAGGATGGTGCAAACCACAAAAGAGGCACTGGTGAGGATATCAGTGGGGGACTGGCAAACCAGATTGGCCAGGTTCCTGTTATCACAGCATACCACACCAAACTCAGCAACGGGGAAGAGTCCTGCCGAGATGCTGATGGGTCGCCGGCTGGCGACTGCACTGGACCAGCTACACCCGGACTACAGGGATGAGATGCACACAAAGCAAGAAGAGCTGGCTAAGAAGCACCAGGGCACCGCCAGGCAGTTCGAGCCGTCAGAGACTGTGTTTGCCCGTTGCTATGCAGGAGGAGACAAATGGATGCCTGCCATGGTGGAGCAGGCCACGGGTCCCCTGTCGTACAGCATCCGTACACTTGATGGCCAGCTACACAGATGCCATGTAGACCAGCTACGGGGTCGTACTCCGGTGAGAGTAACAGAGACGTCACAGGCTAGGCCATTGTCTCCGCCACCTCTGCCAGGCAGTGACGGCCTGCTTCCTGCAACAACGACGGAAGCCACATCGACAGAAGGTGTCACGGAGTCATCAGCCATGGAGGAAGGTTTTCCTGCGGCTAGCAGTGGCACCCCGACTATGCCTGTCCAGCGGCGCTCAAGTCGGGTTAGATTCCGTCCCAGACGCCTGGAGGACTAAGGGGTTTTATCTGGGGGAAAGGAGTGTTGTGTTTTGAGTTTTGCTTCAATTAAGTTTGTCCCAGTTCTCGGGTGTTACTTGAAGGGGGTGCTGGGGGGCTCGGTTTTACTTTGTCTTTCACTTTCCGTTTCAGGTTCTGCCATGCAGACAATGTGCTGTAATGTCCACCCATTTACTCAGTAAATAGTAAAAGGTACATTCCATCTCCTCTATTCATTACTGTTCGGTCAAGATGCAATAGTTTCATTCATAAGTTTGACAGGAAGAGCTGTCAAACCTATAAATACTATAAGCCCCAAAACATCACTGAAACTTCAAATAATTTTTTTTTTAAATCACAATTTTAAAATAACTATAAATTACATGAAATAACTATTTTAAACAATAATTTAAATTTTTGAAAAAATTAATTACATTTTCTAACGGGGCTAAAAAGTAAACTTACCTTTCTTTAAAGTATTAAAAAATAATAAACCTGTGGAAAAAATGTTTTAATTTTAATTAATTCACCACTTACCTTGTTAAAAGCAGGCCTTGCGCCTGCTTTTTAAAAGTGTAACTGCTGGAGACTTACCCTCCCGGAAAAACCTGGAAAAAAACTAAGTTCGATGCGCACGCGCTGCCTCTCCGGCATACGCGTTCCACCTCTGAACCCCTTCTTTCGGGGGAACGGAAGTGTTGGTTTCCCGCGCATGCGCAGTGCATGCACGAAACCGGCACTTCCATTGGGCTTACGGGTGAGTACCCCATGTGTACTCACCCGTGGAGACCCGAATTTCTGGGCCAATAACACTGTTCAGGAACATCAGTTTTTTGTACCCACTGTCTATACGGCCTATTCAGAAAATCTCTTTCTTCACATCACTCACAAGTCATTTATTTTTCACAGATTTATTACCGATTGCTGTGCTATCTCTGCGTTTCAAGAGAACCGGCATGACGACTTTGTTGCTTCTGCTAGTGGAATATGCATAGAGATTAACCGCCATCAACCATCACTAGTCTCTGACCGTTTACCCGTGTTCCTATCTTTAGTTTGTGCACTGATGACCACAAAGTACAACCAAGCAACATCCACCCGTTAGTTCCAAGCTTTCTGTACAGTGACTGACACCCACCTCTACCTCCCCACCGCCTCTCTCAACACTTCCACTGCCTTTGTGTTGTCAGATTGCTTGTCTAACATCCAATCCTGGATGATTCAAAAATTCCTCCAGCCGCACCACAAACTCCGTTCCTTGGCCACCGATTCCTTCTCCATTCCCTGGCCACTGTCTCGGGTTGAACCAAATGGTTTGCCACTACAGCGCCCCTGATCTGAGCTTCTAGCTCCATAATCTTCTCCATCACAAAGACCGCCCATTTCCACCTCCTGCTCATTGCCCATCTCTGCTCTTGCTTCAGCCCACCTTCCCTCCTATAGCTGAGGTTTTTTTTAAAAACAGCTTTCAGAATTTTCTCCAGTGTATGTATTATGGAAATTCCAATGTTCTCGCCAACAACATGTGGAAGGAGCTCACAGACTTGTTTGTCACAAACATTAAGACCATCAGTTCATCTGCCTCTGTCACACACCCCAATCCCCTTGTCCACCAAGCCCAGCCTCACCCAAGGCTCCCCTATGCCCTGCCTCACCCAAGGCTCCCCTATGCCCTGCCTCACCCAAGGCTCCCCTATGCCCTGCCTCACCCAAGGCTCCCCTATGCCCTGCCTCACCCAAGGCTCCCCTATGCCCTGCCTCACCCAAGGCTCCCCTATGCCCTGCCTCACCCAAGGCTCCCCTATGCCGTAGCCCTGAACCAAAGTCTTTCTCTAGTTTCTCCCTTACCTCCTGCTCTATCTATGTGAATGAGACCCACTTGACCCCATTCCCACTAAACTGTTGGCCACTAATATACCACTGTGTTTATTTCAGTATCACTGCACACAAGCTAAAAACAAAGATGAAAGGCCCAAAAGGTGAATCTTTGGGCAGAAAAGAATGATTAGATAAGATTTAAAAAATCTACATCTGCTAGAAATTTGAAACAAAAACAAACAGCTCAATCAGCATCTATGAAAACAAATAATTTTTTGGGGACTAAAGTTCTTTCGGACTAGGAGTTGAATAAAGCACCTCAATTATTAAGTACACAACATATCCAAATACTTAAAGATACCGGTTAAATAAACTTACTTTCTTAAATTTGGCTCTGCTCTTTCACAAATACACCACCCACTACACTAGCCCTCTGTCTTTCACCGGATAATCCCGCTTCGGCCGCACTTTATTCGTCTAATTAATTTATGATGTAGATGCAGCTCAATTTCCCCCTGCTTTAATTGGTCAGTTCCGCCATCAATCACCCCGGTTTGACGATATGGTGGGCGGCACCACCAGCATGTCACGACCAAGGTTGGTGACTGTAAACATCAGCCGCACCTGCAATGACTAGTTATAGTGTACTGTTTTTGGATGTAACTAATGGGGGTGAAATTTTAAATTTATTTTCCTCAATCTGTAGGCCAGAGTTCTTGTTTATTGCCTGAAACTATTTTACATTTAATCACTGAACATTTAGAAACATAGAAACATAAAAGATAGGAGCAGGAGTAGGCCATTCGGCCCTTCGAGCCTGCTCCGCCATTCAATGAGATCATGGCTGAGCATTCAATTTCAGTACCCTGTCCCTGCTTTCTCCCCATATCCCTTGATCCCTTTAGCCTTAAGAAATATATCCAAATCCTTCTTGAATATATTTAATGAACTGGCCTCCACCGCCCTCTGTGGCAGAGAATTCCCCACAGGTTCACCACTCTCTGGGTGAAGAAATTCCTCCTCATCTCAGTCCTAAATGGCTTACCCCTTATCCTTAGACTATGACCCCTGGTTCTGGACTCCCCGGCCATCAGAAACATCCTTCCTGCATCTAGTCTGTCCAGGCCTGACAGAATTTTATAGGTTTCGATGAGATCCCCTCTCAATCTTCTAAACTCCAATGAGTATAAGCCCAGTCGACACAATTTCTCCTCATACGTCATTCCTGCTATCCCAGGTATCAGCCCGGTGAATCTTCGCTGCACCCCTTCCATGGCAAGAACGTCCTTCCTCTGATCATTCGGGGACGAGTTTCCTGAACTGGGGACTCTTCCGGGGACATTGTTTACCCGGGGACACAGTACCTACTCCGGGGACTGTCCCCGGAAAACAGGGATGTATGATCACCCTAGCTTACAGGAACACATTGGATTTAAGAGGTGGGATTGTAGTGGTTCAAGAAGGCGGCTCACCACCACCTTCTCAAGGGCAATTAGGGATGGGCAATAAATGCTGGCCTTGCCAGCAATGCCCACATCCCATAAACGAGTAATAAAAAAAAATTGTAAGTGCGTTGTTATGCACGAGGCTGAGACATAAACACACGAGAGAGCAGTACCTAACAAATGTTGTCCATGTGTCTCGTTGGGCATCATCAGTGGCAGCGGAGAAAACTGGCAGGCTGCATGGAGCTGTTCAACAAATACAATCTGTGAGGCCAACAGCACATCTTCTCATAGTGGGAAAAGCAGATCTGTCATTATACATGTACAGACTGAGTTAGTGCCACCAACATCATTGTGCAACAAGTGCACCAGAGAGTCACGTAACTATACTCAGGAAGAGAGCAACTTCTTGGAACAGGAAAAGACCATTAAGCCCAAGAAGCCTATCTTTTTTGATTGAGATGGTGGGTAGGTGGGGGTTCAGATCAAACACATCGCTCAATACAAAAGCAAAATGCTGCTGATGCTGGAAATCTAAATAAAAACAGAAAATGCTGGAAACACTCAGCACGTCAGGCAACCTCTGTGGAGAAAGAAGCACCAACCTGAAACGTTAACTCTGTTGCTCTCTCCATAGATGCTGCCTGACCTGCTCAGTGTTTCCAGCATTTTCTGTTTCCTTTTCCCTCAATTCCTTCTCTTTCCAGAATTGCATCTATTAATCACTTGAACTCATTGGGCTGGATTTGACCAGCCCTGAGGAGGCAGGTTTGGAGGCAGGTCCCGAACCCGCTCCCAACCCGCCTCCAACCAATCTTCCCCGGAGTCGGGTCCCCGATTTGCGCAGGGACCCGACTCCTAGCGGCGGGAAGAGGATTATAGCCACTTAACTGCCTATTAACAGGTAGTTAACAGGCAGTTAAGAGGCTTTTTCCCATTTTTAGACTTCTGCTGCAGGCTTCCCGACGTTGGGGAACCCTGCCAGGGTAAGTGAGGCATGCTGTGGGTCTGTTGTTATGTTGGTGTATAGATGCCAGCTGCAGAAGTGGTGTGAAGGATGCAATGGGACACTGGTGAGTATCAGAGGTAAGGAAATGTTGTGAAAGTCATTTTTAATATGTGCAGATTTTTCTGTAGCTTTGAAGTGTTTGTGTGGCCTCACATCAATGGGAGAAGTGACAGATCGCTTCTGTACCCTCACCTGCAGCTGCCATCCGTTTTATCCTAAGTAGAGATTCACTGGAGGGTCTGGGTGCAAGGGCTCACCTGCGTAGTGATTGTCAATGTTTGACAGCACCTCAATGCTGTCAAACACTGTCAAATCATGTCAAAAATTTATGGTTCATGCGCCTTTAAGAAAACTGGCAGATGAAGCATCATCAACTGACACCGGCTTTCCCTTAATTGGCCAGTAAGCCCGCTTAACAAGGCCAATCAGGGGAAAACAGCGTCTGTGCGGCGGACGTTGCTGGGGGCGGGACTAGAACCCGGAAGGCAGCAGTCCTGCCCCAACGTGTCTCGGTGAGTAAAATCCAGCCCAATAATTGACGCAGTTTGCTTCAATCGCTTCATTCCAAAGACCTGAGCTAAGTCAACTTAAATGTGCAGCTCTGTTCATTGACCGCGATTGCCAGTGACATTGGTAATGGCTGGAGAAGGGGCAGTGGGGGGTGATGGGAGAAGGGCACTCAGCCCTTTTCTAACAGAAATGTGGGGGTCGATTTTAACTCATGTGCGGGGAATTGTCGGGTTCCCCGAATTTGGTGTTTCCCACATGAATCTAAATGGGTGTGTGAGATTGATGCAATTTTAATTCAATTGGCCAATTGATTTCCAACGTGTGGGAACCCTTGGCAAATGAGCATTTCCAGTCAGAAAGTCGCATAATATGACGTCATTATTGCTGCTGCATTTAGGGTCTGCAACAAGCCTTGCTTCTTCTGCAGGCTGCCAACCTTTTGGCATTTGCTGATACACTGAGCTGGAAGCAGAATGGCAAGAGAAAGACTGAGGTCTGCACCCCGTTTTGATGACGTTGCCCTGCAGGCTTTAGTGGAGGGAGCAAGAGCTCACAAGGAGGTGCTCTTCCCTTCATCAGGGAGGAAGCTGCCTCCCCAGCAGACAAAGGCTGCGTGGCTGCAAGTGGCAGAGGAGGTCAACTCCTTATCGGCTACCCGCAGAACCTGGATACAGTGCAGGAAGAGAGTTCATGACCTTCAACACACTGGAAAAGTGAGTATGAAGTTCCCATCACTCTCAATCTGATCTCCATTGCCTCTCCTCACCAGCACTCAGCTTTAGCAATCTCTTCCTCCACATCCCACTTGACACTGACATCCATGCACCCTTACCCATTCCCTCTCTCTCTATGCTCACATTCACCTAACTATTCGACTATGCAGCCCTCATACTCCCTATCACTCTGATGCTATGAAAACAACTGACAACACACAGGGAGGGCCCTTGGTCGTGCCACCTCACTCCATCTTTGTCTCCTTCTAAGCATCTATGCTATGGATTCTCTACACTCACTCCTTCATTCTCACTCAAACTTCTCTTGTCTCCCTCATTGCAGGAAAAGAGAGCTCACAATAAAAGAGAACGAGCGAGGACAGGAGGAGGGCCATCATCAGTAGCCCACCTCACCCCCTGGGAGGAGGCGGTCCTGGAGATTGTAGGACTGGAGGATGAGGTGCAAGTAGGGGACGGACAGACGGGTGCATCACAGCAAGCTGGTGACAGAATAGTTTTCCATCTCTCTCATTGACATTGCATGAGTCGCTGATAATGATTCTGAAGTTATAACAGATGGACCTATAATCATCTGCAATATGCAATATGCATGTAACCTTGACCTCACATCTCTAACTCATTCCTTTACTCCCCCACAGGACCATCGAGAGCCCCCGTCCCCACTGTCCAGGCGGAAGAGCCTGAGCTTCCAGACTCCTCAGAGGAACCTGCAACCTCTGAGGGCGCAGCGTCAGCAGAATTCAGCACACCCAGCACCAGCGCAGACACTCACACCTCGGTGGGACCTTCGGGACATAGAGTAGTGTTGTCACCTGGTGTATCACAGCTCACAAGTGAGCATCAGCAGATTATGGAGACAGGGACAGCAGTGGAGAGTGCTAGTCGGAGGGCGCAGGACTCTGCCAGCTCGGCTCAGCTGCATGTCGACCCTCTTCCTCTGGGTCTATCCATAAAATCACTGGGGCTGGAACTCCAGGAACAGATGCAGGAGTCTCTGGCAGGTTTTGTCTCCAGGGTCGATGTGAGTGTGGAGCAAATGGAAGAGTCCATAGCAAACATGAGCAGAGCCTTTGTGGAGTCATTGGCACATGAATGCATCACCATGGAAAGGATGGCAACCTCCATGGAGGAGATAAGTCGCCAGGGCATGGAAAACATAGTGAGTGTTCATAATAGAATGACATCTCTTGAGGAGCGATGGGCATCTATTGAACAGAGAAACCAAACCTTCATGGAAGTCCTTCTGAGTAGGACTGCCAATGCAGATACGGGTCCCCATGGCCCCCTGATGTGCAGCAAGGTGCTCTCAAGCCACTTCCAAGCGCTGGCCCCTTCTGGCCTGTGCAGCTTCAGGTGGGTGAGCAGCAGCCTGGCACTCCTGTTGCTGCTGCTGTTGTTCCTGGTTCTGCTGGTGCCGCGGCTGGTGTTCGAGCTCATCTAATGCCCAGAAGGGAAGGAAATAAATGGCTCCCATGCTTCTGGTATATGCCTCCGTTGAGGAAGCGCTGAGTGAAGGTGGCGAGCGGGATTTCCCAGGAGGTCACACTGGAGATGTGTGTGAGGCTCCAACCTTCCACAGGTGTGGTTAAGCCTGGTAAAATTTGCCCCAGGCCTGAAACAACAAAGTCCTGCCACCTGCAAATGATGACTGATCAAATCTCTTTAATGGTTGACCTGCAGCTGATAGTCAGCAAGCCAATAGTGCTCACGCCAGGTTTCACAGGTGTGATCCCCACCAGGTGTGTTTTATGTGGGAAAATGGTTAAAAATGCAAGGGCCTGTTGAAATGGGATTATAAAGGCCAATTATTGCTGAATAAGGGCCTGTTGGAGGCGGGACTGATTCGGGACCATCAGACACGCCTGGGTTAAAATGGCTCGGGGTCGGGAACCAGGCGGGGGGGGTCCCGACCCCCAGTTTTTGCAATTTTAATCCCCCACACGCCTCAAAGCCCGCCTCATGGCTGAGTTAAAATCGACCCCGTGAAGTCGGAACAGATTTCCTGGCTACTGCTTAAAATTTATGTTTCACTCTCAAACTGTTGGATTTGTGTCACCGTAGAGCACAGCAGCACTCAAAGCCTCCCCTTCCAGACAAGTTTACTACCTTATAGGGTTACCAACTCTGGTCGGACGTATTCTTGGAGGTTTAGTCACATGACCTCCTTCCTCCTACCACCCCAACCCCATCAGTCGCGTGACACGTTCATCCTGGCGGTGCACAGCCTTCGCATGTCAATTGGAAAGCAAATAGACCATTCGTTACCTGATTAGATGAATCTTGACTGTCCAGTCAAACAGCCCTTTTACCATCTCCAATATTTTTTATAACTAATAAATGAAAATATTCAAAGTAAATGAAAAAAACACAATTTTCCTAAATGCCCCTATGATTTTTCTCCCGGGTTGCCGGCAGCAGTGTCCTGGAGATTAATGTTCAATTCCTGGAGACTCCAGGGCAATCCTGGAGGGTTGGCAACCCTACTACCTTGCCACCAGTCTCTCAGAAATGGCCAGCATTAAACTGCCTGCCTTCCTCGGCCTGGTACCGACCCTTCTGCCACTGGAAACAGCTCCTCCTTATTTAAAGGATCAAAACCCTTCATGATTTTGAACGCCTGTATTAATTCCCACCTTAACCTTCTCTGCTCTGAAGGATGCATCCCATCCAGACCTGGTGATTTTTCTACTTCGTTGTTTAGTTTAAACAGTTGTGAACTGTAAAGTCCGTGCCTCAATAATACACGGACTTCGGGAGAACAGTTTAACAGGTACTTTACTGAACAAGAGGCAGCTTGAAACTGAAACTACAGAAGCCTGCTAGGGCCTTTTATACAGGGGTGGTCACTGCCGGTACTGCAGTCTAAGACCAGTTATTCCCTTAAAGGTACATACACAACAATTCTTCCCCTTTTAGATAAACAGTACATAACATTCATTTAACAACTAAATAATAACTAATTACAATTACAATTTTCTCAGTAATATATACATCAACGGAAATAGTCATTTATAAGTTCAGTCTTTGAGGAGGCTTCCTGATCCGGACTGGATAGCGCCTTTCTCGAGTATCCTGTTCTGGCGGTGGAGTCAATTCTGGCTCATTGTCATTGGTTGATTCGTCAGCTTCCAATACCCCTGCTTCTGAGGTAGATGCAATCTGTACTTCGGGCTCATTACCAGGTGCACATGTTTGTGGTACAGGTTTGGCTTGTTCCTGTGACTCTAGAATCTGATCAGCATGGCATCTCACGATGCTCTCTCCAATGTCCACTGTGTACATTAGTGGTCCCTGCTGTGTGCATATCATGCCTGGCTGCCATTTTTCTGTTCGGTAGTCGCGGGCCAAGACTGGTTGCCCTATCTTGAAGCTCCTGGTTGGCTTCTCATTTATGTGCTGGAACTGCTTATCCTCAACATCTCGTCTTATGTTTGGTTTGAGCAAATCCAAGCGACATCTTAGTCTCCGGTTGAAAAACAGTACGGCTGGAGTTTGGTTGGTTACTGCATGTGTCGCATTCCGGTAAGCAAACAGAAAGTTATCCACCTTGTGTTGCAGTGGTATGTCGTCATTATACATTGCCTTGATGGCCTTTTTAAAGGTCTGAACAAACCTCTCAGCCAATCCATTTGTGGCTGGATGATATGGGGCAGATGTGTAATGTTTCACCCCACTATTGTTCAGGAACCTCCGGAAATCCTCAGACACAAACTGTGGGCCATTGTCGGAGCAAATCTGTTCTGGCAACCCATTCCTGGTGAAGATGGTCCTTAGGACTGCAATAGTTTTCTCCGTGGTGGTGGAGGACATTTTAATGACCTCTGGCCATTTTGAATGGGCGTCCACAGCGATTAGAAACATTGAGTCCATAAATGGACCAGCGAAATCAATGTGTACCCGTTGTCATGGAGATGAGGGCCACTCCCATGGATGTAGCGGGGCCTGTGGTGGAGCGTTTTGGACCTTCTGGCATCCTGTGCATCTCTTGGTCATATCCTCGATTTCTTTATCGATTCCCGGCAACCACACAAACGCCCTGGCTAGGCTCTTCATTTTTACCCCTCCCAGATGACCCTCGTGAAGCTCATTGAGTACTCTATCTCTCAACTTGGGTGGAATTACCACTCGGGATCCACACATCAAGGTTCCCCGGCACACTGACAGCTGTTCTCTCCTTTGCGAGAATGCTGGCAACAGTGAGTCGCCATATGCTGGCCATCCCTTCACCGTCAAATCATAGACCCGAGAGAGTGTTGGGTCATTTCGGGTTTCCTTTTCAATACTTGCGTTTGTAACAGGCAAACATTCGACTATGGTCGCATGGAATATCTCCACAGGATCCACTGCAGGTGCTTCTTCCGCCGTAGGCAACGGTAGGCGCGACAGCCCATCAGCGTTTCCATGTTGTTTCGCACCTTTGTACTCTATGTCGTACTGATGTGCCCCTAGAAAAAGTGACCATCTTTGCAGCCGTTGCACCGTCATCACTGGAACGCCCTTCTTTGGGTTAAAAATTGAGACCAGGGGTTGATGATCAGTCAGTAGGGTGAATTTCTGCCCGTGCAGATAGTGATTGAACTTCTTCACCCCCCACACCAGGCTGAGGGCCTCCCTGTCAATCTGGGCGTAGTTACGCTCGGCTGAGGTTAGCGAGCACGATGCAAAGGCTATTGGCCTCTCTGAACCGTCAAGGAATTTGTGTGACAGCACCGCTCCAATGCTGTAAGGTGACGCATCACATGCCAACCGAATCGGTAGTGTTGGGTTGTAGTGGGCCAATACTTCTTTTGAAGTGAGTTGACATTTACATTCCTGAAAGGCACGCTTACACTCCTCACTCCATTTCCATGTTACACCAGTTTGAAGGAGGGCATTCAGTGGGTGCAGAATTGTAGATAAATTCGGCACGAACTTATGGTAGTAGTTCACCAACCCGAGGAACGACCTCAGTTGCGACACATTTTCTGGTGCTGGAGCCTTGACTACAGCCTCAATCTTGTCCGGCGACTTATGCAACCCTTCCTCATCAATCATGTGGCCACAATACGAGATTTGTCTCCTGAAGAACTCGCATTTGGGACGGTTGACTTGTAGCCCATATTCCTGCAACCTCGTGAGCACCTGTTCCAGGTTGGCAAGGTGTTCATTGTCATTTTCGCCCGTAACCAGGATGTCGTCCAAATAACACTGGGTCCCCGGGATCCCTTGCAGGACTTGTTCCATTGCCCTCTGCCACATAGCCGGGGCCGATGCTACCCCAAATACCAGTCGATTGCACTGGTAAAGGCCTTTGTGAGTGTTTATCGTGAGGTATTTCCTAGATGCTTCTTCCACCTCCATTTGTAGATACGCTTGAGCCAGGTCAATCTTTGTAAAACGTTTCCCTCCAGCTAGTGAGGCGAAAATATCTTCTATCTGCGGAAGCGGATACTGTACTGTGTGCAGGACTGGGTTCACAGTCACCTTGAAGTCCCCACAGATGCGAACCTTCCTTGGCTCCCCAGGCGTGCTGCTCAATGCTTTCTTCATTACAGGAATGATGGGTGTGGCCCACTCGCTCCAGTCCACCTTAGACAGCACCCCCGAACGCTCCAGACTCTCCAGTTCAGCTTCCACAGCTGGGCGTATCGCGTATGGCACCGGTGTGGTCTTGAAAAATTTTGGGGTTGCGTTATCCTCAATCTTTATGTTTGCCTTTACTCCTTTTAGAGTCCCAAGTCCTTGTTGGAACACCTCTTCCGCGTCAGATAGAATTTGTGACAGACGTCCAGGTGCGACGTCATCATCTTTTTTGTCAGTCACATTTAGTGCCAGAATGGAATGCCAATCCAATTGTAGTCTTCGGATCCATTCACGTCCCAATAATGGTGGTCCTCCATCTCGTAGTATATACAAGTATAGTTTCTGTGTTTCCTTTCCGTTATATTCAACTGGCACCCTTATTTTTCCTCTGGGGTAGACCTTTCGCCCCGTGTATGTCTTCAATACAATGGACGTGTCCTTTAAGGGTATGTGTGAGAATAGCCGCTCATAGTCTCGTCGATTCATGACAATTAGGGCTGATCCTGTGTCCAATTCCATCTTCACTGGGGACCCTGCTATCATGAGGGTGACCCAAATGGTTCGGTAACCTTCTTTTGCGATCACGTTGTGTAATTTTAAACAACTTAGTCACCTGCTCCCGGAGTCCTTATCACTCTCCTGATCTTTGGAACTACTATCTGTCAGTTTCTTTACTTTCCTGTACTGTTCCTTAGTAGTTCTTGTCGTGTTGGTCTTCTTTCCCAACCTGCAGACTCTTGCTATATGTCCCATTTTCCCGCATTGCCTGCATATTTTGTCTTTAAACCAGCAGTCCTTCTGCTCATGGGTTGTTCTGCCGCAGCGATCGCACTTTTTGGCTCCGTACGCCATTTCGTTAGCGCTGTATTCTTATGGTTTCTGTTGTATTTCCGCAGCTCCCCGTGCTGCTGCTTCGTAGGATACTGCCACGCTGAAAGCCTGTTCTAGCGTCAGGTCCTTTTTTGAAAGTAGTCGTTTCTGGGTTCCTTCACTCCAGAGCTCGCAGACAAACTTATCCCGTAAGGTGTCTGCCAGTCCTGCTCCGAACTGGCAGTGCTTCGATAACTTGCGTAGTTCCGTAAGATAGTCAGCATTTCTCTCATCTTTGTGCTGGTTTCTTTTATGGAACTTGAATCTTTCTGCTATCAGCAGTGGTGTAGGGCTTAGGTGTTCCTGTAAGATATGAACAATCTCCTCAAAAGTTTTCTCCATTGGTTTAGCTGGGGTAATTAAATTCCGCAATAGGCCGTACGTATTCACACCCATCATATTTAATAATACCGACGCCCTCTTTCCATCGGCCACCTCATTTGCCTTGCAGTACACTTCGATTCTTTCTACATAAGTGGTCCAGTCTTCTACCTCGTTGTCGAAAGCAGTGATACTGCCACTTTTCGGCATCTTGGGCGATTTAAAATGGCGCCTCCCGCGCTTTTGCTTCTTCCCCAATGGAATAAAATGGCGCCTCCCGCGCTTTTGCTTCTTCCCCAACGGGATAAAATGGTGCCTCCCGCGCTTTTGCTTCTTCCCCTTACTGCCACGCTGCTCCTAGCGTTCTACGGGGTAATGGCGGCGACCCGCAGCTTCGGCGCGTCTCGCTTTCCTTCCCCCCCCCGTTTGGTTTCTCTCCGCTGTCCTGTTCTCGAGCACCGACCGCGCCCTGTGCGCTTCACCCACTCTCTCTCTTGTTTTCTTTTCCCGGCGATGCTGCGCGGCCCGATTTGTAGAGCCGCTCGATCGAGCTTGAGCCCGCCGCAGTCCGGAAGGGTCAGCGCGCTACCTGATACCAGCACGATTCGCTGGAACAACAGTCTCTCCCGCAATTCTCCAAACACCGATGGTTTCTTTGGGCGGTTGCCCTCGGTCGACGCCCGTTGCTCAGACTACAACCTTCCAGGACCTTCCTTTCAGGCGAGATCCCCGTGAGATGATGCCACACTGCAGATGAGTTCGAACTTACTCGTCGCCACTGTAAAGTCCGCGCCTCAATAATACACGGACTTCGGGAGAACAGTTTAACAGGTACTTTACTGAACAAGAGGCAGCTTGAAACTGAAACTACAGAAGCCTGCTAGGGCCTTTTATACAGGGGTGGTCACTGCCGGTACTGCAGTCTAAGACCAGTTATTCCCTTAAAGGTACATACACAACATGAATGGCTAGTTTTACGCAGTCGCTGAGATTTCAGAGAACGTGTATTTTCCTGCATATTAGTATTCCACGGGACACTTCCCTTCAATGATTTATGTGCATTTATCCTGAGACAGTGACATAGTAACTTGTAATTTCCGATTATTGTCAAGTGTTATAGAGCGGTTGATAGGAGTGGGAGCTGTAGATAGGATGGGAGCATGACCGTCAGAAATGATCGTCCCATTGTGCACTGAGATGTTAAGTCTGTTAAAATTCTGACAGCTTCGCTTCCTCAGTAGAACTGCTCTCACATCAAAGGACTCAATTTTGTAAGTGTCACTAGCCTGGAAGTATCCTTTCAATCTAGTATCACATGGGTGCTGGGGTTTCTATGGCATTCTACGTGGAAAACCCCCAAAATGTGGGGGGCACACCTTGGGATCCCATTCATAGGAACAGGAGCAGATCATTCACCCCCTTGTGCCTGTTCCGCCATTCGATCAGATCATGGCTGATCCGTACCTCATTTACCTGCCTTAGCTCCATATGCCTTGATACCCTTACCTAACAAAAATCTATCAATCGCAGTTTTGTTCCTTTACTTGTCCCATCACCATCTCCTTTCACCTTGCACCATTATCCCTTTTGTCCTTCAATCTCTCCTGCCTTCCACCCTATCACAGACCTTCCCTTCTGTTCTTTCCTCCCCTCCTCCCTTTCCCTGCCTCTGTACTTGCTTAAAACCTGTTACATCACTAACTTTTTCCAGTTCTGACGAAAGGTCATCGACCTGAAACATTAACTCTGTTTCTCTCTCCACAGATGCTGCCTGACCTGCTGAGTTTCTCCAGCATTTTCTGTTTTTATTTCAGATTTCCAGCATCCGCAGTATTTTGCTTTTGCGATAATGGGGGAATTTCAATTATCCTAATATAGACTGGGGTAATAACAGTGTAAGAGGGGGAGGAATTCCTGAAATGTGTACAGGAGAACTTACTTGATCAGTTAGTTTTCAGTCCAATGAGGAAGGAAGCAGTGCTGGATCTAGTTCTGAGGAATGAAGTGGGGCAAGTGGAGCAGGTTTCATTGGGGGAGCATTTAGGAAACAGTTATCATAATATCATTAATTTTAGAGTAGTTATGGAAGAGGACAAGGAACAATCAAATGTGAAAATACTCAATTGGAGGACTAATTTCAGTGAGTTGAAAAGGGATCTGGGCCAGGTGGAGTGTAATCAAAGATTGGCAGCTAAAACAGTAAATGAGCAATGGGAGGCCTTCAAAGAGGAGATGGTTCAGGTGCAGACTAGACCCATTACCATGAGGGGGAAAGGAAGGGCAGCCAAAGCTAAATCGGCTTGGATGACTAAAGACACAGAGATTAAAATAAAACAGAAAAAAAGACATGATAAATTTCAGGCTCATAATAAAGTAGAAAACCAAGCTGAATACAGAAAGTGCAGAGGAGAACTGAAAAAGGAAATAAGAAGGGCAAAGAGAGTGCATGAGAATAGATTAGCGAGTAACATAAATGGGAACCCAAAAGTCTTTTTTTTAATGTAAATAGTAAAAAGGTAGTCAAAGGAAGGGTGGGGCCAATTAGGGACCAAAAAAGAAACCACCTTGTGGAGGCATCTGTCTACACTAGAGAAGAGGATGCTGCCAATGCCACAGTAAAGAAGAAGGTAGTAGAGATTGTGGATGGGATAAAAATAGGTAAAGAGAAGGTACTTAAAAGGTTGGCAGCACTCAAAGTAGCAAAGTCACTCGGTCCGGATGGAATGTATCCAAGGTTGCTGAGGGAATTACGGGTGGAGATAGCGGAGGCTCTGACCACAATCTTCCAATCCTCCTTAGATAGGGAAGTGATGCCAGAGGCTTGGAGGATTGCAAACATTACACCCCTGTTCAAAAAAGTGGAGAGGGATAAACCCAGCAAATAGGCCAGTCAGCCTAATGTCAGTGGTGGGGGACCACTGCTTTTATTGATATATATTAATGTCCTAGGCTTGGCTATACAGGGCGTAATTTCAAAGTTTGAAGGTGACACAAAACTCAGAAATGTAGTAAACAGTGAGGAGGATAGCAGCAGATGTCAGGAGGACAGAGGCAGACTGGTGAAATGGGCAGACACATGGCAGATGCAATTATATGCAGAGAAGTGTGAAGTGATGCATTTTGGTAGGAAGAATGAGGAGAGGCAATATAAACTAAATGGTACAATTTTGAAAGGGGTGCAGGAACAGAGCGACCTGGGGCTGTATATACACAAATCTTTGAAGGTGGCAGGATAAGTTGAGAATGCTGTTAAAAACACATTCAGGATTCGTGGCTTTATTAGTGGTGACATAGAGGACAAAAGCAAGGAAGCTATGCTAAATGTTCAATAGAGATTTACTAAAATGGTACCAGGGATGAGGGATCAGTTACGTGGAGAAACTGGAGAAGCTGGTGTTGTTCTCCTTAGCAGTGCTGAGGGAGTGCTGCAGTGTTGGAGGTGCCGTCTTTCGGATGAGACGTTAAACCGAGGCCCCGTCTGCTCTCTCAGGTGGACGTAAAAGATCCCATGGCACTATTTCGAGGAAGAGTAGGGGAGTTACCCCCGGTGTCCTGGTCAATATTTCTCCCTCAACCAACATAACAAAAACAGATTATCTGGTCATTTTCACATTGCTGTTTGTGGGAGCTTGCTGTGCGCAAATTGGCTGCCGCGTTTCCCACATTACAACAGTGACTCCACTTCGAAAGTACTTCATTGGCTGTAACACGCTTTGAGACGTTCTGTGGTCGTGAAAGGCTCTATATAAAGGCAAGTCTTTCTTTCTTTTCTTTCTTTAGAGCAGAAAAGGTGAAGGGGAGATTTAATCGAGGTGTTCAAAATCATGAAGGGTTTTGATAGAGTAAATAAAGAGCAACTGTTTCCAGTGGCAGAAGAGTCATAAGCAGAGGACACAGATTTAAGGCAATTGGCAAAAGAACCAGGGGCGAGATGAGGAGAATTTTTTTTGCAGCGAGTTGTTGTGATCTGGAATGCACTGCCTGCAAAGGTGGAGGAAGCAGATTCAATAGTAACTTTCAAAAGGGAACTGAATAAACACTTGAAGGCAATGTTCCCTTTAATTTTTTTTGGGTGCGCGGCCCCTTTAAGGGGCTGTGCGGCCCATTCAAAATATGGCACATGCGCGGTTTTTCCTATTTAAAAGCTGGAAAGCCGGCTGTTCTGAGGCTGCAGAACGCTGCGCGGTAAAGGGAACGTTGCTTGGAGGGGAAAAAGTTGCAAGGTTATGGGGAAAGGGCAGGGGAACATGACTAATTGGATAGCTCTTTCAAAGAGCCGGCACAGGCATGATGGGCCGAACAGCCTCCTTCTGTGCTGTATCATTCTATGATCTCTCTTCCTCTCTCCACAGATGTTACCTGACCTGCTGAGTGTTCCAGCATTTTCTGTTTTTATTACAGTACTTCAGATGGGGTCCAACCAAGGCTCTATACAACTGATGCATAACTTCCTCCACTTTGCATTTGAGCCCTCTTGAGATAAAGGCCAACATTCCAGTAGCCGCTTTAATTACAGGAGACAGCAGAAGAAACCATGTGACTGTTTTAGCCTTAAGAGATTGCCCCATTGCAAGGAGGAGTAAGAGCTGCCTGTCTCAAGGTTCCCAGACTGTATGCACGTATAAGGACTAATTTTCAGAGTGCAGGCTGGGGCTTATGCTGTGGGGGTTTTGTCTGCTGGCCACGCAGATCAGGAAATTGTGGCTGTGACCTGCGAGTGTCAGCCATGGCTCAGTAGGTAGCACTCTTGCCTCCGAGTCAAAGGTTGGGAGTTCAAGTCCCACTCCAGAGACTTGAGCACAAAAATCTAGGCTGTCACTCCAGTGCAGTACGTGGGGAGTGCGCATAGTCGGAGGTGCCATTTTTCGGATGAGAAGTTAAACTGCCCTCTCAGGTGGATGTAAATGATCCCATGGCGCTATATCGAAGAAGTGCAGGGGAGTTATCCCCAATGTCCTGGTCAATATTTATCCTTCAACCAATATCACTGATGTAAAGTCCGCGCCTCAATAATACACGGACTTCGGGAGAACTGTTTAACAGGTACTTTACTGAACAGGAGGCAACGTCAGACTGAAATACAGAAGCCTGCTAGGGCCTTTTGTGGTGTATGTAACCGTTCCACCTTTAAGAGAACTATTTTAAGAGATGCACTACTTTATCTTGGCTGCTGTATACTGTAATACCGGTGGTGACCACACCGGTATATAAGTGCTGTGTAATGATTTATTGGGCAGTTCAGCCTGACCTCCGGCTAGTAAAGACCTGTTGAATTGACTCTTGTGGTCTGTGTGCAGTGATTCTTATTAACAATAACTAGAACACACAGACTTAACAGTGGCGACGATGACGATCTTACCCTGCGGCAGAGATATATCCAAGGCAGTTTAACGGGCGTCGAGAAGAGGCATCCGCCCTCATCATCCTGCTGAGAAAAGACTCGGGTCTGAAGAGCAAGGAAGAATCCTGACACGAAGCCTTCCATCAGCAACAGGCAGTGATCATCCCTTCTATCACGGTGGTGGGTAAGCCGATCAGCGACGAGCAGCAAGTCGGCCACGTTGGCTGTGAAGTAGGGGAGGGAAAAACGGAGGATATAAGGGCGGAGAACTCGACCACGGCCGGGGAAAAGAGCTGGACAGAAGTCGGGGCCAGAGGCGCTGAGACTGGGGCAGCGTAAGGCACGGGAGCCGCGGTGAATGCAAACGCAGCCGGTGTAAAAGACCGGGCTGCAAGCGGGCTGGGAGACGCAACAGCGTCGAGAGAGAGCTCGACCGCGACCGGGGAAAAAGGCCGGGCAGCTACCGAGGCCGCGAGGCGCGGGATAAAATTTTTAAAAAAACGCGGAGAACTCAGCCGCAGCCGGGGGAATGGACCGGACTGCAAGAGGGGCTGGGAGGCACGATTTGAGAACCGCTGGGGAGGGCGAACGCAGCAATACGGCAATCGCCATTACAGCCAGCGGGGGAGAACGGCAAACGCGGGAAGCCACCACTTTCGTAGGCGGGGGAAGAAGACAAGCGCGGGAAACCACCATTTTGAAAAAAAATAAAAATTTCTTTTTGTTTCTCAAGAAGATTGCGAGGATGCCTAAGCGTGGTAACATCAACGATTTCGATCCCGATGTTGAAGATTGGGCCACGTATGTAGAACGCATAGAGATTTATTGTAAGGCAAATAAAATATCAGATGAAGATAAAGCACTAACCTTACTAAACTCAATGGGTGCGAAGACATACGGGCTATTGAAGCATCTTCTATCACCAGCTAAACCGGCGGATCAGGCTTTCGCTAATATTGTTGCTGTCCTGAGAAATCATTTGAACCCCACACCGCTGATGTTAGCGGAACGATTTAAATTTTATGCGAGAACGCAACTGAAAGAGGAAAGCAACGCGGAGTATTTAATTGAACTGCGTAAGCTAGCGAAATACTGTCAGTTTGGGGAAAGACTGACAGAGGCACTGAGAGACAAATTCGTGTGTGGATTGTCGAAAGAAGGAACACAAAAGCGGCTGCTTGAAGAGAATGATCTTACACTTGATAAGGCTGTCACTATTGCAGGATCGCATGAAGCCGCAGCGAGAGGCACTGCGGAAATGCAGCTGAAGGCAGCGGTACTCAGCGTAGATCAAATGGCTTTGGGTACAGCGAAATGTTATCGTTGTGGAAAGACAACACACGATCAGAACCAATGCTGGTTTAAAAATCAGGAATGTAGAAAATGTGGCAAGCTTGGTCACATAGCTAAAGTATGCCAGTCAGGAAAGAAGACCAGCAACAAAAAGTCACCGCAGGAAAAGTGCAGAAAGGTACATAAGGTGGCTGAGAAGAGTTCGGATGAACAGAATTCGGATTCAGACTCCAACAGCAAGGAACTGGGTAGTCTGAGAATTCACAATGTGAGTAAGGAAGCTGACCTACAAACTATCTGGGTCACACTTCAGATAGCAGGAGTCCAAGTGAAGATGGAATTGGACACCGGATTGGCGTTGACGGTCATGAATAAGCAAGATTACTAAAGGTTATTCACACATATTCCCCTACGGGATACGGAGATAGTATTGCAGACATACACGGGGCAAAGAGTATACCCCATCGGAAAGATAAAAGTCAAGGTGGTACACAAGGGCAAAGAACACCAAGGAATGGACTTATATGTACTACCTGACGGAGGTCCACCACTTCTGGGACGGGAGTGGATCAGGAAAATAAATATGGACTGGCACTCCCTAAAAGCAATAACGGTAGATTCCGGAATAAAATATGTCAAACCTGAACGATTGTCCAGAATATTGGATGAGGTTAAAGAGGTGTTCCAACAGGGACTGGGAACACTGAGAGGAATTACGGCAAAAATCAAGATTGCAGAACATGCAAACCCAAAATTTTTCAAAGCCAGACCAGTACCTTATGCGATACGACCTGCTGTGGAAGCTGAGCTGGAAGGGCTAGAACGTTCAGGAGTACTGTCTAAGGTGGACTGGAGTGAGTGGGCCACGCCCATTGTTCCCATCATGAAGCGTTCATCGAGTAACAAGCCAGGGGAACCGGGGAAGGTCCGCATCTGTGGAGACTTCAAGATCACGGTTAATCCGGTGCTTCACACGGTGCAATATCCGCTTCCGCGGATTGAGGATATCTTTGCTTCATTGTCTGGCGGGAAACACTTCACCAAGATAGGCCTGGCGCAAGCGTACTTACAGATGGAAGTTGAGGAAGAGTCGCGCCAGTATCTCACAATCAACACGCACAGAGGCTTGTATCGATATAATAGACTGGTTTTTGGAGTGGCTTTGGCTCCAGCAATTTGGCAGAGGGCCATGGAGCAGGTATTACAGGGAATTCCAAGCACTCAATGTTACTTGGACGATATCCTGATTACAGGAGATGACGATGAGGAACACCTTGCAAATTTGAAACTGGTGCTCACCAGATTGAAGGAATATGGACTTCGAGTTAATCGCCAGAAATGTGAGTTCTTTCAGAAACGGATCTCGTACTGTGGTCATGTCATTGACCAGGAGGGGCTGCACAAGTCACCTGACAAGATCGAAGCTGTTGTGAAGGCTCCCGCTCCGGAAAATGTATCCCAGTTGAGGTCGTTCCTAGGGTTGATTAACTATTACCATAAGTTTCTGCCAAATCTATCCACGGTGCTGCACCCGCTGAACGCTCTTTTGCAGAAAGAAGTACCATGGAAGTGGAGCGAGGACTGTAAGAAGGCCTTTCGCAAAAGCAAGGCATTGATCACCTCAGAGGAAGTGTTGGCTCACTTCAACCCAACGCTACCTATTCGTTTAGCTTGTGATGCTTCTCCTTATGGTATTGGAGCAGTACTCTCACACAAGTTGCCAAATGGCTTGGAAAGGCCAGTCGCATTTGCATCCAGATCATTGACCTCCGCTGAGCGCAACTATGCTCAGATAGATAGGGAGGCTCTCAGCCTTGTGTGGGGAGTAAAGAAGTTTAATCATTACCTGCAGGGCCAGAAGTTTACACTGCTGACAGACCACCAGCCGTTGGTATCCATTTTTAACCCTAAGAAGGGTGTTTCGGTGATGACAGCACAGAGGCTCCAGAGATGGTCCCTTTTCCTAGGGGCACATCAATATCAGATAGAATTCAAAGGTACAAAGCAGCATGGTAATGCTGATGGGCTGTCGCGCCTGCCACTACCTACTGAGGAGGAGGCACCGACGGTTGACCCGGTGGAGTTATTTCACTCGACCATCATCGAATGTTTACCTGTCACCAATGCAAATATTGAAAGGGAGACTAGGAATGACCCGACACTGTCCCGGGTCTACGAATTGACAGTAAAGGGATGGCCAGCCCATGGTGATCCACTGTTACCGGCATTCTCAGCAAGACGAGAACAGCTGTCCATCTGTCAGGGAACATTGATGTATGGAACAAGGGTGATTATCCCTCCTAAGTTAAGAGAGAGAGTTCTAAAAGAACTACATGAAGGTCATCTGGGGGGAGTCAAGATGAAAAGCCTTGCTAGGGCTTATGTGTGGTGGCCGGGTATCGACCAACAGATAGAGGATCTGACGAAAAGCTGCTCAGGGTGCCAAAAAGTCCAAAATGCACCTCCAATTGCACCGCTGCATCCATGGGAATGGCCTTCAACCCCATGGCAACGTGTACATATTGACTTTGCTGGTCCATTCATGGATTCCATGTTTTTAATTGCGGTGGACGCATATTCTAAATGGCCAGAAGTGATTAAAATGACTACCACTACCTCGGAGAAGACGATTGCGGTGCTAAGAATGATATTTGCAAGAAATGGATTGCCAGAGCAAATATGTTCAGACAACGGACCACAGTTCGTGTCAGAGGAATTCCAGATATTCCTGAAGAAGAATGGGGTGAAACATTATACCTCTGCCCCATATCATCCAGCTACGAATGGGCTGGCCGAGAGGTTTGTACAGATGTTCAAAAAGGCAATAAAGGCCATGAGCGAAGATCAGATTCCACTGCAACACAAGGTGGACAATTTCCTACTGGCATATCGAAACGCCACCCATGCAATAACAAACCAAAGTCCTGCCATGATGTTCTATAACAGGAGGTTGCGGTCCAGGTTGGACTTGTTAAAACCAAATGTGCGGAGGGAAGTCGAAAACAAACAGTTCCAGCATATCAATAACAAGCCCACTCGGAGTTTTGAAATAGGACAACCGGTGTTAGCCAGGGACTATAAAAACGAGAAATGGCAATCTGGAACAATTCGGGCCAGACAAGGACCCCTGATGTACACGGTAGATGTTGGTGAAAATGTAATGCGACGTCATGCTGACCAACTGGTTGGATCGAGAACAAGGGTCGAGCCCATGGTTACGACTGAGACAACCGTGGAGGAAGTTAGTGAACCTGAAGCATCTACCTCAGAAGTGAATATACCTGATGATGATGTCCTATCCATAGGGGATCAACTAGATGAGTCACCCCAGCAACGAGAACCAGAGACCCCTGAAAGGCGTTATCCGTCTCGGATCAGGAGGCCTCCTCAGAGACTGAATCTGTGAACTGTTTTTACATGAAGTTGTGTATATATGTTATTATGTTATCTTTAATGGGGAATATATACTGTTAAGCTAAAAAGGGAGGATTGTGATGTATGTAACCGTTCCACCTTTAAGAGAACTATTTTAAGAGATGCACTACTTTATCTTGGCTGCTGTATACTGTAATACCGGTGGTGACCACACCGGCATATAAGTGCTGTGTAATGATTTATTGGGCAGTTCAGCCTGACCTCCGACTAGTAAAGACCTGTTGAATTGACTCTTGTGGTCTGTGTGCAGTGATTCTTATTAACAATAACTAGAACACACAGACTTAACACCTTTTATACAGGGGTGGTCACTGCCGGTACTGCAGTCTAAAACCAGTTATTCCCTTAAAGGTACACACACAACAACTGAAATAGATTTTCTGGTCATTATCACAATGCTGTTTGTGGGTGCTTGCTGTGTGCAAATTGGTTGCCATGTTTGCTACATTACAACAGTAACTACACTTCAAAATTACTTCATTGGCTGTAAAGCGTCTTGGGATCCTGAGATTATGAAAGGCGCTATATAAATTCAAGGCTTTCCTTTCTTCTTTTGCCCATCAAATGATTTTGATGAATGACAAACTGCAGGCAGTGCACCTGTAATTTCCCAATATATGCATCTGGTGAGTAAGGCTCTATGAAAAATCAACCCTACAAGTGTTTTTTTGCTGTACAGTACTCGTTATTGCCCCGGTTCATAAATTGTTAAAGTGTAAATAAAGCAGGTTTGTTATTGTATTTGTTGAGCGACAGGAGATGGAGCATGACCACAGCATAACTTCCAGACCTTGAGTTTCCACCGTGGGCGCATCCCTGAATTTAGACCCAAGAATCCGCTCAATGTCGCACCATTTTGCTGATGTCAAGTTATGCCCAAGTATTCTCCCAATCTCATTAGAATGGACCCGAACTTAAAATGGGTGTAAATCTGTGGCAGCGCCAATCCTACACCATATATTTCTTTATTAAGTACAAGAATTTAAGTTTCAACTAATTTCACCATCATTCATGCACATCATGTCTAAGAACCTGCAATCGGGGAAGCTTTCCAATTTCTAATGACTGATACTTATGCCATAAAAATGCATTAATAGAAACAGAACATACAGAGCAGGTTTCAGTGAGGATAAATTTTAAAAACTCAAAAATTACAGTAAAACCAGAAGAACAACTTTGTTTCCTGCTTAGCCTGAAAATCTGGTCGTGATGTGAACAGACCCTCTGAACAAGTGCAATGAGAGGACCCTCGCATTAGAGAGGCGGGGTGTGGCCAGCATTGTGGGTGGAGATTCACTCAGGCAGAGGGTTTGATGGACAGGTGCAACAGATCGAGGAGACTTGGGCGTATTGCAGCTACGTGTGTAACTCGCTTACGCCCAACATTCCGCGATCTTTTAAGCCATGTAGCTGGTTTGCGCCCTCATTATGGGCGTCTCTGGGCTCAAATTCTTAGCAGCAGAGTGAGGTTTTACTGCTGAATAAGATGACTGATAACCCTGGAACACAGAGCCTGAGGCACACATTCTCTGAAAGCCCAGTGTTTGACAGGAGAGGAGGGAAGAGAGGTCGTGACAAACAGAGGTTGGTTTCAGAATTGCCTTGGCGAGTCGCCTCACAGCACATTGATAAAAGGTCCAATTGGAGCTGCTTCTTTGAGGGGGTTCTGGGGTGTGCGCACATCAATCTCACTGGGCTAGTAATCCAGAGGCCTGGACTAATGATCCAGAGATGTGAGTTCAAATCCCACCACGGCAGCTGGGGAATTTAAATTCAGTTAATTAAATAAATCTGGAATAAAAAGTTAGTATTAGTAATGGTAACCATGAAACTATCGGATTGTTGTAAAAACCCATCTGGTTCACTAATGTCCTTTAAGGAAGGAAATCTGCTGTCCTTACCTGGTCTGGCCTATATGTGACTCCAGACCCACAGCAATGTGGTTGACTCTTAACTGCTCTCTGAAATGGCCTAGCAAGCCACTCAGTTGTAACGAACTGCTGCAAAACATAATAAGAATGAAACCGGACAGACCACCCGGCATCGACCTCGGCACTGGGTACGGACACGACAACGGCACACCCAGCCCAGTCGACCCTGCAAAGTCCTCCTCACTAACATCTGGGGACTTGTGTCAAAATTGGGAGAGCTGTCCCACAGACTAGTCAAGCAACAGCCTAACATAGTCATACTCACAGAATCATACCTTTCAGCTAATGTCCCAAACTCCTCCATCACCATGCCTGGGTATGACCTGTCCCACGGGCTGGACAGGCCCACCAGGGGTGGCGGCACAGTGGTATACAGTCGGGAAGGAGTGTCCCTGGGAGACCTCAACATTGACTCTCATGGCTTCAGGTCAAGCACGGGCAAGGAAACCTCCTGCTGATTACCACCTACCGCCCTCCCTCAGCTGATGAATCAGCACTCCTCCATGTTGAACACCACTTGGAAGAAGCACTGAGAGTAGCAAGGGCACAGAATGTACTCTGGCTGGGGGACTTCAAAGTCCATCACCAAGAGTGGCTCGGTAGCACCACTACTGACTGAGCTGGCTGAGTCCTGAAGGACAGAACTGCCAATCTGGGCCTGCGACAGGCGGTGAGAGAACCAACACGAGGGAAAAACCTACTTGACCTCGTCCTCACCAATCTGTCACAGATGCATCTGTCCATGATAGTATTGGTAGCAGTGACCACCGCACAGTCATTGTGGAGACGAAGTCCTATCTTCACACTGAGGACACCCTTCATCGTGTTGTGTGGCACTACCACCGTGTTAAATGGGATAGATTCAGAACAGATCTAACAGCTCAAAACTGGGCATCCATGAGGCGCTGTGGGCCATCAGCAGCAGCAGAATTATATTCCACCACAATCTGTAACCTCATGGCCTGGCAGATCCCTCACTGTACCATTACCAGCAAGCCAGGGGACCAACCATGGTTCAATAAGGAGTGTAGAAGAGCATGCCAGGAGCAGCACCAGGCATACCTAAAAATGAGGTGTCAACCTGGGGAAGCTGCAACACAGGACTACATGCATGCTAAAAAGCGGAAGCAGCATACTATAGACAGAGCTAAGTGATCCAACAATCAACGGATCTGATCAAAGCTCTGCAGTCCTGCCACATCCAGTCATGAATGGTGGTGGACCAGTAAACAACTAACGGAAGGAGGAGGCTCCATGAAAACCCCCATCCTCAATGATGGTGGAGCCCAGCATGTGAGTACAAAAGACAAGGCTGAAGCATTTGCAACCATCTTCAGCCAGAAGTGCCGAGTGGATGATCCATATCGGCCTACTCCCAAGGTCCTCACCATCACAGAAGCCAGTTTTCAGCCAATTCGATTCACTCCACGTGATATCAAGAAACGGCTGAGCACACATCAAGGCAGCATTTAACCGAATGTGGCATCAAGGAGCCCTAGTAAAACTGAAGTCAATGGGAATCAGGGGGAAAACGCTCCACTGGCTGGAGTCATACCTAGCACAAAGAAAGATGGTTGTGGTTGTTGAAGGTCAATCATCACAGCCCCAGGACACCTCAGGGCAGTGTTCTAGGCCCAACCATCTTCAGCTGCTTCATCAATGACCTTCCCTCCAACATAAGGTCAGAAGTGGGGATGTTCGCTGATGACTGCACAGTGTTCAGCGCCATTCACAATTCCTCAGATAATGAAGCAGTCCATGCCCGCATGCAACAAGACCTGGATGATGTTCAGGCTTGGGCTGATAAGTGGCAGGTAACATTCACGCCACAGAAGTGTCAGGCAATGACTATCTCCAACAAGTGAGAGTCTAACCACCTTCCCTTGACATTCAATGGCATTACCATCACCGAATCTCCCACCATCAACATCCCGGGGGTCACCATTGAACTTAACTGGACCAGCCACATAAATACTGTGGCAACAAGAGCAGGTCAGAGGCTAGGTATTCTGTGGCGAGTGTCTCACCTCCTGACTCCCCAAAGCCTTTCCACCATCGCCAAGGCACAAGTCAGGAGTGTGATGGAATACTCTCCACTTGCCTGGATGAGTGCAGCTCCAACAACACTCAAGAAGCTCAACACCATCCAGGACAAACCTTCACGTTGATTGGCACCCCATCCACCACCTTAAACATTCACTCCCTCCTCCACCGGCGTACCGTGGCTGCAGTGTGTACCATATACAGGATGCACTGCAGCAACTCACCAAGGCTTCTTCGGTGGCACCTCCCAAATCCGCGACCACTACCACCTAGAAGGACAAGGGCAGCAGGTGCATGGGAACACCACCACCTCCAAGTTCCCCTCCAAGTCACACACCATCCTGACTTAGAAGTATATCGCTGTTCCTTCATCGTCGCTGGGTCAAAATCCTGAAACTCCCTCCCTAACAGCACTGTGGGACTACTTTCACCACATGGACTGCAGCAGTTCAAGAAGGTGGCTCACCACCACCTTCTCAAGGGCAATTAGGGATGGACAATAAATGCTGGCCTTGCCAGCGACGCCCACATCGCATAAACGAATAAAAAAAATAAACATTTGAGCATCTCTGTCATTGCACTTGCAGAATTGACCATGTTTGGACAGGAAATACAGATCGGGGCTTGGATGGTAATGAGCGTTACATTTCTGTGATTTCAAGGAAATGACACTCAGATTCCTGTATTTAGGATTCTGCTCCAGTGCAGGCCTGTGATCTGTGATGGGATTGCTGTGATTTGTGATGGGACTGTTGGTCTTTTTGGGAGAGTCAAAATTTTGCTCGACATTAGTGCAGGCCCCTTTGTTACAGTGCAATGACCATGGGGAGAACCCACACTATTCATGACAGGGCACGAATACCCACAGGTGTACATACTGAACATTTGAAATCTGGAAAAATTCTGTGCGGCTCGTTTCTTGAAGTGTCCTCCAATCTATAAGCATAGATGCTTAAAATGGCTGTTCAGGTTTTTAATATTAAGTTTACATTTTGTACCTGTAGTATACACGAGGCATCTGGAGTGTACGCGAGGTATCTGCAGTATGCGCGAGGTATCTGCAGTGTGCGCGAGGCATCTGCAGTGTACGCGAGGTATCTGGAGTGTACGCGGGGTATCTGCGGTGTACGCGAGGTATCTGCGGTGTACGCGAGGTATCTACAGCGTGCGCGAGGTATCTGGAGTGTGCGCGAGGTATCTGGGATGTACGCGAGGTATCTGGGGTGTACACGAGGTATCTGCGGTGTACGCGAGGTATCTGGAGTGTACGCGAGGTATCTGCGGTGTACACGAGGTATCTGGAGTGTACGCGAGGTATCTGGAGTGTACGCGAGGTATCTGCGGTGTACGCGAGGTATCTGTGGTGTACGCGAGGTATCTGTGGTGTACGCAAGGTATCTGGAGTGTACTCGAGGTACCTGCAGTGTGCACGAGGTACCTAGAGTGTGCAAGAGGTATCTGCAGTGTGCATGAGTTATCTGCAGTGGAGGCGAGCTATCTGCAGTGTACGCGAGGTATCTGGTGTGTACGCGAGGTATCTGCAGTGGATGCAAGGTATCTGCAGTGTACACGAGGTATCTGCAGTGTGCACAAGGTACCTAGAGTGTGCAAGAGGTATCTGCAGTGTACACGAAGTATCTGCAGTGTGCATGAGGTACCTAGAGTGTGCAAGAGGTATCTGCAGTTTACGCGAGGTATCTGCAGTGTACGCGAGGTATCTGCAGTGTACACGAGGTATCTGCAGTGTGCACGAGGTATCTGCGGTGTGCGCGAGGTATCTGCGGTGTACGCGAGGTATCTGCGGTGTACGCGAGGTATCTGCGGTGTACGTGAGGTATCTGCAGTGTACGCGAGGTATCTGCAGTGTGCACGAGGTATCTGCGGTGTACGCGAGGTATCTGCAGTATACGCGAGGTATCTGCAGTGTGCATGAGGTATCTGCGGTGTACGCGAGGTAACTGCAGTGTACGCAAGGTATCTGCAGTGTACGCGAGGTATCTGCAGTGTACGCGAGGTATCTGCAGTGTACGCGAGGTATCTGCAGTGTACGCAAGGAATCTGCAGTGTACGCGAGGTATATGCAGTGTACGCGAGGTATCTGGTGTGTACGCGAGGTATCTGGTGTGTACGCGAGGCATCTGCCGTGTACACGAGGTACCTGGAATATATACTAGAGACAAGCTGACTGTATAGCCAGAGTTTGTCCTCTTTAAGCCACAGGCACAGCCAGATGGCTCTGAGTGATGATGATGAACATGAGTCTGAAAGGAGAGAAAGGCAGGAGAGGATGTGAGCAGCTTTTTCACAATTGCCTTCTCTGTTTCCCTAAACTGTCAGAATGCTGGGATGCCTTGAGGTTTTACACTGGGAAGATACAGCGTAAAGAGCCAAACCAATTCTTCAAGCAGGCCAAGCTCAAATTCCAAACTGTGCCAGTGTGTGTGGGCGGCTTGCTGAGGGGCAAACTCAGAGCCTTCTCAGTGGCCCACTTTATGCCTCAACAGTCCATCTTCAGTGGACAATGGCCATTGAGCTCGTGTGGATGGCAGGCAGAGAGCTCCATGGTCCCAGCAGCCCTTGAACCAGCATAGTCCACACTTCTGTGGGAAAGCTGCACCCAATCTGCCTCGACCGACAGAAGCACTGAGCTCAGCGTATGGCACGCGGACCAAGTGCAAATACGATACAGGCATAAAAATCAGAACAAAGAGAAAGAACCCAGTTAATTCACAAACATCCCCACTTTACTTGGGTTAAGGTTGAGATGACTTTTCCATTTATTTTCCAATTTTCTCCCTCTCTCTTTCCTCCTCTCCTAACTTTTGTGTCCACAGCTCCTCCTGCAGTTGGCTGCTTTTCACATGTCTGAGTCCAGATGGTGAGTGTCGGTAGACTTTTCCACCATGGGGGAGGGGGGGGGCATGACAACCAAGCCCGATACCCGAAATCTACACATACTCTTTGTAGTTCAAGTCACTGGATAGTTTTTTTCACACAAAGGGTTGTAGAAATCTGGAATACTTTTCCCCAAAAGGCTGTGGATGCTGGGGGACAATTGGAGCTTTCAAGACTGCGATTGATAGATTTTTGTTAGGTAAGGGTATCAAGGGATCGGGAGCAAAGACGGCTAAGTGGAGTTGAGGTACGGATGAACCATGATCTAATTGAGTGACGGAGCAGGCTTGAGGGGCTGATCGGCCTACTCCAGTTGCTATAACAATCAGAAATGGGAACTTTGGTTGATTTCCCTCCCCTCTATCCTACGAGTCCAGTTGTATTGCCCAGCTAACTGCAGTGGCTGAGATCAGGCAAAGATCAGTTAAAAAAGCTTACGGGATCCTGGGCTTCATGACTAGAGGTATCGAGTACAATAGTGTGGAAATTATGATGAACCTGTATAAAACACTGGTTCGGCCTCAACTGGAGTATTGTGTCCAATTCTGGGCACCGCACTTTAGGAAGGGTGTGAAGGGTGCAGGAAAGATTTACGAGAATGATTCCAGGGATGAGGGACTTCAGTTACATGGATAGACTAGAGAGGCTGGGGTTGTTCTCCTTAGAGCAGAAAAGATTTGATAGAGGTGTTCAAAATCATGAGGGGTCTGGACAGAGTAGATAGAGGGAAACTGTTCCTATTGGCAGAAGGGTCGAGAACCAGAGGACACAGATTTAAGGTGCGTGGTTAGGATCTGGAATGCAATGCCTGAAAGGGTGGTGGAGGCAGACTCAATCGTGGCTTTCAAAATGGAAGTGGATAAGTACTTGAAGGAAAAAAATTTGCAGGGCTACGGGGAAAGGTCGGGGCAGTGGGACGAGCTGAAGTGCTCTTGCAGAGAGCCAGCATGGGCTCGACAAGCCAAATGGCCTCTTTCCGTGCTGTAACCATTCTATGAACTCAGCACAGACTGGGGTCGGCCTTGGGGCTTTGTTGGTCTGCATTTGCAGTGCAGTCTTCTTAATAGTTGAGCGGTTTTAGGGAGTTCAGCTTAACTTTAAAAAAAATTACTTCATTCAAAAAGAGTAAAGCTTCAAGCTCCATGCAATGATCCCAACAGAAACAATAAAACCCAGAAGATGCATTTATGTTTTTTCATATATTGTTCCAGCTCTCTCAGGCATTGCAGTATACAACCAAATGGCTGAATTATTCATGGCCAGCTCAGCAGAAAGAAAATAAAATGCTCTTACACTATGTCCTTCAAAGTAGAGCCTATTTGTAACACTTCCCTTCTTTCTTAGCAACCTTGAATGCCAGAAAACACTATCAATTTGTTTACTTGGTGGTACTTATGCCTGACAACTGAAGACAATAAGGTTCATCAAGTAAGAGTTGTCAAATTGAATGAGACTTTTTCTCTTCCAATTGTACTTTTACGGGGTGTGGGGGTGGTGGCGGGAAAGATAAACGTGCTAGTATTTCAACTCGGAGACATGGGGCAACCCTTCTCATCCATTGCATGGGTAGATAATCGAGAGTCCTCAAAATTTGGCCTTTAAACATATTGCACAACAATCCCCTCAACAAGAAACATTGGCCTAGAAATTCAGTGGGTTGCGCCAGCCGCTAACGCCATAAAAGGGCTATATTTCCGGCGCTAGACACGTAGCGCCTGAACGCAGTCCTATTTGCGCCGACGCCCAAATTCAGTTGACATTTAGCGCCGGCGCAAAGTGTTTGCGCCCGCTCAGGTGCGCGCGCAGCTTATGACGTCATATCGTCGCGCAACGCTGTTTGTGCGCCCCAAACCGGAAATTCAGTGGCGCCCGCCCAATGTGGGCGTGGCACTGCTAAGAACTGTGAGGTGGAACGCAAAAGAGGCCCTGTGGGCCTCGGGGAGCGCAAATTAAAGGGCACTTACACTGACCTATAGAGCCCAGCCATTTTGCTGCAATGACTTTACTGCTTTGGATTTCTGGACAGAGACCAAGGGACAGAGGTTACAGATTTGGGACAACATAGGAGAGGTATTTTTGGCTTCTGGCCAGTGCTTTGACATTTGATTCATTGTGATTTATCTGTTCTCAACTTTATTATGGGGGCTGTATGGGGGGCCAACCCTCAGTTGCAGCATTATGTGCGAAGGGCTCGCAGACGCTGTGTGAGAGGGCCAGCCATGCCTAGACGCAGAGGGGCCATCAGGCGTCGGCAACGTAGGCCTTACCCACTCAGGCAATACCGGCAGCAGGTGTCCTATCTCACCATGACTGCGGCGCATTGTGTGAAGAGGCTGCGCTTCAGAAGGGAGGTGGTTGCAGAGATCTGCCAGCTGCTTCACACAGATCTGCGTCCACAGCTGATGTGCAGGACGTCTCTCTCGGTGGAAGTGAAGGTCACGGTGGCTCTGAACTTTTATGCAAGCGGCTCCTTCCAAGCCGCTGCTGTGGAGATAGCGAACATCTCCCAGTTCGCCGCGCATCGCTGCATCCGGCAGGTCACCGATGCACTTTACGCGAGGAGACACCAATTCATCTCCTTCCCCATGACCCGACAGAGGCAGGAGCAGCGTGCAGTCGGATTTGGCAGGATCGCGGGCTTCCCCATGGTGCAGGGCGCCATTGACTGCACGCATGTGGCTATGCGGGCACCTATCCACAATGCCGAGGATTACCGCAACCGGAAGGGCTACCATTCCCTAAATGTACAGCTGGTGTGTGACCACAGGCAGCGCATCCTAGCTGTCAATGCCCGCTTCCCAGGAAGCAGCCACGATGCATTTATCCTGCGCCAGACTACTGTGGCTGACATGTTCGAGGCACAGCCTCCACCAAGGGGATGGCTTATCGGGGACAAGGGCTACCCTTTGTGTACATGGCTCATGACCCCGCTCCACGCGCCCAGGACCCCAGCGGAGGAGGCATACAACGAAAGCCATCAAGCCACAAGGAACATCATCGAGCAAACGATAGGCGTCCTCAAGCAACGGTTCCGCTGCCTGGATCGTTCCGGAGGATCTCTTCAGTATTCGCCGGATAGAGTCTCCCAGTTCGTCGTCGTGTGCTGCGTGTTGCACAACCTGGCTATCCGCAGGACTCAGGCACTGCCACCTGGCATTGCACCACCACCTCAGGAGGACGAGCAGGAGGAGGAGGAGGAGGAGGACCAGCCCAGGAGGGAGCGACAAGGGCCAAGGGCCGTCCGCCGGGGGCTTATTGATCGACACTTCTAGGCCCCCTGTCAGGGAATGGCCTGTGGCAATGAACGCACCTGAGGCAGCCGCTCCGCAAGCCCTCAGCCGGTTAACGCAACAACCACTTCAAACATGACACCTGGACATGCTGAATAAATCAAAAGCTTTATTTCACAAACTCATGGCCCTTCCCACATGAAACAGAAAAACAGACAAGACCCCCAAAAAACAGTCAAAAACATCTGTCACTCCCAAAACCTGGGGAGGACTAACAAAACTTGCCCATCCAAAAGGCCTTCAACAGCGGCCTTACAAAAATAAGCCCCCCCCCCACAACAGAGACACCCCCATGAAAACAAAAAATGCCTTGATCCTCGGCCTTAACAAAATAATGCCCCCCACAACACAAGCCCCCCAATATAAAAGAAACCGCTCTCACCACACTCTAATGGGTGTGCCGAGAGGGCGAGTCCTTAGACAGGCTTCTCCGGCCCCTGGCCGACCTGCTGCTCCGCCTCAACCTGGGCCCTGCGGGTGTGGCGAGGCTGGGGGAAGGCTCATGAGGGCCACAAAGCGTGTCGGCAGATGCCCTTGGGGGTCGGCCTAGACGAGGCCTGGCCCGGGAGGGGCCGGCTGCTGACTGCTGCAGCTGTGGCTGGGCAGCATCAGTCTTAGCAGCAGCTCGTCGCACCTTGGCTGGGGGAGTGGCAGTGTCGGCAGCACCATTGGGGGCAAGCTGGCTGATGGCAGGTGCGCGCTGCTCGCCAGAGACACTGGCACTCGGCCGGGCTGGCAGTGTAGCAAGCGCAGCAATCTGGGGGAGGCCAGACCGCTGTGCTGCAGCAGGGCGGCGGGTGCCATGGTGATGCCTCTGTGCCACAGCGAGTGTGGCAGAAGTGAGTGCCCGAACTGCCCTGGTATGTGCCCGCATCAGCTCTGTCAGTGTGTGGACGGCACCACTCATCTCGCGAGTCACGTCCTGCGCTGCCGCCAGTTGCTGCACACCCGCGTCCTGCGCTGCCGCGAGTTGCTGCACACCCCTGTCGTGCGCTGCGGCCAGTTGCTGGACACCCCTGTCGTGCGCTGCCGTGAGTTGTTCGAACCCCCTGGCCTGTGATTCCCCGAAAGCCACCACACTCTGAGCCAGGGACTCAATGGCGTGAGGCATCTGTTCGACCACCCCCATGAACTCTTGGTGGCGCCGCTCAGACGCTGCCGGCATCTCATCGAGGACGCGCACCTCCTGGGCGAGGACCGTGTCCGGACTGGAGGGCGGACTCTCCCTCCGGGGAGAAGGCCGCCGAGCTGGCCGACCCTTCCCGCGTGCGTCGACCCCACTTGGGCCAGGTTCTGCCCTCCCCTCCAACACCTCCCCCCTCTGGGCAGAAGGCTGGCGTGCTGCCGGAGCCTTCCCGCGTGCGTCCACCCTACTGGGACCAGCTTCGGCCCTCCCCTCCAACACCTCCCCCCTCTGGGCAGAAGGCTGGCGTGCTGCCGGACCCTTCCCGCGTGCGTCCACCCTACTGGGACCAGCTTCGGCCCTCCCCTCCAACACCTCCCCCTGGCTCTCCTGCAGGCCAGACGTCTCCCCTCCATTGCCATCCCCTGGCGCGGAGAAGGGTTCCCCCGATGTGCCGCCTTCCTCCTGGTCCTCGACGTCCTCCTCCTCCAAGGACCTGGCTCTCTGCGCTTCAGGGACCACCTCCTCCTCACCAGCTGAAAGCAGGAAGGCACAAGAGTAGCTTTAGAGTGAGGACAGGCCGTCAGCGAGGGAGGCCTGAGTGGTGCATTATGCGCATTTGTCGGTCAGTGGGAAAGGATGTAGATCTGAAGCACGAGGGCAACGAGAGAGGTGCAACCGGTCATGCCCTTACCAGTGGGTACCAGTACAGGGTCCGCCTCACCGATCGCAACAGGGCCAGTCACCCGGCCACGCATGAGTCGTGCCACGCTCTCCTCCAGATCAGTGAGCGCCTGGTACTCGGGACGGCCTCCACCAATGACAGCCTGGCTCCTTACATTGCTCGCCAGCTTGGCCTGCAAGAGAAAGGACGGCCTCTAAGTACAGTGTGGTGCCCTGTCGCTGTGTGCACTGCCTCCCATGGTGGAATAGCTTGGCCAGTGTGGTGCCCTGTTGCTGGGTGCACTGCCTCCCATGGTCGAATAGCTTGGCCAGTGTGTTAAGTGCAGAAAGTGCTATTGATGAACATGCAAGTGCCATTGCTGCGGGAGGAGGGCTGCCCATTAGGCCTTTGAGGTCCCTTTGCCCATAATGTGAGGTGCACATGCAAGGATGAGGAGGACACTGGAAAGGGTACTCACCTTCACCATCCGAGTGAGGTCGTTGAACTTCTTGCGGCATTGGTCCGCACTCCTGGGGACATCACAGGTGGATGACACCCTGCGGGCGATTTTGCCCCAGGCTCTCCTGTACTGGCTCCTGGGAGCCTTCCTGCCACTGTCCGGGCACAGGATCTCTCTTCTCTTCTCCACACCATGAATGAGCACACGCAGAGCATGCTCTGAAAAGCGCTGCGCTCGCTCACGGGCCCTCTCCATTGCTCCAGGCGCTATTTTGGCACACCAGTAGTGCTGAGGCCTAGCTGCAGGGCTCCAGTATGCAGGGCGTGGCAGCAGTCAAAGTTGACCCTTCCCCCTTTAAGAGCTGGCCGGCGTCAGGGTGTCTGCTGTCAATCAAAACATGACCGCACCTGCGCTGCGCCCGGCTTCGGCGTTATTAGGCCGCATCGCCGGCTTAGCGCCGGAACACAGCATTTCAACGCCAGTTTCAGCGCTCGGCCAAACTTAGGGCCAACTCTACTGAATTTCGGCGATGTGGCCTACACTTTCCGGCGGGCGCTAACTTTAGCGAGCGCCCGACTTTAGCGCCCCAAAAGTGTCCAGACTGAATTTCTAGGCCATTGTTTTATTCAACATGAGAAGGAGATGAAATACAAACAACATAAGGAATACTAGCCGTGCGGTGCAACAAGGTGACTTCCCGCGCAAAGTTGTGACCTGCAAAACTCCTGACAAGTGGACAATGGAGGTTCCACTGTAAATGGATTGAACATATAAAGAAAGAACGAACTTGCATTTATATAGCGCCTTTCACAACCACGTGGGGGAATCTAGAACTGGGGGGCATAGTTTCAGAATAAGGGGTCGCCCATTTAAAACGGAGATGAGGAGGATTTTCTTCTCTCAGAGGGTCATGAATCTTTGGAATTCTCTACCCCAGAGAGCTGTGGAGGCGGAGTCATTGAATATATTCAAGGTGGAGAGAGACAGATTTTTGAATGGTAAGGGAGTCAAGGGTTATGGGAAGTGGGCAGGGAAGTGGAGTTGAGGCCAAGATCAGATCAGCCATGATCTTATTGAATGACGGAGCAGGCTCGAGGGGCCAAATGACCTATTCCTGCTCCTATGTCTTATGTTCTTATGACCGCAACACATTTCAAAGTGCTTTACAGCCAATGAAGTACTTTTTGAAGTGTAGTGACTGTTGTAAATTTAGAATAGCTTCAATATAAATAAAAAATGTACCTGAATTTCACATTTCTAGCTAATGTGGCTTTACTGAAGGTTTCTGTAGGTATGATGCTACAATAAGGGTCAACAGAAATGATTAAAACACAGATGACAAACCATAGATATATTATTTCCTATATCACAACAGTGACTACACTGGAAAAGTACTTCATTGGCTGAAAAGCACTTTGGGATGTGCCCAGGTCGTGAAAGGCGCCATATAAATGCAAGTTAATTCTTTCTGCAGGTGTGATGCGGAAGCAGAGGGCTGCGCCAGCAGGCCAGGTGTGCAGCATGGTTTTTCTTATTTGTTTATGGGATGTGGGCGTCACTGGCACGGCCAGCATTTATTGCCCATCCCTAATTACCCTTGAGAAGGTGGTGGTGAGCCATCTTCTTGAACTGCTGCAGTCCGTGTGGTGAAGGTACTCCCACAGTACTGTTAGGTAGGGAGTTCCAGGATTTTGACCCAGCGACGATGAAGGATCGGCGATATACTTCTAAGTCAGGATGGTGTGTGACTTGGAGGGGAACTTGGAGGGGGTGGTGTTCCCATGTGCCTGCTGCCCTTGTCCTTCTAGGTGGAAGAGGTCGCGGGTTTGGGGGGTGCTGCCGAAGAAGCCTTGGCGAGTTGCTGCATTGCATCTTGTAGATGGTGCACACAGCAGCCATGGTACGCCGGTGGTGGAGGGAGTGAATGTTTAAGGTGGTGGATGGGGTGCCAATCAAGTGGGCTGCTTTGTCCTGGATGGTGTTGAGCTTCTTGAGTGTTGTTGGAGCTGTATTCATCCAGGCAAGTGGAGAGTATTCCATCACACTCCTTACCTGTGCTTTGTAGATGCTGGAAAGGCTTTGGGGAGTCAGGAGGTGAGACACTCACCGAAGAATACCTAGCCTCTGACCTGTTTTTGTTGCCACAGTATTTATGTGGCTGGTCCAGTTAAGTTTCTGGTCAATGGTGACTCCCCAGGATGTTGATGGTGGGGGATTCGGCGATGGTAATGCTGTTGAATGTCAAGGGGAGGTGGTTAGACTCTCGCTTGTTGGAGTGAGTCATTGCCTGGCACTTCTGTGGCACAAATGTTACCTGCCACTTATCAGCCCAAGCCTGAACGTCGTCCAGGTCTTGTTGCGTGCGGGCATAGACTCCTTCATTAATTGAGGAGTTGCGAATGGCACTGACCACTGTACAATCATCAGCGAACATCCCCATTTCTGACCTTATGCTGGAGGGAAGGTCACTGATGAAGCAGCTGAAGATGGTTGGGCCCAGGACACTTCCCTGAGGAACTCCTGCAGCGATGTCCTGGGGCTGTGATGATTAACCTATGTCCAACACTATGACACTAGTGGACGCAGGGTCGGCTCCTGCGCTGTATTCATTCCTTCTCTGGTGGATGTGGCGGGGTTGATGTATTAAAGAGACAGACGTGTTGGTCCCAAAGACCTCTCAAGTTCCCTTCAGCTCTGGCATTTACCGAAAGTAGTGATCTGGCAGGAAGACAACTACCATCTGAAAGCACGAGCAGGAGTCAACGTTTTCAGGAGAAGGGAGATAATTCACAAGCTAACATAAGCACTGCAGGCAGAGCACATGCACAACCTGACAGTGTCCACACCTGTGAACGCAGGAACAGGCGTAGGTCATTCAGCCCCTCGAGCGTGCTCGGTCATTTAATTAGATCATGACTGATCTGTAGCTTAACTCCATTTTCCTTGATACCCTTACCCAACAACAATCTATCGATTTCAGTCTTGAAAGCTCCAATTATCCCCTAGCATCAACAGCCTTTTGGGGCGGAGAATTCCAGGTTTCTACTACCCCGTGGTTAAAATTACTGAAACCTTGCCACGTATTTTAGCAGGTGGTGGGACTTAAGGATGACCCTGTAAACGTACAATGTAAAATTGATAAGCTAGAGGTCCACCATGACAGAGAAAATGAGACTGACCAACAGCACAGGCTGGCTTGGTGTTGCAGGACACAGTGTTCGTTTACCTACAATCTCTGAAGCTAGCAACGAGAAATACATTTTATTTTGGAACACAGGAACAGGCGGAGGCCATTCAGCCCCTCGCGCTTGTTCAGCCATTCAATGAGATCAGTGGTTGATCTGTGTCTTAATTCCACCTACCCGCATTGATTCCGTAATCCTTAATAACCTTGCATGACAAAAAATTATCAATCTCAGTTTTGAATTTTTTAATTGACCCCCAGCCGCAACAGCTTTTTGGGGGAGCGAGTTCCAGATTTCCACTACCCTTTGTGTGAAGGAGTGCTTCCTGACATCCCCCCTGAACGGCCTAGCTCTAATTTTAAGGTTATGTCCCCTTGTTCTGGACTCTCCCACCAGAGGGAATAGTTTCTCTCTATCTATCTTATCAAATTCTTTAATCATCTTAAACTTCTATATTCAATTGAATACAAGCCCAGTCTATGCAAACAAGTCTTCATAATTTAATCCTTTTAGCCCCAGTATCATTCTGGGGAATCTGTGCTGCACCTTCCTGAGGTGCGGTGCCCGGAACGGAACGCAGTGCTCTAGATGGAGTCTAACCACAGCTCTGCACGGCTGCAACATAACTTCCCACCTCTGTATTCCAGCCCTCTTGAGGTAAAGGCCAACATTCCATTAGCCTTTTAAATTATTTTTGTACCTGTCCACTAGCTAATATTCCATTTATATTTATGATATACAATAGCCATACAAATGGTTTACAGCTCTTATATGACGTTCCTGTGACATGCGCGTAAAGTGCAGGCGAGCGCGAGCTTTTACACAGTGTGCACGATGTATAAGCAAACTGACCTCTTCCGGCTCACAGCTCATTCTCACAATAACCACTAGGTGGCACAGCAGACACATTTTTTTCCAAAACCGATTTGAATGTTCAGATAAAACCATTTATTTCTTTTTTTTAAAGTTAACATTTCAAATAATATATAATTACTACAGGCTCTTGAATCTAGGTGGCAAATTTATCAAAAGAGTCAATGAGGAGTGTAGAAGAGCATGCCAGAAGCAGCACCAAGTGTATCTAAAAATGAGGTGCCAACCTGGGGAAGCTACGACACAGGACTACATGCATGCTAAACAGCGGAAGCAGTCTGCGATTGACAGGGCTAAGCAATCCCACAAACAACAGATCAGATCAAAGCTCTGCAGTCCTGCCACATCCAGTCGTGAGTGGTGGTGGGATTGAACAACTAACAGGAGGAGGCTCCATGAACATCCCCATCCTCAATGATGGTGGAGCCCAGCACGTGAGTGCAAAAGACCAGACTGAAGCGTTTGCAACTATCTTCAGCCAGAAGTGCCGAGTGGATGATTCACCTCGGCCTCCTCCTGAGGTCCCCACCATCAAAGAAGCCAGTCTTCAGCCATTTCGATTCACTCCACGTGATATCAAGAAACGGCTGAGCACACTGGATACAGCAAAGGCTATGGGCCCCGACAACATCACAGCTATCATGCTGAAGACTTGTGCTCCAGAACTAGCCGCGCCTCTAGCCAAGCTGTTCCAGTACAGCTACAACACTGGCATCTATCCGACAATGTGGAAAACTGCCCAGGTATATCCTGTCCACAAAAAGCAGGACAAATCCAACCTGGCCAATTACCGCCCCATCAGTCTACTCTTAATCATCAGCAAAATGATGGAAAGTATCGTCGACAGTGCTATCAAGCGGCACTTACTCACTAATAATCTGCTTACCGATGCTCAGTTTGGGTTCTGCCAGGACCACTCGGCTCCAGTCCTCATTACAGCCTTGGTCCAAACATGGACAAAAGTGCTGAATTCCAGGTGAGGTGAGAGTGACTGCCCTTGACATCAAGGCAGCATTTGACTCTCCACTTGCCTGGATGAGTGCAGCTCCAACAACACTCAAGAAGCTCGACACCATCCAGTACAAAGCAGCCCATTTGATTAGCACCCCATCCACCACCTTAAACATTCACTCCCTCCACCACCGGCGTAACGTGGCTGCAGTGTGTACCATCTACAAGATGCACTGCAGCAACTCGCTAAGGCTTCTTCGGCAGCACCTCCCAAACCCGCGACCTCTTCCACCTAGAAGGACAAGGACAGCAGGCACATGGGAACACCACCACCTCCAAGTTCCCCTCCAAGTCACACCATCCTGACTTGGACATATATCGCCATTCCTTCATGGTCACTGGGTCAAAATCCTGGAGCTCCCTCCCTAACAGCACTGTGGGAGTACCTTCAGCACATGGACTGCAGCGGTTCAAGAAGGCGGTAGCTCACCACCACCTTCTCAAGGGCAATTAGGGATAGGCAATAATTGCTGGCCGTGCCAGTGACACCCACATCCCGTGAATGAATTTAAAAAAAAATCACACTGGGTAAAAGACAATAGACTCTCATGTCTGGTACTGCATGGCTCCTGTGCATCTCAGTGCCAGCTGTTCTGCATGTATTGCTCATGGCGGATTAAGAAGAATGAGTCACTTAAAGGAAAGGGCAGGCTTCTCCAGTACACAAGTGAAGAGCTCCAGTGTGAGGTGCACACAGGTTTGTGTGTGTTGTGGGCTGCAGTGGATCTGGCCCTAGCAGCGGGTCCTATTTGAAAGAAAAACTTTCATTTCTATAGTGCCTTCACAATCTCAGGACGTCCCAAAACGCTATACAGCCAATTTCGGAGTGTAGTCACTGTTATAACATAGGAAGCGCGGCAGCCAATTTGTGCACAGCAAGCTCCCACAAACAGCAATATGATAATGACCAGTTGACCTATTTTAGTGATGTTGGCTGAAGGATAAATATTGGCCAGGACACCAGGGCCCCTGCTGTTCTTCAAAATAATGCCGTGGGATCTTTTACGTCCATCTGAGAGGGCAGATGGGGCCTCGGTTTCATGTCTCATCCGAAAGATGACACCTCTGACAGTGCAGCACTCCCTCAGTACTGCACTGGAGTGTCAGTCTAGCTTTTGTGCTCAAGTCTCTGGAGCGGGACTTGAACCCACAACCTTCTGATTCAGAGATGGGAGATTTACCAACTGAGCCCCGGCTGACACCAGAACTCTGGTGATGTGGCACAACCTGGCTGATTTTAGCAGAGGACTGGTAAATGAAGCCAAACATTGACCATTAACAGATTAAACTGTATTGTACAACGACGCTGGAGGAACCTAGACCCCATGTTGTTTTCAACTCGCTGCAAAGAGCCCAGGTTTATATACGAAGTACCTCACGAGAGATGCGTGCCAACATAAACGGCAAATTCACAATTTAATCCATTGCTGTTTCAGCGTGGTGCAGAACTGACCAATAGAAACTCAAACAAATCCAGCATCTGACACCGGCTAACTAAATCAAAACAGAGATAAAAGGCTGGAATTACAGTTGGTGACGTGATGGCTCAGTGCTCGACATGTTGCTGTGCTCTTTTAACAGAAGTGTTAACCTGTTTCTTTTAAATGGGTTACTGCCCCTAATAAAATAGCAGTCAGAGAAGTGTCACACCAACACATTAAATGTTTATCTGCTATCGTCATCAATGGTGATTTATACCCCAGTGTGCCGCAGGGCAGAACCTCACGTTCAAGGCCTCTGTGCAGCGGGCAAGAAATATTAAATATGCTGATGGTGTTTCATCGTTACTGCAAAAACCCTTGAGCACTGAAGCAGGACTGTAAAGCAATCTCAGGCTGCAGGTTTAACTGTGGAAACTTAAAGCCCTCCCTCTGAGTGGTGCGATTAAGGGTTAGGACCTCACCTAGTGTTCAAAAGGCATGGTGTGCGAGCGACACTTACTGGCCAATGCCTCATTAGTTACCGGAGCTGATTCTGATTAAACCACTAACGGGGTTAGGAAGGGTCCTCATTCCCCTCAGGTGCAGTGAAAAGTAAAGATGCTCACAATTGCCTGGCCTGGGCTATATCTTTGCTGCAATTCCTCTGGAGGTGCAGGTGGATTGGACTGGGAAAACCAGAACATTGGGATATAAACTGTTATTGGGCAGCAGCGCAACAAGAGCGATAATGAACCAGCCTCAATGGAAATGAAAGTCGGGCGAGTACAAAACGGGTTGCCAATTCGCTATCGACCACATTGCGTTGCCACCCAAGAATAATTTATACCCAATTGTTCCCGAATATCTCACGGAATGGAAGAGCTCCTAGAATAAGACTAAGTAGATATCCAAGAGACAAAACCAAAGGAGCATATTAGTTCCTCTGAAACCTAAAACTGTACAACTAGGCCTACCAAAGAAAGACTTGCATTTCTATAACACTTATCGTGACCTCAGGACGTCCCAAAGCACTTTACTGCCAATGAAATACTCTTGAAGTGCAGCCACTGTTGTAATGTAGAAAACACAGCAGCCAATTTGTGCACAGCATGATCCACCAACAGCAATGTGATAATAATCAGATCATCTGTTTTTAGGTATTGGTTGAGAGATAAATATTAGCCAGGACACCGGGGAGAACTCCCCAGCTCTTCTTCAAATAGCGGCGTGGGAAATGTTGCCTTTGAACCGCAGAGGTCCCGCTCAGCCGGTTCACCAGCTTTTAAGGGAAAAACAGCGCATACGCGGAATTCTGAATGGGCCGTGCAGCCTGTTAAAGGAGCCACACGGCCCCCCAAAAAAATTAGAGGGCAGATTAGCTGTGGGATCTTTTACATCGAGCTGAGGGGGCAAACAGGGCCTTGGTTTAATGTCTCATTCAAAAGATGGCACTTCCCTCAACCTGGAGGGCAACTTGAACCCACAACCTACTGGCTCAGAGGTGCGAGTGCCAGCAACTGAGTCGCGGCTGAATGTTCGTTCAGGGCAGGTTTACTGTCCACACATCTCACCCTTGGGCATTGATGCAGATCTGCAAAGCGATTGCTGGCTACAGGCTTTACTGCTGAGCAATGTCATTATAGGCTGGTGAGCATCGCAGGGTGAGGGAAGGTGCTTCTCCATGCCTCATGAGTACCCTAAGATTGTGTGGGGTGTCGTGCTTCCTCATTGGGCAGGAGGTGCAAATCCAAGAATGAATCCATCTTGATACATGGCTACAGCAGGGCCAGAGTCCGGGGGGTGGGATGGGGGGCGGCAGATCACCAGCCTGCTCTCCCAAACAGGGGACGTGGCAGCCAAGGGGCAGAATGACCCAGTGAGGTGGAGAAGACATACGTATTCTTGCAGCGTTCTGTCCAACAGCGCCTGCATTATGTAGAAGTTTATTCTGTCCTTGCTCTGTGAACAGACAGCAGGGACTATACCATGCAGAGATTGTTGTACTGACATCCATCGATTTGCTGCACCCTCAATTGCAAACCTGTGCACACTCTGAGCATCCGTCACATTTCCTTCCTATCAGAGACAGGTGTCTTTGAGACACGCACCACCAATTTACAATTTGCTATGAGAATTAGGACATGGCCCTGTATTGTTTCTTACTTCAAAGGCCGTCACTTACTGCTGAGCAAATTCTCAAAAACTCCAGCCGAGGGAGGTAATTCAAAGGGAATATTGGGCTCAGTCTGAGAGAGCCAAGTAATAAAGTGGTCACGGTAGCTGTTTACTTTTCATATATTTTGCTGGCATTTCTTCCATGTCATACTCAGCTCCCTTTTGTGATGGTGCTGGTTGTCACAGTGCTTGATTCTCCTGTTGGGATCGGTAGGTATTGTCCGGTCTCCAGAACTTGTCTGTGGTCTCTACTGATGTCAGCTTCTGACTGGCAGATAGTCCCCAATCTACGATCTACTGATTTGGCCGAGAACTGGTCAACGTGTACCTTAGGTGAGGGAGTTGGAGCGATATGTAATCCCCATGACACGAATGCCTAAATCCTTTTGTAGCCTTCACTATTGCATTTGCTTTAGAATGGCAGATGTTAATCTCAGACAGATAGACAATAAGAAACATCATATTTATTCAGAATTAAGTGGAGATATGAATTATAAGCCCTTTGTCAAATACTGAAGAGAGCAATGTTACATGTAATTATCATAAGAAAAGTCTGTAATGGCTCATTTCTAGAGGAACAGAATTGAAAAGCAGAGAAGTGATGTTAAACGTGTATATAACCTTGGTTGGACCACACTTGGAGAACTGTGCACAGTTCTGGTCTCCATATTATAAAAACAATATAGAAGCACTGGAGAAGGTGCGAAGAAGATTTACAAGGAAAATACCAGAACTGAGAGGTTGTAACTATCAGGAAAGACTGAACAGTCTCTAGAAAAGGGAAGGCGAGGGGTGACCTGATAGAGGTCTTTACGATTATGAAAGGGTTTGATTGGGTAGACAGAGAAAATGTGGGGAACTTGGGAATCCAAAACTAGGGGTCATAAATATAAGATAGGCACTAATAAATCCAATAGGGAATTCAGGAGAAACTTCTTTCCCTGGAGAGTGGTTAGAATGTGGAACTTGCTGCCACAGGAGTAGCTGAGGCGAATAGTACAGATACATTTAAGAGGAAGCTGGATAAACATATGAGGGAGAAAGAAATAGAAGGATATGCTGATAGGGTTAGATTAAGAGGGGTGGGAGGAGGCTCATGTGGAGCATAAACACCGGCATATACCAGTTTGGCCAAATGGCCTGTTTCTGTGCTGTAAATTCGATGTCATTCTTCATAAGGAAATAAAATTAACTCTTTTGGGTTTTGAAAACAAAGTTCTAGCGACTCGGCAATACAAATTCTATAGTTGAGTCTGCTCGCACCTCCTCTGGTGTTGTCAAGGTGTAAATTCAAACACCTCTCTCAAGCAGGGAGCAGAAATTAACTTTCCATCTACCCAAACAACAGATTGAAACAGCAGTAGTTTCTCAATGTCCTGGTGATATGTGCTCAGTTCTATTGAGCACTCAACTTGTTCCTGTGCAGTCTGTGACCCTTTGATGACAGCAGCAACTTCAGATCTTCAGATCTTAGCGACCTCCTCCATCTTCCTGCCAGTTTCTCTCGCTCACATCCCATTTTGTTCCCTTCTATTTTGGAGCTGTTTTCCTCATCTTTTGACTTTCTACAACCTGACTGAGATGACCTTTATAGAATCATCCAGCGTTCCTCATCTTTTTCCAGTTTTTTTTGTTTAATCCAGTCCCAGGCTATCAAACCCATGAGTTGTTTTTAGGAACCGATATTTGCATTCCTGACCAGTGACATTCCCCTGTTCTTCCCTCACCTCTCTGTTTAGTTCAGCTCTATAAAGAGGATCATCTCCCTTCCCCATCCAGTTCAGATGAAGGATTTCGACTGGAATTCTTAATTTACCATTTCTCTTTTCAGATGCTGTGTACCTCCAACATTTTCTATTTTTATTTGAGATGGTCCAGCATTTGCAGTTTTTCTTTTTATTAATTCCTTTGATGTCAGGTTCCCACACAACTTAACAGTAATGTAATGCATGATTCCATAACCCACCATTACCAATCCAAAAACATACAGGTACACGGGGAGTTCCCACCGCATTCACACAGCAGGAAGGTACATTTGCGCCTGCTTTGGAGTCAATCAATAGAAAAGTTTCCAGACATTCACAATAGATAAATCAACTTAGCTCATAGGAAACCCCTGCAATTTACAGTAATGCACCATTAACAATTTAAATCAGTGAATCACCCAGGTCCGTGATCAAAAGAACCCCATGAATCTCTTGATCCGCAGCCGTCATTTGAAATCTATTTAAAAATGAAATGAGCAAAATCCACACATATATATCACCCTCCCATGACGTAAGTACCACCATAACTCATAAGCTACTCCGAAGCAAGGCTATTTTTGCTTGTATTTATTTACCTGGAATATGTACAAAATCTAAGCAGCACTGCGAGTTTCCCTCGCTCTCTGTTGGACGATACACCTCAGCTTGGGGCAAACTAGTTTCACAGTATGGGAACGTTGTCTCATTGGGTGCCCAACTGAAGCATCAGTAATGCAAGAGAACCAGTGAAAGCTATTCATCCGATATGGACATTATTTAACAGAGCGTGCATGTAAGGACAAAGTTTATATGACATCTGCAGTGTTCCGAGTGGTGTACTGCCAGTGACGTGACATCATTTCAAGTGTTACCTTTAATGAAGAGCACCAATTACAACAAACTCCACAGCAGGCTAAAACGTGTGACATGATACAGTCACCGCACTGGTCACAACTCCTGCCAGAGAGACAGTCACGTAAAGCACCACACAATGCAAACAGCAACCCAGCTTCTCCTCTGTACCTTGCCTGCCCGTTACTCTATCATAAGTAATAGATTCCGTTTTGACTGGCCTTCCATATTACATGGAACAAGATGGTGCTGTTTCCCTAAAGTCCATCATGGACACAGTGTCAAATAACCTCAACAGAAACTATTCTGCCTGCTGTGCAAGAAACATCCCTGTTCTATGTAGTATTAATTTACTGTTTGATATGACCTGGCATTTGAAGAATTTAATCATCAAATGCCAGGTCATGTCGAACAGTAAATTAATACTACATAGAACAGAGGTGAGGTGAGAGTGGTTGCCCTTGACATCAAAGCAGCATTTGACCGAGTCAGGCACCAAGGAGCCCTAGTAAAACTGAAGGGAATCGGGGGGAAAACCCTCCACTGGCAGGATTTCCTCAGGGCAGTGTCCTAGACCCAACCATCTTCAGCTGCTTCATCAATGACCTTCTGTCCAACATAAGGTCAGAAATGGGGATGTTCGCTGATGACTGCACAGTGTTCAGCGCCATTCACATCTCCTCAGATAATGAAGCACTCCATGCCCACATGCAACAAGACCTGGACGACGTTCAGGCTTGGGCTGATAAGTGGCAGGTAACATTCATGCCACACAAGTGCCAGGCAATGACTACCTCCAACAAGCGAGAGTATAACCACCACCCCATGACATTCAATGGCATTACCATCGCCGAATCCCCCACCATCAACATCCTGGGGGTCACCATTGACCAGAAACATAACTGGACCAGCCACATAAATACTGTGGCAAAAAGAGCAGGTCAGAGGCTAGGTATTCTGCGACGAGTGTCTCACCTCCTGACTCCCCAAAGCCTTTCCACCATCTACAAGGCACAAGGAGTGTGATGGAATACTCTCCACTTGCCTGGATGAGTGCAGCTCCAACAACACTCAAGAAGCTCGACACCATCCAGGACAAAGCAACCCGCTTGTTTGACACCCCATCCACCACCTTAAACATTCACTCCCTCCACCACCGGTGTACCGTGGCTGCAGTGTGTACCATCTATAAGATGCACTGCAGCAACTCGCCAAGCTTCTTCGGCAGCACCTCCCAAACCCGTGACCTCTACCACCGAGAAGGACAAGGGCAGCAGGCGCATGGAAACACCACCACCTCCAAGTTCCCCTCCAAGTTACACACCATCCTGACTTGGAAGTATATCGCCATTCCTTCATCGACGCTGGGTCAAAATCCTGGAACTCGCTTCCCTAACAGCACTGTGGGAGTTCCTTCACCACACGTACTGCAGCTGTTCAAGAAGGCGGCTCACCACCACCTTCTCAAGGGCAATTAGGGATGGGCAATAAATGCTGGCCTTGCCAGTGATGCCCACATTCCATGAACGAATTAAAAAAAAATCTTGTGCATTTCAAAAGATGTACTTCATTGGCCCCTCTCAGGAAAAGATCCCATGGCACTATTCGAAGAAGAGCAAGGGGCGTTCTTCCCGGTGTCCTGGCCACTATTTATCCCTCAACTAACATCATTAAAAACAGATTAACTGGTCATTATCACATTGCTGTTTGTGGGAGCTTGCTGTGCGCAAATTGGCTGCTGCATTTCCTACATTACATCAATGACTACACTTCAAAAGTATTTCATTGGCTGTGAAGTTTTGGGATTCCTGAGGTCGTGAAAGGCGCTATATAAATGCAAGTTCTTTCTATTGTATAAATAGCTTTCAAATCTACTGTGTGCTCTGGCTGGTTTTGTGGTTGGAGGTTCGACTGATTTCCAGAAGACACAGTGGTCTGCCATCCAGCAGCACTCTGAAGATAAGGGACACTGTTTCCGTATTCTATTTTTGAGATCCAGCAGACTGTCTGTTCCCTTACATGCTGAGGGATGCTACGGCTGGGGAATGGAATGCTTTCCAATTTCAAGCACCACGTGTGGCAGCAATCAATCAATCCCATCTCAGGCACAGTTTGGACTCGATGCAGCAGCAGCATAGCCAGGTGTACGCAGTGTATGGCAATGCAGCCTCTTTATAGGGGTCATTCTGTGATCCAGCAGGTATAGCATCGTGAACTAGGGGGTGAGTTAGAGTGGCAGACTGCCAATGTGAATTGAGTAAGGCTGGAGGGGGTAAAGTGTCTGTGAACTTGAAGGGTTGGAGGGGGTAAGAGTGTCTGTAAACTAGGGGGGTGGGTTGGAGGGGCAGATAATGCCAATGTGCAGAGAGGGTAGAGTGAATGGGTAGGGGCATGGGTAGATTATCTGTAAACTGCAGTGGGGGTTAAAGTTGGAGAGAGCACTGTCAAGTGGGTGGAGGGGTTAGGAGAGTGTCACTATGAATGGGGAGGGGAGAGTGCCTCTGTGAAAGGGGACACGGAGAGTTCAGGTAGCTGGGTTTGGTTGGTCTGTTGAAAACTCAAACGTCACTGACATTTTTCTGAATGTTTAAGATTAAAAATCTTTCAATGTTGAAGTATAGTGTTTACAATTAACCAGAATGCACCATCTTTAACATTAAAAACAAAAATCAGGATTTCCAGGGGAGCTGCCTCTACCTCCCCTTTAACACACCTGTCAATTGGTGCAGGGAGAGGGAATAATGTCCCCATACTCTTTCCCACGTCAGAAGAGCACTGTGCGAGTGTGACATTTCCATTCCCATTTCAGCCATCCTTTGGCCTCTCCTGAATGAGATTACTATTTAGTGCCAATTCGTCACTGTGGTCCCATTCCCACTGCTAACTCAGTTTGAACAGACCAAATTTGCAACTCATCAGTCTGGACTGCCTACATTGGCTCCCGGTCCAGTAACGCTTCGACTTTAAAAATTCTCGTCCTTGTTTTCAAATCCCTCCATGGCCTTGCCACTCCCTATCTCTGTAACCTCCTCCAGCCCTACAACTCTCAGATTTCTAAGCTCCTCCAATTCTGGCCTCTTGTGCATCCCTTATTTTCCTTGCCCCACCATTGGCGGCCGTGCCTTCAGCTGCCATGGCCCTAAGCTCTGGAATTCCCTCCCTAAAGCTCACTCCCTTTCTCACCTCCTTTAAGTAACTCCTTATAACCAATCTCTTTAATCTAGCTTTTGGTCACCTATCCTAATACTGTATCTCTTTACGTGGCTGTGTGTCAAATTTTGTCTGACAATGCTCCTGTGAAGAGCCTTGGGACATTTTATTACATTAAAGGTACTATATAAATGCAAGTTGTTGTTGTTTGCAGGTGGGCTTATTTTGATGTACAGTTGCAAACATATTTTTGCAAACAGATATGACCAGAGCTGCGGCAAATACTGTGGATAGGTGGGCTAGATGGAGCAAAGGTCTAATCCTGCCTGAAACAGACATTATGTACCACCTCACGGGCCCCTTAGCCACCAGGCTCCAGTGTAGAACAGAGGCAGGCCAGCATGTAGTGCACTCCTCATTAAATCACAGCACGGTGAACTAGAATTTCAAATGCTTTTTAAAAATAAAACACTGACAAATTCATGATGCTTGGAGCAAAACAATAATTATTTATTAAACTGAAAAAAAATCACATTCATCTGCAGCAATTCTCCACCCTGCGCAGTTAAACCATAGTCCTTGTACCGGTGTCTCCGAGCTGCACACAGTAACATTGAACCAAGGGCACCGCTGCTTAACAACACTCCTACAAACAACACAAAACACTAAATTATTACAGCACAACAGTGTAAACCATAACTCCTTTCTCACTTGCTACCTAGGCTGTTTTCTTCACTTCCCCACCCCCACCCCATCAGTTAACGGTAACTGTACTTCTACCATTTAAATATTTAATCTGCTTTACAGAAATATTTTATTGCAGTATTGAGTATGCATGGCTATGTAAATTGAACAAAAATGACAGAAGTACTTATCCAGAGGGTTTTGGAAATGTACAATGCATTTACATTTTGTATATAAAATTCTAATAGGACTAGACAGACTAGATGCAGGAAGGATGTTCCCGATGGCCGGGGAGTCCAGAACCAGGGGTCACAGTCTAAGGATAAGGGGTAAGCCATTTAGGACAGAGATGAGGAGGAATTTCTTCACCCAGAGAGTGGTGAACCTGTGGAATTCTCTACCACAGAAGGCAGTAGAGGCCAATTCATTAAATATATTCAAGAAGGAGTTAGATATATTTCTTAAGGCTAAAGGGATATGGGGGGAAAGCAGGGACAGGGTACTGAATTTGGATGATCATCCATGATCTCATTGAATGGCGGAGCAGGCTCGAGGGGCCGAATGGCCTACTCCTGCTCCTATCTTCTATGTTTCTATATCCAAATGAGTAGCATTCCTAAATTCAGGAATCGTCCATCACAGATGTGCAACTAGCGGCGCATTATTACCTTTGAGAGTGCAGAGAGCGGTTCTCTCCATACAAGCCAAACACAATCTGTTGGAGTCTGTCGAAAAAAGCTCTGTCCCACATTCCAGAGCTAGTACCTGGAATTTATTGCACTGTCTGGATATTTTAATAAAATTGCCCAGAGGGACAGGAATTTATGAAAGTAATGAGTTCAATGATCCAATAACTCTTCCCTCCACCCATGCACCCACAACCCACCACAGAGCCCCAACAGATGAACTAGGGCCCTGAAAATGATGTGTATGAACACTGAATGGGTTCATCTGAAATTCTATCTGCTAGTTTAACAAAGGCTCATCCATTTAAAATGGGGTGATGTCTCCACAAAGGTTGCAGACAGAAATATTGCAGAGAAACATCTTCTGAAACCTTTATATATTAGTGTCCCACATTTCCGGGCTTATAGGAATTAAACAGGCAATGTGGTATTTACATAGTCTGGTTAGATTGTTTGAGGCTGGTCTTGGAGACTCAGCAAGATTGGCTGTTGCATAGAAGTCTGCCCCTTTAATTTTCAAGTACACTGCAGCTGCCCTTTATATAAGCAGTGCACACTTCCAGCAATTGAATGGTGTTGGAATACACTTGTCCATATTTGGGTGGATATATTCTACAACCTCCGTCATTTCTGACAGAACGTCTTGGAAGGGGCAGCCATAAGAGCAGCTCCTGAAGAATTTTCCATGTCATTCCACTGGAGTTGCCCAAATGACGGCAGAAAATCTGAGCTGAAATATGTTACCCTGCAGGACAGCCCGGCTACAACTCAGGTGGCTTTGCTGCCAGCAGATAGAGTGATTTTTTATCTCCTCCAATGTGTATAGCAACTTGGACCTCAGCCAAGCATTTGTTTGCCTTCTTCATGTAAAAGATTCCATGGCACTTTTCAAAAAAGAGCATGGGTGTTCTCGCTGACCAACATTCAACCCGTAATCAACATCAGTAACACAGATTATCTGGTCATTTATCTCATTGCTGTTTGTGGAACCTTGCCGTGCACAAATTGGCTGCTGCGTTTCCCTTTTTATTACAAAAGTGACTACACTTCAAAAGTACTTAAATGGCTGTAAAGCGCTTTGGGATGTTCTGAGGTCGTGAAAGGTGTGAGTTCCAGAGTAAATAAAGAGAAACTGTTTCCAAATGGCTGAAGGGTTGATAACGAGAGGGCACAGATTGAAGGTGATTGGCAAAAGAACCAGAGGCGACATGAGGAAAAACGTTTTTATGCAACGAGTGGTTAGGATTTGGAGTGCACTGCCTGATAGGGAGGTGGATACACATTCAATAGTAGCCTTCAAAAGGGAATTGAATAAATACTTGAAGGAGAAAAAATTGCAGGGATATGGAGAAAGAGCAGGGGAGTGGGATCAACTGGATAGCTCTTTCAAAGAATGGCCTCCTTCTGTGCTGTAAGATTCTATAATGACATCCACCGCCCAGCTATAGCTCCCCAATACTTCTCTCAAACCTTCCAATGCCTCTGTGTTTTCTGACTGCTTCTCTGACATCCAGTCTTGGATGAGCCACAATTTCCTCCAACGAAACATTGGTAAGACCAAAGTCATGGTCTTTGGGTCCACTGCAAACTTCACACCATCACCATCGATTCATTCCCACTTCTTGGCCACTGTCTCAACCTGAATCAGACTGTTCACAACCCCAGTGTCCCATTCGACCCAGAACTGAGCTTCCGATCCTATATCATCGCTACCACAAAGATCGCCCACCTCTGCCTTGGCCTCATCTCCATCACAAAGATCGCCCACCTCTGCCTTGGCCTCATCTCCATCACAAAGATCGCCCACCTCTGCCTTGGCCTCATCTCCATCACAAAGATCGCCCACCTCCGCCTTGGCCTCATCTCCATCACAAAGATCGCCCACCTCCACCTTGGCCTCATCTCCATCACAAAGATCGCCCACCTCCGCCTTGGCCTCATCTCCATCACAAAGATCGCCCACCTCCGCCTTGGCCTCATCTCCATCACAAAGATCGCCCACCTCCGCCTTGGCCTCATCTCCATCACAAAGATCGCCCACCTCTGCCTTGGCCTCATCTCCATCACAAAGATCGCCCACCTCTGCCTTGGCCTCATCTCCATCACAAAGATTGCCCACCTCCGCCTTTGTCTCAGCCCTTTGTTACCTCCAGATTCGATTATTCTGATGCTCTCCTGGCCGGCCTCTCATCCTACAACCTACGTAAACTTAGTACATCATTTCTCACTCTCCCAATAGCTCAAAGTTAAAATTCTGATCCTCGTGTTTAAATCCATTCATGGCCTCACCCTCCCTATTGCTGTAAACACATCTCACCCTACCTACCCCCACCTGTGAACTCCCTGTTCCTCTGACTCTGATTTCTTATGCATCTGCCACTCCCTTTTCCTCAAAATTGGTCGTTCTGTCTTCAGCCACCTAAGCCCATTCTCTGGAATTTCCTCCCTAAACAAGCACCTCCACCTTCAAAACCCTCCTTAAAACCACCCCTCCCAATATCTCCTTCTTTGAATTGGCGTTCGTTGTTTTCCTAGGCTTGAATAAAGAAGATTAAGGGGTGATCTAATTGAGGTGTTTAAGATAATCAAAAGGAGTTGATAGGGTAGATACAGAGAAACTTGTTCCTTTGGTGGGGGGAATCCAGAACAAGGGGACATAACCTTAAAATTAGAGCTGGGTCATTCAGGGATAATGTCAGGAAGCACTTCATCACACAAAGGGTAGTGGAAATCTAGAACACTTCCCGCCCCCCCCTCAAAAATCTGTTGAGGCTAGGGGTGAATTGAAACTTTCAAAACTGAAATTTCTAGATTTTTGTTAGGCAAGTATAATTAAGCATTTCAAAACCAAGGCGATTAAATGGAGTTAAGATACAGACCAGCCATCTAATTGAATAGCGGAATAGGCTCAAGGAGCTGAATGGCCCAAACCTGTTCCTATGTACTTTATGCCTGTGAGAAGCGCCTTGGGATGTTTTGTGAAGGAATAGCCATGATTCAGAGAAATACACGATACCATGAACAGATTTCTAATATTATTAATACATGATATACTGGGTTTAAAAATCTAAAGCCTCAGAGACACAAGCTGTAAAACCTCAGAGACATAGGCTGTAAACAGAGAACAGGCTTCTGAGATAAAGATCAGTTGATAACAAAGTTGTAAACGAGCTTTGAAATGGGAATTCGTTAAATATACTAAAACAATGAAAGACTGAAGCAAACCATTGGTGCTTCCGAAAGGTCTAGAATTCAGAGGTAACACAATGAGAAGACCCAGTTTAAAGTGTAAAGAGCTAACACGTAAAACAGAAACACAAACATTAAAAGAGGCATGTGCCTTTGAAAAGGCCACATCAAGTAAAAGAAACACCTGCTGGTCAAATAGCTTTTATGTTAAACTTGGATGACAGGAAACACGATTAAATATGCAACCAATTGAGATAGCTAGAAATGCATAAAACATTCAGTTGAAGTGTCTTTAATTTATAGACATAGCAAATATGATACCAACAAGGACACTTTGAAGATATGACTTCAATAGATACACCAAGCAATTACATTGTATTTGTATTGAACTTGGAGCAGTAAGGAGAGTCACAATGTCTGCTAAAAAACAGTAAAGCCAATATTAAGAATTGAATGAAGAATCTTTGATAAGAATGGCATCAAACAGAAATCATTGCTGTCATTGTTTTTATGATGGTTTTTGGAACACCTAAAGGTAGAGAAATAATTATGCATGCAATAGTTGAATTGATAGTAAGAGAGAAAGCATTCAAACAGAGGTATCAATAAAGACAATTAGCTGACATCAGCAGAGAACATCAAAGAAGAAACCACTGCCAAAAGAGTATAAAACATAGACCTTTTCAACAGAAAGGCAGAACTCGCTGAACGGGCAAAGCGTTTCTCAACTCTTCAGAGGCATCTCTGTAAGTCTTTAACTATGAGTCTTGGGAAGTCAAAGTAATTGATTTTGGTGGATGTTCTGGATTTAGAAATAAGTAAGAAATAAGAAATGTAACAAAGTAAAGATTTGAGAATAAGGATCTTTGCGAAATAAGAAATGTAAGCTAATTGTATTTTGAATTGTTAATGTTGCGACTGATTCAACAGCTGTTAACTGAATGTCGGCTCTTAAATAAAACTATATATTTTTAGAATTGTCTCAAAGAGTAATTCTGTATAAACTCGCAAACCCAAATTCTGCACACTCTTTTGTAAGGAGTTGCAGAATTTTGGGGGATATTCCAGACCATCATAATAGTCTAGTTCAACTTATTAAAAGTACGATCAGGAGGACGGTAATATCTTCAGGCGTTCCTTTCCTTTAGGGAGAGATAGCCTGAACTTTTAGATCCATTTAAGCGTCTTATGGAATTCGGCTATCTCTAACTTAAGTTGAGGGTGAACATCTGGGGAATACACCTGACCTGGGATAGCCCAAAAGGGCTAGGACTGTAATTATCCCTTCAGTTTTCCGACAGAAATGGCACTATATAAATGCAAGTTGCAGTTGTTGCATACAATCAGGTAGATTCCAGCCAGGGGCTTTATTTATTCAGGGTAGATCATTTTGATATATCGTTGTGTTGTGAATCCACCCTCATGTCACACTCTTGCTATTGCTATCAGAAGCACCAATCTCATTATTCACGCAATTCTGTGCTTTTTACAAAAAAGGAAGAAAAAACCTTTAAAAATAGATAAAAAGGACAAATCCATCTCACTCCTTATTGTGGAGAAGATTAAAGGTCACTAATTAGCATGCAGTTTATACTCAGGGCACCTTACCTTAAAGTCTATGTGATACATCAGGTATAATGTGCATAGTTCACGAATCAATTTAAAAGTCAAAAAATCTCTTTGTGTAATATACTGATATATCCCTACACTAATGACTGGTCACTTGTTGAAGGAGGTATGCATCCTACTGAATCCCCCAGTGATCCGAAAAGTAGTAAAGAGAGATATTCTATGGCCCTGAGTCCAACCACCAGTTAAAACTTCTCATCTTTCATCTATTCCTCCTTCATCTATCGACATTATCTCCTCTGATCTCAAATTGAATGCTGACATCATCATTACTGAAGGCGCTTTCAAGAAGCCCTTTTGATCCAGATGTTTTGCCTCCACTAACCTACTTGGAAGCCAATTCCACGTGTCACAAATTTCCAGACATTAATATTAAATTTGTCTTTTACACTAGCTTGAACTTCTTCCCCCTTGTCCAACTGTCAAGGCTTAATTTGAAATTGTATTTTGGATTTATAATTTCTATACTTCAAAACCTCAATAAGGTTATCTCTCATCAAAGCTGAAAAATGCAAATTTCTCGTCTTTCCTCGTAACTTTAGTCTTCTGACCTTGGGATCAGTCTTGTGGCCCTTCACTGAACTGTCTCTGGGCCTGAATGTCTCATTTCTGTCTTTATGAACAGAAGTGAACATAGCACTCAAAACCTAACATGTTCAGTTGCAGCATGGGTTCCCTTTACTTGCACTCAACCCATTGTCTCTTGAGCCAATTCAATAGCCTTTGCTGGCAACCTAATCATTGCTCCCATTGCTGTGAAGAAAGTTCTGCTTAGTACCCTATTTGCTACTAACTTCCTAATTTGTAATTTATGCCCCAGGTTTTTTGGAACCCTTTGTCTGGATCAACCGTATCATTTTGGGGAGGCAAAGTTACAGCAGAAAGACAAATTGAACCTTTCTACACTGTAACTTCAATTCAATTCCACTGGGGCAATTTCAAACAGTAAAACAATTATCAACAAAGTTTTAGGGCAGGATTTTCATTGGGCCGTGGTGGTGGAGTTGGAGGCATGTGGGGGGTTAAAATCCCGAAATCGGGGGGGGCACGAACCCATCCCGCATCCAACCCGTCTCCATGCCAGTTTCAAAGGAGGCTGGTACCCGACCCGCACTGGGACCCGCCTCCCCGAGGCGGGAAGGGGATTAGTGCCAATTAACTGCCTGTTAACAGGTAGTTAACAGGCAGTTTTTAGCCTAATCCCTATTTTTAATGTTGAAGTGTGGGATTCCCAACTGTTCCAAACCACGGCAAGTTAGAGGAGGCGGACTGTCAGGATGAAGGGCTTGGAGGGGTCGAGATGTCTGGTGTTCAGGTGAGTGATGGGTGCATGAGTGCAAAGGTAAGTGTGTTTGGTGTGTGTAAAGTGTTTAAAGAAGTTTTAAATACCTTTACTTACCTTTACAGCCTTCCTTTCTTCAGGTCTCGGGAATCCCTCATCTCACCGGCACAGAAATCAGAATGGCTGCGAGCTGTCAAAAATTGCAGCATTCAGCTTTCTGTTCCGGGGAGATCTCTAAATCAGCCTAAGAGGAAGGAATTAACCTGGAGTACAGATTGTCAGTGTTTGACAGCTTCAAACAGCTGTGAAACACTGATATTTCATCTGTCAAAAGGTCTTGACAGATGAAATATCAATCTGTGACGTCACCTGTTGCCGGGTGGCCCTTAATTGGCCTGCTGACCTCGCTGGGCAGGCTCAACAAGGTCAATCAAGTCAAAATCGCATGGGTTGGATAGAACTCGATGGAGGCGGGACTACAACCCCAAAAGTTGTAGTCCCGCCTCCTACCCGACTCAATGAAAATCCAGCCCCTAATGTTTCATTGTTTAAGCAATTGTCAACAATGATGCTGCTCGAATAATTAAATTATGTAAACTTTTTTGTTGGCTCCGTCCCTGCCTCAGTTCATCTGCTGCTGAAACTCTCATCCATGCCTTTGTTACTTCTAGACTTGATTATTCCAATGGCCTCCTGGCCGGCCCTCCCACCTTGCACCCTCCGTAAACATGAGCTCATCCAAAACTCAGCTGCCCAGATCCTAACATGCACCAAGTCCTGTTCACCCATCACCCCTGATCTTCACTGGCTCCCGCTCCTGCAACAGCTAAATTTTAAATTCTCATCCTTGTTTTCAAATCCCTCCATGGCCTCGCCCCTCCCTATCTCTGTAACCTCCTCCAGTCCTACAACCCTCCGAGATCTCTGTGCTCCTCCAATTCTGGCCTCTTGCGCATTCCCAATTTTCTTTCCTCCACCAATGGCGGCCGTGCCTTCAGCTGCCTAAGGATTCCCTTCTTAAACCTCTCCTCCTTTAAGACGCTCCTTAAAACCTACCTCTTTGAGTAACACCTGTCCCAATATCTCCTTACCTAGCTCGGTGTGAAATTTTGTTTGATAATGTTTGTGAAGTGCCTTGGGATGTTTCACTACGTTAAAGGAGCTACATAAATGCAAGCTGTTGTTGTTTCTGGCAGCAACAGAATGAGGCAGAGTAGTGCTAAATACCTGCTCTTTCAATACCCTACAGCCAAATGAACTATGGATGGAGTCCCAGGCACACTGACAGCAGCAGCTATGCCATGGGAAATGTATAGTGAATTGCCACTGGGTTACCATTACAATAGTAATGCTACTACCGACATTAGAGAATCGTTATTACTTGTGTTTGTTTCACCAGCAGGACATGTCCTATAAAGCCTTAAAAACCAGCCCAGGAAGGCAGGAATTACCTGGAGCTCCAGTGGTGATAATTAAACAATTTTTCATTTTGTGCTCCCAGTGTCAGCATCAAGCTCTCCCAAGTCAGCTATATAGCTGGTCAGATGGAGGGTCAAGCTCCGGCTTACGCTGTCCTAGCCCAATGTGCTTAAGCAGCCACCTCAGGGGTGAGCCCACAGCTGAATCTTTCCATTCCTCACACCAGACTTCCTTGCAGCTTGTCAAATTGCGATTGACAATTAGTACTAATTAGTAACTAATTATGAATGGTCACTTTTGTGCTGTGAGAACATGCTCACAAGGAACTGGGGTGGGACTGCTTTGCTTGGGATTGTTTAGCTGATGGAGAGGGGAGACTTTCATCCCATCAGCCTGGCTAGATTGTAATGATAATGAGGATCAGTTTTGAGTCTCATTCATCCTTCCTCTTTGCAAAAACAAGTGAAAGGCCAGTCTTCTAAGAGATTGCTCTACTGGGTCTCCATGTTTATTCACATAATAATTCATAATTAGAGCAGGTAAGGTACAGTAAATGAGAGTAGCAAAGATAAACAATGAATAAGAGAAGAAATAGACTCTTTCCCCAAGTGAAAAAATAGATCCCCTCCCCCAAATGTTCCAGTTATTTTTCTTCTCTTTTTGAGTTCTCCTGTGCCATCTACATTATGCAGCCAAAATAGGTGTCCGTCAACCTGTTACAAGACCTCTGCCAATGCTACTGAATAATTGCCCCCTTCGGGACCGGATTGTGTTTCTCTCTTTCTCACTTACATCTGCTTGGCAGCTCTCCATGACTGCCCAGGCAAGAATGAAAATTCTCTTGTGTGGGGAGTTGCAGTCTCAAACCATTCCAGTGAGTCAGTACACCAATTTACTGCTCCACCAATCAAGGTTTCTCTGTTAAAGAAACATATTTTGTTCTTTATAGAGGCTGGGTTGATGAAGTTGGTCTCATGATGGCACCACAAAGACATGATTCAAAAATGTTCCTCTTCAATGCAAAGCATTGCTGCAACAGAAAATTATCATTCTGAAATAAAGGGGGAGAAGGAAAACATGGCCACTGTGGTGAACACAGTGCATGTCCAGCTGGCAAGATTTAGAAAATGGACAAGCATTATACAAGATGGAGGTTGTTGCATTTGGGTCCTCAGGGGACCTGGTTTCTCACAGTACGGGGACAGTGGTGCTGGAACTAGTTATGGGGAGGTCGGTCAGAATAAGCTTCACCTTTCTTCTTACCAAGTTGGATCAGAAAACTCCCACTAAACCACCTCAATTTGAACAGCAAGTAAATATCTGAATGGCAACAGTGCAACAATTACCACTTTTTTAATGATTCCCATTTGGCAGTCAGAACTATTTTTCTTGAAAGGAAGGGATCACCTCATATAATTCCAGTATGTAACGATTTCTCAACCACTTTCACCAAGCCAGCTACAAAACCTTTCCTTTTTAAACACAGTAAATGAATATTTTAAAGTCTAAATTCCATGTAATTGAGCAGCAAAAATCAGATAATTCAGTCATAGCATTTTATTGAGAAATATACTGCACACATATTGGGTTGAAAATTCACTTGACCTTCAAGCTCATGAATTCTACAGCTTGACGTCACCCACTGATATATTCTCATTACATTTCTTTGAAAAAAGAACCAGCAAATAACTTTCTACAGCTCATGGTTTTCAAGTCTGTTACACTAAGTTGCCAGCTGTTCCTCTGATTCTTAGCCCAATCTTCAAAAGCTCTTGTCTGCTCAACAGAGAGGCCCTAAGCCATCCTGCTGCAGTTTGGGAGTTCCCTGTGGGTGCTAAATCCTATGCAGTGTTTTCCTTTCCTTACGTTTTGCTTTTACCATTTAAATTCCCTTTGATGAACTTATTCCTAGCAGATGTGATTGGGAAGTCAATAATATTGTTGCACTTTCTTCTGTTAGCATACCTGGTCTGACAGTGGCTCTTGAATGGGGCAGCGACACCACTGAAAAGTGTGCTGCAAACCGACATCAACACACGAGGTGAAGAGCTAATACCAGCCAAAAGTGCCATTTTCACAAAAACATTATTCTGTGCTTTGTACATGATATGGCTTTGATGTGAGTTTCCTCTCACTTTAAATTCTACTACTGCATACCAACTTTACCTCCAATTCAACAACAACTTGCAATTATATGGGAACCTTTAACATAGTAAAATGTCCCAAGGTCCTTCACAGGAGCGTTAGCAAACAAAATTTGACACTGAGCCACATAAAGAGCTATTAGGACAGGTGACCAAAGGTTCAGTCATAGAGGTAGGCTTTAAGGAGCAACTTAAAGGAGGAAAGAGAGGTAGAGAGGCGGAGAGGATTAGGAAGGGAATTCCAAAGCTTAGGACCTAGGCAGCTGAAGGCACAGCCACCAATTGTGGAGCAAATAATGACTGAGCTTCGCCATTTATAAAAGAAAAACTGAAGAGAAACCAAGAGGCAGTAATTTCATATCACCGATCAGCTGAAAGTCACAAACAGCTCCAACTTGACACTTGTAGCTTATGACCTCCTCTAAACCCTTTAATAGGATTACTGCCAAGTACCAAATGAAAACAAGACTGAAATCACCTCTTAAATGGTCTCAGCACAGATAGCGAGAGTTACTCACTGATTCTTCCCTCTCTGCACTCTGTCAGTGCTCCCTGGGAATTCCCAGTGCCCCACTCTGTCCCAGTTCCTTCCATCTACATGGCGCACAATGGATCGTATCTGTGCAGGTGTTGGGGAGTGCTGATCATCACACGTATGGGTTACTTTTTTCTCATAATGCACAGCAACGAGCTTTACTGATGGAGCGTTCGCTTTGCTGCTCTGCATTATGGGAATAGAAGCCAACATTTCCGATGTTGCAAAATGTGGGATGTTCCCAATGTTGGGCTCGCCTAACTTGTTGGGCCTGGAACAAAGCTTCCCCATTGTCCCTCTTGTAAACTAAAGTGCAGCCTGATGGAACAGGGGTTGAGAACATACATTAATCGTACATGACCAATCTAAAACAGAAAACTACCCAAAAGCTGACTAATAGCTTCAAAAAAGCTGACACAACCCCTAAAAGAAAGACTTGCATTTATATAGCGCCTTTCATGACCACCGAACGTTCCAAAGCACTTTACAGCCAATGAGTTACTTTTTGAAGTGTTTTATTTTCGTTTATGGGATGTGGGCATCGCTGGCAAGGCCAGCATTTATTGCCCATCCCTAGTTGCCCTTGAGAAGGTGGTGGTGAGCCGCCTTCTTGAACCGCTGCAGTCCGTGCGGTGATGGTACTCCCAAAGTGCTGTTAGGGAGGGAGTTCCAGGATTTTGACCCAGCAACGATGAAGGATCGGCAATATACTTCTAAGTCAGGATGGTGTGTGACTTGGAGGGGAACTTGGAGGTGGTGGTGTTCCCATGCGCCTGCTGCCTTTGTCCTTCTAGGTGTAAGAGGTCACGGGTTTGGGAGGTGCTGTTGAAGAAGCCTTGGCAAGTTGCTGAAGTGCATCTTGTAGATGGTACACGCTGCAGCCACGGTACGCTGCTGGTGGAGGGAGTGAATGTTTAAGGTGCTACAGGGGGTGCCAATCAAGCGGGCTGCTTTGTCCTGGATGGTGTTGAGCTTCTTAAGTGTTGTTGGAGCTGCACTCATCCAGGCAAGTGGAGAGTATTCCATCACACTCCTTACTTGTGCCTTGTCGATGGTGGAAAGGCTTTGGGGAGTCAGGAGGTGTGACACCTGCCACAGAATGCCTAGCCTCTGACCTGCTCTTGTTGTCACAGTATTTATGTGGCTGGTCCAGTTAGGTTTCTGGTCAATGGTGTCCCCCACGATGTTAATGGTGGGGGATTCGGTGATGGTAATGCCATTGAATGTCAAGGGGCGGTGGTTAGACTCTCGCTTGTTGGAGATAGTCATTGCCTGGCACTTCTGTGGTGCGAATGTTACCTGCTACTTATCAGCCCAAGCCTGAACGTCGTCCAGGTCTTGTTGCATGCGGGCATGAACAGCTTCATTATCTGAGATGTTGTGAATGGCGATGAACACTGTGCAGTCATCAGCGAACATTCCCATATCTGACCTTATGTTGGAGGGAAGGTCATTGATGAAGCAGCTGAAGATGGATGGGCCTAGGACACTGCCCTGAGGAAATCCTGCAGCGATGTCCTGGGGCTGTGATGATTGACCTTCAATCACCACAACTATCTTCATGTACTGACTGTTGTAATGTAGGAAGCTGACAATTCAATGGTAGCCCTGATTGTGAGCCTATGGCATATGTAAACAAGTAGTAAGTTCTGCAACTTAATGAAGTACTTTAAACTACTGCATTGGCTGTAAAGCGTTATGGAATGTCCTGAGGTTGTGAAAGATGTATATAAAGGCAAGTCCTCCTATGTCTTTCTTTAAGCTGTAGGTATCCCCAACACCCTTCACTTATAATGATAGGGGGACGGGACCCAGGAACATGAAAGTCTGAAGAAAGTTGAATTTTATGTAACATCGTCTCATTTTGAATATTTACAGAAGAAACCAATGTAATACGGTGAAACAATTGTATACTTCCAATGTACATGGAGCACATTCTAAATATTTTGGGATAGAATTCGATGTATTAGTGCCATAACTAAATGAAACCGCATAACTTGATGTAAATGGTGCAGTGTTTTACACAAAATGAAATACCAGTGCCAACAATGATGGTACACCTCAATGTATAGGAGCATCGTATGAAGTGTATATGTATTCATGTTAACACTACCTGGAATAATGTATTTGAAAGTGCTTTTGAACTAGGTCTATGACCTTTACAATGTATAGAATGTCTTTTTGGATTGTATTTGTTTATATTTTGCTTTGTTTACGAATTAAGTTTATTTTTTGGGGGGAAAAATTGCCGTTTTATCATACCTTTCACATCTTTATATGTGCTTCACAGACAATGAATTACTTTTGAAGTATAGTCACAGGTATTATGTTGACCTAGAAAGAAAGAAAGCCAAATATTGAAGGCAAAACTTTGCTGATACATTTCTGGAGGGTTTGGGATATACTTCTCCAGAAAACGTAGAATTTTTCAATTAAAACTGATATATTCTGGTTAGTTTAAGCATTATTATAGTTCACAAAAAAAGATTTCCAATAAAAAGAAAGAAAGACTTGCATTTATATAGCGCCTTTCACGGCCACCGGACGTTTCAAAGCGCTTTACAGCCAATGAAGTACTTTTGAAGTGGAGTCACTGTTGAAATGTGGGAAATACGGCAGCCAATTTGCACACAGCAAGCTCCCACAAACAGCAATGTGATAATGACCAGATAATCTGTTTTTTAGTGATATTGATTGAGGGAGAAATATTGGCTAGGACACAGGGGATTACTCCCCTACTACTCTTCGAAATAGTGCCATGGGATCTTTTACATCCACCTGAGAGAGCAGAAGGGGCCTCAGTTTAACGTCTCATCTGAAAGACGGCACCTCCAACAGTGCTCCCTCAGTACTGCACTGGAGCGTCAGCCTAGCTTTATGTGCGCAAATCCCTGGAGTGGCGAGTGTGCTACCAACTGAGCCATAGCTGACACTATCTAAAAAGAGGGAAGAACAAAGTGACATTTGGGCCCAATGCCATCAGGCCATCACTTCCGTAAAAGTTAGCAGTCACTCGCCCACATCCAAACCCACCGTCCCCTGTTCACAAAGGCACTCTGCCCCTCCAGACCCAGTTCAGAGACATTGCACCCCATCCAACTCCCCACTCAATCAGAGAAGCACTCTCCTCCTCCAAATCTTTCCCGCTTATACTAGTACGCTTCTCCCTCTCCCACACCCCCCCCTCAGTTCAACCTAGCTCTCTTATCCCCTTCCAATCTGGCACTCTTATCCCCTTCCAACCCAGTTCAAGCTACTACTCTTCTCTTACCCCTGTTTAAGCTGAAATTCATTTTCCCTCCCCCTAATTCAAGCTGGCGCTCATTTTACCCTCCAACCTTTTCAGTCAAGGCTGGGATTCTCTGCACCCCACCCCCAGTTCATGCTGGCACTCTTTCCCCATCTTAGTTAATGCAGCCGCTCTCCTTCTTCACCACCCCAAGGCACCATGCCCAGCTTCTGTCCTCTTCCATTTGACTTACTCCCCAAAGCCCTCTTCCTTCCCCCCTTCTTTGCCATCCACTTCCCTCCCCCACCCCCTTCATCACCAATCACTTCTCTTTCCCCTTCACTGCTATTCCCAACCCTCCTCTTCCCTTTCCCATTCACTGGCACCCATTCCTCACCCACTCTCCCTTCAGTCCCACTCCTATGAGAGTGATGTTGCTATTGGAAATGATTTGGGCCACTGCATACTTTGGGCAGGATGGCAGGTATCACTTGCCTTAGCTCTTACAACAGTGGCTATACTTCAAAAGTACTTCATTAACTGTAAAGCACTTTGAGACATCCAGTGGTTGTGAAAGGCACTATATAAATGCAAGTCTTTCTTTTTTCTTGTAGAAGCAACACTGAGGGGGAGAGGGGCCCGAATCGCATTGATTTTTATCAGCAAACCCTGGTACGTGGATTGGGCCCAAAGTCACCAATGGCTGGCACGTATGGCTGATCAGGTTACCACTGTTTTGTTTGGTCAGACTGTGGCGGTACCACTGGTTGTCCCTTACATTGAAACACATAATTCCCTTTAACTTACCTTACTGTATGTTTAACTTACCTTTTGGGGCTGTTGCCCTTTTAACTTACCTGTTGGGGCCATTGCCCCTTTAAGATGCGCCCTAGCGCGCTGACGTCACATCACGTACAACGTGATGTGCGTGCGCGAGCACAGCCCGGCCTAGCGTCTTCGGCCTCAACGGCCAGCCGACGGGAGCGACGCGATCTTCCGCTCCCGCGGCAAGCACCGGCACAGCCCGGCCTCGCGACCTCGGCCTCAACGGCCAGCGACGCAACGACGCGCATCACATGACGCCCTAAGCACGGGAAACGCGAGCAACGTGATGACGTCACAACACAAACACGATGACGTCATCACGCTCCCCACAGGACTGCGAACTCAGTCCTCGTGGAGTCCCCGCTGGGACAAGACCTACACCACGGTGCTCCTACAGTCAGCCATCTTACCTGCCATCTTACCTGCTGTAATTAGTCTGTTCCTGTAAATAAACAACTTATTATAGTTCGTCGAAGTCAAACTCTCTTATTTAGTGGCGATCTACACGAACTGCTACATTGGTGACCCCACGACGTGAGTACGGGAGCTCATCAATTCCAACGCTACAATTGGTGAACCCGTAGCCGTGAACAATTTTCACGGTAGCAACGCGCAGCCTGACCCTCGTCTTCCCACAAGATGACCAACGCACAACCGACAAACAACCACGGAACAGCAACCGCCTAACACTGATTCCACCAAAAGCGACCCCGTCTTTGCGAACGTCTTCGCAACGGAAGCGCAGCTTGGAGGTGAGCCCATTTTTCACGAACAATTTCACAGAAGTAGAGCACGACCAACGGCAACCGTCGTCCACCAACGCTACAATTGGTGGGTTTGTGAACGTCTTTCACAAACGAAGCACGCTATGGAAGCATCAGCCGTTCTGCTGTCGCTACCGCAATCCAGGGAGCCACGGTCTCCCTCGTGCTTTATGAAGGAAGAAGCCCTGTTCGCCGAGAACATCGATGCGGCATAGACCACGCACGTGCTCACGGTCTCCGTATTCGACTCTTCTACCGCCACACGGATCGTCCGCCTCTACGTCCAAAGCAACAGCAAGTATACATCTCTCCAAGCGCGGGGTACAGCATGTTCGGGCCCACAAGATCGGAGCGCGCCCCGCGGGGATACCACGAGGACTCACCCCTGCGAAACACGAGGATGCACTCCTCGTGCATGAGGACCCATCCCTCATGCGAAACGACGACCCCTTCTCCGCCGACGATGCACCAGCCCTTCAGCCTGCTGGTTGTGTTACCCACTACACGATTCGGCGTGAACAAAAGCGTGCCGCCCTCCCGGCTGTTTTCTCCTAAATCTACAACTGTTATAAGTGTTGACGCCCTCCAGGCAGAGTTTACCCCGCCCGAAAGCAACAACAACCTGGACCGTTGCTGCCCTTTATCCAGTTTTCCCTTTACCAAACGCAAACGTCTACTGAAGCTGCACACATCGAGGACGGGTCCAACGGGCATCCTGGGGCCGCGATCAGCCACGTGAAAGTTGCTGGCCTCACCAATCACTGATCAACGCAGCAACTCTTCACCCTCCATTGTGTTATCATCGTAGCACTATGGCATGCACCGTTCCGTGCGTTCCAGCCTCCCGAAGGTTTCGCTCACCTGTCGGCGAGTTCACCGACCTCACCAGTCAAGTCCTCCTGGATCGCCCGTCGGCGTTCCTGCAGATTTCGTCGGAACAAGGACTTGTTTCAACATCAACGGAGACATCGCCCGCGTCCACCCAACCTGCCCGTCACTCTGACAAGGCCTGCTGTTTCGCACGTCTCCACGGCCCTTCGCCTGGTGGATACGTTTTATTCGCCACGACGCGCGTAAGGATCCGCTCACGAGCAGCATCTTCATACCTCGCCTACCAAGTCGAGACAGCACGACCGCCGTGACCACCAGCTCGTCAGACCATCTCATCCTTGGACTTTCGTTAAAGCGAATTCTGGGGGAGCCTATGTGGCGGTACCACTGGTTGTCCCTTACATTGAGACACATAATTCCCTTTAACTTACCTTACTGTATGTTTAACTTACCTTTTGGGGCTGTTGCCCTTTTAACTTACCTGTTGGGGCCATTGCCCCTTTAAGACGCGCCCTAGTGCGCTGACGTCACGTACAACGTGATGTGCGTGCGCCGGCACAGCCCGGCCTAGCGTCTTCGGCCTCAACGGCCAGCCGACGGGAGCGACACGATCTTCCGCTCCCGCGGCAAGCACCGGCACAGCCCGGCCTCGCGACCTCGGCCTCAACGGCCAGTGACGCAACGACATGCATCACGTGACGCCCTAAGCACGGGAAACGCGAGCAACGTGATGACGTCACAACACAAACGCGATGATGTCATCACGCTCCCCACAGGACTGCAAACTCAGTCCTCGTGGCGTCCCCGCTGGGACAAGACCTACACCACGGTGCTCCTACAGTCAGCCATCTTACCTGCCATCTTACCTGCTGTAATTAGTCTGTTCCGGTAAATAAACAACTTATTATAGTTCGTCGAAGTCAAACTCTCTTATTTAGTGGCGACCTACACGAACCGCTACAAGACAGTTCAATTTAAAAAGAATGTAGACTGGGTAGTTTTCAAAGGGCTCTGCAGATCACACAGCGTCTCTGGGTGGTTAGCACCATCTTCGGAGCAGCTGTCCAATCAACAGTGAGCCACCCAGTCTCGTCCGTTCATTCAATCTGAGGATACCAGAAGGCCTGTACCAGAAGCTGCCTGAAAGTGTATCTGTGGACTCTGTGATGAGCAAGGGCACACAACAGATGATTTAAACTGTTTGAGATCCAGTGATCAGATTCATGATAAGATTTGCAGCGTATATAGGTATATATCAAATATCTCTTTTTTCTAAACCTGAAGCCACTGTCAAGTGTCACCTGTGGCCGGGTATACTTTAACTCTCATGATGCTGTTTTTCAGAGTGCATATACAGTGATCTTGTACTCCTCAGTCTGAACACCTGCACATAGGTGAAGCCTCTGCCTCGAATGAGTCTGGCCTCAGTTAATTTACTTCTAAAATGTAACTGTGAAACCATCAAAATGAGCTTCTCTGTTACACTTAATAGCTTCCAACTGATAACTGTAGGCATGACTAATGAAGTCATTCCTTTATAGGGGTCAGTTTCTCAGGCACTGATGCTTTCTCAATGTATTTAAATCACTATTAATGAGGTTCTGCTTAATGGGGACAAACTAAGAAATTGCCTGTTTTCTAATCTCCAGCTGAAGGAGCATTGATTGTTCTTGCTTATTTTTCATGCACTGTTGTTGTTAACCAGTTTAACCCCCTTCCCCCATCACCCTGACCCGGCAAAAGGTGGCAACCAATGTGTTAAGATGATGTGCAGTATGGTGTGTCTGAATGAATAGCAACAGAATCCTGGCTGGTGCTCCTACTAAGTGCTTTCCTTGTGCTTAATAGCCACTGGCCTCAACTACATTAACCTTCCTGACTGTCCCATCAGGCATAGCCTGGAGTCCTTCCGCACCACTAATCCGCAATCAAGACTATTTTCTTCTACCACAGAAATATCACCTGCCTTCAGCGCTACCTCTCCATCTACACTGCTGAAACCAGAATTGACACCCTCATCACTCCAGAGCCCTCTTCACCACAAACTACAACTAACTTTGAACATCGTGGCCCATGTCTGCTCTGCACCCCCATCATCCTTGTCCTCACCAACCTCCAATGGCTCCCTATGCCAAACAAATTTTAACATCTTTGCCCTTTCTTGCAAATTCCTCTATGGCCTAACTCTGCCTTTCCTCGGCTATCTCCTCTCGCCATACATCCCTGCACACAACCTCTGCCCCGGCTTACTCCTCCATCCCCACTCTCAATGTTCTACTATTTGTGGCCACTCTTCGAGCCACTACACCCCTGCCCTCTGGAACTCCCTCCCTTACTCCCTTGGTCCCTTGAACCCTGCTCTTAAAATACTTCTAAAAACCCCAGGTCCCAAAAATCCATAGGTTGCATTCCTAGCAGTTACACTGAGACTGTGCCCACCCGTGCCCTCCACCACTGACCGTGCCAGTGTGTGCAGGGTCAATGGGAAAACACTTTATTTGCATGGGGCCAGTGGGTTCCCACAACAGTAAAAGTGCATCTTGGGCAACGGTCAGTCCCACACTAACAGAAACTCCAGTGCCTGCAACTGCCTGGGGTTGGGGAGGGGCAAACATAGAAGATAGGAGCAGGAGTAGGCCATTCGGCCCCTCGAGCCTGCTCCGCCATTCAATGCGATCATGGCTGATCATCCAAATTCAGTACCCGGTCCCTGCTTTCTCCCCATACCCCTTGATCCCTTTAGCCTTAAGAAATATATCCAACTCCTTCTTGAATATATTTAATGAATTGGCATCTACTGCCTTCTGTGGTAGAGAATTCCACAGGTTCACCACTCTCTGGGTGAAGAAATTCCTCCTCATTTCTGTCCTAAATGGCTTGCCCCTTATCCTTAGACTGTGACCCCTGGTTCTGGACTCCCGACCATCGGGAACATCTTCCCTGCATCTAGTCTGTCTAGTCCTGTCAGCATTTTATAAGTTTCAATGAGATCCACTCCCATTTTTCTAAACTCCAGCGAGTATAAGCCCAATCGACCCAATCTCTCCTCACACGTCATTCCTGCCATCCCAGGTATCAGCCTGGTGAATCTTCGCTGAACTACTTCCATGGCAAGAACATCCTTCCTCAGATAAGGCGACCAAAACTGCACACAATACTCAAGATGTGGTCTCACCAAGGCCCTGTACAACTGCAGCAAGACATCCTTGTTCCTGTACTCAAACCCTCTCGCTACGAAGGCCAACATACCATTTGCCTTCTTAACCGCCTGCTGCACCTGCATGCTTACCTTCAGCGACTGGTGCACAAGGACACCCAGGTCTCGCTGCACTCCCCCTTCTCCCAATCTATTGCCATTCAGATAATAATCTGCCTTCCTGTTTTTGCCACCAAAGTGGATAACCTCACATTTATCCACAATATATTGCATCTGCCATGCTTCTGCCCAATCACCCAACCTGTCCAAATCATCCTGGAGTTTCTCGGCATCCTCCTGAAAGCACACACGCCCACCCAGCTTTGTGTCGTCTGCAAATTTGGAGATATTACATCTAGTTCCCTTGTCTAGATCATTAATATATATTGTGAATAGCTGGGATCCAAGGACCGATCCCTGCGGTACCCCATTAGTCACTGTCTGCCACTCGGAAAAAGACCCGTTTATTTCAACTCTTTGCTTTCTGTCTGCCAACCAGTTCTCTATCCAAGTCAATACCTTGCTCCCAATCCCATGTGCCTTAACTTTACACGCTAATCTCTTATGTGGGACCTTATCGAAAGCCTTCTAAAAGTCCAAATACGCCACATCCACTGGTTCTCCCTTATCTATTTTACCAGTTACATCCTCAAAAATCCATGTTGACATTGTCCGATCCTGTCACTGTTTTCCAAGTGCTCTGCTGTTACATCTTTTATAATGGACTCTAGCATTTTCCCCACCACCGATGTCAGGCTTACCGGTCTGTAATTCCCTGTTTTCTCTCTACCACCTTTTTTGAATAGTGGGGTAACATTAGCTACCCTCCAATCCATGGGTACTGTTCCAGATTCCATCGAATGTTGGAAGATGATCAGCAATGCATCTACTATTTCTAGGGCCACTTCCTTAAGTACCCTAGGATGTAGATTATCAGGCCCTGGGGATTTATTGGCCTTCAATCCCATCAATTTCCCTAACACCATTTCCCTACAAATACTGATTTCTTTCAGTTCCTCCCTTTCATTAGACCCTATGTTCCCCGACATCTCTGGTTATTTGTGTCCTCCTTTGTGAAGACAGAACCAAAATATGTATTTAATTGGTCGGCCATTTCTTTGTTCCCCATTATAAATTCCTCTGATTCTGACTGCAAGGGACCTACACTTGACTTCACCAATCTTTTTCTCTTCACATATCTATAAAAGCTTTTACAGTCAGTTTTTATGTTCCCTGCAAGCTTACTCTCATATTCTATTTTCCCCTTCTTAATTAATCCCTTTGTCCTCCTTTGTTGAAACCTAAACTGCTCCCAATCCTCAGGTTTACTGCTTTTTCTGGCCAATTTATATGTCCTCTCCTTGGATCTTATGCTATCCCTAATGTCCCTTGTTATCCACGGTTGAGTCACCTTTTTTGTTTTATTTTTATGCCAAACTGGGATGAACAAATTCTGTAGTTCATCCATGTGGTCTTTGAATGTTTGCCATTGCCTATCCACCGTCAACCCTTTGAGTGACATTCCCCAATCAATCCTACCCAACTCGCCCCTCAGACCATCGTAGTTTCCTTTATTTAAATTCAGGACCCTAGTCTCTGAGTCAACTACTTCATTCTCCATCTTAATGAAGAATTCTATCATATTATGATTGCTCTGACCCAAGGGGCCTCGTACAACAAGATTGCTAATTAATCCTTTCTCGTTACATAATACCCAGTCTAAGATGGCCTGATCTCTGGTTGGTTCCTCGACATATTGGTCCAGGAAACCATCCCGTAAACACTCCAGGAATTCCTTCTCCACAGTATTGTTACTAATTTGGTTAGCCCAATCTATATGTAGATTAAATTCACCCATGATGACTGCTGTGCCCTTATTGCACGCTTCGCTAATTTCCCTTTTAATGCCATCCCCAACCTCCGCATTACTGTTTGGAGGTCTATATATCACTCCCACTAACGTTTTCTGCCCTTTGGTATTTCTCAGTTCTAGCCATACAGATTTCACATCATCAGAGCTAATATCCTTCTTTACAATTGTGTTAATCCCTTCTTTAACCAGCAATGCTACCCCACCTCCCTTTCCTTTTTGCCTATCTTTCCTGAATATTGAATACCCCTGGATGTTGAGTTCCCAGCCTTGGCCATCCTGGAGCCATGTTTCCGTAATCCCAATCAAATCATATTCGTTTACCTCTATTTGCGCAGCTAATTCATCCACCTTATTACGAATGCTCCTCGCATTTAGACACAAAGGCCTAGAAATTCATTGACGCCACTTTTGGGGCGCTAAAGTGGGGCGTCCGCTAAAGTTTGCGGCCGCCGCCAAATCGATGCCACTTCTCCGATATTCATTAGCTTCGCCCTAGGAGTTCGGGCGAGCGCTAAAACTGCTGCTGGACGCCTCTCTTTGGGCGCTAAGCCGGAGGTGGTGATCAATAGCGCCAAGGCCGGGCGCAGTGCAGGTGCGGCCATCTCGTGATTGACAGCAGACACCCTGGCGCCGGCCAGCTCTTAAGGGGGAAGGGTCGACTGTGTCTGCTGCCACGCCCTGGATAGTGGAGCCCTCCAGCTAGGCCTGAACACTGCTGCTGGACCCAAATAGCGCCTGAAGACATGGAGAAGGCCCGTGAACGTGCGCAGCACTTCTCAGAGCGTGATCTGAGTGTGCTGATTGCTGCTGTGGAGAAGAGGCGCCATGTTTTGTACCCGGACAATGGCAAGAAGGCGACGGTCCGCGCCTACAGGAGAGCCTGGAGGCATGTCGCCAGCAAGCTGTCAGCCAACAGCGACGTCCCCAGGACCGGTGCCCAATGCCGCAAAAAGTTAAATGACCTCACACGCATTGTCAGGGTCAGTACCCTTTCCAGTGACCTCCTCATCCTTGCATGTGCACCTCACATTATGGGCAAAGGGACCTGAAAGCTCTAATGGCCAGCCTTCATCCAGCAGCTATGGGACAGGCATGAGCATCAATTGCACGTTCTGCACTTAACACACTGGCCAAGCTATTCCACCATGGGAGGCAGTGCACACCAGATCATGGCGACACACTGGCCAGGCTATTCCACCATGGGAGGCAGTGCACACAAGATCATGGCGACACACTGGCCAGGCTATTCCACCATGGGAGGCAGTGCACACAAGATCACGGCGACACACTGTACTTAGAGGCCGTCCTTTCTCTTGCAGGCCAAGCTGGCGAATAATCGCAAGAGCCGGACTGCGACCGGGGGAGGCCGACCCCATATCCAGCCACTCACCGACCTGCAACATCGCGTGGAGCGCCTCATGGGTGGCCGGGTGATTGGGCCCATTGCATGTGGAGATGCCGACCCTGTTCTGGGCAGCAATGGTAAGGACATCACCTTTTGCACCTCTCTCGTCCCACTTGCGCATCAGATCTACATCCTTTGCCACTGTCCGACCAATGCGCTGAATGCCACCACTTATGCATCCCGCACTGACGCCCTCTCCTCACTCTAAAGCTACTCTTGTGCCTTCCTGCTTTCAGATGGTCAAGAGGAGGTCCCTGAACTTGCCAGTGACAGACCCTCCGAAGAGGAGCAGGAGGAGGAGCAAGAGGAAGGCGGCCCATCAGGGGAACCCTCAGCCGCGGCCACCCAGGCCAATGTAGGGGACACGTCTTCCCTGGAGGGCAGTGTAAAGTCTGTGGGTTGTGCAGTTAATAAATACACAGACTTCAGAAGTAACAAACAAACAGGTCTTTACTATTCGAAGGTCCGGGCGAATCTGCCCCAGCAATCCTGCCACAACACTTATATACTGGTGTGGTCACTATCGGTATTACAGTATACAGAAGCCAAACAAATCGTGCCACACCTAAAGTAGTTCTCTTAAAGGTGAACGGTTACATTCAATAGTTCCCTTAAAGGTAGACGGGTACATACACTACAATCCTCCCTTTTTAGCTTATTACTTACAGAGTCCCCGTTAAACATACATATCTTCAACTTACTATAAAACAAATTACAGATATAATCTCGGTGGAGTCAATGTCATATAAAACAATTTACAGATATAATCTCGGTGGAAACAGTTCACAGGTTCAGTCTCTGCGGAAACAGTTCATAGATTCAGTCTCTGATCTTGACTCGTTCCGAACAACATTTCTTTGGTGTAGCCGGTTCACCTGGCTAGCGTGACTCCTCCATAGCCTTTTTCTTGACGTAACAGCTTGAACTTTCATCCTGTTGAACCAGCAGTGCGGACTTTTCCAACCAACTGGCTATCTTGACATTTTCCAGTTTTTCAACTAATTTAGCTCCTTTAGTAATGTCCCGCCTGGGATGGTAGAAGTGCTAATATTTTAGACAGTTATTATCTTCTGCTTCTTCTTTTTCTTTTCTGCCTTTTTGAAACTCTCGGAGCTCCTTTCTCGGCTGCCAGCTGTAGCGCCACCAACTCTCTATGTTCCTTAGACCTTAAGTGCTTCATCCGGATTTCAGCACTTTGGGAGTTTTCATCACAAGCTGGGCAGACCACATCCTCGTAATATTCAGTGTCACTCAATAGGTCATGGTAATATTCGGGTTCGTCCTGAGTTAGGCCAGCGAGAGAGCCTTCTTCTTCCTCCTCACCCGTCTGGACGTTAGCTGACGGTGGTTCCTTCCCTAGACATCTTTCTTGAAAAGACTTCTTCATGCATTCATATTCATCCCGCTCTTCCTGGGTTATCTGCCATTCCTTCACGACGGACCTCATTTGTGAGTTCAATACCTTCCCTTCCATCGGGAATTGCGTTATCAGGCTATTTAAACCTTCTACTGAAGTAACGGTTCCCACATTCTTCTGTTCACCTTGACGTGATTCAACGTACTTTTGGCATCCTTGTAAAATTTGTGTTGCCACCTCAGCTATCTCCGTGACTTTTGAGAGCTCCGAACTCGTTCCCCCTGAAGATTGAAGCTCGTGTTCAGATTGTTCCCCTTGCAGAGTCTTGTCCTTCAGCATATGAAGGAGTTGGCTGACCGTTAACTCTTCCCTGGGAACACGGTGGATCAGAGTCTTCTCCATTTCATCCACCTCTTTCTCCAATACTTCCACCTTACGTTCCTCTTGAACTTTGGCTTTCAGCGCTCGGAAAAGTTGCGCCCTGATGCTCTCTAGTTCATGTTCAGGGACCATTCTTACAGTCTCTGAGTTTCTTACAGTTTCCTTTTCTTCCACTGAAAGGATTCCCAGTTGAATCTGTTCTTCAAGTTGTTGAACCTCGGTCATTGCCGCCTCATATTTGTCTTGGGTGTCCTTCAATGTTTTTATGAGTTCTTGGACATCCTGTCTTTCATGCTCTGCCATGTTTTTCACCTCTAATTTCTCATCTATGGATGGAACTTCTACCGATGAGTCTGTCTTGGCCTTGAGCTCATCAAGAATTTCCTGCAGCCTTTGGACTTCTTGCTCATGTTCAACCTTTAGTTGTTCATATGCTTCTACTGAAACTAGCTTTTCGGAGGCTGCCGAGTTAACCCCCTCCAGAATTGTAGCCTGGGCCTGTTCATACTGTTCTTTCAACTTCTCACACTCTGCTTGTAAGGAGTCGTAGAGAAGAACTGGAATAAAATCCTGGCTTCCTGAAGATTCCTCTTCCTTTGGTTCGTTCTGTAAATATTCTAGTTCCTGAACAGCATCAGGGGAATGTGATTGGTATTTGACCACGATGGCTCTATGGTCGCTCTCTGCTTGAGCTAGCTGTCTCTGTTGTCTTTCCAGGTTCTCCCATTCGGTGTCCCAGAACTTTTCCATATTTTTCATCTCTTGTACGAGACGGTCACTCAACTGTTCTAATTGTTGTCGTACTTTGACATAAGTTTGCGTCCGAGCTCAGTGTTCTTCCGTCGTGGATGAATCCTTTGCTTGAACAGGCTCAGAATTCTCTGTCAACCTGGAGTTCTGCTCTGCAGCTTTATTCTTCTTGGTACCATAAGTCCTTCTGCATGTCTTCGTTTTCTTCCCCATCGTCAGCAAGTCCCTTTTAGCCTTGTCTTCCATATTCAACTTGGTCTTATCATCATCCATTTCAGAATCTGAGCTAATAGCTTGCACCGAGTCCTCCCTCATTATGGCTTTTAGGTACTGCCATTCCATGTCTATTTTCTTAATCCACTCCCGTCCTAGAAGTGGTGGTCCTCCCTCAGGTAATACGTACAAGTTCATTCTTGGGTGTTCTTTACCCCTATCTCTCACCTTGACTCTTATTTTGCCCATGGGGTATACGTTATGCCCCGTGTATGTCTGTAATACGAACTTGGTATTTCTTAAAGGTATGTGAGAGAATAGCCGGTGGTAGTCCCTTCGGTTGATGACTGATAGAGCTGATCCAGTGTCCAGCTCCATTCTTACTTGGACTCCAGCTATTTTTAGTATGACCCAGATGGTCTGTAGATCCGTTTCTTTACCCACATTGTGGATTCTCAGACTACCCAGCTCCTGGTTGTTTGGGTCTGAGTCTGAATTCTGTTCGTCTGAACTCTTCTCAGCCACCTTGTGTACCTTGTTGTACTTTTCTTGTGGTGGCTTCCTTTGATTGTTGGTCTTTTTCCCGGACCGGCATACCTTCGCGATGTGACCCAGTTTGCCACATTTCCTACACTCTTGGTTCTTAAACCAGCATTGATTCTGGTCATGCGTTGTCTTCCCACAACGGTAGCATTTTGTTGTGCTTGAAGTAATTTGGTCCACCCCGAGTGCCGCCGCCTTTAGTTGCATTTCCGCCGTTCCTTTCGCTGCGGCTTCGTGCGATGCAGCTATAAGGACAGCCCTGTCCAGTGTGAGGTCGTTCTCTTCCAGTAGTCGCTTCTGCGTCCCTTCTCTGGACAATCCGCATACGAACTTGTCCCGCAGCGCTTCTGTCAGATTCCCTCCGAACTGGCAGTATTTCGCTAGCCTACGCAGTTCGACCAAGTATTCCGCATTGCTTTCATCTTTCCTCTGCGTTCTTGCGTAGAATTTGAATCGTTCAGCCAGCATCAACGGTGTGGGGTTCAAGTGGTCCTTCAGCACAGCCACAATCTCTTCGAAGGTCTGATCCGCTGGTTTATTTGGTGCTATTAGATGCTTCAAGAGCCCGTATGTTTTTGCCCCCATCGAGTTTAGCAAGGTTATCGCCTTGTCGTCTTCCTCTATTTTGTTGGCTTCGCAATAGATCTCTATGCGTTCCACGTACGTGGCCCAGTCTTCTATTTCAGAATTAAAGTCGTTAATATTCCCTCGCTTAGGCATCTTTCTTCCCTTGGGAGCAGCACCAGTATTTCTTTAAGTATTCTTATTTATTTGTTTATTTCTAAGATGGCGGTTTTCCCACGAAATCGGCGGTTTCCCGCTCTTTCCTTCTCTCCCCGCCCACTTCAACGGCGGTATGTCAGTTAAGATGGCGGTTTTCCCGCGAAAATGGCGGTTTCCCGCTCCTGGCGTCTTCTCCGCCTAATGGCGGCTTCCCGCGTTTCTTCCCGGTGGAAGGGGTACGCTTCCCCCACAGTGGACAGGTTCAGCCGCTGGCTGGCTTCCGCACAGCTCCCCTTACTCGGCTCTGTCTTTTCCTCCCGCCCGCACGGCTCTACTGGCGCTGGGTACACCCCGTTAACGGAGGACAGTTCAGCCGCTGGACTGGCTCTCGCGCAGTCTCTCTCTCCGTACCCGGCTCTGTCGCTCTCTCTCCCGCACGTTCGGTGCTACCGGCCCTGGGTACCCCGTTGGTGGAGAACAGTTCAGCCGCTGGACTGGCTCTCGCACAGTCTCTCTCCCCTTGCTCGGCTCTGTCTCTCCCTCTCCCACACGTTCGGTTCTACCGGCTCTGGGTACCCCGTTGGTGGAGGACAGCTCAGCCGCTGGACTGGCTCTCGCGCAGTCTCTCTCCCCTTGCTCGGCTCTGTCTCTCTCTCCCACCCGCATGGTTCCTGTTCGCCTCCCAGCCCTCTCGCAGACCGGTGTTTCCCTCCCCGGCTGCGGCTGGGTTTCTCTTCCCGCGCCTACTCACAGTCTCAGCGCTTCGTGGCTGCGGTCGCTGCCCGGTTTTCCCGCCGATCGAGGTCCGACTGTCTCACGACGCCGTTGGACCCGACTTTCTGACCGGCTCCGTTCCCCCCTCGACCGTGGTCGAGTGCACAGCCCTTATATTCTCTACACCTTCCCCTACTCACAGTCTCCGCGGCCGCCTTGTTTCCAGCTGATCGGCTCACTCCGCACCGTGGTAGAAGGGTAGTCAGTGCCTGTTGCAGATGGAAGCTTTTGTTGCTAAAGCTTTCCTCCTTCCTCCTGCTGCAGCCTCGTGTTTTCTTTCAGCAGCACGCCGAGGGCGGTTGCCTCTCTTCGACGCTCTTCGTTGCTTTGGTAGTCTTGCCGCAGGGTACGATCGGACTCGTCGCCACTGTAAAGTCTGTGGGTTGTGCAGTTAATAAATACACAGACTTCAGAAGTAACAAACAAACAGGTCTTCACTATTCGAAGGTCCGGGCGAATCTGCCCCAGCAATCCTGCCACAACACTTATATACTGGTGTGGTCACTATCGGTATTACAGTATACAGAAGCCAAACAAATCGTGCCACACCTAAAGTAGTTCTCTTAAAGGTGAACGGTTACATTCAATAGTTCCCTTAAAGGTAGACGGGTACATACACTACAGGCAGCGTGGCGGAAGTGTCGAAGGGGTGGGGAGCTCCTGGGACCTGCGGGCTGCAGAAAGGCGGGAGGGGGGTGGAAGCTCGGCGGCCTTCTCCCCAGAGGGGGGATATGTCGGAGGGCAGTCCAATTGCTGGGCCCAGCGGCCTCCAGCAACGCAGGAAGGGTCGGCCAGCTCGGCGGCCTTCTCCCCAGAGGGAGAGTCCGGCCTCCAGTCAGGAGATGCTCTTCGCCGACGAGATGGAACGCCTCGAAGACTTGTCCGCGGACTCGGAGCGCCAGCACACGGAGCTCATGGCGGCAGTGGCACGGTTGCCTGAGTCCATCGATTCCCTCTCTCGGAGTGTGGCCGAGTTTGGGCCCTCAGAGGCCACCAGTCGGGCGGAATACCGGGCAGATCAGGCAGCGAGTCGGGCGGAATTCGGGGCAGCTCTGTCAGCGACTGGCCAGGTGATCAGTGGTGCTGTCCAGTCACTGGCTGCTCTGATGCGGTCAGTGAACAGGTCAACACGGGCACTCACTGCTGCCACACTCGCTGTGTCAGCCAGGCATCGCCAGGGCACCCGGCGCGCTGCAGCAGCACAGCGGTCTGTCCCTCGGCAGATTGGTGCGCATGCTGCAGTGCTGGCCCGGGCGAGTGCCAGTGTCTCAGGCGACCAGCGAGTGCCTGCCATCCGCCAGCTTGCCGCCATTCCTCCAGCCGCCACTGCCAGTCCCCCAGTGGAGCTGCCAGGAGCTGCTGCAGCGACTGATGCTGGCCAGCCACAGCTGCAGCAATCAACAGCCGCCCGCTCGACGGCCAGACCTCGACTAGGCCGACCCCCAAGGGCATCTGCCGTCACGACATGTGCCCCTCAGGAGCCTGCCCCCAGCCTTGCAGCAGCCAATGGCCTTACTTTGAGGCGGAGCAGCAGGGCGGGCAGGGGCCACCCAAAGATGGCCAAGGCATCGCCCTAGCGGGCCAAATAGTCGAATGTGTGGCCATTTGTGTTTGTTTCTTGAGGCCGAGAATTGGATGTTTGTTTTTTGAAGGCCGATGATGTGATGTTTGTTTTGGACGAAGTCCGAGAATGACAGCCATTTTAGTTGCCCTATTTTGTTAATCCTCTCCAGGTAGTGGGAGCGAGTAATGTGTTTGAGTGTTTTTTGGGGGTTTCGTCTGTTTTTGGTTTTCATGTGGGAAGGGCCCAGAGTTTGTACAATAAAGCATTTTATTTATTCACATTGTCCATGTTTGATCTTTGAAGTGTTTGTTGCCTTAACCGGCTGAGGGCTTGCGGAGCGGCTGCAATCATGTTCTATCATTGGCACAAGCCATTCCCTGACAGGGGGCCTAGAAGTGACGTTCAATAAGCCGCCGACGGGCGGCCCTTGGACCTTGTGCGTCCCTCCTGGGCTGGTACTCCTCGTTCTCGTCGTCCTCATGCTCCTCCTGCTCCTCCTCCTGAGGTGGTGGTCCAACGTGAGGTGGCAGTGCCTGAGTCCTGCGGATAGCCAGGTTGTGCAGCATGCAGCAAACGACGACGAATTGGGAGACTCGATCCTGCGAATACTGGAGGGCTCCCCCGGAGCGATCGAGACAGCGGAACCGTTGCTTGAGCACGCCGATTGTTTGTTCTATGAGGTTCCTCTTCGCTTGATGGCTCTCGTTGTATGCCTCTTCAGCAGGGGTCGTGGGCGCGCGGAGCGGGGTCATGAGCCAGGTACACAAAGGATAGCCTTTGTCCCCGATAAGCCATCCTCTTGGGGGAGGCTGTGCCTGGAACATGTCAGCCACAGTTGTCTGTCGCAGGATAAAGGCATCGTGGCTGCTGCCTGGAAAGCGGGCATTGACAGCTAGGATGCGCTGCCTGTGGTCACACACCAGCTGTACATTGAGGGAATGGTAGCCCTTCCGGTTGCGGTAATCCTCGGCATGCTCAAGAGGTGCCTGCAAAGCCACATGCGTGCAGTCAATGGCGCCCTGCACCATGGGGAAGCCCGCTATTCTTGCAAACCCCACTGCATGCTGCTGCTGCTTGTCCAGGGTCATGGGGAAGGAGATGAATTGATGTCTCCTTCTGAAAAGGGCTTCGGTCACCTGGCGGATGCAGCAATGCACGGCGAACTGGGAGATGTTAGCGATGTCCCCAGTAGCGGATTGGAAGGAGCCGGAGGCATAGAAGTTGAGAGCCACCGTCACCTTCACTGCCACCGACAGAGACGTCCTGCGCATCAGCTGTGGCTGCAGATCTCTCTGAAGCAGCCGGCAGATGTCTGCAACCACCTCCCTTCGGAATCGCAGCCTCCTAACACACATCGCGGCAGACATGGTCAGATAGGAGGTCTGCTGGCGGTATACCCTGCGTGGGTAAGGCCTCAGTTGGCGACGCCTGTTGCCCCCTCTGCGTCTAGCCAGGGCTGCCACTCTCTCACGGCGTCTGTAAGCCCTTCTGGCATAAGGCTGAAATTCTGCGTTGCCACCCAATGCAGCCCCCATTATATGCTGGCAAACACTGAGCTCTGAATGAAGGCAAAGATAATTGGTAAGCTCTGGCCTGAGCCAAAAATACCTGTCCAAGTGTTGGTCCAAACCAGTAAACTCTCCTCCTTGGTCTCTGTCCAAAAAACCATTGCACAAGAGTGAATGCTGCAAAATGGCTGGCCTTTATACTGCTGGGTAAGTGCCCTTTAATTTGCGCTCCCCGCGGCCCGGCTGGGCTGTGTACCGTTCCACTTCACAGTCGCTCGGGCCGCCCGGCGCACAATGGGCCGGCGCGAGTGAAGTTCCGGTTCGGGGCGCACAAAAGGCGTTGCACTAGCAAATGACGTCATGATGTGCGCGCGCAGCAGGGCGCGCGCTAAGACTTTGCGCCGGCGCTAAATGTGTACTGAAGTTGGGGCGAGGCGCAGATCGCGCTGCGCCCGGCCGCTAAGCGCCTAGCGCTCGAAATCTACTCCTCCTAAGGCGCTAACGGCTGCCGCGCCCAACTGAATTTCTAGGCCAAAGCCTTCAGACTTGTTTTTTTAATGCTCTTAGACCTATTAGAATTATAGTAGGAACTGGTCACCCCAAGAGGAGCATTTTTATGTTGCCTTCGTCAGCCCCTTACCAAAGGGATTTATATACCATTTAAAAAAAATGTTTCCTCATCAGCAGGGAGTCCCTGGCCCCAACTCTAAACCCCGTGCTTCACTGGCCTTGTAAGAAGCAGGCAAAAACTACAGCTCCCAACGGGGAGCTCCCAGCATTGGTCAGCAACAGCATAGCCGGGTAACAGCTGAATAAATTTGCATAAATCTGTCAGCCAGGATTTCCATTATCAACTGAGCCAAGTTGACATTTGAGGAATAACATTCACTCTTTAGGCTCCCTTGGTTGCCGGGAGTGCATACTGAAAATTCCGGTGTGCATGGCACATTTCAATTAAATGGGTTAGGGTCTTTCATAAAATGAGGTTGAACAGTCTGAATAAATTTTCCTTGTGGGCTTTGCCCCAAAGTATAAAATTGATCCTAATGAATTGGTAGTCTTACTCAAACAGGTGACAAGTTGGCTGTTGTGGGAAATGGAAATTGCCACACTGGTCCAGTAGGGGGCACTCTTCTAAAAGTGGGACAGAATAGTTACTTAGTTAAACCAGGACCTGCAAGTAGAGAAGGGTTCCAATTCCCCAGCACAAGCCATCCCCACCTTGATGAACACAAAATCCACAAGACAATTTGCTCCACTCAAAGGTTGTGATCTATTTTGAAAATAAAGTTAATACCCAGAAATTCGGCTCTCCCCAGGTGAGTACGCACGGGGTACTCACCAGTAGGCCGAATGGAATTGCCGGTTTCCTACATGCACTGCGCATGCGTGGGAAACCGGCGGTTCAGAGGTCGAACACGCGCGCAGGGGAGGCTGCGTGTGCACTTTGAACTTAGTTTTTTTTTTACAGGTTTTCCCGGGAGGGTAAGCCTGCAGGATTTACACATTTAAAAAGCAGGCGTAAGGCCTGCTTTTTGCAAGGTAAGTGATGAATTAATTAAAATTAAAACATTTTTTCCACAGGTTTATTATTTTCAAATACTTTAAAGCAAGGTAAGTTTATTTTTAGCCCCGTTATAATATAAAATTATTTCTTTCAAAAATTTAAATTATTGTTTAAAATAGTTATTTAATGTAATTTATAGTTTATTTAAAAAGTGTGATTTAAAAAAAAAATTATTTGAAGGTTCACTGCTATTTTGGGCCCGTAGTATTTATAAGTTTTGACAGGTCTACCTGTCAATCTTATGAATGGGCTTTTCCCTCCTCCGATTGGCTGCCCATGGCTCACGTGATCCCAGGGGACGCATCGCACTAACTACGCCCCTGGGACACGCAAGCACTGCGCGCCGGCAGCTGGGCCAGGCCCCGGAGCGGAATTCCATAGGGCCCTACAGCTCAACTGCTGGCGTGCAAGGTAAGTGCAGGTCGGGGGCTTACACCCGCGGGAAGCCCCGACCTGAATTTCTGGGCAATATTTGCCATTTGCTACTGAGACAATTGTGATTTTGATCTCTGGAACTGCGGGCTTTTAGGATCAGTTAGATCACTGTCTGGGCACAGCAATGAAGTATGGCCACTTGACTAAGGGCTGCTCGTGCCTGTGCATTGGTGCCTAGTTTGTGAGATGGGGAGAAAATTGAAGGAATGGGGGGGAAAAAAACTAAATGTACACTTTTGTGAGCAGGTGGTGAAGTGGAATGAGCCGCTTTAGCATCAGTTATCAAAGTACTTGCTGAATTGTTGCTTTAGAGAAATGCCAGGCCGTTCATAGGAATATTGCTTTTATTGTTCAACACCTGAGGGTATCACACTGATATTTCCGAATCTTGCACATCAGGAGCAGAAATACAGATGATGAAAGCATACGTGACACGCCAAATCCTATTTACTGCATTAGGCTCCTGTTGGAACACAAAGCAGCATATTCTCCCTCAGAGGATAACGAATGTCGACTACTAGTGTTGTAGGCTGGAGTCTGCATTTCTAGCAGGGAGCTCAAAAGAGTGCAAGCACTGGGCTGTCTGACCAGGTAAATCAGACTTTCATGAACTGGGAAGCCCTGATTACCGAACATGAAGTGCAATCATTCTGGCTCATTCCACGTCACCTCCTGCTCACAAAAGCATACATTTAGGTTTGTTTTCCCCTTCCTTCCATTTTCTCTCCTCCTCACATGCTAGGGTGCCGTTGCATAGGCACCAGCAGCCCTTGGTCAAGTGGACATACTTCATTGGTGAGCCCAGACACTGAATGTTGCCAGCCTAGTCAACTGTGGATGCTATCACAATGGAGCGAGTATCTGTTTTCACCTGATGTTCACACATTAGACACACACTTCCCAGCTGGGGTCAATGGACAGCAATCAGGTGACAGGATCCCTGACTGATTGGTCCCCTTTCCCTGCCTAAAACTGCTGAGGTAATTTGGCACCTCTGCCACCGAAGTCAGGTCACTCAGCAGAGGCCAGAAACTGAGCATCTGATGATCTGGTCTGTACATTTGCTCATAAGAACATAAGAAATAGGAGCAGGAGTAGGCCAATCGGCCCCTCGAGCCTGCTCCGCCATTCAATAAGATCATGCTGATCTGATCCTAACCGCCAATCCACTATCACAGAACCATCTCCTGAATCTAACAGAATTAGACACACGAAATAGGAGCAGGATCAGGCTATACGGCCCCTGGGCCCGCTCCGCTACCCACAGGGCCATGACCGATCCGAACCTAGACTCATGTCCAAATTCCTGCACGCTCCCATAACCCTTAATATCCTTTACTTCTAGGAAACTGTCTATTTCTGTTTTAAATTTATGTAATGATGTAGCTTCTACAGCTTTTTGGGGCAGCATATTCCATGGACCTACCACCCTCTAAACTTCCAGAGGAGCTGAATGCACACTTAGGAACAGCTAATAGATGGCCACTGTTGGAGAGGAATTTCTGGCTTGCAAGTCAGAAATATTAAATAGCAAGCCAAAGCAGCTTCTTTCACTATCTAAGATGAGACTCATCTTTCATGTTGTTGAAATTCAGAGCTCTGGTCAAGTCGGATCTTTGACACAATTTTCTAGTGTCAGGCACTGGAGTGGTACGTCTGGCTGAATGGCACCATCTATGGTGCTGGCGGACTGGTCACACCCAGACAGCATAACTCGCCAATGGTTCATTTGGGGTTCAGCTGCTCTACGTATTGGCTGATTTGGGGTTCAGCTGCTCTACCTGTTGGCTGATTTGGGGTTCAGCTGCTCTACCTATTGGCTGATTTGGGGTTCAGCTGCTCTACCTATTGGCTGATATGGGGTTCAGCTGCTCTACCTATTGGCTGATTTGGGGTTCAGCTGCTCTACCTATTGGCTGATATGGGGTTCAGCTGCTCTACCTATTGGCTGATTTGGGGTTCAGCTGCTCTACCTATTGGCTGATTTGGGGTTCAGCTGCTCTACCTATTGGCTGATTTGGGGTTCAGCTGCTCTACCTATTGGCTAATTTGGGGCTCAGCTGCTCTACCTATTGGCTGATTTGGGGTTCAGCTGCTCTACCTATTGGCTGATATGGGGTTCAGCTGCTCTACCTATTGGCTGATTTGGGGTTCAGCTGCTCTACCTATTGGCTGATATGGGGTTCAGCTGCTCTACCTGTTGGCTGATTTGGGGTTCAGCTGCTCTACCTATTGGCTGATTTGGGGTTCAGCTGCTCTACCTATTGGCTGATTTGGGGTTCAGCTGCTCTACCTATTGGCTGATTTGGGGTTCAGCTGCTCTACCTATTGGCTGATTTGGGGTTCAACTGTTCTACCTATTGGCTGATTTGGGGTCCAGCTGCTCTACTTATTGGCTGCTTTGGGGTTCAGCTGCTCTACCTATTGGCTGATGTTTCTGACTGAGCCACTTGGTGCATCTGTTGTACTGCATGACTTTTAGACTGTTTCCACCAATATTGATTAGAAACTGTTGTTTCATTATGAGAGATTTCAGAGGCGATAGGAAATGCTTTGTATTAATCAGCCTGAAAGCAGGTTATGAGGATGGTTTAAAAAAAGCTTCTGTCTGCCTGGATTAGCAATGTTAAAAACCTGTCTTTCTCAAACTGTCAGGTGTATAACTGTTTGCCCTCCAGCACAGCTCCAATTTAGAAACCACCAGATGATAAGTGAACAAAACTATAATTAAAAACGTCAAGTCGAGTTACATAAAAGATAGAATAAATAGGGTTACAGAAAGTTCATGGATAAGACAACCAGGGTTGAGGAATAAACGGTGCCTTATTACAATCAGAAGAGATTTTAGGCCGAACAGACTGCATAACCACTTCCTAGGGTTGCCAACTCTGATTGGACATGTTCCTGAAGGTGTCAACACATGACCTCCTGCCTCCAACCACCCGCCCCCCACCCTCCCGCCATTGGTCGCCCTACATGTCCATTGTTGTGGCGCACCGCCTTCCCAATCGGAGCATGAATAGACTCTTCCTTACCCAACTGGATGGTTCTTGACTGTCAGTCAAACAGCTTATTTTTCTATATTTTATTATGTTATTTTTATAACTTAACAAGTGTGCACAAAGATTTTTTTAAGCATTTTTTTAATTGCCCGTGATTTTTCTCCTGTGTTTTGCTTGCAGCAATGTCCTGGAGATTAGTCTGTAATTCCTGGAGACTCCAGGGCAATCCTGGTGGGGTTGGGAACACTAACCATTTCCTGCTTTCCTTCTTTCCCTCTTTCTCATTTGCTATTGCTTTGTTCTCTGACAGACAGCTCATGCACAGCCCCACCTAAAACTGGGGATCAATATTAAAACCGTCAGAAATCATGAGGTACTTCTATGGAGCCATTGATGATTTTTGATACACAAAATAATAAAACTAGGTAATTATTTTGTATGTCTGATGCCTTTTCCTATTGCTCCACCACTGGTATGCAAATTTTTAGTTTCCCCCATTTCACAATGAGAGATTCCATTCTTCCTTACCTTCTTGCTTCATAAATGATTTATATTTTTAGCCTTTATTTTAAATTTGTGTGTTTTATTTCTACATTTGTTTCTAAATTTTACCTTTTCTATTATTTCTGCTGATTAGCATTTTCCTGTTGACCGATTTCATTTTAATGTTCTTTATACAAAATCTAAATATCATGCACTTCTAGGTCACCGTACCTCAACCACGGACCAATCAGATGCTGTAATTGTTGACTTCATGTGATTAGAACTACATGGGTGGTTATGAGGTAGTGCAGTGTCCCAGAGCGACGTGTGAACATTGTTGAGATGCTGCACATTATGTTGGAATGAAATGTGAAAGGAGAAAACTAGCTATTGCGATGGCTTGCCATCAAAAAAGGGCTACCAACTACAACAACTGGCATTTATATAGCACCTTTAATGTAGTAAAACATCCCAAGGTGCTTCACAGGAGCGTTATCAAACAAAAGCTGACACTCCAATAACCATTCTCCCAGAAGAGATACAGTCAATATCTTGCATCTATACTTTTGTTAGCAATGTACCAGTGTTGTCCAATACATTAGCCATTAACCAAATGTAGCTAATTGGAAATCCAGGTGCACTAATTGACTTTCTAACCCTTTCTGACCCTTCCAAATGCCTATCTGTGAAGTGCCAACCCAGTGGTGCAGGCTAGCTGCAGGTGCGCTTGTGGCAGATGGCACGGCTCTGCATCTGTCTGCCTGTTGACCTGGTGCCTGTATAGCCAGTAATTGCAGTGGTTGCCAGGTAGGAGTGACTGTACAAGAAAGTGGGTGTAGACTGCCTCCTGTGCAGCCTGACCTGCCTGCCACCCCTCCACTGCTCCTTCTCCTCTTCTTCCAGAAGAGTAAGTAAAGGGGGATTCCCACTGGGAACCCCACTGTCCTAATACCGTGGGGAATACCAAATATAACATGGCAGTGCCAGAACACTTGGCACAAAGTCTCCAGGCCATCTAGTGAAACAGAAAGCAAACAAGTATTGCAGAGAGACTACCATTTTAACAAGTTCTGAAATCAAATTTGTCTGGGATTTCATCTCGATTTTCAAATTGGCATTATTTTACTGCGGGCGTTTGCCCATTTAAAATGAATGAGGCAATACTGGCTTCAAATATCACAGAAATCACAGAAATCACAGAAACCCCACAGTGCAGATAGAGGCCATTTCGGCCCATCGAGCCTGCACCGACACATATCCCACCCGATCCCCGTAACCCCTACACCAACACATATCCCACCCTATCCCTGTAACCCCACGTATTTAATCCCCCTAACACTAAGGGTCAATTTATCATAGCCAATCAACCTAACCCGCACATCTTTTTGGACTGAAAACCTAGGCTGTTTCTTCTGCTATTTTTGATGGTGCTGTACTAAGCAGATGTTTCTCTGATTTTCTTTCTACCTTTATCTCAGTGTGTGTCTGATTTCTGAATGAGTGTGAGTCTATCTTTATTTTTCCACTTCTCTCATTCTACATCTCTCAATCTTTCTGGCCTCTCTAGCCTCTATTTCTTGCTTTTGCCTTGTATGTGCATATTTCTCTCTGGTTTTGTGTGCGTATTTGTCTCTTTTTTTTTACCTCCTTCTTTCCATCATGGTGCATTTGCATGGATCTCTCTTCTACCTTTGCCAATGCATGTTTCACTTTCCACTTCCCTCTCTTTGTCATTGTGCATATGATGTGTTTCTCTTTCTACTTTCTTAAACTGTTATTGTGTTTATGTCTCTACTTCCCTCGTTCTATGATCATGTGTTTGTGTATGTCTCCCTGTGTATCAATGTGTCTCTATCAGTGTGCAGGTATCTTGGACTCTACTACCCCTTCTGAATCTCTTTCCATATCTCCATCTTGACCTATCTCTCCCTCTGAACAAACATCCAAGCATCTCCCATATGGGAGAGTCGGTCAGCAACAATTGTGTGCTTGTTTGAACAGGGCCTCTTTGTAGTGTATGTACCTTTAAGAGAGAACTACTTTTACAGCTCCTGTATACTGTAGTACCGGCAGTGACCACACCTGTATATAAGCCTTGAGCATGCCTCTGTACCCCAGTCTTGAGACTACCCTACTTCAGTAAATACCTGTTGATTGTTAAGTTACAGCATCCGTGTGGTTATTGAAAAACATCATACTCTCAGAATCACGGATCTAACAGTGGCGACGAGTGTCGATTCGAATCTACCTGCAACTCTGCATTTCCCTTCGAGGATTTGCTCCGGGAGGGCGGTGGAAGAAAGTCGAGGCCAGAAACACGGGCGTCGACCACGAGCAACCGCCCAGTCATCCGGCAGAGAGTGAACATCGCAGGGGAGGCTGTGGAGAGCCGGGCTTGGTTCCCCAGCCACGACGATCAGCAATAGACTGACGACAGGTACAGCGCAGACCCTTCCCAGACAGCGGCGGCTGGAGCCGACCGACGGTGGAGAGAAAGCCGAGTAGCATCGACGGGGTAAGACAGAGGGTGAAGCGCACAGGGCGCAGCCGGGGGTTGAAAACCGAGCGGCGTCGAGGAAAAACAAAACGGAGAGAGAGAGGGTAAAGCAACAGTCGGGTTCAGGACCGAGCGGCGGAAATGGGAAAGGCGCACAAAAAAAACAACAAAAAAAACACGCAGAGCACAGCCAGGGCTCAAGGGCTGAACAGTGTCCGCGGGGAGCAGAAGGGAGAGCGCAGGAGACGCCATTGAGCCGCGGAGAAGAAGGAAGAGCGCGGGAGACGCCATTTTTAGAAGCCGCAGCGGAGAAGAAGGGCGAGCGTGGGAAGAAAGGAAAGTGTGGGAGACGCCATTTCGTGCCAGCGGAGAAGAGGGGAAGCGCGGGAGATGCCATTTTTGACTGTTAAATCACACCCAGGGATGCCGAAGAGTGGCAGTAACTCTACGTTCGACAATGAAGTCAAAGATTGGGCAACATATGTGGAACGTATTGAGGTGTACTGCAGGGCGAATAAAGTGCCAGATGCTAGGAAAGCACTGGTTTTGTTAAATTCCATGGGTGCAAAAACTTATGGGTTACTGCGAAACCAGAGAAGCCGGTGAACAAGAATTTCGAAAGCATAGTAGAAATCCTACAGGACCACTTAAACCCCACACCGCTGCTGATAGCAGAACGATTTAAGTTCCATAAAAGGAACCAACACAAAGACGAAAGCAATGCTGAGTACCTAATGGAACTGCGCAAGCTATCGAAACACTGCCAGTTTGAAGCGGGACTAGCAGATACGTTAAGGGACAAGTTTGTGTGTGGGCTGCAAAGCGAAGGAACCCAGAAACGGCTTCTATCAGAAAAGGATCTTACGCTGGACAAGGCTTTCAGTATGGCAGTATCACACGAAGCAGCCGCAAGGGGCGCTGCAGAGATACAACGGAGACCGCAAGAATATGGCACCAATGAAATGTCCTATGGAACAGGGAAGTGCTATCGCTGCGGCAGAACAACACAGTCCAAAGATGTGCGGGTTAGGTTGATTGGCTATGATAAATTGACCCTTAGTGTTAGGGGGATTAAATACGTGGGGTTACGGGGATAGGGTGGGATATGTGTTGGTGTAGGGGTTACAGGGATCGGGTGGGATATGTGTTGGTGCAGGCTCGATGGGCCGAAATGGCCTCTATCTGCACTGTGGGGTTTCTGTGATTCTGTGATTCTGTGATGACCAGAAGGATTGTTGGTTCAAGGACCAAGTGTGCAGACAGTGTGGAAAAGCAGGACACATAGCAAGAGTCTGCAGGTCTGGGAAGAAAACCAACAGTAAGAAATCTCCACAGGAGATGTACAAAAAGGTACACCAGGTGATGGACAGTAGTTCAGACGAACAGAAAAGTGACACAGACTCCGGAAGCAAGGAGCTGGGTTGTCTGAAACTACATAAGGCAACCAAAATGGAGGATCACCAGACTATCTGGGTTACACTCAAGATAGACAGAGTCCAAGTGAAAATGGAATTGGACACAGGATCAGCCCTAACAGTCATAAACCAAAGGGACTACAAGCGGCTATTTTCACATATACCCTTGAAAGCTACAGAGATTGTCTTGAAGACGTACACGGGGCAAAAAGTCTACCCCAAAGGAAAAATAAGGGTGAAAGTGATATATAAAGGCCAGGAAATACCTAAAATGGATATATATGTATTGCCAGATGGAGGACCACCACTGCTAGGACGTGAATGGATCCGGAAGATACAATTAGATTGGCATTCCATACAGGCACTGAAGGTTGAGGCCAAAAAGGATGACGACGTCACACCTGGATGACTGTCAAAAATGCTAACTGACGCAAAAGAAGTGTTCCAGGAGGGACTTGGAACACTAAAAGGCATAACAGCAATGATTAAAATAGAGGAAAATGCAAGCCCAAAGTTTCTTAAGGCCAGACCAGTGCCTTATGCGATCAGACCAGCTGTCGAAGCAGAGCTGGAAGGGTTGGAACGTTCAGGAGTACTGTCCAAAGTAGACTGGAGCGAGTGGGCTACACCCATCGTTCCTGTAATGAAGAGGTCATTGAGTAATACGCCTGGGGAACCAAAGAAGGTCCGCATCTGTGGGGATTTTAAAGGTGACAGTGAACCCAGTCCTTCACACGGTACAATATCCGCTTCCACGAATTGAGGATATTTTCGCCTCGCTATCTGGAGGTAAACGCTTCACCAAAATTGATCTAGCCCAGGCGTACTTGCAAATGGAGGTAGAAGAAGCCTCAAAACAATACCTTACGATTAACACTCATAAAGGTCTTTATCAATACAACCGGCTGGTGTTCGGGGTAGCATCGGCTCCGGCTATTTGGCAAAGGGCGATGGATCAAGTCCTGCAAGGGATTCCAGGGACCCAGTGTTATTTGGACGACATCCTGGTCACGGGCGAAAATGACAGTGATCACCTCGCCAACTTGGAGAAGGTGCTCACCAGATTAAAGGAATATGGGCTACGAGCTAATCGCCACAAGTGCGAGTTTTTCCAGAAGCAGATCTCGTATTGTGGCCACGTCATCGATGAAGAGGGGTTACATAAGTCCCCTGAAAAGATTGAGGCAGTAGTCAAGGCTCCAGCACCGGAAAATGTGTCACAACTGAGGTCGTTCCTCGGGCTGGTAAACTACTACCATAAGTTCTTACCAAATTTGTCCACGGTATTACACCCACTGAACACCCTACTGCAAACAGGGGTACCATGGAAGTGGAATGATGAACGTAGACGAGCTTTCCAGAAGTGTAAAGAATTGATCACATCAAAAGAGGTGTTGCCCCATTTCAACCCAGCACTACCAATTCGTTTGGCATGTGATGCATCACCCTATGGTATCGGAGCGGTGCTGTCGCACAAATTCCTAGACGGGTTGGAGAGGCCAGTAGCCTTTGCGTCTCGGTCACTAACCTCAGCCGAGCGCAACTATGCCCAGATTGACAGGGAGGCCCTCAGCCTAGTATGGGGAGTAAAAAAATTCAACCACTATCTGCATGGGCAGAAGTTCACCTTGCTGACTGACCACCAACCACTTGTCTCCATCTTTAGTCCTAAGAAGGGCGGTCCAGTGATGACGGCACAATGGTTACAAAGATGGTCCCTGTTTCTAGGGGCGAATCAATATGAAATAGAATATAAAGGCACAAAACAGCATGGAAACGCTGATGGGCTATCGCGCCTGCCACTGCCTACTGTGGAGGAAGCACCAGCAGTGGACCCTATCGAGATATTTTATTCGTCAATAATTGAACGATTGCCAGTAACGAACGCGGATATAGAGAAGGAGACCCGCAATGATCCGACGCTGTCTCGGGTATATGATTTGACGGTGAGGGGATGGCCAACACATGGCGACTCACTGTTGCCAGCATTCTCATCCAGAAGAGAACAGCTGTCAGTATGCCAGGGGACAGTGATGTGTGGATCCAGAGTGGTGATTCCACCCAAGTTAAGGGAGAGAGTGCTAAATGAGCTACATGAAGTTCATCTGGGGGGAGTGAAAATGAAAAGCCTTGCTAGGGCTCATGTGTGGTGGCCGGGAATCGATCAACAAATCGAAGACCTAACCAAGAGCTACTCAGGATGCCAGAAGGTCCAAAATGCACCACCACATGCCCCTCTACACCCATGGGAGTGGCCCTCCTCTCCATGGCAACGGGTGCATATTGATTTTGCTGGTCCATTCATGGACTCAATGTTCTTAATAGCAGTGGATGCTCATTCGAAGTGGCCTGAGGTGATAAAAATGTCCTCAACCACTACAGAGAAAACGATTGCAGTCCTATGGACCATATTTGCCAGAAATGGCTTGCCAGAGCAGATTTGCTCTGATAATGGACCACAGTTTGTGTCCGAAGAGTTTTGAAAATTTATGAGAAGGAATGGGGTAAGGCATTACACATCCGCCCCGTATCATCCAGCCACAAATGGATTGGCTGAGAGGTTCGTACAAACCTTTAAGAAGGCGATAAAGGCCATGTGCGACGATGAAATTCCACTACAGCATAAGGTGGACAATTTCTTATTAGCCTACCGAAACGCGACACATGCAGTTACCAACCAGACCTCGGCCATGATGTTCTTTAACCGAAGGTTGCGATCTCGTCTGGACTTGCTTAGACCAAATGTGCGAAGAAATGTTGAGGATAAACAATTCCAGCACATCAATGAGAAGCCGACAAAGAGCTTCCATGTAGGAAAACCAGTCTTGTCCCGTGACTACCGAACAGAGAAATGGCAACCCGGAACGATATGCACATGGCAGGGGCCATTAATGTACACAGTGGATGTCGGGGAGAACATTGTGAGACGCCACGTTGATCAGATCTTAGCGTCACAGGAACGAGTCAACCCCATGTCTTGCGTACCTGGGGATGAACCCGACATACCGGTAGCATCTACCTCCGAACCAGTAGCAGTGGAACCCGATGGACTAACCGATGAAAAGAGGCCAGAATCGCCTCCGCACCAAGAACAAGAACCTCAGGAAAGGCGCTATCCCGAAAGGATCAAGAAGCCGCCCCAAAGACTGAATCTATAAATGGACTATTGTTGTTTAATGTACATGTTAAAGTGTTAATTGTTATTTGAATATTATGGGTACTACTAATCTAAAAGGGGAGGAATTGTAGTGTATGTACCTTTAAGAGAGAACTACTTTTACAGCTCCTGTATACTGTAGTACCGGCAGTGACCACACCTGTATATAAGCCTTGAGCATGCCTCTGTACCCCAGTCTTGAGACTACCCTACTCCAGTAAATACCTGTTGATTGTTAAGCTACAGCATCCGTGTGGATATTGAAAAACATCATACTCTCAGAATCACGGATCTAACACTCTTAAGATGGGAAACATCTCCGAGAAGGCAACCATTTTAACAGTGGTATGGAGTCAAACTACAATGGGATGTGTGCTCAATGTGGGATCAACCACAGTCCAATCTGAAATCCTATTGGACAACAAAGTTGCGGTAATTGCTCGTGACTGTGTTTCTTCCAGCTTTTGAATGAAATGGAATATTTACTTCATGATTATAATGGTTTAGCATTTGCCTAAGGATACATCTCTGTAATATTAAAAGAGTGTGGTTTATTATAACTGGAAGGAACATTCCAGGCAAAGGACATTTATTTTGTGCTTTACTGCATATTATATCTCTGAAATTTATCAGCCATCTAAAAAAACGAGGGGATTAAACAGCATTTTTATTGCTTTGTGAAAGTTGTTTATTTAACAAATATTAGTTTATCACAGGATAAAATTTAATTGAAGTGCATCAGTCCCTGGGCTATTCATATTTATTAGCTTTCTGTATATGAATGTCCAACCTACTGCAACAGATGCTCATTTTGAAATGAAATGTAATTTCTGCTAAATTACAATGGAACTTTATACAAGAGATTTGTTTTTTAAAGTTATCAGGAAGTTTTTGGACCTGTTGATATGACACAATAAAGCAGCAGTGATTTTATTAGAATGATTATGACAATGCGATTTCTGTGGAGTATTATGCTATTTTGGTAAAAATTAGCATTATTTATTGATTATTTATTTCCCCCTCCCCTTGACTGATGCTAACTCTTGCATGGATACAGCTCCACGGATGCCGGAAGCCTTCAGTGTGAGCATGGGCAGGCTTTTTAACAGTGGAGACATCCCATCCTGATCCTGAAGGAGTAATTGTATAGGGATCAGGAGCAGGAATATAAGAACATAAGAACAGGAGTCGGCCATTTGGCCCTTTGAGCCTGCTCCGCCATTCAATAAGATCATGGCTGATCTTCTACCTCAACTCCATCTTCCCGCACTATGCCTATACCCCTTGATTCCCTTAGTATCCAAAAATCTATCGATCTTTGTCTTGAATATATTCAATGACTAAGCATCCACAGGCCTCTGGGGTAGAGAATTCCAAAGATTCATAACCCTGTGAGTGAATAGATTTCTCCTCATCTCAGTCCTAAATGGCCGACCCCTTATTCTGAAACAGTGACCCCCTAGTTCTAGACTACCCAGCCAGGGGAAACATCCCTCAGCATCTGCCCTGTCAAGACCCTTAAAAACTTTGGCCTAGAAATTGGGTTTTGGCTTAGCCAGGGCTTTAGCGCCGGAAGTTAGTGCCGGCGCTAAGTCCCCCTGCGCGCGCCAAACGGCTGCCGGCGCTACTGAAGGGTCTTTGCGGCGGTAAATCGGCGCTAACTGCCGTTTCGCGCTGCAATTCTGGCGCTGCGGCACCCGATGCGGTGCGGCAGGCTCGGGAAGTGCAGGCCTCCTCCTTCCGTTAAGGAGGAGCTGCCTGCACCCGGCCGCGGCCCGCGCAAATCTGTCTAAAAATGAGCCCGGCACCTCGGACAAGTGCCGGGCTTGCATCTGTTCCGGGGGGTGGGGGGGAGAAGTCCGGGGAGGGAGCTGCGGGCAGGCGGCCGGCGGGAAAGCGGCCGGCCGCCGCGGGGCCTTTAATGCGCCGGCGCAAACTCATGCAAGACTCTGTTGCCAGAGTCTTAGTTGCGGCTGCCACGGGCGAGGCGGCCGCAACTGAATTTCGGCGCTAGGGCCCGTCGGCATGGCAACCGGGACGCTGCGCACACCGATGACGTCATCGGTGCCGGCGCAGCGCTACCGGTGCAACGCCGATTTAGGGCCCCAGGGAATTTTTAAACTGGCCATAACTCTGGCGCTAGTCCCTCTAGCGCCTCAAAAGCGGCGCTAAGGCAACTGAATTTCTAGGCCTTTATGTTTCAATAAGATCACTCTCATTCTTCTAAAATCTAAGGAATATAGGCCCAGTCTACTCAGTCTCTCCTCATAGGGCAATCCCCTCATCCCAGGAATCAGTTTTGTGAACCTTTGTTGCACTCCCTCTAAGGCAAGTATATCCTTCCTTGGGTAAGGAGGCCAAAACTGTACACAATACTCTAGGTGTGGTCACACCAGGGCCCTATATAATTGCAGTACGACTTCTTGGGGGAGAAATTCGGTATCGCCCTGATCGGGGTGCAATTATCGGCCGGGTGCAAAGTTTAGCACCTGCCGCTAATTATCACCTCCGACTGCAAACTTGGCTTCTATCGCCCCTGGAGGTGATTTGAGCGCTAAATCAGGTGCTAACGCCGAGGAGCGAGGCGCTACCTCAGAGCACTGGCGAAGCTCCGGTGATGTCAGTTAGCTATGGAACACAGACACACTGGCACCGGCCAGTTCTTAAAGGGGAGGGTCGATCTTTCTCTCCATCCACACCCTGCTCATTGCAGCCTTGAATCTCGGCCTGGACATACCGGAACTTGAATTCTGCTGCAAAGAAGAATGGAGAGGCCCAGGGAACGAGCTCAGCGCTTCAGCGACCGGGCCTTGGTGGCTCTGGTTGGCGCAGTGGAGCGCTGAAGGTCAGTACTCTACCCACAGAGTGGCAGGAGGCCATTGCCACGCGAATATAGAAGAGTGTGGAGGGAGGTGTCTCAGCACGTTTCATCCAGGAGCATGGTGCCCAGGATCCACACCCAATGTCGGAAGAAGTTCACCGACCTCACTCGGGTGGTCAGGGTGAGTGGTTGCTTTTCAATACCTCTACATCCCTCCATCTCAACCTCACTCTGTGCCCAGAGGGTTTAAAAACCCCAAATGCCCAACACTCATCCAAGACATCTCATAAAACACATGCGCACATTCCATACCTTGCATACATTAAGGGCTATTCAACTATGGGAGGCACATCAGGCAAGCACATGGCTGCATACATTAAGGGCTATTCAACTATGGGAGGCACATCAGGAAAACACATGGCTGCATACATTAAGGGCTATTCAACTATGGGAGGCACATCAGGCAAGCACATGGCTGCATACATTAAGGGCTATTCAACTATGGGAGGCACATCAGGCAAGCACATGGCTGCATACATTAAGGGCTATTCAACTATGGGAGGCACATCAGGCAAGCACATGGCTGTACATTTACTCAGGCGCCTTCCTTTTCTTGAAGGCCAAGCTATCTCACAACAGGTGCCAGCAGCAACGGACGGGTGGAGGGCCGGTTGAGCTGCAGACCCTCAGCGATTTGGAGGCGTGCGTGCACAGGATCGTTGCCGGCCAGGTGATAGGTGCCGTGACCATTGGAGAGGTCGACCCCCTTGGGGACAGCAATGGTAAGTTCATCAGCTTTCTCTCCTCTCTCATTCCACTTGCCCTTCACAACACCAGCCTTTTACACTTTCAATCCAACTTATTAACTGTCTCCAGTCCTTGCTCCCTTACTGCCCCCCTGTCCTGATGCTAAAGCCACTCTTGTACCTCCCTGCTTTCAGATAGTGAACCACCAGCTGAGCAGCCAGTGGGAGCGACGGCCCAGGCAAGGAGGAAGAGGAAGCCGGAGCCTCAGTGCCTGCGTCTCCCGAGGGAGCCCATGCCCACACTGGGAGCACGCCTTCCCTGGAGGGGATGAGGGGAAGGGTCTGATGAGGACGAAGCTCCGGGACCCAGCAGGCTGCAGCAACGCCATGGGGATAGGGAAGCTCGAGGGCCATTTCCCTGGAGGGAGAGGAGGCAAGCGAGTCCTGCTGCACTGGACGCAGAGGAGTGCCTCATCGTGGAAATGAATAGCCAGGCCTTGAACATGCACACTCAGCTCATGGGTGCAATGAGAAGGCTGCCCGAAAGCATGGATGGACTGGCTAGGAGTGTGGAGCACTCCACTGCATCACAGGCCGATGCAACGCGATGGCTTAGTGCTGCAATTCAGTCACTGTTTGCTGCCATCCAATCTCAGACTGCTCTCATGCAGTATCAGATTGATGTAACTCAAGCACTGACTGCTGCCATCATCGCTGGTTTGGCCACATTGCCCCGGGGCTCTCTCGGTACCGCAGCAGGCCAACAATCAGTGCTCGAGCAGATTGCTCCAGATGCTGAGGTGCTGCCCCGTGGGAGTGCCAGTGTGTCGGTCGAGCAGGAAGGTGCTGTCCTCTCTCAGGATGACAGCATTCCTGCTCCCACCACTGTCGCTTCCCCATTGCACATGCCACTGCCTGCAACACAGCCAGCCCAGACGGCTGCCACCCATGCAGAGTTGGTGCAGTCTGCAGCCGGGGCCTCCAGGCCCAAAGCTGGTCAAGGGCGTCCTTCAAGGGCATCTGTAGTCGCAGCATCTGACATTCAGCAGCCTTCCACCAGACAACCACTTGGGTGATGCGGTGCCTGGAAAAGGTCTGGCACACCAGTCTGGCGCAGGAGGAATGCATTGTGGCTGCTGCCAGGATAACGGGCATTGACGGCAAGTATCAGCTGTCTGTGGTCACAGACCAACTGGACATTTAAGGAGTAGTAGCCCTTGCGGTTTCGGAAAACCTCTGCATTTTCATGAGGTGCCCGCAATGCCACTTGCGTGCAGTCAATGGTGCCCTGCACCATGGGGAAGTCCGCTATCCTAGCAAAGCCACATGCGCGTTCATGCTGTTTGGCCCAGGTCATGGGGAAAGAGATGTACTGGTGTCTCCTTTTATAGAGGGCATTTGTCACCTCCCAGATACAGCAATGGACAACGAACTGGGAGATATTGATGATGTCCCCAGTAGAAGCTTGAAAGGTGCCGCTGGCATAAAAATTCAGAGCCACTGTCACCTTCACTGCCACCAACAGAGACGTCCTGGTCCTCAGTTAAGGCTGCAGATCTGGTTGCAACAGGTGGCAGAGTTCAGTGCTGAAGCGCAGCCGTCGCAAACACTGCTCCTCAGACAAATGAATGTAGGAGAATTGCCCCCGGAATACCCTGGGAGGGTAAGGTCTCCTGTGCAGAGGCCTGTTGGCCCTCCTCCCTCTAGCCATGTTTGCCACTCTCTTTCTGCGTCTCTGGTGCCTCTGATTCTGCAGGTGCAGGACGACACCCCAAATCAGTGCAGTCCCCATAGTCTCTTGTAAATCGATGCAAGGAAGGTCAAATCAAAAAGAACCTGTAAAGTGCTGCTCAGTACCCAAAACTCCTTCACACAACACTGAATCTCTCCAGAAGTCTCTTTCTCTCTCAGAATGCGTGGTGCAAAAACGACTCCGACAAAAACAGGCAGGAAGTGGTCGCCTTTAAATCGCGTTCCCCCAGCCCCTTCCCCGACTGCAAAACGCTCCCCTCAACCTGTCGTTGTTAGCGGCAAGCGGAAACATAGAAACATAGAAGATAGGAGCAGGAGTAGGCCATTCGGCCCTTCGAGCCTGCTCCGCCATTCAACGAGATCATGGCTGATCATCCAAACCCTAGCACCCGGTCCCTACACCGACAGCCATCCCACCCAAGCCCTATCCCCGTAACCCCGTAACCCCACGTATTTAATCCCCCCTAACACTAAGGGTCAATTTTTTTATCATGGCCAATCAACCTAATCCGCACATCTTTGGACTGTGGGAGGAAACCGGAGCAACCGGAGAAAACCCACGCAAACACGGGGAGAATGTGCAAACTCCACACAGACAGTCACCTGAGGCCGGATTTGAACCCGGGTCCCTGGCGCTGTGAGGCAACAGTGCTAACCACTATGCCACCGTGCTGGGGGACGCCACTCAATATCCAGTCCGGGGTGCTGCACGCTCGACTGACATCATGATCTGCGGGCGCAGGAGATCGTGGTGGTAGTGTTTAGTGCCACTGCAAAATGTCTGGTCAATTTTGCAAGCGGCGCTAACATCGCCGCACCCGGGCGCTAGTTGCTTTCTGCCCCATTAGCGCCCTCTTAGGTGCTAATCAACCGAATTTTTCCCCCCTTAACTCAAATACTCCAAGGGGGAAAAATTCGGTTGCTTTGCGCCTCCCGTTAGCGCTAGTGGGGCGCAAAGCAACTAGTGCCCGAGTGCAGTGCCGCCTATGCCTCCTATGAAATTCAGCGGGTGGTTAGCGGCGGCGGTAACTGGTAATGCCCTGCGGCGTTGCGCCGCCGGCGATGACGTCATCGCCGTGCGCAGCAACCCGGCCGCGATCTTCAGAAGTGCCCCGACTTTACCGCCGGACGCTATGTTCGACGGGGTTAGGGGGGCCTACCTGTGACCGGGGAGGTGCTATTTAGAGGCAAGGAGCGGGGCAGCCATTTTTGTTGCTGGCCGCCTGCCAGCACCAGCCTCCGCTCCCAACCCCGCCCTCCGTACCCGCCCCCACCAGGGAGTGCCGGCTGCGCTCCATGAGCCCGGCACTTCTCTTGCATGCCGGGCTCTTTTGCCGGCACTGCCGATCCCCAGGGGCCCAGCTGGGCCCCGGGTTGTGCTGCACAAGGCCCCTCCCCTTTAAGAAGGGGAGGAAGGCCTGCAATACCGCGCTATGGCACGTAGCGCCGCTATATTCCCTCACAGCGCCCCAAGAGGGAGGCGGGGCTCTTCCAGTAGTGCCCTGCTTCCCTCTTGGGGCACTACCGCTCAATTTCCATCACGGGGCCACTAATTTTTCCGGGGCACTAAAAATGGCGCCCCTACCCAATTTTTAGCCCCAATTCTTTTGTTGCTGTACCTGCATATTAACTTTCTGTGATTTGTGTACAAGGACACCCAGGTCCCTCTGAATACCAACATTGCCTAGTCTCTCACCATTTAAAAAGTATTCTGCTTTTCTATTTTTCCTACCCAAGTAGGTAACATCACATTTCTCCACATTATACTTCGCAAAAATCCCCTCCGTCCCCGAGGATCGGGAAATATTAATCTACATCGTGGACGAAGACTTTGCATGATTTAAATTGCCTCTGGGTTGGACAATGTCTTAAAATGTGCCCAGAACCACAAAAGGCTGCGTTGAACTAGGCAGCACTTGGACACCGGAATCAAAGAACTTTGTAAAAAAATCGCACACATTAAGACAATACATTTTATTTTTAAAAAATGCACTCTTGAGTTTGGTAATTTGCCCAGGGATAAAATGGCCGTCAGAAAGCATGGCCAAGGACAAAGGGGCCTGGAAGCTGCTTTCTGTGTCTGTGAAGCCATGGCAGTCAAATTCTGTCAATCAAAAGGGAGTTTCCCCTCCCTCCAGAGACAATCAATGTTTGTTTACAGGAAATTGCTACCTTGTTGACATAAGGGATTAAACCACTTGAGACTGCAGTTTCAGTGACCACAATGGGTTTCTGTTTACATAGTGATACAACTCCATTCGAAACCCATCAGGGTGAATGGAGATGGTTCGAATGCTCAGCACAGACTTTTGAAAAGATACACTCAAACTGAGGAAAGGAACAGTTTAAAATTGAATGGATTTGAATCACCCATTACTGGACAATAGGGCAGTTGGATCCCTTTTGCTTAAGCCCAGATGAACTTGGATTTGGGCGGGAACATTTCGGCCCCAAGATTGGGGTATAAAAGAGATAACTTCTCAGAGGCATCTCTCTCTCTCTCTCTCTCGCCTGCCTCAGTGTGCCTCTCTCTACAGCGTGGAAGTCTGTCTGAAGACGTAAGAACACCAGCAGTTTACTTTTAAAACACTGGGGTGTTTCTTTACTTCAGGACAGTGAAGATCTCATGGAGCACGGAGCTGGCATTATAGTGGTGAGCATATATTTTTCTGGGCTTCCACAAGGCAACCTAGTGAGAAGTAAAGGGGTGGTAATTTAAGGGAAATGTTGCTAAGATTGTATGGTTAACATTGTAGCCATTTATCCCTCGTGTGGTGTAGTTTCTTAGTTTTAATAAAGTTTGACTTTCTTACATCCAGATCATTTGTCCGTTTTTAATATCATTAATTATAAGTTCCTCCAGTCAGAACTGGAAGGGTGGGTTTAGCGATTCGAAACCGCTGATTGGTATTGGACTCAGTCTGTGAAACAAAAAGGCTGCCTGACCAGGTAAATTACCGTAAACCAGGTAAAGGAAGGTAAATTACCATAAACCAGGTAAAAGATGCCCCCTACAAATTGGCGACCACGGCAGGACTGGAGGCAGTTTTTGATATGATAAGTGGTCTGGATCTGGAGAAAGCATCAGCTCTTGCTTTTCTTGCTTTCAGTCTGTGGGTAGCCCTGCAGAAGTTAGCGGGAGCATGTAAGCTGACCTATTATGGTATAGGTGGCTGGGTTAAGAAGGGTGAGATGAGGGTGCGGGAGGAGGTTACAGATGCCAAGAATCGGGAGTCCGAGTTTGAAAAATGCCAGGCGGAGGTAGAACGCATCATAAGAGAGGTGAATGAGGCCAGAGATAGTGGGATGAGGGTGCGGGAAGAAAATGCACGCCTCACACTAGAGGTCACGAAATGCCAGGCAGAGATAGAGTGCCTTGTGCAGGAAGTCACAGAGGCTAGAGACAGTGAGATGAGGCTACAGGAGGAAAATGCACACCTGACCCAAGGAGCGAGTGAGGGCAAAAGCCATGCGAGGCACAAGATAGAGTTCCTAAAGTGCCAGTTTACAGAAGCAAGGAGGAACGAGATGAGACTGTGGGAAGAGAATGCCCGCCTCACCTCAGAAGTAACAGAGCAGGAGGGGAAGGTTAGGGAGGTAAAGGCAGCTTATAAGCTGGCCTGCGACCAAAGGTTTGAGGAAGCAGATCATGGCCCCTGTAGGGCAGAGATAGAAAGCCTTAACATGGCTTTAAAAGGAGCAAAGGGGATGATTTGTCTGATCAGCCCGAAGGCAGGTCAGCTGGATTTTACTGGTAACCTAAGCAAAACAGCCCCACAGGCAACACCCAGGGAAAGGTTGGCTAGGGAATTAGAAATCCCAAGACAGCAGCCCACAGCTCCGAGTTTTGAGGAGCTCTGGCAGCAAGAAGGGGTGGACAATGGGGTGGTAGGACAATGCCAGCAGGTCCCGCTAGGCAGGCGGGGACCAGGACCAGTGTACCTCCTCTGACAATGGAGATACGGTCCGCCCGTGAATGATAATGACCCAGGGGCTGTTCAGCATACCTATCTGGTACCCTATGATACCCCACAGCTCAGAGGCCTGGTGAAACATATTCACCTGCTCTCCGAAAAGGGAGGCCCCTCAGTGCACTTCCAAGGGATAGAACAGGCAGCCTGAGTTAACGGCTGTGATGACGAAGAGAAAGCCAAAATGTTGCTTTTCTCTGTAGATAGTAAGCTCTATCAGACCCTTTCAGATGAGGCTAAGAGAGGGCAGAAGGGTTTTGAGGACCTAAAGGAGGAAATACTGCAAGCCATGGGTGTGAATGATGGCAATCCATTCGATTGCATAGGGAAAACACTGCAGAAGGAAGGGGAGACCCCACAGGCATTTGCAGACAGGCTGTGGCCAGTCTACAACAGCGCGTGTACAGGGGGACAAAATAGGGCACAACTGAACGAGCAGCAGCGGACCCAATGGTTTCGTTGCCTGGTGTCCAATTGCCTGCCCCAGATAAAAGCAAAGGCTGATACTTGGTTTGACCACCGAGACCCCCTAGCAACCGAAGAGACTGTAATCCGGCAGCTCACAGTAGCATATAGGAACGGCAGGAATAGTGGGTCCCCCCAACAAAAGGGTAAGGTCCACGAGGTTAAACCTGGGGCTCCATATAAGAAAGAGTGGCGCCAGGAGGGGAGCCGTCTCTTCCAGAACAAGGTCACTTGTTACAGGTGCGGGGAGGAGGGCCACTGGTGCAGGGATTGTAAAAAGCCTGGGAGAGACGATAAAGCCAGGACCCCCGCAGCCCCAACTCAGAAGGCAGAGACAGAAACTCCTCCCGATACAGTCGAGTCAGTCTTGGAGTCGATAAAATCTTTCCTCAGGGCCAATCAGGGAAAGGTAGCAGCCATCAGTGGTGCTGCAGCCCCCTCGCCCACCTCTGCCTCCCCACAATGACTGGCCGGTATGCTGGCCAAGGAGGGTGCATGTGCAGGCACTTTCTGGGACCCATATGAGTCCAGGCCAGTGGCAGCAATTACAGGCAGGGATGGGACATCAGGAAAATTGTATAAATCTGACCATACAAGTTCAAGTTCACAGGCTGTAAAGACAGGCACTGTGGCTTGCTCCAAGGGAAAAGTTGTCCGGCCCACCAATTGGGACACTTCCCAGCCCCAGTGGGACCTAAGTTTTGGCCAAAGTTTAAATTTGAACCAGTTATTTGGCTCAGAAACAGAAACAGCAGCCTGAGAGTAGAAATCTGCAGGCTGCTGCAGGTCCATTCACAGAAAATCACCTGGGAGGCTCCAGGAAGGAGCAGCCCTTTGAAAAGACTGCCCGCTCATGCGTAGTCGCTGGTCTGGAGACAGGAATTCCCCAGTCTTTTGAATGGCCTGTTCGCATAGGCGCAGTTCCCCAGCCCTTTGAAGAGATTGTTCGCGCAGGTGCAGTTGCCTGCGGGACAACGGTGGCTCTTCTTCAGTTTTCCCGCGCAGGCGCAGTCGCGCACCTGAGGGGAGAGGTTTCCCAACACCGGGTTCGTGCAGGTGCAGTCGCGGCCTTGGAACCCCCAGCGGCTCCTTTTCTCTATGAGGCCGCGCGCGCAGGCCCAGTCGGCCGTTTAAAGGTCCCTGCTTCCCAGTCTATATGCGCAGGCGCAGTAGCCTGCTTGGAAGACCCAGCCGTTCTTCCTACCCTTTTCAGCGAAATCGAACGTGCAGGCGCGGTTGCCTGTGATAATATAACAGCTCCCCAGCCCTTTGAAGAGATTGTTCGCGCAGGCGCAGTTGCCTGTGGGACCACAGCGGCTCCAGTTCAGTTTTCCTGCGCAGGTGTAGTCACCTGTTTGAATACAGAGGTTTCACAGCCTCTGCCGGGGGACTCCGGGGAGGAGGTTCGTGCAGGTGCAGTCGCCTGTTTAAAGGGACAAGCTTCCCAGCCCACTTCTAGAGTGATTCCCCCTATGGTGTGGGACTCTGGGGAGGAAGGGATAGCAATTCCTCTTGCAGGGGAGCCGGTACCAGGTTTTGGACCTGGAGAGGAAGATTTTCAGCCATCAGCAGCGGGTGGTGAGGGGATACCTGCCCCCAGTACAGGAGTGGGTAGGGAAAAGGAGACAAACCCAGAGTACCGGCAGGCTGCCAGGTATATTATACAGTGCGGGCTTTTTGCACCAAGGGGAGAAGGTTCCCAGCCAGCTAGGGCTGTGACCCAGGCTCAGGGTCCATCAGCCAAAGTTTCCCCCACAGAGACGCCCCTCAGAAGGTCTCTTCGGGTGCCCCAGCCCAAGAAAGCATGGTCACCCACTTTACAGTGGAGTAGGGCGCTCTCCCGAACCAGGGAGAAGCCAAAGGGCAGAGGTCCCCAACTAGCAGCCATAAGCTGCCAGGGACTAGAAGCTGGAATCAGTCCAGCTTCGCTGCAGGCAGCAGTAATCTGCGACAGTGACACCAGAGATTAGCCTGGCCATCTGGAGATGGGCGGCATTTGTATTATAGCTTTGTGTTAAGTAGCCAATATTTATAGCTTGCTTTTAAGGTGTTTGAATTTTAAGTTTTGATATAACTAGTAGTTTTGAGTTTAAGCTTAAAGTTTAAGTTTATAAGTGCCAAATGCTTGTATTTTGGTCCGAGGTCGAGGGACCCGACCATGTCTCCACCTAAGGCAGCAGGTCAGTGATAGACCTGGCTGCATGTCCTTTTAAGTTCTTTTGCAGGAGAGTGGACAAAAGAGCAGCCCTGTTCGCACAGCCCGAGCTGGACATCGAATGAAGATATGGATACAGAATGTTGGGGATCACCTCGCCACTGGACAAATCCAGGAGGAGACCCCGCAGCGACCTTCGGGAGAAACCGGACAGGGTCCGGAGGAACTTGCCTACTCATCCTACGCGGAAGAGATGGCCCCAGCTGGGTGGGGCACGGCCCCCAACCCAGCACTATCCTGACCAAATTTCACTTGCAGGAGACCTCGCTATTGAGGAGTCATGGTGGGGAAGCGCGGGCGCCTTGTCAGATAGGGACGCGTTCCCCGGGATTGGGTGGTGATGGCCCGGGAAAGATTGTAAAGGGGAGGGGGAGACCCAAGAGTCGCGTGGGTGCGTTCGGGGAAGGGAGGAACTCACCCGGGGCCCACAGGCAAGGTTAGAGTGTAAGTGTGGCTGGGGAGGATGAGTGGTTGGCCAGATCTGGGATCCAAGTTTGAGTGTGGGGCCAGTGAGAGCCGCCACACAGGCACCCATCATTTTCTCCAGCCAGTCGAGGGAAGACGGGAGGGGGGAGGGACTGGGAGTTGCAATCCCATACTCTCCGGTCTCGATCTGTGAAACATAAGGGGTACCCCGCCTCCACAAAGGGACAAGGGAACGGCTCGGGGCTGGCGGAGCAGACTGTTCTGAAAAATCCATTCTGTATGTTTTAAAAGGTTAAGACCATTAAAGGGGGGTGGAAGGAACATTTACTGCCCGGGTGGGAGGAGCAATACCCACTCGAATTCCGTGACCCATCATTGGCACGTGATGGTCGGGGTTTATTTCAGCATTTTGTTTCAAGTGTTTAATGGAGATTTTTGTATTTTGTTTTGCAGTTCCAAGTGGTGCAGAGGCGTAGGACCCTCTCCATGCTTGGAATCATTTTGATTACATTGTATAACCAAGATTGCAACATTTTGTAATATGTGATAATGTAACAAGTGGTGCAGGGGTACGAGACCCCTTATTGTAAAATTTTGTAATTGATGTATCTGTAGATGCCTACCGTACCACGGTCTTTCTCAGATTTGAGGGGAATGGACGGGTCGGGGGATCAGTGATATGTAGCTATAGGAAAATACAGGGGATGTTTGTTTGTTGGGGGTCAGAAAATTTTGCTCACTTCTTCAAGTGGATACTACAAGCAAGTTGGAAGTATCCAAAGGGGGGAATGTAGGGGTTTGCAAAAATCCCCTCCGTCCCCGAAGATCGGGAAATATTAATCTACATCGTGGACGAAGACTTTGCGTGATTTAAATTGCCTCTGGGTTGGACAATATTTTAAAACATGCCCAGAACCGCAAGAGGCTGCGTTGAGCTAGGCAGCACTTGGACACCGGAATCAAAGAACTTTGTAAAAAAATCGCACACATTAAGACAATACATTTTATTTTTTTTAAATGCACTTTTGAGTTTGGTAATTTGCCCAGGGATAAAATGGCCGTCAGAAAGCATGGCCAAGGACAAAGGGGCCTGGAAGCTGCTTTCTGTGTCTGTGAAGCCATGGCAGTCAAATTCTGTCAATCAAAAGGGAGTTTCCCCTCCCTCCAGAGACAATCGATGTTTGTTTACAGGAAACTGCTACCTTGTTGACATAAGGGATTAAACCACTTGAGACTGCAGTTTCAGTGACCACAATGGGTTTCTGTTTACATAGTGATACAACTCCATTCAAAACCCATCAGGGTGAATGGAGATGGTTCGAAGGCTCAGCACAGACTTTTGAAAAGATACACTCAAACTGAGAAAAGAAACAGTTTAAAATTGAATGGATTTGAATCACCCATTACTGGACAATAGGGCAGTTGGATCCCTTTTGTTTAAGCCCAGAAGAACTTGGATTTGGGCGGGAACATTTCGGCCCCAAAATTGGGGTATAAAAGAGATAGCTTCTCAGAGGCATCTCTCTCTCTCTCTCTCTCGCTTGCCTCCGTGTGCCTCTCTCTACAGCGTGGAAGTCTGTCTGAAGATGTAAAAACACTAGCAGTTCACTTTAAAACACTGGGGTGTTTCTTTATTTCAGGACAGTGAAGATCTCGTGGAGCACGGAGCTGGCATTATAGTGGTGAGCATATATTTTTCTGATCTTCCACAAGGCAACTTAGGATAGGCATAGGGGTGGGGAGTAAAGTGGGATTTCGTTAAAATTGTGATTTTAGTCGTTTTCCCTCGTTATGCCCGTTTATCCTCCCCATCTGAGCAATTTTACCGTGAATACATTGATCGTGTGGTGTAGTTTATTTAGTTAATAAAGTTTGACATTCTTACATCCAGATCATTTGTCTGTTTCTAATAACTTTAATTATAAGTTCCTCCAGTCAGAACTGGAAGGGTGGGTTTAGCGATTCGAAACCGCTGATTGGTTTTGGTCTCAGTCTGTGAAACAAAAAGGCTGCTTGTCCAGGTAAATTACCATAAACCAGGTAAAGGATGGTAATTTACCGTAAACCAGGTAAAAGATGCCCCCCTACAATATGCGATCTGCCATGATCTTACCCACTCATTTAATCTGTTTATATTCCTTTGCAGACTCTTTGCCTCCTCCTCGCAACTGACTTTCCCACTTAGCTTTGTATCATCAGCAATCTTGGATACATTACACTCCGTCCCCTCATCTAAGGTCATTGATACAGCTTATAAATAGCACTGATCCTTGCGGTACCCCACTAGCCTGCCAACCCAAAAATGACCTGTTTATTCCTACTCTGTTTTCTGTCCATTAACCAGGCCTCAATCCATGCTAAGATTACCCCAAGCTTGTTTAATAATCTCTTGTGTGGCACCTTATCGAATGCTTTCTGAAAATCCAAATACACTACATCCACTGGTTCCCCCTTATCTACCCTGCTAGTTACCACTAATGTTCACACTAAGCTGCGCAGCCGCACAGTCATCTACAAGGTCCTGCACAGGCAGCTCACCGGCTTTTCCATTGTAGATACCGCGCATGTGCAAAGAACTTGAATGGGCCGAGCATTTATGGAGGCCGTTCAGCTTATGGGGGACGTTGGTTAGAACCTCAAAAAACTCAGATTTGTCAAACATGATTTCCCTTTGATAAATCTGTGTTGACTCTGCCCAATCATGTTATAATTTTCTAGGTTTCCTGTTACCACGTCCCTAAGCATTTTCCTACTGCTGATTTCAGGCTAACTGGCCTATAGTTACCTGTGTTCTCTCTCACTCCTTTCTTGAGTAGTGGGGTTACATTTGCTACCTTCCAATCCACGGGGACCATTGTAAGATCTAGGGAATTCTGGAAGATCAAAGCCAATTCATCCACTAAATCTGTAGCTGCCTCCTTTAAACCCCTAGGATGTAGGACATTAGGTCCAGGGGATTTGTTGGGTTTTAGTCCCATTAATTTCTCCAGTACTATTGCTTTACTAATACTAATTTCTTTATGTTCCTCATTCTCACTAGACCCTTGGTTCCCGACTATTTCTGGAACTTTTTTTGTGTCTTCTTCCATGAAGATAGATACAAAGTATTTGTTTAATATCTCTGCCAGTTCCTTATTCCACATTATAATTTCTCCTGTCTCTGCCTGTAAGGGACCCATGTTTACTTTAGCTAATCCCTTCCTTTGTACATACTTATAGAAGCTTTTACAATCTGTTTTATGTCTCTTGCTAGCTTACCCTTATATTCTATTTTCTCTCTATCAATTTCTTGGTCATCCTTTGCTCAATTCTAAATTCCTCCCAATTCTCAGGCTTACTACTCTTTTTGGCAACATTATAACTTTCTTTAATCTAATACTATCTTTAACTTCTCTTGCTAGCCATGGTTGGACCACTTTTCTTGTGGGGTTTTTATTCCATAAGGGAATGCATATTCGTTGTGAATTATGAATTATTTATTTAAATGTGTGCCATTGCATAATTACCATCATATCTTTTAATCTAGTTTCCCAATCTACCTTAGCCAACTCAACCCTCATACCTACGTATTTTGCTTTATTCAGATTTAAGACCCTAGTTTCGGACTTAACTAAATCACTCTCAAACTCAATATAAAATTCTATTATATGATCACTCTTCCCCAGAGGCTCCTTTACTACAAGGTTATTAATCAACCATGTCGCATTGCACAATACTAGATGTAAAATAGCCTGTTCTCTAGTTGGTTCCTCGACATACTGATCTAGAAAACTATCTTGAATGCATTCCATGAACTCGTCCTCCACACTATTACTGCAACTTTGGTTTGCGCAGTCTAAATGAAGATTAAAGATCTCATGTTTACTGTATTACCCTTGTTACATGTACCTGTAATTTCCTGATTTATACTCTGCCCTACATTACAACTACTATTTGGGGGCCTATGAACAACTCCCACCAATGTTTCCTGCCCCTTGCTGTTTCTTAGCTCCATCCAAACTAATTCTACATCTTGTTTTTACGAGCTAAGATCCTTTCTCTCTAATGTCTTTATCCCATCCTTTATTGTCAGGGCTACTCCCTTCTTTTCCATTTTGTCTATCTCATCTAAAAGTCAAGTATCCTGGAATATTTAGCTCCCAATCTTGGTCACTCTGCAACCACGTCTCCATAATGGCTATTAGATCAAACTATTTATTTCTATCTGTGCTAGTAATTCATCTATTTTGTGGTGAATGCTTTGCGCATTTAGATATAGGCCTAGAAATTGGGTTGGGGCGCAAAAGTCGCCTGGGCGCAGGATTTAGCGCAGCGATCAGAGTGATACCGATCGGCAGAAATTCAGTTTCAGTGCCCCTCGAGTGAGACGGGGCGAGGCTCGAGGCGCTCCGCGTCCCTCTTAGGGCGCTGAAACTGATTATCGCAGTGCAACGTGCCGCAGCGCGGCATGCTGCGGTACTGCAGGCCTTCCTCCCACTGTTAAGGGGGAGGTGCCTGCAACAGCGCGATCCCCGCTCGCAAGTGCCGGCAAATGAGCCCGGCACCAAGGAGAAGTGCCGGGCTCTCGGGAAACAGCCAGCAATGCCGCGGGGGGGGGGGTTTAGGAGGCCGGGGACGGAGGTGCTGGCAGGCGGCCGCCGAAAAAGCAGCCACCCCGCACCTCCACCTTAACTTGCGCCGCTGCTGGCACAGTAAGGCCCCGTGAACCGGGCGCGGGTAGTGAGTGGCGCAACTGCGGCGTTCGCTACCAAATATCGCGAACGGGGCACGAATGGGGCGCTGCGCACACCGATGATGTCATTGGTGGCGGCGCAGCGCAAATGCCTAACGCCACCATTAGCGCCCCTACTGAATATCGCCAGAGACGCAGCCAGTGGCGCTACAGCCACTGACTGCCTCTTTAGGCGCTAACAGGTGGCGCTACTCACCCAATTTCTCCCCCATAGTGCCTTCAGCTTTAACTTTTTTCTATTTTCCTTGATGTCACCTTAGTCACTAATGCCCTATTAACCTTGTTAAGCTCTATCTCCCTTCCTGACCCACTCTGCTTATTTTTACCTAAATCGCTACTCTGCTCTACCACCTTGACTTTTATCATACTGCTTTTGAATTTACCCATCACTGAATCGTCCCACACCCCCTTCAATATTTTAAAGCACTATCTACCGGCCTAGTTATTCGATTCGCTAGGACACTGGTCCCAGCCCGGTTTAGGTGAAGCCCATCCCTACGGAACAGTTTCCTCTTTCCCCATCACTGGTGTCAGTGCCCCATGAATTGAAACCCCTGCCTCCCACACCATTCATTCAGTCACGCATTTAACCTTCTAATCTGTTTGCTCCTTGCAAATTTGCACATGGCTCAAGCAACAATCCAGAGATTGAGGTTCTGCATTTTAATTTGGACCCTAGCTTCTCAAACTCTCTCAGCAGAACCTCATTCCTAGTTCTACTATGTTGTTGGTTCCTATGTGGACCACAACAACTCGATCCTTCCCCTCCCACTCCAAGTTCCTCTCCAGTTGTGAGGAGATGTCCTTGACCCTGGCACCACCCTTTTCTACTGCTCCGCTCTCGGCCTGAACCTTTTTTATCGCTCAGGTCTCGGCCTCGCTGTTTTTCTCTGGCTGATTTTCCTTTCCATGGCACAGGGACAACAAAGGCTAATTGTGTGGTCCAACTGCTCAGCTCAGCAAACTTAACATAGATTGGGAATTGAGCCTAGCACCTAGTGCTCTATATGCCTTAGCGCTACGCTGCGTTATGTCATGGTGGTGCCCATCTTCAGAAAGCATGGCCACCAACATATTGTCAGGCATGCATACTCTTGGGATATAGTTAGGTCATAAATAAAAGATAGTCACTAATAAATTTGATAAAGAATTCAGGAGAAACTTCTTTACCTAGAGAGTAGTGAGACTGCTGAACTTACTACCACCTGGAGTAGTTGAGGTGCATTTAAGGGGGAGCAAGATAAGTGCATGAGGGAGAAAGTAATAGAAGGATATGCTGATCGGGTTAGATGAAGTAAGGTGGAAGGAGGCAGTGTAGGGTTCTCAAAATTCCCACATTCCCCGAAATTGTGGATCAAGGGACCCTGTTTGGACAAGTTATTAAAAACAGGGCACCCAAAATGGCTTCTGTAACCTCGTGACCAAAACCAACAGGATTTTAAAGCAAGGCCCTGCAGACAGGTAGGCCCGGAGATGAAACTTAAAATGCAGGAATCTGTGAAAAGGACTCTGTGGAGACAGACAGCCAAAGTGAACACAGAATATGCATTCATTCGCCTTGAAACAGGTCAGGCTAGAATGGGCCTAAAATCGAGGCCATTAGGTTTCTGCATATTAAATCGGTAACAGCTCACAGTAGCCATCAAGTCAGGATGGGGACAATTAAGTTTTATCCATGACAAACAACCAGGACATCGGGGCCATTAGACCCGGAGACAACCACTCCAGAAGTCGTTAAAATAAATGGCTGTAATCATTTTAAACGAGCCCGCCAAAAGTTAGACAAATGACTGACCTGATTTGGCGCGCAGATAAGGATTGAAGAATGGGTATAATTGTAAGCCCATCAGTGGCAATCGCTCTCTTGACTCTTATCTCTTGCTTGTGGCCTTGGCCTGCTGCCTCTCATTCTCATGCCCTGGCCTCGTGGCGGGCTCTCTTCTCGCTCCCCGTGCCGCTCAACAACCAAGGACGCCCATTACACCAGGGCCAAACGCGGGAGGAGAACGAGACCTGAGTTCAAAACCACACAGGACACACAGGCCACAAACGGGCAGACGAGACGAGACGAGACGAAGAAGAAGGTAAACCGGTAAAGGCAGAGAAGGGCAGCATTGGGGAACAAACGCCCAGATATAAGCTGGTGTTTGGTGAATAAGTTGGCATTTACATGCATGGACAATAAAACCCCAGAGTCATAGCCCAGGTGAAGAATAAGCTGGCGTTCAAAGAATGGGTAGCAGCGTCCATGACGAATAAACTGGCGTTCGAAGCATGGGTAGTAAAATCATTTAGATGGTAAAGACCGCCAACCGGCCCCCAACCGCCGCAATACCACCGACGACCGCCTGAGGAAGAAGAAGAAGAAAACCCATCGCGACTCAACGACGACGGTAGCTGAGGAAATGGAGTGTGCTTCGCATAAACAACTTCAGCGCCGCGTCCTGTGACCACGTGGCGATGGGATACCCCAAAGGACAGTAGAGCGGAAGTCAAAACCCCACCAGTTAAAGCAACAGGTTTCAGATTGCTGAGCATTAATTCATGGCCCCTCATAGCTTAATCTAGTTAGGTATAGGGGGTGGGATAAGGATAAGGGGATTTTTAATGTAGTTGTTTTTCCCTCGATGTGCCATGTGTTCCCCATTCCCATATAAGTGTAATTGTTTTATGCCTGTACTCATATCAGTAATTCTCATAAGATTGTGTTTTATTCTGCTTTAATAAAATTTTGATTTTCTTGCACCAAACCACTTGTCTACTCGATTTTCTGTATCGTCGCCTGGACTAAGTCCAGTGTCTAGAACCCAGGGGTGTGGGAGCGATTCAAACCACTCAAAGACAGTCAGAGGTGAAGCTGACTGGGCACACATGCCACCCCCTACAGAAATGGCAACCACGGCAGGACTCCGGCAACAGGGGTGTGATACAGTAGACAATGGTTCGGATGAGCAAACCATGATGGAGGAAAGGATTTCTGATTATGTGTTTAGTAAGGTGAATATCACAAAGAAGTGGATCACTACTCTGTTGAGGGCTGGGCGTCCGGTAGATGCAGCAGCTAAGTGGACAGAGGGGAGGGAACACAAGAAATCCCTAGAGAAGGCAGTCTGGCTGATGTGTTTCAAAAGGTAGGTCCAGCTTTTGGACAGGCTCGTTGCAGCACAGGCAGCCGCGATAAAGGAGTCAGCCCTGGAGATCCAGGACAAGGCTCTAGCAGGGGAGAAGTTACTGGTAGCATTGTAGGCCCTGAATCAGGAAAGGGTGCATTTAATGGGAGAACATAAGGCCAAGTTGGAATACCTACAGTGCCAGGTCACCGAAGCCAAGGGTAATGAGTTGAGGTTGCGGGAAAAGAACTCCCGCCTGGCAAGGCAAGTAAGAGAGCAGGAGGAGAAAGTAAAGGAGGTAAAGGCAGCTTACAAGTTAGCGAGCGAACAGGGGTTTGAGGATGCCGATCATGGCCCCTGCAAGGAGCAGATAGAAAATCTGAGCCTGGCCCTGAGAAAGGCCAAAGGCATGGTGTGCCTCATAAGCCCGAAGGCAGGCCATGCGGATTTTATGGGGAATGAGGGGAGAACGGTGCAAACATCACTGGTAGTGCCCAGGGACGACCCGGTTGAGGAGGTGGAGGTCACACGACCACCACCCGTAGCGCCAGGTTTCAGCGAGGTCTGGCAGCAAGGGGGGGTGGAGTCAGAGGTGGGAACGGAGGTGGAGCAACCCCCGCCAGAGAGGCCGGAGCCGGGACCGATGTGCCCAGCCCAACATCGGAGGTTCAGCCCACCTGTTAATGGTGATGATGAGGGACCCCTCCAAAACCAGTTTGTATTACCCTATAGCACCCAACAGCTTAGGGCTATGGTGAGCCATATCCCAAGGCTCTCCGAAAAAGGGGACCCCTCGATCCACTTCAGGGAAGTAGAGCAGGCAGCTAGAGTCAACGACTGCGATGATGCTGAGCAGGCCAAAATGCTGCTAATCTCTTTGGAGAGTATGCTCCTCCAGTCCCTCTCTGACGTGTGTAAGAGGGGGCAGAGCGGGTATGAGGAGCTCAGGGATGAAGTTCTGGAGGCCATGGGGATGAATGAGGGAAGTCCTTTCTCCCGTGTAGAGAACACAGTGCAGCTCGCAGGGGAAACCCCGCAGGCTTTCGTGGACAGGTTATGGCCGGTATATAGGAGTGCCTGCACAGGGGCGCCTAACTGGGTGTTCCTGGACCGGGATCACCTGGCCCACTGGCTCCGGTGATCAGACAGTTGACCCTAGCCTATAAGAATGGTAGGGGAACCGATGCACACCCACCCAAGGGGAAGGTGCATGAGGTAAAACCCGGACAGTGTAGGAAGGAGTGGCATCAGGAAGGGAATAACCCTTCTTGCACTAAGCCTAATTGTTACGGGTGTGGGAAGGACGGACACTGGAGGAAGGAGTGCAAAAACCCTCAGAAAGATAACAAGGGAAAGAATTGCAAAGCCCCAGCCCAAAAGGCAGAGGCAGGAATCCCTCCCGCCGCGGTCGAGTCATTTTTGGACACCATGAGGTCCTTATTGACTGGCCACAGGAGAGTAGCAGCCGCTACCGGTGCTCTGACCCCATCAGCCCCATCCAACCCACAGCCCTGGCTAGAGCCAGCGCAACCTGTTCACCTGTGTTCCCTTCGGTACGATGAATGGAAAAGGCCCCTCATGGAGATGGAGGTAGAAAAGGTGAAGGGGACCAATCGGTTGGACACGGGGGCATCATACACCGTGGTCCATTCAGCTAACCCCACCACCTCACCTCTATCTAACGGGGTCCCATACAGTCTGTCGGGGTTTAGAGGCAGGGAACAGGCCGGCTCGTTTTCCATCCCGCTCGCCATTCGTTTAGGACCGCTCCGCTCTAAGTGGAACTGTGTCCTGATGAAATGGGAAGTGGAGGGTGGAAGAGGGGTCCTGGGAGCCGACTTTATTGTAGGCCACGGGATCCTGGTGGATTTAAGAAATCATTGCCTATGGGAGGCAAGTACAGGAAAGGACGGCGAGGTAGTAGTAATCCCAGGGAAAGAAGGGAAGGGGACCCTATGCACCATGAAGCCCAAAGAGGGTTATAACCTCGAGTTCATGGTCAGTAACACCCCAAAGGAGTTCCAGGCCTTTGTGCAAGCCCACCTAGCCACCTTTGCCACACACAAACACGACTGCGGGAGGGTCAACGGGTTTGAGGTCAGCATAGACGGGGACCCCATGGCCCGACCACAGAAACAGTATAACTTCCCAGGGGAGCGGAGCCAGACATGGAAGCAGCCATGTCCTCCTTAGTACAGTAGGGATTTCTGAGACCGATAGCCACCCACGTAAACTCTCCACTCTGGCCGGTGAGAAAGCCGGACAATTCCTGGAGGGCCATGGTGGACTATCGGGTGCTCAACAGCAACATCCCAGCCTGTGCACCCACGGTAGCAGCAGTTGCCGACCTGATAGGAAGTATCCCAGCATCCACGACCACTTTCACGGTGCTGGATATTTCCAACGGATTTTGGTCCATCCCTTTAAGGAGGAAGGACCAGTACAAATTTGCCTTTACGTTTAAAGGGCAACAGTACACGTGGAACTGTTTGCCTCAGGGCTTCCACAACAGCCCCAGCATCTTCCATCAGTGCATGGCGAACAGTTTAAAGGATTTCAGCCAGCCCAGACAGTTGGTACAATATGTGGATGACCTGCTCCTGTTCACTGATTCAAGAGAGGAGCATGGCCCACTACTGGCTGAACTGCTGGAGCTGCTCGGGCAAAAGGGTTTGAAAGTAAACCCCAAGAAAGCGCAGATCGGCCAGCCAGAGGTGAAATTCCTAGGCCTGACCGTACGCGCTGGAGAAAGGGCCATAGATAAGGCTAGGAGAGAAGCGGTACAAGAGTTAACAGTCGCCAACATAGTCACGGGTGTGAGGTCGTTTCTAGGGCTAACCGGGTACTGCAAAGACTTCATTGAAGACTATGCAGCCACAGCAGCCCCTCTGCTCCGACTCCTACACAAGGGAGTGGAGTGGGCTTGGGATGAGGGTTGCCAGGCAGCATTTGTCAGGCTCAAGAAGGACTTGCAGACCGCACCAGCTCTAGGGGCCATAGATGGGGGGAAAGAGTTTTTCCTGGAGGTAGCAGCCAGCGGGGACAGCCTGAGTGCTGTGCTGCTCCAAGAGCGGCACGGCAGGCTGAGGCCGGTGGTCTACTCCTCCAGGATACTCACAGATGTGGAGAGGAGCTACTCCAATTGTGCCACACATTGGGCTGTGAAAAGATCGCTGATCTTCACAGGCACCTCTCCCATCACCCTCCTCACCCATCACACACCCACCGAGATGCTCCTGGATGGGAGGATCAAGGATGGGACAGTGAGCAGTGCCCGCATTGCTTGCTGGACCCTGCTCCTCTCACAGATGGACCTAAAGGTGAAGGGTCTCTGCGAGCCAAAGCTCGCAGCCAACCTGGTGTATCCTGGAACAGCCCACCGATGTTCCATAGAAGGGGTTTGGGAAGTGGACATAGGTTTACGGGCCAGGATATATCCCACAGGCCGCGAGATCTATGTGGACGGCTCCAGCACGGTATCTGCTGGCGAGCGACTCACGGGGTGTGGAGTTTATGACCCAGCGGCAGACATTGCCCTGGCAATTAAGCTCCCCAGCACCATGAGCGCCCAGCAGGCTGAACTGTCTGCGGTAGTGTATGTCGTTACACACCCCGAAATCTTCCCCACCCCATATACGATTTGCTCGGACAGCATGTTTGCGTACAATTCGTGTACCTGGCCATCTGGTCCCGCCGCGGATACACCTCCGCCAACGGGAGACCCCTCACAGTGAAACTGCTGGAAAAGATCCTAGCAGCAGTGGGGGAGGAAGGGGAAGTTTTCATCCACAAGGTAAAAGCCCGTAGCCAACGCAACCAGCAGGCTGACATGCTCGCCAAGGAGGGTGCCCGCACAGGCACTTTTTGGGAGCCATATGGGTCCAGACCCATGGCAGCAGTCAGAGGTAGGGACGGGACACAAGGGAGTGTAGGGATAGCTTTAGCCCTGGACCTTAAGACGGTCCAAGCCCAAGACCCCATCCTCAAGGCGGTCCTCAGTGCAGTGACTGAGGGAAAAAGGGTAGAGGGTCCTTACTGCACAGCAACCCTCTCTGCCAAAGACGGCATGCTGTTCCAGGGGGAACAGTGGGGTGCGCCGCAGCAACACCGGAGGGAATTCCTTCAACTGGCCCATGAGGGTCCAGGAGCGGGGCATCCCGGGCCTGAGACCACCTGGCAATGGGTGGAACAGGCGGGATGGTGGCCAGGACTAAGGGAAGATGTCCACGAGTTCTGCGCCGGCTGTCTGGTGTGCGCTGCTAATAACCCTGACCCCCACAAAAGGAAGGTACCTATGGGACACATCAGGGGGGTAGAGGGACCATGGCAGTCGATACAGGTCGACTACATCGGGCCACTGCCCACCGCCCAGGGAGGCTATAAGTACTGCCTAGTCCTGGTGGATGTGTTCACGAAATGGGTAGAAGCCTTCCCCTGCAGAACCACCACAGCTCTGGGTACTGCCAGGATCCTGGTCCGGGAGGTGTTCTCGCGGTGGGGGCTACCACAGTATGTGGAGTCCGACCAAGGGAGTCACTTCACCGGACAGGTGATGCAGAATACCCTTATGCTGCGAGAGGAAGTGGCACATGGCCCACAACCCACAGTCATCAGGGATTGTGGAGAGAATGAATAGGACCCTAAAGGAAAGGTTGAGGAAGGAGACGGTGGACTCACCTCGAAAATGGGCCGAGGTCCTACCATTGGTTCTGATGGGGATCCAGGCCAGCCAGTCAAAAAGCACGGGGTACTCCCCGTATGAGCTGATGACTGGCAGGGTTATGCGGACCCCCACCCATGTACTAGCCCCGGTGCTCATGGAGGGTCAGCTCAGAGAGGTAAACCGGGACAGGTTCACCCGAAACCTCTTCGAGCACCTTAAACAGGTCCATAAGCAGACGGCTGGGAACATGGGAAAGCAGCATCGGAGTAACCAATTGCTGTTAGAACCCCAAAAACACCATGATTGGGAGGTAGGGGATCAGGTCATGGTGAGGAACTATGCCCGAGTAGGGAGTCTGGAACCATTATACATGGGGCCCTACAGCATTGTAGACAAGGCCAGCCCCATGGTATACGCCGTTAAGATGCCTCGGCGCACCAAATGGTTCCATATTAATCAGTGTAAACTGTTTAAACCCGAAAAGAGAAAACAGCCAGTTGGGGTAGGGCCTGAGGATAGAAATCCTCAGCCTGCAGCGGGAGCGAGTTCACAGACTGCATAGGCAGGCGCTGTGGCTTGTTTAAGGGGAGGGGCTAACCCGCCCACCGATTGGGACACTCCCCAACTCTTCTGGGCTCCAGATGAGGAAGGACCCAAGGGCGAAAACCCCGCCCCTAACCCAGGTGTAGAGGAGGAGGGACCCGAGGTCCAAAATCCCACCCCGACCCAGATTTGGGACCTGAGGGCGAGGACCCCCAGCCAGCGGCAGTGGTAAGCCCACAGACCGCACCAGAGGGGGCAGCGGTTCGGGTTAAAGGCCCACCAGCCAAGAAAACCCCACCCGCCAAAGTCCTCAGAAGGTCCCCATGGATGCCCCAGCCAAGGAAACCATGGTCACCAGCTCCCCATTTTAAAGGGACAGCCTCCCGAGTTCGGGGGAAGTCCAAGGGCAGGGGTCCCCAGCCGGCAGCCACAGGCTGCGAGGGACCGAAAGTACAGGACAGTGCGGCCACACCGAAGGGAGCGGTGTGCCGCAGTCCAAACAGGAATTAGGCTGGCCGCCCGGAGACGGGCGGCGAATGTACATAGTTAGGTAATTTAAGTTTATATTGTTAAGTATGGGTGTTTAGTTTAAGTTTAAATAAGGTGTGATGGGTAGTTTTAAATACAGTAGTAGTATTTTAAGGATGTTTATATTGAGTCGAGGTCGCAAGACTTGACTATGCTTCACCCAAGCCAGAGAATCTCCTCGGGACCTGGCTATATGCTCTTGTGTCTCTTTGCAGAAAGAGGATTTCAGAATGAAGGGGGGCGTACTCCTACTCGCCCTGATAGGGATGATCATTGGAAAGCAAGGTGACGTGAAGGACTCTCACATCTATGGGTGCTCGGGAGAGAAGGCTCCAGTGGTGACTGCTGGGAGTAGCGAACAAGGCGCGGAGGTGCCCGCCATCTACGCCCATGAGGGAAGATGGCCCGGGTGGTTGGGATCCAACTCCACCCAGTACTCCAGCCAGACTGGGTTCACCTACGGGGAGGCCTCCCTCCCCTGCCCCAGCGTGCAGGTTGTGGCCTCACGGGTCGGGGTCACTGAGGGGAAACGCGTGTGCCTGACTTGCAAAGGACAGATTCCCCTGGGAAGGTGGTGGTGGCTCAGAAAGCTGAGCACGGACATGGGGGATCATACAGCTGACTGGGAACGAGTGGGGAACAACACCCACCGGACGGTCACTGGGACCCAAGAAGGGAGTAGCGTATGTTGGGATAAGTGGTGGGAGTCGGAACAGGGAATCTATGTCTGTATGTGGGGGTCGAAAAGGGCCTGCCCCACAGGCATCTCCATCATCTTCTCCGCATCATGGCAGGATAAGGGGCAGGGGGTGGAATGGGATTCCCACCTACACACCTGCATAGTCCCACGTTACCCAGCCCCAGTCAAAGCCACTGAGCTAGTGGAACGCACCCGCAAGCCCTTGCCCACGACTCAGGCAGCAAGAACACACCGGGAGGGGTGCTCCACCACCACCAAGGGACCAGGGAATGGGCTGGTACTAGTGCCTACGGAACAGGTACTGTACCAGGGGGTACACTACACAGTAGCCTCCGTGATTTTAGACCTCACCGAGGTACACTTACCAGAGTGGTGTCCCAAAGAGACAGAGCAGCTATACCAGGCCCTGTTAAAGGACATGTTCAAGAAGTTTTACGAGTTCGATTTCGCTAATGTAGACAAAACCGAACTGTACACCACACACCGCGAGTACTTTGGTAATACGGGGAGAAAAAGAAGGGGAGTATGGAGTGATGTTTTTACTGCGTTTAACACAGGGTCCTCTATCATCAACAGTCTGGATGACATAGAGCTGCAGACCCAGGTAAACGGTTTAAAAACACAGTTAAGGAAGATATTGATGGACGAGAACAAGGTAGTGGGCTCGGAGTTGCATGAGGACCAGGCCATGACGGTCCATTTAAAGGAAATTATAGCTGAGCTGGAGAAGCACGCAAAGACTGTAAATGCCCTCATACGAGAGGATAGAAATGCTTCTGACCAGGCTGCGCAGAACGAGGTGTGCGTGCTGTACGGGGCATGGTTGCTGGGCGAGGGCCGCAGTAACCTGGAGGATTTAAAACAGGGTTTAGTCCCCTCCTGGATCAGCAACAAACACCTCACAGCCCTCCATCCGTTTGAGAATGCATTAAGCCCGTGTCAACTCCGGCTAGCTTCCGAGGCCTTCCCAGTCCCAGTGGATTGTGGGCGGTCCAACCACACCATCATGGGGGTAGTAGTGAGAATGCCGGTCATGGGTAGGACAGCCCGACCCGCACCGGTATACAGGGTAGAGAACATTGGAGTCATTCAAGGGGGTGCACATATTCGTTTCACAGTGGTCCCACCTTACGTCATAAAGTGGGAGCACGCTATGACAGGTACTGACCTCTCGGTGTGCCGGAGCCGGGGAGCACGCATAATCCTGTGTCCCCAGCACTTGAACGCCTATTGAAAACCACAGTGCGGGTTTAAAGCTGTTGGCGTAAAACCTATAAATTGTACCATGGAGGCAATGGCACAAGGCCATGTTCCCCCACAGGTAGCATATATAGGAGATGGGACATATTGTGTCACCACAGGGGCACCCCACTACCAGCATGGACAGCATAGCTGGTGTCCGGTAAGTGACAGCAATTTCTGCTTTAAACCCGAGGCAGAAGTTCAAGTGGCCCAGGAACGAATTGTCCCCATTCCTGAACCCTCCACTGTTCACCTCACTGTAAAAGAGAATTTTACCAACCTGCAAAAGTATGTAGCGCATTTCGGCTACGAAATCCCCCCTTTCCCAGAACATTTTACCAAAATACTCAAAGCCGTTATAGTCTCGCAGAAGCATTTCTACACGTTAGAGCAGAAAACGGTAGAGATAGGTGCTAAGATATTGGACATTGTGATCCCACCCTGGTGGGACATTTTCAATAACATAGAGGTCCCTTCGTGGAGTAGGCTGGCTTCCCACATCCTCGTGGTGTGCCAGCTGGGGATAGTGTTGTATCTAGTATGCACTCAGTGCAAGGGAAAGGGTCAAATATGAGAATTCTGAAACCAGAGGACCTGGAAGGAACATTATGTTACGGTGGAGGGAGATACACCTGTTTGAATTTTTTGTATTTCTGATTAAAGATTGTTTTTTTTTGTGTTTTGTTGTTTTTAATAAAGATTTTCAACGTGTTGTTTTAATAAAGATGTATGTGTACCAAGTGGTGCAGGGGCATTGGACCCCTCCATGCTTGGGTGTGTGTAAACGACTAATTATTCTATGTATGCTTATGTACACCACATTTTTACAGAATGGGAAATGCATGTGTTGTGGGTATCTTAGATAGGTAATTACAGGGGAAGGTTGACTATGGAGTACCGGAAATTTTGCTCACCTTATGAGGATGATACTTAAAGTGAGTTTAGTATCAACAGGGGGGAGTGTAGGGTTCTCAAAATTCCTGCATTCCCCGAAATTGTGGATCAAGGGACCCTGTTTGGACAAGTTATTAAAAACAGGGTACCCAAAATGGCTTCTGTAACCTCGTGACCAAAACCGACAGGATTTTAAAGCAAGGCCCTGCAGATAGGCAGGCCCGGAGACGAAACTTAAAATGCAGGAATTTGTGAAAAGGACTCTGTGGAGACAGACAGCCAAAGTGAACACAGAATATGCATTCATTCGCCTTGAAACAGATCAGGCTAGAATGGGTCTAAAATCGAGGCCATTAGGTTTCTGCATATTTAATCAGTAACAGCTCACAATAACCATCAAGTCAGGATGGGGACAATTAAGTTTTATCCATGACAAACAACCAGGGCATCAGGGCCATTAGAGCCGGAGACAACCACTCCAGAAGTCGTTAAAATAAATGACTGTAATCATTTTAAATGAGCCCGCCAAAAGGTAGACAAAGGACTGACCTGATTTGGCGCACAGATAAGGATTGAAGAACGGGTATAATTGTAGGTACATCAGTGGCAATCGCTCTCTTGACTCTTATCTCTTGCTTGTGGCCTTGGCCTGCTGCTCTCATTCTTGTGCCCTGGCCTCGTGACAGGCTCTCTTCTCGCTCCCCGCGCCGCTCAACAACCAAGGATGCCCATTACACCGGGGCCAAACGCGGGAGGAGAACGAGACCAGAGTTCAAAACCACACAGGACACACAGGCCACAAACGGGCAGACGAGACGAGACGAGACGAAGAAGAAGGTAAACCGGTAAAGGCAGAGAAGGGCAGCGGAAAGACACATTGGGGAACAAACGCCCAGTTATAAGCTGGTGTTTGGTGAATAAGTTGGCATTTACATGCATGGACAATAAAACCCCAGAGTCATAGCCCAGGGGAAGAATAATCCGGCATTCAAAGAATGGGTAGCAGCGTCCATGACGAATAAACTGGCGTTCGAAGCATGGGTAGTAAAATCATTTAGACGGTAAAGACCGCCAACCGACACCCCAACCGCCACAATACCGCCGCCGACCGCCCGAGGAAGAAGAAGAAAACCCATCGCGACTTGACGACAATGGTAGCTGAGGAAAAGGAGGGTGCTACACATAAACAACTTCAGCGCCGCGCCCTGTGACCATGTGGCGATGGGATACCCCAAAGGACAGCAAGAGCGGAAGTCAAAACCCCACCAGTTAAAGCAACAGGTTTCGGATTGGTGGGCATGAATTCCTGGCCCCTCATAGCTTAATCTAGTTAGGTATAGGGGGTGGGATAAGGATAAGGGGATTTTTAATGTAGTTGTTTTTCCCTCGATGTGCCATGTGTTCCCCATTCCCATATAAGTGTAATTGTTTTATGCCTGTACTCATATCAGTAATTCTCATAAGATTGTGTTTTATTCTGCTTTAATAAAATGTTGGTTTTCTTGCACCAAACCACTTGTCTACTCGATTTTCTGTATCGCCGCCTGTACTAAGTCCAGTGTCTAGAACCCAGGGGTGTGGGAGCGATTCGAACTGCTCAAAGACATTCAGAGGTGAAGCTGACTGGGCACACACGCCACCCCCTACAGAGGCTCATGTGGAGCATAAATCATTTGGGCCAAATGCCCTATTTCTGTGCTGTAAATTCTATGTAACTCTATGTGTAGGGAGATTAAGTTGTGTTGCAGCCCTGAAATTTCCTCTTTCGTTCTTGCTAAAGCTGCAAATACATGTCTTTCAGGCTTTCCTCCTCCTCTCTCTTCACTGTTTTGATCACATTGTCTCCTCCTCTAACTCATAATTTTTCAGGGCCGCAACTCTCAACTGCCTCAGCCAGTCCTTCCCTTTACAATATTTCGTGTTCTAAAACCGAAGCTTGATGCCATCTAACCGCTACTTCCCTGTTTATCTCATCTCGCTTTCTCTTCTCATCCTTGGTAGTGTTCCTCACTGCGGGCTGTGACCATTTGCTTTGGATCAATGATTAGTAAAGTCCAAGACAGAAGTAATTTTTTTTAATAAAACCAGATTTAACTACCAACTGAGCAGTGAAAACATGGAAGCAGTCTGGCCCAGTACAGCTTGATTACAAATATCAATATAGAGCTCGCTTGCAGAGCTAGATACCAATTAAGGGTGATGTTTGGAAGTTTAGACTTGACAGTTCTTAAATCGAGAAACAGAAAGGATAATAGTTTTTTTAACTAAGGGTTCAACACACACTGGATTCAAAAAAGATTTCCCCATCAAAACACAACTAAAACCTTATTAAAGAAGAAAGTGCTCTTCTGTCCATGTCCCTTCGAACAAATCCCCCAGACGTGACTGCTGTGATGTCCCAACAGAGCTTATCAAATATTTTGTAGCATTTTACATGCTGAATCCGACAACTTTTATATCTTCCCACTTTGAGCCATGGAGTGTGGTGCTGTATGGTGCTGAAGCACAAACACTGAGGAAAGAGGAGGTTGGGCTTCTGGAGAGCTTTGAGATGCGGGTTTGGAGACATGTGGAGAAAGTGAAGTAGATAAATAAGAAAGTAACGAGGAGGTGTTGGCAATGACACAAGAAGAATGTAGTTTGATTGATCCTATCAGAAAAAGGGAAATGAATTGGATTAGGCATGAGCTGAGAGGGGAATGGGATGTTGAAAGATGTTGAAAGAGGGGTTGGAAGGACGGAAAAAGACCAAGAGGGAGGAAAAGAAGGATGATTCTGGACCACCTGAAGATTATATGGAGAATTGAAGAGAGAAGCACAAGGTCGGAATCTGCCTTATGCAGACCATTGATTACGATGATTAAGAACCAACACAGGACTTGCTTTTACTCAAACCACCTCACATCGACCCTTTAAATCCTCATTATCACAAATGTCAGGCTGAGCTCAGTTCCAAGAGCAATTGCCTGCCTTGAGGTTAAAAGCACCAACTCACCAAAAGGTTGTTTAGAAATCTTAACGTTCCACTGGGGTAAGCAGTTTGTAGGTGTTGGGTTTGTCAGTGTCCCAAAAATCAATTTTCATTGGGCAGCCAGTGTTAGACCATCAATTAAAATTGTGTACAACATCATATATCACACAATTACACAGGTTTCAACCTGTGCCCGAACCTAGTCAATTTAAAAGCCTTTTTGCTTGTACTGCAGAGAGCTAGAACATTGCCCTTTCACTTCTGTGGCCAGAGTTCAGGATAGGGAGACGGGATGGAAGTCCCTCACTGTGATGGCAGTTAAGGATCTTAACTGAGCTGAGATTGGATAGTCGCAATCAAGTTCCTAAGTGGTTGTGAGTATACGGCACAAAAGCCCCCCAAGCTCAAAATTCACAGCTGGTGTTCAAACAAAAATGGCAGACAAGCGCCACTTGTTTTAAAGCCTCAATTTTTATTGCTGTCAAATAAAGTTAGCCTGTACTCACTTCATTGTCAGATGATGGTTAAAAGAAACTGATTCAGGAAGAAGAGCTTTATTTAAGTCATGGGTTTTAGTGCGCATTCAAGGGAACACATGTTCTTGTAAACCTTGTACAAATATTGATGCTGTTTGAGAAAAACAGTACAGTGCAGCTTTTTAAAAATTCTATTCTGCTAATAATATTCTGTCAAAACAAACGAACTGCTGATGGGAGCAGACTCCCTGGGCTTGCTGGATGGAGAAACAAAAGAAAATCTTGCATCTATTAGCATTGTTATGTTTTTGGGTTTTACATCATGTATTCTACTTAGATTGCATGTCACTAACCACCCCATAAGCAGACCTCATGCCCCCTATGAACCAGAGTGCAGCTTTAACTGCTCAATATCTAGTTAAATGCATTTTATTCTAAAGGACTCTAGTTACCTTTTCAGTCTTCTATCCTTGAAGCTGTGTGAGGTGTTGCCTGAAATATATTATTATGCCCAGAAATACAGCTTGACATCTTCTACTTCATAATTTTACTTTCAACTCAACTTGACAAAATGGCCATTGCAAGTCAGGCTGATAGATTTCTAAACTGAAGGTTATTGGCCAGTAACCCACTGATTTTTATGACGCTCAGGGGGAAAAAGTCGGTTGTGTTGCGCCTCCCGTTAGTGCCCCGAGAGGGCGCTAACGGGGTGCAAAGTATCGAGCGCCGGGCACGCAACCGCTAACACCTCCCAAGAAATTCAGCAGGAGGTTAGCGGTGGCGGTAGTGCCCCACGGCGCTGAGCCTCTAGCAATGGCATCATCGCCGTGCGCAGCGCCCCAGCTGCAAACTTGGCTCATGCCCCCTGACCTACCGCTGGACGCTATGTCCAACAGGGTCAGGGGGGGCGTTTTTGTGGCTGGGGCGACGATAATTAAAGGTAAAAGTAGCACCCCGCCGAAGTTATCGCTCCAAAGGGGGCACGAGCCAATTTTCCCGCTCAGCTTTTTACCCACTAGCTATGAATTTAGTGCCTTTCAATGCAGTATGCTATGCAATTCGTGACATGTTACTTGGTAATCTCTTTTGTGATCTAGTTTAAGGTACATGGATACATAGGGAGTCATATACATTCCAGCTCCCATCTCTCCATCAACCTTCGTATTGCATCATAGAGTGATACACAATAGGAGGCCATTCATCCCATTGTGCCTGTGTCAGCTCTTTGAAAGAGCTATTCAATTAGTCCCATTCCCCTGCCCTTTCTCCATAGCCCTGCAAAATTTTCCCCTTCAATTATTTATCTAATTCCCTCTTTAAAGTTATTACAGGTACACACTATCCCTTATCCGGAAGCCTTGGGACCAGCTGAGTTTCGGTTTTCGGATTTCAGAAGGTATTATTATAAGACTGGGAAATTTGTATTTAATATAAATTTTAAAAGTTCAGGCTACCTCTTGCGACTGTTCCATGTCTCATTCCCCTTCCTGCTTCTCTGGAAATCACAGAAATCACAGAAACCCCACAGTGCAGATAGAGGCCATTTCGGCCCATCGAGCCTGCACCGACACATATCCCACCCGATCCCCGTAACCCCTACATCAACACGTAACCCCACGTATTTAATCCCCTAACACTAAGGGTCAATTTATCAAGGCCAATCAACCTAACCCGCACATCTTTGGACTGTGGGAGGAAACCGGAGCACCCGGAGGAAACCCACGCAAACACGGGGAGAATGTGCAAACTCCACACAGACAGTCACCCAAGGCCGGATTCGAACCCGGGTCTCTGGCGCTGTGAGGCAACAGTGCTAACCACTATGCCACCGTGCTGCTTAAAGCCGGATATCGTCTGACTCCGACTAAGCTGGCCCGCAAATCAGGTCGGGGGGGGGGAGAAAAGAATATCAGACGGGCCGCGGTTCAGGTCGGGGGGGAGAAAAGAATATTGGACGGGCCGCAGTTCGGGCTGGGGGGGTGCCGTGGTTCGGGTCGGGGCGGGGAGAAAGGAATATCGGACGGGCCGCGGTTCGGGTCGGGGGTCGGGGGTGGGGGGGAAGAGAAAAGAATATCGGACGGGTCGCGGTTTGGTTCGGGTCGGGGGGAGAGAAGAATATCAGACAGGCCGCTGCAGCTATCGGACGGGCCGCTGTATTGTTGGGTTCACTCTCCCGGTACCTCCTTCACACTGCCCGGCTCGGCCTGCAATCTCCTACCCAGGAGGGAACTCTGTGACCCTCTGCCCTGCTCAGCGTAAGTCACGCACCACTCTGGTCATGTCGTGCGCACGACTTACGCTGAACGAAAAAACTTTCGGTTTTTAGAGGTTTTCGGTTTTCGGAAGTTCGGATAAAGGATAGTCTACCTGTATTGAATCTGCTTCAACCACCCTTTCAGGCAGTGCATTCCAGATCACAACAACTCGCTGCGTTAAAAAAAAAATTCTCATCTTGCCTCTGGTTCTTTTGCCAATTACCTTATATCTGTTACCTTTCTTGCAATGGAAACAGTTTCTCCTTGTTTACTCTATCAGAAGCCTTCAAGATTTTGAACACCTATATTAAATCTCCCCGCAACCTTCTCTGTATAATAACAAAAGTTACAGAAAGAATTATCTCATCCCCCAAAAAAGGCAATCATATATCAATATCTATATCCATTATAAAAAGGTACGTATTGCATGACCATCCTGCCCATCAACCCTCAGATGTCTGTCACACTTCAGACATCACATACTGTCTAATATCCTATTCTGCATCACACTTAAAAAAACATAAACAAAGGCAGTCATTTGGAACATGCAAAAAACCCTCAAAAACAGTAAATACCAAAGCTACTCAGTCTGCAATCTCTGAATTAACTATCCCACAAACAAAGGCAAGGTTCCAATCTCCAGCCTGAAGCTTTGAACTAACTCACCCAGTGATTACTTGGCTTCAAATGGGCTTTGCAGCCTTTAAGGAACACAGATTCGCCTTAGAAACAGAATAATAGTATGTGTCACATGGGGTAACGCTCCTCTCAAAAAGCAACATAGGGCATCCTCTTCAGGACATCTACGCTGGATATCACACTTTGTTACAGATACAAAGCAGTCTATATATTAAAAAAAAGACATAAAGCCAGCTATTGACCTGGAGTCTAAAATTTACATGCACTTCTCAATCTGTAAAGTTCGTTCACCAAGCAACTGTTGAACTTTGATTGGCTTTTGGCAGTTTATACTGAGCAATTGGACTTTGTGAAGTTAAAGACACACAGCTCCACCTTAGCAGCAGAATAATACAATATGCATTATATGTCCTTATAGAACAGTTACTATCAGCAAAGCCATGGGAAAAGCACTAGTGCAGTATAAAGACTGCCAGCTCGCTGCAAGTTAAAACACCTAGGGGGAGAAATTCAGTTGTTAGCGCCACCGATTAATGCCTAAAGAGGCCGAGAAGTGGGGCGCGAGCCAATTTCCGGGCGGGCGCAGGGCGCCTAGCGCCTCGCCCCATATTGAGCATGCATTTAGCGCCGGCGCTAAATCTTAGCGCCCGCTCATGGGCGCAGGCTGATTATGATGTAATTTGAGTGTGCAACGCCTTTTGGGCGCCCCGGACCAGAAATTCAGTGGCGCCCCCCTCCGTAGTGCCTGGCGCTAATAGTGACAGCTTATCTGGTACCTTACCAAGTCACTCTCGGGCTGGAGAAGCGTTATTTAAAGGGGACTGGTGTGGTTTAAAAGCGGCAGCCATTTTTGGAGCACAACTTCCTCGAGAGCTACAAAGAGTTGCTGAGCTGCACACTGAGAGCCATTTGACCACTGAGCCAGCACAGGCAGACGATCTTCAGCCTTCTGACCATCACCTTGCTGTTGGTGAGCCTTGACAATGGGGAACCTTCCTGTGGGCACTTATTATGGGGGCTGTTGTGTATGTAACCTGTTCCACCTTAAGAGAGCTTAAGCCTGTTCCACCTTAAGAGATGTACTACTTTCTCAGGCTGCTGTAGACGTAATACCGGGGGTGAACACACCAGTATATAAGCACTGTGCAGTAATCTTGTATTCAGAATAGTCCCTACCTCCAACCAGTAAAGACCTGTTTTTGATTGTTATTAATTAGTCTGTGTCTTAATTAACTAGATAACTCACAGATTTAACACTGGCGACGAGTCTGATTCGGACCCTGCGGCAGTCACTCCATGGCAGCTTCGTCCACAGCCAGGACGTTGCAGAGAGGTTTCCACCCTCTCCACCCCACTGGAAGACATCCTGACCTCGGAGCCTCCATCGGCGACCGTCAGCTTCTTCTCCAGCTTGGTGGTGGGTAAGCCGTTGTCTGAGCCGGGCAGCGACGCGACAGGCAGTCGACCACGTTGGCCGCACGAACGGGGCTGGGGGAGCCGGAGGAATAGGGCGCGAGAGCCGCTTCGAGCGGGAGGCGTTTCAACAGAGCGATCGCATCTCCTGATAAGGGCCGAGAGCCACGAGAGCGATCGCATCTCCAGATAAGGGCCGAGAGCCGCTTCGGTCGGGAGCCACTTCGCGATCCAGCGATCGCATCCGCTGATAAAGGCCGCACTCGGGCGATCGCGGCGAAGATAAGGGCCGCACTCGGGGGCTGAAGGGAGACGGCGTCGGGGGACGGGTGAAGACCACCAAGCGCGGGAAAACCGCCATTTTGTGGGCAGAGGACAACGGCAAGAGCGGGAAGCCGCCATCTTGGATAGCAGTAAAAAAAAAAATCTGAGAAATTGCAAATCTGATAAAGTACTACAATGCCTAAACACGGGAATGTTAGCAACTTTGATAGTGACATCGAAGATTGGGCCATATATGTTGAACGAGTTAAAAATTATTGTAAGGCCAATAAAATTCGTGAGGCTGATAAAGCACTAACATTATTAAATTTAATGGGTGCGAAGACATACGGGCAATTGAAACACCTGTTATCACCAGATGAACCGGCGGATAAGACGTTCGATGAGATTGTTACTGTCCTGAAAGATCATCTAAACCCCACGCTGCTGATGCTAGCGGAACGATTTAAATTTTATGACAGAAGGCAGCTACAGCATGAAAGCAATGCTGAATATTTGCTGGAATTGCGTAAATTAGCGAAATATTGCCAGTTTGGAACGGGACTGACAGATGCACTACGAGACAAATTTGTGTGTGGTTTATTTAAACAGGATACACAAAAGCGACTGCTCGAGGAGAATGAGCTGACGCTTGAGAAGGCGGTCACTATGGCAGCAGCACACGAAGCCGCAGCGAGAGGCACGGCAGTAATGCAGCTACGGTCACCGGAGCTCAGTGCACACAAATTGGGTGTGAGTTCTGGCAAATGTTATCGTTGTGGAAAGACAACGCATGATCAGAACCAGTGTTGGTTTAAAAACCAAGAATGTAGAACTTGTGGTAGGCTTGGACATATAGCTAGAGTATGCAGGTCAGGGAAGAAGACCAGCAACAAGAAGTCACCGCAAGGAAAATACGCAAAAGTACACAAGGTGGCCGAACAGGAGTCCGATTCAGATGCTAGCAGTAATGAACTGGCTGGCTTAAGCAGTATTGAACTGGCTAGCTTAAGGGTACTCAACGTTGGTAAGGGTGCAGACCTCCAGACAATTTGGGTTACTCTTCAGATAGAAGGAGTCCAAGTAAAAATGGAATTGGACACTGGATCGGCATTGTCGGTCATGAATAAGAAAGATTACAGAAGGTTATTCCAACATATTCCCCTACAGGATACGGAGATTATATTGACAACCTACACGGGGCAGAGAGTGTACCCCACCGGGACAATAAAGGTTGCAGTGGCCAACAAGGGCGAAGGAAGTCAAATAATGGACTTATATGTGCTACCGGAGGGAGGTCCACCACTACTAGGCCGGGAGTGGTTTAGAAACATAAATATGGACTGGCATTCGCTAAAAGCCATAAAGAGTGAGAACTCGGTGCAGATAATCAGCCCAGACTCTAGAACTGATGATGGTAAGACCAACCCATGTGCAAAAGACAAAGTTTCAGCACAGAATTCCACTGAGCAACAACAACATAGTTTAACAGAGAATTCTGAGTCTGTCAAGTCTACTGATATGCACATTTTTGAGGGACACTGGGCTCGAACTCAACTCCATTTCAAACTACAACAGCAATTAGAACAAATGATTCGCCGTTTTGAGCAAGAGATGAATGAAATAAAAAAGTTCTTTGTTACAGAGTGGGAGAATCTGGAAAGGCAACAGAAGCAACTGATGGAGAAAATGGAGCAGGAGCACACCAACCATCTGCGCGAGGAGGCCGAACGAATCAAAGCTGATTCAGGTTCTGAAGGTGCGTGCCATAATCTGGTGTCAGAAGAGTTAACGGTCAGCCAACTCCTTCATATGCTGAGGGACAAGACTCTGAAATGGGAAAAACTTGAACACGAGCTGCGATCTTCAAAGGAAAAGGGTTCGGAGCTCTCAAAAGTCATTGAGATGGCTGATGTGACGACACAGACTGAAACGACTGCAACAGAGCAGCCATTGGATGCCAAAAGTACGCTGACTCACGTCAATGTAGAACAACAGACCGCTGAAACAGCTGCTCCGGTAGAGGGATTGCATAGTCCGATCAATCAATCTCCAAAGGAAGTTGAAGTATTAAAATCACAAATGAGGTCACTAGTAAACGACTTGCTGAAAGCCCAGAAAAAGCTGGAGGCAGAGGTACACATGAAGAAGTCTCTTCAGGAAAGATGTCTGGATTTGGAACAAGAGCTGGCTAACGTCCAGCTGGGTATGGAGGAAATAGACGACCCTCTCGCTGACCTGTCGGACGACTCCGAATATTACGATGTCCTGTCCTGCCCAACTTGTAACTTCGACTCCCACCATACAGAAATCATGGAGGAGCACCGAAAGTCTACGGAACATCGGGAGAAGGTGGCTCTACTACAAAAAAAGGAGGAAGAGAAGGAGGAACTGCGCATGCAGCTGGCAGCTGTGGCAGCTGACAATGGAGCCCAGAGAGTCTCCAAGAAGCAGAAAAGGAAAAGGAAAAACAGAAGATGACCCATCTGAACCATTATCACCTCTACCAGATCACACACGTGGTCCCTCCGAACGGAGCCAAATCAGTTCGGAAGTTCAAGCTGTTAAATCCATGAAAGGACTATTGAATGAGTAACGTGAACCGACTACACCACAGAGATTGAATCTGTGAACTGTTTTCCGCAGAGACTGAATCTGTGATATGTTACGTTAAACATGAAGTTATATATGTATATATGTTATTACGTTATGTTAAATGGGGGGGATGACTATAAAGCTAAGAAGGGAGGAGTGTTGTGTATGTAACCTATTCCACCTTAAGAGAGCTTAAGCCTGTTCCACCTTAAGAGATGTACTACTTTCTCAGGCTGCTGTAGACGTAATACCGGGGGTGAACACACCGGTATATAAGCACTGTGCAGTAATCTTGTATTCAGAATAGTCCCTACCTCCAACCAGTAAAGACCTGTTTTTGATTGTTATTAATTAGTCTGTGTCTTAATTAACTAGATAACTCACAGATTTAACAGGGGCTGCATTGGAGGGGAACGTCCTGCTGCTGAATCATCTGGAAAGGGCACTGAGATGCTGGGAGAGTGGGGGCGGGCATGGCCAGACGGAGGAGGGCCAACAGATGTCGCCACAGCAGACCTTACGCTGGCAGGGTTTTCCGACAGCAGTTTTCCTACATGAACATGCCGGAGGAGCAGTGTGTCAGAAGGCTGCGATTTAGAAAGGAGGTGGTGACTGAGCTGTGCCAGCTGCTTCAGCCAGATCTGCAGCCTCAGATAAGGTGCAGGACATCTCTGTCGGTGGCTGAGAAGATGCCTGCTGGCCTGAACTTCTACGTGAGCGGCTCTTCTCAGGTTGCGCGTCAGAGGCTGATCAGAAGTAGCTTCCAGGCCCCTCTCACGGAATGCTTGCTGCCATTCCAAGAACAGGAATGGAACCGGTCTGATACCCCCAAGCCTGTGAAGGGCAAGATGCATGTAAATAGCAGGCATGGCCATTGTAAATGAAGAAAGTGTTTCATTACACAAATGTGGTTCCTTCAAACATGAGAAAGCTATGGCAACAGAAAGCAAAACTAATACACTGACACATAACTGCCTCTCACACCCGGGAGACTGTCCAAAACATAAATCACATTCCGACCATCTTCCTTGGCCTTGATTCCACTGCGCCAACCAAAGCATCCAATGCCCCATCAGTGAGGCGTTCTGCCCTCTGCCTCACCCTTTCCATGTCTTGCTAGGCTGGTGCACCACAGGTAGGCTCCCACCGCTTTGAAGGCCTACAAGGCAGTGAGTGTGTCTGGTGATGCCAATTGACCTGCCCCTTTAAGAGCTGGCCGGCGCCAGTGTGTCCCAGGGAAAGTGATTATTGACAGCACCCTCGCTGCGCCACGCCACCGCGAAATTGGGTTGCGCCGTCGGGTTAGCGCCTTAAGAGTAGCGTGCAGCGCCTGATTTAGCGCCGCAATCACCTTTAGGAGCGCTGCAACCCAATATCGCGCTAGGTGGCGCTAAATTGCGCCTGGCGCTAAACTTTGCGCATCGCCAGGACTAGCGCCCCAAACGCGGCTATACTGAATTTCTAGGCCCTATTCTTTTCTTCTTTCTAAGTTTCTCCCTTCCTGATTCCTGCTGGGATATGGTCCTATGGGTGCCAGCAACCCTCCGGTACTCTCCCAAGCATGGGTGAATCTACAAGTGAGTGTCAGTAGGCCATTGACCACAGAGGCAGATCCCACAGCCAAGCACGATGCTATTCTCAACTAATATGCACACACGTCCACACACGCATGCACACTCTCCAGTAGGGCTCACTGGATAGCAATCAGGAGTGGGAACTTGGGCTTATTTTTCTACTCCTTAGCAGAGGCCACTTGCAGCTTCCTGCTTGCTGCCTTAGCTGTGTCAGCACAGAGCAGGAGTCAAATCAGACACCTTCTGGTCGATATAGACTAGTCCTAGACTGGGCTGGTGATTTTACTCACTAGGCCATTAGAAGTGCTCAAGGCCACAATTCAATCTCAGGGTTTTGTTGGTGTTGCTTTTGTGGTTCACAACTACGGCTGTCTATTGTCCTGCATGTATTTATTCAATATCATGAGTAACATTGGTTGTACTGAGCCCAATAATCCTTCTGAGCATTTCGGAATTAATTGCGAAAGCTCGCAAGGTTGGTGGGAGGTGGTGGGGGGGGGGGGGCGCGGTCGGGGAAATGTCTCGTGTACTCTTTTGATGAGCATTTGTAAATTTTAACATGTTTACAATTTTTTAAAAGTGCGATGCCGTTTGGTATTGCTGCTAATTCTGTGAAAGCATCATCAGTTTCTTCCACTCCCCCATGTGTAAAGACACTCAATGCTGTATTTTCATGTTAAACCTGTTGAGTCTGTGTGTTCCAGTTGTGTTTAGGATCAATCACTGGACACAGACAACAAGAATAACTTTTAACAGGTCTTTACTATTCGGAGGTCAGGGCTGAACTGCCCAGCAAATCCTTACACAACATTTATATACCGGTGTGGTCACCACCGGTATTACAGTATACAGCAGCCAAGAGAAAGTAGTACATCTCTTAAAGTAGTTCTCTTAAGGTGGAACAGGTTACATACACCACAATCCTCCCTTTTTAGCTTAACAGTTATATCCCCATTTAACATAACATAATAACATATATATACAACTTCATGCAAAACAGTTCAAAGATTCAGTCTCTGAGGAGGCCTCCTGATTCGAGTTGGATAACGCCTTTCAGGGGTCTCTGATTCTCGTTGTTGGGGTGACTCATCTAGTTGGTCTCTTATGGATTGGACATCATCATCAGGTACATTCACTTCTGAGGTAGATGCTTCAGGTTCACTAACTTCTTCCACGGTTGTCTCTGCCGTAACCATGGGTTCGACCCTTGTTCTCGATTCTACCAGTTGGTCAGCATGACGCCATATTACATTTTCACCAACATCTACCGTGTACATCAGGGGTCCTTGTCTGGCCCGAATTGTTCCAGATTGCCATTTCTCGTTTTTAAAATCCCGGGCTAACACTGGTTGCCCTATTTCGAAACTCCGAGTGGTCTTGTTATTTATATGCTGGAACTGTTTGTTTTCAACTTCCCTCCGCACATTTGGTTTTTACAAGTCCAGCCTGGACCGCCAGCTCCTGTTATAGAACATCATGGCAGGACTTTGGTTTGTCACTGCATGGGTGGCGTTTCGATATGCCAGTAGGAATTTGTCCACCTTGTGTTGTAGTGGAATCTGATCTTCGCTCATGGCCTTTATCGCTTTTTTGAACGTTTGTACAAATCTCTCGGCCAACCCGTTTGTAGCCGGATGATATGGGGCAGAGGTATAATGTTTCACCCCATTCTTCTTCATGAATCTCTGGAATTCTTCTGACACGAACTGCGGTCCGTTGTCTCAACATATTTGTTCTGGCAATCCATTTCTTGCAAATGTCGTTCTTAACACCGCGATCGTCTTTTCCGAGGTAGTGGTAGTCATCTTAATCACTTCCGGCCATTTAGAATGTGCGTCCACCGCAATTAAAAACATGGAGTCCATGAAAGGACCAGCAAAGTCAATATGTACACGTTGCCATGGGGTTGAAGGCCATTCCCATGGATGCAGCGGTGCAATCGGAGGTGCATTTTGCACTTTTTGGCACCCTGAGCAGCTTTTCGTCAGATCCTCTATCTGTTGGTCGATACCCGGCCACCACACATAAGCCCTAGCAAGGCTTTTCATCTTGACTCCCCCCAGATGACCTTCATGCAGTTCCTTTAGAACTCTCTCTCTTAACTTAGGAGGAATAATCACCCTTGTTCCATACATCAATGTTCCTTGACAGACGGACAGCTGTTCTCGTCTTGCTGAGAATGCCGGTAACAGTGGATCACCATGTGCTGGCCATCCCTTCACTGTCACTTCGTAGACCCTGGACAGTGTCGGGTCGTTCCTGGTTTCTCTTTCAATACTTGCATTGGTGACTGGTAAACATGCGATGATGGTCGAGTGAAATAACTCAACAGGGTCAACCGTCGGTGCCTCCTCCTCTGTAGGTAGTGGCAGGCGCGACAGCCCATCAGCATTATCATGCTGCTTTGTACCTTTGAATTCTATCTCATATTGATGTGCCCCTAGGAAAAGGGACCATCTCTGGAGTCTCTGTGCTGTCATCACCGAAACACCCTTCTTAGGGTTAAAAATGGATACCAACGGCTGGTGGTCTGTCAGAAGCGTAAACTTTTGGCCCTGCAGGTAATGATTAAACTTCTTTACTCCCCACACAAGGCTGAGAGCCTCCCTATCTATCTGAGCATAGTTGCGCTCAGCGGAGGTCAATGATCTGGATGCGAACGCAACTGGCCTCTCCTGGCCATTTGGCAACTTGTGTGAGAGTACTGCCCCAATACCATATGGAGAAGCATCACAAGCCAAACGAATAGGCAGCGTTGGGTTGAAGTGAGCCAACACTTCCTCTGAGGTGATCAATGTCTTGCTTTCGCGAAAGGCCCTCTTACAGTCCTCACTCCACTTCCATGGTACTCCCTTCTGCAAAAGAGCGTTCAGCGGGTGCAGCACCGTGGATAAATTTGGCAGAAACTTATGGTAATAGTTAATCAACCCTAGAAACGACCTCAATTGGGATACATTATCCGGAGCGGGAGCCTTCACAACAGCTTCGATCTTGTCAGGAGACTTATGAAGCCCCTCCTGGTTAATGACATGACCACAGTACGAGATCCGCTTCTGAAAGAATTCACATTTCTGGCGATTAACTCGAAGACCATATTCTTTCAACCTGGTGAGCACCAGTTCCAAGTTTGCAAGGTGTTCCTCGTCATCATCTCCTGTAATCAGAATATCGTCCAGGTAACATTGTGTACCTGGGATTCCCTGTAATACCTGCTCCATGGCCCTCTGCCAAATTGCCGGAGCCCATGCCACTCCAAAAACCAGTCTATTATACCGGTACAAGCCTCTATGCGTGTTGATCGTGAGATACTGGCGTGACTCTTCCTCAACTTCCATCTGTAAGTACGCCTGCGCCAGGTCTATCTTGGTGAAGTGTTTCCCACCAGACAACGAAGCGAAGATATCCTCAATCCACGGAAGCGGATACTGCACCGTGTGAAGCACCGGATTAACAGTGATCTTGAAATCTCCACAGATGCGAACCTTCCCCGGTTCCCCCGGCTTGTTGCTCGATGAACGCTTCATGATGGGGACAATGGGCGTGGCCCACTCACTCCAGTCTACCTTAGACAGTACTCCTGAACATTCTAGCCCTTCCAGCTCAGCTTCCACAGCAGGTCGTATTGCATAAGGTACCGGTCTGGCTTTGAAAAATTTCGGGTTTGCATGTTCTTCAACCTTGATGTTTGCCGTAATTCCTCTCAGTGTTCCCAGTCCCTGTTGGAACACCTCTTTAGCATCGTCCAATATTCTGGACAATTGTTTAGGTTTGACATCTTTTGTACCGGAATCTACCGTTAGTGCTTTTAAGGAATGCCAGTCCATATTCATTTTCCTAATCCACTCCCGTCCCAGTAGTGGTGGACCTCCCTCAGGTAGCACATATAAGTCCATTCCTCGGCTTTCTTTGCCCTTGTGGACCACCTTTACCTCTATCTGCCCGATGGGGTATACTCTTTGCCCCTTGTATGTTTTCAATACAATCTCCGTATCCCGTAGGGGAATATGTGGGAATAACTTTTTGTAATCTTTCTTATTCATGACCGTCAATGCCGATCCAGTGTCCAATTCCATCTTCACTTGGACTCCTGCTATCTTAAGTGTGACCCAAATTGTTTGGAGGTCTGCTTCCTTACCAACATTGTGTACTCTTAGACTACCCAGTTCATTACTGCTGGAGTCTGAATCTGACTTCTGTTCATTCGAACTGTTCTCTGTCACCTTGTGTACCTTTCTGTACTTTTCCTGCAGTGACTTTTTGTTGCTGGTCTTCTTTCCTGACCGGCATACTTTAGCTATGTGACCAAGTTTGCCACATTTTCTGCATTCCTGATTTTTGAACCAGCACTGGTTCTGATCGTGCGTTGTCTTTCCACAACGATAACATTTTACTGTACTCAAGACCATTTGATTGGTGCTGAGTTCCGGTGACCGTAGCTGCATTTCCGCAGTGCCTCTCGCTGCGGCTTCGTGCGATGCTGCAATAGTGACAGCTTTATCAAGCGTAAGCTCATTCTCCTCAAGCAGTCGCTTTTGTGTTCCTTCTTTTAACAATCCACACACAAATTTATCTCTCAGCGCATCTGCTAGTCCTGTTCCAAACTGACAGTACTTTGATAGCTTACGCAGTTCAATTAAAAATTCAGCGTTGCTTTCGTCTTTCAGCTGCGTTCTTCTGTAAAATTTAAATCGTTCCGCTATCATCAGCGGCGTGGGGTTTAAATGATCTTTCAGGACAGTAACAATATTCGTGAAAGTCTGATCCGCCGGTTTATTTGGTGATAGAAGGTGCTTCAATAGCCCGTATGTTTTCGCACCCATTGAGCTTAATAAGGTTAGTGCTTTCTCATCATTTGGTACCTTATTTGCTTTACAATACACTTCCATGCGTTCTACATACGTGGTCCAATCTTCGATATCGCTATCAAAGGTATTAATGCTCCCATGTTTAGGCATCCTTGCAAATTTTTTTTTTTTTAATTTTTCTTTTTCTCAAAATGGCGGTTTCCCGCGCTTGTCTTCTTCCCCTGCCTACTAAAATGGTGGCTTCCCGCGCTTGGCGGTCTTTCCCGCGCTCGTCTTCTTCCCCCGCCGACTACAATGGCGGATTCCCGCGTTTGCCTTCTTCCCCCGCTGGCTGCAATGGCGATTGCCTTGCTGCTGCCGTTCTCGCCTCCCCAGCGGTTCTCACTCCCCGACGCTGCTTTGCCTCGCAGCCCCGCTTGCAGCCCGGTCCTTTACACCGGCTGCGTTTGAATTCTCCACGGCTCTCGTGCCTTAAGCTTCTCAACTCCCCGACGCTGCTTTGCCTCGCAGCCCCGCTTGCAGCCCGGTCCTGTACACCGGCTGCATTTGAGTTCTCTGCGGCTCTCGAGCCTTAAGCTGCCCCAGTCGCTGCGCCTCTTGGCCTCGACTGCAGCCCGGCTCTTTCTACCGGCCGTGGTCGAGCTCCCCGCCCTTATTCCTCCGTTTTCCCTCCCCTACTCCACAGCCAACGCGGCCGACTTTCTGCTCGTGTCGCTGATCGGCTTACCCACCACCGTGGTAGAAGGGATGATCACTGCCTGTCGCTGATGGAGGGCTTCGTGGTCAGAATTCTTTTTCTTTTTAACCCGGGTTCTCGATGCCTCCCGTGCGATGGTGCTCAGCAGGATGATGAGGGCCGATGCCTCTTCTCGACGCCCGTTCTGAGGACGAAGCTGCCTTGGATGTAAAACTGCCGCAGGGTAAGATCGGACTCGTCGCCACTGTTGAGCCTGTGTGTTCCAGTTATGTTTAGGATCAATCACTGGACACAGACAACAAGAATAACTTTTAACAGGTCTTTACTATTCGGAGGTCAGGGCTGAACTGCCCAGCAAATCCTTACACAACACGTATATACCGGTGTGGTCACCACCGGTATTACAGTATACAGCAGCCAAGAGAAAGTAGTACATCTCTTAAAGTAGTTCTCTTAAGGTGGAACAGGTTACATACACCACAAAACCTCTCCTACCACGTTGGAGAAACCTCTATTCCAATTGTTTCCCACTGACTTTAATGTTTCTCGGTTGGTAAGCGGTTAGCTTTCAGCCATAGGCTCCCACACCAAGTATCAGTCCCAAATGTGTGCTTTTGCCTGTGGCTTTTAAAATAACCTTAGATGGTGCACAGTGGTTTGAGCATTGCCCATTGCTGTGTTAGTGCATATAGTCTCCTCATCAAAATAATGGGTTAAACTTTGTTTATCTCAACATGCAAATCAAGTCCAGCTTACAAAAAAAAATCATGCCTTAGCTTTTTTTGGGGGAGAAGTTTGTGTTCATTTGATAACTGTAGGTAGCTATTTGAAGTGTAATGCCTCTCAGCATTGCTGACTGTACTTTGGATTTGATCTTGTCAAGTTATATCTGATCAGCTATTTCACTCTTAATTCTGTTATGAATTTTGATCTTGTCAACTTGGGCTGGAAATCTGACTTCAAAGGACATTAAGCTGATGAGACCAGAGACTTTCTGTAGTCTGCAGTTCATCTCTAAATTCTGAAAATAGGGTCACACTCTGAAATACGTGGTTGCTGTTGTACACAGTTTCTACTGAACACCATTTTTATGGAACTGTAGAAAGTTACAGCACAGAAACAGATCAATCAACCACAATTTTCTCCACAGGAGCCACCCTCCTACTGGCTCGCCATCTCCTTTAACATCCCTCTTTTTAAACAATAATCTAACTCCCTTCTAAATAGACTGCTTCAACAATGGCTGGTGGCAGAGAATTCCTTATTTCAACAACCCTCTGTGTGAAGGAATTGTTTTCTAACCTCCCTTTTAATTCTTTTTGTGATTATCTAAACTTTGTGCCCTGTCATTACCATCTCAGCAACCAGTGGAAATAACCTATTACTAGTCACCTCATCATAACTCTTCGTAATTCCAAAGACCTCTAATGGGACACCCTTTAACCTCATCAGCTCGAGTGAGAAAAATCCCTAACTTCTCAAGTCATAACTGTAACAATTCAGTTAATATTTAATTGAATCTACGCTGCACCATTTTGAACGTCAGGCAGTGGTCGATAACACACTGTTATTTTCTATAGACTTTTCCTAAAAAGGAAAATTAACCTTATGTTCCTGGTTGTCCTCTTCACATTTGTTGAATCCTCTTGTGCTTCAGTTCTCCAAATGTAAATGCATGCATGAGCCAGTGCATTCGATATGAATTTCATATTTTGACAATATGAAGGTGGTGCTATTATATCACAATTCTGTGGTTAATGTAGTACGCTACTGAATGTAATTAGTCCAAGGGTAGATCCTGAAAAAGGTATAGCTTCTGAATTGTAGGAGGCAAGTTTTGTCTATGGGAACTGCTGTTGAGAACATTGAGAGAGAAATAAATTCCCCAAAAAGTCTAAGGGCTAAAAATTCGATAGCGGTAAAAACCTGCCTGTGCCATTGCGGGCCAATGTCAACGGCCGCAGAAAATGGTGACGCTGGTGGCTAATTAACATTAGCCCAGCGCTAAACTTACAGTGCAATGCTGTTCCGGTGGTGTTCATCCCAGCAGGAGGCGCCAATGTAGCGTGGCCGTAGCGTCATTGCAGCAAGAACAGCCTCCTGTTAAAGCGAGGCTGGCATTTCAAAAAGCGGTTCAGTCTCTTAAAGGGGAACTGCCTTCTGAAATGAAAAAAATAAAAATCATGCAAAAATAGGCAGTTTTTAGCCCTTACAGCTCAACTGCCTGCTGAAAAAAAATTAACATTAAAAAGAATTCCCAAATGGGAGTCTTCAGTTCTTAAAGCTGAATTCCCTTTCGCACCTAAAAAAAATGGGAAATCTGCTTCAGCACTAACACAAATGGCTCAGCAATCCAGCGAAGGGGCACCCAGGGTCTCGCATCCAAGATTCCAGCTTTGTGCAGGGTGTCAACACTGCAAGAGAGGTCCTCTACCCACAAGGGCCAGGAGGCTCTCCAGAAAGAACGATGTGGGACCAGATCACTGAGGCTATCACTGCCAGCAGTGTCTCCCCCACCACCAGGCTCCAGTGCCCAAAGAAGCTTCATGACCTCAGACCACTGGTCAAGGTCAGTAAATGCATCTTCAAAAGCCGTCTCCTACCAACTGCACCACTAACCTCACACATTGCTCAATGCACAACAACCATCCCCCACCCCCGCTCACTCACCTACCAACAATCTGTACCAAACACAAGGCACACCTCCCATTCCTAGCTTCACCTCACCCCCTTGGAGGAGATGGTGCTGACCATTCTTGGCAGGGGCATGGCTGAGACCTTGGCCAGTGGTGGGGCTGAAAGGATACAAGATGCTGGAATCCTCATACGTTATCCTCCTTCTGGCATGCACCTCATGCTTTCCCGCCCTCCCATCAGCACAACTCCACCCTTGTGCCTTCCTCATTTCACGCTGCCCAACCAGTGGCTGACCAAGAAGAGGGAGATGAGAGTGAAGAAGAAGAAGAAACACTGTCACTCGATTTCACACTCCCAGCCACAAGCTCCTTAAAGCCGACCTGCAGTATCCCCCACTGAAAGTCAGCAGCCTTCGACCAGTCATGCTGCAGCCACTGGGGTAGCACTGTGTGACATCAGTAGGATAGGCAAAGGCACACACAAGACAGTCACTAAGGGAATGCATAAGGGTGATGAGTTGATTTCTTGGTGGTGTATAAAGTTGAATTGGAAAGTTTACTTTGTGGTGGCTTTTATTTCAGTTTTGTGGCCCAGAGGACGCTGTGATGGTCAGCAACAGAGGGAAGGTAAGCTGTGGGACAAATGTTGAAAGGGGAATTGGAGTTGTGGTCACAGGAACCGCAGGTAGATGGTTCTATCCGGCCAGAAAGGGGCTGCCTGGGTTGCATCCTTCCTTCTGCATCTTCCTCTTCCCTCTGTGAGCAGAAGCTGTAAATCTGAAATAAAAGCATAAAATGCTGGAAATACTCAGCAAGTCAGGCAGCATCTTGACCTGAGACGTGAACTCTGTTTCTTTCTCCACGGATGCCGCCTGACCTGCTGAGTATTTCCAGCATTTTCTGTCTTCTCAGAGGCCTTTCTTTACCATCCGAGGCCTTGCAAGCATCCAGCAGCACTCCATACATGCTTTAAAAACTTTTAACATGTATTGCACCAAGCCACTAGTTCAATAACATTTTTAAAAATCCAGTCCAAAAGCTTAAATGCAAGCCTACTTAAAGATGTGTGTGTCCCTTTAAGAAGTGCTGACAGCATCTGTCAGTTTGCTGAACGTTCACTTTTCAGAGCGAGCCTAGGACCCAGCGCTAAACTCAGCGCTGAGGTTGAAGTTCGCAGAGCGTGACGTTAAGTCGGCTATTGGCAGTGCTAAGGCCCTCACTAAAATGGCGGCTGCCAAGTCCCACACCAGAGAAGCATGCTGGAGTAGCAGCTGCCATTTTTCACCACAATTCCAGTGCTAACAGGTGGTGGTAAGTAGCCCAATTTCTGGGCCTAAGACTTAAAGGGGTAAAAATTGGGTAGCGCCCCCTTTAGCGCCCCGAAAAAGTTAGCTCCCCTGCGGCTGATTTTCCCAGGTAGCACCCCGAGAGGGTGGAGCGGAGCTACTGGAAGCTCCCCGCGTCCCTCTTGGGGCGCTGCGAGCCAATATCACGACGCTACGTGCTGCAGGCCTTCCTCTCCTTATTAAAGGGGAGGGGCCTGGTGCAATACGTCTCTGCGCCCAGCTGGGCCACCAGGGATCAGGAGTGCTGGCAAACGAGCCCAGCACTCAAGAGGCGTGTCAGGCTCAGGGAGAGCAGACGGCACCCCACGGGGAGAGCTTCACGGGGACCGGGGACAGCAATGGGGGCAGGTGCTGGCCAGCAACAAAAATGGATGCCCGCCTCCTCCCCTTTAACTAGTGCCGCCCTGACTGTAGGTAGGCCCCCCCCTGACCCCAGCGGACATAGTGTCCGGCGATAAGGCGGGGGGGGGGGGGCGCCACCCAATATCACAGCCGGGGCGCGAGCGGGGCGCTGCACATGGTTAGTGCCGCCGCTAACTTCCTTTGAATTTCGCGGGAGGCGTTAGCAGCACTGCGCCCAGGTGCTAGTTGATTTGCGCCCCGTTAAACGGGAGGCGCAAATCAACCGAATTTAGACCCCAAAGGGTGCTGTTGTAAGTGATGCATCAGACTCAGACCTCTTGCTGCAACTTGGGGCCTGCAGACCCGTGTTACTTGCTCTTTGCCCAGACTCAACAGAACTATACAGCTGCATGCTTGCAAGAATTTGCAGACCTCTGCTCAGTGGCTTCAGAATGCCAGTTAAATTTTAATGTTAAGACAGAGCCACCAGAAACCTTGGTTTGCTAACACTGGACCACTGGGGAACTTTATAAACTTGGCTTCACACCAGACTGCAGGTATCTGCTGCAAAGCCCTGCAAGGAGTGGAGACTGCTTCCTGGAGGTGATCTCACACCTCTTGCAAAAATGTCAACCTGGCACCTGGGTTATAATACTGGTATGGTGTTGATGCAGAACCTAAATCACTTTGCATCCATTTAAAACTGGCAAAGTAAGTGGCCTGTACAGATTTCATAATCTGTTTATGATCAGAACAATATTGTGTCTGCATTCGTGCAGCAATTCAGTTGAATAAACCTGTAGTAACAGCAGAGATATACTGATTCAAGTTGCCTACAACCCTTGACTAAACACAAGCCAATATTCCAAATGAGTTTAACCAGGATTGCATCTGGCACGGCAAGCTTCCTTTTTTGGAACTTGAACGAGGAAAGAGTCACATTAAAAAAGATGGAACACAAAATAAATTAATGCATGATTGTAAAATAATTTTCAATGCAAGTGTAGAAATCGCAACACGGCCCCAGGCTGAAAGTGTTGGTGATGCTGGAACTAGTCGTTGTGTGAAAGTGCTCAGATCCATTCTGACTCCATCTTTTAACAATTGATCATAACTGTATTGTGCTTCTTTTTCAGAAAGCATATGTTGGTTCTTATTATGACAGTGATAAAGCCATTAACTATGTCCATACGATATTCATGTAGTGGCCTAACTTATACATACACACAATCTGTGTTCACTTGTTGCAATCATGTGGATATAGAGCTCAAATCCTGGCTGCCAAAACCAGCTTGAGCCTTACATGCAGGTTTTCCTTTGGTTGTACTGATCAGTTTGGTGCTGGACTCCTGTGATGACCAACTGGGATGCTGAGTGTTTCTGGAAACTGGGAAGAGCTGATTAGTCTGAGCCGTTTACATTGGCAGTTAGTGCTAAGCAGTGTTTCGCTCAGGGTGCTAGTTTCAGACTGAACGATGGGACAGATTTTCATCCTCGCCGCTTGGGTGGTCAATTAAAAAAGCGCATCACCCACTCTTTACAGAACCTGCCTGATTTTCATCCCATTAAAATCAGTGAAGACATAAATCTACTGCCCATGTTACCAAAACAAATTTGGCTAAAAAAGAGCGGATGGTAGGAAAGGGAAGGTTGGCGTTTGAAAAGGAAAAAAATTGTCGGGCAACGAGGAAAGAGCAGGGGAATGGGACTAATTGGATAGATCTTTCAAAGAGCTGCCACAGGCGTGACTGGCCTCCTTCTGTGCTGTAAGATTTTACGATGATTCTTTATGAAGTGCCTGGCAGTGCTTAGCTGCTTAACACATGGGAATCAGCTCTACAAATCAGCCAGTTAGAGGGAACATTTGAGCTACTGGCCAAATCACCTCTATAAAATAATAATTTCAATGGCTAGTTCACTAATATGAAGCTCTGTCCTGTGTTGTAGAGCACATGTTGCTATTTTAGAGTAAAATCCAGCTTGCGGCATTGCATATTTTCACTAGCAGAGTAGCACCATTGCTTCTCCTTCCTACAGTGTTTTCTGGGTAGTACGGTGCAAGTTATTTTGGAAGGTGCAGAAATTCTGTTGCAGCAAAGTCATCCAATGCAGGAAACACTGCAGACAGGAGAAGCAATGTTGCCGTTACTCTCTCGTGAAGAAATGCCGTCAATCCAAATAGTTTCCTCCTCAACTTGCTTACTTGAAAATAAAGGGTTATAACTTGCCCTTTTTCAATCAGATTAACTCATGAGTAACTTGCTTAGTTATCGTAAACTTGTGACAGGTTAATCTGATGATTGATTTAAGACCTGCACAACTTGAGGCTAAATAAGCTAGGCATTGTATGCATTACTGCCAGTGACAACACACCCACAAGGTCAGTTCAGAAGATGAATTTTTAGGCAACTCCTGAGCTCCCTCAGTTTTTCTTTCTTTCACCCTACATTCAGTCTTACAAAAGCCAAATTTGGCTTTCCCTGATCACTAACTGTTGAATTTACCCTGTCACTGCTTTCTTCAGTATCAGTGGAGTCCTGCACAATGGGTCTTGACCCTTTATCTTCTTCAATGGAATAAAAACTTGAATACAGTGCTGTACCTGAGCGCGCACACACACAAACCAAGCAATCAATAAGCTCCCTGTCTAGAATGGTAGACTGATGGAACAATCCTATACACCTATTACTTTGTGCTTAATGCACAATGCATGTGGCCATTCAAAAGTAATACATCACTGCATTAGGTCAATAGCAATGCTGAGTGATATTGACTCAGTCCACTTTCATATCAATCACAAAGCTGGAAGAACTTCTTAGTCAGTGACTGCTTGGGGCTCCAAAGTTACCAATCTTTCTACACTGTTGCATTGGTCCATTATTTATCTCTTGAAAGGCTCATTGATTGTCCAGTATTTGGACTTGTCTATTACTTTTGCCAGCTTTCCAGGGCCTAAGACCCATCAACATAGTTTCTTCAAGCCCTGTACAAGACCAGTGCCTCTAATGTCTGGCTCCTTAACCATGATAACAAATGTGAAGGAGTTGTTCCTAGCACCTCAAGAACTTCTATTCTATGTACAGTGTTTATCAGGTTACAAATTAATACACAGGAAGGTCTCTTTGGACCAGTTAAGGAAACAAATAAAAGGAAGCTGCAACCACAAGGCATTAACTCAAGATTCTGGTGGTAAATGAGACCACATGTGAAGGTACTTTTACATATTTTTGTAAACTTCTTCAAACAGGTCATGATTTTAATTATGGTGCCAATTGGTAACATCTTTGAACTCATAAGTTCACGTGCCAAAGTTATTAAAGGTTTGGTTCTACATTGGGCCCTCACTGGAGTACAATGGTAGCAGACTGTTACTGCAGCCACAACACACTATGATTGAAGTCTCATTTTACCACAGCTTTTTATACTTTATGCTCAGCAAACTGTTGCGTCTTACACAGATGTTAAAATCTGAGACAGAATAAGCAGGTAGAAGGGTGAGGCAAGTTCAAAGTAGGAAAACATCCAACACAATGCGAGACGACTGAGAAGCAAGAGTCTACTGCTAATCCAAATATGAATCACAATCAGTCACCATTAATTCCAATTAACAGGATACATCCCAATCACACAAGACTAGAAGCCTTCATGTGAAAATAGTTCCTTTAATTTCCTCCTTCCATAAAGCTTTGTGGTATTACTCACCCAATGGCTGCCCAGCCACTATCCTGTTGTGTTCCCCCGCCACTGCCGCTCTGGCATTCCGTTCAAATACGTACTGCACAAATGCGTATCCTTTGTGTACAGAGCACCCCACTATCTTGCCGTACTTGCCAAAGATGGCCTCCACATCTGCCTTCTTCACAATGGCTGTGTTTAGGTTACCAATGAAGACTCTGGAGTTGATGGACTTGGGGTCATTTTTATTGGTCACATTACTGGTCATTGACTTACTTGTCATTTTCCTCTAGAAAGGACCTGCGAAAGTATAAATGAATGTTTACCTTTTGAGTAGAGAATGATCTGTGCAGCTTCTAGCAAAGCTTTATTCTTTAGTTTCTTTGTGTGTCTGTATACGTGCTAATTAAGCCAAGGAATTGGATGATGGAAAATGGGGCATTTTCCCTTATAAACCTAACGATGGCATTAATTTGTTGCCACTCAGTGGCATAGTGGTAGTGACTATTGCAGCGCTTAAGCTCATTGCCATGAAATTGTATGATAAAGCTGTCATCCTGCACTCTGCTCATGCGGAATCCAAGCCATACTGAGCAGGGGAATGCCAAGTGGAGGCTGTTGCAACTCCTGGTCGGGGGAGGGAGGGGGAAATGATCAGCGCAGTCCAGGCTGCACAATAAATGGCCATGTGGGGCATTGGTAGAGACTTGGGAGCAGTCCACTAGCCCTCCAGGCAATAGAGGTCTCAGTGTAGGCAAACCCACTTACCTTTGACACACTACCAATAATAAAGAAAAGTTTTTTAAAAATACACCAGGCCTTTCTGTAATATAGGTGTTTTTGCTTTCACTGAGTCTTTTATCAAAGGAAAATTTGTAATCTCCCCTAAGTTAGTTTGGGAACATTGCTTCACTTGCACTCTTGACATCTTTGAACTCTCCTGAGATTTAGTTCATAAGAAATACAGCAATTCCTGATCATCATCCGAACAACCCAATCCCAGCCCCGAACCCTATCTTCAATAGGAATCATCTGTCACTGTTGGTACATTGGACATCTCACCGTACTCATCATAACATGGCCCCCTAAGTGTTTCCACAGAATGACATGCTGCCACTATCAGCCCAATTTGCTAAGCATAGCACCAATCAATGGTAGCGGTGAGGAAAATCAGCATAGCTTTCAGTTCATTAGTACAGCCCTTTGATGACCTGGGTGTGGGGCCTGGGAGACTGTATGAGGAACATAAAAACATTAAAATAAAGCTGCATTTTTGCTTTAAAATATAAAACTAGAAAAGCATTCTCCTCTAATTCCAGGACGACCTTTGAATTACTGTTAAATGTGAAGATTTGTGCTTCAACCACAACTTGCATTTATATAGTGCCTTTAATGTAGTAAAACATCCCAAACACTTTACAGGAACTTTATCAGATAAAATTTGACACTGAGCCACATTAGGCGATATTAGGATAGGTGACTAAAACTTGGTCAAAGAGGTAGGTTTTAAGGAGCATCATAAATGAAGAGAGAGAGGTAGAGAGGCGGCGAGGTTTAGGGAGGGAATTTCCAGAGCTTAGGGCCTAGGCAGCTGAAGGCACGGCCGCCAATGGTGGAGCATGAAAATCGGGGATGCGCAAGAGGCAAGAATTGGAGGAGTGCAGGGATCTCGGAGGGTAGTAGAGCTGGAGGAGATTACAGAGATAGGGAGGGACGAGGCCATGGAGGGATTTGAAAACAAGGGTGAGATTTTTAAAATCACGGCATTGATGAACCGGGAGCCAATGTAGGTCAGCGAGTACAGGGGTGATGGGTGAACGGGATATGCTTCCAACATATCTCCACTGGAAAATGGGTCACAGGCTGCTTTACACGTGTCAATTAGGATGAGGTTGGGAGCAGACACTTCGAGTGTATCTTGCCCTTGCATGTGACATCATGAAGTTCTGCTCCAGTGACTTGATGAACAGCTACAGTGATTTGTGAATCACTATATTCGTAACGAAGGGTCATCGACCTGAAACGCTAACTCTGTTTCTCTCTCCACAGATGCTGCCTGACCTGCTGAGTATTTCCAGCATTTTCTGGTTTTATACTATATTCATGCGTCAGTTGAGTGGATGTCACAAAAAGGGGCAGTTCTGTACAAAATACCCGTTTGCAGACTGCATGCAAACAACTGGTCTAAAGCATAAAACAACACCAAGTGTACCACTATCTCCCTTTATTAGGACTTTGGGTCAGTTTAGTAGAATACATTTCCCTTTTAATTCCAACTGTTTGGGCTACATTCAGGTCTCAGCTGCCCGAGGTGAGAAGAAAGACTGATACAGTTGTTTTTCATTACACAAAAGCCGAAAAGTAATTGGAAAATTTGCAACACCCAGTTTAGCATTCTAGGACAAACAACACTGAATTAGCAAATTGTCAGCAATCTGATCCTGGAGTTAAAGGATATTTCACATTCTCATCTTTATTTACCTCTAATAAAACAGTGCTTAACATTGGTGTTATTAGGTAGAGTACTAGACCATTCAGCCCATCAAACATGCTCTCTCATCTTGTTAGCCACGGCAGCTCTGTTTTTGATCTAAATTCTCTGCCTTTCTTTATATCTTTAGGTGAGGCACCCAAAACTGAATCTGTAATTCCTGGAGACTCCAGGGCAATCCTGGAGGGCTGGTAACCCTATGGCCAAGATCGATTCTGCATTTTGCCAATGTCCGAATGCGCACTTTCTAGCAGAGGGGGTCACTGGATGGTGGTCAGGAGCAGGAGCAGGAGCCCCTGCCCACCCCCAGCTGACTTTTCCCATCCAATCCCAAGAGCACAGAGACAAACTGTGGCTCCTTCCTTACTGCTTATCCTGAGATCAGCAAACACAGTACAATATATGAATCAAACCTGAAACCTTCTAGTCTGTGTGGATCAGTTACAGACCTGCCTTAGTGTCAGCTGTGGCTCAGTGGGCAGCACTCTCGCCTCAGAGTCAGAAGGTCGTGGGTTCACTCCAGAGCCTTGAGCACATAATCTAGGCTGGCACTCCATTGCAGTACTGAGGGAGTGCTGCACTGTTGGAGGTGTCATCTTGCGGATGAAATGTTAAACAGAGGCTCCGGTTGCCCTCTCAGGTTGACTTCAAAAAAGTACTTCATTGGCTGTAAAGCGCTTGGGGGCATCCTGAGGTGTGAAAGGTGCAAGTTCCTTCTTTCTTGCTTTACCATCTGACCCATCACGGAGCTACTGCATGAAATATTTTTACAGTGGTACAGTCAATGCTTTGGTGAGAGCAAGTGCCCAGATCAGCCAAGCTCCATGTGCACACGACAAGAGAATTTGTTGAACAGTGAAGAAAAGCTGAACTGGTAACACTGCCCCTTTATTAACTATGAGGAGCTAATGAACAAAATGCCTGCTAGCCACCCAGAACAAGATGTGCTGCACTCCATATAATTCAGTGCGTTAGCTTAACTTAGCTATTATTTGTTAGAGGTTTAATAGGCATCAGGCTGAGTGTCAAAGGAAGCCCAGTTACTAAAACTGACAGGGCAGTTTGGAACATATTAATTATCTTTGATGGCACATTAGCCAAGTTATCCTCTGCGGCGGTCTCATCTCTTTTCTCCCTGCATGGAGCCCTTCCTAATGCCCAGCTGCATGAATGCATTTTGTATAATACAAATTTGAACTTCCCCCAACGTTTGGGATCTTCTCTTCCTTCCTTCCCTGGCCGGTGCTGAGGTTCCAAGAGCATGGACTGCTATTTGATATCTGTCCCAAGTGGCCTTAATTTTTCAGGTGTAACTGAGCAAAGGGAGGCAGGCAACTAAATTTCCTGTGGTCCTGCTCTGCCAGGGAAAGCATGGGGTGGCAGCATTTATGCCCACCCATTGTTTGTTCCCAACACCCCCACCCCATTCCCCCCCCCCCACAAGTCAAGGGCATTTCAATATCTGAGGCGGTCACACATACCATTTACAAAATCTGCCTCAGTGGGGTAGGGGAGAAAATACACCCCTTACACTTGAGGCCCTTAGCAATCCTGGATGGCAGGTAGAGATAGGTATTCTTTATCCCTCATTTCCAGGTTGCCACAACACGTCTGGCCATATATGACCGCCCCCACTAATGGCAGAATCTTTGGTGGGCGGAAACCCAACAAAACAGGATCCCAACCAAATTTCACCGCTGCCTGCCCACATTATGGCGCTTGTGTGCCGCCAAGGTCAGGGCCAGGCAGCAAGTGTTGGCAGGATATTAAAATATGGTGGAGCGGAATGTGGAGAAGGGTATAGCAGGTAAGTCCAATCCTGTCCTCACCTGATACTGATCAGGAGTAGAAACTCCAACTAATTTTTCCCTCCCCTAGTCTGGGCCTGAATTGCCAACCTTCCTGCTATGTATAGCTCACTACCATCCCACACACTGCATTCACTCACTAGGCCATTGGGAAGCGCCATCCAATAATGTTTAGTGGGGTTTTATTAAAAATAATCATTTTGATTATAACTTCTTAGCATGGTTACAGATTTAACAACTGTGGATGCACAGTACACAGTGTTTTATTTAAAAAACATAATTTTTTTACAGATTCTCCCCAATAACCCAGATTTTAAATATTATTCCTAATCAGTTTTTGCTTGTTTTGTTCTAAAAAGTGACAGACTTGCCAAGCCATGTGACCTACCGAAAGGCCATGATTTTTCTGAGCCCAGAGATTTGTCTCGGTGCACTCCTTCAGCTGCACAGGGAGATGGGTGGTGTATTATGGAGACTTAGCTCTCACCTCATCTCCAGCAAGGCTTCAGTTTGGTTATAATCAAAGGAGTCTTTGCGTATCTTATATGGAAAGTCATGTTTCAACCTTGGCTCAGTTGGTAGCACTCATGACCTTTTGACTCGGAGGCAATAGTGCTACCAACTGAGTCAAGGTTGAAACATATTTACTCTAAGCCCACTGACTCCCACAGCTACCTTGGTTGCTCTTCCTCCCACCCCGCTTCCTGTATGGACTCTCTTCATTCTCCCAGTTTCTCCATCTCCGTCGCATCTGTTCTGATGATGCCACCTTCCATACCAGTGCTTCCGATAAATCTTCCTTTTACCTCAAGCAAGGATCCCCGTCCACTGTGGTCGACAGGGCCTTCAACCACATCTGTCCTATTTCCTGCATTTCTGCCCTCACGCCTTCACCTTCCTCCAGAACTACGATAGGGCTCTCCTTGACCTCACCTTCCACCCCACCAGCCTCCACATTCAACGGCTCATCCTCCACCATTTCCGCCACCTCTAGCGTGATCCCACCACCAAACACATCTTCCCCACCCATTTCAGCATTCCAAAGGGACCGTTCCCTCCGCGACCCCTGGTCCACTCTTCCATCACCCCTTCCCACAGCACCTTCCCATGGAAGCGCAGGAGATGTAACACCCGCACTTTCACCTCCTTGCTTCCTACCGTCCTGGGCCCCAAACACCCCTTGCCAGGTGAAACAGCGATTTACTTGTACATTCAATTTAGTAGATTGTATTCGCTGTTCACAATGCGGTCTCCTCTACATTGGGGAGACAAAACACAGATTGAGTAATCACTTTGCTGAACACCGTTCAGTCCACAAGCGTGACCCTGAGCTTCCGGTCGCTTGCCATTTTAATTTTCTGTCCCATTTCCACTCTGACCTCGGCCTCCAATGAAGCTCGAGGAACAGAACCTCAACTTTTGATTAAGCACTTTACAACCTTCCAGACTCAACACTGAGTTCAACAATTTCAGATCATAACCACTGCTCCCATATTTTCAGACAACAGGTGCTGGTTATGGCTCTGCTGTTGCCACTTGCAGCTCCTCTAGACCCATCTTGTGTTTCTTTACTTATCCCGTTTGTTTCGCATCATCATCACTTTTGTCATTTCATCTCTCCTGCCTTCCACCCTATTGCAGGCCTTCCCTTTTGTTCTTTCCTCCCCTCCCCCCCTTTCCCTGCCTCTGTACTTGCTTAAAACCTGTTACAGCTCTAACTTTTTCCATTTCTGATGAAAGGTCACACTGTTTCTCTCTCCACAGATGCTGCCTGACCTGCTGAGTGTTTCCAGGACAAGGGAGCGGAGGGAAACAGAAGAGCATCAAAGAAAAATATAATGGCCCATTTTTTAGTGCTAACATACTAGCGAGTTTAATGGTGCTTGCCATTATTAATATGTAAATCATCCAGCAACTTTTGTCGAGGAAGAGATAATCTGTAAATTCCGAATCGCCACAAGTTACTGGGCAAGTTGGTCTGCTCCGCCGTTAGCCTCACGAAAATGGCATTATGTCCTTAACCTCTCCGTCTTAGAAAGGGAACAACTGAAACCATGGAGTCTCATTCCTACAGGTAGTAAATTGTTGTTAGAGATTTTTAAAATTTAAACATTTTTTCTTACTTTTCCTTTTTGTCTCTTTTTTTCTTTCTCTTAATCCAATCCTTTCTTCTTTATTTCTCTTTCAGTACCTGATTTGATTAATTCACCCTGTTTCCTTCTATGTCATTCCCAGTTCTTTCTCAATGCTTAAATGTCAATGGTTAAGGAAATAGACTCCTGGTCCCGTCATTCACCAAGGTCCTAGATGCCCCACTGTCCTCGTTATCAGCTTGCACTTCCAGCTACTTGCAGCACAAAAGACTTTCTAGTTGAAGCGTGAGAGAAAAGTCCAACTGACGGAGCAAGCCATGAGATGCTCTGCTCCAGCAAGTTCTGGGCCTAAGAAAATGCTTCCCAGCCATTTTGAACAGACAGCTAACAAAATTCAATAGAAACAGAAATAATGTGAGAGGACTGGTGCACAGCGAATGTAAGAAACAAAATGGGTAAGAGGAACAAAGAGAATACAGATACATAAATTGGTAAAAGTAGCAACATAAGTTGATAAGATCATAAAGAGTACAAACAAAGAACTGGGTTCATTTCTAAAGGAATAGAATACAAATGCAGGGAATAATGTTAAGTTTATATAGAACCTTGGTTAGACCACAATTAAAGTACTGTGCAGTTCTGATCTCAATACTACAAAAAGGATATTGAAGCACTGGAGAAAGTGCAGAAAAGATTTACAAGAATGTTACCAGAATTGAGAGGATGTAACTATCAAGAAAGATTGAGCAGGTTGGGGCTCTTTTCTCTGAAAAAGAGAAAACCAAGAGGAGACCTGTTCGAGGTCTATAAAATTATGAAAGGGTTTGCAAGAGTGGACATGGAGAAACGGTTTCCACTTGTGGGCGCATCCAGAACAAGGGGGAAATAAATACAAAATAGTCACTAATAGATCAAACATGAGTGGGACTAACTGGATTATTCTCCGAAAGAGCTGGCGCAGACTTGATGGGCCGAATGACCTCCATTTGTGCTGTACTATTCTCTGAGTCTATGAAATAAAGAATTTAGGAGGAATTTATTTACAGAATGGTGAAAATGTGGACCTCGCTGCCATAGAGTGGTTGAAGCAAATAGCATTGATGCATTTAATGGGAGGCTTGATGCATATATGAGGGAGCAAAGGAATAGTGGGATATGAGGGCAGAGTGGGAAGAGGCAATTAGAGTAGGCTCATATGGAGTAAAAACACCGGCATAGACCAGTTGGGCCAAATGGTCTGTTTCTGTGCTGTAGATATGTTATGTAAATCTATGTAATACACTGAGCAGGTTTTTTCTAATCAACAAAAGGAAGTTTGATAGAACCAACATGAGAAAATAATCTACTTGACCTCATCCTCACCAATCTACTTGTTCCAGATATGTCTGCCCATGATAGCAATAGTGCACTTTCCTTCCGGAGACAAACTCATATCTCTACCATGAGGACATCCTCTATCATGTAGTGCAGCACTACCACCGTGTGAAGTGGGGCAGACTGACTATAAATCTAGCAGCCTAAAACTGGACATCCATGAGGTGCTGTGGGCCATTAGCACCAGTATAATTGCCATCAAAATCTTCAACTTCAAGGCAAAGCACATCCCTCACTCCTCCATCACCATCAAGCCAGGAGACCAACCCTGGTTCAATGGGGAGTGTAGCCGTATACCTTAGAATGATGCATCAACCTAGCGAAGGTACTACACAGGGCTATTCACCAAAAACAGCAGGCTATAGGCAGGGCTGATTGTTTTAATCTGTTGCTTGTGGGACAAAGATCTGTAACCCTGCCAGATTCAGTCAAGAATGGTGGTAGGCAACAAGGGAACTAACTGGAGAAGGAGGCTCCAGGAACATCCTCCCCCTTCAACCATGGTGACACCCAGGAACATAATTGCAAGAGAGAAGGTTAGAGTGTCTTCAACCAAAGCTGCCAAGTTGATGATCCTATTAGGCCTCCTCCTGAGATCTCACCATCATAGATGCCAGTGAATTCAGTTCACTCCATGTGGCATTAAAAAGCAGCTAACTGCACTAGACACAGCAAAGGCTTTTAAGACCTGACAACATTCCAGCTGTAAGGCTAAAGACCTGTGCACTGGAACTAACCACTTCCCTATCCAAACTGCTTTAGTAGTTATGATACTGGTATCTGCCAAGGTATGCTCTGGCTACAAAATACAGGATAATTACCATCCTATCAGCCTCCTCCCAAATTAATAGAAGGAGTCACCAATTGTGCCAGCAATACTCACCAATAATCTACTCGCTGATACTCGGTTCAGGTTCCAGCAGAACCACTCAACTCTGGACCTCAACAAAGCCTTGAACCAGACATGGACGCAAGACCTGAATGCCAGAGGAGAGGGGAGTAGCTGGAGTTATACCTGACACAAAGGAAGATGGTTGTGGTTGTTGGAGGCCAATCATCACAGTACTAGGACGTCACTCCAGGAATTCCTCAGAGAAGTGCCCTTCGTCCAACCATCTCCAGCTGCTTTACATGATCTTCTCTCTGTCATAAGGTCAGGAATGGGGCTGTTCGCTAACAATTCCAGTGTTCAGGTCTATTTACAACTCGTCTGATAATGAAGCAGCCCATGCCAGCTTATAGCAGGACCTGGATAGCATCCAGGTTTGTGCTAACAAGTGGCAGATAACATTCGAGCAACATAAGTGCCAGGTAATGATCATCTCCAACAAGAGAAACCCAAGCCATCTCCTTGCACCTACCTTCAATGGCACCACCATCTCGGTGACCTCACCATCAATATCCTGGTGATGACCATTGATCAGACATTTAGCTAGACCAGTTTTATCAACATCATGGAAATAGTAGATGCATTGCTGGTCATCTTCCAAAATTCTATAAACTCTGGAACAGTTCCCATGGATTGGAGGGTAGCTAATGTAACCGCACTATTTAAAAAAGGTGGTAGAGAGAAAACGGGGAATTATACACTGGTTAGCCTGACATCGGTAGTGGAGAAAATGCTAGAGTCTATTATAAAAGATGTAATAGCAGAGCACTTGGAAAACAGTGACAGGATCGGACAAAGTCAACATGGATTTACAAAAGGTAAATCGTGCTTGACAAATTTACTGGAATTTTTTGAGGATGTAACTGGTAGAATTGATAAGGGAGAACCAATGGATATGGTGTATTTGGACTTTCAGAAGGCTTTCGACAAGGTCCCGCATAAGAGACTAGCGTCCAAAGTTAAAGCACATGGGATTGGGGGTAAGGTACTGAACTGGTTGGCAGCCAGGAAGCAAAGAGTTGGAATAAACGGGTCTTTTTCCGAGTGGCATGCAGTGACTAGTGGGGTACCGCAGGGATCGGTGCTAGGACCCCAGCTATTCACAATATATATTAATGATTTAGACGAGGGACCTAGATGTAATATCTCCAAGTTTGCAGCTGACACAAAGCTGGGTGGGCGAGTGTGCTGTGAGGAGGATGCCGAGAAACTCCAGTATGATTTGGACAGGTTGGGTGAGTGGGCAAATGCATGGCAGATGCAGTATAATATGGATAAATGTGAGGTTATCCACTTTGGTGGCAAAAACAGGAAGGCAGATTGTTATCTGAACGGCAATAGATTGGGAAAAGGGGAGGTGCAACGAGACCTGGGTGTCCTTGTGCACCAGTCGCTGAAGGTAAGCATGCAGGTGCAGCAGGCGGTTAAGAAGATAAATGGTATGTTGGCCTTCATAGCGAGATGATTCGAGTACAGGAGCAAGGATGTCTTGCTGCAGTTGTACAGGGCCTTGGTGAGACCACACCTTGAGTATTGTGTGCAGTTTTGGTTGCCTTATCTGAGGAAGGATGTTCTTGCCAAGGAGGGAGTGCAGCGAAGATTCACCAGACTGATACCTGGGATGGCAGGGATGACGTATGAAGAGAGATTGGGTCGATTAGGCTTATATTCGCTAGAGTTTAGAAGAATGAGAGGGGATCTCATGACTAGATGCAGGAAGGATGTTCCCGATGGCAGGTGAGTCCAGAACCAGGGGTCACAGTCTAAGGATAAGGGGTAAGCCATTTAGGACTGAGATGAGGAGGAATTTCTTCACCCAGAGAGTGGTGAACATGTGGAATTCTCTACCACAGAAGGCAGTTGAGGCCAAATCATTAAATATATTCAAGAAGGAGTTAGATATAGTTCTTAAGGCTAAAGGGATCAGAGGATATGGGGAGAAAGCAGGGACAGGGTACTGAATTTGTATGATCAGCCATGATCTCATTAAATGGCGGAGCAGGCTTGAAGGGCCGAATGGCCTACTCCTGCTCCTATCTTCAATGTTTCTATGGCTACAAGAGCAGGGCAGAGGTTGGGTGCTCTGACGAGTGGCTCACCTCTTGACTCTTCAAAGCCTATTCACCATCTACAAGGCTCAAGTCAAGAGTGTAATGGAATAATTTCAGAATAAGGTGGCATCCATTTAAAACGGAAATGAGGAGGATTTTCTTCTCTCAGAGGGTCGTGAATCTTTGGAATTCTCTTCCCCAGAGAGCTGTGGAGGCTGGGTCATTGAATATATTTAAGGTGGAGATAGACAGACTTTTGAATGGTAAGGGAGTCAAGGGAGCAGGCAGGGAAGTGGAGTTGAGACCAAGATCAGATCAGCCATGATCTTATTGAATGGCGGAGCAGGCTCGAGGGGCCAAATGACCTACTCCTGCTCCTACGTCTTATGTACTTGTTTGGAGGGGTGCAGCCACAGCAACATTCAAGAAGCTCTTGACAACTCCTCCAGGACAGAGGAGTTCACTAGATTGACGTCCGACACCAAACTCAATATCCATCCCTATACCATTGGCATACTGTGGCTGCAGTGTCTACAGGATGAACAGCGGCAATTCACCTAAGTTACTTGAACAGCACCTTCCTCCCCTCTCATCAAGAAGGGCAAGAGCAGCAATGTTGTGGAAACACCATCGCTTTCAAGTTCCCCTGCAAGTCTCATATCATTCTGAGTTGGACAGGTATCATCGTTCATTCAACATGACTGGGTTAATATCCTGGAATGCTTTACCTAAATCATTGTGGAAGCAACATCAACTCAAGGATTGCAGTGGTTCAAGGAGAAGTCCCACTACCACATTTTCAGGGCAACTAGTGATAGGCAATAAATGCAGCCTTACCAGCATAGTGCACATCCCAAGAACAAATAAAAAGAGAGTTAATGGGTTCGTGAGTGCCTGAAAGTTCCAGACACAGATGATCAAAGATTTTCCATTACTTAATGGTGGCTGTGTTACTGAGACCATTGAAATGTCATCTGTGGGATGCAGCTGGCTCGGGGTGACCTAAGTTGTAATGCCAGACTGATAGCCTGTTGAACGTACATTTTCATCTCTGCCTTCATCGTTACTGTGGAAACGCAGATCCTAACTGCAAACAAAGCAGATAGAGTTTATCGGTGCTTAAAGATAGAGTTTATCAGCAAGGTTTTTTTTCAAAAATCAAACTACTACAAAGAATTATGATTAGATTTTCTCCTGTAAGGTTTTTTTATTTAATCCAAGTTGATCTCCTGTGGCATTGCACATGGGGAATCAAGACCGGAGGAGACAGATCGGGATGGGGGAGGGAGAAAGGGAAGAAGAGGGAAAGAGGCTAGGAGAAGAATAGGGTAAGGGGGATAGAATGGAAGTAGAAAGGGGAAAGGGGGAAGGGGAAAGGAGATGGAAAGAGGAGAGGTGTGATAGGAGTGGAGGGATGAGGAGGAGGTAGAGAAAAGAGTGAGTACAGAAAGAAAAGAGGAGCTTCTCAATGTGAGGGGTGGGGGAACTTGATAAATTCTACCAGTGACAGTTGTGAGCAAGTGAAGTCTCTCAAATGGGGAAGGGGGCAACAAACAGCAAGAGGATTGTAGCCTGTGAACCTCAGCCGGGTGCTGGGGGGCCAAAGTCTGAGATCTGATTCAGTGGGGAGCAAAGTATTTTCAGGGGGAAGGGGAAGGCCTGACTGATCTGCAAAAGGGGGGAGGGGGCATGACCATTAGTCTCGGCTGGGGAGTGAGGGTGAAGAATAGGATCAGCAAACGTTGTCAGGGCCATTGGCTGGTGTTGCTGCTGGAGGTAAGCAGTGGTTGAGAGCGGGTGTGAGGACGGCGTTGTTCCTAAGTGAGGAGTGGGCTGTGGCTTGGAAGGTACGGTGCCGGAGGCAGCGTTTTCAATGCAGTAGAGGTGAGCCTGGCGTAACTAACACCTAAATTAAAAATCATGGCCTGGAATTTCCACTAGCTTGCGCTATTTTTTTCAGCGCAATTCTCCAAAAACTGGCCAAACCAGTGCAAAAGATCGCGGAATTTCAAGCGCAAATTTCGTCCAGCGCAAAAGCGAGTTTCCACGATCTATTGCACAAATTTAAAAAACATCACGTTAGAAGCCAGCCCTGACCACAAAACTGTCCAGATCAAATTAATCACCATTGGGAGTTTACGCTAATTGCATCTGTTTGCTGCCTTCAAGGAGGGTCTTAAAATTAAGCTGGTTCTATTCGGTGCAAAGGCATTTTTTAAAAGTTTTTGAATATATTTTTTTAAATTTATTAAGAAACTGACTACTGCACACCAATCTAACGAGCAAATGATTCAGTATTGTTTTATAAAGTCATTTTCAGTTATTTAAAATTGGGTTACTCACAGGTGGTGGATTAGATACCCTGATTAAAAATGCTTATTTTTGTGATAAACCCATTTTCAGCTGCCCTTGTCCTTCTAGGTGGTAGAGGTCACGGGTTTGGGGGCCTTGGTGAGTAGCTGCAGTGCATCTTGTAGATGGTGCAAACAGCCACGGTACGCAGGTGGTGGATCGGGTGTCAATCAAGTGGGCTGCTTTGTTCTGGATGGTGTTGAGCTTCTTGAGTGTTGTTGGAGTTGCACTCATCCAGGCAAGTGGAGAGTATTCCATCACACTCCTGACTTGTGCCTTGTAGATGGTGGAAAGGCTTTGGGGAGTCAGGAGGTGAGACACTTGCTACAGAATACCCAGCCTCTGACCTGCAATTGCAGCCACAGTATTTATGTGGCTGGTCCAGTTAAGTTTCTGGTCAATGGTGACCCCCAGGATGTTGATGGTGGGGGATTCGGCGATGGTAATGCCGTTGAATGTCAAGGGGAGGTGGTCAGACTCTGGTTTGTCGGAGATGTTAATTAATTGACACTTGTGGTGCACAAATTTTCCTTTCCTACTTATCAGCCCAAGCCTGAATGTCTTCCAGGTCTTGCTACATGTGGGCATGGATTGCTTCATTATCTGAGGAGTTGTGAATGGAACTGAACACTGTGTAATCATCAGCAAACATCCCCACTTCTGACCAGATGATTGAAGGAAGGTCATTGATGAAGCAGCTGAAGATGGTTGGGCCTAGGATGCTGCCCTGAGGAACTCCTACAGCGATGTCCTGGGGCTGAGATGATTGACCTCCAACGACCACAGCCATCTTCCTTTGTGCTAGGTATGACTCCAGCCAGTGGAGAGTTTTCCCCCTGATTCCCATTGACTTCAGTTTTACTAGGGCTCCTTGATGCCACACTTGGTCAAATGCTGCCTTAATGTCAAGGGCAGTCACTCTCACCTCACCTCTGGAAATCAGCTCTTTTGTCCATGTTTGGACCAAGGCTGTAACGAGGTCTGGAGCCGAATGGTCCTGGCAGAACCCAAACTGAGCGTCAGTGAGCAGGTTATTGGTGAGTAAGTGCCGTTTGATAGCAATGTCGACGATACCTTCCATCATTTTGCTGACAATGGAGAGTAGACTGATGAGGCGGTAATTGGCTGGATTGGATTAGTCCTTTTTGTAGACAGGACATACCTGGGCAGTTTTCCACATTGTCGGGTAGGTGCCAGTGTTGTAGCTGTACTGGAACAGCTTGGCTAGAGGCGCGGCTAGTTCTGGAGCACAAGTCTTCAGCGCTGCAGTTGGGATATTGTCATTGCCCATAGCCTTTGCTGTACCCAGTGTGCTCAGTCGTTTCTTGATATCACGTGGAGTGAATCGAATTGGCTGAAGACTGACTTCTGTGATGGTGGGGACTTCAGGAGGAGGCAGAGATGGATCATCCACTCGGCACTTCTGGCTGAAGATGGTTGCAAATGCTTCAGCCTTGTCTTTTGCACTCACGTACTGAGCTCCACCATCACTGAGGATGGGGATATTCTTGGAGCCTCCTCCTCCCGTTAGTTGTTTAATGGTCCACCACCATTCATGACTGGATGTGGCAGGACTGCAGAGCTTTGATTTGATCTGTTGGTTGTGGGATCACTTAGCTCAGTCTATAGTGTGCTGCTTCTGCTGTTTAGCATTTTTAGGTACACCCGGTATGCTCTTCTACACTCCTCATTGAACCAGGGTTGGTCCCCTGGCTTGATGGTAATGGCAGAGTGAGGGATATGCCAGGCTATGAGGAATCTGTAGATTGTGGTGGAATGCAATTCTGCTGCTGCTGATGGCCCACAGCGCCTCTTGGATGCCCAATTTTGAACTGCTAGATCTGTTTTGAATCTATCCCATTTGGTGGTAGTGCCACACAATACGATGGAGAGTGTCTTCAGTGTGAAGACGAGACTTCATCTCCACAGTGGTCACTCCTACAGATGCAGTGACAGGTGAGGATGAGGTTAATTATGTTTTTCCCTCGTGTTGCTTCGCTCACCACCTGTCACAGGCCCAGACTGGCAGCTATGTCCCTCAGGACATGGCCAGCTCAGTGAGTATTGTTGCTACCAAGCCACTCTTGGTTACGGATATTGAAATCCCCCACCCATTTCTGTGCCTTTGCTACACTCAGTGCTTCTTCCAAGTGATGTTCAATATGGAGGAGCACTGATTCATCAGCTGAGGGAGGGCGGTAAGTGGTAATCAGCAGGAGGTTTCCTGGCCCATGTTTGACCTGAAGCCATGAGACTTCATGAGGTCCGGAGTCAATGTTGAGGACTCCCAGGGCCACTCCCTCCTGACTGTATACCATTGTGCCACCACCTCTGGTGGGTCTGTCTGGCAGGGATGTTGGCTGAAAGGTACGATTCTGTGAGTATGACTATGTCAGGCAGTTGTTTGTGGGACAGCTCTCCCAATTTTGGCACAAGTTACTGAGGAGGACTTTGCAGGGTCGGCTGGGCTGGGTGTGACCTTGTTGTGTCCGAATCCGGTGTCTAGGTCGATGCCGGGTGGTCCGACCGGTTTTATTCTTATTATTGTTTTTTATAGTGGTTTGATACGTTTGATTCCCTAAAGGACATTAGTGAGAGTTGCCCATACTTCATCTATGGCCTGCACAAATGAAATCACCACTGCAGATGCCACTGGTGTTGCTATTTCCTTATTTAAGGCTGTAGTGCAGACAGTCTTTTATCAACCTTGCCATATCACCTTCGACTACCATGTATCAAAGCAAGTGAATGTTCAGCATGGACTCTGTGCTCTAACATCCTCTATTAGCTAGCAGATCAATAAGATTTGTATTGTCATGCAGCTAGGAGAGACACTCGTCATGCTCGACCTCCACCCTGTACCTGCTGCCCCTCATCAACACCCCAAAACATAATCAGTGCCCTGTGCTTTTTCAGCCACATTACTAATTGTTCAGAAGTGCCTATTTGTTTGCTTGGTGTTGTGCTGATGCTGCTCTGCCTGTGCTCCTTGAAGACCACTGGGTTCTCTTTGCTCTGTCAAGAGAGCAGGTGCAAAGTTATAAATATGTAAGTACACTTATCTATTTGTGTACCATTTTGTCATGACATGCATTGTTATGCGCTTGTGAACAGAGTATACAGACACATTGATGTAATATATGGTGCAAATCAAAAAAGACATGGTTAATATGGTACGTACCAGTTGATCTGCAACACTCCAAGAAGATTGCCAACTCACTGGTTGAGCTGAAGACTCGGGACCATTTGGAACTGGGTTAAGACTGCTCTAAACTCATTTCACACAGAACCCTCACAGCCATCAGTGAAACCCATCATCTATCAGTCTGTGCTGGATTGGAACTCAAATCCTCGAGCTGAAAGCACAGCTAACCCACTGTCCCATTCAGACCTCCAGGGTTCTTGGTGCTTTTGACTTATTAATGCAAGATGACACAAATGGTGACAACAATTTCCCTTCTTTGATCCTTTGCCTCATTACATAGACTCCATAAAACTCCAGCCCTACTTCTTTTACTATCTCCCATGTAATTTCCTAATTAAGTTACTTATTACTAAGCCTATCTAACACAGAGATTGCAAGAACAAGCCTGCAGGTACGATATTTCACTTCTGAATTGAAACAGTTAATTTGCCTTATCAGCATTAGATTAAGAGTTTAATTAGCAGGAGACTATAACCCAACTGCTGCAAGCTCCATTAAGGGCCTAATCATCTAATGAGAAATTCAATAAAAAAGCAGTTTCCCTTTACCGTTGAGTTGGTACATCACTACAGTTATTCTGTTGCAGTCTCCTCTTGATAAATCAATTACCCAACCTATTTACTGTAAAGTTCACATAGATATGAGCACAATTAAACATCAGTGTGTGAAATCTGGTGTTTTAAACTTCAGGGAATCTATGCAGATCTTGCAAAAGCATTGTGCGAAACCCTGTATCTATACCTTCAATATACAGTAAAGCAAAGATGATGGCTTGCTCTACCAGCTACTCTTATAAACTGATCCATTTGATGATGTGACAGATGCCACAGGTTCTGCGCACAGAATGACCAAGTTTCACTTCATCACATCGACGATCCAGACATTTATTTACACCGGTAGCCAAAATGACTGCCTCTGTCTCGCTCCTGCTAAAACTAAATTACTGTGCCTTGATTAACCTTGCCTTTTACTCTTTTCAGTCTAAGCACTGTCCTGCAATCTGGGCATTGGCATTTTAATTTTTAAAAGCTAAGCAAATGCTACAGATCTGTAGTGTTTTACATCCAGTTTCATGGTTCTAATTATAAACAGCACACTAATGTCATCACCAACTGGTGTCACTTGATGTCTAGCATTTTCTGCCTCAATCATATGTTACCTATCTCATTTATTCTCCCTTTAGCACTCTGTCAATTGGAAGGGGCAGGAATATTTGAATCAGATATTGTGCATCATGCCAGGTACTACTGGGAAACCTCTATTGAAGGAAGTCACTGTTGCACAGGCTTCGAGCCAAGATGCCATGGTTGGTTGTGCAGTGATGACACTGGTCTGACATTTGTTCAGTCTGTTTGATATATTGGTCTGTAAGGGACTCTTTTTGCCCTATGAAAGCAGAGTTCACAAATGTTTTTGGCATTTGTCACAATCTTTCCATGTACTTTTTACTTATCCAGAATAGCGAGAGGGGTGGCCTGGGACTAACTTGCACAGTGTGTGTGGCCATTTCTTCACGGCAGTCCAGATTGAAAGGGGCTACAGAGTGCTAGAATTTGCATTCCATGTGCAAAATGACACACGACAGCTTTTTGTTTTTAGCATTCTGTTGCACACAATATTAGTGTTGGCCCTAATCCTAGTTTTGGGAATCAGGTAATTTAATGGTTGACTGGCACAACAACCATTTAAACTATGGAGAGTTCCCACTCCTTCCATGGACCACGGCCAATCTACCCCTCCAAGCTAACCTCCTGGAGAAGTGTGTTGCATTGAAGTTCACTCGTTGTGAAATGTAATCAAGCAAAGCTGAAGAATAATTGTGTATCCCCATGTCACCATGATTCAACCCTGGCCAGCTGTCATCCAGACAACAAATAGCTCTCCACACAACACAACATCCATTGTGTCCCAGGGTGTAATTGATTGCTTTAGTTGATATATATTCCTATAACCACCAATGCTATTTCCAATTACATAATTATCTAACTCCTCTTTGAGGACGTTAATTGTCTTTGCCCGTAACCAATTCCCAGGTATCCATTACTCTATATATAAACCATCTGAACCCCTCGATTAGATTCCAGTCTGTAACTCACTCCTGGGTATCCATTACTCTATATATAAACCATCTGAACCCCTCGATTAGATTCCAGTCTGTAACTCACTCCTGGGTATCCATTATTCTATATATAAACCATCTGAACCCCTCGATTAGATTCCAGCCTGTAACTCACTCCCGGGTACCCATTACTTTATATATAAACCATCTGAACCCCTCGATTAGATTCCAGCCTGTAACTCACTCCCGGGTATCCATTATTCTATATATAAACCATCTGAACCCCTCGATTAGATTCCAGCCTGTAACTCACTACCGGGTACCCATTATTCTATATATAAACTATCTGAACCCCTCGATTAGATTCCAGCCTGTAACTCACTCCTGGGTATCCATTACTCTATATATAAACCATCTGAACCCCTCGATTAGATTCCAGCCTGTAACTCACTACCGGGTATCCATTATTCTATATATAAACCATCTGAACCCCTCGATTAGATTCCAGCCTGTAACTCACTCCTGGGTATCCATTATTCTATATATAAACCATCTGAACCCCTCGATTAGATTCCAGCCTGTAACTCACTACCGGGTACCCATTACTTTATATATAAACCATCTGAACCCCTCGATTAGATTCCAGCCTGTAACTCACTACCGGGTACCCATTACTTTATATATAAACCATCTGAACCCCTCGATTAGATTCCAGCCTGTAACTCACTCCTGGGTATCCATTATTTTCTATATATAAACTATCTGAACCCCTCGATTAGGTTCCAGCCTGTAACTCACTTCTGGGTATCCATCCATTATTCTATATATAAACTATCTGAACCTCTCGATTAGATTCCAGCCTGTAACTCACTCCCGGGTATCCATTACTTTATATATAAATCATCTGAACCCCTCGATTAGATTCCAGCCTGTAACTCACTCCCGGGTATCCATTACTCTAGATATAAACCATCTGAACCCCTCGATTAGATTCCAGTCTGTAACTCACTCCCGGGTATCCATTATTCTATATATAAACCATCTGAACCCCTCGATTAGATTCCAGTCTGTAACTCACTCCTGGGTATCCATTACTCTAGATATAAACCATCTGAACCCCTCGATTAGATTCCAGTCTGTAACTCACTCCCGGGTATCCATTATTCTATATATAAACCATCTGAACCCCTCGATTAGATTCCAGTCTGTAACTCACTCCTGGGTATCCATTACTCTATATATAAACCATCTCATACCCTTGATTAGATTCCAGTCTGTACCTCATCGTGGGTATCCATTTTTTCTATATACAATACCGCATACAAAACTGCAAAGTGAAAGAATTTGTGATCGAGACAACATCTGTAGCATGGCCAGCTTCAGTCAGGGATAAAACTGAATACAGGTCAAGTAGGGAAATTCCAGATAAATTCTGGTAATTCTGTGACAGCTGGGGCATCTGGAATGAAATGGAAAATCCCACAAAAATCTGAGTAGCAAAGGGTTAAAGCCTTAAAGTAAATGCAAGTTTGATAAATCCCTCTGAAGTTGATGAAAAAAGGAAAATGTGCTAATTTTGGTTGGACTTACAATTGATAAAAATTGGATTGAATAGAAATATCCAAATCAACCTTTTCAACACAGACTCCCAGGCAAAAGCAATTGAAATTGAGACTGAGGCAATTAACTTTCCCAAAAAGGAGCTGAATAAATATCTGGTGGATATTGAGTCCAGTGGTAGGAGGCCAATCAATCAAACTGATCCGCACCATCCACTGAATTCAATATCTACCTCCTCCACCACCAGCGTACTGTGGCTGTGGTATGAGTGATCCACAGAATGTACAGCAACAACTCACACAAGTTACTTTGACAGCACCTCCCGCCCTTGTTGACACAGTATTTATGTGGCTGGTCCAGTTAAGTTTCTGGTCAATGGTGACCCCCAGGATGTTGATGGTGGGGGATTCGGCGATGGTAATGCCGTTGAATGTCAAGGGACGGTGGTTCGACACTCGCTTGTTAGAGATGGTCGTTGCATGGCACTTGTGTGGTGCGAATGTTATTGCCACTTATCAGCCCAAGCCTGAATGTTGTCCAGGTCTTGCTGCATGTGAGCATGGACTGCTTCATTATCTGAGGAGTTGCGAATGGAACTGTACACTGTGCAATCATCAGTGAACATCCCCACTTCTGACCTTAGGATGAAGCAACTAAAGATAGTGGGCCTAGGACACTGCCCTGACACCTCCGTAACATCGCCCATCTCCGCCCTTGCTTCAGCCGCTGCTGAAACCCTCATCCAATGCATTCCTGGCTGGACTCCCACATTCTACCCTACGTAAACTTGAGGTCATTCAAAACTCGGCTGCCCGTGTCCGAACTCGCACCAAGTCTCGTTCACCCATCACCCCTTGCTCGCTGACCTACACTGACTCCCGGTTTAGCAACACCTTGATTTCAAAATTCTCATCCTTGTCTTCAAATCCCTCCATGGCCTCGCCCCTCCCTATCTCTGTAATCCCCTCCAGCCCCACAACCCCCTAAAATATCTGCGCTCCTCTAATTCTGCCCTCTCGAGCATCCCTGATTATAATCGCTCAACCATTGGTGGCCGTGCTTTCTGTTCCCTAGACCCGAAGCTCTGGAATTCCCTGCCTAAATCTAAACCTCTTCGCCTCTAAATTCCTAAGCCTTTCTGTAGTGTATGTAACTGTTCTACCTTTAAGAGAACTATTGTATGTAACCGTCCACCTTTAAGAGAACTATTTTAGGTGTGGCACTACTTTATCTTGGCTGCTGTATACTGTAATACCGACGGTGACCACACCGGTATATAAGTGCTGTGTCAGGATTTATTGGGCAGATTCGCCCTGACCTTCGAATAGTAAAGTCCTGTTAAAGTTACTCTTGTAGTCTGTGTATTAATTCGCCATAATACCTACAGACTTTACAGTGGCGACGAGTTCGATCTTACCCTGCGGCAACAATACTTCCGAAGCAGTTAACGAGCGTCGAGAAGAGGCACCCGCCCTCGCCGTTCCGCTGAGAGAAAACTCGAGTCTGCAGAGCAAGGAAGAAGGAAGAATTCAGACACGAAGCCTTCCATCAGCAACAGGCACTGATTGTCCCTTCTGCCACGGTGGTGAGTGAGCCGATCAGCACGAGAAGCAAGTCGGCCACGGTGACTGTGAGTAAAGGGAAAATAAAAAAAATAAACGGAGGATAAGGGCGGTGAACTCGACCACGGTCGGGGGAAAGGAACCAGACAGAAGTCGGGCCCAGAGGCGCTGAGACTGGGGCAGCGTGGAGCACGGAAGCCGCGGTACAAGCGGGCTGGGAGACGCAACGGCGTCGTGAGACAGCTAGACCGCGACCGGCGAAAAAGGCCGGGCAGCTACCGAGGCCACGAGGCGCTGCGACCGGGATCGTAAGGCGCGGGAAGATATAAAAATAAATAAACCGCGGTGAACTCAGCCGCAGCCGGGGAGGAAAGCACCGGACTGCGAGAGGGCTGGGAGGCGCGATTGGAGTGAAAAAGGCTGGGCAGCGACCGAGGCCACGAAGCGCTGCAACCGGGATCGTAAGGCGCAGGAAGATATAAAAATAAATAAATCGCGGAGAACTCAGCTGCAGCCGGGGAGGAAAGCACCGGACTGCGAGAGGGCTGGGAGGCGCGATTGGAAGCCGCTGAGGGAGAGACAGAGCCCGAGCGAGCGAGCGAGACAGAGCCCGAGCGAGGGAGACTGAGCGAGATCCAGCCCAGCGGCTGAAACTGTTCGCCGTCAACGGGTTGTACCCAGCGCCGGTTGCCCTGCCGAGAAAAGGGAACAAGGAACGCACTGAAGCCGACGCGCAGGCTGCGAACCCCGAAAGCCAGCGGTCGTCGCCCGAGGGAAAAGCTTACCCCTCCCGCCAGGGGAAGAAACGTGGGAAGCCGCCAGTAGGCGGGGAAGAAGACAGAAGCGGGAAACCGCCATTTTGAAAGTGGGCGGGGAAAGAAGACAAGCGCGGGAAACCGCCATTTTGAAAAAAAAAAGTTAAAGAAATATTTCGTTGTTGTTCTCAGGAAGAGTGTGAAGATGCCTAAGCGTAGTAACATCAACGGTTTCGATTCCGATGTGGAAGATTGGGCCACGTATGTAGAACGCATCGAGATATATTGTAAGGTCAATAAGATAGCAAATTATGACAAAGCTCTAACCTTACTAAACTCAATGGGTGCGAAGACATACGGGTTATTGAAGCATCTTCTATCACCAGCTAAACCGGCGGATCAGTCTTTCGCTAATATTGTTGCTGGCCTGAAGGATCATTTTAACCCCGCACCGCTGATGTTAGCGGAACGATCAAAATTTTACATGAGAACGCAACGAAAAGAGGAAAGCAACGCGGAGTACCTGGTTGAACTGCGTAGGCTAGCAAAATACTGTCAGTTTGGGGTAAATCTGACAGAGGCACTGAGAGACAAGTTCGTGTGCGGGATGTCGAAGGAAGGAACACAAAAACGACTGCTCGAAGAGAACGATCTTACACTTGATAAGGCTGTCCTTATTGCAGCATCGCACGAAGCCGCAGCGAGAGGCACGGCGGAAATGCAGCGGAAGACAGCGGTACTCAGCGTGGATCAAATGACTTCGGGTACAACGAAATGTTATCGTTGTGGGAAGACAACACACGACCAGAACCAATGCTGGTTTAAAAACCAGGAATGTAGAAAATGTGGCAAGCTTGGTCACATAGCTAAGGTATGCCGGTCAGGAAAGAAGACCAGCAATAATAAGTCACCGCAGAAGAAGTACAGAAAGGTACATAAGGTGACTGGGAAGAGTCCAGATGAACAGAATTCGGACTCAGACTCCAACAGCAAGGAACTGGGTAGTCTGAGGATTCACAATGTGAGTAAAGAAGCTGACCGACAAACTATCTGGGTCACACTACAGATTGCAAAAGTCCAAGTGAAGATGGAAGTGGACACCGGATCGGCGTTGACGGTCATGAATAAGCAAGATTACAAAAAGTTATTCAAACATATTCCCCTACGGGATACGGAGATAGTATTGCAGACATACACGGGGCACAGAGTATACCCCATCGGAAAGATAGAAGTCAAGGTGAGATACAAGGACAAAGATCACCAAGGGATGGACATGTATGTGCTGCCCAAGGGAGGTCCACCACTTCTGGGACGGGAGTGGATCAGGAAAATAAAGATAGACTGGCATTCACTAAACACAATGACGGTAGGAAAGGAAGATGTCAAACCTGAACGGTTGTCCAGAATATTGGACGAAGCTAAAGAGGTATTCCAGCAAGGACTGGGAACACTGAGAGGAATTAAAGCAAAAATCAAGATTGCAGAACATGCAAGCCCAAAATTTTTCAAAGCCAGATCGGTACCTTACGCGATACGACCTGCTGTGGAGGCAGAATTGGAAGAGCTTGAACGTTCAGGGGTACTGTCTAAGGTGGACTGGAGTGAGTGGGCCACGCCCATTGTGCCCGTCATGAAGTCTTCATCAAGTAACAAGCCAGGGGGACCGGGAAAGGTCCGCATCTGCGGAGACTTCAAGATCACAGTTAATCTGGTGCTTCACACGGTACAATACCCGCTCCCGCGGATTGAGGATATCGTTGCTTCATTGTCTGGTGGGAAACACTTCACCAAGATAGACCTGGCACAAGTATACTTACAAATGGAAGTCGAGGAAGAGTCGCGCCAGTATCTCACAATCAACACGCACAGAGGCTTGTATCGTTATAATAGACTGGTTTTTGGAGTAGCTTCGGCTCCAGCAATTTGGCAGAGGGCCATGGAGCAGGTCTTACAGGGTATTCCAAGCACGCAGTGTTACTTGGACGATATCCTGATTACGGGAGAAGACGAGGAGGAACACCTCACAAATTTGAAACTGGTGCTCACCAGGTTGAAGGAATATGGCCTTCGAGTTAATCGCCAGAAATGCGAGTTCTTCCAGAAACGGATCTCGTACTGCGGTCATGTCATTGACCAAGAGGGGCTGCACAAGTCACCTGACAAGATAGAAGCTGTCGTGAAGGCCCCCACTCCGGAAAATGTATCACAGTTGAGGTCGTTTCTGGGGTTGATTAATTATTACCACAAGTTTCTGCCAAATCTATCCACGGTGCTGCATCTGCTGAATGCTCTGTTGCGGAAAGAAGTACCATGGAAGTGGAGCGAGGACTGTAAGAAGGCCTTTCGCAGAAGCAAGGCGTTGATTACCTCTGAGGAAGTGTTGGCTCATTTCAACCCAACGTTACCTCTTCGTCTAGCTTGTGATGCTTCCCCTTATGGAATTGGAGCAGTACTTTCACACAAGTTACCAAATGGCTCGGAAAGGCCAGTCGCATTTGCGTCCCGATCATTGACCTCCGCTGAGCGAAATTATGCTCAGATAGATAGGGAGGCCCTCAGCCTTGTGTGGGGAGTAAAGAAATTCAATCATTACCTGCAGGGCAAGAAGTTCACATTACTGACAGACCACCAGCCGTTGGTGTCCATATTCAACCCTAACAAGGCCGTTTCCACTATGACAGCGCAAAGGCTACAGAGGTGGTCCGTGTTACTTGGGGCACACCAATATGACATCGAATACAAAAGGTCCAAACAGCATGGAAATGCTGATGGGTTATTGCGCCTACCGTTGCCAGTAGTAGAAGAGGCGGCTACAGTGGACCCGGTAGAGATGTTCCACTCATCCATAGTGGAATGTCTACCAGTAACAAATTCGATGATCGAAAATGAAACAAGAAATGACCCGACTCTCTCACGAGTCTACGATTTAACAGTGGAGGGATGGCCAGCACATGGCGAACCAACGCTGCCCGCATTTTCGCAAAGAAAAGAACAGCTGTCAGTGTGCCGAGGAACCTTGATGTGTGGATCCAGAGTGGTGATTCCACCCAAACTTCAGCAGAAGGTGCTAAAGGAGCTTCACGAGGGGCATCTAGGTGGAGTGAAAATGAAGAACCTAGCAAGAGCGTTTGTGTGGTGGCCAGGTATTGATGGAGACATCGAAGAAATAACCAAGAGCTGTCTAGGATGCCAGAAGGTCCAAAACGCGCCACCACAAGCTCCTCTGCATCCATGGGAGTGGCCCTCATCTCCTTGGCAAAGGGTACACGTCGACTTTGCTGGTCCATTTATGGACTCAATGTTTCTAATCACGGTGGATGCACACTCCAAGTGGCCGGAGGTAATAAAGATGTCCTCCACCACCACGGAAAAAACCATCACAGTATTAAGGACCATATTTGCCAGGAATGGGCTCCGGAACAGATCTGTTCTGATAATGGACCGCAATTTGTGTCCGAAGAATTCAGGATGTTCTTAAAAAGGAATGGGGTCAAGCACTACACGTCAGCCCCATACCATCCCGCCACCAATGGATTAGCTGAAAGGTTTGTCCAGACCTTCAAGAAGGCCATAAAGGCCATGGGTAATGAAGACATCAACCTACAACATAAGGTAGATAATGTTGTGTATGTAATATGTGTGCTACTTTGAACCTATGGACAGGACTGCACTACTTGTTGGGCGTAGTGATACGCAGTACCACTCCTGGCCATAGGGGTATAAATAGTACTGTGGGTACTGATTCCCCTCAGTTCCCGCCTGTGGGCATGAAGTAAAGACCTATGTGCAGTCCCTACCTCCAACCAGTAAAGGCCTGTTTGAGTTATACGTTTAAGTCTTTGTGTTAATTGTTCAATACAATACACATACTTAACACTGGCGACGAGTCAGGCTCTTACCCTGCGGCAGTTATTCCAGGCGGCTTCGTCCAAAGACAGGACGTTGAAGAGAGGTTTCAATCCTCAACACCCCACTCAAAACTGAAGGGCAGCAGAAATCCTGACAGCTTCCAGCGACTGGAAGTGACAGGCATTAGGACCCTGAAGCCTCCATCAGCTTGTGAACCGGAGTAAAGACAGGACTGGGGAAGAGAGAGAGGTAGGGCGATAGCGATCGGCAGATAAGGGCCGGGCCGCTTTGAAGTGAGGGGCGCAGCCGGGCCAGCGATCGGGACCAAAGATAAGAGCCGCACTCGGACTGAAAGGCGCGGCGGCTGCAGAAGCTCAAGGTGCGAGAGTCGCGGTGCACAGCGCGGGCTATCGATCGCGGCGAAGATAAGGGCCGCACTCGAGGGCTGAAGGGAGACGGCGTCGGGGGACGGGTGAAGACCGCCAAGCGCGGGAAAACCGCCATTTTGTGGGCGGAGGACGACGGCAAGAGCGGGAAGCCGCCATCTTTGATAACAAGTAAAGAAAATAAAATCTGAGAAATTGCAAATCTACAATGCCTAAACACGGGAATATTAGCACCTTTGATAGTGACCTCGAAGATTGGGCCATATATGTTGAAAGAGTAAAAAATTATTGTAAGGCCAATAAAATTCGTGACCAAGATAAAGCTCTAACATTATTAAATTTAATGGGTGCGAAGACGTACGGGCAATTGAAACACCTGTTATCACCAGATGAACCGGCGGATAAGACGTTCGATGAGATTGTTACTGTCCTGAAAGATCATCTAAACCCCACGCCGCTGATGCTAGCGGAACGATTTAAATTTTACGACAGAAGGCAGCTACAGCATGAAAGCAATGCTGATTATTTGCTGGAATTGCGTAAATTAGCGAAATATTGCCAGTTTGGAACGGGATTGACAGAGGCACTTCGAGACAAATTTGTGTGTGGTTTATTTAAACAGGATACACAAAAGCGACTGCTCGAGGAGAATGAGCTGACGCTTGAGAAGGCGGTCACTATGGCAGCAGCACACGAAGCCGCAGCGAGAGGCACGGCAGTAATGCAGCTACGGTCACCGGAGCTCAGTGCACACAAATTGGGTGTGAGTTCTGGCAAATGTTATCGTTGTGGAAAGACAACGCATGATCAGAACCAGTGTTGGTTTAAAAACCAAGAATGTAGAACTTGTGGTAGGCTTGGACATATAGCTAGAGTATGCAGGTCAGGGAAGAAGACCAGCAACAAGAAGTCACCGCAAGGAAAATACGCAAAGGTACACAAGGTGACCGAACAGGAGTCCGATTCAGACGCTAGCAGTAATGAACTGGCTAGCTTAAGCTGTAATGAACTGGCTAGCTTAAGAGTACTCAACGCTGGTAAGGGTGCAGACCTCCAGACAATTTGGGTCACTCTTCAGATAGAAGGAGTCCAAGTAAAACTGGAATTGGACACTGGATCGGCATTGACGGTCATAAATAAGAAAGATTACGGAAAGTTATTCCAGCATATTCCCCTACAGGATACGGGGATTATATTGAAAACATACACGGGGCAAAGAGTGTACCCCATCGGGAAAATAGAGGTTGCAGTGGTCCACAAGGGCGAAGACAGTCAAATAATGGACTTATATGTGATATCTGAAGGAGGTCCTCCACTACTAGGCCGGGAGTGGATTAGGAAAATGAATATGGACTGGCATTTCCTACAAACAATAACGAGTGAGAACTCGGTGAAGATAGTCGGCCCAGACTCTGGAACGGATGATGGTAAGCCCAACTCAGGTGCAAAAGACAAAGTTTCAGCACAGAATTCCACTGAGCAACAACAACATAGTTTAACTGTGGATTCTGAGTCTGGCAAGTCTACTGATGTGCCCATTTCTGAGGGACACCGGGCTCGAACTCAACTCCATTTCAAACTACAACAGCAATTAGAACAAATGCTTCGCCGTTTTGAGCAAGAGTTGAATGCAACGAAAGAGTTCTTTGATATAGAGTTGGAGAATCTGGAAAGACAACAGAAGCAGCTGATGGAGAAAATGGAGCAGGAGCACACAAAACGTCTGATGTCAGAGGAGTTAACGGTCAGCCAACTCCTGCATATGCTGAAGGACAGGACTCTGAAATGGGAAAAACTTGAACATGAACTTCAATATTCAAACGAAAGGGGTTCGGAGCTCTCAAAGGTTATTGGAAGAGCTGAGGTGGCAACACAGACTGAGATGACTGCAACAGAGCAGCCCTTGGATGCCAAAAGTACGCTGACTCACGTCAACGTAGAACAACAGACCGCTGAAACAGCTGCTCCGGTAGAGGGATTGCATAGTCCGATCAATCAATCTCCAAAGGAAGTTGAAGTATTAAAATCACAAATGAGGTCACTAGTAAACGACTTGCTGAAAGCCCAGAAAAAGCTGGATGCAGAGGTACACATGAAGAAGTCTCTTCAGGAAAGATGTCTGGATTTGGAACAAGAGCTGGCTAACGTCCAGCTAGGTATGGAGGAAATAGACGACCCTCTCACTGGTCTAGCTCAGGACGACACCGAATATTACGATGTCCTGTCCTGCCCAGCTTGTAACTTCGACTCCCAAAGTGCAGAAATCATGGAGGAGCACCAAAAGTCTACGGAACATCGGGAGAAGCTGGCTCTACGACGGAAACAGGAGGAAGAGAAGGAGGAACTGCGCATGCAGCTGGCAGCTGTGGCAGCTGACAATGGAGCCCAGAGAGTCTCCAAGAAGCAGAAAAGGAAAAGTAAAAACAGAAGATGACCCATCTGAACCATTATCACCTCTACCAGATCACACACGTGGTCCCTCCGAACGGAGCCAATTCAGTTCGGAAGTTCAAACTGTTAAATCCATGGAAGGACTATTGAATGAGTCACTCTAGCAACGTGAACCGACTACACCACAGAGATTGAATCTGTGAACTGTTTTCCGCAGAGACTGAATCTGTGATCTGTTTTTGACATGAAGTTATCTATGTATTTATGTTATTCTGTTATGTAAACCTGAAGTTATATATGTATATATGTTATTACGTTATGTTAAATGGGGAGATGACTGTAAAGCTAGGAAGGGAGGAATGTTGTGTATGTAATATGTGTGCTACTTTGAACCTATGGACAGGACTGCACTACTTGTTGGGCGTAGTGATACGCAGTACCACTCCTGGCCATAGGGGTATAAATAGTACTGTGGGTACTGATTCCCCTCAGTTCCCGCCTGTGGGCATGAAGTAAAGACCTATGTGCAGTCCCTACCTCCAACCAGTAAAGGCCTGTTTGAGTTATACGTTTAAGTCTTTGTGTTAATTGTTCAATACAATACACATACTTAACAGATAACTTCTTGTTGGAGTACAGGAATGCAACACATGCGGTCACAAACCAAACTCCCGCCATGATGTTTTTCAATAGAAGACTAAGATGCCGGCTGGATTTGATTAAGCCAAACGTCAGAAGGGACGTAGAGAACCGGCAATTTCAGGGCATGAATGAAAGGCCAACTAGATCCTTTCAGATAGGTTAACAAGTTTTGGCCCGGGACTACCGTACCGAGAAATGGCAGCCTGGAACTATTGGGAAAAGGCTAGGGCCGCTGATGTATACCGTGGACATTGGTGACAGCATAATAAGGCGCCATGTTGACCAGATCATAGGGTCATCCACAAAGGACCAACCTACTCCACAACCTTACATGGCTAATGTTGAAGCAGAGATACCCAGAGCACCTACCTCCGATCTGGTAATACTGGAATCAGATGAACCTGACACTGTCCTTCAAGCCGAATCGACCTTGCCAGAAGAACCTACTACCCCGCCGAAAACTACTACACCACCGAGGCGTTATCCGGACAGAGTCAGGAAGCCTCCAGAGAGACTGAATCTGTGAACTGTTTTGCATAAGTTGTATATATGTTATGATGTTATGGTAATGGGGAATAAGTATGTTGTAAGCTAAAAAGGGAGGATTGTAGTGTATGTAACTGTTCTACCTTTAAGAGAACTATTGTATGTAACCGTCCACCTTTAAGAGAACTATTTTAGGTGTGGCACTACTTTATCTTGGCTGCTGTATACTGTAATACCGACGGTGACCACACCGGTATATAACTGCTGTGTCAGGATTTATTGGGCAGATTCACCCTGACCTTCGAATAGTAAAGTCCTGTTAAAGTTACTCTTGTAGTCTGTGTATTAATTCGCCATAATACCTTCAGACTTTACACTTTCCGCCTCTTTCCTCCTTTAAGATGCTCATTAAAACCTACCACTTTGACCAAGCTTTTGGTCACCTGCCCTAATTTCTCCTCATGTGGCTCAGTATCAAATGTTTTACCCTTTAATACTCTTGTGAAGCGCCTTGGGACGTCTTACTACGTTACAGGCTCTGTATAAGTATAAGTAGTAGTAGTATTTTTAGTATTAGTAGTAGTATTCGTACTCATATTAGGTATGACTCCAGCCAGTGGAGAATTTTCCCCCCTGATTCCCATTGACTTCAGTTTTACTAGGGCTCCTTGATGCTACACTCAGTCAAATGCTGCCTTGATGTCTGGGACAGTCACTCTCACCTCTGGAATTCAGCTCTTTTGTCCATGTTTGGACCAAGGTTGTAATGCTGCAAGCAACCCATGAGAAAAATCATCGGGGCAATGTTTTCTTTAAAATTTTCTTTGAGCTCTTTTGTTTACTAGCTTTGAAAATATTGGACATGGGGAGGGGGGGGGGAAAGCTGTTTGACCGACGTCAAGAATCATCCAATGGTGGGAGCACCATGTGGGAGAACTTAAGGACTGCACTGAGGAAAAAGGGGCGTAAAAGAAAAGACAGCCATCCGTGGCGAAGTAAAGTAATAAAGGATAGTATCCGACTGAAAACAAGGGCATATAAAGTAGCCAAATCTAGTGGGAGGATAGAAGCTTGGGAAGCATTTAAAAGCCAGCAAAGAATAACTAAAAGATTAATTAAGAAAGGGAAGATAGATTATGAAAGTAAACTAGCAAAAAATATAAAAACAGATAGCAAGAGTTTCTACAGTTATATAAAAAGAAAAAGGGTGGCTAAAGTGAATGTTGGTCCCTTAGAGGACGAGACCGGGAAATTAGTGGTGGGGAACATGTAGATGGCAAAAACGCTGAACAAATATTTTGTATCAGTCTTTACAGTAGAGGACACTAAAAATATCCCAACACTGGACAAACAGGGGGGCTATAGGGGGGGAGGAGCTAAACACGATTAAAATAACTAAGGAGGTGGTACTCGGTAAGATAATGGGACTAAAGGCGAATAAATCCCCTGGACCTGATGGCTTACATCCTAGGGTCTTGAGAGAAGTAGCGGTAGGGATTGCGGATGCATTGGTGGTAATTTTCCAAAACTCCCTGGATTCAGGAAAGGTCCCAGCAGATTGGAAAACTGCTAATGTAATGCCCTTATTTAAAAAGGGAGGTAGACAAAAGGCTGGAAACAAAATGTTGGAGTCCATTATTAAGGAAGCAGTAACAGGAGATTTGGATAAGCATAATTTAATCGGACAGAGTCAGCATGGTTTTATGAAGGGGAAGTCATGTTTGACAAATTTGCTCGAATTCTTTGAGGACATAACAAACAGGGTGGATAAAGGGGAACCAGTGGATGTGGTGTATTTGGACTTCCAAAAGGCATTTGACAAGGTGCCACACAAAAGATTATTGCACAAGATAAAAAATCACGGGATTGGGGGTAATATACTGGCATGGGTGGAAGATTGGCTATCTAACAGAAAACAGAGAGTTGGGATAAATGGTTCGTTCTCGGGTTGGCAATTAGTGACTAGTGGTGTTCCGCAGGGGTCAGTGCTGGGACCCCAACTCTTTACAATCTATATTAACGAGTTGGAGGAAGGGACCAAGTGCAACATATCCAAGTTTGCCGATAATACAAAGATGGGAGGACATAAAAAACCTGCAAAAGGACATAGACAGGCTAAATGAGTGGGCAGAAATTTGGCAGATGGAATATAATGTTGGAAAGTGTGAGGTTATGCACTTTGGCAGAAAAAATCAAAGAGCAAGTTATTATCTAAATGGAGAGAAACTGCAAAGTGCTACAGTACAAAGGGATCTGGGGGTCCTGGTGCATGAAACACAGAAGGTTAGTATGCAGGTGCAGCAGGTGATCAGGAAGGCCAATGGAATCTTGGCTTTTATTGCAAGGGGGATGGAGTATAAAAGCAGGGAAGTCTTGCTTCAGTTATACAGGGTACTGGTGAGGCCACACCTGGAATACTGCATACAGTTTTGGTTTCCATATTTAAGAAAATATATACTTGCTCTTGAGGCAGTTCAGAGAAGGTTCACTCGGTTGATTCCGGAGATGAGGGGGTTGACTTATGAGGAAAGGTTGAGTAGGTTGGGCCTCTACTCATTGGAATTCAGAAGAATGAGAGGCGATCTTATCGAAACATATAAGATTGTGAGGGGGCTTGATCGGGTGGATGCGGTGAGGACGTTTCCACTGATGGGTGAGACTAGAACTAGGGGGCATAATCTTAGAATAAGGGGCTGCCCTTTCAAAACTGAGATGAGGAGAAACTTCTTCACTCAGAGGGTAGTAAATCTATGGAATTTGCTACCCCAGAGAGCTGTGGAAGCTGCGACATTAAATAAATTCAAAACGGAGATAGACAGTTTCCTAGCTGATAAGGGAATTAGGGGTTATGGGGAGCGGGCAGGGAAGTGGACGTGAGTCTAGGTTCGGATCAGCCATGATCCTATTGAATGGCGGAGCAGGCCCGAGGGGCCGTATGGCCTACTCCTGCTCCTACTTCTTATGTTCTTATGTTCTTATGCAGCAAGCTCAAGGAGAAGGCCCACCACCGCCACCTTCTCAGGGCAATTAGCGATGGACAATAAATGGGGCCTTGCCTGCATCGCCCACTTTTCAAGAACAAATAAAAAACTAAGAGCAGAGACACCAACATGGAGCCAATGGTTGTTTAAAAATTGCAGTGCAACAGTATCCTGGATTTATTTGGGGGAACGAAAGACTGGGTAGAAACATCCCTAAGTTGTTTTTGGAACGATGCAGAATTGCTGTATTTTAAACGGATGGACTGCTGCACAGTGAGGGGCACAGACGGCACCACTAGGGTTGTCAACCCTCCAGAACTGCCCTCGAGTCTCCAGGAATTGAAGATTAATCTCCAGGATGCAGCTGGGAGCAACACCGGGAGAAAAAAAATCACAGGGGCATCAAAAGAAAGTGTTTTTTTTAATTTTCTTTGAACACTTCTTGGCTATTTGACTGGCAGTCAAGAATCATCTATTTGAATAATGAAGAGTCTTTTCATGTTCCAATTAGCATGGGAAGGCGGTGCACCATGAGGATGAATGTGCTTGGTGACCAATGGCAGGAGCAAGAATACATTCAACCAGAGTTAGAAGCCCTAGCTCAAGTGTGTCTTTCCTCAAATCTTTCCCTCTTGCTCAGAAGATCCAGTTCCATCCTCCATCCCTTTGATGCTGCCTGTGTGAAAATGCGGCTTGCTGTTTGAGCATCAACCTTTCTTCACACCTCACAAGTCCCAAGCAACTAGGACAGGATTCCTTGGCCTAGGTTTTCCCATTGTTTTATGAGAGCTTATTTCGGGTTACCACCAGCATTAAAACAATGATGATTGGAAAATATACGTTCCTGAATCTGTGCTAATTAAGCAGTTCCACCGATCTCCAGACATTCAGTTGTGAGGGAAAATGTGCACCCCGTAAGTGCAAGTCACAGAGTTCTACAGAATACAAAAATAGTTAGCATCAGTGCATGGTGAGATGTGTCGCTGTTCATTCCATACATAGATTTCACTGCCTTTCATTCCCAGTGCAGGGACAGCTGTTTGAAAGAGCTGCGATATTTTCACCACGCTATGCACTGTGTTATTATTCTAAGCCATATGCTCTCAGATCACACCAGGTTCTGTACTCCTTCCTGTCTCAATCACTGCGTTGGTCACAAAACGAGGAGTGGATCCAGCATAAAACCTGGAATGCATGAGGATTATCACTCTGCGCCAGGGGCGTCAAACGGACAGTCCACCGGCCGGATTCAGCCGCAAAGCATTTTCATCCAGATGGAGACTTCCAAACTTGCTGCTGTCCTCGTCCGCAGGTGGAAACTGAATTTGAGGAGGAGGAGGGAAAATTTGAGAAAAAGGTGATTGCGAATCGTGTGTTCATCTCACTGTGCATCAGCCCATTTGTTTAAAATGCAGCAATCCCGCACCATTCCAAAAATAACTTCAATTTAGGGACATTTCTACCCAGTCTTACTGGCTGAACTTTCCCTCATCTATATATATAATAAATCGGTACATCTGTCCTTCTGTCCTTCTGTCTGTCTGTCTGTCATCGCGTGTGCGTCTGGCGGGCTATGCGCTCGAAAGTTACAGGGCGTACCTACGCGCGCGTTACCTCCAAAGAAAGCTTACGCTTCCGAGACGGTTTTAAGCGTATTTACGTTTCGGCCGGGCTAAAATCGCGCCCGCGGTATCCGAAAAACCTTCAACATTCCGCTCATTAGCATCTCATTATCCGCTCATTAGCGACAGCGTGACCTCGAGGTCGACCAATCGTACGGCGGCTTGCTGCCGCGTGCGGCCGGGCCCTCCTACGGTCGAGTGACGGGACGATTGACCAATCCTACGCTTTGGTGACCTGACGGTCGACCAATCGGTCGGCGTGTGTGGGCGGGCCTTATCGTTCTGAACCGAGGTGAGTCGCCGCCATCTTGCTTCCATTCTTTTTCCTGCTTTCTGCGTCTTTCTTTTCAAATATACATTTCCACCAAAATAAAATTGAATTTATTAAATTGCTTTTAAAAAAATCACTCATTTGTAAATATTTTCTCTAACCTGAACATTCTTTTTCCTACCTTTCCCCGTTTTTTTCTTAGGCCTGACAGCCTGCGCCTTTCTTGCCCAGCCACGCCCGAGCTAGGTGATTGGGCTTCTGCTAAGCTCCTCACCCCTCCCCCCCGCCGTGTCACGTTACCCAGGGCAACGGCGTCAGCCATGAGGGTCAGGGTGCGCGCGCAGCAGGAGCAGGTGAGACGCGGCGTCTCTGTTCCGCGCTCGGCTCGGGCAGGGGGGGCGGGGCTCTCGACAGTGCTCTCGGCCTTGGTGAGTGCTCCGCGCTCGGCTCGGGCGGGGGGGGCGGGGCACTCGACAGTGCTCTCGGCCTTGGTGAGTGTTCCGCGCTCGGCTCGGGTGGGGGGGGTGGCGGGGCTCTCGACAGTGCTCTCGGCCTTGGTGAGTGTTCCGTGCTCGGCTCGGGTGGGGGGGGGGCGGGGCTCTCGACAGTGCTCTCGGCCTTGGTGAGTGTTCCGCGCTCGGCTCGGGCGGGGCTCGGGGGGGGCGGGGCTCGGACAGCGGGGCGGCTGGGGCTTGGATAGCAGGGCTCTCGAGAGTGCGGGGCGGGGGCTCCGAGAGCGGCCCCTTCCCCCCCTCCCCCCCCGCCCCCCCCCTTCCCCCACCCCCCCCTTCCCCGCCCCCCCCGCCCCCCCCTCCCTTCCCCCCCGCCCCTTCCCCCCCTCCCTTCCTCCCCCCCTCCCTTCCCCCCGTCCCATCCCCCCACCCACCCTCCCTTCCCCCCCGCCCTCCCTTCCCCTCCCTACCCCCCACCCGCCCTCCCTTCCCCCCACCCGCTCTCTCTCTTCCCCCAGTCGCTCTCTCTCTTCCCCCCAGTCGCTCTCTCTCTTCCCCCCAGTCGCTCTCTCTCTCTCTTCCAACAACAACATGCCCTCGAAAAAGCTTCGGCACGGCCGGGCACTTCAGCTAGTATATATATATACCAGCTAGTCCTGGTTTGGGCTCACTTGTTCAATGTACTCAGGCCTGCAACTCGAAGACGATCTAAAGCCATGTTTGGCCAAACGAAAGCTGGCTTCTCCTTCCTTTCTAAAGATGTCCAGTTAGTCCTTTTCTCCTGGCCCAACAAAAAGTTACCATTTCAGCTTCAGTGCATGCTGAATGGGTATTAATTACAACAGAAGAAAGGATGGAAACTGAAAAGGCCACTTGGCCAATGAAAAGTTCGTTCTCCTACAGATGTTGCACAATCCACTCTATCATGGATTCCACTCATCCCATTTAATCACTTGAGAGAAAAAATGTGCAGAGTTTCTCAGTGTCCCACAAAAGATAAGCCAAGCTAAACTCAAGAACTGCTGTAGTATCATACATCCTACATTATATCTCCTTCACCAGTAACCGTCCTTGGCAAGATATTTTCCTATTTCCATCAGCACTGGAACCATCATGTTTAACATAACATTCCGTTATATCTGTCTGTACTTACCCTTATTACCCACAGACCATGTGCAGTTTCCAAGGGAGGGACACACTTCTGCAACCCGGGCTGTTCCCCTGGCCTCAACCGTGGCATTGGTGTGAACAGTTTCACTGCACATTGACCCTGAGATGTTTTAATGTAAATGGTGAATCAGGGCTCCAAGTGACTTCAGAGCAAAGTCAGTGAGACCCCAGGTCAGCCCCGACTCTCTATTCACACTACAACTAAGCCTTGGTGAGCAGCAGAACTGCTTCCCATCAATACTATAGTTGTAAAAGCAGCCCTGGATCCCAGTCCACCGCACTTCCACAAATAAAATGGCCACCATAATTTCACAAATAGAGTGATATTTGCGTACAAAAGTCAACATGATTCTAGCTACAATTACAGTTGTATCTGACAGAGGGCAATCCATTTTCTCACAAAAAGGATCTCTTCTTTAAGCAATTGGAAGAGATGTCAGTGTTAAGGAGTCCTAGCAACTGCACCAGCATTCAGTTGGCTGCTAAGGCACTTCAGTTAATTCCCTGAACATGCCCTGTCAGGAAGAAGCCCTAATATGTAGAAATTATGACAAGTATCAGAGAATGTCAGGCCAGGTCACTGTACAGAGCTGGGGCAGCTCTCGCAGCACAGTGATTATGTCGATCCTCCTCTATTTTATTGATTTTGACTGTCTTACCTCTGATAAGCTGGTACAAAATGTAAGACTCTGTACGATGAGCATGCCAAAAGTGCTGGATCATGGGAAGTATAGACAGGTTCAGGCTTCAGCATTAACAACATCTAAAAAGCAATGTACATTTCATATTGATAGTGGCTCTGTGGTTATGCAACTTCATTTTACACACACCGAGAACCACAGCAGATCGTTTCATCGTCCAACTTTCCCTCTTCTCTCCACAATATCTTGTCATTTATCTCATTGCTGTTTGTGGGATCTTTCTGTGCACAAATTGGCTGCTGCGTTTCCTACATTACAACACCGACTACACTTCAAAAGCACGTCATTGGCTGTGAGGCTTTGGGACGTCCTGAGGTTGTGAATGGCGCAAATATAAAAATGCAAATCTTTCTTTCTCCCTAAAGACAGTTACTCATGTTGGGCCAATCTCACCCATGGGACCCTTGTATCTTTGGGGACCTGGATGCTAAACATCGATGGTGTGCCCCTGAGGATCATCACAACCAATCTGAATCCTGGTATCACCTGGTGCCCATACACATGCACAGATGAGTGAGCAAGAGTCAATGATAAAAATCAGGATCAGGACCTGGCAAAATAGCCAGGGGAGAGATGGGATTTTGTTTTTTATGCAGCGAGTTGTCATGATCTGCAATGCACTGCCTGAAAAGGTGGTGGTAGCAGATTCAATAGTAACTTTCAAAAGGGAATTGGATATATACTTGAAGGGGAAAACATTTGCAGAGCTATGGGGAAAGAGCTGGGGAGTGCGACTAATTGGAGAGCTCTTTCAAAGAGCTGGCACAGGCACGATGGGCCAAATAACCTCTTTCTGTGCTGTATGATTCCATGACCAGGGACTCTGGTACACCACCAACCAGGCTGACATCAACTAACTCAGACTAGGGATTGAAGTTGGGATTTTCTTGCTCAGTACACAGATTCAAAAGAATTATATGGGTTTTGGGGTTGCAGGATTTCCATTCATTCCAGCATTATACATCACATATTGTCATCTATTTAATTTCCTCTAGAACTGGAGTGCCCAAGCTTTTTATCTTTGTGGTTTCACATAGACCCAGGGACCATATAGAGGGTGTGAAATTGGTCTTTGGGGGCAGCGCGAAATGTGCCACAGTGAACCGGCAGCCCCTTTTACATCATGTCCGATTTTCTTTCCACTGATTTGCACCAATTTGACCCCCAAAAACTTTAAAACCCTACTCCTATTAATTTTCAAATATCGCCAGTTGCTGATGCGAACAGATCTTCCGATCTAGGACTTACCCACCAATGAAACAACAGTGCTAAAAACAGCCCTTTCCAAACCTCCAGACCCACAACATTTAAAGAGGGCAAACCAGCGAGTAAGAAATGCAAGTACGAACCAGACTGAGTTGCCTGAGCTTTGAGGACCAGACTGCCAGTACTTGGGGCCATGAGTGGTCCTATGGCCACAGTTTGGACATCTCTGCTCGTGCAACTTGCATATCATAACTTAGGCTTGCTTCTTTCCATTGGTCTTATTTCTTTGCTTTCCTGCATGTCTCAATTAAATATATGCAGTTCTGTGCAATCCCTTTCCTTCAATTAACTCCCTCCTGCGCTTGGGTAACTTGTTATTTCTATCATCTAGAGCTGATGACTTCCTGATGTATTGTTAACCATCAAAGTCACTATTACATTAGAGGAGCAACTTAAAGGCTAATGGAACACATGAGCAGGAGATTCTAGGAGTCTGGGACATTGGCTGAAAGGTATGATTCTGTGACTGCACTTCAAAAATACTTCATTGGCTGTACAGTGCTTTGGGATGTGCTGAGTTTATGAAAGGTGCGATATAAATGCAAGTTAAATACATTTTTAAAAATATTAAAAAAAGCATTAACTAAAGTAATACAATAACTGACGTAATCAGAATAAACTCAACCCACACAGTCGGTCAGAATGGCCAAAAGCTGGAAACCGCATACCGTCACGTGCAGCTCTCTCACCCTCTGAAGATCTGTGCTGTCGGAATGGTGAACAGTAGGTTTAAGCAGGCAACTGGCTCTCTGTGCCTGAACTAACATTTGTAGCATCCAACCGTACCAGCACACAAGTTTCCCACAGATAACCTTGAAAATCTAACCGTTTGACCCAGTTTTTCACACTTTTCACCCCCAAAGTTCATGAAAGTCGACAAGCTTAGGATATTCCCATTGGACAACCACCAGTAAATTCCCAGCAGTGGAAGGACTGGACATCTGTTATACTCGTACTGCAGATAGCAGTGTTACAGCTCAACCATCGTTTTCCTCCTGAGGGCATCTGCATAACTTAATATAGCATCGTTGGCCAAATTTTGCATCCAGCAACAAGAAAGCAAAACATTTTTAGAAACAGGCAAAGGTCATTTGCCCCCCCAGCCCTCCAGAGGCACTGGGGAAGGCCCAGCCTGCTGGTAATTGTTATGCACTGCATATCTGTGTTTATTTTATGGCATTAGCTAATTAACTGTGTCTTTGTTCATGGATAGCCTGGGGCCGGGGGGACATGGTTGTAATATTTATATTCTGCGATGGAGCTGTTTTTAACCTGAGCCTGAGACACTCCCTGTGGGAAAGTGGTCCAAATAGACCCATCTAGAGGTAAATTAGAGGGTAATTGTTGCTGGTAAATCCCTGCCTCTTGCCCTTGGAAGACCAGCCGATCAAGATCATAAAATCTAGCAAGGAATGGGTGGCATATTTCTCCTTTTGTAATACTATGAACACTTTGAAATGTCAAGCCAGAAATATGACGGACACACCAAGTACCAGAATTTTATATATACACCAGTGGGTCCTCTGTTGTGTTGTTTTCAGTAAATTGGATGTCATGGATATAACTCAGGTTATAGGGTTATGCAGAAAAGGCATGGAATTGGGGTGAAAAACAAAGAACTGAGATGGTTAACAAAAAATGGCCAAGGGGGCTGATGGGTTGAACTGCATGTTAGGAATATTAGATGTATATGTTCAGATTTGAATTCTTCCACCATTTTAGACACTAACTAACTGGGAATAGTTTGAGTTGGAAATGTGGTATGTGAGATAGCGTGTGAGATATAGTGAGAGAGATAGTGTGTGAGAGAGAGTATGTGTGAGTATCAGTGAGTGTGTGTGTCTGCTGAGTTGACCATAGGATTTTGGAACTGCTGGTCCCAAAGGCGAAAGGCCAAGGTGGTGCCTCACTGTACCACCCAGTCCACATAGACTGACAAAACAGGTCTCAATTAGCCACTAAACCTATGGCTGGAGGGTGGACAGGGGCAGACTGGGTGGGCAGAGATCATGAACCCATTTATACTGTCCACTTCAACAGCTCAAACATACTGCAAAAGTATATCATTTTTGGATATTAAAAATATTATCCAGCTATTTTTGAAGGAATTGATCAAAACCATATTAACTGCTTTCACTGAAAGTCTGGTCTACATAGCCATTAGGGGAAAAAACACACTTCTTCCAGTCTTTGGTCTTGTTAAATTTTTCATCGGGCCTCTCAGCACTTTAAAGACCAGGAACATATCCACTCTCTTTTCTCCCATAAAAACAATTCTGCAAGTCTCCCCTGGTTAGAGCCCTAAACTACATAATCCTCTTAAATGCGTTTCTCTGAAGTCACTATAGCATGTCAATGTCTTTTCACAAGATTACAAGGTACACACAGATTAGGAAGGCCATTAGGTTCACCTTAGATCATCTGTACAGCAAGAACCTACAGATCGCTAATTCACGACAACCACTGTTCCTTAAATCATCCTAGGGTTTTGCTACTGTAGCTGGAAGTCCAAGTGATGGTCACTCGTTGTCTGAAGAAGAATGTTCGGACATCAGTCCTCAACTTGTCTATTAACAGTTTGACCAGTGCTTTGGATTTACCCTTTCTATACTGTTTATTATATACCTCCATAAGGTCACCTCGTTTCAAAACTGAAAAACACAATGGGCTGGATTTTCATTCAGCAGTCGGGAAGGAGGCGGGATTTTCCCTTGATTGACCTTGTTGAGCCCGCCCAGTGGGCTCAGCAGGCCAATTAAGGGCCACCCGGCAACAGGTGACATCACAGACTGAAATTTCATCTGTCAAGACGTCTTGACAGATGAAATATCAGTGTTTCACAGCTGTTTGAAGCTGTCAAACACTGACAGTCTGACTTCTAAGCTGAGTCCTTCTACACAGACTCAGTTAGAACTCTCACCGGCAATGAAAGCTGAAGGCTGTCATTTTTGACAGCTCGCAGCCATTTTGCTTTCAGTGCCAGCTGAGTGATGGACTCCCGAAACCTAGAGGAAGAAAGGCTGTTAAGGTAAGTACAGGTAATTTAAACTTCTTTACACACTTTAGACACACCAAACACACTTACCTTTGCACTCATGCACCCATCACTCACCTGAACACCGACATCGCGACCCCTCCAAGTCCTTCAACCCGACGGCCCGCCTGCTCTAACCTGGCGTGGCTTGGAGCCATCGGGAATCCCACACGACACCCCTCAAAATAGGGAGTAGGCTAAAACCTGCCTGTTAACTACCTGTTAACAGGCAGTTAATTGGCACTAATCCCTTCCCGCCTTGGGTCGGCGGGTCCCAGTGCGGGGCGGGTACCCGCCTCCTTTGAAACTTACGTGGAGGCGGGTTTTGGGTGGGTGGTGTCGGGACCCCCGAATTCGGGATTTTAGCCCCCCGCATGCCTAAAAGCCCGCCTCACGGCACACTGAAACTCGAGACCAATGTCTCCAGTCTTTCCTCATAACTCAGTCCACTCAAGTATGGAGGATAGTGACAGACTTCACGGGGACATAGAGAGACTGGTGAAATGGGAAGATACATGGCAGATGAAGTTTAACACAGAGAAGTGTGAAGTGATTTATTTTTGTAGGAAGAATGAGGAGAGGCAATATAAACTAAATTGTACAATTTTAAAAGGGGTGCAGCAACAGAGAGACGTGGGGCTCTACGTACACAAACCTTTGAAGGTGGCAGGACAAGTTGAGAAGGCTGTTAAAAAGACATATGGGATCCTTGGTTTTATAAATAGAGGCATAGAGTACCAAAGCAAGGAAGTTATGCTAAACCTTTATAAAACACTGGTTAGGCCCCAGCTGGAGTATTGTGGCCAATTCTGGGCACCACACTTTAGGAAGGATGTCAAGGTCTTAGAGAGGGTGTAGAAGAGAGTTACTAGATTGGTACCGAGGATGATTGACTTCAGTTACATGGAAAGACTAAAGGAACTGGGGTTGTTATCCTTAGAGCAGAGAAGGTTAAGATGAGATTGGATAGAGGTATTCAAAAATCTTGAAGGGTTCTGATAGAGTAAATAAGGAGAAACTGTTTCCAGTGGCAGAAGGGTCAATAACCAGAGAGAACAGATTTAAGTAATCGGCAAAAGAACCAGAGGTGACATGCAGAAATAACATTTTTACGCAATGACTTGTTATGATCTGGAATGCACTGCCTGAAAGGGCAAAGAAAGCAGATTCAATAATAACTTTCAAAAGGGAATTGGATAAATACTTAAAAAGGATGAATTTGCTGGACTACGGTGAAAGAGCAGGGGAGTGTGACAAATTGGATAGCTCTTTCAAAGCGCCGGCACAGGCGCAATGGGCCGAATGTATCATTCTATGATTTTATGATAGTTCACACCATTTGTGGAGTGTTTATGTTGCCTATTTAACTTCATAAGTGTGGTACTTTACACTTCTCAATATAAAAAATAATCTGCCATTATTCCACCCATTCTACTTTGTCTAACAAATATTGCAGTTTCTGTGTTGCCCCCTGGGATTCAGCTATCCCTACTAATTTGGTGTCATCTGTAAAATTCATCAGTTTACATTGAGCTTCTGGATCCAGGATGTGAATGTAAATTATAAAAAAACAGGGGTCCTGACACTGATCCTTGGGACGTCCCATTCAGCACTTGTCCCCACTTGACATAACTCCTGTAACAATCCTTCAGCCAATTTCCTACCTATTTCCAAGACTTAGTGAATTCTCACCTCTTCAAGCTTAACTAGCAACCTTTCACGTGGAACTTTTGTCAAAATATTTTTTGCAAGTCTGGGTACACCATAGCACAGAACTTTCTACAGCCCACTTCGAATGTGACTTCCTGGGGATTTGTCGTGCAAGACCGTTCCCTTTGAATGCATGTTGGCTGCTCTTTACTCTCTTATTGTTGTACACATTTACTCCCGATAATCAACTCCACTATTTTACTTGATAATGTTACAAGACTAATGGCCTGTAATTGTCTGGGTGCAGTTTGTCCCTGTTGGAAATGGGCACCATGTTTGCTGTTGAAGGTAGGGTGCCCAAAACACTACATGATAGTCCAACAGTAAACTCACCAATTGTGTATGTGTGTTGTAGCTTCACATACAAATCAGTCAACCATACCAAAAATTTACATAATACATGAATAAATGGAGTGCAACAGCAGAATACATAAATACATTGAGTGATGCAAAGCCACATAAGTCACAAGCCCAACTAGATACTGGAGGGTGCATGTTCCCTACAGTGCACAATAGCACACACAGATCAGGCCCAGAGACTGGGAAACATCTGCCTTCTTCACAAAATGTCACTGAAACCGCTCCAGCACATTGCATGCCATCTGCTGAGCTGTTTCGCATGCAAGTACTGTTCTATTTTAGAGTCCTAAAGTGAGATTCATAAATGAAAATAAGTTCTGTATTTATTTTCTGAACTTCAAGTACCAATTAATCTGTTGAAAATGTAAATCCCAAAAGCTGTTGCTTCGCGTGTGTGTCTGGTGGCCATGTGTCGTGTCAGTGTGCGCCCATGTTTCATCCGTCCATGTGCGTGCATCCGTGCATGTCTGTGCATGCATCTGAGTTCATGTAAAGGTCTGGAGAGTGTTGTGTATGTAATATGTGTGCTACTTTGAACCTATGGACAGGACTGCACTACTTGTAGGGCGTAGTGATACGCAGTACCACTCCTGGCCATAGGGGTATAAATAGTACTGTGGGTACTGATCTCCCCTCAGTTCCCGCCTGTGGGCATGAAGTAAAGACCTACGTGTAGTCCCTACCTCCAACCAGTAAAGACCTGTTTTATTGTTACTGATTAAGTCTGAGTATTAATTACTTGAACAACTCACAGACTTAACACTGGCGACGAGTCAGGTTCTTACCCTGCGGCAGTTGAAGAGAGGTTTCAAATATCACCACCCCACTAGAAGCGACAGGCTTTAGGACTCTGAAGCCTCCATCAGCGACTGAGCACTGGAGTGCAGCAGCCATCCTGACAGCTTCCAGCGACTGACAGAAGTCTTTCTGCAGTTTCCTTGTTCAACCTAGGTGGTGGGGTAAGCCGTGCAGCGTTGGCTGCAAAGACAGGGCTGGGGAAGTTGGAGAAGATAAGGGCGATCGCAATCCCTGATAAGAGCCGCGGTGAAACGCGCGAGCGGGTAAGCCAGAGCCCGGGAGGGAGCGAGCAAGAGCCGCGTGAGCGGGTGAGCCAGAGGCCGGGAGCCGCTTCAAGTGCGAGGCGCAGCGCGGGCCAGCGATCGGGACCAAAGATAAGGGCCGCACTCGGACTGAAAGGCGCGGCGGCTGCAGAAGCTCAAGGTGCGAGAGCCGCAGTGCACAGCGCGGGCTATCGATCGTGGCGAAGATTAGGGCCGCACTCGGGGGCTGAAGGGAGACGGCGTCGGGGGACGGGTGAAGACCGCCAAGCGCGGGAAAACCGCCATTTTGTGGGCGGAGGACGACGGCAAGAGCGGGAAGCCGCCATCTTTGATAACAAGTAAACAAAATAAAATCTGAGAAATTGCAAATCTACAATGCCTAAACACGGGAATATTAGCACCTTTGATAGTGACCTCGAAGATTGGGCCATATATGTTGAAAGAGTAAAAAATTATTGTAAGGCCAATAAAATTCGTGACCAAGATAAAGCTCTAACATTATTAAATTTAATGGGTGCAAAGACATATGGGCAATTGAAACACCTGTTATCACCAGATGAACCGGCGGATAAGACGTTCGATGAGATTGTTACTGTCCTGAAAGATCATCTAAACCCCACGCCGCTGATGCTAGCGGAACGATTTAAATTTTATGACAGAAGGCAGCTACAGCATGAAAGCAATGCTGAATATTTGCTGGAATTGCGTAAATTAGCGAAATATTGCCAGTTTGGAACGGGACTGACAGATGCACTACGAGACAAATTTGTGTGTGGTTTATTTAAACAGGATAAACAAAAGCGACTGCTCGAGGAGAATGAGCTGACGCTTGAGAAGGCGGTCACTATGGCAGCAGCACACGAAGCCGCAGCGAGAGGCACGGCAGTAATGCAGCTACGGTCACCGGAGCTCAGTGCACACAAATTGGGTGTGAGTTCTGGCAAATGTTATCGTTGTGGAAAGACAACGCATGATCAGAACCAGTGTTGGTTTAAAAACCAAGAATGTAGAACTTGTGGTAGGCTTGGACATATAGCTAGAGTATGCAGGTCAGGGAAGAAGACCAGCAACAAGAAGTCACCGCAAGGAAAATACGCAAAGGTACACAAGGTGACCGAACAGGAGTCCGATTCAGACGCTAGCAGTAATGAACTGGCTAGCTTAAGCTGTAATGAACTGGCTAGCTTAAGAGTACTCAACGCTGGTAAGGGTGCAGACCTCCAGACAATTTGGGTCACTCTTCAGATAGAAGGAGTCCAAGTAAAACTGGAATTGGACACTGGATCGGCATTGACGGTCATAAATAAGAAAGATTACGGAAAGTTATTCCAACATATTCCCCTACAGGATACGGGGATTATATTGAAAACATACACGGGGCAAAGAGTGTACCCCATCGGGAAAATAGAGGTTGCAGTGGTCCACAAGGGCGAAGACAGTCAAATAATGGACTTATATGTGATATCTGAAGGAGGTTCTCCACTACTAGGACGGGAGTGGATTAGGAAAATGAATATGGACTGGCATTTCCTACAAACAATAACGAGTGAGAACTCGGTGAAGATAGTTGGCCCAGACTCTGGAACGGATGATGGTAAGCCCAACTCAGGTGCAAAAGACAAAGTTTCAGCACAGAATTCCACTGAGCAACAACAACATAGTTTAACTGTGGATTCTGAGTCTGGCAAGTCTACTGATGTGCCCATTTCTGAGGGACACCGGGCTCGAACTCAACTCCATTTCAAACTACAACAGCAATTAGAACAAATGCTTCACCGTTTTGAGCAAGAGTTGAATGCAACGAAAGAGTTCTTTGATATAGAGTTGGAGAATCTGGAAAGACAACAGAAGCAGCTGATGGAGAAAATGGAGCAGGAGCACACAAAACGTCTGATGTCAGAGGAGTTAACGGTCAGCCAACTCCTGCATATGCTGAAGGACAGGACTCTGAAATGGGAAAAACTTGAACACGAACTTCAATATTCAAACGAAAGGGGTTCGGAGCTCTCAAAGGTTATTGGAAGAGCTGAGGTGGCAACACAGACTGAGATGACTGCAACAGAGCAGCCCTTGGATGCCAAAAGTACGCTGACTCACGTCAACGTAGAACAACAGACCGCTGAAACAGCTGCTCCGATAGAGGGATTGAATAGTCCGATCAATCAATCTCCAAAAGAAGTTGAAGTAGTAAAATCTCAAATGAGGTCATTAGTAAACGACTTGCTGAAAGCCCAGAAAAAGCTGGATGAAGAGGTACGCATGAAGAAGTCTCTTCAGGAAAGATGTCTGGACTTGGAACAAAAGCTGGCTAACGCCCAGCTGGGTATGGAGGAAATAGAAGACCCTCTCGCTGGCCTAGATCAGGACGACACCGAATATTACTATGTCCTGTCCTGCCCAACTTGTAACTTCGACTCCCACCATACAGAAATCATGGAGGAGCACCGAAAGTCTACGGAACATCGGGAGAAGGTGGCTCTACTACGGAAAAAGGAGGAAGAGAAGGAGGAACTGCGCATGCAGCTGGCAGCTGACAGTGGAGCCCAGAGAGTCTCCAAGAAGCAGAAAAGGAAAAGTCGAAACAGAAGATGACCCATCTGAACCATTATTACCTCTACCAGATCACACACGTGGTCCCTCCGAACGGAGCCAATTCAGTTCGGAAGTTCAAACTGTTAAATCCATGGAAGGACTATTGAATGAGTCACTCCAGCAACGTGAACCGACTACACCACAGAGATTGAATCTGTGAACTGTTTTCCGCAGAGACTGAATCTGTGATCTGTTTTGACATGAAGTTATCTATGTATCTATGTTATTCTGTTATGTAAACCTGAAGTTATATATGTATATATGTTATTACGTTATGTTAAATGGGGAGATGACTGTAAAGCTAGGAAGGGAGGAATGTTGTGTATGTAATATGTGTGCTACTTTGAACCTATGGACAGGACTGCACTACTTGTAGGGCGTAGTGACACGCAGTACCACTCCTGGCCATAGGGGTATAAATAGTACTGTGGGTACTGATCTCCCCTCAGTTCCCGCCTGTGGGCATGAAGTAAAGACCTACGTGTAGTCCCTACCTCCAACCAGTAAAGACCTGTTTTATTGTTACTGATTAAGTCTGAGTATTAATTACTTGAACAACTCACAGACTTAACAGAGAGAATCAGCTCAGTAGAGTGTGATGTACTTAGCATCTAACCTGTGTTACACCTAAGCTAGGGCCACTTAGTGCTGATACTGGGTGGAAAAAGTGCTCCATTCTTCATTACCCTCATCTCGATGAGTGTAAAATACCCCTCCCTTTTAAAAAAAAACTAACCTGGTTAGCATGATTATTTAAGAAAAAAATCAATGCTTTTTCCTTTATTCTGGTAGATCTCTTGTGGCATTGCTCACGGATAAATTAAAGTAAAATTGTATCGCTTGTTTCCTGTAACAGTCTCTTTGCTTGGCTGACACTATTTTTTTAATTCTCTGTCTTTATCTCTCTCTGATTCTCACATACTTTCTCTTGTTGTTGTCTTTGTAACACTCCGTTTGTTTCTGTCTCTTTCTCTCACCATCTCTCCTTTTTTGGTAAATCTGTCCTTCCTCTCTGTTTCGTCTCTCTTCTATATGGTTCCCACTCTCTTGTTAAGCCTCTTGCACATACTCATTACTGATTTACTCAATCTTTATCGTTGACTTTTTTGAAAGCCCAAGTCATACAGCAAGATCACAGCCAACATGCATCAGATCGGAGGTGGTCCATCGGCGACATCATCCGAAAGCACGTCAGGTTCCACATGTACGCTGACAATACCCCCGAGATGAGCTTCCGACCACATATCCGCTCCATCACCAAGACCACCTACTTCCACCTCCGGAACATTGCCCGACTCTGCCCCTGCCTCAGCTTAATTGCTGCTGAAATCCTCATCCATGCCTTTGTTACCTCTAGGCTTGACTATTCCAACACTCTCCTGGCCAGCCTCCATAAACTTGAGTTCATCCAAAACTCTGCTGCCAGTATCCTAAATTGCACCAAGTCCTATTCACCCATCACTCCTGTGCTCGCTGACCTACATTGGTTCCCGGTCCGGCACTGCCTCAATTTTAAAATTCTCATCCTTGTTTTCAAAATCCCTCCATAGCCTTGCCCCTCCCTATCTCTGTAATGTCCTCCAGCCCTGCAACCCTCTGAGATCTCTGCGTTCTTCCAATTCTGGCCTCTTGATTTTAATCACTCCACCATTGGTGGCCATGCCTACAGCTGCCTAGGCCCTAGGCTCTGATATTCCCTCCCTAAACCTCTCTGCCTCTATACCTCTCTTTCTTCCTTTAAGATGCTCCTTAACACCTACCTCTTTGACCAAGCTTTTAGTCATCTGTCCTAACATCTCCTTAAGTGGCTCGGTGTCGAATTTTGTTTGCTAATGCTCCTGTGAAGTACCTTGGGATGTTCTACTATGTTATAAATGCAAGTTGTTGTTGATGTTGTCCTGGGATCAGGTAGGGAGAGGGCAGGGGGCTGGTTGGGGAGAATCTGCAACAAGAGCAGTGAGCTGGTGGCTAAGGAATTGAAGGTTGGTCCTGGTTTACCATAAGCAACAGGAGCTGGATTTTGGTCAAAATTCAGTTTATAAAGGGCTGGGATTTTTTATTATTTGAGAAATGCTTTTCTGCATCTGTTGGAGGAGGCAATTTGCCCTGGCTCCAAAACAGCAGGCTGCAAATTGAGGGGCTGCACAGATTCACCAGAATGATACCGGGGCAAAACGGGTTAAATTATGAGGACAGGTTGCACAGACTAGGCTGGTATTCCCTTGAGTATAGAAGATTAAGGGGTGATCTAACTGAGGTGCTTAAAATGACTAAAGAATTTGATAGGGTGGATAGAGAGAGACTATTTCCTCTGGTGGGGGAGTCCGGAACAAAGGGGCTTGACCTTAAAATTAGAGCTAGGCTGTTCAGGGCTGATGTCAGGAAGCACTTCTTCACACGAACGGTATTGGAAATCTGGAACTCTCTTCCCCAAAAAGCTGTTGATGCTCGGTCAATTGTAAATTTCAAAACTGAGATTGATAGATTTTTGTTAGGCAAAGAGTATTAAAGGACATGGAACCAAGGCAATAGATGGAATTAAGATACAGATCAGCCATGATGTAACTGAATGGCAATGAAGGCTCGAGGGGCTGAATGGCCTATTCCAACGTTCCCAACACATACGGAGTCCTTAAACACAGTGAAATGGCTCAGAATGACAGGAAATTGATTAGTACCAGAGATTGAATGTTACTGATACTCTTTTGCCAACTATAAACCCATATTGAAAATAATCATAGAGACTTCATGAAAATGCCTTGGGAAGAAGGGGATCTGATCTGGACGAATACGGGATAGGTATTACCTGATGTGGAACAGTCTTTCTCCCCAAGAAATATCCAGGTTGAAGTTTCATATATAATCAACATTCAGGCAGATGTAACAAACGTCCTTGCATTCTAATGACTGATGAAATTCCTTTCATCTGGAACCTTCAGTCACTTATAGCTAAGTTTGAAAAACCCATCTGAGCCAAGATCTAGAAAAGCTATTTGGCAAAGAGGAGTCGAACGTCGATCTTGTGTTTTGTACTTTGATGTTTTCTTTTAGCTTCTTAATCCATTAAAATTGGACATATGCTTAGTGAAGGAATAGTAAAACCTGAGTGTCAAAGTTAGCCATTACTGAATGAGAATGATCCAATCGAACCAAAGTGCTAGGTACACAGAGTAACGTCATAAGGCTAGTGGGCATGGATAGGTCAAACTATTTGAGGCTGCATTTGTCAAGGTAACACAGATCAAAAGTTGACCCATATGATACTTGATGGAAGTGTCCTTAAATACGGTGTTATAAAGGAAAGTGTATCCATCACAATTATCGCTTGCTGGGAAACATTCCTTTGGGAGCCATACATAAAAGCAACGACTTTGTGATTCCGGCATAAATCAAGTTGTGTTGACCCAAAGCCCAGGTGCACCAGCACTTGTAGTTTCTTGGAAGGCTGCAGCAAGTTTTGTGAAACATGGCCCATGCCCCCTTCATGTGACTAGGCTGCAGGAGATGCACCAAAGGAGGGTAGCCCTATTTGGGGCTGAAGTTCAACCTCCAGTATTAGGACAAGTGCCAGCTGCATGGAGCGAGGTCTCCATCCCAATCAATGCAGTCACTTAGCTGCCTCGTACATCACTGTAAATGAACAAGTGTGGTGCTATTAGAAGCAAGGCAAAGTTGAGTTCATCCCTTGCATTTCTTGGGAAGTCAATCAAGAATGGCACAAAGCCAATTCTGGGAAGTACTGTTAGAGGCATTGTGCACAACTATTGCCCTTTTTCACAACTTTTGCATTGTGCTAAGATGAACGACACATTTTTCTTTAAAGTGGAAGCCAAGGAATGGCAAACAGACGGTGAGGCATCTCAGCTGAGATGCTCCTCAACTATCCATGGATTTCTCAATGAGCTCTGCAGTCATAGTTGCAGAAGATAGCTAAAAGCCATCCAAACCAGTATTTCTTCTTCAAATAATGCAGGTCACTATGGATGAGCACATAAGGATGGCATCATTGGTTGCTTACTGGATAAGAACCACCCATGTGCATCATGATGCTTTCGTGCTCAGATGCCACCTGAATAGAGGCAGCAAATTCTCTCTCTTCATGAAGGCCATGAGTTTGATATGCCAAGGCCCATGCGTGACTCTTTACACTTGAAGGAACCCTGGCATCTGACAAAAACCAGTGCTTTCAATCAAGCTAGTGCCTTCTTTCCACAGGAAAAGTGATGAGATGTTGCTCCTTGCAAGCATCATCACCTTCCTCCCTGATACACATGTTGAACTGCAGACTGCTCCATGTGGTAAACGTTTCCTGAGGTTGTTTCGAAGGACAAAGTGTCCATGAAACTTTGTACGGTGGTAAACTTCATTTCTACAGGAGAGCCATCCCTGATCCTAATGTTTGTAGAGAGTTGATTCCTCTGACATACCACGGTGCAAGTGCCAGGTTGTGACAGGTGTCACTGCGCCTACATTTGTTAGTATTTCACAAACTTCCATTGAACTATCCAGTGCATTCAGAACCCCCAAAAGAATGACATTAAAACAAATACGAAGAATAATAAAAAGTATTGGCAAGGGGAAAAAAAACAATTGGCGGGGATTTCCTTGGAGCTTCTCCCATACTAGTGCCGTAACTTTGCCTGGTGTACAGCTTAAACCCTGTGTACGCACATAAATGTGGTTTCCACCGCACTTCCGCTGAATTTGCAGTGACGGAATGGGAGCAGCTCCGACAAAATTCCTGACCTAAAACACAAAAATGGAGGCCTACCCAGCGACACTAACTAATGCACAGAGCAAAATATAGCCCAGGTTTGTAAAAGCACACAAAAAATTGTAGCCTTTTGTGTGAGTCATCTTTAAAAACTGTAGTGAAAATTTGTATTTAGTGACAAAAGCTCGATACGAAACCGACTCCAGTGTGTCTAGGAAAAAAAGGACTTTTAAAAAGCCATTTGAACACTTGCAGACTTAACTTGGTTACATTGTGGACATGTAGTAAGAGACGACACAGCAGAGGATAGATCACCATAGCAACAAGAACAAGTCCAAGCCAGCTGGAGATCATTTTGAATACCTGCATATGTTAGGCTGTGGACACAGAGAAAACAAGTGTGTCAGTCGTGGGTGGTATTTGTTGGAACCTATTGTTGACAAGCCACCATCTCAGAGGTGTAATTCTAGGAGAAAAAGGGCTGTTAAAAAGCTAGAGAATTCAGCGTGGAAGGAGACACAGCCCCATCACGACTGCTCCAACCTCGCCTTTCACTTCCTAGCGGTGCCACCTCACCTGATGTCTGTCTTCTTGGCTGCTTGCTGCCAATCTCCCTGACAAGCTTGAGCCAACCATGGGTATCTGACTTTTGTTACGGGTTTAGTCTAAGACAGACATTTGATTTCTAAAGGTTATGCATTTTGGAAATTTAGATGGTGTATTGTTAAGGCAATTCTAATTTATACATAAACCCAAGATATTGTTTAGATTCTAATGAACATTTTCTAATGTATTAATAATAAATAATGTTTTCTTTATAAAGCCATGGCTTGTGCCTGACGTTTTTTTTTTAGTAAAAAGAGCCCATTAAGTTAAAAATAAAATGAAATCATGTGGAGATAAAAAGACAATTCCCCGAAGTAAAGTGTAAAATCACTTTGCACCTTTTTGCTCCTACAAAACTTCCAACTGCTTTTTTTGCCCCTTCTATAAATATCTTACTGAGATTACAAATTGTATCCAATTCAGGATCCTGAAATGTGCAGAGATTGGCCTACCAGACAGGGAAAGAAAGAATGCTCATGTGGCAAAGCCACTAAGAGACTCTCACAGTGACTGGTACAATTGCCTTTAATCATGTTTATTACCTTTTAATGTTGGCTCTGGTTAAACAGAGCTAGATCGTCAAAATCATGATCTGACGCGATGACGTCATCACGTGGGTCATGTGACGTTCCAACGGCGGGAAACGTGATGACGTCATGACGTCAGAGGTAGAGGGCGTTTCCAGCTAGTCCTCGTGTGGAGTGATAGTGAATAGACATGTTTAGAGCTTCCCCTGCATTTTCTTGTTTTGTAAAGTTTTAGTACATTAAACTCAGTTTGTTAACTACTAGTGAGTTTATAGATTCTTTGCTAGGAGTGCAGAGACTCCTACATTGGTGACCCCGAATCCTCGTGATCATTTTTCGCGGTGAACGCAGAACACGGGCCAGGAATGGAGGCCAACGCAGTGGCTTTGAAGCTCCCCCAATTCTGGGAACAACAGGCGGCCTCTTGGTTTGTGCAAGCCGAGGCGCAATTTGAACTCCGCAATGTCGTACAGGACCAGACCAGATATCTCCACGTGGTCTCCGCCCTCGATAGCTCGACGGTGTCGAGAATCATCAGCATTCTGGAGAGTCCCCCGAATGCTGACAAGTATGTAGCCATCAAGACACGATTGCTGCAGGTATTTGGTCTTACCAAAGCGGAGCGCACTCGCCATTTACTGACACTACCAGGGTTAGGTGACTCCAAACCCTCGGAGCTCACATGCTGACTCTCCTGGGGTCTGAGCCCCAGTGCTTTCTGTTTCGCGAGCTGTTCCTTACTCAGCTCCCCAAGCAAGTCCAGGCAACCCTCGCCCGAGCAGAAACCGCAGACTGCGTCGCGCTCGCCGAAGAGGCGGATAAGATTTACGCAGTCCGGCAACAATACTGTGCCATCGCGCAACGCCCCGCCATGAGGAGTCCGGCCCCGGCTCTGACCACGGCACCTCCGACGACCGGTTACTGTTACTACCATGCTCGTTTCAGCCCGAAGGCCCGCTGCTGCCGCCCACCGTGCAGTTTCGTTACCAGACCGTCGAATAGACCGCCGCGAGTCAAGCACGCCGGTCCCGGTACTTCCCCCGCGGCCACGATGGCGATCGGCGCTTCCGGGAATTTAGGAGTTGGTCCAACAGGCTTGTCCGACCTCCTCAGCGATTGACTCTTCTCGTTAAAGACAATTCTGGGGGGGCATATGTGGCAAAGCCACTAAGAGACTCTCACAGTGACTGGTACAATTGCCTTTAATCATGTTTATTACCTTTTAATGTTGGCTCTGGTTAAACAGAGCTAGATCATCAAAATCGCGATCTGACGCGATGACGTCATCACGTGGGTCATGTGATGTTCCAACGGCAGGAAACGTGATGACGTCATGACGTCAGAGGTAGAGGGCATTTCCAGCTAGTCCTCGTGTGGAGTGATAGTGAATAGACCTGTTTAGAGCTTCTCCTGCATTTTCTTGTTTTGTAAAGTTTTAGTACATTAAACTCAGTTTGTTAACTACTAGTGAGTTTATAGATTCTTTGCTAGGAGTGCAGAGACTCCTACACTCATTTATATACGTGCCTTTCACATTCGCAGAACATCCCAAAGCGCTGTTCAACTAATGGATTGCTTTTGAAATGCAGTTATGCAGACAGATGCAGCAGCCAACTTAAGCACAGCAAGGTCCCACAAACAGCAATGATGAAAACAGTGAGGAGTATTGTTGGATCTTCCTTGAATGGTGCAGTAGGATCTTTTACATACACCTGAGCTAGCAGATGGGGCCTTGGTTTAATGCCTTATCCAAAAGACGGGAGCTCTGACAATGCAGCACGTACGGTAGATGAAGAGATATTGAGGAAGGACCTGCAGTGCAGGACAGGATATTGCCCAGTTGGCAGAGAAAGAAAGAAATGAATGTGGAGGAGGGTTTCTACAGTTTGTGCCCAGAATGAGCTGATTTGCTGAATACTATATTCTCAGTCCATCAGTTCAATTCAGCCAAGCAGAAAATAAAGTACAACATGTCCAAGTGAATATGCTAAATAGATGCTGAACACAAGCTTCAGGAACAACATCTCGGCCCCGATTTTCGGGCAGCTGTCGGGCAGCTTTTCATGCGGCCGTGGTCCGAAAATCGCGGAAAAAGCGGGTCGGGACCCCCCCCGCCTGATTCCCCGCCCCGTCCGACTTTCGGACCGCCGTTTCCACGTGCCCCGCTTCAGTCCCGGCCGCCGCTGGCGGCACTGCTCGTCGGAGCACTAATCACCAATGATCACCTTGTTAAGGACGATTTTCCCGTGCCGTTGCGACTTTGGGGCTTTCCCCACCTGAAACCTGCTTGCGGGGAACCCTGCCGATGAGAGCTGGCGTGAAAACAGCTGGCTTGCTTGCTTGCAGCAGCAGGTCGCTGAGGGCTGAAGAGATTTAAAGAGGCAGCATTTGCAGGCTGCAGGACCTTGTTGATCAAGGCTTGGGGGGACTATTTGAAGCCTTAGGAGCAGCTGCAGAAAGTTGGAGCCTCACACACTTCTTCAGTGTGAGCTCCTGGGAAGCCCCTCTCACCACCCTAACTCAGGACCTCCTCAACCGAGGCATCTGCTAGAAGCATGGGAGGCCTTTGGCACCTTCCCTTCCTGGCATTAGAGGATCTCCAACAGCAGAGGTGGCAGCAGCAGAACCAGGAACAGCAGGATGATTACCAGGTGCACCAGGCTGCTGCTCACTCACCTGAAGCTGCACAGGCCAGAAGGGGCCAGCGCTTTGAAGTGGTTTGAGAGCACCTTGCTGCACTGTAGGGGGCCAGTGGGACCCATTTCTGCACTGGCAGTCCTACTCAGAAGGACTTCCATGAAGATCTGGTTTCTCTGTTCAACAGATGGCCAACGCTCCTCAAGAGATGTCATTCTCTTATGAGCACTCACCATGTTTTCCGTATGCTGGCAAGTTATCTCCTCCATGGAGGTTGCCAACCTTTCCATGGTGCTGCGTTCATGCACCAATGACTCCACAAAGGCTCTGCTCATGGTCGCTATGGACTCCTCCATTCGCTCCACACTCGCAGTGACCCTGGAGACAAAACCTGCCAGAGACTCCTGCACCTGTGCATGGAGATCCATCACCTCTTCTCTTGCGGATGGACCCAGAGGCAGAGGGTCGAGATGCAGCACAGCTGAGCTGAGCTGGCAGAGCCCTGCGCCCTTCGACGAGGACTCTCCACTGCAGTCCCTGTCTCCAGTATCTGCTGAGGCTCACTTGTCAGCTGTGAAACACCAGGTGACAACACTACTCTATGTCCCGAAGGTCCCCCCGAGGTGTGAGTGTCTGCGCTGGTGCTGGGTGCGCTTACTTCTGCTGACGCTGCACCCTCAGATGTTGGAGCTTCCTCTGAGGAGTCTGGCTGCACAGCCTCTTCCTCCTCCACAGTGAGGACGGGGGCTCTGGATGGTACTGTGGGGGAGTAAGGGAAGGAGTTACAGATGTAATGCCAAGGTTCCTCTGGTGACTCCCAGCGCATTGGCATCTGCTGACACCTGCATCCATGCAGCCTTGGTCTCAGTGGGAGGCCTCTTCCTCCCTGACCTAGGGAAGAGGACCTCCTTGTGGGCCCTAACCCCATCCAATAATGCCTGCAGTGAAGCCTCGTCGAATTTGAAGGCAGCTCGGGGTCTGGCACTGGCCACAGCTGCTGCAGGCTCCTCTGCCATCCTGTATGGTTCATTTGGAAGCCTTCAGAGGATGCAGTGCTTGCCATGGACCTTGAAAGCACCACGAATGATGACATCATACTGTGGGGATTTCTGACTCGATTTAGACAATTAGCAAGGCTTCCCACATGCTGGGAATTAATTGGCCAATTGAGGGAAAATTGCATGGGGCTGGCTGACACTTTTTTATGTGTGTCAGAAACCCCACATTCGGGGAAATCCGACCATTCCCCACACAAGCCGAAAATCGGGGCCCTCATCTTTTGCTTGGCCTTCCCATCTGTACAATGGCTCCTGTAACTTCAGACCCTCCATTTTCTTCACAGTGAGGATGCTGGCGATGTGGAGTCAGTACATTGGTGTCCAGGTGGGGAGGGGATACAGGTTGATGTTTGGGTGTGGGATGATGGGGGGGGCGGTGGGAAAAGAGGGAGAATTCTTCATCTGAACACAGTGCTGGCAGGGTGACGGGGAGGGTGATGTATGCGGCCTTGGTGTTGGACTATTTTCTCTTTTCAGAGCTGACAGGTACAGTACTTTGCTGGCATTTTCAGTTTTCAAAAATAATATTTCAGAACTGTTCTGCATGCTTTCAATGTTTTCCACCTCTCCCACTGTCTCGCCTTTTCCTTGGGTTGGCATCTTACTGCCTTAACTGTTCAGATCTTCTTCATTTTTTTAACATTTCTTTCCATTGCTTGACTTGAGTTGATCTATTCCATCATCTTACAATGATTCCGCTGTTGCTTCCTTTCTGTGGCTGTTTGTTTTGTCCCTCCCTCTCTTTTCCTGATTCTATTTATATGTTTGCTCAGTTTTGAAACAGGGTTCGCACCTGAACTGGATACGTGTCTGTTCTCTCCATGGATGTCTACTGACCTGCTGTGTGTTTCCAGCCTTTTCTGGATTTTTTTGTTTCTCACAATGCTTAAACCATCCTACACGAAATGGCTGAGAGTAGAAGGCAATGATTGAGCAGCGTGTCATCTGACACCCTCAAGAAGGTCATCTCAACTAAGCTTTGATTGACATGGACTTGATCCCAAGATCCAGGCCCTTGGGATCATGCCATCTGATGTTCATGACAGAGCTGGATGTTTTTGAAGCCTTCGATGTGGCAACTGTCGACTGCCCAAGTCTCACAGACGAGGTGGCAGCCCACTGCCTCATATACTTTACAACTGGTCTTGATTTTTAGTTCACATCCATCTGATAGATACTTCCTCAGGCAGCCAGAAGTTGAACAGGCCTTCCTTAGTCCATGACGCCTCTTTATCCAGTGATGCATCTGATGATAGTGTGCTGCCCAGATAGGTAAACTGCTGGACTTGATTCAGTTATGTTTCCCCAATAGTGCTGTGAGTTACATCAGGTTTACAGCACAGAACCAGGCCATTTGCTCCAACTGGTCTATACCGGTGTTAATGCTCCACATGAGTACCCTCCCACCCTTTTTCATCTAAACCTATCAACATATCCTTCTATTCCTTTTGCCCTCGTCTGCTTATCTAGTTTCCCCTTAAGTGCATCTATGCTATTTGCCTCAACTACTCCCCGTGGTAGCGAGTTCCACATTCTCACCACTCTCTGGGTAGAGAAGTTTCTCATGAATTCCCTATTAGATTTATTAGTGACTATCTTATATTTATAGATCGTACTTCTTGACTGCAGACCCAAAACGGGGGTTGGTGATACTCTGGAAGTCTTTATAGTTGGGCCAGCAGAACACAGAGACTGGTGAGAGGGATTTCACATACGATGACTTTGTAAAATGTTGGTCTTTGCTTGCAGTCTGTGCAAGGTGAACATCTGTTCTGAACTAGATGCACACTCCTTTCCTGGATGTGCAGCCTGGCTTCTTTCATAGCTGAACAAACTGCTGACAGTCATTGTCAAATTTCACAGATGAAAAACCTCCATTTGGACAAGATCCCTATGGACCCATATCCAGCATGGTTCAGCATCTTGAGGAGTGGAGGGGAGAAAGTAGACCATCACAGCAGCACTTTTCACATGGTTACTTGATTGAATTCCAGCACCTCAACCCATCCTTCCAATACTGTGATGAAGATTTATTTTTTGATTACCAGTGCTTTGTCCCTTGTGGATCTGGTTTATTCTGTATTTTTGGAAACATATATAATTGCTCGACTCCACTGATGCTAAAGCATGGACTGAATTCCTTTATCTCTTTGCAAAGATGGATATACATACATATGCACAGTACTGCACAATTCGGACAATCCTAACTTGTCTGCTCAGTCCCAAAGCAATGCCACCACTGTAGTTAGCCTTCTCCATGTGCTGCATAGCACACAGTTGCCAGCCATGTTTGATTTGTCCTTTTGTGCTGCAGGTCCATTGCACAGGCCTGAGTCTCCAAAAAGTGCTTGGAATAACATCAGTCAATTATAAAATACTGCAACTAAAATACTGATTTGCCAGAACCAATCACTTACACCCAGTCTACGTTGTCACAGTGTGACATGAATAGAATATAATGGCATCAATACAGCACAATATATGATACAAAATTACATTGGCATCTATTGCAGAAACTCATAAAATCAAACTTTGATACGGATCAAATAACAGTAAATTTGAAGATGTGTAAATTCTGTCCCCTCTCCCGAACAATAATACATATATGAGGGATAGTTTTCCAACCTGGTTCTCCCAGTGAAGCTCTCTACTGGGAAAGCGAAGTTGAAAAATTACCACTAAAAAGTAGGTTTACTTAACCAAATAGAGAGTGGACACTACAGCTCCAAAATAGCAATACTCTGCTCTTGGCACAGAATCTGGCGTGCCAGGAGCACAGATTAGAGAATCGAGTATAGAGATCAGATGGAAATTGGGGTGCAGTGACAACTTGGCCAGAAAATCGGGATCACCGCAAATCGAGTAAACCCATCTGTGTGTCCAATTCTCCGATATAAGTTCCTGTTGAGTGAGACTCTGCAATGGGAGTACAGCCTCACAACTTTAGAGTTAATGTTGATTAATTCCTTTAAGGAGGATCTGGACAAATATCTAGTTGTGAAAGATATTGAAAGGAGAAACAGATGGTCAAACATTGCCAAAGGTAATATGGGCTCAACTGCTGCGGATTACAGTGGATCAAGAATAAATAACGTTGGATTAATATCCCTGAGATTTGGGTTGGGTGGTGGGGGGGGGAGGGGAGAGAGAGAGAGACAGGAGCAGTGATGTTTGACCTTGTGGTAATACAGATGGTGGCTGTTGAGGCATAAAATGCATTTGAGCAGCACTGACACTGGGTTTCATTTTCCGATATATGTTAATAATGTTTATTCCATTTCTATATAGGAATGACAGGACCAGAAAAGAAAATAACATAATTAATCTTTCTATTTCTTCTCCAGTTGGAACTGACTAGATGATGGAGCCGATAACGCTTTAGCAGTTTTGGCAACAGGAAGACATGTTATGGGATGCAGAGGTCTGACACCTGCTCCATCTGACACCCCGAGCAGAGAAATACAGACAGGAATTGCACAGGACATTCAAAGCCTGTACACACCAACTGTGCAAAGCAAATAAGACCTGCTCACCATAATGTGGCTGGTGATTCTGGTGCAGGGTAATGTAAGTTTTCCTTTCCCTGGGAGACCCTGACCTTTCGTTGAAGCCACCCGTCCTGCCTCCTCAACTAGACACTGACCTCGAAAGGCCAATCAGCTGTTGCGGTTGTCCTTCTCATTAAACACCCGCCTCCAAAAAAAAAAGTGATGCAAACTACTGGTGCTGGAATTCCCAGCAGTGGGAGAGCTACTAAAATATTGGTTAGTGCAAAACAATTGAACATTTCTCAGTGCGATGTCTGCCTAACTAGAATAATTCTGAGCAAGAATATGCACAGAAGAAATTGGGGGGTCATTTTGACTTTGTGCGAGTGTAAAACTGGTGGTATCGATTCAGCAGACCATTATACATCTCTCACTATTTTCATTTCCATTGAAGTCAATGGAGGAGACTTGATATGCTTAATAGCCGGTTGAATGGATATCACCCATTTTACATTAAGACCCAAAGGCAAAACGACCCCCACTGAGTCATCCCTCACCACATTGCTGTCTGTGAGAGTTGATGACGCAGAATGTTTCCCTACATATCAGTTAAAAAAAATCACTGTGCAAAGTGGTTTGAGATGTTTCAACATGAAAGGCACTGTATAAATAAAAGTATATTATCAAAGGATAAAGAGCAATATCTAGTTCATGATCGTAGAATTGAGAATTATAGTTCCTTAGATTCTTTCCAGATTTATGAAAAATGGCTGCCAAGCATCTGTCAAAAAATGCCTTGGAAAAAGGAAAGAGGATTGGATGCTGCCTCCACACTACTCACAGATACCCCTAGTGGAGTTCTGAATATTAATATCTGAAGCAAGTATGGATTTGCACCACAGAGGTGAACAGATCAACTCGAAAGCCCATCAATGCACTAACTGGCCCCAGCCCAAATGTATATCATGCACTATCAGTATCCACACGTGCATCTGGGTGTTCCATCAGGTATATACCGTCTTTCGCTCAGTCTCGTGTGACTGTGGTGTCTCTTCATCTGCAAACGCAGACCCTTCCCTAAGTTTGAGGAACATGCACCCTGCGGAGGATCAGAGACAAATGTGGCGTTATGGCTGGATGCAGCAGAAATAATAAAGACAACTTTGGGGAAATGACTAAGACAATGCGCAATGTATTATTGGAGAGTAATCGTGCAAGGAAAATGGAGACAAATGACTGCAGGTTCCACACTGGCAGAGAATCAGATAGAGAAGTGAAATGCACCGAGCTTACTGATTCACCATCTATATACAAAAGCAAAATACCGCAGAGTCTGGAAATCAGAAATAAAAACAGAAATTGCTGGAAATACTCAGCAGGTCAGGCAGCATCTGTGGAAAGAGAAACAGTTAACATTTCAGGTCAATGACCTTTCATCAGAACTGGAAAAAGTTAGAGATATAACAGATTTCAGATTATAACATCTGTTCCCATTTTTTTCGGATGGCAGCTGACGTAATAAAACTCACTACGCACTTGGTTTGGGTATAAAGCAAGGCTTTAATCAACTTGTTTCAGAACATGGAGGTCTAGTTGTACTTCACTAGTTCCTTGTCTTACAAAATGTCCCTGGAAAGCTGGGGCCGACGCCCGAGTATTTATACTCCTTGGACGGTGCCACCAGCTGGCCGTCCAGCGTTATTTCACGAGTAGTTTCTCGATGAATGATGAGATTTATAACAGCAGCTGTTGATGATTCTGCCATTCCCATTTACACCTCTGCTCGATCCATCTTTTGTTTCTTTACTCGTCCCATTACCATCTCCTTTTGCCTCACACCATCATCCCTTTTGTCTTTTAATCTCTCCTGCCTTCCACCCTATCACAGACCTTCCCTTTTGTTCTATCCTCCCCTGCCCCCTTTCCCTGCCCCTACACTCGCTTAAAACCTGTTACATCTCTAAATTTTTCCCACTCTGACGAAAGGTCATCGACCTGAAACGTTAACTCTGTTTCTCTCTCCACAGGTGCTGCCTCACCTGCTGAGAGCTTCCAGCATTTTCTGTTTTTGCTTCATCTATATGTTGGCCTCTGGTGTCGTCCTTCTGCCACCCAAAAAGGAAATGATGTGGTCAAAGCGCCAGCAGCCCTTTGCAAACTGCTGGAACTGAAAATTTTGCCCCCGTGACCTTTGCAGTCTTCCAGTGCGTCATATAGAATAAGCCAGGAGAACCGCTAAAATTTTAAGCAACTTCACTTTATTATGAGTGACCAGCCCATCTGGGTACTGGGATAATTTCCGAAGGAGTTTGCATTAATGCATATGTATTAGAGACTTTACAAACTATTGTGGGCATGCTGCATAAGGTACAGTCTTTATCCAGCACTTTTACTGTGCACACAGACTGTATAGAAGGGGAGATGATGGGCTGTTATCTGACTAGGTTGCCGTGTCTCAGGGGATGAGATTCCTTCCTCTGGGACTAATTGTCTTTCGAGCACATGGGTGGAGCCGAGTCTTCTCAACAAACTGAGACTTTAAAGCACCAAAATCAATTTTTTTTCAAAACTGTGTTTTCTTGAATCTTAATGAATGTCTTTTGATATTTTATAGGCTTTTAAAAAAAAACTGTCATGGCTAATCCATAGAGTGTCCTGTCTGGATTTGGGAACATTATGAGGGTTCAAGAAAACAATACAATTTTAAGGATTGTAACTAAAATGGTCAATTTGGGTTCAACAAAACATGGTCATCTATGTCTCCTACTGAACTCACTTTACTACCACGACCATATGATGCCACACCTTTAGCATTTATTAACATTCAGTGCATATATTTGCATATTAAACTGCATGACGCAGTTGATTTGAATAATTCCAACTAATTTCTCACTGAGTAGCTCGACTCATCAGTGGTGCAAAATGAAGATGCTGTTTGTTGAAATTTGCAGCGTTGCTGCTTTTGCGGAAAGTGACAGACAACAGTTGAAAGGATCTCAAACCCACAAGTTAGAAAATCACACCCTTCTGCTCAGTTGTCTTTGGAGTTTCTGGGAAAAAGGCAGGAGATATCGAAGAGGTTTTCCTTGTGTTTACACATTGCCCTCAGGATTTTAAATAAATCAAGGTATGATATACACACACACTCTATTACAACATCCTCTTCCTAATAATCAACGCGCGCGCACACACATGTAGACACACTCCATCATAGCCTCCTCCTAATAACCAGCACACACACTGGATCATCTTCTGAATAATCAGCACACAAAAACCCAATCATCTATGCAGAAAGGGTATGGTAGCATAGTGGTTATGTTACTGGTCTAATAATCCAGAAACCTGGACTAATGATCTGGAAACATGAGTTCAAATCCCAGCATGGCAGCTGGGAAATTTAAATTCAGTTAATTAAATAAATCTGGAATTAATGGTGACCATGAAACTACCATATGTCGTAAAAACCCATCTGGTTCACTAATGTCCTTTAAAGAAGGAAATCTGCTGTTCTTATCTGGCCTATATGTGACTGCAGACCCAGTGTGACTCTTGACTGCCCTCTGAAATAGTCTAGCAAGCCACTCAGTTGTACCAAACCGCTGCAAAGAAGTACACACAGACTGCAGCGGCTCACCAACACTTTCTCAAGGGCAATTCAGGATGGGTAATAAATGCTGGCCTTGCCAGCGGCGTCCACATCCCATGAACGAATAAAAAAAATCACTCTATCCTCTTCCAACTCACACATCCCATAAACAGCACACACACACTCCATTGCTGTATCCTCTTCTGAATAACCATCACACGTGCATTATATTCAGCATATACTTTGGAATAACTATCATATATTGCATTCTCTTCTTAATATCCAGCATAGAGAGTCCATCCTCTTTCTAAACCAATACAGACACAGCCATCAATGCATCCTCTCCTAAGGACACAGAGACTCCATCTTCTTCCAAATAACCAGCACTTCATCGCTGCGTTCTCATGCTACAACCATTTTCTTCCTAATCACACACACACCTGCTCTTTCTACTTTCAAATAAACAGCACAAATACATTGATCTCCTTCCTAAAAACCAGTGCATACACATATAGCCAGCACACACACACATTCACTCCACCCTCTTCAATAATAACCAGTACACACGTGCTCTACTTTTGCTAATAACTAGCACACATATTCCATCCACTTCCTAATAACCAGTGCATACACAGAGGCAACCATTGGAGAGGTGTAAAGAGTGTGAACAGAAAACAGCCCTCTGGGTGGGGCTGAGTCAAACAGATTTAAATCTTCAGCAAAAGATAAGATAGCCCAGCTAGGTCCTGCAGTTATTAAAGAATACAAGAAAAGAACCACATATATAAACACTCATTATAACAGAACAGATTAGCTTATAGATTGTGACCTTTTATTGTTTTTCTTATCTAGAGTAAAGAGTAGAAAAACTGTAAAAACTTAACCATGTTAAGGGTCTAAATGGGTAGAGGAGCAAAGGGATCTAGGGGTACAGATTCACAAATCATTAAAAGTAGCAACGCATTGGTTAACAAGGCCATAAAAATGCAAACAAAGCACTGGGGTTCAGTTCCAGAGGGTTAGAATTGAAAAGCAGAGAAGTTATGCTAAACTTACAGAGAACCTTGGTTAGACCACACTTAGAATACTGTGCACAGTTCTGGTCTCCATATTACAAAAAAGATACAGGCACTGGAGAATGTGCCGAAAAGATTTATAAGAATTATACCAGAACTAAGAGGTTATAACTATCAGGAAAGACTGCATAGGCTGGGGCTCTTTTCTCTACAAAAAAGACTGAAGGTTGACCTAATAGAGGTCCTTTAAAATTATGAAGGGATTTGATAGGATAGACATAGAGAAGATGTTTCCACTTGTGGAGGAGTCCAAAACTAGGAGTCATAAATAGAATCATAGAAATTTACAGCACAGGAGGCCATTTGGCCCATCGTGTCTGTGCCGGCTGAAAAAGAGCTATCCACCCTAATCCCACTTTCCAGCTCTTGGTCCGCAGTCTTGTAGGTTACGACACTTCAAGTGCATATCCAAACACTTTTTAAATGCGGCGAGGGTTTCTGCCTCTACCATCCTTTCAAGCAGTGAGTTCCAGACCACCCCCCCACCACCCTCTGAGTGAAAAAAATTCTCCTCAACTCCCCTCTAAACCTTCTATCACTTAGTTTAAATCTATGCACCCTGGTTATTGACCTCTCTGCTAAGCGAACTAGGTCCTTCCTATCCGTTCTATCTAGGCTCCTCATCATTTTATACACCTCAATTAAGTCTCCCTTCAGCCTCCTCAGTTCCAAAGAAAACAAACCCAGCCTATCCAATCTTTCCTCATTGCTAAAATTCTCCAGTCCTGGCAACATCCTCGTAAATCTCCTCTCTAGTGCGGTCACATTCTTCCTGTAATGTGGTGACCAGAACTGTATGCAGTACTCTAGCTGTGGCCTAACTAGTGTTTTATACAGTTCTAGCATAACCTCCCTGCTCTTATATTCTATGCCTCAGCTAACAAAGGAAAGTATCCCGTAAGTCTTCTTAACCGCCTTATCTACCTGCCCTGCTACCTTCAGGGATCTGTGGACATGCACTCCAAGGTCCCTCTGTTCCTCTACACTTCTCAGTATCCTACCATTTATTGTGTATTCCCTTGCCTTGTTTGCCCTCACCAAATACATTACCTCACACTTCTCTGGATTGAATTCCATTTGCCACTTTTCTGCCCACCTGACCAGTCCATTGATATCTTCCTGCAGTCTACAGCTTTCTCACTATCAACCACACGGTCAACTTTTGTATCACCTGCAAACTTCTTAATCATGCCCCTACATTTAAGTCTAAATCATTGACATATACCACAAAAAGCAAGGGATCTAATACTGAGCCCTGCAGAATCCCACTGGAAACAGCTTTCCAGCAACAAAAACACCCGTCGACCATTACACTTTGCTTCCTACCACCGAGCCAATTTGGATCCAACATGCCACTTTCCCTTAGATCCCATGGGCCTTTACTTTTCTGACCGGTCTGCCATGTGTGATCTTGTCAAAAGTCTTGCTAAAATCCATGCAGACTACATCAAATGTGATAACTTCATCAAACCTTGTTACCTCCTCAAAAAATTCAATCAAGCTAGTCAGACATGACCTTCCCTTAACAAATCTATGCTCACTGTCCTTGATTAATCTGTGCCTTTCTAAATGACAATTAATACTGCACCTCAGAATTTTTTCCAATAATTTGCCCACCACCGAGGTTAGACCGACTGGCCTGTAATTACTCGGTCTATCCCTTACTCCTTTTTTAAACAACAGTACAATGTCAGCAGTCCTCAAGTCCTCCGGCACCACGCCTGTAGTCAGAGAGAATTGGAAAATAACGGTCAGAGCCTCCGCTATTTCCTCCCTTGCTTCTCTTAACAGCCTGGGATACATTTCATCTGGGCCTGGTGATTTATCTATTTTCAAAGATGCTAAACCCCTCAATATTTTGTCTCTCATTATGTTTATTCCATCCAATATTTCATACCGCTCCTCAACTACAATGTCTGTATTGCCCTCCTTTTGTGAAGACAGATGCAAAGTATTCATTAAGAACCATACCCACATCTTCCACCTCCACACATAGGTTACCTCTTTGGTCTCTAATAGGCCCTACTCTTTCCTTAGTTATCCTCTTGCTCTTTACGTATTTATAAAACATAGAGTCATAGAGTCATAGAGTTATACAGCACAGAAAGAGGCCCTTCGGCCCATCGTGTCCGCGCCGGCCATCAAGCCCTGTCTAATCTAATCCCATTTTCCGGCATTTGGTCTGTAGCCTTGTATGCTATGGCATTTCAAGTGCTCATCCAAATGCTTCTTGAATGTTGTGAGGGTTCCTGCCTCTACCACCTTTTCAGGCAGTGAGTTCCAGATTCCAACCACCCTCTGGGTGAAAAGGTTTTCCTCAAATCCCCTCTAAACCTCTGCCCCTTACCTTGAATCTATGCTCCCTTGTTATTGATCCCTCTACTAAGGGGAAAAGTTCCTTTCTATCTACCCTATCTATGCCCCTCATAATTTTGTATACCTCAATCAGGTCCCCCCTCAGCCTTCTCTGCTCCAAGGAAAACAACCCCAGCCTGTCCAGTCTTTCTTCATAGCTGAACTGCTCCAGCCCAGGTAACATCCTGGTGAATCTCCTCTGCACCCTCTCCAAAGCAATCACATCCTTCCTATAGTGTGGCAACCAGAACTGCACACAGTATTCCAGCTGTGGCCTAACCAGCGTTTTGTACAGCTCCACCATAGCCTCCCTGCTCTTATATTCTATGCCTCAGCTAATGAAGGCAAGCATCCCATATGCCTTTTCAACTACCTTATCCACCTGTTCTGCTGCCTTCAGGGATCTATATACATGCACACCAAGGTCCCTCTGATCCTCTGTCTTTCCTAGGGTCTTACCGTTCATTGTGTATTCCCTTGCCTGGTTAGTCCCTCCAAAATGCATCACCTCACACTTTTCAGGGTTAAATTCCATTTGCCACTGTTCCGCCCATCTGATCAACCCATCTATATCGTCCTGCAGACTGAGGCTACCCTCCTCGCTATTTACCACCCCACCAATTTTCGTGTCATCTGCAAATTTACTGATCATACCTTTTACATTCACATCCAAATCATTAATGTAGACCACAAACAGCAAGGGACCCAGCACCGATCCCTGCGGTACCCCACTGGACACAGGCTTCCAGTCACAAAAACAACCTTCGACCATCACCCTCTGCCTTCTGCCACTAAGCCAGTTTTGGATCCAATGTGCCAAGGCACCCTGGATCCCATGGGCTCTTACCTTCTTGATCAGTCTCCTATGCGGGACTTTATCGAAAGCCTTACTGAAATCCATGTATACCACATCCACTGCACTACCCTCATCCACACACCTAGTCACCCCCTCAAAAAATTCAATCAAATTGGTCAGACATGATCTTCCCATGACAAAGCCATGCTGACTATCCCTGATTAATCCCTGCCTCTCCAAGTGGAGACTAATTCTGTCCCTCAGAATTTTTTCCAATAATTTCCCTACCACTGATGTTAGGCTCACTGGCCTGTAATTCCCTGGTTTATCCCTACTACCCTTCTTGAATAATGGTACTATGTTAGCTGTTCTCCAGTCCTCTGGCACATCCCCTGTGGCCAGAGAGGTTCTGAAAATTTGTGTCAGAGCCCCTGCAATCTCCTCCTTTGCCTCACACAGCAGCCTGGGATACATCTCGTCCGGGCCTGGGGATTTATCCACTTTTAAGCCTGCTAAAACCGCTAGTACCTCCTCCCTCTCGATGCTAATATGTTCAAGTATATCACAGTCCCCCTGCCCGATTTCTATGTCTACATCGTCCTTCTCCATAGTGAACACAGATGCAAAAAATTCATTTAAAACCCCACCTACATCTTCTGGCTCCACACACAGATTGCCACTTTGGTCCCTAATGGGCCCTTTCTATCCACTTTATCTATGCCCCTCACAATTTTATACCCCTCTATAAGTTCTCCCCTCAGGGTTTTACTTGCCAATATTTTTCATGTCCTCTCTTTGCTTTCCTAATTTCCTTTTTAATTTCACTCCTGCACTTTCTATACTCCTCTATGCTTTCTGCAGTATTAAGCTTTTGGTATCTGACATACACTTCCCTTTTTTGCCTTATCCTACCCTGTATGCTCTAGATTTGGGAGTCCCACCCTTTTTCTTTGTGGGAACATATTTGCTCTGAACCCCCCACTATCTCCTCCTTGAATGCCTCCCACTGCTCTGACACTGATTTACCTTCAAGTAGCTGTTTCCAGTCCACTTTTGCTAAATCACATCTCAGCTTAGAAAAAGTTGCCTTTCCCCAATTGGGTCTATCTTTGTCCTTTTCCATAACTACGCTAAATCTAACTGAATTATGATCACTACCATCAAACTGATACCCCTTCCAACTACCCCAGCTTCATTTCCTAAAACTAAGTCCAGAATTGCCTCCTCTCTTGTTGGGCCTGCTATGTACTGGCTAAAAAAGTTCTCCTGAATGCATTTTAAGAATTCCATGCCATCTATACCTTTTACACTGATCTTATCCCAGTTAATATTTGGGTGGTTGAAATCCCCTACTATTACTGCCCTGATCTAAAAGATCTAATATAAGATAGTCACTAATAAATCCAATAAGGAATTCAGCAGAAACTTCTTTACACAGTGAATGGTGAAAATGTGGAATTCGCTACCACAAGGAGTAGTTGAGGCGAATAGCATAGATGCATTTAAGGGGAAGCAAGATAAGTATATAAGGGAGAAAGGAATAGAAGGATATGTTGATAGGGTGAGATGAAGTCGTTTGGGAGCAGGCTCGTGTGGAGCATAAACAATGGCACAGACCAGTTGGGCCGAACGGCCTGTTTCTGTGCTGTAAACTCTATGTAACCCAGCATTTCAGTGAATGGGTAAAACACGGCATCACTTTAGCAACTACAAATAGATAGAAGCAAAACATTACTAGTCAAGGAATGAGAAAAGATCTAATATTAAACTGTATAATGAAGTCCATATAATCATTTTCCTTGTGTTTTCTGAATGAATGTCAAACGAATGCCAATTAAACACAACTGTTACATTCCAATTACCACCAGGTCAGTGCTGTCCAATCACTTTCTGTCCTCAGGCACTGATGACAATTTAGTAGAGCATATTTTCAAATCCATACAAATGACAATTTTTTTTGTACAAAATGGAATATTCTCGCAGAAGAATTGTTCGTCGTTAGCTGTTTATTGGGAAGCACATATGAAGATCAAACTTTTATGTTTAAAATACAAAAAATGCCATGGTAACCGCAGCTTTAAGAAAAGCTGAAGTTGTGTAAATCCAGTCACAAGCTACATGTTTATACTGATTCAAAAAAATCAGAAGCATTTTTATAACCTGATGTTTAAAACATTCTTGTTGCAATACAGTAAAACAAAATAGCAAAGTCTACTGCAAGCAATAAATGTGCTACGTGATAATAGCTTGTTCAAGCAATTCAATTTCTTCGCAACATTTAACTCACCTTCTGACTGCAGTTTCGGCTGGTATCTTTCAGAATTCAGGGTCACTTGGTTTGGAGCTGTGGGTGACCCCTCTCAATTACATCCCTCCCTGTGACTGCTCCTGTCCCAACCTGCCATCTGACACAGCCACACACATAAGCATTAAAAAATGAGCCACAGCGACTGATGGGAAAGATCCATGGACTGAATAGGGATGGCTCCATCCCAAACAACAAAGGCAGACAAAGCTGGGCTCAAATTCAGGCAGTTGTCACGTCTGCACAAAGCAGATCAAAACTCCATTCACTGCTTATCAAAAACATAGTTTTGTTACTACAATTGAAGCGCCATTGTCTGCACTCTGATTAAGTACCTGCCCTATCATCCTCCAGAACCATCACGGAACAAAGCCTGCTAGAGCTTCTTTTGCTCTTTGTATTTTGTCTGCTTTTCTTGATGAAAGTTCCTGGCGTGTGCTTTTTTTCCATGTGTGTGTTTTTTTCTCTTCTTTCCAGTGCTGACGATTCTGCTGCAACATGTGCGCAAATCCAAATTTTGGGGACTCTTAGTTACCTGCCAATCCTTATAATCCATCGGAACGAGGAGTAGGGGTCCTCTGATAATGGGGGCTCCACTGTATATACCGTTTAAAGTCATGCACACAATTCGTATGAAGAGAATACTATTGAAAACCATGCTTATTCCACTTGTGAAGGAGACCTCTTTTGTGACTTGACAGTTATGGAGTCTGTCACTGGTATTCAACACTTATACATGCATCACCCTCACCATCACAATTGGCTGTGTTAAAATGTTTATTTTAACCTCTCAGGATTTTATACACTTATACAATCTTTTTTAATATAATTCCCACTATAGTTCAGTGTACATTAGCTACCTAGTTAGCAATTCAACTGTTAACATCACCATGTATTTACCAAACTCAATATTGTGTTGGTGCTTTGCCTCAGTTTAGTCCTTGGCTTGTTCTATTCCACGTCTACTTTGTTTAGGGATTACAAATCATCGTGTAATCCTCAATAAAGGGGATTTGTTTGTTTCTTTTTCCACATTGAGATCGGGAAGGGCTTACCAGATCACAGCACTGCCCTTTGTCTATTTCTGAGTCTGTTTGTGTTCACGTTAAATAATGTACTTAAAATTTCTCAGATGGGGTGGAGGGGAATAACCAAGCCAGAGAAAAAAATGACATTTAATTTTTAGATGAATTGTAACTTCCCAAGCCTCAGTTACACTCCAAGTCTGGGTTGGAGTCTTTCATACCATTCTGGCACAACACTTAAAGTATGCTGCTGCTCTGATATTGTGATGGGCACTAATTACACGAGGTATTCGGCATTGGTAGGGCACAGTGTTTTTTTACATTGCATCACTTTTACTGGCTATCTGCTCAGCCCTTCTTAACCATTGGACAGCACGCATCTCCCCACCCCCTCCAAACCAGTAATGACTGATGACGTAAGCTGGCATTTTAAGAGCAGCTACACACTCACCTTACTGTTAAAAGATGCATTGGATAATTGCCTCAATATAACTGCCATTAAACAACCAGGAGTAAACCCTGAAGTGTTTAACTTTGCTCTAACTGATGCTACCAAGTGCCTTTGGGCATGTGATCCTAGGTCTGCTGCGCCATCTCATGACCATTCGGACTTTGTCTCCAAGAGCATTGATTGGTACTCAGTGGTGCTTCCAGCAGATGAAGATCAAGCAGCTTTCAATTCATCAATATTCGTTTCTTAATGCATCTCATATAAAAACACTACCCCTGTGAGGGAGCATATCTACCTCTAAAGATGAAGCACTGTGCAAGGTTAATTTGCCTTCATTTTGCCATTGGGGCCATTTTATTCTGGGCTGTGCTCTCTCTGTGTAGTCCAGCAATGCAATTTTAATATTGCCAGTCTGTACAGACCTTCCCAAACATGGTAGGGCATTCACGACCAGGGTATAAAGTCGTATTTGCATGCAGTTGTTCTGGTGTTGTCACCAGTCTCCGAATCACATATACATGGTCAATTTGGCACAATGGGACTCGGAGCATTTTACAGATTCACTTCCACAATATAAATCAGGTACTGATAGAGCAAGTGTATGGGCCACAGGGAACATTTAATATAATATTTTACACTGCAAATACAGGCTTCTCTACAGGGATGGCACCACCTTGGCTAGTCTTTAGTCTGTTTTGTTAACACGTACTTCTTACTGGGAATCTTGCTGGATCTGGTTGTGTGGAAACAATCCAGCTAGCTTCACAGAGACTTGACAGTTCAGCATGGGACAGAACAGGGGTCCGGGCACTGGCAGCTTGAAGACAGTGTGAATGGAACTTTGAAGTGACTTGGGCCGGGAATATCCTCGGCCCGCTGTAACGTGGGTAGAAGATTGGTGGAAATCCCATTTATGCATCTAATCCAATGTTTCTGTACAAGCTACAGTGGCTGATCGGGAGAATCCCAGGAAATTCCCAATGTTGATTTCCTCAGAGTGGGCTTTTCCCTCCACTTTAGATTTACAGGAACAACAGTGCTCCTCGACTCTCTGCAGCACGCAGGTAAGAACTGACAAGTCTTTCAGGTGTTGTTGTGCATGGGTTGTGAGAGAGAATCAGGGCTGGATTTTCTTAGCCCCGAGGAGGCGGGACTGCCGGGAAAGTTGCAGAATTTGGGGGCAGGCGGCAAACCGACCCCCAACCCGCCTCCGTGCCCTCTTGCCAGGAGGCGGGAAGCCGTCCTGCCCCGGGTTCCGTCTCCTTGGAGGCGGGGAGGGATTAAAGCCTATTAACTGCCTGTTAACAGGTAGTTAACAAGCAGAAAATAGGATTATCCCCATTTTTCATGCTGAAGTGCGGGCTTCCCGACCTGGGGGAACCCCGCCGGGGTGTAGGAGGTGAGTAGGAGGTCTGCGGGGTCTGAAAGTGCGATGTAAAGATGAGTGATGGGTGCAAGTGTGGAGTGGTAAGTGTGTGAGGCGAGTGTAACGTGTTAGAAAATGTTAACTTACCTTTGTTTCTACCTACAGCCAGCAGCTGCTGTGGAGCCAGAGTCCCCGACATCTCCATTGTAGAGATCACAGACTGGCTGTTGCATCCTCCGATACAACAGCCAGCTGATTTCTGCAAAGTAGAAAGGTTTGATGAGTGCTGAACACAAGGACTCATCAAACTACACAGAATGTCAGTGTTTGACAGCTTCACAGGGCTGTCAAACGATGACATTTCTTCTTTCAAACATTCTTGACAGATGTCACTGACTTCCCCCTAATTGGCCTGCTGAGCCCGCCGGGTGGGCTTAACAAGGTCAATCAGGGGAAATTCCCACTGGTTGGCCAGAAGCTGATGGAGGCGGGACTGAAACCTGGCAAGCAGCAGTCCCGCCTCCAAAAGCTTCCCATTCAGAAAATCCAACCCTCAGTGTCAACTCCAGTATGTGCACAGTGCATATTGGGTAACTCTTGACAATTCACTCATTGGTGTTTGTCTGAGTTAACTGTATATCAATCTTAAAAGTGAAGTGCATCCTGGTGAATGGCCCTTATACCTAAATATAATGAGGAAAATATCGATACACTGGCCGGAATTTTACCGGCACTCAGGGTGCGGGTTTGGAGGTGGGTCTGCTGTCAAAATCACAAATATTGACAGCGAGTCAGTATCCTGCTGTAAACCTGCCTCCTTGTCAGTTTCCCAAGTGTCGGGTCTGTCCTCCCTGAACACACCCGACACCAAGCGGCGGGTCAGCCAATTTAGATACTTAAAAGCTTGTGAAAAGGTAGTTAAGCACCATTTTTCCATGTACTTACCATTTTAACCAGGCTCTTCGCGAGTTTCCCGGAACGCGGGTATCACATCAGGTAAGTATGTCGTGTTCTCAATGACTCTCCATTGCTGTGAATAGGTGACAGCTGCAAAAGTGGTATAAAAGCTGTGCTGCCTTCCTTTAGGAATTTATGTTAGTTTTCAAGTTAATTCAGGGGTTTGAGTAATTTGGGTCGATTTCCATTGTGTGCCGCCACCTAGTGGATATTTGGTACCTAGCAAGTGCAGTAAAGTGCAGTAAAGCACAGTAAAGTGCTGTAAAGTAAACTACTGTATATCACAGACCTGCAGCTCGACACATGGTCTGGGAAGTTATTTTCTTGTTATGCTCTGGCCTTGGACACTATTTGTCTGTAAGTACTTGAGAATGTTATAGATGATTAGTGTACACTATATTTTGCAGAAAATGTTTAGTTTGTAACCTTTCTCTGCAAGCAAACCTGCACAGCTAGCCGTGAAGTGCTCGCTCTCTGTCTAGTTGGTTAACTTGTAGCTGTATTTGATGCACTATGTACAGGGCTAATTTAAAGTGAATGTAAGAGAATGCCTTTCAGTTTGCTAAATGTATATTCACAGTAAGCTGTGTTTCCACATGTTTTGGTAAGTTACATGCCAAATGTACTGTGTTGCTCAGGCTTACCTAAATTTGTGTATGCATATCAGTTATGTGCTTGTATACTAATGTGTGCTTCCATTTCTGTATTGTATTTCAGTTTCACAATAAGAATCTTTCAGTAAAGTTTACAAGAAAAGTCAAGTCTTGTGATTTTTATGGGAAGACATCAAGTTGTTAGCTACCTGTCTAGCTCTGCATAGGAACGCGCTGCAAGGGCAGACAAAAAGCTACCATTTCATAGCTGTACACTTCCCAATCTTAGAAATTGGAGCCTTCATGATTTGGAACCCACTTTTGAGCTTTATGCAGTTTGGAAGTGTTCGGAGTAAACTCTCTATCCACTGTCAACTCCTTGGAGCAAGCTCTCTCACCATTGACAGGTCGCTTCTGTCATCTCAACTTCAGCTGTCATTTATTCCAGCAGCATCTGTGTCCTTGAAAACATCTCACCTTGGTCCTCAGAATCCCACCATGATCAGCCCCAAAACCGACATCACCAGGTACACCAGCACCACCAACAACAACACCAACCTTCTCCGCAATCACCTGATGTTGCACAGGACACAGGGCATCAGCACCCGACTTCATTGCTGCCCGGGAGGCCAGCAATGGCCTCACCATGGCCAGATTTACTTCACTTGACACTCTACACCCTGGCTGCCACATGATGCGCCAGGTTGGCATCACCCCACACCAGCACCATAAAGTATTCCTACAAAGTCCAAGCCATTCCTTTCACACTCATCACCATTGCGGGGGGGGTACCCTTATGTCTCAACATTCACTGCAACTCACTAAGTCACTTTCAAAGGTGCATGCAAATCTGTCCAAGAACGCAAAGTGTTGAAAATAAAGATTTCAATGTTTGACAGCACAGTACCAGAAACTTCACATGAACATTGGCTAAACCACCCAAGTGCCTACCCTTGTGTGTTCTTAGTTGGTATGCTTGCAGTAGGATGAGGGTGAGTGTGAGGGGTGGCTAGTGAGACGGGGAAGTGATAATGTAGATAGAGAGGGATGGGTGGAGGTGCAAGGTAAGTTGGTGTAAGGATGTGCAGGAGTAGGGTAGGGAAGGCAGAGTGATGGGGGTGTGATGAGTGGCACCGCAGGATGAGGTTGAGTGTGACTTGACATTAGCATTTCGTGATCTACTGAGATAATTGAAAGGCTTGCGCTACTGCAGCCTGGTCCTCCTGACGACATCCCTGCTTTTACCCTCCTGTGCGATGTGCAACCAGGCTGTGTTGGTGTCCTCGGGAGGTCTCTTCCGCCAATTGGAAGGGAATAGAACATCCCTGCGTGCTTGGACTCCCTCCATAAGCTTACGGAGGGAGTCATGGGAGAGCCTGGGTACAGCCGTGCACCTTTGTGCAGTGCTTGTAAGTGTTTGCAGCACCTTAATGCTGCAGAACATTGACAGCACAGCTGTCAAAATGAATGTGGACATGGCCCCTTTAAGGAAACCGACTGATGACGTGTCATCAAATGACGTAATCAGACCCACTTCCTTTTAATTGGCCGGGAATCTCGCAAGGTAATCAATGGAAAATTCTTCTCACAGAGCGGGATGGAGCCAGGAGCCGGGTTGCAACCCGCCACCTACCTCAGCCGCTCTGAGCCCACCTCAGTAGGCAAAATCACGGCCACTATCTCTCAGGCACCTCTTGTTGCCCGCTTTTAGAACTGCTGGTCAGAGGGGTCTGGTAAATTATTGTGTGTAGAACCTTCCATCTCATCATAGTAGACTGAATGCAGCATTCCCCATTCATAATGTCACTGGAGCAGCCATCATGAGGTCACACAATAGGGAATGTGCACACAAGTCCCAAATTTTCTCGGTGCCTCAGCACAATTATGGGGTAATAAGGAAAGAAGAGGTCTGGCGAGGTTTGGGAAATCAGGAAGACCTGGAAACGACAGTACTCAGTCCCGAAGAGCAAGCAAAGGAAAATCTCACTGGGGGCTGGGGTGGATGAAAGTTCCACTTGCACCATAGATGGTTTGAGGTGACAAAGGAGGCGGGGCAAGGGTGGGATGAGGTCACCCGCCAGATTTCTGGAGGCTCCCACCTCCTTTGCACTAAGCAAACGATGTGCCCACTGGATGATCACTGGAATTAGTAAAATGAGTAAAGCTCAGATACTCCAGTGAGGTCGAGAGCTGAGCTCACGGAGGTATCGGGATTCCAATTCCGTCACACTTATGGCAGCTGAACAGGAATTGTCCCGAATTTATGTATTGGCTCACTCCTGTAACTAAGCAGTTCTAAAGCGTAATGCAGAGAAACAAAATTGAGAACCTGTGATAAATATACAGATATCTTCCCTTGTAACATATTGGATAATGGAACAATTCAGCAGAATACATTACCCCTTTAATCAAAGGCACTAATATCGGAGAGCAGGACAAGCAGTGTTGATGACAGAGAATACAGTATTCAATTGATCGTCACCTTAGATAAGCATAAACACCACCTGAATGCTTTAGATCTTCTGTACAAATGGCTTACAGCTCCTTTTATGAAGTGTGAGATACACATGTGATACGAATAACAGTGTTCATTTTAGTATGGTGACTTTAGCAGCACACAGCTTGTGCCTCATTCAAGAGCTTTCAAAAGCAAGGCAGCAGGCAACAATTTTTCACACACTAACCACAGAGGCAGCTTGTAGCTGGGATTAATAATTGGAACAGTTGCATAATGTACTTTCAATCTCTCTCAACACAATACCTCAGAATCGTATCAACTAGTTTGACTATTTGGCTGTGTGCTGAACTGCCTTTGACCTTGCCACTCAATAAATGAATTTTAGCAGTTATTTGTAACATGCCTGTGTTGATTTGGGGGAAATTATTACCCAGTGTGAACCAAAATGGAGGTAGTTGGGGGTTCGTTCATTTTTCCCAGTCATAACCATTTCAGTTTTTTTTGTCCTTATCAAGTGTTGTAGAATGCAATGTTCCACTTTGGACACTCAGGTAAGTTTTCCGATCAGGCATTTGTTCATGTGCTAAGCCCACCTGACTTTGCAGGGTTGGCCTGTAGCGAGCTTAGCATTGGGAGCTTGCCAGGGGAACAGGCCAGGAAATTGAACGCAACAAGCACCTAAAGGACTACTTGTGAGAAGTGAAGGGTAAAATTAAACAGAGACAGCCACTTAAAGGCGAGTAGCTGCATATGGGGACCAAAGTATTGGCAACTTTGACAAAGGCTGATAAAATTTTTATTTTATGCATGTTTCAGCCTTTCCAAAGGCTTTTTGGGTGTCAACAAAAATGGCTTGCAAAACCCAATGGCTGGCAAAATAAATGCGGAGGCAGGAACCTGAATCAGCTTCCAAGGGATGGAGCAGCATAAAACTCAAGCTGCCGATGCGGTGGCTGGTGAAGTGGAGTGGCAGCTGCGTGGGGTAGCATCGGAGCATGCCTGGAAGGAGGCGGAGGCAAAGAAACTGATTGTTACTGATAGGGGCGGTGCCAGCACCATGGTGTGTGCATCCTTGCAGCAGATGGCATAGCTTGGCGATTCGGAGCATCTGCAGGCAGAATCCTTCTGATTAATCCAGGGAAGTGTGCCTCTGCCTGTGGAAGTGGGGACTGTGGGGTGGGTGCAGTCAGCCTCAGGCACAGCCTGACTGAGCTGGCATCCCTCCGCTTCTTCTCTTCACTTCATCCACAAATAAAACACATAAATAAAGGGGGAATTCCACAGCTAACTCATTGTGTGAATATTGGGGAACGTTCCAAAAATAAATAAATCGGAGTGTTAAATACTTGGCACAAAGCCTCCTGGGCAACTAAGTGCTGACCGGGTAAACGGTCTCAAAATGCAGCAGAAAGTCTTCTCATAGGCCTCTTCGCCTGCCTGTCCGCAAACAACACAGCCCCGAGTACCCCTGGATGGGCATATATGCATTGTATTTGTGACTCAGTGCTATTCCAGCGCAAACTCTTGGAAATTGCTTAGACCTTTAAATAACGTCATTGGAACTTCATTTAAATGTTGATTGTGGGAAACTGGCAGAAGCTTCTGATGCTACTTTTAAACCGGGCCAGTAAATTAAGCGCAACGGTAAAAGTGCAGTGATCAGTCGCTGCTGAGATATTCTATTAGATATGTCTATTTATCAGACTTGACCTCGTGTACACTCTGGGCACTTTTACTCTGGGGACCTGTGTCCACACCTCACTAAGGTTGCCCAAGAGTTATTCTATACAGGGCCATCTAAGCCAGCGGAGAGGGAAGATCCTCATCTCAAGAGTCTGTGCTGGGATTAAACCTGAGGCACAGAGGTGACAATATAGTGTGCTTTATCCATTGAATGAAGCTTACTCTCCCTCACCACCAGACCCAGCCGCTGAAATCAAATGGCACAATCTAAGTACAGATGAACAAAATGCCTCCCTACATTTGCCTGCATACTTCTTCTTGAGTCCAAGCACTTTTTTTTGTATTCTTGGAAGGTATCAAACAGGCTGCTCTCGGTGTCTGGAGGCACAGCAACAAGGAACTAATTGGTTTTTTTTCCTTTTAAAATTCTTAGCTGTTTAGTGCACAAACATTCTATTCTTTCCAATTTAGGGTTTGTGCACTATGGGAGAGAAGGGAAATCAGCTGGACTTGTTTTAAAGACCGCTAAATCCTATGATTTAACCTGTGTGGTCCAGACTATCACGTAATACATGGTCCTTGTACTCTATATTTTGGAGTATGCCTTACCATATCTCTTAGAAATGTCTCAAAGCAATTCACATACAATGAAGTACAGTCACTCTCATGTAGATACCAATTTTGCCACAGCAATGTCCCACAAACACTAATGAGATAAATGATTAGGAATGACCAGTTAATTTGGCTTGAGAGAGGAATGATGACCAGGACATTTCAAAAACTTCTCACTCCTCTTCAAATAACAACACTGGATCTGTTAACATCCACCTGAACCACTGGAACGTTTCATCCAAAGGATGATACCTCCTAGACAATGCAGCACTCCCTCAATCCTTCAATGGACAGCCATCTTAGATTATGTGGTCAAGTCCTGGAATCGGGCTTGACCCCACGACCTTCTGACAGAAGCAAGAGTAATACCTACTGAGCCAAGCTGACACTAACCTTTTGTACTTGAAGTACAGGTTTTATTCCCTGTAAATAACCTATTCACTACTTTGCTTCAAGCCGCAAACAGTTCCGGTCAAACAGTCGTGCAGTTGCACAGTGCAACAGTGACAGCATAGCTGTATCCATGGCAACCCCTTGCTGCAACTGTCTCTAAGCATTCTGGAGCATTAACGGTGCAAAATAATAACATTGCATACAGTTGACCCACAAAAAGCAAACTCTCAGCAAGTTTGCAAAAACATCAATTAAATAAAAGTAGAACTCCCACTAAACCCATCCACACATACTCGATCACTGCATCCTCTTCCCAATAGTCAGCACTGCATCCTAACAACTAGCAAACGCATTCCATCACTACATACTCTTCCTAATAACCTGTACCCACACACTTCATCATTGCTTCCTCTTCCTAATAACCAAAACACACACTCCATTACTCCAAAACTTCTGACAGTCTGCACCCGGATTTCCTAAAGAATGCCTGCAACCAAAGCTCCGTTAAAGGCGATCCTGTGACCTCTCAAATCACTCTCTCTGTGCTGCAGTTGATGGCTCATTCTCGGAGTCTTTTCCCATTGACTCACAGCTTCCCCAGGACGCGACCTTTTCTCCCATTCCATTCCTTCTTGATGTCAATCACCACTTCAATTCATCATCCAACACTGCCCAATCGCGATGATTATAAACATGGAAACATAGAAGATAGGAGCAGGAGTAGGCCATTCGGCCCTTCGAGCCTGCTCCACCATTCAATGAGATCATGGTTGATCATCTAAATTCAGTACCCTGTCCCTGCCTTCTCCCCATATCCCCTGATCCCTTTAGCCTTAAGAAATATATCCAACTCCTTCTTGAATATATTTAATGAACTGGCCTCCACCGCCCTCTGTGGCAGAGAATTCCACAGGTTCACCACTCTCTGGGTGAAGAAATTCCTCCTCATTTCAGTCCTAAATGGCTTACCCCTTATCCTTAGACTATGACCCCTGGTTCTGGACTCCCCGGCCATCGGAAACATCCTTCCTGCATCTAGTCTGTCCAGGCCTGACAGACTTTTATAGGTTTCCATTCATCAACTTTCTTCACATTGCATGCTCTCAATGATGATAATGTCCAGTTCTCTTCTATGCCTTTCAATTTCTCAGTGACAGAGTCAGCAATGTCTCTCCCAATTCTATCCAAGAGCTCTTACCGCCGATGGCACCACCCTTAATTCTTCATTTGTTGATAAACATGAACCCAAGTGGAATTCTAATATTGCCAAAGCTGGTTCAAAGAGTTTTATTTATCCTTTTATGTAAACACTCCTTGCCCACTCAACAACTCTTCATAAAGACCAGGTCCATCCTAGGATTGAACCTTTCTCCGATATCGAGAGAGGCTCTTTCAGAACTTCTCATATACTCTTCAACTGGAATGATAGGCACACCCCCTCTTGTTGTAAGTCTCCAATTTCTCTCTTTCCATCCCAGGCTTTTTTGTCTTTATTTATTTTATCCATGCCTCTACGATCAGTATGCCTCTGAAGTGTTTTTGCACATTACTCCTTCTCCCTCCATCTGTACTATGCTGAAAGCAAGCTCACTGCACAGACTCCCACTTAAAGTCATTCTTATCCAGGATCTCAAAACCGTCAAACTCCTAACTTTCCTCCGTCTTTCCTTATTTCTACAATCTTCAGTTTTTTTTAAAATGGAGTCTGGTGCCATCTAATCACTACTTCCTGATTTGGCTCAGTTAATTTAATATTTTTCATCCTTGGTGGTGTTTTGCACTATGGTCTTTGATCCTTCACTTTGATTTCTCAAAGACTCGGCATCCTTTTCCTAATATATAGCACATCATCTTCCAAATGACCAGGAAGTCACATACTCCTTGGAAAACAAGTGTCTAAATGGGGTAAAGGAGCAGTGGAATCTGGGGGTACAGGTACATGAATCACTAAATGTAGCAACACAGCTTAATAAGGCTATAAAAAAAAGCAAATCAATGGGGTTCATTTCTAGAGGGATAGAATTGAAAAGCAGGGAATTTATGTTAAACTTATATAGAACCTTGGTTAGACCCCACTTGGAGTACTGTGAACAGTTATGATCTCCATATTACAAAAAGGAGAAGGTGCAAAAAAGATTCACTAGGATGATACCAGAACAGAGAGGTTATACCGATCAGGAAAGATTGAACAGGCTGGGGTTCTTTTCTCTAGAAAGGAGAAGACTGAGGAGTGACCTGATGGAAGTCTTTAAGATTATGAAAGGGTTTGATAGGGTAGACGTAGAGAAGATGTTTCCACTTGCAGGGGAGACCAGAACTAGGGGCCATAAATATAAAATAGTCACTAATAAATCCAATCGGGAATTCAGCAGAAACTTGTTTACCCAGAGAATGGTTAGAATGTAGAACTCGCTACCACAAGGAATATTTGAGGCGACTATCACAGATGCATTTAAGGGGAAGCTAGAGAAACACATGAGGGGGAAAGGGAGAGAAGGGTATGTTGATGGGGTTAGAAGAAGAAGGGTGGGAGGAGGCTTGTGTGGAGCATAAACACCAGCATATACCTGTTGGGTCCATTTCTCAGAGTCATTACGACACAGAAGGAGGCCATTTGTCCCATTGAGTCCGTGCCGGCTCTCTGTAAAGCAATCCAGTCAGTCCCATTCCCCCGCTCTATCCCCGTAGCCCTGCAAGTTTATTTCCCTCACGTGCCTATCCAATTTCCTTTTGAAATCATTGATCGTTGCCGCTTCCACCACCCTCGTTGGCAGCGAGTTCCAGGTCATTACCACTCGCTGCATAAAAAAGTTCTTCCTCACATCCCCCCTGCATCTCTTGCCCAAAATCTTAAATCTGTGTTCCCTAGTCTTATACCATCAGCTAATGGGAACAGCCTTTCTCTGTCTACCTTATCCAAACCCGTCATAATCTTGTACACCTCTATCAAATCTCCCCTCAACCTCCTTTGCTTCAAGGAGAACAACCCCACCTTCTCCAACCTAACCTTGTAGCTAAAATCCCACAACCCTGGAACCATTCTTGGAAATCTCCTCTGCACCCACTCAAGGACATTCACATCCTTCCTAAAGTGTGGTGACCAGAACTGGACACAATACTCTAGTTGTGGCCTAACCAGAGCTTTATAAAGGTTCAGCATAAGTTCCTGCTTTTGTACTCAATACCTCTATTTATGAAGCCCAAAATCCCATATGCTTTGCTAACTACTCTCTCAATATGTCCTGCTACCTTCAAAGATCTATGCACATGAACCCCCAGGTCCCTCTGTCCCAGCACAATCTTTAGAACTGTGCCATTAAGTCTATATTGAGGGAAAAATTCGGTTGCTTTGTGCTTCCTGTTAGCGCCCTAAGAGGGCGCTAACGGGGCGCAAAGCAACTAGCGCCTGGGCATGGCGCCGCCAACGCCTCCCACAAAATTCAGCGGCAGGTTAGCAGCGGCGGTAACCGTTTGTGCCCCGGGGCACTGCGCCGCCAGCAATGACATCATCGCTGTGCGCAGCGCCCCGGCCGCGATCTTCGGTAGCGCCCCCTGACTTACCGTCAGACGCTATGTCCGATGGGGTCAGGGGGGGCCTACCTGCGGCCGGGGCGGCGCTAATTAAAGGCGAGGTGCCAGGCGGCCATTTTAGTTGCTGGTCGCTTGCCAGCACCTGCCCCCGTTGCCGTCCCCGACCTCCTCTTCAGCACCCCTGCGGAGTGCCGACTGTGCTCTGTGAGCACGTCACTTCTCGAGTGCCGGGCTCTTTTGCAGGCACTCCAATCCCTGGTGGCCCAGCTGGGCCCCGGGTCACGCTGCACAAGGCCCCTCCCCTTCCTGTAGTGCCCCGCTTTCCTCTTGGGGTGCTACTGATGAATTTCGGCTGCGGAGGTGCTAATTTTTTCAGGCTACTAAAAGTAGCGCCCCGGCGAAGTTAGCGCCACAAAGGGGGCATGACTCAATTTTTCCCCCACTGCCTCTCCCTATCCCTTCTGCCAAAATGCATCACCTCACACTTCTCTGTATTAAATTCCATCTGCCACTGGTCTGCCCATTCTACTAGCCTATCTAGGTCCTGTTGCAGTCGATTGGTATCATCCTCACTGTTTGCCACACCTCCAAGTTTGGTCTGTATTCCAATATCCAAGTCATTTATATATTACAAAAAAAGCAGTGGCGCCAGCACTGACCCTTGGGGAACATCACTGTCTACCATCATCCAGTCTGAAAAACAACCATTTACCACAACTTGCTGTTTTCTGTCCTTAAGTCAATTTCTTATCCAAGCTGACACTGACCCTCCTATTCCATGAACATTAATTTTGTTAACCAGCCTTTTATGTGGTATTTTGTCAAACGCTTTCTTAAAATCCATATAGGCAATATCCACTGCATTCTCTTCATCAACATTCTCTGTTACTTCATCAAAAAATTAAATTACATTAGTCAAGCACAATCTGCCTTTTACAAATCCGTGCTGGCTCTCCTTAATTAACTTAAACCTCTCCAAGTGCCTGTTAATATTTTCCCTGATTATTGTTCCTAAAACTTTACCCACCACTGATGTTAAACTGTAGTTATTAGGATTGTCCTTGCACCCTTTCTTGAACAAGGGTGTCACATTTGCCACTTTCCAATCCTCTGGCACCTCCCCTGCATCTAGGGAAGACTGGAAGATTATGACAAGCCCTTCCGCTATCTTCACCCCACTTCCCTTAGCAACCTGGGATGCAAGCCATCCGGACCAGGCGACTTATCCACTCTAAGCATATCTAGCTTTTCCAGTACATCCTGCCCATCAATTTTAACCCCATCCATTACCTCTACCATCTCCGTTTCTACCGATATTTTGTCAGCATCCTCTTCCTTAGTAAACACCGATACAAAGTACTCATTAAGTATTCTAGCATTGCCCTGCGCCTCTAAGCATATATCACCTTCTTTGTCCCCAATAGGCCCCACCCCACCTCTTACTACACGCTTACTATTTACATGCCGGTAGAAGATTTTTGGGTTCCCTTTTATGTTAACTGCCATTCTATTCCCATTCTCTAAGGTCAGAAGTGGGGATGTTCGCTGATGACTGCACAGTGTTCAGTGCCATTCGCAATTCCTCAGAAAATGAAGCAGTCTGTGATAATAATAACTTCCGGGAAGTTATGTCATCACTTCCTGTGAACTGTGAACTGTGAACTATGAACTATGAACAGTGTACATGCCTCACTTCCTGTCATATGTCACTTCCTGTTGGACTGGTATAAATACTGGTCTGTTCAGTATTGTAAGAGGCTTCTACCAGAGGCATAGTAAAGACCTCTCTTGTATATAGTGTGTTTATAAGTTACTTAAAGCTTACTTTAAAGTTACTTGATGGTAAGACTCCTTTTTCTTACATCAATTTAAGTAACTTAGTATTTACACTCACAAATACTAGACCTTCGGACAAACTCGGAGTTAAGGATCCAGGGAACCACCCAGCATGGAGAGAATCCTTAGACCTATTCGTCTGGACTTGGACAAGAATACACCAGCAGCTGGCAGGGTATGGAAGCATTGGTACCATACTTTTGAGAATTTTCTGGATGAATGTAAAGCGGATGCTCCTGCTAGATTGAGGATACTTATCAATTATGTGACCCCAAAAGTGTTCGAATATGTTGATGAATGGGATAATTACGATGAGGTGATTCGGGCACTTAAGAAACTGTATGCCAAGACCCCAAATGAGGTCTATGCTAGACATCTACTGGCCACAGCCCAACAAGGGCCAGGGGAATCAATTAACGAATTCCTGCAAGAACTTCGCAGGCTCAGCATAGATTGTAACTTTCAGGCAGCCTCAGCTGAGCTGTACCGCGAAGAAATGATTCGTGATGCTTTCATCTGCGGGATTGCCTCTCCATTTATACGCCAGCGTCTACTAGAAAGTAAAACACTTGAGCTACAAAAAGCTTTTGACCTAGCTTGTTCTCTGGATTTGGCAAAGAGAAATGCAGACCTCTATCAGCTGCCCAGATCTCGATCTGCTGCTGTAGCTGCAACCAGACAATTCAAGCGGTCTCAGGTGAACCCTATCATGGGGGAATCTAATTCTGATAATTCTGATGAAGAAGAGGAGGATGACCCCACTTTAGCAGCCTCTTGGCAATCTAGGAAGGAATGCTTCTTTTGTGGAGATGCTTTTCACCCTAGGAAAACCTGCCCTGCTCGCAATGCAATCTGCAGTTATTGCAAAAAAAAAGGACACTTTGCTAAAGTTTGCCTATCAAGGGCCTCTACGAGGGCCAATCCAGCTAAGGCCTACTGAACTGCCCCAATTAGGGCCTATCAAGATGCTCCAGCTAGAGCTAGGACCTATCAAGCTTCCCCTCGAGCTCTCTCCCGAAGAAGCACACCGAGAGTTTTAGCCACTCTCTGTGCAACGACACCAATTACAGCTGCTTGCCCACAGAACCTGTCTCATGCAGCCACAAAAATTTCAATTAAAGGGCATACCTTAGATGCCTTAATTGACTCAGGAAGTACTGATAGTTTCATTAAGGAACAGATTGCTGCAAAATTGAAACTACATGTCTTCCCATCGGACCAGGCAATTGCGATGGCTCAGTCATCACTTAATACCAGAATCTCCGGCTTTTGTGTTGTTGATATGACACTTCATGGTCGTATGTATCCCTCCACCCGACTTTCGGTACTCAAGGACTACCTCTCAGAACGGGGAATTGCTACAAGCAAAACAACACCATACCATCCCATCGGAAATGGGCAGGTAGAGAGGTATAACGGTATCCTCTGGAATTCCGTACGTCTCGCTTTAAGATCTCGGGGCCTACCAGACCAGCAATGGGAAACAGTGCTTCCGGATGCATTGCACTCTATACGGTCCCTGCTTTCTACAGCCACAAATACTACACCTCATGAGCGGTTCCTTGGATTCCAGCGTCGCTCATCTCATGGGACATCACTCCCGTCATGGCTAACTACTCCTGGACCTGTATTACTCCGAAGATACGTTCGGACATCTAAAAATGACCCTCTCGTAGACGAGGTCGAACTAACCGATGCCAACCCCACCTATGCAAACATACGATATTCCGATGGCCGAGAATCTACCGTATCATTATGGGATCTGGCTCCCAGCCCACCAGGACCTAGTGGGACATCGGGTGATGGCATTTCACCAGGAAACTCTTGGGACCTATCAGGTACCCCTCTCCAGGATCCTGATCGGACACCAACTAGCTTGGTGCCGGTAGAACCCCGTACTCAAGGTTGCGACCCTCCCAGTACCGCGCATGAAAGTACTGATCCGCCACAGACCAACCCTGCACCTCCCTCTGAACAGAGGCAGTCCGACTTTGAACCTATTGGGGCTCGTACTCGAAGCCATGATCTCCCCGACCCTTCACAGGGCAATCCAGGCCACACAGACTCTGACCAATGGCCAACCGCATGTAAGCGGACCAGCGACCCTCTACGACGGGAATCCAAACGGGTGCGACTCTTCCTTGTTCGGCGGCTGCGGACCAAAAGGTAGACCACAGCCTCCTAATCCTGCAGGAGGGAAGAATGTGATAATAATAATAACTTCCGGGAAGTTATGTCATCACTTCCTGTGAACTGTGAACTATGAACTATGAACTGTGTACATGCCTCACTTCCTGTCATACGTCACTTCCTGTTGGACTGGTATAAATACTGGTCTGTCCAGTATTGTAAGAGGCTTCGACCAGAGGCATGGTAAAGACCTCTCTTGTATATAGTGTGTTTATAAGTTACTTAAAGCTTACTTTAAAGTTACTTGATGGTGAGACTCCTTTTTCTTACATCACAGTCCATACACGCATGCAGCAAGACTTGGATGACTAACAGGCTTGGGCTAATAAGTGGCAGGTAACATTCGCGCCACACAAGTGCCAGGTGTGGTAAACCACTGTTTGTTATTGTTGTTGTTGTTGCTGTTGTTGCACACTGTTGCGCCTATGCATGCCTCAGCTGACTCCGCCCCTGGCTCCACCCACATGCCCAGGTATAAATGTGACTGCTCTGCAGCCCCCTGCCCTTTTGGATACCAGGCAACCACGAGAGGCATGCTCTGTTCTTTGCTAATAAAAGCCTATTAGTTAACTCTCTGTCTTTTATGAGGAATTGATAGTGTATCAATTTTATTAGCAAAGCAAAATGTCAGGTCCAAATGTTGAACAGCAGGAGCTGCATCAGCCGATGGCGCCAAATGCTGAGCGGCAGGCGCTGCTGCGAGCCCTCAGACCAACATGCCTGGACCTAGACCCCCAAGAAGCGGGTTCGGCTACCAAATTCGCACAATGGCTGCGTTGCTTCGAGGCTTACCTGGAAGCCTCAACTGTGACCCTAGACGAAAACAAGCTGAAAATCCTAGCCTCAAAGGTGAGCCACCAAGTTTATACTCTAATCCAGGACGCGACGACCTACGCGGTGGCTATCGATCTGCTTAAAGGGCAATACGCACGCCCGGTAAATACGGTCTATGCCAGGCACCTCTTAAGATCCCGCAGACAGCAGCCCGGGGAATCGGTGGAGGCTTTTCTACGGGCACTGCGGATACTCGGCCGAGGCTGCGATTGCAAAGAAGTATCAGCCGCAGCACACACGGAGGGACTGATCCGAGATGCTTTCGTTGCGGGTCTAAGGTCCGACTACTCCCGGCAGAGACTGTTGGAGAAGGGAGAAATAGACCTGAAAAAGGCAGTGTCCCTCGCGCTCTCGCTCGACGCGCCCCATAGGAATATGGACGCTTTTTCCCCTAACCGCTCCGCACCGTGGACGCCGCAACCTTGGGTCTTGGGACCGCCACCTCCAACTGCTGCAGCGATGTCCAAGGCACAGAAATGTTATTTTTGTGGCCAGGCAAAACACCCCAGAGCACGCTGCCCGGCGAAAAACGCCACCTGCTCCGGCTGCGGAAAAAAGGACACTATGTCAGCGCCTGCAAAGGCAAAACCGCTAACGCCAGCAGCGCCGCGTGCGAACCGTGGGGGCAGCCATCTTGTCCGCCATCTTGGACGCCTCCAACTTCAATCACGGGGGACCCGGACTCAACCACCGCCTCATCTGACGACCACATCGACTCGCTTGACCATACGCTGGCCTCCGTGACGGTGGACCAATCTCTCCCTCATCAACTGTCCAGGTCCATGATGGACATTACGGTAAACGGCCGCGCCACTACCTGCCTTTTTGACAGCGGGAGCACGGAGAGTTTTATCCACCCCGACACGGTGCGCAGTTACTCTCTCCAGGTCCTGCCGACGCGCCATCGGATCTCTATGGCTTCCAAAGCCCAGTCAGCGGACGTCGGTGGCTACTGTGTGGTGACCCTTTCGGTACGGGGCACAGAATACAAAAATTTTAAACTTCTGGTCCTGCCCCATCTCTGCGCTGCCGTTCTACTGGGGTTGGATTTTCAGTGCCACCTTAAAAGTGTCACATTGGCGTACGGCGGACCCCTCCCCCCACTCACAGTCTGCAGCCAGCAGCTTTTAAATCGCCCGCCGCGCACCATCTGCAGCCTCTCTACCCTTAAAGTCTCCCCCCCCTCCTTGTTCGCTAACCTCACCCGCGACTGTAAGCCCATCGCTACTAAAAGCAGGCGTTACATTGCCGGGGATAGGAGTTTCATTAAATCCGAGGTAGCGAGACTCCTGAAGGAAGGGATTATTGAGAGTAGCACCAGCCCATGGCGAGCACAAGTGGTGGTGGTGAAGACTGGCGGAAAACAGCGCATAGCTATCGACTACAGCCAGACGATCAATCGCTACACCCAGTTGGATGCATACCCATTCCCCCGCATATTTGACATGGTCAATCAGATAGCACAATACCGGGTGTTCTCGACGATTGATCTGAAGTCGGCATACCACCAGCTCCCCATCAGGGCTGAGGACCGCCAGTACACAGCTTTTGAAGCTGACGGTCGTCTCTACCACTTCCTCAGAGTTCCCTTCGGCGTCACCAACGGGGTTTCAGTCTTCCAACGGGAGATGGACCGGATGGTTGACCAGAACGCGCTCCAGGCCACTTTCCCCTATCTAGACAACGTCACCATCTGCGGCCACGACCAGCAGGACCATGATGTTAACCTAGAGAAATTCCTCCGTACGGCCCAGCGGCTGAACCTAACATACAACAAGGACAAATGTATGTTTCGTACCACGCGCCTTGCCATTCTTGGCTGCGTAGTGGAGAACGGAGTCATCGGCCCCGACCCCGACAGAATGCGCCCCCTTATGGAGCTCCCCCTCCCCCACTGCCAAAAAGCACTGAAGAGATGCCTAGGGTTTTTCTTGTACTATGCTCAGTGGGTGCCCAACTATGCGGACAAAGCCAGACCCCTCATCAAGTCCGCCTCCTTCCCCCTGACAGCAGAGGCCTGTGCAGCCTTCACTCTCATAAAAAGAGATATTGCGAAGGCCACAATGCACGCAGTGGATGAGTCCATCCCTTTCCAAGTGGAGAGCGACGCATCCGACTTTGCCCTAGCTGCAACCCTTAACCAGGCGGGGAGACCCGTGGCCCTTTTCTCAAGGACCCTCCAGGGCCCCGAGATTCGACACTCTTCTGTCGAAAAGGAGGCTCAGGCCATTGTGGAAGCTGTGCGACATTGGAGGCATTACCTGGCCGGAAAATGATTTACCCTGCTCACTGACCAGCGTTCAGTAGCTTTTATGTTTAATAATAAGCAGAGGGGCAAAATCAAGAATGACAAGATCTTGAGGTGGAGAATCGAACTCTCCACCTACAATTACGATATCTTGTACTGGCCCGGGAAACTCAATGAGCCCCCAGATGCCCTATCACGTGGTACATGCGCCAATGCGCAGGTTGATAGACTGAAGACCCTCCACAATGACCTCTGCCACCCGGGGGTCACCAGGTTCTTCCATTTCATCAAATCCCGTAACCTGCCCTACTCCATCAAGGAGGTCAGGACCTTGACCAGGAACTGCCAAATCTGTGCCGAGTGCAAACCGCATTTTTATAGGCCAGACAGAGCGAGCCTGATCAAAGCCACGCGCCCTTCGAGCGGCTGAGTGGCGATTTTAAAGGGCCCCTCCCCTCCTCTGACCGCAATGTGTACTTCCTCAATATAATTGACGAGTACTCCCGTTTCCCGTTTGCCATCCCTTGCTCAGACATGACCAGTACCACGGTCATTAAATGTCTGAATGACCTCTTCGCCTTGTTCGGTTTCCCTAGCTATATTCATAGCGACAGGGGCTCATCCTTTATGAGCGACGAACTTCGTCAGTACCTGCTCGCGAGAGGTATTGCTACAAGCAGGACCACCAGCTACAACCCCCGGGGGAATGGCCAGGTGGAAAGAGAGAATGCGACGGTCTGGAAGGCAGTCCTTTTAAACTTGAAATCTAAGGGCCTTCCGACCTCTCGCTGGCAGGAGGTCCTCCCTGCGGCGCTCCATTCCATTCGGTCACTGCTTTGTACAGCCACCAATGCCACCCCTCATGAGAGAATGTTCTCCTTCCCCAGGAAGTCCACATCGGGGATCTCGTTACCGACATGGCTGACTTCTCCAGGACCCGTCCTACTGCGGAAGCACGTGAGGTCCCATAAGACGGACCCCCTGGTCGAGAGGGTGAGCCTCCTCCACGCCAACCCTCAGTATGCTTACGTGGTGTACCCGGACGGGCGGGAGGACACAGTCTCCATACGAGACCTCGCACCTTCGGGTGCTCCCGAAACACTTCCTTCGCCACCCACCACTACCCACACCCCGACCCCTGTAGATGGCATGCCGCAGCCCCAGGACCCGCCATTGACTACGCAACCGCTCATCAACGAGACACCAGGTTCGGCGTTGGATGCTGCATCATCACCGCCGCTGCTACGACGATCAGGACGGCATACAAGGCCACCTGATAGACTTAACTACACGAACTTTTAGTTTACACGAACTTTTAGTGCAATTCACCCCGCCGGACTCAATTTTAAACAAGGGGTGAATGTGGTAAACCACTGTTTGTTATTGTTGTTGTTGTTGTTGTTGTTGCACACTGTTGCGCCTATGCATGCCTCAGCTGACTCCGCCCCTGGCTCCACCCACATGCCCGGGTATAAAGGTGAATGCTCTGCAGCCCCCTGCCCTTTTGGATACCAGGCAACCACGAGAGGCATGCTCTGTTCTTTGCTAATAAAAGCCTATGGCCTAGAAATTCAGTCTGGATACTTTTGGGGCGCTAAAGTCGGGCGTTCGCTAAAGTTAGCGCCCGCCGGAAAGTGTAGGCCACATCGCCGAAATTCAGTAGAGTTGGCCAAGAGTTTGGCCGAGCGCTGAAACTGGCGTTGCAATGCTCTCTTCAGGCGCTAAGCCGGCGATGCGGCCTGATAACGCCGAGGCCGGGCGCAGCGCAGGTGCGGTCATGTTTTGATTGACAGCAGACACCCTGACGCCGGCCAGCTCTTAGGGTCGACTTTGACTGCTGCCACGCCCTGCATACTGGAGCCCTGCAGCTAGGCCTCAACACTGCTGGTGGGCCAAAATAGCGCCTGGAGCCATGGAGAGGGCCCGTGAACGAGCGCAGCGCTTCTCAGAGCATGCTCTGAGGGTGCTGATTAATGGTGTCGAAAACAAAAGAGAGATCTTGTGCCCGGACAGTGGCAAGAAGGCTCCCAGGAGCCAGTACAGGAAAGCCTGGAGGAAAATCGCCCGCAGGGTGTCATCCACCTGCGATGTCCCCAGGAGTGCGGACCAATGCCGCAAGAAGTACAACGACCTCACTCGGATGGTGAAGGTGAGTACCCTTTCCAGTGTCCTCCTCATCCTTGCATGTGCACCTCACATTATGGGCAAAGGGACCTCAAAGGACTAATGGGCAGCCCTCCTCCCGCAGCAATGGCACTGGCATGATCATCAATAGCACTTTCTGCACTTAACACACTGGCCAAGCTATTCGACCATGGGAGGCAGTGCACACAGCAACAGGGCACCACACTGGCCAAGCTATTCGACCATGGGAGGCAGTGCACACAGCAACAGGGCACCACACTGGCCAAGCTATTCGACCATGGGAGGCAGTGCACACAGCAACAGGGCACCACACTGGCCAAGCTATTCGACCATGGGAGGCAGTGCACACAGCAACAGGGCACCACACTGTACTTAGAGGCCGTCCTTTCTCTTGCAGGCCAAGCTGGCGCGGAATTTGAGGAGACAGTCTGTCACCGGTGGAGGCCGTCCCGAGTACCAGGCGCTCAGTGAGCTGGAGGAGAGCGTGGCTCGACTCATGCGTGCCCGGGTGACTGGCCCTGTTGCGATCGGAGATGCGGACCCTGTACTGGGACCCACTGGTAAGGACATGACCGGTTGGACCTCTGTCGTTGCCCTTGCGCTTCAGATCTACATCCTTTCGCACTGACCGACAAATGCGCATAATGCCACCACTCAGGCCTCCCTCGCTGATGCCCTGTCCTCACTCTAAAGCTACTCTTGTGCCTTCCTGCTTTCAGCTGGTGAGGAGGAGGTAGTCCCTGAAGCTCAGAGTGCCAGGCCCTTGGAGGAGGAGGACGACGAGGACCAGGAGGAAGGCGGCACATCGGGGGAACCCTCATCCGCGCCAGGGGATGGCAATGGAGGGGAGACGTCTGGCCTGCAGGAGAGCCAGGGGGAAGTGTTGCAGGGGAGGGCAGATCCTGGGCCCAGTGGGCTCGAGGCACGCGGGAAGGGTCCGGCAGCACGCCGGCCTTCTCCCCAGAGGGGGGAGGTGTTGCAGGGGAGGGCAGATCCTGGGCCCAGTGGGCTCGAGGCACGCGGGAAGGGTCGGCCAGCTCGGCGGCCTTCTCCCCAGAGGGAGAGTCCGCCCTCCAGTCCGGAGACGGTCCTCGCCCAGGAGGTGCGCCTCCTCGATGAGATGTCGGCGGCGTCTGAGCGGCGCCACCAGGAGTTCATGGGGGTTGTGCAACAGATGCCTCAGGCCATTGAGTCCCTGGCTCATAGTGTGGTCGCTTTCGGGGAATCACAGGCCAGGGGGGTCGAACAACTCGCGGCAGCGCACGACAGGGGTGTCCAGCAACTCGCGGCAGCCCAGGACGCGACTCGCGAGATGAGTGGTGCCGTCCAGACACTGGCAGAGCTGATGCGGGCACATACCAGGGCAGTTCGGGCACTCACTTCTGCCACACTCGCTGTGGCGCGGAAGCATCGCCAGGGCACCCGCCGCCCTGCTGCAGCACAGCGGTCTGGCCTCCACCAGATTGCTGCGCTTGCTGCACTGCCAGCCCGGCCGAGTGCCAGTGTCTCTGGCGAGCAGCGCACGCCTGCCATCAGCCAGCTTGCCCCCATTGGTGCAGCCGACACTGCCACTCCCCCAGCCAAGGTGCGACGAGCTGCTGCTGAGACTGATGCTGGCCAGCCACAGCTGCAGCAGTCAGCAGCCGGCCCCTCCCGGGCCGGGCCTCGTCTAGGCCGACCCCCAAGGGCATCTGCCGACACGCATTGTGGCCCTCATGAGCCTTCCCCCAGCCTTGCCACACCCGCAGGGCCCAGGTTGAGGAGGAGCAGCAGGTCGGGCAGGGGCCAGAGAAGCCTGTCTAAGGACTTGCCCTCTCGGCACACCCATTAGAATGTGGTGATAGCGGTTTTTTTTATATTGGGGGGCTTGTGTTCTGGGGGGGCATTATTTTGGTAAGTCCGAGGATCAAGGCATTTTTTGTTTTTATGGGGGTGTTTGTGTTGTGGACGGGGGGGGCTTTTTTTTGTAAGGCCGATGACGAAGGCCATTTGGATGGGCAAGTTTTGTTAGTCCTCCCCAGGTTTTGGGAGTGACAGATGTTTTTGACTGTTTTTTGGGGGTCTTGTCTGTTTTTCTGTTTCATGTGGGAAGGGCCCTGAGTTTGTGAAATAAAGCTTTTTATTTATTCAGCATGTCCACGTCTCAGGTTTCAAGTGGTTGTTGCGTTAACCGGCTGAGGGCTTGCGGTGCGGCTGCCTTCAGGTGCGTTCATTGCCACAGCCCATTCCCTGACAGGGGGGCCTAGAAGTGTCGATCAATAAGCCCCCGGCGGACGGCCCTTGGACCTTGTGGCTCCCTCCTGGGCTGGTACTCCTCCTCCTCCTCCTCCTCCTCATGGTCCTCCTGCTCGTCCTCCTGAGGTGGTGGTGCAATGTCAGGTGGCAGTGCCTGAGTCCTGCGGATAGCCAGGTTGTGCAGCATGCAGCACACGACAACGAACTGGGAGACTCTATCCGGCGAATACTGTAGAGATCCGCCGGAACGATCCAGGCAGCGGAACCGTTGCTTGAGGACGCCTATCGTTTGCTCTATGATGTTCCTAGTGGCTTGATGGCTTTCGTTGTATGCCTCCTCCGCTGGGGTCCTGGGCGCGTGGAGCGGGGTCATGAGCCATGTAGCCCTTGTCCCCGATAAGCCATCCCCTTGGTGGAGGCTGTGCCTCGAACATGTCAGCCACAGTAGTCTGGCGCAGGATAAATGCATCGTGGCTGCTTCCTGGGAAGCTGGCATTGACAGCTAGGATGCGCTGCCTGTGGTCACACACCAGCTGTACATTTAGGGAATGGTAGCCCTTCCGGTTGCGGTAATCCTCGGCATTGTGGATAGGTGCCCGCATAGCCACATGCGTGCAGTCAATGGCGCCCTGCACCATGGGGAAGCGCGCGATCCTGGCAAATCCGACTGCACGCTGCTCCTGCCTCTGTCGGGTCATGAGGAAGGAGATGAATTGGTGTCTCCTCGCGAAAAGTGCATCGGTGACCTGCCGGATGCAGCGATGCGCGGCGAACTGGGAGATGTTCGCTATGTCCCCAGCAGCGGCTTGGAAGGAGCCGCTTGCATAAAAGTTCAGAGCCACCGTGACCTTCACTTCCACCGAGAGAGACGTCCTGCACATCAGCTGTGGATGCAGATCTCTGTGAAGCAGCTGGCAGATCTCTGCAACCACCTCCCTTCTGAAGCGCAGCCTCTTAACACAATGCGCCGCAGTCATGGTGAGATAGGACACCTGCTGCTGGTATTGCCTGAGTGGGTAAGGCCTACGTTGCCGACACCTGAAGACCCCTCTGCGTCTAGGCATGGCTGGCCCTCTCTCACAGCGTCTGCGAGCCCTTCGCACATAATGCTGCAACTGAGGGTTGGACCCCCATACAGCCCCCATAATAAAGTTGAAAACAGTGAAATCAAATGAATCAAATGTCAAAGCACTGGCCAGAAGCCAAAAATACCTCTCCTATGTTGTCCCAAATCAGTAAGCTCTGTCCCTTGGTCTCTGTCCAGAAATCCAAAGCAGTAAAGTCATTGCAGCAAAATGGCTGGGCTTTATAGGTCAGTGTAAGTGCCCTTTAATTAGCGCTCCCCGAGGCCCACAGGGCCTCTGTTGCGTTCCACTTCACAGTTCTTAGCAGCGCCACGCCCACATTGGGCGGGCGCCACTGAATTTCCGGTTTGGGGCGCACAAACAGCGTTGCACGACGAGATGACGTCATAAGATGCGCGCACAGCTTATGACGTCATCTCGTCGTGCAACGCTGTTTGTGCGCCCCAAACTGGAAATTCAGTGGCGCCCGCCCAATGTGGGCGTGGCGCTGCTAAGAACTGTGAAGTGGAACGCAACAGAGGCCCTGTGGGCCTCGGGGAGCGCTAATTAAAGGGCACTTACACTGACCTATAAAGCCCAGCCATTTTGCTGCAATGACTTTACTGCTTTGGATTTCTGGACAGAGACCAAGGGACAGAGCTTACTGATTTGGGACAACATAGGAGAGGTATTTTTGGCTTCTGGCCAGTGCTTTGACATTTGATTTCACTGTTTTCAACTTTATTATGGGGGCTGTATGGGGGTCCAACCCTCAGTTGCAGCATTATGTGCGAAGGGCTCGCAGACGCTGTGAGAGAGGGCCAGCCATGCCTAGACGCAGAGGGGTCTTCAGGTGTCGGCAACGTAGGCCTTACCCACTCAGGCAATACCAGCAGCAGGTGTCCTATCTCACCATGACTGCGGCGCATTGTGTTAAGAGGCTGCGTTTCAGAAGGGAGGTGGTTGCAGAGATCTGCCAGCTGCTTCACAGAGATCTGCGTCCACAGCTGATGTGCAGGACATCTCTCTCGGTGGAAGTGAAGGTCACGGTGGCTCTGAACTTTTATGCAAGCGGCTCCTTCCAAGCCGCTGCTGGGGACATAGCGAACATCTCCCAGTTCGCCGCGCATCGCTGCATCCGGCAGGTCACCGATGCACTTTTCGCAAGGAGACACCAATTCATCTCCTTCCTCATGACCCGACAGAGGCAGGAGCAGCGTGCAGTCGGATTTGCCAGGATCGCACGCTTCCCCATGGTGCAGGGCGCCATTGACTGCACGCATGTGGCTATGCGGGCACCTATCCACAATGCCGAGGATTACCGCAACCGGAAGGGCTACCATTCCCTAAATGTACAGCTGGTGTGTGACCACAGGCAGCGCATCCTAGCTGTCAATGCCCGCTTCCCAGGAAGCAGCCACGATGCATTTATCCTGCGCCAGACTACTGTGGCTGACATGTTCGAGGCACAGCCTCCACCAAGGGGATGGCTTATCGGGGACAAGGGCTACATGGCTCATGACCCCGCTCCACGCGCCCAGGACCCCAGCGGAGGAGGCATACAACGAAAGCCATCAAGCCACAAGGAACATCATAGAGCAAACGATAGGCGTCCTCAAGCAACGGTTCCGCTGCCTGGATCGTTCCGGCGGATCTCTACAGTATTCGCCGGATAGAGTCTCCCAGTTCGTTGTCGTGTGCTGCATGCTGCACAACCTGGCTATCCGCAGGACTCAGGCACTGCCACCTGACATTGCACCACCACCTCAGGAGGACGAGCAGGAGGACCATGAGGAGGAGGAGGAGGAGGAGGAGTACCAGCCCAGGAGGGAGCCACAAGGTCCAAGGGCCGTCCGCCGGGGGCTTATTGATCGACACTTCTAGGCCCCCCTGTCAGGGAATGGGCTGTGGCAATGAACGCACCTGAAGGCAGCCGCACCGCAAGCCCTCAGCCGGTTAACGCAACAACCACTTGAAACCTGAGACGTGGACATGCTGAATAAATAAAAAGCTTTATTTCACAAACTCAGGGCCCTTCCCACATGAAACAGAAAAACAGACAAGACCACCAAAAAACAGTCAAAAACATCTGTCACTCCCAAAACCTGGGGAGGACTAACAAAACTTGCCCATCCAAATGGCCTTCGTCATCGGCCTTACAAAAATAAGCCCCCCCCTCCACAACACAAACACCCCCATAAAAACAAAAAATGCCTTGATCCTCGGACTTACCAAAATAATGCCCCCCCAGAACACAAGCCCCCCAATATAAAAAAACCGCTATCACCACATTCTAATGGGTGTGCCGAGAGGGCAAGTCCTTAGACAGGCTTCTCTGGCCCCTGCCCGACCTGCTGCTCCGCCTCAACCTGGGCCCTGCGGGTGTGGCAAGGCTGGGGGAAGGCTCATGAGGGCCACAATGCGTGTCGGCAGATGCCCTTGGGGGTCGGCCTAGACGAGGCCCGGCCCGGGAGGGGCCGGCTGCTGACTGCTGCAGCTGTGGCTGGCCAGCATCAGTCTCAGCAGCAGCTCGTCGCACCTTGGCTGGGGGAGTGGCAGTGTCGGCTGCACCAATGGGGGCAAGCTGGCTGATGGCAGGCGTGCGCTGCTCGCCAGAGACACTGGCACTCGGCCGGGCTGGCAGTGCAGCAAGCGCAGCAATCTGGTGGAGGCCAGACCGCTGTGCTGCAGCAGGGCGGCGGGTGCCCTGGCGATGCTTCCGCGCCACAGCGAGTGTGGCAGAAGTGAGTGCCCGAACTGCCCTGGTATGTGCCCGCATCAGCTCTGCCAGTGTCTGGACGGCACCACTCATCTCGCGAGTCGCGTCCTGGGCTGCCGCGAGTTGCTGGACACCCCTGTCGTGCGCTGCCGCGAGTTGTTCGACCCCCCTGGCCTGTGATTCCCCGAAAGCGACCACACTATGAGCCAGGGACTCAATGGCCTGAGGCATCTGTTGCACAACCCCCATGAACTCCTGGTGGCGCCGCTCAGACGCCGCCGACATCTCATCGAGGAGGCGCACCTCCTGGGCGAGGACCATCTCCGGACTGGAGGGCGGACTCTCCCTCTGGGGAGAAGGCCGCCGAGCTGGCCGACCCTTCCCGCGTGCCTCGAGCCCACTGGGCCCAGGATCTGCCCTCCCCTGCAACACCTCCCCCCTCTGGGGAGAAGGCCGGCGTGCTGCCGGACCCTTCCCGCGTGCCTCGAGCCCACTGGGCCCAGGATCTGCCCTCCCCTGCAACACTTCCCCCTGGCTCTCCTGCAGGCCAGACGTCTCCCCTCCATTGCCATCCCCTGGCGCGGATGAGGGTTCCCCCGATGTGCCGCCTTCCTCCTGGTCCTCGTCGTCCTCCTCCTCCAAGGGCCTGGCACTCTGAGCTTCAGGGACCACCTCCTCCTCACCAGCTGAAAGCAGGAAGGCACAAGAGTAGCTTTAGAGTGAGGACAGGGCATCAGCGAGGGAGGCCTGAGTGGTGGCATTATGCGCATTTGTCGGTCAGTGCGAAAGGATGTAGATCTGAAGCGCAAGGGCAACGACAGAGGTCCAACCGGTCATGTCCTTACCAGTGGGTCCCAGTACAGGGTCCGCATCTCCGATCGCAACAGGGCAAGTCACCCGGGCACGCATGAGTCGAGCCACGCTCTCCTCCAGCTCACTGAGCGCCTGGTACTCGGGACGGCCTCCACCGGTGACAGACTGTCTCCTCAAATTCCGCGCCAGCTTGGCCTGCAAGAGGAAGGACGGCCTCTAAGTACAGTGTGGTGCCCTGTTGCTGTGTGCACTGCCTCCCATGGTCGAATAGCTTGGCCAGTGTGGTGCCCTGTTGCTGTGTGCACTGCCTCCCATGGTCGAATAGCTTGGCCAGTGTGGTGCCCTGTTGCTGTGTGCACTGCCTCCCATGGTCGAATAGCTTGGCCAGTGTGTTAAGTGCAGAAAGTGCTATTGATGATCATGCCAGTGCCATTGCTGCGGGAGGAGGGCTGCCCATTAGTCCTTTGAGGTCCCTTTGCCCATAATGTGAGGTGCACATGCAAGGATGAGGAGGACACTGGAAAGGGTACTCACCTTCACCATCCGAGTGAGGTCGTTGTACTTCTTGCGGCATTGGTCCGCACTCCTGGGGACATCGCAGGTGGATGACACCCTGCTGGCGATTTTCCTCCAGGCTTTCCTGTACTGGCTCCTGGGAGCCTTCTTGCCACTGTCCGGGCACAAGATCTCTCTTTTGTTTTCGACACCATTAATCAGCACCCTCAGAGCATGCTCTGAGAAGCGCTGCGCTCGTTCACGGGCCCTCTCCATGGCTCCAGGCGCTATTTTGGCCCACCAGCAGTGTTGAGGCCTAGCTGCAGGGCTCCAGTATGCAGGGCGTGGCAGCAGTCAAAGTCGACCCTTCCCCCTTTAAGAGCTGGCCAGCGTCAGGGTGTCTGCTGTCAATCAAAACATGACCGCACCTGCGCTGCGCCCGGCCTCGGCGTTATCAGGCCGCATCGCCGGCTTAGCGCCTGAAGAGAGCATTGCAACGCCAGTTTCAGCGCTCGGCCAAACTCTTGGCCAACTCTACTGAATTTCGGCGATGTGGCCTACACTTTCCGGCGGGCGCTAACTTTAGCGAACGCCCGACTTTAGCGCCCCAAAAGTGTCCAGACTGAATTTCTAGGCCTCTGTCTTTTATGAGGAATTGATAGTGTATCACCAGGCAATGACTATCTCCAACAAGCGAGTGTCTAACCACTGCTCCTTGACATTCAATGGCATTACCTTCGCCGAATCCCTCACCATCAATATCCTGGGGGTCACCATTGACCAGAAACTTAACTGGACCAGTCACATAAATACTGTGGCAACAAGAGCAGGTCAGAGGCTGGGTATTCTGCGCTGAGTGTCTCACCTCCTGACTCCCCAAAGCATCCACCATCTACAAGGCACAAGTCAGGAGTGTGATGGAATACTCTCCATTTACCTGGATGAGTGCAGCTCCAACAACATTCAAGAAGCTCGACACCATCCAGAACAAAATAACCCACCTGATTGGCACCCCATCCACCACCTTAAACATTCACACCCTCCACCACCGGCGTACTGTGGCTGCAGTGTGTACCATCTACAAGATGCACTTCAGCAACTCGCCAAGACTTCTTCGGCAGCACTTCCCAAACCCGCGACCTCTTCCACCTAGAAGGACAAGGGCAGCAGGTGCATGGGAACAACACCATCTCCAAGTTCCCCTCCAAGTCACACAACATCCTGACTTGGAAGTATATCGTCGTTCCTTCATCATCGCTGGGTCAAAATCCTGAAACTCCCTCCCTAACAGCACTGTGGGGGTACCTTCACCACACGGACTGCAGCAGTTCAAGGCGGCGGCTCACCACCCCCTTCTCAAGGGCAGCTAAGGATGGGCAATAAATGCTGGCCTTGCCAGCGACGCCCACATCCCATGAACGAATAATCATTAAAAAAAAATTCTCTCTTTGCCAGTCTTATTTTCCTCTTCACTTCCCCTCTCAGCTTATTGTATTTGGCCTGGTTCTCACTTGAAGAATTCACCTGACATGCATCATACTCCCTCTTCTTTTGTTTCATCACATTCTCTATATCCCTCGTCATCCAAGGAGCCCTGGCTTTGGTTCCACCTTTCCCTCTTGTTGCAATATACCTAGCCTGTACCTGAAACATCTCCTCCTTAAAGATCACCCATTGTTCCGTTACAGTTTTTCCTGTCAGTCTTTGGTTCCATTTTACCCTGGCTAGATCCCCTCTCATCCCATTGAAGTTAGCCCTCTTCCAATTTAGAAGTTCTACTTTAGATTGCTCCTTGCTCTTCTCCATTACTAATCTAAACCTTATGATACAATGATCACTCTTACCCAAGTGTTCTCCCACAGACACTTGGTCCACCTTGTTCCTCAGCACCAGATCCAGCAATGCCTCCTTCCTAGTTGGGCCAAGAACATATTGGTCAAGGAAGTTCTCCTGAACAAATTTCAGAAATTCCTCCCCCTCCTTTCCCTTTACTCTAACACTATCCCAATCGACATTTGGGTAATTAAAGTCCCCCAATATCACCACTCTATAGTTCTTGCACATCTCTATGATTTCCCAGCAGATTTGCTCCTCTACCTCTCTCTCAGTATTTGGAGGCCTGTAGAATAACCCCAATAGTGTGATCATACCCTTTTTGCTTCTCAACTCTAACCAAATGGATTCTGTCCTTGTCCTCTCAAGGACATCCTCTCTTTCCAACACTACAATGTCTTCCCTAATCAGTACTGCCACCCCACCTCCCTTTTTTCCTTCCCTATCTTTTCTGAACATCTTGTATCCGTGAATATTAAGCACCCAGTCCTCACCATTTTTAAGCCATGTTTCTGTTATTGCCACTACATCATATTCCCACACTAATTGGGCTTGTAGTTCACCAACCTTATTCACCACACGTTGTGCGTTTACATACGTGCATTCCAAACCGGTCTTTGTATTCCTCGTAGTCCTTCTTAGTCTGCTCCTATCTAATATGGTACTACTTCCTTCTCTCGTTCTATCCAACACTCTCCCTCCTTTATGCACCTTAGTCCTCTTTTCTACTTCTATATGCTGGTGCCCAACCCCCTGCCAATTTAGTTTAAACCCTCCCCAACCACACTAGTGAACCTCCCTGCGAGGACATTGGTCCCAGTTCTGTTGAGGTGCAACCCGTCCTTTTTGAATAGGTGCCTCCTGCCCCAGAACTGGTCCCAATGCTCCAAGAATCTGAAGCCCTCCCTCCTGCACCATGCCTCAAGCCACGCATTAATCCTCCTTATCTTCCTATTTCTACTCTCGCTGGCGCGTGGCACTGGGAGCAGTCCAGAGATTACTATTTTTGAGGTCCTACTTTTTAACTTCCTCCCTAGCTCCTGAAAGTCTGTAGGACCTCAATACCTGCCCTCTCTATGTGCTGTAAATACCCAGAGCTACTACTATGTAAAATGCAGACACATTGGAAGTGCATTCCCTGAAAATTATTCCCATTGACTGTATAACCACGATACTGCAGATGAAGTTTGAGAATACCACGTTTCATTCCACTTGGATAGGTGACCTGTATAATTCACTTGTCGCAAGACATCTTATTCACTTGAGGAATAAACATTATATGCAGGCACTCATATTATCTTTGATGCCAACTCAGTTCTCATCAGTTCAGGGCTGTTGCTCAACCCAACAAGTCAGACAGGGTTAATTTCAAAGAATCATTATATACTGGGCCAATATCCACAAAGATTACAACATTTACAGGGAATATAAAACCTAGGATTCCAGGGGAGTAAGAAGAGTGAAAAGAAGAGTGCCTGAGAATCTACCAAGTGAAGAGAGTTTTGACCTGATTCCAGTTGTCAGCCTTGGCTCAGTGATAGCTCTCTCGCCTCTGAGTCAGGTTGTGGGTTTAATTCCCACTCCAGAGACTTTAGCACATAATCCAGGCTGATACTTCAGTGTAGTACTGAAGAAGTGCTGCATTGACGGAGGTGCCGATTTTCAGATGAGACGTTAAACCAAGGCCCCGTCTGCTCTCTCAGGTGAGCATAAAAGATCCCACGGCACTATTTCAAAGAAGAGCAGGGAGTTCTCCCCGGTGTCCTGGCCAATATTTATCTCTCAACCAACATGACTAAAACAGACTATCTGGTCATTATCTCATTGCCGCTTGTGGGACCTTGTGCGCTAATTAGCTGTCGCGTTTCCTACATTACAACAGTGACTGCACTTCAAAAGTACTTCATTGGCTGTAAAACACTTTGGGATGTCCTGAGGTTGTGAAAGGCACTATATAAATGCAAGTGCATTTTATCTTTCTAAAAATGGTTGTCCTTTGTTTTCAGTATCTAAAATGCTATAGCAAGTGATTTGTGACTCTCCAAGACCACCATGAGCTGAGCTAGTACTTTGAGACATACTTAGCAGCTGATTTGCTAAAGCGCTGAAGAAATACAAATCATCTCAGTGATCCATTATTTCCAGATATTTTTCTCGTGTTTTATTTTTCTGGTTGTACAAATGAAAAGGGGGAAACCCCTGACTGGGTTCTGCAAGAGTGCCAGGAGCATTTCCGCATTTGCTTTTTGCTCACATACTTCACCTCTTGCCTTTTCAGTTCAGAAAGTTTATCCCATTATTTCAAATTGCAGGAAGGATAAAAGTAAACCCAAGTTTTCCGCCGTTCAAAGCTGTACAAATGTTAGCTCAGTCATCACATATGTGACACAGGGCATTGAACCTACCCAGAATAAATACTCAGAAAATTATGTTGGAGCAAATGAAAACTTCTGAAAGGTCATGTGAACAAGATTTTTAACTTTCCTGTTGAAACCAGGTTTGACTTCTTTTGTTTTTAAAACATACTTTAATTTGTGCTTTTCATTGCTACTTTGGAAATGCAAGCCCTAAAGTGTCGGTCTGTGTAAGCGAGATAGAGTCTTGCCATCAAGAGTCTCTTTTAAAATTGTGATTAGCTGTAATATTTCTTTACCTTTCCACTTCTGACGAATTTTTTGCAAAACAAATTGAGATATCATTAGGAGAGCGGTGTTGGAGTTACAGTGTGAAACAGATGGAGCAATGCACGGCTTTGATAGACATGGGGAGTAATTTTGACTTTGGGCGATAGTGTAAAAAGGCTGAAATCAAATCAGCCGCACATTATAAATCTCTCCTGATTGACTTAATTGGAAATTAAACAGGTGGCTGATTCGATATCGGCCATTTTACGCTATCAAAGTCAAAATTACGAACCCCCCTCCCCCATGATCACTTAAAGTCTGGTTTAATAACTGGTGGGTAATTTTACGAGTTTGTTCTACCAGCCATTCCCGCTGCCAGTGCAAGTCGGAAATTCGGGCATAAACTGCCAAATGACTGGAAAATCGTGGGCAGTGTAGGAATCTACGGATTCCTATCTAAATCACTGAGGTCAAGTCAGTTCAGTAAATTAACCGATTTTAATTAAACTGATGAACAAAACAAAATATGCAGGAGAAATCACAAACAGGTCTGTACAGTAGCTAGTTCCACGAGGACTGAACTTAAAACCGCCCACCTCTGACGTCATGACGTCGTCACGTTTTCCGCCACTCAGGGCACCACGTGACCAACGTGATGACGTCATCGCGTTATTTCAAGGTTTTTACAGAAAGCTTGTTTACTCTCAGCAAACGGACCTAGGTGCTGTAACATTGCTTTAAAGACAGTTATTCACTTGTACAGGAGTTCCTTGGTGGTTTTACCACAGCAGTACCGAAATTCCAATTTGCCCTGCTGGAGGGCGAAGCTCTCGGGCAGCAGCAGGCACTTGCAAAATTACCCTTTGAATCTCTGCTGATGTGAATTTTGTTCACTTGTAGTGCTGAGCTCGTAACCTTCTGTGAGCCAGTACTCCTGTCTGCATGCCATCGGCATTCGCTGTTCAAAGAACAGTGAATAAAGCCAAGAGGAAGGAAGGGATACAGTAAAAGAAGTTAACGGTAAGGGAATCTAATCATCAGAATTCTTTGGAACTCTTTGAATATCAGGAGATGTACAGATGGTAAGCCTCGCTCATTAGATCTGTACTTTCTGTTGATCTGTGCATCTCACTGTCAAGTAGCTGGAGTCATTTTCATTTAGCTGCACAGCTCCTGACATGAGCAAACAGCCACAGACCAGGATGACATAGACAAACTCACCGAATCTGAGCTGAGATAGGATGGATTTCCCAATCGGTTACCTCCAATAAATATATTGGAAATACGGGCAGTGATCCTTTAACCTTGCCCATTTAACGGCCTTTCTAACTTTGTCAGTTTTCAAGTGGTGTCAGAAGCACCCACTGGTTTCCCAGTTGCAATATTTAAATGAGGCCTCACTGATGCCATTTCAAAGTCAGCAAGATTGGGGTTTGTGGCAGAATGGAACTGTCACAAATCGTCCCATATAAACTGCCCATTTATGGTGCTAAGGGGCTGTGGTGTACGCATTTAAAGAGGTCTGCAAGAAGATGCGCCTTTTTAAGCTCCTTTTTCAGCTTCTTTTGTTGTTGGTTTTTCTTCTTTCCTTGACAGGGCTTCCTTCTCAGGAGTCTTTATGTTGCGTGTTTGGGCACTCGCATCTTTTTGGAATGTCCACGGTATTGGCATAATGGGTAATCCCATGGGAACCCCCCTTTTACTTGTGCTTTTTGTAGCAAGAGGAGAAGAAGCAACATTGAGGTGTTTGGCAGGTCAGGCTGCAGTCTGTGCTCACCCCACAGTACATATTTATAGGCAGAAGCATACCTACCTGGATTGGACATAGGACCTGTGCACCCAGATGTCCTGAATCAACAGGGAGACAATGACAAGAGTGTGCTGTCAACTGCAAGGACACCTGCAGCTAAATGTATCACTGAGCTGGCACTAACAGCTAGTTTCGCCCTCAAGTTCTTTGCCTCCACCTCCTTTTAGCATGCTGCAAATGTATTGTATGGGGAGGGTTCCTCGAGTGATAAACAGGGCTACGCTCCTCACCATCACCTTATGCACCCACACCTCCACATTGCCAGCCAGATTCTGGACGGTTTCTCCCCTCCTTCCCTTGGCCAAAGACTCAAGTCGCTTCATGCTGGATTTTGCTGGGGATATCTGTTCACCAAATAGCCTTTGGAAAAGCTAAAATACGTAATAAATATATTGACTGTCTCTTTATGCTGCCAATGATTTTTGTCCCTACATGCAGCCACTTACCTGTAAAGTGGTCACATCCCTCTATAATGTTACCCATCACCCTTTGTATGCAGCTCTTCAAAAACTTCTCATGCAACATTTCCCCCCCCTGACAGTATGGGTTGGGAGCTCACCCAGGTTATGTAAATGAAGCTGACCTCACAAACTGGGAGTTTGGGTGCTCATATTGCAGCACCTGATTAACGTGTACTGAGAAAATCTACCCCAGAGTATCACGCCACCCTCTAACTCAGGTAAGGCTGCTTCACTCAGCCTCCAGTTTGCATCTCATGTTTGGAAGGCTATTTATTCTCTAATGACCCCACTCAATGAAAGCATGTGGGACTTAGTATTCAAATTCACTCTCAAGATTCAGACGTGCCTCTTACTGCATTCCACCAGGCCCTGAATTTGGATAGTTTGAGGATGAAGTTACAATGAATCTGAACATTTAGCCCTATATGTTTACTTGGGATGAGGGAGGGAAGGTTATATAAAAACAAAGAAATTGCATTTGTATAGCACCTTTCACAACCTTAAGATGTCCCATAGCGTTTCACACCAATTAAGTGCTTTTAACAGCATAGTCACTGGTGAACTGCTGGCAATTCTAAAATGTAAACTGGATAATGACATAAGGAGCCTTACCACTGAGCTGGGGAAAGGAGCGATATTCTGAGGTCACTTCACCAATGTGGGTAAGATCAAACTACTAGACCACAAAAGTAACGGAAGTCTTGTTTAGTTTTGCATCCTTCAGGGAATCAGGAACCTTTTGTAGGATCAAAGTCTTGACATCCAGGGAAATAGATGCCCTCAGACCACAATGGAAAGAGATATCTCATAAGGATGAGCCTCTTGTTCAGAATGAAAATAAGCACCTCAGATGGGTAACTCCTTTGACCACAGCAGAAAAAGCCTTCAGAAAGATAGTCATCTGGATCACAAGAGAAATGGACACCTCAGATGGACACCTTAGATAGACTGCTCTCCCCATACTGCCAGGCTAATGGGTGTCTCAAGAAGATTATCGCTAGGCCAGTGTGGCAATTTGAAGGATCTAACGTAAACATAGCCACTACCCTAAAAAGAGCTCTATGTTGCAAACAGCTTCTATTTAATAATCAGAACACACAACTGGAGCGCTTCAGCTATGAAGAGAGACTGGGCAGATTGGGTTTGTTTTCCTTGGAGCAGAGGAGGCTGAGGGGGGACATGATTGAGGTGTACAAAATTGTGAGGGGCATAGATAGGATGGATGCTGAGGAGCTTTTCCCCTTAGTAGAGGGGTCAATAACTAGGGGGCATAGATTCAAGGTAAAGGGAGGGAGGTTTAGAGGGGATTTGAGAAAGAACTTTTTCACCCAGAGGGTGGTTGGAGTCTGGAACTCACTGCCTGAAAGGGTTGTGGAGGCAGAAACCCTCACAACATTTAAGAAGCATTTGGATGAGCATTTGAAATGCCATAGCATACAAGGCTACGGGCCAAATGCTGGAATATGGGATTAGATTAGACAGGGCTTGATGGCCGGCATGGACACGATGGGCCGAAGGGCCTCTATCTGTGCTGTATTACTCTATGACTCTAACTCAATACTCAAGGTCCTGTGCTAATTCATTTTTATCACTCCATCTATAAAAGAAAAACAAGTTTCAAAATAAAATGTTTTCCACTTACAGAAAGCAGCCATGGATTGGCAATGGGGACATAACACATACTGAAATAGATGGGCAACCAGTAAACATCAACACGGGCCAGCTTTCTCAATTAGGAAATTTCATACAGTCAGGTTTTGTGAGCTACTAACAGAAGAGGAGCTCTGTATATTTGCATTTGTGCCCGTGTGTGTCTGTCTTAATGGTCAGGGGCAAACGGAGCAGTACTAGGGTTGGCAGGGGTAGCCCAAGCTACTTCCCCCCTCCTCCCCTTGTGGAGTGGCCAGCTGAATTTCCACTGGAACAGAGCAGGTCAGTGCCGAAGATTAGCACCAAATTGTGTGCTTGTACCACCTGCCCCACACTGACTGACTGCAAACTCTGGCAGGGGTCAGTGTTGGAGGCCACTAGCAGGGAACTGATGGTGGAACTTGGGGGTGTTTCCATGTTTGCTATCCAGGGTAGGATTTTCCACAAGATTAGTGCCTATTTCTGGCTGTGTTTTTGTGTCGACAGGAGCATGAAATGCAGCAAACATCTTCAGCCAGCACTGCCAGCCACAAATAACCAGGCGACTTCCCTCCCTGCCACCCACCAAGGCAGGCAACCCGGTGGGGCCAGAAATATCGCTAGGAATCCACCACAAAAATGATAATTAATCTGCTGCTGGAAGATCTGCTGAGGTTAGGGCAGTGGAAGATGGGTGGGCACAAAGGCTGCATCAGAAAACCCAGACTTCAGGGTCAAAGCACTCCTAGGTTAAGTACAGCATAGATCAGTTGTTAAGGCAGGTCTCTCCATTCTGTTCCAATAATACGCCTTAGTTCCAACCTCAGGAGAGCTGCCCTAATGCACTTGTGCGACATTGCCATTTCCCGTCGGGTTTCCATGATTTTGTTACGTCTAGACTCGGTTTCTCCAAAGGCTTCCTCGCAGGCTTCCCGAGCTTCACAGACTCCCAACTCGGCCAGAGCTCTGCTGCCCACGTCCTGTCCCGCACCTGCTCGTGATCAATATCCTCGGCAACCTCTCCCAACACTTCAAATTCAAAATCTCCATCCCCATTTACAAACCCCCTCTATAGCCTGGCGCAGCCCGTCTTCTGCAATCTCCAGCTGCCTTAGGTTCCAGTCCCGGCCCTTCAACCCTCCCGCTCACCCATCACCCCTGTGCTCGCTGACCTACATTGGCTCCTGGTTCAGCAACTCAATTTTAAAATTCTCATCCTCGTTTTCAAATCCCTCCATGGCCTCGACCCTCCCTACCTTTAATCTCCTCCAGCCTCACAACCCTCTGAGATATCTGCCCTCCTCTAATTCTGGCCTTTTGCGCATCCCCGATTTTAATCGCTCAACCATTGGTGGTCGTGCCTTCTGCTGCCAAGGCCCTAAGTTCTGGAATTGCTCCCTAAACCTCTCCGCCTCTCTATCCTCCTTTAAGAAGCTCCTTAAAACCTACCTCTTTCCTACCCTACTATGTCCTTCTGTGGCTTGGTGTCAAATTTTGTTTGATAACGTTCCTGTGAAGCACCTTGGGACGTTTTACTACGTTAAAAGCGCTATATAAATGCAAGTTGTTGTTTGTTGTTGTATCCTGCTCTCCCTCCACTTCACCATCAGCGGCACACATTGTCAGCCAACTCAATACTATTCTCTGAAGCTCCCTCCCTACACCCCTCCTACCTTGCTACCACCTTCAACAACCTCATCATCACCTATGTTTTTTCGGCTTGTGCCTTCCGCCACCTTTCCTGTGCCTTCCACTGCTGTTTAGTGTCTGCTTCTCATCTGTGAAGCACCCTGGGATGCTTTCTACATTAAAGGTGCCTTGCAAATACACGTTATTGCTTTGTAATGGAACCTCGACTATCCACAATGTTGGAGGAGACTCCTCCCAATGGATAAAGGAAACTGACAGTTCAGAAATGACACTGCTCCTGCGGGTAAAATCAGCAGGTAACTCAACATCTAATCCATCAGCTAATCCATCTGTCAAAGCTCCGCCACATACCTGCTCCCAACTCTAGGCACAGACCTCACGTCCAAAGCTGTTTTAGAAACCGACCACCAGCTGCAGAGATACGTGCACATAATTGCATGAGCTCATCAACAGTGATCCTGTCAGCAGCCTTCGCCGAGATCAGTGCTGTAAAGTTGCCGACTTCAACAATCAATACAGAACCTGCCTGTTTAAATCGTTCCTGGGACGGCATCTGCCTCTCACCAGTACAGGAACTCTTTTCAACAGGAAGATTATTGATTTTTTGAAGTCGGCAGCTCTGCTGAGACCAGCGCGTTGAGGGCTGCTGATGGGATCCCTGGAAGAGAGCGCACGCTTCTGATGGCACTCACCTGTGTCTCTGGGGCCTTGAATGGATTCAAAGCACAGGCAGATAAGATGGGGAGCTTTAAGCTAGCAGATCAACTGGTCCAAGCACCAGTTCATCTAGTCACCAGAACAATGGAAATCAGTGAAAAGAAAATGTTGGGAGCTCCAACTCTTGCAGCTCTCCGATTACCCGCAAAGATCTGTGCATATAATCAAGAATGCAAATAATGAGAGTATGGACAATTGAGGTTCACTGTATTCTCATTTCATTAGTTACTCAGTCATGAAACGATCTCAAATTGTGAAGAGGATGTAAAATTGCCCCACGGAGCTCCTCAGAATTGAGCCGAAAGAATGTCAAAAAAGAGAATAAGTTACACAAAATCTACTCAAATAATCCTGGCTGCCATAGGTCATCCACTTCTAGAACAGCTAATCAGCACTAAGATCAGTCCAATGGCCCATGGTAATCACAAATAAAACTCGAGGGAACTGGGTGGTGCAGTAGGTTAATGTACCAGCCTGTCACCTCTGCAATTTGGGTTCAAATCTAACCCAGACAGATGGAATGAATTTCCTTTCAGTCTGTTGGCTGCAGGCGTCCTACACTGACAGAGTTTGTGTCGTCTCAGTCGGGTTGCTACTGGGCGTGAGCCATATCTTAAAGCTGTTACAATTGGCGATCTCATTCAGAGGGTTCACGGAATGCCGGATGCAAGAAATAAAAAATAGCAAAATTGGGATGCAGTAAGGGGCGCTCTTCTAAGTTGGGGGTTAAGGTACATTATAAGAACAGAGAAGAGGGAGCATTAATCCCTCTCTACGCCACAGAGCTATCCTTGGTGAAATGCTTAATGCTAACACTGGATGGGCGATTCCATGTCCGTGCCAGAAGTCCAAAAATAGACTTGCATTTATATAGCGCCTTTCACGACCAGCGGACATCTCAAAGTGCTTTACAGCCAATGAAGTACTTTTGAAGTGTAGTCACTGTTGTAATGTAGGAAACGCGGCAGCCAATTTGTACACAGCAAGCTCCCACAAACAGCAATGTGATAATGACCAGAGAATCTGTTTTAGTGATGTTGATTGAGGGCTAAATATTGGCCAGGACACTGGAGAGAACTCCCCTGCTCTTCTTCCATGGGATCTTTTATGTCCACCTGAGATAGCAGACGGGGCTTCGGTTTAACGTCTCATCCGAAAGACAGCACCTCCGACAGTGCAGCACTCCCTCAGCACTGCACTGGAATGTCAGCCTAGATTTTTGTGCTCAAGTCTCTGGAGTGGAACTTGAACCCACAACCTCTGACTCAGAGGCGAGGGTGCTACCAACTGAACCACAGCAGACACTTACATCCACCTGAGAGAGCAGACTTGGAAGGTCTATTGCTTCATTTTAATGGACAGAAAATTATGGCTGCATGCCCACTATTTCTCAGGATGGGAGTGCTGGATTGCTGAAATCATGCTGAAAATGAAACAGTATTCCAGCACTGACACCCTTCACCTCAATGAGCAGAAATAAGTCACAGAAACAAAATCTGGCTACTGCTTTTATTTGACACAGATTATGAATCATACATAAGTGAGCTCCCAGAGTTTAACATATTTCTATAAAGTAAGACTAGCAAAGCTCCCTTTACACACGTGCGGCCATTAGCACGGTACCCATTACCTGTCATTGCAATTAGTGAAAGCAAACTTCAATTAAAACTACCCGAGTAGGAATCACATTCTTCAGCAAGCACTGCACAAAGATGAGAATCAAAGAGAATTCATTTTTACAGCACAGAAGAGAGAGACCCTTGGTACCAAATAATTTACAATACAGTTGTTTTCTTCCTACCTTGAGCTGCACATTCTTTTTCACACACTCTCACATTCTGTCTTCAGACCATCAGTCTTGGTCTTCATCTGTTTCTGACTCTCTTTCACTCTCTATCTCAATACACATCCTTGTCTGACTCCATTCCTGCTTCTCATTCTAAATTTCTGTGTTTCATTCCAACTTCCTCACTCATTCAGTCTTCATCTTGCTTCCTATGCTACCTTTCTCACTCATTCTGCCTTTCACTTGCTCTATTTCTCACTCATTCTTCAGCATGATCAAAAAAAGGGTTTTGAGCAGAAACTGCACTGGGTGTCTGCCTGTGTCCCCGTTTCTTCTCTCTCGCTCTCTCTTTTTCTCTAAATGGGATGCCAGTATATTGTCAAATAACACTGATAATCTGATGTAAACTATTTGTCTTGTACCTGAAAACAGGGAATTGAACACAGAGACCAGTCACGCTTGCCTGGCTCCCTAATGGGCTCCTGCTTCACAGCAGATATCTACCTTCCCTCTTCATTTTCTCCTTTCAAACGGCACTGGAGGGAATTCTCTTTTTGAGCAGTGAGTGTGCAGTAGAGCTCACAGCATAGCAACACATCTTACACCAGAATAAGATTTTGAGAACACTTGCCTCTCGAGGATTATCAAAAAGGATTCTGACCAAACAAGAGCCATACTCACATTTACATACTAATAATATTCTGTCAGTAGTATGAAAATCACATTACACTGCGCGGCATATGGACGGCATGCAGAATTACCAGTTAGTCAAAGGCATGCAACAAACCAGCAACAGCTCCACTTACACAAAAGAAGGGATTAACCCTGAAAGCACTGGAGCCCCTTCTCCTCTCACAAGCTTTCAGTCAGTCAATTCCATGGGAATGTTAGTCATGGGGGAACTGAAAATGTCTCTATTGTGTTTACGGAGTGTCAGCATTGAGCACTGACATGACTGGCATCCCGTACAGATTAACGCTCCCTCTGCTCTTCCCTGCCCCAACTCCTTAAAATAAAAGAGCTAGATAAATATCTGGTTGGAAATCGGATTGAAGAATCAGCAGATTTAGATGATCCAACTTTCAAAAGGGGAGTGGATAAATATTTGAAAGGAGAACATTTACAGGTCTATGGGGAAACAGCAGGGTAGTGGGACTAATCGGATAGCTCTTTCAAAGAGTCGGCACAGGTCCAATGGGTCGAATGACTTCCTTCTGATTTGTATCATTCTATGATATCTGCAGCAGTGGAATGGAATAGTTGGTCTATAGGTAGAAGGTCAATTCTGCCAATCTATTTAAAGTAATTCTTGATTAACAGCGAATATCAGAGTTGAAACTTGAGTTAGATTTGTGAGAGGGGAAATGCCTTGATTCTCTGTAGATTTTGTTGGATGGATACTCTGTCATCAGGAGCTATAGGTTTATATTTGGCTGGATATGCTCAGTCTAAGGCTATCAAAGACACGCAGCTGATCAGAGGGTTTTGTGGTAGTGAGTAATAATGCAGGTCACAGTGAATGTTTCAAGCTCATGTGGAGAGTTAACACAAGGGAAATGCCTTTGTTGTTTCAGCTCCAAGGAAACGTGTTCAGTCCATACTTACTGTAAACCTACTGCTTGTGTTGAGCGCTGTTCTTCTATATTCATAATAATATTCAGTAAATTTGTCCAGTGGTTTATATCTTGAGCCACCATCTGTTAGAATGTTATTCTTCCACCTACTGAAGACAAGGACATCACGTGCCAGCCCTTTATATATTCCAGAAAGTCGGAGTATAGTGATAAGGAGACTCTGTTTGACCTCTGGGTCTTGCTATGTTTATCCAATTATTGGGCACATAAAGGGTTGGTAGAGTGTGTTCTAACTGAGCCTTATAATGAAGATGGGGTAACAATGAGTGTGTTAATTCCCTTATGAGAGTGGGGAGAGTGGGATGTAACAGAGAGTGTTATAATTGAAAACCTTATAATGAGGGTGCGGTGTAACAGAGAGTGTGTTATAACTGAGAGCCTTTCAATGAGAGTAGGATGTAACAGAGTGTTATAATTCAGAGCCTTATAATGAAGGTGGGATGTAACAGAGTGTGGCATAACTGAGAGCCTTTCAACAAGAGTGGGATGTGTACAGACTGTGGCCATGAGATTCTATGGGGTGACCACTGGTCACCTACTGAAGTTCCAACGACAGACAAGGAGAACCCTGTCGTATTTCAGAGGACCATGTGTTGAAACTTGAGAGCATTATAATGGGGAGAGTCAATGACTGGAATTTATTGAGGGGAGAGTATAATTTTAAATTACAGTAGATTGAAATTGTGATCATTATCTGTGACTGTCGGGAGAGTAACTACTGTTGACAAGATGCAGGTACAGCTTTTTGAAAATATTTTTTCAAGGACAGAAAGAAGATCACAAGCAGCTTTTGGACATGTTGATGAATTACATGCTGTCTGTTGAGGATCACTGTGCATGGCGAATTACCCTGGAGTTGCTGTGTCACCCACTAATTAGTAGGTATGTGATACATCAGCGTAAAATTTGTGAAGTGACAAAAGTTTTCTTTTGTCTGCTGCCCCATTTTTGGAAGTTTGCTCCTACCACGTGGGCATCTTTCGGATGAGACGTTAAACCCACTCTCATAAGGGAATTAACACTCTCATTATTACCCCGTCTGCCCTCTCAGGTGGACCTAAAAGAACGCCTGGTACTATTTTGAAGAAGAGCTGGGGAGCTCTCCCGGCAATAGTTATCCCATATTCAACTTTACTAAAAACTGGTTATCTGGTCATTATCTCATTGCTATTTATGGGAGCTTGCTGTGCACAAATTGGCTGCTGCGTTTTCTACATTACAACAGTGACACTTCAAAAGCACTTTGGGACAGCTTGAGGTTGTGAAAGGTGCTATATAAATGCAAGTTCCATCTATCTATCTGCCAGTGTTGTGGAGCAACTCTGCTTGGCTCAGAGTTGTGTGATCTCCCATTGCCACTGTGGCGGTGTCCTCAATTTTAGTCATCAAAATCACTGCCAACTGCACACATTCCCTTGGTTGTCAGACTACTTTTAGCAGAAGTAAGTTTGAAAGAAACAACCACAATTCATCGTTAACTGGCCCTAAATTGTCCATGAAACTCAGAGAGGCCACAAGGATGGTGTGGGAAGTAAAATACTGGTGCTTTCCTGATGTTGTGGTTAAGCCACACTGTTCGGGAAAAGAATATAGGGAGCTTTACCGTGCCTTAAACCCATGTTGAAATTGACCTTCAAGAGTATGATTTAAGAAACAGCATTTCCTATCTATATCATCATAAGTGTGGGGAACAGAATATGGCACAGCCCACAACCTTCTCACTCAGGATCAGAGAGTGTTACCAACTGAGCCAAGCTGTTATTTGTTACTTCCATTTGGGACTGGACATAGTATTAACCAGGTAGAAATATAATTCAGCACAATGTCACAGCTATGTTATCCTTTCTAGTGTCTTTGCAATGACAGAATTGTCATGTGCTTTTTTTACACTGAAATATGTAGCATTTTCCTGAAACTTCTCAGTGGAATACATCTTCCAATTTCCATCACACTTCCCAGTCAACCACAGCACTGCCAGTTACAGGATCAAATTCCATCTACCGTACCCCATCCCCATCCTTAGATGAGCATTTCAATTAAACTCATTTTTGAAACTTAGCAAGTCCGCAGGATCCCAAATGTACGATAATATACGGGACTGCACACTCTTGGGCAACCCACATATAGATCTCGAGTTGGCATGCAAAGCTTATTGCTGTTGCATCCAATGGACAATACTCATATTTGTATCCAGTAAAGAGCTTTATTTGTATCTAACAGACACTATCCAATAGATAATGCCCATATCTGTAACCAATAAATAGCTTTATTTGTATCCAATAGACGATACTTTTATTTGTAATCAGGCTAAAAATCAAACTGTAAATCCTCTTTGGACTAACTTCAATTTTATGATGAAAAAAATTACCTCAATTACAATTGCACTGGTTATGATTTAGCAATAATTGGCATTAAATTAATAATCTTGCAGAGACAAGACGCAAAGGCATGGCTGTTGTGAGAAATGGAAATTCCTTATTGATGGAGTATAGGATCTTATTCAGAGGTACAGTGAAGGCACATTGATGGTACAGAGTAGAGTAAGTTTTACTCGGCATCTAAACAGTAGTAAAGTTGGTGTTGGCACTGCGTGTCTGAAATAGTAGTGTTTCATCCTCCAGCATTAGCATCTCTCACCCTGACCAAGGCCCCAAAAAATGTAAGCTTTGAGATTCTGTTTCTGTCATGATGAAAGAGAAAGGTGGCCAGGGAGAGGTCCAGCCCTTTCTGACATCATTCAAAGTCTCCTGGTATGCTGATCCAAGAGCTGTACTGAATATATCTATACAGGTGCATGTGGTTGAGATTATTCCACCCTTCCAGCTGTTGAGGGCTGTACAGAAGCAGAGAGATAATTTGAGAGATGTAGATAATAGCTTTTTTTTTACTGCCTCTGGGCAATGCAATTTTAATTGGAAGCAAGATATTAAGCTATATCTCATACTTAGCTAAAGATTTTGCATTAAACCCATTGAGGCGAGATTGCAAAAGGAGGAATTTGAAGTTCAGTTACAAAAAATGTAAGTGTGCTGGCAGATATTAATATTTAAACTTTTAATCTTTAAACACATTAGAGTAGTTTATAATTCCAATTGATGGTTTCCCAATTTATAAAGTTCACTGAAATGTTTTAAAGATTAAAGTTAATAAAAAGGGTTTTCAAAATAATAATAAAAAATATTGTTTCAAATATTTGGGGCTAAAAATTGAGTAGCGCCCCCTTTGGGGCACTAACTTCACCGCCCGGAAAAATTAGCACACCGGCAACGGAAATTGAGTGGTAGCGCCCCAAGTGTGAAGCGCCTCATCTCCCTCTTGGAGTGCTGCTAGGGAATATCGTGGCTCTACGTGCCGCGGTATTGCAGGCCTTCCTCCCCTTCTTAAAGAAGAGGGGCCTTGCGTAGCACGACCCAGCTGAGCCCCCAGGGATCGGGAGTGCCGGCAAAAGAGCCCGGCACTCAAGAGAAGTGCCGGGCTCACGGAGCACAGCCAGCACTCCGCCGGGGGGTGGGGAGTGGGTAAGGAGGCCGGGGACAGGAGCAGAGGCAGGTGGCCAGCAACAAAAATGGCCGCCCCGCACCTCGTCTTTAAAATAGCGCCTCCTCGGCCGCAGGTAAGCCCCCTGACCCCGTCGGACATAGCGACTGGCGGTAAGTCAGGGGGCGCTCCCGAAGATCGCGGCCGGGGCACTGCGCACAGCGATGACGTCATCGCCAGTGGCGCAGTGCCGCGGGGTGCTACCGGTTACCGCCGCCGCTTACCTCCCGCTGAATTTCGCGGGAGGCATAGGCGGCGCTGTGCCCGTGCGCTAGTTGCTTTGCGCCCCGTTAGTGCCCTCTTAGGGCGCTAACGGGAGGCGCAAAGCAACCAAATTTTTCTCTCTTGGCCTCTAGCACAGAGCCAGAGATCAAACGGCGTAGGTGCTTGAACATGCTATATTAAAGAGATCGAACTTAAGACTCAACAAAGTCCTTTGCTAATGATTCTATGTCTGGATCTGAAAGCTCAAGGTACATCCACTTGTATTATACACTTACCCAGTTCTAACTTACATGTGTAATGTTGCCTGCATTCCTCTGCCGTGCTGCTTCACTGTCCTGTTGAGAGGCAGGTCCTGCCCGTTTTCCACCTTGCTTTCCTGGGGGGTTCTTTTAGGAGTCTGAGCAGCCAACAGAGAACCTCACCCGGTGGCAGTACATATTAGAAACTCGGGCACATGCTGCCTGTGATTTTCCAACCGATTGCCGATATGCACAGCTGTTAACTCCTCATTCATCTCATTTGCTGTTTGTGGTACCTTTGTGCAAATTGGCCGCTACATTTGCCTACTAAACGTGACTATACTCAAATGTAATTCATTGGTCGTGAAGCACTTTGGGATGTCCTGAGGACATGAAAAGGCGCTACGATATAAATTCAAGATTGTCCTTTCTTTCTTTCCTGCTGGCAGTGCAGACTTGTAAAATTACCCCTTCAATCCCAAACACATCACATAGGCTTCTTCTCCACACTCAGGCTTGTTTGCAGGTTGAATCCCTTTTTAATCACAGATTCAGGTGCAAGTATAGCTGGCCCTGTCTGATTTTGAACTGGCAAGTCTGGATCTTCTGTGGGCTGTCTGGAAATTTCTAAGATGTAAACTGAATACCAGTAGGCCCATCCTTATCCAGCCCTTTGTCCAGTTTTGAAGTTGGGAAAGAGTGGCAACACAAGAAGATATGGGCTTGTAGGTATCCAGGCCTAACACTGCTCATGTCACAGCTCCTGGCCATCACAGAGATGGTCAACCAATGACTGTATGTTTAGTATTATATTACTTCAGCAAAGAATCCCAACTGCAACCAAACAGAGTGCCATTATATGGCACAGTGTCATTTTCCTTTCTGTCAAAGGAATTCATTTCAGGCAACAATAAAAAAAGTTTTTAATGTCACCATGGTGGCAAAACCAGGGCTATTGATATTCTACTAGTTGCTCATGATTCATTAAATATCTGGATACATCGGACCCTGACAATTGCCTGCTTACTGGTTGATTCGGTGTTCAGTACCTTCAACAGTTAGTCATGCTGCATGATATTTTGAGACTTTTTGAAAGAACGTCAGAACACATAATAAAGTCCAATGCTTGTGTCTCCCGGAGATACTAAAATTCATTGCATACAGTACACAAAGTTCAAGTGAAGATTGATAGATATAGAAAATATCTGCATTTAACAGAGACTATTATAAAGGAACACACTATTCTGTTAGGCAAACAAATACTCCCTCTTTCATTAACAACCCAGTTCACACTATAATACTGGCTTCTCCATGAGCAACTAAGTCCTGTTCTCAAAAACTAGCCCCTCTATCACCAAAAAGCTGTTGAGGCTAGATAAATTGAAAATTTCAAAACTGAGATTGATAGATTTTTGTTCGGCAAGGGTATTAAGGGTTACGAACCAAGGCGGGTAGATAAGGGTTAAGATGCAGATCAGCCATGATCTAATTGAATGGCATATTCCTGTTCCTATATTCCTAAGGGCTGTTAAGAACATAAGAAATAAGAGCAGGAGTAGGCCATATGGCCCCTCGAGCCTGCTCCGCCATTCAATAAGATCATGGCTGATCATCGACATCAACTCCACTTTCCCACCCGATCTCCATATCCCTCAATTCCCCTAGAATCCAAAAATTGATCTATCTCAGCCTTGAATAAACTCAAAGACTCAGCATCCACAGCCCTCAGGGGCAGAGAATTCCAAAGATTCACAACCCTCTGAGTGAAGAAATTCCTCCTCATCTCAGTCTTAAATGGCCTACCCCTTATCCTGAGACTATGCCCCCTAGTTCTAGACACTCCAGCCAAGGGAAACAACCTCTCAGCATCTACCCTGTCAATCCCCTTCAGAATCTTGTATGCTTCAATGAGATCACCTCTCATTCTTCTAAACTCCAGAAAGTATAGGCCCATTTTACACAATCTCTCATCATAGGACAGCCCTCTCATCCCAGGAATCAATCTAGTGAACCTTCGTTGCACCGTCTCCAAGGCAAGTATATCCTTCCTTAAATAAGGTGAGCACAACTGTGCACAGTACTCCAGGTGTGGTCTCACCAAGGCCCTGTACAATTGTAGCAAGACTTCCTTTATTCTTATACTCCAACCCCCTTGCAATAAAGGCCAACATGCCATTTGCCTTCCCTATTGCTTGCTGTACCTGCATGCTAGCTTTCTGTGTTTCTTGCACAAGGACACCCAAACCTCTGTGAACACCAACATTTGAAAGTTTCTCACCATTTAAAAAATATTCTGTTTTTCTATTCTTCCTATTAAAGTGAATAACCTCACATTTCCCTACATTATACTCCATCTGCCAACTTACTGCCCACTCACTTAGTCTATCTATATCCCTTTACAGACTCTTTGGTCGCGATTTTATCGGCACTGAGAGGGCGGGTTTGGAGGCGGGTCAAGGGTCAAAATCGTTTTGATTGATGGCGGGTTTCGATCCCACTGTCAACCCGCCTCCAAACAATTTTCCCAAGTGTCGGGTCCCCGATTTGCGCACATGGACCCGACACCTAGCAGCGGGAAGAGGATTAAAGCCACTTGCCTGCCTGTTAACAGGTACTTGATAGTAGTTAACAGGCTCTTTTTCAATTTTGCCACTTCTGCCTCAGGGTTCCCGCCATTTGGACACCATGCCAGGTAAGTGTGGCGTGTTCTGAGTCTGCCGTAGTGTTTCTGCATTGATGACAGCTGCAGGAGTGGGGTGAGGATCCAATGGTGCACTGGTGAGTTTCAGAGGTAAGGAAATGTTGGGAAAATCATTTTTAATGCTTTTACACTTTTCTGTAGGTAAAAAGTTTTGAAATCAAAGTCTAGTCCCACCTCATTGGGAGAACCTCTCTCACTAGTGACAGATTGCTTCTGTAACCTCACCTGCAGCTGCCATCTGTTCCAGCCTATGGAGGGATTCACTGGAGAGTCTGGGTGCAAGAGCTCACCTTTGTACAGTGATTGCCAGTGTTTGCAGCACCTCAATGCTGTCAAAGACTGAGAAATGAGCTGTCAAAGAAATATTGTGCGTGGTCCCTTTAAGAAAACCGGCAGATGACGTGTCATCAAAAGACGTCATCTGAGGAAAGTCAATCAGCGTAAAATCATGTACATGGGCTGGATGTAGTTGGGGGCAGGACTAGAAGCCAGAAATCACCTGACCCGCTCCCAACCCGCATCTATTTACAAAATCGCGGCCTTTGTGTTCTCCTCACAACTTATTGTCCCACCTAGCTTTGTATCATCAGCAAACTTGGATACATTACACTCGGTCACTTCATCTAGGTCATTAATATAGATTGTAATTAGCTGAGGCCCAACACTGATCCCTGTGGCAACTCACTAGTTACAGCCTGCCAACCTGAAAAAGATCTGTTTATCCCTACTCTCTGTTTTCTGTCCGTTAACCAATCCTCTATCCATGCTATTATATTACCCCCAACCCCGTGAGCCCTAATCTTGTGTAATAACCTTTTATGTGGCACCTTATTGAATGCCTTTTGGAAATCCAAATATACTACATCCACTGGTTCCCCTTTATCTACCCTGCTAGTTACATCCTCAAAAAACTCTAATAAATTTGTCAAACATGATTTCCCTTTCATAAAACCATGTTGACTTTGCCTAATCATGTTATGATTTTCTAAGTGCCCTGATACCACTTCCTTAACAATGGATTCCAGCATTTTTCCGAAGACAGATGTCAGGCTAACTAGCCTGTAGTTCCCTGTTTTTTCTCTCCCTCCTTTCTTGAATAGCGGGGTTACATTTGCAACCTTCCAATCCGGTGGGCCTTTCTAGAATCTAGGGAATTTTGGAAGATCAAAATCAATGCATCCACTATCTCTTCAGCCACCTCTTTTAGAACCCTAGGATGTAGACCGTCAAGTCCAGGGGATTTGTCGGCTTTTACTCCCATCACTAAAACAGATTATCTGATCATTATCTTGTTGCTGTTTGTGGGACCTTACTGTACACAAATTGGCTACCACATTTCCTACATTACAACAGCAACTACAATTCAAAAGTATTTCATTGGCAGTAAAGCGCATTGGGAAGGGACGTCCCGAGGCTGTGAAAGGCGCTATATAAATGCAAGTCTTTCTTTTTAATTAGTCTACAACAGATCCAGACACAGAACCAGACAGAAGGTGAGGAAACCCCCCAGTGGTAGAGAACCAAGTTCCAAAGTCACCTTACATGTCCAAAGCATGCTACGCTTAGCACATCATGTGTCAAAGTACTCATATCCTGCATCCCAAAATGTTATTTTCTGGAAGAAATCTAACTTAAATGATACAGGTTTTAAAAAATCAATGCAGTGACATTGGTCATTGAAAAAATAGCCTTTGGTTTCCACGCTTTGCACTTCTCTTCTTCTTGGCTGACGGGTTTTTTCTGCAGGATACACTCTGTCAGGGCAATCACTGGCCCTGGAAAATATTCAACTGCATAACAGGGTCTATTGGTCAATTCCAAAATTCAAACATTTCTCTATTCAATAATCCTCAATGAGTAATAAAATATGTGCATTCTATTGATGAATCACAGTGCCAGTGGCTACTAATAGTTTCAACCGCTGTTTTTAATTAAAAAATCATTGCTCATTTCAGCAGCTGTCGAGTACTACAAGGCAGTGCTGAATGAAGTCATTACAAGTTGGGTCATTGCTTTCATCCCTCGGTCACCTCGTTTCCACATGAACGTTATTCAGTGGAGCCAGGTTACTGTCATAGCGAAAGAACATGCATTATTCAGGCTGAGGAGTCAAATAATCTCCAGATGATTCAATTTCAGTCCCAAAATGAGCCTATAAAATAGTGAAGTACTTACAATACTAATGCATGATATTGAGACCTTGGCGCGTGAGAGGTCGAAGATAAATTAGAAGCTTTCCATCACAAATGCCTGTGTCAAGTATGGCGAGTTGAAAGGAATAGCTGCTTTGGTAATGAGGAAGGTCAGAGGAGGACATGCAACAATAGGAACAGTCAGCAAGGCTGAAGAGACTGCAATGGTTTGGACACTCGAAAGTAGTGAGTACTGGGTAAGAAATTGACGGAGTGAGTAAAACCTTCGACAAGTACAGAAATTTCACATTAGGTTCTTCGGTGAAATATGCACTGTGTCAAAACAAAGAATAAGAAAACATTCAGTAAGGCAGAAAATATCCGGCTAATGACCACTGACCAATACAGCTGACTTTGGTTTCGCATTTGCTTGTCTGATAACCTATAGTGACTCATTATTTCATAGAAACATAGAAGATAGGAGCAGGAGTAGGCCATTCGGCCCCTTGAGCCTGCTCCGCCATTCAATGCGATCATGGCTGATCATCCAAATTCAGTACCCTGTCCCTGCTTTCTCCCCATATCCCTTGATCCCTTTAGCCTTAAGAAATATATCCAACTCCTTCTTGAATATATTTAATGAATTGGCCTCTACTGCCTTCTGTGGTAGAGAATTCCACAGGTTCACCACTCTCTGGGTGAAGAAATTCCTCCTCATTTCTGTCCTAAATGGCTTACCCCTTATCCTTAGACTGTGACCCCTGGTTCTGGACGCCCCGACCATCGGGAACATCCTTCCTGCATCTAGTCTGTCTAGTCCTGTTAGAATTTTATAAGTTTCAATGAGATCCCCTCTCATTTTTCTAAACTCCAGCGAGTACAAGCCCAATCGACCCAATCTCTCCTCATACGTCATTCCTGCCATCCCAGGTATCAGCCTGGTGAATCTTCACTGCACTCCTTCCATGGCAAGAACATCCTTCCTCAGATAAGGCGACCAAAACTGCACACAATACTCAAGATGTGGTCTCACCAAGGCCCTGTACAACTGCAGCAAGACATCCTTGTTCCTGTACTCAAACCCTCTCGCTACGAAGACCGACATACCATTTGCCTTCTTAACCACCTGCTGCACCTGCATGCTTACCTTCAGCGACTGGTGCACAAGGACACCCAGGTCTCGTTGCACTTCCCCTTCTCCCAATCTATTGCCATTCAGATAATAATCTCCCTTCTTGTTTTTGACACCAAAGTGGATAACCTCGCATTTAACCACGTTACATTGCATCTGCCATGCTTCTGCCCAATCACCCAACCTGTCCAAATCATACTGGAGTTTCTCGGCATCCTCCTCACAGCACACATGCCCACCCAGCTTTGTGTCATCTGCAAACTTGGAGATATTACATCTAGTTCCCTCGTCCAGATCATTAATATATATTGTGAATAGCTGGGGTCCAAGGACCGATCTGTGCGGTACCCCACTAGTCACTGCCTGCCACTCGGAAAAAGAGTCGTTTATTCCAACTCTTTGCTTTCTGTCTGCCAACCAGTTCTCTATCCAAGTCAGTACCTTGCCCCCAATCCCATGTGCCTTAACTTTACATGCTAATCTCTTATGTGGGACCTTATCAAAAGCCTTTTGAAAGTCCAAATACACCACATCCACTGGTTCTCCTTATCTATTTTACCAGTTACATCCTCAAAAAATTCCAGTAGATTAGTCAAGCATGATTTACCTTTTGTAAATCCATGTTGATTTTGTCCGATTCGGTCACTGTTTTCCAAGTGCTCTGCTATTACATCTTTTATAATGGACTCTTCCACTTTCTTCCACTTGTCACTGTTCTCTTCATAATAATTTAAGTTTGCTCTTCGCAGAAGTTCTGCCCTTAACCAGTATCCCTTGTTTAGACCTTCTATACTATAGCTGGGATACACACACATTGGCACTTTTTAAAATTGAAGAGGAAGCATAGACTTCTTCTCAGTCTCACTAAATGCTCAATCCTTCACAGTATAATCACAATGTTATATCATAGAATCATACAGCACAGAAGGAGGCCATTTGGCCCTTCATGCCTGTGCCGGCTTTTTGAAAGAGCTATCCAAGTAGCTATTCTACTTTTGGTAACTTGTGTTTATGAGTATTATTCCACCTGTAATTAAATGTGAATATTAGTGTTGGTCAATGTGCATTGCTCAGAAGGTGTGGTATTTTCTGCCCTTCAAAATGTGTAAGGAGAACTTGGTGGGCATCACATGTTTTTCCCAGTGGATAATATAAAAATAAAGGAGTAATTGTTAACCTTGGGCATGGTGGCTCAGCCATAATATGTATAAGGGCACAGTTTTTCGTTCAACGTCTGCCTTTTTGTTATGTACACAAGGCAGAAATGTTGAGAGAGAGCCCAAATTGTAACATTCAGTTCCAGGTTGGGTTGCTGGTATGGGAAGTAGAAATGCCTCAGGGGTTTGCTGATGTTGTGGCTGAAGCACATTGTTGCTGCAGTGTAGATCTAGCTTTGCCCTTCGTCTAACCCCTACTGCACCTGAACAGGGAGTTTATTGGTGACTCTGGGTGCCTGAAGTAGGAAGTTCCAGTTTCCCAGTATTTCCATCTCTTACCTTGATGCACAAAAAAATTTCGTAAATTTTTTAGTATCACAAAAAATAAAAGGAGAAGACTGTTGAAAAGTCTGGTACATGAAGCACACCACTCATTATGAATAGGTGAACAACTCAATCAGCTGAAAAACAATAGCACTTTAAATCTTCTCTTCTCGACTTGCTTTGCAGATGATTTGATCTAATCAATATGCAAAGTCACTCCCCACACTAATAGGCAATAGTGTCCCAGTCTACTTCACTGATGTCTCCTAGTTTCAAAGAGGGTAATAAAGTTTGACATATTTTAAAATCCATTGTGCTATCGTTTGAGAGTGTTCTCATTTTTGGGGTTTGTGGTAATTTTCCCGCAGTGATACTTGATCACGATTAATTTCTAAACCTAGTAAATAATGTCAGAGGCCGTTCTGCTATCGAAAATAGAAGATGAAATTTTGCAGACTTGGTTTTAAGTAGCCTGCTGAGGCTCAACAGGGTGAACGCGCTTACATCTGTCCTAGTTTCCAAAATACCATTTCTTTTGTCTTAAAGCTTCACTGCATCGAGAACAATAGGTCCCCAGGAACAACTGCAGGCAGTCATCTAATTGAGGATTTTGGACTTTTTTTTAAATTTTAGAATTACAGACACTTGGATGAATTACAGACTGGAATCCAGTTGAAGGGGGGTGGTGAAATTGGTCTGCAAAACGGGCTCATAGTGAGTCAGCAGTCTGTTTTACACCGCGCCCAATTTTCGATTCCATTGATTTCAGTGCGCGATATAAAAGGGGCTGCCACAAGGGGTTTGGATGTTGTATGTGCCGAAGAATGGTTCTGTAGTAAAGGGCTAATCCTGTGGGTTCAAGTGACAGATTTAAACAACCTGAGTTTTCCCCGTTTGATTTGAACCCTTTGATTAGATTGCAGTCTTGTAATCATCTAGGGATTCATTATTCGCGATTGAAATGGTTAAAAACATAATTAGTTAACACTAAAATAACTTGGAATCTTAATCAATTTTACTGTCAAGATAATGGTAAAGATCTGATGCCTTACAATTACTGTCTTGTTTTGCACATTTTGTACAAAACTAATAAATTGCAGGACAACGGAGTATTACAGTTTAAAGTATTTTATGAAGCATTAGGTTTGTTCTGACTCACAACAGTACAGCACCGTGTGGCCAAGATGGAGTTAGGACCACCTGGGTCTTCCAAACAAGAGCAGTCCTTACAGATGCCTGCAGGCCAATGACAGCGCAACATGTGATCACATGTGAATACAATAGGTATTCCTTACAGATGCCTGCGGGCCAATGACAATTCAACATGCAAATGTTATATCCCCTTTCTTTTAAAAGAAAAATGTTATGCATTACTTTTGAACCTTTCTTCTACATAATGTTCTCAGTAGCATCAACATATAAGTAAACTCAATGTTTAACTAGCACTGAAAACATCTCAACGTTTCAATAACGATGTACAGTTTTTTTTTAGGGCAGCGATCTGCCTACACCCTTTGACAGTTCACAAGTCAAGGATAACTCTAGGCTTGACCTCTCATTGGAATGATGGTGTTGTTCCTTGGTGTTCAGGAGGTGCCTGCGATTGTGGCGGTACACCTGTCCTTCTGGGGTGCGGATATGATACGATCGCTCAGTGTCAGCTGGCTGGATGACGACTGCTGGCTTCCAGTAGTCATGCTCCTGGATTCTGATGGATTCTCCATTGTGCAGCGGCGGCAGTAGTCTAGCTGACCTGTCATAGTATCTCTTTTGGTGTTGCTGTCTCTATACACATTTTGCATGCACTTGCTTGCAGCTGATGACCTGCCAGGGCCTGTCTGGGATACGGTGAGGTATCATGGGCTCTTTGACATTTGATGGGCGGCGTTCTAGGCAAATGGAACATTTTCCGACAATATCCTCAATGTGTTTGCAAATTCCGGGCCAAAACATAATGTCACGTGCTCTTTGTTTGCATTTTTCCATGCCCATATGTCCAGCATGGATTTTTGTCAACATCTCTTCTCTGAGACTGGTAGGAATGATGATTTTTTCCCCTTTGAAGATGATTCTGTTGATTTGTGACAGTTCATCTCTGTGGTTCCAGAATTCAGATATGCTCCGAGGGCATTTCCTCCTTTCCTCAGGCCATCCTTCATGTATGACTTTGCTCAACAGTGTGAGTTGTGCATCTTTCTCTGTTCCTGCTCAGATCTCCTTCAGTTTTGAGTCACTCACAGGTAAGCTGTTGTACACCATGTGCACCTGCATATCCATGCCTTCACTGAGGCTGCTGTCCTGGTAGCTAAGAGACTTTCTGGACAGCGTGTCTGCGACAGGAATGTCTTTGCCTGGATGGTGAATGATTGTGAAGTCGTATGTCTGTAGCTGAAGGATCATTCTCTGTAGCCTTGGTGGGGCTGCGGCTAGTGGTTTCCTCATGATTGACTCGAGGGGCTTGTGGTCGGATTCCACAACGCTTACATCCAAACAGGATTTATAGTAATCTGGGATGTAATGCTTAAGTTATCCACCAGATGGAGACAAATATTAAGGGATCACATTTACCAGTGTTAAGATAATGTCCTGGCACACCACTTATTAAGGTAGTGGCATTGCATTCTGGGTATGACTCAGAGGTTGATCCTCCATCTTTGTGATCGCTCAGTAAGAAATAGAGTGTGTTTGCTGCAGCTGTAAGAGCTATGTTCTCTGCTAAATCAGTTAATTAAACAGTTGAGTCATGGTTCCTGAAGTCTGGCTTATCTCAGTTTCTGACCTTACCACTCGGATATCACATTTGGCGACGAGGCTGAACAGATCTCATCTTGAAGAAGGGAAAATAAAAGAAAAGCACTGAATCAAGGAATCATGGCTGCTATGGTAGGACAGCTCTCTGCTTTTGATGTTCAGCTGCAGACCTGGAACGAATACTGTGAGTTGCTGGAGCATTTCTTTGCTGCAAATGATATAGATGATGTTGGAAAAAGGAGAGCTATTTTGCTCACTTCCGTGGGAAGTCAGGCGTATAGTTTAATGAGGAACTTATGCAGTCCTGAAAAGCCTGGAGACATTACATTTGCTAACTTAGTGGACTTGCTAAAGGAACATTTCAATCCCAGACCGCGTGAGATTGTACAGCGTTTCAAATTTAATTCATGGAACAGGAAACCGGGAGAGACTGTATTGGATTATGTGGCGGTGTTGAGAAAACTGGCACACGATTGCAATTACGGGAACAGTTTGAAAGACATGCTGAGAGATAGGCTTGTTTGCGGGATAATGGATGCTCGAATGCAAAGGAGATTATTGTCCGAGACGGGGCTTACGTATGAAAAAGCATTGGAACTTGCTCAAGCCATAGAGACAGCTAACCGTGATGTAAAAGAAATACAAGGTTCAGTCTGGGCTCCGACAAAGCAAGTTGGAGGTCCGGTTGTGCACAAGTTAAATATGAGTCGGAAACCACAACGTGAGCATGTAAAGGCTGTTGTAGATGCAATGGAGATCACCTGGCGAGGGAATGCAGGTTTCTGGAGGAAAAGTGCCACAAGTGTGGGAAAAAAGGACATATAAAATGTGCATACCGAGCAAAAGCTACCCTGGAGGAATACAAACCTAAAGGGGAAGAAAAGTAAAACCTAGTAAGAGAAGTGAAAAAACAGGGAGCACATCACATCAGCGGAGAAGCTGAGAAAGAATACGACATGTTCATATTGCATAGTATGGTAGAGGACATTCCAAAAGTGGATCCTATCACTTTGCAACTGATAGTAAATGACTCTAAGGTGAACTTTGAGGTGGATACCGGATGTGGTGTTACCATAATGAGCAGGGAAGAGTACTCAAAATTGTGGAACCGTGCAAAAGTTCCAGAGTTAAAGTCTTGCTCTATGCAGCTTAAAACATATACCGGTGAACAAGTGGCGACATTGGGTACAGCTACTGTAACTGTGCAACACCGGGACACCGCGGAACAGCTACCTATAGTTGTAGTATCGGGTTCTGGACCAAACTTGTTAGGTCGGGGCTGGATAAAAGAACTTAAATTAGATTGGGGAGCAATAAATCAACTAGAGGGAGGCAAACAATTGTCTTTGCAAGACGTGTTGATTGAAAATGAGAATGTGTTCAAGGAAGAACTTGGAACATTTAATGGCCCCCCAGCTAAGATTTATGTCGACAAGGAGGCACTGCCAAGGTTTTTTAAACAACAACCTATGCCGTATGCCATGAAACCAAAGGTAGGGGCTGAGCTTGACCGTCTTTTGAGAGAGAACATTCTGGAACCCGTAAAATGTTCAGAATGGGCAGCTCCCATTGTACCTGTTTTAAAACCGGGCAATTCGGTAAGAATCTGTGGAGATTATAAATTGACAGTAAATAGGGTGTCTAAACTAGAACAGTATCCTATTCCTAAAACTGAGGATCTTTTTGCAAACCTGGCTGGAGGGAAGAAATTTACGAAGCTGGATATGAGTCATGCATACTTGCAGATTACACTAGATGAGGAATCCAAGAAGTATGTAACCATAAATACACACAAGTGTTTGTTTACCTATAACCGCTTGCCATTCGGTGTCTCATCTAGTCCAGCTATCTTCCAGAGGACTATCGAGGGTGTACTGCAAGGGATTCCACATGTTTCAATCTATCTGGATGATATTCTGGTGACGGGAAGAACTGACCAGGAGCATCTGAGCATTCTGAGAGAGGTACTACAAAGATTGGATAAGGCTGGGTTACGGTTCAAGAGAAGTGCACTTTCCTGGGGAATGAGGCCGTGTTCCTGGGACATAGAGTGGATGCCACAGGGCTCCATCCAATCAAGGAGAAGGCACAAGCACTGCAGGAGACCCCAGCTCCTACAAATGTGACTGAGTTAAAAGCTTACCTGGGACTGCTAAACTATTAAAACAGGTTTTTACCAAACTTGTCAACTGTGTTAGCACCTCTTCACAAACTACTGCGCAAGGAGACACAGTGGCAGTGGGGAGAGGAGCAGAGGGTTTCATTTGAACAGTCCAAGAAACTGATACTGTCCTCGGGTGTGTTGGTTCACTACAATGCAGAGAAAGACATCATTCTCTCTTGTGACGCTTCACCTTACGGGGTGAGGGCAGTTCTTTCACACAGCTTGGAAGATGGAACAGAAAGACCGATAGGGTTTATGTGTCGAACTCTGACCCCAATGGAAAAAAACTATTTCCAGTTAGATAAAGAGGGATTAGCCGTAATGTTTGGGTAACAGAGGTTTCACAAGTACATATATGGCAGGAAATTCACCATATGCACCGATCATAAACCTCTTCTATCTCTTTTTAATGAGATGAAAGCAGTACCACAGATGGTGTCACCCCGGATCCAGAGGTGGGCAGTGACGTTGAGGGCATATGAGTATGTAATCGTTTACAAGGCGGGCAAGTACCATGGGAACGCAGATGCCTTGAGCCATCTTCCACTACCAGGTACACCTATCCGAGCAGCTCCAGAGGACAGAGTTTTGATGTTGGAGGACACGGACACGGCAATTGTGACCGCAGAACAAGTAAGGACTTGGACTGGTAAAGATCCAGTACTGTCTAGAGTCCATGATTATGTAATGAGGGGTTGGCCACAACATCCGGAAGGGACTGATTTCATACCTTACAGTGTCAGGAAAACAGAGCTGAGTGTGCAGGATGGTTGCGTGTTGTGGGGAGCTCGAGTGATTATTCCACAGCCAGCACGACAGTCTATCCTAGTGCAACTACATCAGTGTCATCCTGGAGTTTCGCACATGAAAGCCTTGGCAAGGAGCTACTTGTGGTGGCCAAAGCTAGATGAGGAGATAGAAAATCTTGTCAAGACATGCAGCACTTGTCAAGTACACAGGAAGGCACCAGCAGCGGCTCCACTCCACCCCTGGGAGTGGCCGGATAAACCATGGAGAAGATTACATGTAGATTATGCGGGTCCATTCATGGGAAAGGTGTTCCTCATAATCATTGATGCACATTCCAAATGGATGGATGTGTATCCTGTAAATTCTGCTTCATCTACTGTTACTATAGACTGCCTGCGTAGGAGTTTTAGTAATCAAGGGATACCAGAGATCGTAGTAAGTGACAATGCCACGTGTTTTGTGAGTACAGAAACAAGAGTTCATGAGAAACAATGGCATAGTGCACGTGACTTCAGCTCCATATCATCCGTCTTCAAATGGACTTGCGGAGAGAGCCGTACAAACATTTAAGGAGATGATGAAAAAAACTGCGGAAGGGAGTTTGGCAGCAAAAGTATCACGAGTTCTGTTCAGTTACAGAATAACACCTCAATCTACCACAAGACTCCCTCCTGCTGAGTTGTTGTTAGGACGTCGACTACGCTCCACTCTTGACCTGGTTCACCCAGATCTAAAAAGGAAGGTGGAAAACCGACAAATCAAACAAAAGGAGAACCATGACAGAAGGACACAGAGCCGCAGTTTTGGAGAAGGAGATGCGGTCCTTACCAGGAATTTCAGTTATGGTCCAAAATGGATGCCTGGCGTCATAGACTCAATGACTGGTCCAGTTTCATATACGGTCATGGTGGGAACTGGTCAGGTAGTACGCAGACATGTGGATCAGATACTGACCAGACAAAGGGAAATCGAACTGGAGGTTCCAGAGGAAATGTTGGAGGACAAGTTGGTCCCCAGTTATCCAAATGCATTGGTGGTACCAACACCACGAACAGAGCCAGTTATACCTGGACCCCTTCGTCAAGAGGAAACCATCGTAGCAGAGTCAGATACTCTGAGTACTGCTCAGGAGCAGCAGGTGGCTCTACCACAATCAAGCAGGGACTTGACTGTAAGATGTTCACCAAGGACTCACAAGCCGCCAGAGAGATTGATCACGACCTGCTAGATTCGTTCAGTATGGACTTTCGTTAAAAGAGTTTTCTTGTGGACTTTTTAAGAATGTTGTTAAGAAATTAATGTTCAACTTAAGAGGGGAGGGATATAGTAACCTGGGATGTAATGCTTAAGTTATCCACCAGATGGAGACAAATATTAAGGGATCACATTTACCAGTGTTAAGGTAGTGTCCTGGCACACCACTTATTAAGGTAGTGGCATTGCATTCTGGGTATGACTCAGAGGTTGATCCTCCATCTTTGTGATCGCATAGTAAGAAATAGAGTGTGTTTGCTGCAGCTGTAAGAGCTATGTTCTCTGCTAAATCAGTTAATTAAACAGTTGAGTTTTGGTTCCTGAAGTCTGGCTTATCTCAGTTTCTGACCTTACCACTCGGATATCACAGGATTGCATATAGCTCTTTCTCGATTTGAGCACAGTTGATTTCACTGTCTGTGAGAGATCTGGAAGCATAGCCGATGGGCTTTCCTTCTTGCAGTAATACTGCACCTAGTCCGTACTTTGATGCGTCCACTTGTAGTCTGAGCTCTTTGTTGGGGTCAAAGTAGGCAAGAACCGGTCCTGGTTCTCGGGTGATTAGGTCTTTCATTTTCTGAAATGCTGTGTCATGTTGTTTGTCCCATAGGAACTCATTGGATTGTTTGAGCAACTGACGCATGAGTGCGTTGATTTTGGAGAGGCTCGGGGCAAACTTGGCTAAGTAGTTAACCATGCCTAGTACTGTCTCTAGCTCTGCGCGGTTCTTCGGCGGCTCCATCTTCTTGATGGCGGAGATTTTCTCTGTATCCGGCTTAATGTCATCAGTTGAGAGGCGATGCCTGAAATAACTGATCTCGGTGGATCCGATTATGCTTTTCTCGGGGTTGAGCCGGATACCTTTCTCCCGTGATCTTTGTAGCATCGCATGGAGGTTCCTGTCATGTTCCTCGCTATTCCTGCCATAGATGAGGATGTCGTCTACGATTGCAACTACTCCATCGAGGCCTTCATAGGTTTCGTCGATCTTCCGCTGGAATTCATCCTGAGCTGAGATAAGACCAAATGGTAAATGCAGAAATCGGTAGCGTCCAAATGGTGTGTTGAACGTTGTTAGCTTAGATGACTCTTCTGTGAGCTTGATAGTCCAGTATCCTGATCGTGCATCCATTACACTGAAGTAACATGCTCCCACTAGCTTGGGTGTGATGTCATCTAGCATTGGTAGAGGGTAGGGAGGGTGTTTGATAGCCTTGTTCAAATCTCTGGGGTCGAGACAGACTCTGAGCTTGCCTGTACGTGGTTTCTCAACCACTACTGACGCGTTGACCCACTCTATCGGTTCTGTTTCCCGGACGATGATTTCTGTATTCTCCATGCTCGGCAGCTCCTACTTCAGGCGACTACATAGAGCAAGGGGTATCCTTCTCGGTGGGCAAACCACAGGGGTTTCTGCTGGGTCAAGGTGAATAGTGCATTCACCTGGGAATAGTCCGATTCCTTTGAAAACGTCAGCAAACTCCTCCATGACTGTCTGCTTATCAACTGGTGCTGTCAATGATAGTACTAGCTTGACGAGGTCCATGTCTAAACATGCCTTTAGACCTAGCACTGGAGGTGCTTGAGTGTCAACAATGTAAAAGTTCAACATCATTTTGTTTTCTTTGTACTTGCACTTCATCACGCATGTACCTTTTACATTGAGCTGCTCACCCACATAGCCGGTCAGTCTGCATGAGGTGGGCTGTAGCTCACACTCATCCTTCAAGCAGTGATACTCACTCAGAGGAATTATATTAACCTGAGATCCAGTGTCTAGTTTAAACTTAAGCTCTTTGCCCTGTTTTCCTATCTCAATATCGGCAAAAGCTTGCTCAGTCTCTGAAATCTGTTTTTTCTGTGACACAGAATCAATAAACAGTTCCTCTGCATTTGGCTCTCTATCTGGCATTTGGCTGTCACTCACTGTGTGTACTGCTTTTCCGAAAACAGTCTTGCAAACTTTAGCAAAGTGGTTCCGTTTACCACATTTAGTACATTGCCGTCCTTTGGCAGGGCAGTACACCTTTTCTCCATGCCAGTTGTTTCCACAATATCCACAGTTTTTGAAACGTTTTATGTCTGTGTCGCCCATTTTTAGAACTCTCTCTGTTCTTTCTGTTCTGAAACACGCTCTCTGGGCGGTGTTCTTTGGTGTGTGTCTATTAACTGCGTGCACTGTCTGTTCACTCGAGCTGCTCGTGGCACCGGTTATGGTTTTCAACTGTGCTTGGGCTATCTCGTGCTATCTAGCTATGTCCATAGCTTTGTCCAGCGTTAGCCCAGACCCAACATTCAAAAGATTCTCTCTCACTTTAGCTGAATGTATTCCAAACACGATGCGGTCTCCGACCACCTCATCTTTATCTGCATATGCACAGTCTTTTACCAGCAGTTTTAACTCAGTCACGAACTGTTCAAACGACTCACTAGCTCCTTGTACTTTCTCCTGAAACTTGTACCTAGCGAATATCGTATTTGTCTTGGGCATCACATATGCTTCAAAATGGTCAAAATAACTTTTCAGTACCTTTGCTTCATCCGCGGTGAAGAGACCATGGCCTAGAAATTCAGTAAGGCCCCGCCAGCTCGCTTGCGCCCAAAAGTTAGCGCTGTGCGCGGAGCCAGTTGCGACCGTCAGAAATTCAGTTTTTGCACCCCAAGTCAGAACCGGGTGCTATTCCAGGGTGTGCCCGCCCCCGCTTGGGCGCTGAAACTGAATTTCAGCGCTGTAGGTGCCGCTGCGCCACCCGCTGCGGAGCGGCAGGCTGTGGTACTGCAGGCCTCCTCCTTCTCTTAAGGGGGAGGTGCCTGCAACGGGGAGATCGCCACTTGATAGTGCCGGCAAATGAGCCTGGCACCACGGAGAAGTGCCGGGCTCGCGGAAAGCAGCCGGCAATGCCGCGGGGGTGGGGGGTGGAGGGGGCCGGGGAAGGAGGTGCGGGCAGGCGGCCGCCGAAAAAGCGGCCGGCCGCACCTCCACCTTAACTAGCGCCACTAAGGCTGCAGGACAGCCACGGTTGCAGAACGTTGTTTGCGGCCGCTGCGGAAGAGGCGGCCGCAACTAAATATGGGGGTCGGGCCGGTATCGGGGCGGAACCGGGGCACTGCGCACACCGATGACGTCATCGGTGCCGGCGCAGTGCTACCGGCTACCGCCGCCATTACCGCTGCGCTGAATATCAGCGCAAACTCCTCTATTGGCACAGAAGCCCTCTTTGGGCGGTAACTGGGCGCAAAGCTGGCGGGGCCTTACTGAATTTCTAGCCCCATGTGTTAAAAATGTCTCTTCCTTTTTTCCCCAATCCACAAGAGTAGGTAGCTGCATCTTTCTTCCTCCTCTATGCTTTTCAATGGACCCGAAAACATCAACTCCACGTGTTGCTTGAACTTGCTCCATTCTCTAGGTAAGTTCAAAGATTCCCAATTCATTCGAGGTAAGGGAGCTCCAACGATGTCCATTTCAAATCCCTGTTCTGACACCATGTCTTGTTTTGCACACTTTGTACAAAGCTAATAAATTGCAGGACAACGGAGTATTACAGTTTAAAGTCTTTTATGAAGCATTAGGTTTGTGCTTACTCATATCAGTACAGCACCGTGTGGCCAAGATGGAGTTAGGACCCCCTGGGTCTTCCAAACAATAGCAGTCCTTACAGATGCCTGCAGGCCAATGACAACTCAGCATGTGATCACATGTGAATATAATAGGTATTCCTTACAGATGCCTGCAGGCCAATGACAATTCAACATGCAAATGTTACAATTACCTTTCACCAACATTTGGTTGTAGCCAAAGAAAGTCAACTGGCAAAGAAAAGTTCGAATGAATATTCATTCTTGTGACATTATGACTAGAGAAGCTGGATTGTTCTCTTTAGAGCATAGAAGGTTAAGGAGAGATTTAATAGAGACATGATAGAGTAAATAAGGGGAAACAGTTTCCCCTAGCAGTAGGGTTGGTAACCAGAGGACACAGATTTAAGGTAATTGGCAAAAGAGCCAGAGGTGCGACACAGTGAAATTTCTTTACGCAGCTAGTCGTTATGATCTGGAATGCACTGCCTGAAAGGGCGGTGGAAGCAGATTCAATTGTAACTTTCAAAAGGGAATTGGATAAATACTTGAAGGGGAGAAAATTGCAGGGCCAAGGAGAAAGAGCAGGGGAGTGGGACCAATTGGAGAGCTCTTTCAAAGAGCCGGCACAGGCACAATGGGCTGAATGGCCTCCTTCTGTGCTGTATGATTCTATGCTGGATTGTTCTCCTTAGAGCAGAGAAGGTTAAGGGCCAAGGAGAACTAGGAATGAGGTTCTGCTGAGGGAGTTTGAGGAGCTAGGATCCAAATTAAAAAGCAGAACATCAAAGGTAATAATCTTTGGATAGTTACCTGAGCCACGTGCAAATTGGCATAGGGACAAACAAATTAGATGTTAAAATGCGTGTCTCAAAGAGTGGTGTGGAAGGAAGGGGTTTCAGTTCATGGGGCACTGGCACCAGTACTGGGGAAAGAGGGAGGTGTTCCGTTGGGACAGGCTCCACTTAAAGCGGGCTGGGACCAGTGTCCTGTCGAACAGAATAACAAGGGCAGTAGACAGGGCTTTAAACTAATTAAGGGGGGGTGGGGGCAGCGGGAGGATTCAGGAATGAGTACATTTAAAAGCAGCGATAGACATGTCAAGGCTCAAGAGCAGAGTAGAGTTTTGGGTCCTAACCTCATAACAGCCTTGGTCCAAACATGGACAAAGGAGCTGAATTCCAGAGGTGAGGTGAGAGTGACTGCCCTTGACATCAAGGCAGCATTTGACCAAGTGTGGCATCAAGGTGCCCTAGTAAAACTGAAGTCAATGGGAATCGGGGGGAAAATGCTCCACTGGCTGGAGTCAAGCCTAGCACAAAGGAAGATGGTTGTGGTGGTTGGAGGTCAATCATCACAGCCCCAGGACATCGCTGCAGGAGTTCCTGAGAGCAGCATCCTAGGCCCAACCATCTTCAGCTGCTTCATCAATGACCTTCCCTCTAACATAAGGTCACAAATGGGGATGTTCGCTGATGACTGCAGAGTTCAGTGCCATTCGCAACTCCTCAGATAATGAAGCAGTCCATGCCCACATCCAACAAGACCTGGATGACGTTCAGGCTTGGGCTGATAATTGGCAGGTAACATTTGCGCCGCAGAAGTGCGGGGCAATAATTATCTCCAACAAGCGAGAGTCTAACCACCGCCCCTTGACATTCAACGGCATTACTATTACCGAATCCCCCATCATCAATATTCTGGGGGTCACCATTGACCAGAAACTTAACTGGACCAGCCACATAAATACTGCGGCAACAAGAGCGGGTCAGAAGCTAGGTATTCTGCAGTGATTGTCTCCCCTCCTGACTCCCCAAAGCCTTTCCACCATCTACAAGGCACAAGTCAGGAGTGTGATGGAATACTCTCCACTTGCCTGGATGAGTGCAGCTCCAACAACACTCAAGACGCTCGACACCATCAGGACATAGCAGCCCACTTGATTGGCACCCCATCCACCACCTTAAACATTCACCGGCATACCATGGCTGCAGTGTGTACCATCTACAAGATGCACTACAGCAACTCACCAAGGCTTCTTCGGCAGCACCTCCCAAACTCGCGACCTCTACCACCTAGAAGAACAAGAGCAGCACGCGCATGGGAACACCACCTCCAAGTTCCCCTCCAAGTCACATGCCATCCTGACTTGGAAGTATATCGCCGTTCCTTCATCGTCGCTGGGTCAAAATCCTGGAAGTCCCTCCCTAACAGCACTGGGAGTACCTTCACCACACGGACTGCAGCGGTTCAAGGCGGCGGCTCACCACCACCTTCTCAAGGGCAATTAGGGATGGGCAATAAATGCTGGCCTTGCCAGCGACGGCCACATCCCATGAACGAAAAAAAAAGCAGAGTGGGTCAGGAAGGGACAGAGAGTAACAAATGTAATAAGGCATCATGGAAAGAGAGAAATAAGTCAAAGCTAAAGGCACTATATCTGAATGCGCGAAGCACTCGCAACAAAATTAATAGTGCACATAGAAATTAATAGGTTTGATCTAATAGCCATAATGAAGAAGTGGTTGTAAAGTGGCCAAGGTTGGGAACTAAATATTCCAGGATACATAACTTTTAGAAGCGATAGGCAAAATGGAAAAGGAGGAGGAGCTCTGATAATAAAGGATGGGATAAAGACAGCAGAGAGAAAGGATCTTGGCTCCAAAAATCAAGAAGTAGAATCAGTTTGGGTGGAGCTAAGAAACAGAAAGGGGCTGAAAACATTGGTGGGAGTTGTTTATAGGCCCCCAAACAGTAGTTGTAATGTATGGCAGAATATAAATCAGAAAATTAGAGGCGCATGTAACAATGGCAGTACACTAACCATGGGGGACTTTAATCTACATCTAGACTGGGCAAACCAAATTTGCAGTAATAGTGTGGAGGACGAATTCATGGAATGTATGCAAGATAGTTTTCTAGATCAGTATGTTGAGGAACCAACATGGGAACAGGCTATTTTAGATCTAGTATTGTGTAATGAGAAAGGGTTAATTAATAACCTTGTACTAAAGGGGCCTTTACGGAAGAGTGACCATAATATGATGGAATTTTATACTGAGTTTGAAAGTGACTTAGTTAAATCCGAAACTAGGGTCTTAAATCTAAACAAAGTAAACTACATAGGTATGAGGGGCGAGTTGGCTAAGGTAGATTGGGAAACTACATTAAAAGGTATGACAGTGGCTAGCATTTAAAGAATTAATGCATAATTTACAACAAATATACATGCCTTTAAGGCACAAAAACCCCACAGGAAAAGTGGTCCAACCGTGGCTAACGAGAAGTTAAAGATAGTGTTAGATCAAAGGAAGAGGCTTATAATGCTGCTAAAAAGAATAGTAAGCCTGAGAATTGGGAGGATTTTAGAATTCAGCAAAGGAGGGCCAAGAAATTGATAAAGAAAGGGAAAATGGAATATGAGAGTAAACTAGTGAGAGACATAAAAACAGACTGTAAAAGCTTCTATAGGTATGTAAAAAGGGAAAGATTAGCGAAAGTAAATGTGAGTCCCTTACAGGCTGAGACAGGAGAAATTATAATGGGGAATAAGGAAATGGCAGCAAAATTAAACAAATACTTTGGGGGCGATTTTGCCAGCCCTGGGGAGGCGGGTATGGAGGCAGGACTGCCAGAAATATGGCAGAATTTGGGGGCAGGTGCCCAACCCGCCTCCATGCCATCTTGCCAGGAGGCGGTAGCCGTCCCGCGCGGGCCCCATCTCCTTGGAGGCGGGAAGGGATTAAAGCCAATTAACTGCCTGGTAACAGGTAGTTAACAGGCAGAAAATAGGATTATCCCCTTTTTGCACTCACAAGTGCGGGCTGCCCGAAGGCTCCAAAACCTGCCAGATCAGCGAGGCAAGTAGTGGACCTGCGGGGGTCGGAGGAGTTCCAAAGTTTGGGCTTGGGGGTAATTGGGGGTAATATACTAGCATGGAATTGAGGATTGGTCTTGAAATCAAGACCTCATCAAGCTATAGAGAATGTCGCTTTTTGACAGCTTCACAGAGCTGCCAAATGATGACGATTCATCTGTCAACATTTTTTGACAGATGCAACGTCATACGTTGACGTTCTCTGCAACCGGCTTTCCCTTAATTGGTCAATCAAGGGAAAATAGCGTGGGTTGGCCAGAAATTGATGGAGGCGGGACTGAAACCTGACAAGTAGGAGCCCCGCCTCCAAAAGCTCCCCATTGGCAAAATCACCCCCTTTGTGTCTGTCTTCATGGAAGAAGACGCAAAAAAACTTCCCGGAAATAGTGGACAACCAAGGGTCTAGCAAGAATGAGGAATTGAAAGATATTGGTATTATTAAAAAAGTAGTACTGGAGAAATTAATGGAACTGAAAGCTGATAAATCCCCTGGACCTGATGGCCTACATCCTAGAGTTTTGAAAGAGATGGCTATCGAGATAGTGGATGCATTGGTTATCATTTTCCAAAATTCCATAGATTCTAGAACGGTTCCCGTGGATTGGAAGGTAGCAAATGTAACCCCACTATATAAGAAAGGAGGGAGAGAGACAACGGGGAACTACAGACCAGTTAGCCTGACGTCAGTAGTAGGGAAAATGCTAGAATCTATTATTAAGGACGTGGTAACAGGGCACTTAGAAAATAATAATAGGGTTGGGCAGAGTCAACACAGATTTAATGAAAGGGAAATCGTGTTTGACAAATCTGTTAGAGCTTTTTGAGTTTGTAACTAGCAGAATAGATAAGGGGGGGACCAGTGGATGTGGTGTATTTGGATTTTCAGAAGGCATTTGATAAGGTGCCACACAAAATGTTATTAAACAAAATTAGGGCTCATGGATTGTGGGTAATATACTAGCATGGAATTGAGGATTGGTTAACTGACTGACAGAGAGTAGGAATAAACGGGTCATTTTCAGGTTGGCATGCTATAACTAGTGGGGTACCGCAAGGATCAGTGCTTGGGCCTCAGCTATTCACAATCTACACCAGTGATTTGGATGAGGGGACCAAATGTAATATATCCAAGTTTGCTGATGATACAAAGCTGGGAGGCTTCAAGGGGATATAGACAGGTTAAGTGAGTGGGCAAGAACATGGAAAATGGAATATAATGTGGAGAAATGTGAAGTTATCCATTTTGGTAAGAAAAATAGAAAAGTAGAATATAATTTAAATGGTGAGAGATTGGGAGATGTTGGTGTTCAGAGGGACCTGGGTGTCCTTGTACACGAATCACTGAAAATTAACATGTAGGTACAGCAAGCAATTAGGAAAGCAAATGGCATGTTGGCCTTTATTACAAGAGGATTTGAGTACAAGAGTAAAGATGTCTTACTGCAATTATATAGGGCCCTGGTGAGACCAAACCTGGAGTATTGTGTACATTTTGGTCTCCTTAACTAAGGAAGGATATACTTGCCATAGAGGGAGTGCAATGAAGGTTCATCAGACTGGTTCCTGGGATGGGGGGATTGTCCTATGAGGAGAGATTGAGAAGACTAGGCCTATATATTCCAGAATTTAGAAGAATGAGAGGTGATCTCATTGAAACATACAAAATTGTTACAGCGCTTGACAGGGTAGATGCAGGGAGGATGTTTCCCTTGGCTGGGGAGTCTAGAACCAGGGGTCACAGTCTCAGAATAAGGGGTCGACCATTTAGGACTGAGATGAGGAGAAATTTCTTCACTCAGAGGGTGGTGAATCTTTGGAATTCTCTACCCGAGTGCTGTGGAGGCTGTCATTGAGTATATTCAAGACAGAGATCAATAGCTTTTTGAATATTAAGGGAATCAAGGGATATGGGGATAGTTCAGGATAGTGGAGATGAGGTAAAAGATCAGCCATGATCTTATTGAATGGCGGAGCAGGCTCGAAGGGCCGAATGGCCTACTCCTGCTCCTATTTCTTATGTTCTTATGCTCTCTCCAGCCACCGACCTCGCTGTTCTCACCCTGGGGTCCTGCAAGAGGCACAGCGAGGTCAGCGACATCCGTATGCAAACAGGATTTATCTTAATGTTGGTCAAAGGAAAAAAAAATCCGAGAGTTGTTATGTAGGGGTTTCGCAGAATTCCCCTATTTCCCTGAAGATTGAAAAGATTGGTCCACATCGTGGATGAAGAATTGGGTGATGTGACTTGTCTACAGTGTTTTAAAATGTGCCGAGAACCGCAAAGGACTGCTCTGAGCTGGGCTGCGCATGGACTACAACAAGGAATCGAGGAGGTTCGTGGAGGTGTTCACACACATTGAGACAACATATCTTAATAAAATCGTTCCCTGGAGTTTGGGGAATCACAAAAGGTTTTAAAATGGCCACAGAAAGCATGGCAAAAGGAGCAGCAAGCAGCTCGAGTTGCCTGTGTGTATAAGTGGGAGGATACAGTGGCTGTGAGTCAGACCTGCCAATCAAAGGGAGGTTCCCTTCGAAGCACTTGAAGTTGTTTATTGACTTAAGAGATTAGCCCACTTGAGAAAACCGCAGGACAATCGATTTGAAACTGCTTCTGTTTACATAGCCATTCAAAGCATTCACAGTCAATGAGACATTGAAACCATGGAACCGGATCTTGAATGGGAACCGTTTAAGCATTGAATGTGTTTAAATCACCCATCATTCTGGACACTAGGGCTGTTGCATTCTCTTTTGTTTCAGCCCAGGTGGGCTCCGGATATGGGCGGGAACATTTCGGCCCCACAGTGCAGACACACTAACCCAGTCCAACCACTTTGAGTTAGCCAATCACAGCTTTTCTCTTGTGAATTGGAACTTTTTGGGCGCGAATCTTCCATACAGGCAAGCAGGGGGGGTGGGGGCTTACCAGGTATATATGACAGCTCCTGAGAAGCTATCGCTCTCTTTTTACTTCCTGGGACCACAGGTGAGCCTCTCTCTCTCACTCTCTCTCTCTCTCTCTCTCTCTCACCTCGCTGGACCACATGTGAGCAGAGTTTCTGACTCCTCAGCAAAGCAACCTAGTAAGGAGTTGGGGGATGGTAATTAAGGGGATATTGCTAAGATTGTTTAATTAACATTGTAGTCACTTACCCCTTGTTTTTACCGTCTGCATTCCCCCATTTAAGCAATTTTACTGTAATTACTGTGTTCATGTGGTATAGTTTGATATTTGATTATAGTTTCTTCTGGTAAATAAAACTTGATTTTTCTCTCATCCAAACCACGTGTCCATTTTAATATCATTAATTATAAGTCCTGCAGTCAGAACTGGAAGGTAGCGATTTGAAACCGCTGTTTTAAAATTGGTTTATTGGAAATTGGTATACAGTGTAGCAGCAAGGCTGCCTGACCAGATGAATTACCTTAAACCAGTTAGTAGAAGCCCCCCTTACAAAATGGCGACCGCGGCAGGACTGCAGGCCGTTTTTGATTTGATAAGTGGTCTGGATTTGAAGAAAGCATCAGCTCTTGTTTCTCTCATTTTCAGTATGTGGGTAGCCCTGCAGATGTTAGCGGCAGCGTGTAGGCTGACCTATCATGGTATAGGTGGCTGGTTTAGGAAGGATGAAATAAGGGAGCAGGAGGAAGTTAAGGAGGCCAAGAATCGGGAGTCCCAGTTTGAAAAATGCCAGGCATTTATAGAGTGCCTGGTGCAGGAAGTCACTGAGGCCAGAGAAAGTGAGATGAGACTGCGGGAAGAGAATGCCCGCCTCATCTCTGAAGTAAAAGAGCAGGAGGAAAGGTTTAGGGAAGTAAAGGCAGATTATAAGCTGGCCTGTGCCCAAAGGTTTAGTGAAGCAGATCATGGCCCCTGTAGGGCAGAGATAGAAAGCCTTAACGTGGCTTTAAAGGGAGCAAGGGGAATGATTTGCGTGATCAGCCCGAAGGCAGGTCAGCTGGATTTTACTGGCAGCCCAAATCAAACCGCCCCAGAGGCAACACCCAGGGAAAGGCTGGCTAGGGAATTAGAGATCCCAAGAAAGCAGCCCACAGCTCCGGGTTCTGAGGAGCTCTGGCAGCAAGGAGGGGTGGACAATGGGGTGGTAGGTGAACGCCAGCAGATCCCGCTAGGCAGGCGGGGACCAGGACCAGTGTACCCCCTCCAACAACGGAGGTACGGTCTGCCCGTGAGGGGTGAACCTGAGAATAGGAATCCTCAGCCCACAGCAGGCACAAGTTCACAGGCAAGCTCTGTGGCTTGTGTGGGGAGAGGAGCAATTCATGAACAGAGTAAGCTGCTTAAGCAGGGGAACAGGGAAGGAGAGTTCTGGGACCCCTGTAGAGCAGGTCCAGTAGCAGAAATCCGGGACAAGGGAGGCACAAAGGGGATAGTTTTGGCCCCAGACCAAAGGCAGGTCCAGAATTCCCCATTTCAAGCCACCCAGGTAAGGGAACATGACTTTGCTGTCCATGCAAGTTCAAGTTCACAGCCTATAAAGACAGGCACTGTGGCTTGTTCTAAAGGAAAAGTTGTCCAGCCCACAAATTGGGGCACTTCCCCACCCCAGTGGGACCCTAGTTTTGCCCAAAGTTTAAATTTGGAAAGGTTAGGTGGCTCAGAAACAGAGAAACAGCAGCCTGGGATCAGAAATCTGCAGGCTGCTGCCACTCCATTCACTGAAACTGCCTGCGCAGGCGCGGTTCCCCAGCCGGTACCCCCAGCGGATCCTTTTCAGTTTTCCCGCACAGGCGCAGTCGTGCGCCTGAGGGGAGAGCTTTGCCAACAGGAGGGCCGCGCAGGCAGAGCTGCGCAGCTGAGGGAAAAGGTTCCCCAACACCGGGTTCGCACAGGCGCAGTCGCGGACCCGAAATCCCCAGCGGCTCTTGCTCACAGTGAGGCCGAGTGCGCAGGCGCAGTCGGCCATTTAAATATCCCTGCTGCTCAGTTTTTACGCGCAGGTGCACAGGCCTGCTTGAAAGACTCAACGGTTCTTCCAACCCTTTTCAAACAAATTGGACGCGCAGGCGGGGTTGCCTGTGGGACCCTAGCGGCCCCTCTTCCGTTTTCCTGTGCAGGCGCGATCACCTGTTTGAAGCCAGATGCTTCACAGCCTCTGCCGTGGGACAAGGGGGAGGAGGTTTGCGCAGGCGCGGCCGCCTGTTTGAATACAGAGGCTTCACAGCCTCTGCCGAGGGACTCTGAAAAGATTGTTCGCGCAGACGCGGTTGCCTGCGGGACCACAGCGGCTCTTCCTCAATTTTTTCAAGCAGGCGCACCTGATTGTTTGAAGACACAGGCTTCACAGCCTCTGCCGCGGGACTCAGGGGAGAAAGTTTGCGCAGGCGCACTTGCCTGTTTAAAGGGACCAGCTTCCCAGCCAGCCTCGAGAATGGTTCCCCCCATGATGTGGGACCCTGGGGGGGCAGGGATAGCAATTCCTCTTGCGGGGAGCTGGTAACAGGTTTTGGACATGGGGGAGAAGGCTCCCAGCCAGCTAGGGCTGCGACCCTGGCTCAGGGTCCGCCAGCTAAAGTTTCCCCCACAGAGACGCCCCTCAGAAGGTCTCAGCGGGTCTGCAAGCCCGAGACAAGATGGTCACCCACTTTACAGTGGAGTAAGGCGGACTCCCGAACCAGGGAGAAGCCAAAGAAGAGAGGTCCCATACCAACAGCCATAAGCTGCGGGGGACCAGAGACAGGAGGCAGTCCAGCTTCGCTGCAGCCAGCAGCAATCTGCGACCATGCCAGAGATTAGCCTGGCCGTCCGGAGACGGGCGGCATTTGTATTATAGCTATGTGTGTGTATATAGCTTGTTTTTAAGGTGTAAATTGCAAGTTTAGAATTAACTGGTAATTTTAAGTTAGTATAAGAGTTTAAGTTTATAAATGTGTGCCAAATGTTTGTATTTTGGTCCGAGGTTGAGGGACCCGACCATCTCTCCACCTAAGGCAGCAGGTCAGTGAGACCTGGCTGCATGTCCTTTTAAGTTTTTGCAGGAGATTGGACAAATGAAGCAGCCCTGTTCGCCCAGCCCGAGCTGGGCACCGAATGAAGATATGGATACGGAATGTTGGGGATCACCTCGCTACCGGATGAATCCAGAGGGAAAACCCGTAGTGGCCTTGGGGAGAAACCGGACAGGGTCCGGAGGAACTTGCCTACTCCTCCTACGCAGAAGAGATGGCCCCAGCTGGGTGGGGCACGGACCCCAACCCAGCACTATCCTGACCGAAGTTCACTTGCGGGAGATCTCGCTGTTGAGGAGTCATGATGGGGAAGCGCGGGCGCCTTGTCTGATAGGGACGCGTTCCCCGGGGGTGGGTGGTGATGGCCCGGGAAAGGTTGTATAGGGGAGGGGGAGACCCAAGAGTCTCATGGGTGCGGTCGGGAGAGGGAGGAACTCACCCGGGGGCCCACGGGCAAAGAGGGTAAGTGTGGCTGGGAATGATGAGTGGGTGGCCGGATCTGGGATCCAAGTTTCAGTGTGGGGCCAGGGAGAGCCGCCACACAGGCACCCATCATTTTCTGCAGCCAGTCGAGGGTAGATGGGAGGGGAGGGACTGGGAGTCGTGATCCCATACTCCCCGGTCTCGGTCTGTGCCAGGGAATTTTAAACATGAGGGGCACCCCGCCTCCACACAGGGACAAGGGAATGGCTTGGGGCTGGCGGAGCACGCTGGTCTGTAAATCCATTCTGCCTGTTTTAAAGTTTAAGACCATGAAAGGGGGGTGGAAGGTACATTTACTGCCCGGGTGGGAGGAGCAATACCCATTCGAATTCTGCGACCCATCATTGGCACATGATGGTCGGGGTTTGTTTAAGCTTGTTGTTTAATGTTTTTTTTTGTATTTTGTGTTGCAGCCCCAAGTTGAGCAGAGGCATAGGACCCTCTCCATGCTTGGGATCATTTTGATTACATTGTGTAACTAACATTGCAACATTTTGTAATAAGTTATAATGTAAAAGGTGTTTGTAAATTTGGATTACATTGTATAATTTTACAAGCGTGTAGGGGTATGAGACCCCTTATTGTAAACTGATGTATCTGTAGGATGCCTACCATACCACGGTTTTTCTCGAATTTTAGGGAAAAAGACAGTTCGTGGGATCAGTGGCAGATAGCTATTAGGTAAATACAGGGGATGGTTGTTTGCGAGGGGGTCTGAAAATTTTGCTCACTCCTTCGAGTTGATACTTCAATCAAGTTGGGAGTATCAAAAGGCGGGAATGTAGGGGTTTCGCAAAATTCCCCTATTTCCCTGAAGATTGAAAAGATTGGTCCACATCGTGGATGAAGAATTGGGTGATGTGACTTGTCTACAGTGTTTTAAAATGTGCCGAGAACCGCAAAGGACTGCTCTGAGCTGGGCTGCACATGGACTACAACACGGAATCGAGGAGGTTCATGGAGGTGTTCACACACATTGAGACAACATATCTTAATAAAATCGTTCCCTGAAGTTTGGGCAATCACAAAAGGTTTTAAAATGGCCACAGAAAGCATGGCAAAAGGAGCAGCAAGCAGCTCGAGTTGCCTGTGTGTATAAGTGGGAGGATACAGTGGCTGAGTCAGACCTGCCAATCAAAGGGAGGTTCCCTTCAAAGCACTTTAAGTTGTTTATTGACTTAAGAGATTAGCCCACTTGAGAAAACCGCAGGACAATCGATTTGAAACTGCTTCTGTTTACATAGCCATTCAAAGCATTCACAGTCAATGAGACATTGAAACCATGGAACCGGATCTTGAATGGGAACTGTTTAAGCATTGTATGTGTTTAAATCACCCATCATTCTGGACAATAGGGCTGTTGCATTCTCTTTTGTTTCAGCCCAGGTGGGCTCTGGATGTGGGTGGGAACATTTCGGCCCCACAGTGCAGACACACTAACCCAGTCCAACCACTTTGAGTTAGCCAATCACAGCTTTTCTCTTGTGAATTGGAACTTTTTGGGCGTTAATCTTCCAGAAAGGCAAGCAGGGGGGGGGTGCTGCTTACCAGGTATATATGATAGCTCCTGAGAAGCTATCGCTCTCTTTTTACTTCCTGGGACCACAGGTGAGCCTCTCTCTCTCGCTCTCTCTCTCTCTCACCTCGCTGGACCACATGTGAGCAGAGTTTCTGACTCCTCAGCAAAGCAACCTAGGAAGGAGTTGGGGGATGGTAATTAAGGGGATATTGCTAAGATTGTTTAATTAACATTGTAGTCACTTACCCCTCGTTTTTACCATCTGCATTCCCCCATTTAAGCAATTTTACTGTAATTATTGTGTTCGTGTGGTATAGTTTGATATTTGATTTATAGTTTCTTTTAGTTAATAAAACTTGATTTTTCTCTCATCCAAACCACGTGTCCGTTTTAATATCATTAATTATAAGTCCTGCAGTCAGAACTGGAAGGTGGGGTAGCGATTTGAAACCGCCGTTTTAAAATTGGTTTATTGGAAATTGGTAAACAGTGTAGCAGCAAGGCTGCCTGACCAGGTGAATTTTCTTAAACCAGTTAATAGAAGCCCCCCCCTTACAGTTAACACACTACCTTCCTTAACCCCAATCTGGATGTCATAAAAATGTGACCATGCAGAACATCTGAAGCCAGCCAAAATGAATCAGCAGAGGAGACTTACGATTGGACGGAAAGAATGAACAATTCCACAGGTTTTAGATGATACAAGTCGCTAGCAGGCTAAGATTTGGATTTGGATTCCACTTCATTTCTACAGATTAAAATGCAACTGCAATGCAAATGCAATGTCTGCAGGAGATGTCTCCATCTCGAATCTCTCCAGCTCAGAGTCATTGAGCTGGAGTATGAGTTGGAGATACTCCGACACATAAGGGAGGGGGAGAAATTTCTGGACAGTTTCATCCAGAATGCAGTCTCACCCCAGAGGAAAGCACAGGTTCAGGAAGGGGAGGGTGTCACTGCTAGGGAGCCAGATAGCGGGATTTAGGAGAGGTTCAGAAGGAGGTCTCGCAGATACTGGTCCTATCCAACAGGTACGAAGTACTCGCTACCTGTGAGGACAAGGCGAAAGAGGACAAGGCGAAAGACTGCAGTGAGGACAGCCGGGGGATAGAAATCGTCCTCTGCAGCCAAGAACGAGAATCCCGAAGGATGTGTTGCCTACCTGCTGCCAGGGTAAGGAATATCTCACGGCGGCTGAAGAGGAACTTGGAAAGGGAGGGGTTAAATCCAGTTGTCGGGGTCCATGTTGGAACAAATGACATAGGTAGGAACAGGGAGGAGGTCCTGCTGAAAGAGTATCAGGAGTTAGGCTCTAAATAAAAAAGCAGGACCTCGAGGGTAATAATCTCTGGATTATTGCCCGAGTCACGTGCAAATTGGCATAGAAACAGACGCATCAGGAGAATTAACACATGGCGAAAGGGCTGGTGTGGGAAAGAGGGGTTCCTCTTCATGGGACACTGGCACCATTTCTGGGACAGGAAGGAGCTGTACTGATGGTACGGACTCCACCTGAACCGGGATAGGACCCGTGTCTGAGCGGAAAGTGTAAATAGGGAGGTGGCAAAGGCTTTAAACTAGTAAGATGTGGGGAGGGATCTACAAGAAACATAACTAGTCTAATTATAAACAAAACAGGAAAGAGATCATAGGAAAGAATAAAGTAAGGGAGGACATTGATGGCAAGGGAATAAATAGAGTTGTAGAACAGGAGTGTAAAAAGATGGTTAACAATAAAGTGAGAGGAAATCCTATTAAAAGTGGGTTAAACTGTCTGTACAGCAATGCACACAGTGTCCGTAATAAAACAGGGGAGCTGGAGGCAATCATGCATTGCGAGGAACCAGATATAGTAGGGATTACTGAGACATGGCTAAAGAAAAACCAGGACTGCGAATTAAACATTGCAGGTTATAAAAAAAGATAGAGAGGGAAAAAGGGGAGGTGGAGTAGCTGTACTTATTAGGGATAACATAATGGCAGTAGAAAAAAGTGACGCAGCTATCAGCAAGACAAAAATAGAATCCATATGGATAAAGATAAATGATAATAAAGGATCAATAACATTAATAGGTGTAGTCTACAGACCACCTAATAGTGGAAGTGAGGTGGAGGAAGAAATATGCAGACAAATTAGGGAAATGAGTAAAAAACATAGAATAATAATCATGGGGGATTTCAACTACCCCGATATTAATTGGACAGAAGAGATAGGGAAAGGGGATAAGGGAATGGAGTTCCTACAAAGCGTACAGTATTCCTTTCTAACCCAATATATAAAAAAACCCAACAAGGGAGAATTCTCTATTGAATTTAATAATGGGGACTGAACCAGAGCAGATAAGAAGTAAAAGTAGGGGAACATCTAGGCAATAGTGACCATAATATAATACGCTTTTAGATGATAATTGGAAACCAGGCTAATAGCTTGGAGAAAAGCTGATTTTGAGGGGCTGAGAAAAGAACTTGGGAAAATTAATTGGGCAATAATATTGGCAAACAATGATGTAGAACAGCAATGGGAAACATTTAAAACGGGGTTCAACAGAGTGCAGGAACAATATATTCCGCTAAAAGAAAAGAACAAACTAAACACTATGAGGCTCCATGGATGAATAAAGCCATTAGGGAACAATTGAGGGTAAGGAAAGAGGCATACATTAAGTACATAGCTAGCAGGGGAGTGCATGGTAAGGGAGAATACGAAGAGATTAGGAGAGAAGTCAAAAAACAATTAGGAAGGCAAAGAAGGACAATTAAATTAAATTACAGGAAACTTTGTGCTATCCGGCCTCGACGGGACCGAGCTGTTGCGGTTCCCTCAAAGCTGCCGGACACTCCAGCTCTAATGTTGAAAGATACGGAAGCTTTTGAGCTCCGTATCTGCCAACAAACCCTGTTGTTTAGCAACAGCTTCTAAACAGTCCAAGCGTCTCTGTAGCATCTCTGTAGCTTAGCAACAGCTTCAGCAGACCTTGCAGAGCTTGACTGTTGAGGAAAAAAGCAACGAGAAGAAAAAAAACCTAACGAAAATGGCTCCTGATTTTTGCCGGTGGCTTGAGCATTCCGGACAGTTAGCCTCCGGATAACACAAAGGCCTAGAAATTCGGTGGGCTGCACCACCAGTTAGCGCCTAAAGAGGGCACTCAGTGGCTTTAGCGCCACTGGCCACGCCTCCCGTGATATTTAGCTGGGGCGCTAATGGCAGCGTTAGCCTGTTGCGCTGCGCTGCCACCGACGACGTCATCGGTGTGTGCAGCGCCCCGCTACCGCCCCAATCTTGATATTCGGTAGCGCCCGCCTCTGTAGCGCCGTTCGCAACTCGCGCCCAGTTCACGGGGCCTACCTGTGGCGGCAGTGGCGCAAATTAAGGTGGAGGTGCGGAGCGGCTGTTATTTTCGGCGGCCGCCTGTCAGCACCTCTGTCCCTGGCCTCCTGATCTCCCCCCGCGGCAGTGCCGGCTGTTTTCCGAGAGCCCGGCACGTCTCCTCGGTGCCGGGCTCTTTTGCCGGCACTCGCGATCTCTGATTGCGCTGGTGCAGGCCCCTCCCCCTTAAGAATGGGAGGAAGGCCTGCAGTACCGCAGCACGCCGTGCCGCAGCGTGTGGTACTGCGGCACGTTGTGCTGTGATATTCAGTTTCAGCGCCCTAAGAGGGACGCGGAGCGCCTCGAGCCTCGCCCCGTGTCCCTCTTGGGGCGTTCAAGCTGAATTTCTGGCGGTCGCAATTGCTCCGATCGCTGCGCTAATTCCGACGCCCAGGCGAGCTTGCCGCCCCGTTTGCGGCTCCACCGAATTTCTCCCCCAAAGTTTCCTATATCAAGGAACATAAAATAAAATTGTAAAATATTTTACAGGCACATCAATAAAAAAAGGAAGGTTGGAATGGGAATAGGGCCATTAAGGGATAGACAGGATAATGCCACAGGTAATGATAGAGAGATGACAGAAATATTAAATAATTACAATAGCAAAATACATCGGATGCTGGAAATCTGAAACAACAGAAACTGCTGGAAACACCCAGCAGGTCAGGCAGCATCCGTGGAGAGAGGAAAATAAGAGTTAACATTTCAGGTCTGTGACCCTTCAGCAGAACTCAAGGGTCACAGACCTGAAACATTGGGCCAGAAATTCGGGTCCAAATGCGTGAGTACGGTCTGGGTACTCACGCATCTGGCCGGTGGAAATGCCGGCGTTCAGCGTGCACAGCGCATGCAGGGAACGCCGGCATTTCCAGTCCTCTGAACGAAGGGGCTCAGAGGCACAGCGCGTGCGACTGCACAGGCAGCACTTGCGCAGTGAACTTCGTCGATTTCATTCATGGATTCAGTGAGGGTAAGTCCTTACAAGTTACACTTGAAAAAAGCATGTGTAAAGTTGTTCCAAGGCTGCGGAGGAAGATATATTTTATCGTGGAGCTTCTGAAAGGCAATATTTTTGTTTGGGAAAGGGAGGGAAGTTATTTTAAGAAATTTTAAGTAAGTTTTAAAGTTTAAATTTTTTTTTTTAAACGGGTTTTCAGAACGGTAGGTAGAAGGAGCAATTGTGGCTGTGTGAATTGAATGTGAAAATGAGTGTTCTAAAATGAGTAATGTAACATTTCCAGCAATTTTAAGAAAGAAACTTTTCATCAGTAATAAGTAATTATGTATGTATGTCCGCATATATTCCTTTATGTATATGTATGTATGTTTTATATTCCTTTACTTATGTGTATGAATGTATGTTTTTAATTATGATTTTCCAATAAGTTACTTTCTCTGAAAGTCATAATTAAATAATACATTCATACACCTAAGTAAAGGAATATATACATAACACGCAAAGGAATATATACAGACATACATACTTTCAGAAGCTCCACGATAAGAAATATCTTCCTCCGCAGCCTCTGGAGCAACTGTACCCATGCTTTTTTCATGTGTAAGTTGTAAGGACTTGACCTCAGTGAAAGCATGAATGAAAGTGGCGAATTTTACTGCGCACGCGTTCTGCCTCTGAACCCCTTCGTTCAGAGGACAGGAAATGCCGGTTTTCCCCGCATGCGCTGTGCATGCTGAAAACCGGCATTTCCTCCGGCCAGACGTGTAAGTACCCCGACCGTACTCGCGCATTTGGAAGGGAATTACTGGGCCAACATTTTACATGTCAATAAAATGAAAAACTTAACAATTGCATGATTTGCCCCCTCGCATCTGCGACTGAGGGTCCAAGGAGATGCATTGTGCAAGAGGTCATCGTCATACGTATCCTCACACTGTTCCCTTTCGGGAACTGTATGAAGTGGTGGAAGGATTTATGGCCGTGATTAATGCTCATTCCGTGACCGTAACCATCTTTGAACCAGCCATTAGGGTGGTTAGTCCTATGGCGTGAGGGTTTTACGGACTCCCACAACCCATCTGAGGGGGGGGGCCACCCACACCCACGGACGCAAGTATCCCGCTGGATGTCCACCCAGAATTTATAGTTGGAGCTCCGACTCCACTTGCCGGGACTGTCTGGGGTGGGGTTCGAAACCCTACTCCTTCTGGCCCAGCGGCGGGGATGCTTACTGCTACGCAAAAGGCCCACTCCGCACAAAAGGTGACACCCATACGTTTCCTGCGCCTTTTCCCTCCCCGTGACTGGAGCCCTATGCTGCCACTTGAAAGACCAAGCTATCATCTGCCCTTTTTGCGGCGCCTTTGACTTCTCATTACCAATGATGAGCAGGCGCTGCGCCTCCACCTCCTTGAGGAGATTGCTGAGGTCATCATCAGTTCAATTGTGAGTTCTTTTAATGCCGTGAATTGTGCTCATTCCAGCCATTTCACGTTGCTAATCGGATTGGGCCTTTGGCATAGCGGTAGGATCCCCGCCGCTGGGCCAGATCAGGGTAGGGTTTCGAACCCCGCTCCAGACAGTCCCGGCAAGTGGAGTCGGAGCTCCGGCTCTAAATTCTGGGTTGACATCCAGTGGGATATTTGCATCCGTGGGTGTGGGTGGCCCCCCCTCCTTGTATAGCTTGTGGGAGCCTGTAAAACCCTCCCGCCATAAGACTAACCGCCCTAATGGCTGGTTCATAGATGGTTATGGTCACGGAATGAGCGTTAATCATGGCCATAAATCCTTCCACCACTTCATACAGTTCCCCAAAGGGAACAGTGTGAAGACACGTATGACGACGACATTGCTAAATAAATAAATAGAATTTAAAAAATTCTTTTAGGGCTTTTAAAAGTCTTTAAATTGCTTTAATTCTGTTTAAAACTACTTCAGGTTCTTCAAAATAATGTAAACGTTTTTAAAAGTTTATAAAAGTTACCAAAATTTTCAAAAAACTTCCAGAAACCTATTTAAACTGCTGCTTTGTATGTAAAAATGCTTAGCAGCTTGGCAGAAACATTGGGGGCGTGTCCTGTTAAACTGAGACCTCAAGGGGCGTGTCTCAGTTGCACAGCGCGCTACAGGCTTCGCGCTGGCTGCACTCCTGGGCGGCGTGACGTCATACGCTGCCCGGGATTCTTCTTTTTCAAAATCGAATTCCAAGCGTCCCTGGAGGTCAACGGCCAGCGCGTCGGGTAAGTGCATATCGGGGCCTTGCACGCGCGGCAAGCCCCCGATCTGAATTTCTGGCCCATTAACTCTTGTTTCTCTCTTTCCATGGAAGCTGCCTGAACTGCTGAGTGTTTCCAGCATTTTCTGTTGTTATATTAAATATTTATTTTGCTTCAGTATTTACCAGAGAGATAGAACAGGTGGACATGACATCAGATGATGAGATTAGTAATGAGATAACCACATTAAAAATAAAAAGATATATATTAAATAAACTAATCAAACTCAAAGACGATAAAACCCCATGTCATCCACGCATTGTAAAAGAATCCAGGGAAGAGATAGCAGAGGCATTACTGCACATCTATTATCTATTTTATTTTATTTTATTATATATATAAAGCGGTCCGTCCGTCTGTCTGTCCGTCCATCTGTCTGTCCGTCTGTCTGCTATACACTCAAAAGTTATAGAGCGTACCTACGCATATGTTATATCAAAAGAAAGCTGATGATCAGGGGAGGGTCATAGGCATATTTACTTTTTGGTCAGACAAAAATTGTTCCGACAGTATACAAAAAACGTTCAAAAATCCGCTCATTAGCGGTTGACCAATCCTGCCGCTCATTAGCGTTGAGTGACGTGATGGTTGACCAATCCTACAGTTCAGTGACCTGATGGTTGTCCAATTGGTGCATCACGGGCGGCACCTAATCCTGCAGTCTCCCGAAACTTCGCCGCCATTTTTTCCCCTGCTTTTCCTCCACAGTGAGCGGGGCAGCTGCGTCGGCCCGCCGGAGCGGCAGGTGAGCTGGGGTCACTCGGGCCGGGCCTCACAACCGCTCGGCCCGAGACACAGAGCGGGGGAATGGCAGCGGGCGGCCGTCAACTGCGCGGCCCGACACACAGAGCTGGGGAGCGGCAGCGGCCGGCCGTCAACCGCGCGGCCCTCTAAACTGCCCTGGAAACGCCGGGCCCCCCCTTCTAGTATTTAATAATTCATTAGAAAAAGGTGTAGTGCCAGAGGACTGGCGGATTGCCAATGTAATACCTATATTTAAGAAGGGGGATAGAACATGTCCAGGGAATTATAGACCAGTCAGCTTAATATCAGTGGTAGGGAAAATAATGGAATCCCTACTAAAGGAGAAAATAAAAGAACATCTGGAAACCAAAAATATAATAATGAATAGTCAACATAGATTTCAAAAAGGAAAGTCTTGCTTGACCGCTTGACCAACCTCATTGAATTTTTTGAAGAGGTAACAGAGAGTAGACAATGGTAATGCTGCAGCTGTAATTTATCTAGATTTTCAAAAGGCCTTCGATAAGGTACCCCACAATAGACTGATGAACAAGGTCAAAGAATGCAGAGTCAGGGGACAAGTAGCAGAATGGATAGCTGGCTGGCTTCAAGACAGAAAGCAGAGAGTAGGAATAAAGGGTAGCTATTCACAGTGGCAGATGGTGGATAGTTGTGTTCCACAAGGATCAGTGCTGTTCACAATTTATATTAACGATTTAGACTTTGGAATCAAAAACACAATTTCTAAATTTGTGGATGACACCAAATTGGGGGGATAGTCAATTCTGAGGAGGACTGCAACAAATTACAGGAGGACATTAGTAAACTTGCAGAATGGGCATATAATTGGCAAATGATGTTCAACACAGATAAATGTGAGGTTTTACATTTTGGTAGGAAGAATAGGGAGGTCACTTATTACTTGGAGGGTGCGAGTCTAGGTGGGGTAGAGGAATAAAGGGATCTAGGAGTACAAATACACAAACCACTAAAAGTTGCGACACAGGTTAGAAAGGCGATTAAAAAAAGCAAACCAAGCACTAGGGTTTATTTCTAGAGGTATAGAATTGAAAAGTAGGGAAGTTATGCTAAACCTGTACCGAACCTTGGTTAGACCACACTTAGAGTACTGCGTACAGTTCTGATCGCCATATTATAAAAAGGATATAGAGGCACTGGAGAAGGTGCAGAGATTTACAAGGATGATACCAGAAATGCGAGGGTATACATATCAGGAAAGGATGAACAGGCTGGGTCTCTTTTCTCTTGAAAAAAGGCTGAGGGGGTGACCTAATAGAGGTCTTTAAAATTATGAAAGGTTTTGATACGAGTGGATAGAGAGACAATGTTTCCACTTGTGGGAAGAGCATAACTCGAGGCCATCAATATAATATAGTCACCAAAAAATCAAATAGGGAATTCAGAAGAAACTTCTTTACCCAGAGAGTGGTGAGAATGTGGAACTCGCTACCACAGGGAGTGGTTGAAGCGAATAGTATAGATGCATTTAAGGGAAGGCTAAGTAAACATATGAGGGAGAAGGGAATAGAGGGTTATGCTGATAGATTTAGATGAGGAAACGCCGGTATGGACTGGTTGGGCCAAATGGCCTGTTTCTGTGCCGTATATCCAAAGTAATGTAATCCATTTCAAACAGGATTCATTTATTAAGATCAGTTCTGGCGCATTGTATGACTTAATTTGCAGGGAAATCAAGTAAAAAATTCACTTCTGAGCGCCTCACACAGTTTCTTTCAAAGCCTCAGATTTTTAGCTGCCCTAAAAGCCTGGTAGGTAAAAGCACTGAACAGTGTGGTACTACGCCACTGGCTCAGAAAGCCTGTGCTGCGTTAGCTGATCTCATTTGGGGCAGCGGTTGTGAAGTTTTTTAAAAAATTCGTTTATGGGATGTGGGCGTCGCTGAGTTACAAGTTACAATTGGCCATAACACCCTAAGGCTAGGAAGGGGAAGTGTTTTTTAAACCTGCTGGGGGTTCCTAATCCTGATCCCTAAAGAGTGCCCTCTGCTGTATATGCCCCTGTATGGATGTTAAATGAAGTCAGGATCAAGCTCAGCTCTGATTCCCCTGCAGCTTAATAGTTCACCAATATTCATGACCTAGTCTCATGCACGAAGAATGCCCTCTTGGGTGAGATAATGGAGGGTGACTGTGTCTGGACAACCATAGCCCAGCAATGAGCCTTCAGGAGGTCACAGGAGAAAATTGGCAGAAAAAAAGTTTAATTAGAAAAATAAATGTGTTTGTAATGGCAGAAACCTATAATATTCCCATTAATGCACCTGACCCGCCTAAAGTACATTGGTAGCTTATTGTCATTGGATACATTAAGTTATAAATTAATAAATAGAAATTATTTACCGTAGTATTTTTTTTACTTGCATAATATCCACAGCTTTTGTTAACTTCCTTAAATAAACTGCATTCCTTATTGACTATCTGTGAATGTATATACTCCCCTAACTAATAAACATAAAGTATGGAACAAGAAAATCCCAATACTCAGTCTTGACCAGTTTCATCCCACAGTACTGGAACAAGGCTGCTCTACAGAGTAGCTGATGACATCTATTAGATGAGGATGTTTACAGAGCTGGTGCTGCCAATCGGGAGCCTTGCCTGCCATGCGTACATTTCAGGGAATCGCAGGCATATTGCCCATGATTTTCCATTCATTCATTTTAATAGATAGATAATAGCGTGCACCTCATTCATTATTTGAGGTTAACTGGTATGTCATTCATTATTCTTCATGGAATTCTATTTGACATTAACTACTACCCCATTTTTGGTAGAGTGGGGGCAAAGAGTTCTTTTAATTCATTATTAAGATACATAATTAAATTCTTTTAATTTCTGGTCTTGTAGAGGTTATCGAAATCTCCTTCTGATTTAACAAATAAGTGTTGAGATACCGCGGCAAACGTGGGAGTCGAGACCAGAGTTAGTTAAACACAACTGCTTTAATCAACCTCATGGCAAAGAGGAACTGGAAAAGACCGCGCAACCACTTAAATACTCCCCAGACAGGAAGTGCTCCCGGCAGCCTGTCCCTGCGTGAAACAAGTTGCTGGAGTAGAGGGCCCCCGGCTGGGGGCGTCTGCTTAAACTGTCCATGCCGCCGTGAGCGGATTATGTCCAGTGGTGGCGTGTCTCCACAGAGCTCCCCCCAGAATCCGCTTAGGAGGAGTGGACGAGTCGTGACGGTGGTCTAATGGTTCTGCCGGAGCGGCTCTGAGTGGTCGGCGGTCTAGTTGGTGGGGCCGGGCGGTTCGCCGCCGGCTGTGCTGGCTTGCTGGCGGGACGGCCTCTAGTTGGAGGTCGGGCCACGGGGACCTGTTCCCCTGGTTCTGTGTGTGCTAGTTTGAGCCGGTCGATGGAGACTGTGTCGACCCTGTCGCCGAGTCGCAGCTTGAAGACCTTGTCCCCGGTTTGTAGTACCTCGTACGGTCCGTCGTACAGGGGTCGCAGGGGTCCGCGGTGCACGTCGTGTCGCACAAAGACGAAGCGTGCCTGCTGCAAGTTTGGCGGGACGTGAGGTGCGAGTTCGCCGTGTCGGTTGACCGGAAGTGGGGCGAACTGTTGAGCGGAAGAGAAAGAGTTGAGCCGCTGCTGTTCGGCCGACCAAGGCGTGGTAGCCTCCGGAAGGAATTCGCCTGGGACGCGCAGCGGTTGTCCGTAGACTAACTCCGCTGCCGAGGACTGGAGGTCTTCTTTGACCGCGGTGCGTAGGCCTAGTAGCACCCACGGTAGGCGGTCAGTCCATGTACTGTCCTGCAGGCCGGCGCGGAGTGAGACCTTGAGTGACCTGTGGAAGCGTTCACACAGCCCATTGGCCTGCGGGTGGTACGCCGTGGTTTGGTGGAGCGTCACCCCGAGGTTGCGTGCTGTGGCCGTCCAGAGTTCGGAGGTGAACTGGGCGCCTCTGTCGGAGGTTATGTCGGCTGGTACGCCGAACCTTGCGACCCAGGTGTTAACGAACGCCCTGGCGATGTCGGCTGTGGTGGTGGAGGGCAGTGGCACTGCCTCAGGCCAGCGTGTGTAGCGGTCGACCATCGTGAGGAGATAAGTTTGGCCTTGCGATGGCGGCAGAGGACCGACGATGTCGATGTGTACGTGGTCGAAGCAGCGGCTGGGTACCTCGAAGTCTCCCAGGGGTGCTTTTGTGTGTAGCTGTACCTTAGCCCATTGGCAGGCGAGGCAGGAGGTGGCCCAAGTCCGAACATCTTTGCTGAGGCCGCGCCAGACGAAACGCTGGGAGAGGAGTTTGACGGATGCGAGGGCGCCCGGATGGGAGAGCGCGTGTAGCGCGTCGAAGATGCGGCGGCGCCAGGTTGTAGGGACGACCGGCCTGGGTTGGCCGAGTGAGACGTCGCAAGTGACTGCCGTGGCTTCGGGCCCGTGCGCGACCTTGGCTAGGCGTAGCCCTGGCAGGCTGGTAGCCGCCGAGAGGAGGTCTGGGTCCGTGAGCTGGGCCGCTGCTAGTTGCGCGTAGTCGACCGCGAGGTGATTCGCGCAGATGGCGGGATGGGAAAGGCAGTCGGCGACAACGTTGTCTCTACCGGAGACGTGCTGGATGTCCGTAGTAAACTCGGACACGGCCGCGAGCTGGCGTTGCTGCCTAGCGGACCAGGGTTCGGTGTGCTTGGCCATCGCGTATGTGAGCGGCTTGTGGTCCACGTACGCGGTGAAGGGGCGGCCCTCCAGGAGGAACCTGAAATGGCGGACCGACAGGTGGAGCGCAAGAAGCTCGCGGTCGAAAGTAGAGTATTTGACCTCCGGGGGGCGCAGTTGGCGGCTGTAGAAGGCAAGTGGCTGCCACGTGCCATTGACCCACTGCTCGAACACGGCTCCGACCGCGTGGTCGGAGGCGTCGGTGGTGAGCGCGACCCGGGCATCGGCCCGCGGGTGCGCGAGCAGGGTGGCATCGGCGAGCGCGTTTTTGGTGGCGTCGAAGGCGGCTGACGTGTCAGTGGTCCAGGCTACGGCCATCTTACCGGATTTACCGCGGAGGGAGTCGTATAGGGGCTTCATGAGGGCTGCCGCGCTGGGGATGAACCTGTTGTAGAAGTTCACCATCCCGAGGAACTCCTGGAGGCCCTTGATGGTGTTGGGGCGGGGGAATTGCTGGACGGCCCGCACCTTGTTGGGCAGGGGGACGGCCCCAACAGGGGTGATGTGGTGACCGAGAAAATCGATCTCGGTTAGGCCGAATTGGCACTTCGCCGGGCTGAGGATGAGCCCGTGTTGGGCTAGGCGCCCGAACAGGATGCGAATGTGTTCGAGGTGTTCCTGTTGGGAGGAGCTGGCCATGAGAATGTCGTCTAGATAGACGAATAGGAAGTTCAGGTCCCGGAGGACTGAGTCCATAAGGCGCTGGAAAGCCTGGGCTGCATTCTTGAGGCCGAAGGGCATCCTCAGGAACTCGAACAGGCCGAATGGGGTGATGACGGCCGTTTTGGGGATGTCCGCAGGGTGTACGGGGACTTGGTCGTAACCGCGCACCAGGTCGACCTTGGAAAAGACGGTTCGTCCGGCCAGTCGGGCCGAGAAGTCCTGGATGTGCGGCACCGGGTATTGGTCGGGGGTGGTGGCATCGTTGAGGCGGCGGTAGTCCCCGTAAGGGCGCCAGCCTCCGCCGGGCTTGGGGGCGATGTGGAGGGGCGAGGCCCAAGGGCTGCTGGAGCAGCGGATGATGCCGAGTTGTTCCATGGTGGTGAACTCGGCCCGCGCGATTTCCAGCTTGGCTGGGTTGAGTCTGCGGGCGTGGGCAGAAACCGGGGGGCCGGTGGTGGAGATATAGTGCTCCACACCGTGTTTGGCGGCTTTGGCCGAAAAGGTCGGGTTAGTGAGGGTGGGAAACTCGGCTAGAAGTGCCGAGTAGTCGTCCGTGGCTCTGGCGAGGCAGTAGGTCATCAGGCCGGCCGAACGGGCCGGGGTAAATGTGCCAGGGATGGGGGCCATAGTGTTGATGTCGACGAGGCGGTGCCTCGGAATGTCGACAAGGAGGCCGTGGGCGCGTAGGAAGTCGGCGCCGATGAGTGGGCAGAGGACCCTGGCTGTGAGGAACTCCCAGCCGTAGCGGCGGCCTGCGAGGTCGATCGTGACCATGCGGGTGCCATATGTGCGGATGTCAGAGCCATTGGCTGCGGCCAGCGTGATACCCCGTGCGCCGCATTGGATTTCGAGGGCGGAGGCGGGGGTGATGCTGTGCTGGGCCCCTGTGTTGCACAGAAATCGGTGGTTGGTGCTGTCATCGGTGACGTACAGTAGAGGCCCCTTTTGCCCCCGGGGGGGGGTTTGAAAGTGCACGGTGGCGTGCAGCATTGGGCCCTAGTGACAAAACGGGTGTGATAGTAGCAGTGACCCGGAGTGGTAGGGCGGTCGGGCCTAGTGGGCCGGGAAGACCGCGTGGTCGTTGCCGTGAGGTCGGGCGCGACGTCGTGGGCGGACTGCGCAGAGAGCAGCCGGTCGGCCTTTTCGGCTATCTCATTCAGGTCCGTAGAGCCAGATTCCACAATGAGCGGGCGGATGCTGGCGGGGAGCTGCCGAATGAAAAGCGTGCGAAAGAGGGCGCCGTTGTTTTTGTCGTCCGAGAGGGACAGCATGTGGGAGAGCAGATCCGACGGTGAAGCATCACCAAGGCTGGGGAGGTCGAGGAGTTGGCAGTTGCGCTGGTAAGAGGACGTTTGAAATTTTTTAAGGAGTGCAGCCTTCAGATGTTCGTACTTACCTTCCGCTGGTGGCTCCTGCAGCACTGCCCAAACCTTGGGGACCGTGGCATAGGTGAGAGAGGCGACGAGGTAGTCGTACTTCGTGGCGTCGACTGTAATGTGTTTCAGCCGGAATCGGGACTCGGCTTGAACAAACCAGGCTTCGGCCAGGTTCTCCCAAAAGTCCGGTAGTTTAACCGTGACTGCGTTTGTATCCGCCATGCTAGCTTAGGATTCGTCCTGAGCGTCGGGGTCACCAGTGTTGGGATACCGCGGCAAACGTGGGAGTTGAGACCAGAGTTAGTTAAACACAACTGCTTTAATCAACCTCATGGCAAAGAGGAACTGGAAAAGACCGCGCAACCACTTAAATACTCCCCAGACAGGAAGTGCTCCCGGCAGCCTGTCCCTGCGGGAAACAAATTGCTGGAGTAGAGGGCCCCCAGCTGGGGGCATCTGCTTAAACTGTCCGTGCCGCCGTGAGCGGATTATGTCCAGTGGTGGCGTGTCGCCACATAAGAAAGAAAGAAAAAACGCGATATATTTACATAGATCCTTTCCCAGCTTCAGGATGTCCTAAAATGCTTCACAGCCGATGAAGTACTTTTAAAGTGCACTGTTATTGTATAGGAAAATACAGCATAACATTTTGACACAGCATGATCCCGTATTGGTTGAGTGTTAGCCGGGGTACCAGGAGAACTCTCTGTTCTTTTGTGGAAAATGCCATGGAATCTTTCACATCCATCTGAACAGGTAGACAGGGCCTGTGATTAATGCTCCTTCCAAAAGACAGCACCTGATTGTGCAGCACTCCCTCAGTACTGCACTGTAGTGTCTGCTTAGATTATATGGTCAAATCCTGGAGTAGGGCTTGAAACTGACCTTCTGAGTCAAAGACAAGAGCACTATGACTGAAACAAGCTGCCACAGACAATAATCTATTTGGGATTGAGTTTTTGCAGGGGTTCTCCTGATCTTCCTCTTTTCTCCAGAGTTTCCATTGGAGATCTTCCATCAAAGTTATGGCAGGACATCGGAGGAAACCCTGCGGAAACTATACCGACTGACGTCAACATCATCCACCCCTTTCACATATATTTTGAAGATTGTGTCTCAAGAGATTAAAAATTCAAATCCACTAGTTCCTAAGTTAAAATTTCAAGTCCTGGCATCATAGAAGCCCATGATCAATCTAGATATGCCTGTACAAATACTGGGGGGCGGGGGGGGGGGGCTGAAAGAGAGGGTAATGTTGAACTTTACCACCTGGTGCAGCAGATTGCCTGCCCATTGTAGAAGCCTCTAATTTTCATCTCTTTGTAATCTGCTCCATCAGACAGGCGGTAAATCTGAAAACTATGCCCCCCTCCCCCCCCCCACCATTTTATCATCGTATCTTATGATTTATATCTTTGAAGTAAATTTGCAAGTTTAATGCATCTCTGTACACAATTACCCCTCTTTACTCTTAAACTCTGATGGTTAGGTTCCAGGACACATAGCATCGAGTAGTGTATCACTTGTATAATGATTTCAATTTCTAGGAATAAACATAGAAAAAGTTGACCAAATAGTCCAAGGAAGAAATGCATCGATAAGGCTGTGGGAAAGTGCGATTGGATTTATACTGGGTGATATTGCAAGAATTGAACATTCTTAACTGCTTAGCAGGCCAGGCAGCATCTGTGGAGAGAGAAACAGAGTTAACGTTTCAGGCCTGTGACCCTTCATCATAAGCCAGTTCTGATGAAGGGTCACCGACCTGAACCGTTAACTCTGTTTCTCTCTCCATGGATGCTGCCTGACCTGCTGAGTGCTTCCAGCATTTTCTGTTGTTATATCAGATTTCCAGCATCCGCAGTAGTTTGCTATTGGCCCAGAAATTCGGGTCGGGGGCTTCCGACCTGCACTTACCTTGCGCGCCGGCCGTTGAGCTGTGGGCCCCCATGGAATTCCGATCCGGGGCCTGGTCCAGCTGCCAGCGCGCAGTGCTTGCATATCCCAGGGGCGCAGTTAGTTCGATGCGTCCCCTGGGATCACGTGGGCCATGGAGAGCCAATCGGAGCAGGGAATGCTCCATTCATAAGTCTGACAGGAAGTGCTGTCAAGACTTATAAATACTACGGCCCCAAAATAGCACTAAATCTTCAAATACTTTTTTTTATCACATTTTTAAAATATACTATAAATTACATGAAATAACTATTTTAAACAATAATTTAAATTTTTGAAAAAAATAATTTTATTTTCTAACGGGGCTAAAAATAAACTTACCTTGCTTTAAAGTATTGAAAAATAATAAACCTGTGGAAAAAATGTTTTAATTTTAATTAATTCACCACTTACCTTGTAAAAAACAGGCCTTATGCCTGCTTTTTATATTTCTAAATTCTGCAGGCTTACGTTCCCGGGAAAACCTATAAAAAAGACCGAAGTTCGATGCACACGCGCAGCCCCTCCTGCGCACGCGTTCGACCTCTGAACCCCTTCGTTCAGAAAAACGGAAGTGCCGGTTTCCCGCGCATGCGCAGTGCATGCAGGAAACTGGCACTTCCATTGGGCCTACGGGTGAGTACCCCGTGCGTACTCACCCGTGGAGACCCGAATTTCTGGGCCAATGTATTCTTAACTGCTTATTCGCTCAGTGGAAGCAAGCCTCTGCTCCATATAATAACTCCCGGGAAAGACCTAGGTAATTAACTTATACCTTAATTTCCTAAAATGGGTCCAGTGATAAGAGGATATAACCAGAAACCCTGATTAAATCTTTGCTTTTTATTTTGCGATAGAAAATTGTTGTGCGCCTTGAAACAGAGTATTCCTTTTTAAGAACAAACAAGGAATGAGGAAAAAGCCATTTGACCCATAAAGTTCACTCCTTCCACAAACCATTTAAAATCCACTTTGCCATCAATTCTGCCCTTTCTCCCCTTCAACCATTTAATCTCCTGAGGGAATTACTTGCAGGATTCCCAGAAGTAATCAAACAAAAGGTTGGAGTATGTATTGATATGCCTATCAATTAGTCCAATAAAAGGCGACGAGTTAAGAACGTAACTGAAGGTTTTTATTGGCTAAATAACAGAGCCCACCCTCGTGGGTGATCCGATCCAACAGGGAGGAATACTAGCCAGTCAGCTACCTTTATACCTGGGCAGGTAATGGGCGGAGTCGGAGGTGGTCAGCCCAGGTATAACAGTGCGACAAGAGGCGACCTCGTGTAGTGATGTGACAGTGGGAACAGTGAGAACAATATACAGTGATAACTATAACAGTGGTTTACCACATTCACCCCTTGTTTAGATTAGAGTCCGGCGGGGTGAAGTGTATTACCAGCTCTGGTATGTCAGTCTGTCCGGAGGCTTCGTTAGCCTCTCCGATCGTCGCAGCGGCGGTGTTACATTATCCGGTGTTAAAGCTGGTGTCTGCGTAGTCGGCAAAGGCTCGTGGGGTTCCGGCATGCCGTCTACCTCGGCTGGACTCGGGGGGTTGGGAGGGGGGGGTGAGGGTGCGAGGTCTCGTAAGGAGACAGTGTCCTCCCGTCCGTCTGGGTAAGCCACATAGGCGTACTGGGGGTTGGCGTGCAGGAGGTTCACCTTCTCGACCAGGGGGTCCGTTTTATGGGCCCTCACGTGCTTTCGCAGCAAGACGGGTCCCGGAGAGGTCAGCCAGGTTGGTAGGGTGGTTCCCGTAGTCGACTTCCTGGGGAAGACAAACATTCGGGCATGGGGGGTGGTGTTAATGGCAGTGCAAAGTAGTGACCGGATGGAGTGCAGCGCAATCGGGAGGACCTCTTGCCAGCGGGAGGTTGGGAGGTCCTTAGACTTTAAGGCTAAGAGGGTGGCCTTCCATACCGTCGCGTTCTCTCTTTCCACCTGGCCGTTCCCTCGGGGGTTGTAGCTGGTGGTCCTGCTTGCTGCAATACCCCTCTCCAATAGGAACTGACGGAGTTCCTCGCTCATGAAGGAGGCGCCCCGGTCACTATGTATATAGTTCGGGAACCCGAACAAGGCGAAGAGTTTGTTCAGGCATTTAATGACCGTGTTACTGGTCATGTCTGGGCAGGGGAAGGCAAAGGGGAAACGGGAGTACTCATCAACGATGTTGAGGAAGTACACATTACGGTCGGATGACGGTAGGGGCCCCTTGAAGTCGATGCTCAGACGCTCGAAGGGGCGGGTGGCCTTGATCAGGCTTGCTCTGTCCGGCTTATAGAAGTGCGGTTTGCACTCAGCACAGATCTGGCAGTTCCTGGTCATGGTCCTGACCTCCTCGATGGAGTATGGCAGGTTGCGGGCCTTAATGAAATGGTAGAGTCTGGTGACTCCGGGGTGGCAGAGGTCATTGTGGAGGGTCTGAAGTCTATCACTTTGCGCGCTGGCGCATGTAATGCGTGAAAGAGCATCAGGGGGGTCGTTCAGTTTACCGGGCCGGTACAAGATCTCATAATCATAGGTGGAAAGCTCGATTCTCCACCTCAAGATTTTGTCGTTCTTGATCTTGCCCCTCAGCTTGTTATTAAACATGAAGGCAACCGAGCGTTGGTCGGTGAGGAGGGTAAATCGTTTGCCTGCCAAGTAGTGCCTCCAGCGCCGTACTGCCTCCACAATTGCCTGGGCTTCCTTCTCGACCGACGAGTGTCGGGTCTCGGGGCCCTGTAGGGTCCTTGAGAAGAAGGCTACCGGCCTACCCTCCTGGTTAAGGGTAGCGGCTAGGGCGAAGTCGGATGCATCGCTCTCCACTTGGAAGGGGATTGACTCATCCACTGCGTGCATTGTGGCCTTGGCTATGTCTCCCTTAATGAGGGAGAAGGCCGCGCACGCCTCTTCCGTGAGGGGGAAGGATGTGGTTTTCAGGAGGGGTCTGGCTTTGTCCGCATAATTGGGTACCCATTGGGCATAGTAGGCGAAAAGCCCCAGGGTTCTCCTAAGTGCTTTTGGACAGTGGGGGAGGGGTAGCTCCATGAGGGGGCGCATTCTTTCGGGGTCGGGGCCGATGACTCCGTTCTCTACTACACAGCCAAGGATGGCAAGGCGCGCTGTGTTAAACACGCATTTCTCCTTATTGTAGGTGAGGTTCAGCCGTTGGGCCGTACGGAGGAATTTCTCCAGATTCACGTCATGGTCCTGCCGGTTGCGGCCGCAGATGGTGACGTTATCTAGGTAGGGGAATGTGGCCTGCAGTCCGTTCTGGTCAACCATCCGGTCCATCTCCCTTTGGAAGACCGAGACCCCGTTGGTGACACCGAAGGGGACCCTAAGGAAGTGGTATAGGCGCCCATTCGCCTCGAAGGCGGTGTACTGGCGGTCCTCGGGGTGGATAGGGAGTTGGTGGTAGGCCGACTTAAGGTCGATGGTCGAGAATACGCGGTATTGTGCAATCTGATTGACCATGTCAGATATGCGGGGAAGGGGGTATGCGTCCAGCTGGGTGTATCTGTTTATGGTCTGGCTGTAGTCGATGACCAGGCGATTTTTATCGCCGGTCTTAACGACCACGACCTGGGCACGCCAGGGGCTGTTGCTCCCCTCGATGATGCCCTCCTTCAGGAGACGCTGCACCTCAGAGCTAATGAAAGCTCTGTCCCCAGCGCTGTACCGCCTGCTCTTGGTAGCGACGGGTTTGCAGTCGGGGGTGAGGTTAGCGAACAGGGAAGGTGGCGGCACCTTGAGGGTGGATAGGCTGCAGGTGTTACGCGGTGGGCGGTTTAACCTTCGCTGGTTGTCGACTGTGAGTGGGGGGAGGGGTCCACCGTATGCTAGGGTTACACTTTGGAGGTGGGATTGGAAGTCCAGCCCTAGTAGGACGGCAGCGCAGAGCTGGGGGAGGACGAGGAGTTTAAAGTTTTTATACTCTGTACCCTTAACCGACAAGGTCACAGCACAGTAGCCGCTAATGTTCGTGGCGTGGGACCTCGATGCCATCGAGATTCGGTTGCGCGTTGGCAGGACAGGGAGGGAGTAGTGGCTCACCGTGTCTGGGTGGATGAAGCTCTCCGTGCTTCCGCTGTCGAACAGGCAGGTCGTGGCGTGGCCGTTTACTTTGATGTCCATCATCGACTTGGACAGGTGGTGTGGGCGGGCTTGATCCAGAGTGACGGAGGCTAGCGTGTAGGTAAGCGAGTCGTTGTCGTCTGCGGGCGAGGTGGTCGTCGGGTCCGGGGGCCCGGTGGCAGTCGGGCGTGGTGTGTAAAATGGCGTCTCCCACGAGGTAGGACAAAATGGCGGAGAAGATGGCTGCCCCCATAACTCACATGAGGCACTATTGGGGTCGGTTGCCTTGATCAAAGATGGCCGCCCCCATGACTCACGTGTGGGGATACTGGCCTCAGTTGCCGTGAAAGAAGATGGCCGCCCCCACAGTTCGCATGAGGCACTGCTGGCCTCTGAAGATCCGCTCCTGCAGGCCTTAGAGAAGTGGCCTTTCTTCCTGCAGGTTGTGCAGGTAGAGTTCCTGGCTGGGCAGCGCGACCTCGGGTGCTTCTCCTGGCCGCAAAAGAAGCAGCCGGCGGCCCGATCACGGGTGCCCGATGTCGGAGCCGGTACCGGGGGTGGCGGGCCCGGTCGGGTCCGGGACGCCGACGCTGAGGTAGGTCCCGGGGGCGGCGCTGCGAAGGGTATTGCGGTAGGGGTCGGGCCCGAGTCCCAGGGTCGCGAGCAGTACCTGGAAAACGCCTCCTGGTCCTGATGGGCCACCTCCAGGGAGAGAGCGAGGGCTTCAGCTTTGTCCAGGTCGAGGTCTTTAGCTTCAAGCAGTCTTTGCCGTGAGTAGTCGGACCGTAGGCCTTTCACAAAGGCATCGCGGATATTATCTTCCGTATTTTCAACAGCCGTCACCGCTTTAAAGTCACAGTTCCTGCCGAGTGCTCTTAGCGCCCGTAAAAATTCAGCTACAGACTCTCCTGGCTGTTGCGGGCGGGATCTTAGGAGGTGCCTGGTGTACATGTAATTTACCGGGCTGCGGTACTGCTGTTTCAGTAGGTTGATAGCGGCCTCGTACGTAGTCGTGTCCTGTATGAGTGCGTATACTCTCGGGCTCGCTTGGGCGTTCAGAAGTCTTAGTTTGGATCTCTGCGGGGCGCCGGATTCTTCCAGGTAGGATTCGAAGCAGTCCAGCCAGTGTTTGAAGTTGAGGGCTGCGTTTGGTGCCTGTGGGTTTAGATCCAGGTATGGTGGTTTCAAGGCTTGCAGCCAAGCCGGCTGGTGTGGCCCGTTGTCTGGAGGCTGCTGTTGCTGTGCTGCTGGGTGAGCTCCTTGCTGTTGCTGTTCATTATCAGACATCTTTAAAATTTAGCCAATAAAATTGATATGCCTATCAATTAGTCCAATAAAAGGCGACGAGTTAAGAACGTAACTGAAGGTTTTTATTGGCTAAATAACAGAGCCCACCCTCGTGGGTGATCCGATCCAACAGGGAGGAATACTAGCCAGTCAGCTACCTTTATACCTGGGCAGGTAATGGGCGGAGTCGGAGGTGGTCAGCCCAGGTATAACAGTGCGACAAGAGGCGACCTCGTGTAGTGATGTGACAGTGGGAACAGTGAGAACAATATACAGTGATAACTATAACAGTGGTTTACCACATGTATCTCTACTATTCAATCCTGGCTGACTGTTCTCTACAGATCACAGTCCAGAACCTCTTCTGAGAAGCATTTGGCCATTTCAGTTTATACTTATTCCTCTCACCTTCATACCATTATCCCTTTTATTGTATTATATGTGCAGGGAGAATCTCTTGCAAGACTGCCGTACACTACATTCCAAATAAGCAGTTTGACTCTTATTACCTTCTGCCACATGTGAATCTGGAGGAAAATATTATATTGAACATTAATGTTAGCTTTCATGAAAGGAACCTTTTACATACAGCATATAGGACTTTAAATTGAATAAAGACGAAGAACAAAGATGACCTCTGAATTCAAATATAATTTATCAATTTGCTCCCAGACAGCTCTCTGGGGTCTGCAAGCAAGCTGTTTTATCTGAAGAAAATCAAACCTAATGCTGACTGTTTGATAACTCTCGGTGGGGCTACAAAACGCTTATACCTAATATTTGGAATTAGAGGGTTAAAGTGTTATTCCTGGTGGATTAGATTGTCAAGCATACCCTGTTAGAATAAGCAGACTGATACATTCAGCAAACCAATAGATGTATTTTGTAGCCCTACACTGCTATCTATCAGATTCCTTTCCAATAGATCGCGTCACTAAACTGCTTGGCTCAGTTGCATATCAGGAACTAATAAAGGCAGATTGTCAATCTGGGAGATTTTTCAATTACATTGTTAGTAGCTGCATATCAAAAGTAGAAAAGCACACATAATTTGGGACTTTGCAATTTTATTCAACAGGTCAGCTTCTAAAGTGGTTTCACCGGCCATAGTTTGCATGGTTGCTTATTCAAAATGTTGTGCATAATCAGGCTCTTCTGAAGCTGGGGGAAAAATCATTGAGGTAGTGTAGGTGAAGGTCTATGCTGTACAGAATCCAAGCTTCATCTGATCTGTAAGGTCTTCGAACTCTGTCATGATATAGAGAAACTGATTCATGCTCAGCCACTGAAAATTCGAATTATAGAAATGGGTCCAACAGGTTTGTTGGGATCAGGGGTACCTTGCGAGTAGATTGTAGTTTAATGATGTACTTTACAATGGGTATTCTGGAGTTATTGTTTCAGCACCCTTGGGGCCTTCCACAGACCAAATACAATCCAAACTAAGAACAGCTGCCAGTGACAAAGACACCAGGAAGGGAGCAGATCCTTCATGTTGACCAATTTCTTTATTATGTCCCTTGTTTCAATTTTATTGATAGAACTACCCTTTCCTGTTCCACCCAAACTCCAATATGCCTCTGTACCCACTCTTCCTCCTCCCTGCACCCTCGCCGTATTGAAATCAAAACTCATCACGCCATCCTCTATGCTAAATCAATTCTTCTTGGGAATTAAACACTATGGTATGCCTTACACCCTCAGTCTTAGCTTCCTCTTATCGTCTTCAGGCTTTTATAATCCAAGTTTCACATAACCTAATCATGACAACTTAATTTACCTTCACTTCCCTTCTGCTCTTTTCAATCTTGTTTGCATTCTAGCCAATGGAATTCTGTCCAAGGAAGCCTTAACCGTTCACTAAATAATTTTCTAAATTTCAATAAAACAGGATAATAAAAAACATTAGTAGAATAACATCCCCTTTAATAATTAAGTGACCAATGGTCAGAAGGCCATGCATTTACTTGCAGGATTGTGTTGCTGATTTATGGAACTTGCGGTACAGTCTCTTATCAGACATCTTCTCGTGCCTCACTTTAAAGTTCTGCCACTTTTGTTACTTCAGAATTCTGCACTACCTGGTTTATATGCTTTCATGTTTCATCTGCTATAACCCTACCAGGAGTTTGATCTCAATTCTTTCATTAATCTTTCAATACCAGATGTCTGGTATTACAAGATAACAGGTTCAGAGACATAAAGACACAAGTAGTGCTATAGGAGGAATACTGCAAGTGGTATAACAAGAAGAAACGTATTGAGGGGAAAAGATCAAAACAAAAGCCTTTGAGAAACATACATAAAGTTTCTTTATTAGAAAGAGTGAACACAAAAGTCTATTTATCTGGATGCCTTGGTGTCTTCATTCTCAAAGCAACATGAATTCAATGTCCTGAAATTCATACCTTTAAGTTACTGAAACGGTCCGGTTTCTATAATAGGCGGCTGATCCGCAACACCCAGGCTTTACACCCGGGCAGCAAGTAGAAAATCTATCCCAATGTTCCAAAATTACTATATGTATGGTTGGCAATAGAAGGAAACGGTACAAGCAGCATGAAAGTAAAGTACCAATCACAAGCATCACTGGGCAAGGAGCACTTATTGAAAATTGAGTTAGCTTAAGCTGTTGAACTTTCAATGAGAATTAATTCTGAAAATGAAGACATTCTACTGGTATAGATGAGCCAGTAAGACAGGAAACAGTCAATGAAGGAAGAAAATGATCGAGGATTGGAGAAAGAGGGATAAATACACTGATGTTACTTACAAGCTGGAAAATGGTTTCTTTTTACAATGTTAACAAAGATTGAAAGCACCTCACTCTTGGCAAGTTGAATACTTCCATTCTGTTCAACACCAATGCACTTGGCAACTATGGAAATTGGATAGTTCTTGTCCTGATGCAATATTGATTAGTGCTGAATGAACAGACTGTTTTTCAGGTCTTTTTACAAGTCCTGACTTTAAGTGCCTCTCTGCAGCTGAAGCAGAAATCTACCGTTCAGATTTGTGTATGATGCACAAAGTGGCAGAGATCCAGCAAACAGATCTCTGCCAAATTTCTAATTCAGTTTACCTGTCTCAAGCCTGTAAATCAGGCAAACCAGATTGGAAGCTGTAGGCTAAATTGTCTAGTTTGACATGCTTTATTGCAGTGTTATTAAGGGATGATGTACAACAACAATACTCCCTGTAATCCCATCAGCAGGGGCTGTGTGGAGAAAACTGCTTGCTTCTGATCAGAAAAATCAATGCAGTTAAAGCTGTTTTGGAGCAGATCTGAATGGGATTGCGTAAACATCTACAGTGGGTTGACATTGAGTTAAACTTCCCAATCCCACATGAAGTCCTCATCAGCACATCCAGGTGGCCATGCTCATCCTTTTGTGTCCACAGGTTGTAAAGATGGTTGTTTTTGCTCAATCTTCACCTTTAACTTACAGACCAGCCTTCAAAACAAGTGCATGTTCTGGAAATGAATTCTGAGTATTAAAAAGCAGCACATGTTTTTGTTAGCAGTTTGGTTCATCTTCCTGTGGAGCCAAATTGGACTGTTCGATATCTTGCCTATTCTGCTCACTTCTTTCAATAATTCCATCTGTGCAATCGTTCAGTTTGTTACAAAAAAATGTCTGCTGTGGCTGACATCACACTTTTTCTAGAGAGACATAAGTACAGGAAACTCTTTGGTATCTGGCACCGACAGGACCGGGATGGTGCCAGTTGATTAAAAATTCCGGATGACGGAGAGGGTTATCTACCGAGGCTATTTTTACCAAACAAAAATAAAAAAATCAAGAAATGTGTAGTATACAGTGATTGGGTACTCACCTACACCGCGGGAGAGTCAGACTCCTGTTATTGAGGTGTTCGGACTTCCAACAGCGCCAAGAAGCCGAGTAGTGGCAGTTTGGAGAACTACCCCCACTGACTAACTTGGCCACCGCGGGAGACTCGGACTCGGCAACATTTCCAGTTATTGAGGTGTTGTTTTCAGAGTATGAATTTTGCCGGATATTTAGAAGCTGTTTAAACGAGAATTTCCTGCAGTACTATATGATAACAAGTCCACAATAAGAGGCTGGATTGTTTGCTCTGCAGTGCACTTTATTTCATATAGCATTAAGTTGCAGATCTTAGATAGCGTAGGCTCATCAATGGAGGCTGCCTTTTTGTAGCAGGAATGAGTAAAAAGTATCGAGAGCAAGTCCAAATGGCAACAACAACCAATGTCTCTGCTAACCCAAGACAGCCAGCACATGAAGTTGGATTACCCCGATATAGTAATCTGGGATGTTATGATTAAGGTTATCCACCAGGTGGTGCTGTAGCCAATGCTGCTGCTAAGGTCAGAGGTTTGCTTCCTGTTAAGGTCAGAGGTTTGCTTCCTGTATAGGTCAGAACAAGGTGGAATGCCAGGATGCTGATGCAGGCTGTCTGTAAATGTGTTTCCCAGTTGTTAATAAAGTACTCATGTTAATTCTAACATCTAGCCTCTTTGAGTTCCTTGTTCCATTTTCTGGATTTATCACATTTGGCGACGAGGCAACTAACGGACCCTGCATAAAGAAGAAAAGTCTGCCGGGATGTTTAAACAACAAAATCATGAGCTAAAGTTAGCTACAAGCTGGAAGAGAGCATGGCTGCCACAGTAGGAATGGTTTCTGCTTTTGATATTCAAGCACAAACCTGGGAAGAATACTGTGAAGTGTTGGGTTATTTTTTCGAAGCAAATGAAATAAATGATGCCGCAAAAAGGAAAGCCATTCTGCTTAGTTCAGTGGGGAACCAAACCTACAGTTTGATGAAGAATCTGCTCAGTCCTGAAATGCCTGGAGACAAATCATTTGTTGAATTAGTGGCCTTGCTAAAAGAACATTTCAACCCTAAGCCGAGTGAAATTTTACAGCGGTTCAAGTTTAATTCAAGGAACAGGAAAGAGGAAGAGAGCGTAATGGACTATGTAGCGGTGTTGCATAAATTAGCACAAGATTGCAATTATGGGAACAACCTGAAGGAAATGCTGCAAGGTAGGCTAGTTTGCGGAATTATGGACAACCGAATGCAGCGTAGATTATTATCTGAGACTGGGCTTACTTATGAAAAAGCATTGGAACTTGCTCAAGCCATAGAGACAGCGAACCGAGATGTAAAAGAAATACAGGGTTCAGACAGGGCTAATGCTACGCAAGTTGCAGGTCAGGTTGTTGTGCACAAGTTGAACATGTGTCAGAAACCACAATGTAAGCATGTGAAGGCATGTTATAGATGCAAGGACCTGGCGAGTGAATGCCGGTTTCTGGAGGAAAAGTGCTACAAGTGTGGGAAACAAGGACACATAAAACGAGCTTGCAGGGCAAAATCACCTGTGGAGGAATCCAAACCAAAAGGGGGAGGACAGCAAAACCAAGGGAGAAAAGTGAAAAAACATGGAGCACACCACATCAGCAGGGAAGCTGAGGAAGAAGAGGACATGTTCATAATGTATAGCATGTTAGAGAACATTCCAAAAGTGGCTCCTATCACATTGCAACTGACAGTAAATGACTCTAAGGTGAACTTTGAAGTGGATACAGGGCGCGGCGTGACCATAATGAACAAGGCAGAGTACTCAAAATTGTGGAACCGTGCAAAAGTTCCAGGGTTAAAGCCTTGCTCCCTGCATCTTAAAACATATACAGGTGAATGAGTAGTGACATTAGGTACAGCTAAGGTAACTGTGCAACACAGGGACACAGTGGAACAGCTACCTGTAGTTATAGTATCGGGTACCAGACCAAACCTGTTATGTCAGGGCTGGATAAAAGAACTTAAATTAGACTGGGGAGCAGTACATCAAATAGATGCGGGCAAACAGTTGACTTTGCAAGAAGTGTTGAGTGAACATGAGAGTGTGTTCAAGGAGGAACTTGGCATATTTAATGGCCCCCCAGCTAAGATTTATGTAGACAAGGAGGCACCGCCAAGGTTTTTTAAACAACGACCTGTGCCTTATGCCATGAAGCCAAAGGTAGAGGCTGAGCTTGACCGTCTATTGAGAGAGAACATACTGGAGCTGGTGAAATGTTCAGAATGGGCAGCTCCCATAGTACCTGTTATAAAACCAGACAATTCGGTAAGACTCTGTGGAGACTATAAATTGACTGTCAATCGGGTGTCCAAACTAGAGCAGTATCCTATTCCCAAAACAGAGGACCTCTTTGCAAACCTGGCTAGAGGAAAGAAATTCACAAAGTTGGATATGAGTCATGCCTACTTGCAGATTACACTGGATGACGAATCAAAGAAGTATGTCACCATAAATACACAGAAGGGCTTGTTTACATATAACCGCTTACCGTTTGGTGTCTCATCTAGTCCAGCTATCTTCCAGAGGACAATCGAAGGTGTACTGCAAGGGATTCCACATGTTTCCATCCATCTGGATGACATTCTGGTGACGGGAAGAACCGACCAGGAGCATCTGAGCACTCTGAGAGAGGTACTATAGAGATTGGAGAGGGCAGGGTTCCGGCTCAAGAGGAGTAAGTGCACTTTCCTGGGGAATGAGGCAGTGTTCCTGGGACACAGAGTGGACGCCACCGGGCTCCATCCACTCAAGGAGAAGGTACAAGCACTGCAGGATGCCCCTGCTCCTACAAATGTGGCTGAGTTAAAAGCTTACCTGGGACTGCTGAACTATTATAACATGTTTTTACCAAACTTGTCAACAGTGTTAGCACCTCTTCAGAAACTACTGCGCAAGGAGACACAGTGGCAGTGGGGAGAGGAGCAGGGGGTTTCATTTGAACAGTCCAAGAAACTGATGCTGTCGTCGGATGTGCTGGTTCACTGCAATGCAGAGAAAGACATCATTCTCTCTTGTGACGCTTCACCTTACGGGGTGGGGGCAGTTCTTTCACACTGCATGGAAGATGGAACCAAAAGACCAATAGGGTTTATGTCTTGAACTCTAACACCAGCGGAAAAAACTATTCCCAGTTAGACAAAGAGCGGTTAGCAGTAATGTTTGGGTTACAGAGGTTCCACAAGTACATATATGGCAGGAAGTTCAGCATATGCACTGCTCATAAACCTCTTCTCTCTCTTTTCAATGAAATGAAAGCAGTTCCACAGATGGTGTCACCCCGGATCCAGAGGTGGGCAGTGACGTTGAGGGCATATGAGTATGTCATCGTCTACAAGGCGGGCAAGTACCATGGGAAAGCAGATGCCTTGAGCCGTCTTCCACTGCCAGGTACACCTATCCGTGCAGCTCCAGAGGACAGAGTTTTGATGTTGGAGGACACTGACACGGCACTTGTGACTGCAGAGCAAGTAAGAGCATGGACAGGTAAAGATCCAGTACTGTCTAGAGTTTGAGAATATGTGGTGAGGGGATGGCCACAGCATCCGGAAGGGGCTGACTTCACACCCTACAGTGGCAGGAAAACAGAGCTGAGTGTGCAGGATGGTTGCGTGTTGTGAGGAGCACGAGTGATTATTCCACAGCCAGCACGACAGTCTATCCTAGAGCAACTACATCAGTGTCATCCTGGGGTCTCGCGTATGAAAGCCTTGGCTAGGAGTTATTTGTGGTGGCCAAAGCTAGATGAGGAGATAGAAAATCTAGTCAAGACATGCAGCACTTGTCAGGAACACCGGAAGACACCAGCAGCGGCTCCTCTCCACCCCTGGGAGTGGCTGGATAAACCATGGAGAAGATTGCACTTAGATTATGCGGGTCTATTCATGGGGAAGATGTTCCTCATAATCATTGATGCACATTCCAAATGGATGGATGTTTATCCTGTAAATTCTGCTTCCGCCACTACTACTATAGACTGCCTGCGTCGGAGCTTCAGTAATCAAGGGCTACCAGAGATCGTGGTGAGTGACAATGCCACTTGTTTTGTGAGTACAGAGACAAAAGAGTTCTTGAGAAAAAATGGCATAGTGCAGGTGACCTCGGCTCCATAACATCCGTCCTCGAATGGACTTGCGGAGAGAGCCGTACAAACATTTAAGGAGGTGATGAAAAAAAGTGCAGAAGGGAGTTTAGCAGCCAAAGTGTCACGGGTTCTGTTCAGCTACAGAATAACACCTCAATCCACCACAGGACTCTCTCCTGCTGAGATGTTATTCGGTCGTAGACTAAGCTCCACTCTTGACCTTGTCCACCCAGGCCTAAAAAGGAAAATGGAAAACTGACAAAACAAACAAAAAGAGAACCATGACAAATGAACAAAGAGCCGAAGTTTTGGAGAAGGCAATGCAGTCCTTACCAGGAATTTTAGTTATGGACCAAAGTGGATTCCTGGCTTCATAGACTCAATGACCGGTCCAGTATCATACAAGGTCATGTTGGGAGATGGTAGGGTAGTACGCAGACATGTAGATCAGATACTTCCCAGACAAGGGGAAATTGAAATGAAGGTTCCAGGTGCAATGACTGAAGACAGGGTTGCCCCCAGTTATCCAAGTGCATCTGTGGTGCCACCACCAGGGACAGAGACAATTCCACAGGAACCTATTCGTCAAGAGGAAACCATCGTTGCAGAGTCAGATACTCTGAGCACTGCTCAGGAGCAGCTGGTGGCTTCACCACAAACAATCAGGGACTTTACTGTTAGACGTTCACAAAGGACTCGCAAGCCACCAGAGAGATTGATACTGAACTGTTAGATTCGTCAAGTATGGAACATGATGAATGGAGACTCCTTATGTGACCCTCAGGAATGGTTGTTTGTTAAGAAATTCATACTGAAATCTTAAGGGGGGAGGGATATAGTAATCTGGGATGTTATGATTAAGGTTATCCACCAGGTGGTGCTGTAGCCAATGCTGCTGCTAAGGTCAGAGGTTTGCTTCCTGTTAAGGTCAGAGGTTTGCTTCCTGTATGGTGGAATGCCAGGATGCTGATGCAGGCTGTCTGTAAATGTGTTTCCCAGTTGTTAATAAAGTACTTGTGTTAATTCTAACATCTAGCCTCTTTGAGTTCCTTGTTCCACTTTCTGGATTTATCACACCCAAGTAGAGGTTTTACCTGGTACACTTAGTAGCAGTGGAGCACAAATGAAAAGCATCAAAGAATTTAAGGGGTCCAGGATAGCCAAACTGTCATGTGACCAAACTGTCATGTGACCACCTCCCACTTAGTCTTCACCAACTGAGGCAAGGCTTTCTGTCACTCTATAAAAATACACGTTTCATTTTAATAACTTCAGCTCAACTTCAATCAACTCCTCAGCCAATACAGCCCCTAGTGTTTGGGGGAATGACAACATTAACATTTAGAGCCAAACTAAAAGATTCAGGGACATAACCCTGAGCTTAAGCCGGATCTGCCCGAGAGAAAGTAATCTAAATGGTGGGTGACAGGGGAAGTTATAGAATCATACAGCTTAGAATAAATGTTAGCAAATTTTGGATCAATGCTCAGACCAGTGAGGGGTGACTGGATTGTAGCAATTACAGATGTAGTTTCTTATTGCCATAGTTGTCAACCAGCAGACGAAAACGAGGCGCCCCGCAGTAAGTCTGTTCAGACTGACCCTTGGCCTGGACAGAGCCATGTGCCGCGAAGTGAGAGTGAGCGCGCTCCACCCATAATGGCCTTGATCTCTTGTAGTTTGTCCACTGCCAGCTGCTTTTGCCACACAAGAAAATTCATACATGGTACCGTCAACCGCCTCAAAAAGCTTTTATGGCTTTGAAATTCCACAGGGCTACCACTAGTCTCCTTCCGTAACTTCAGCAGGAGGCTGAAGGAAACCATAGAGCAACAGCAGAAGCAGCTAAAAACAGCCCTTTACGCCATTTCAGTCGGTCTCCCGAAGTTACAGCGGGAGATTGGAGGTATTTCACCGCGGAATTTCAGGGTCAATCTCTCCCGAAGAAATCTCATGCAAATATTTGGGGAGCCATTAACTACAAAGGAAATTAGTGGTGCAAATCGTTTCAACACATCTTGAATTGTGGAGCAAGGGTTCAGCGTCAAAACAAGTCTTGAAGAATGAGGCCATCTGGGAGGAGAGCAGTGCATGGTTGGAAATACTGGCTGGTTGGAAATATCAATATCCATCCTTGCATCTGACACTGATTTAAAGACAGCCTCTGAAACAATACAACGTCAAAACAAGTCTAAATATTGTATTGTATTGTGCAGTGGGGGCAGAATGAATATATTTTCTGTGGATTGATCAATTTTGATAAATTTGTATCCAAATCTCTCTCGTCATAGCCGTATGAGTGAGTTGACAGACAATTTACACAATCCAGCTTTCACTGGTCTAAATTTACATCATGTATCATATTCCAATCAACAAAATCTTGCATTTATATAGCACCTTTAATATAGAAAAACATCCTGACAATTCATACAAGCATAAATCAGACAAAAATAGATGCTGAGCCAAAGAAGGAGCTATTAAGAAGGATGATCAAGAGCTTGTTCAGTGAGGTGAGAGGGGGAAACCAGGGAAGTATACACTAGCTAGCCTAACATCTGTTGTCGGGAAATTACTGGAGTCTATAATTAAGGATAGAGTGACTGAACAACTTGAACATTTTCAACTGATCAGAGAGAGCCAACATGGATTTGTAAAAGGTAGGTCATGCCTGATGAACCTGATTGAATTTTTTGAATAGGTGACTAAAGTAGTGGACAGGGGAATGTCTATGGATATTATTTATATGGACTTCCAGAAGGCATTTGATAAAGTCTCTCATAAGAAACTGTTAGCTAAAGTTGAAGCTCATGGGATTGAGGGCAAACTGTTGATTTGGTTTGGAGATTGGCTGATCAGCAGGAGACAGAAAGTAGTGATAATGCGCAGGTACTCTATTTGGCAGGATGTGACTAGTGGCATCGCACAGTGATCTGTGTTGGGGCCTCAACTATTCACTGTATTTATGAAATTAGATGATGGGATAGAGAGCCACATATCCAAGTTTGCCAATGACACAAAAATAGGCAGCATTGTAAGCAGTATAGTTGGAAGCATAAAATTACAACGCGGTATTAATAGATTAAGTGAATGGGCAAATCTGTGGCAAATGGATTTCAATATAAACATGTGTGAGGTCATCCACTTTAGACCTAAAAAGGATAGAACAGGATACTTTCTAAATGGTGAAAGGCTAGAAGCAGTGGAGGTCCAAAAAGACTTGGGGGTCCAGGTACATAGATAATTAAAATGTCATGGACAGGTACAAAAAATAATCAAAAAGGCTAATGGAATGCTGGCCTTTATATCTAGAGGACTAGAATACACCTGAAGTAATGTAATAAGAACAGAAAATGCTTGAAATACACAGCGGGTCAGGCAGCATCTGTGGAGAGAGAAACAGAGTTAACGTTTCAGGTCAAAGACCTTTCGTCTGAACTGAGTACTGTGTTCAGTTCTGGGCACCACACATTAGGAAGGGTATATTGGCTTTGGAGGGAGTGCAGCGTAGAATTACTAGAATGATACCCGGACTCCAAGGGTTAAATTACAAGGAGAAATTACACAAACTAGGGTTGTATTCCCTGGAATTTATAAGATTAAAGGGTGATTTGATCAAAGCTTTCAAGATATTAAAGGGAACTGATTGGGTAGATAGAGAGAAGCTATTTCCGCTGGTTGGGGAGTTTAGGACATGGGGACATAGTCTAAAAAGGATCCCCTTGGAATGAGTGACCATAACATGGTTGAATTCCATATTCAATTAGAGGGTGAGAAGGTTGGATCTCAAACAAGCGTGCTAAGCTTGAAAAAAGGAGACTATGAAGGTATGAGAGTGGAATTGAGTAGAGTGGATTGGGAAAATAGATTAAAGGGTAAGACGATACATGATCAGTGGTGTACATTTAAGGAGTTATTTTACAACTTCCAATAAATATATATTCCACTGAGAAGAAAAGGGTGTAAAAGAAAAGACAGCCATCCGTGGCTAAGTAAAGAAAATAAGGATAGTATTCGACTAAAAACAAGGGCATATAAGGTAGCCAAATCTAGTGGGAGGATAGAGCATTGGGAAAACTTTAAAAGACAGCAAAAAATAACAAAAAGATTGATTAAGAAAGGGAAGATAGATTATGAAAGTAAATTAGCAAAAAATATAAAAACAGATAGCAAAAGTTTCTATAGTTATATAAAAAGAAAAAGGTTGGCTAAAGTAAATGTTGGTCCCTTAGAGGATGAGACCGGGAAATTAATGGTGGGAAATATGGAGCTGGCAAAAACACTGAATGAATATTTTGTATCAGTCTTTACAGTAGAGGACACTAAGAATATCCCAACACTGGACAAACAGGGGGCTATAGGGGGGGAGGAGCTAAGCATGATCAAAATCACTAAGGAAGTGGTACTCGGTAAAATAATGGGACTCAAGGCGAATAAATCACCTGGACCTGATGGCTTACATCCTAGGGTCTTGAGGGAAGTGGCGATAGGGATTGTGGATGCATTAGTGATAATTTTCCAAAACACCCTGGACTCAGCAAAGGTCCCGGCAGACTGGAAAACTGCTAATGTAACACCCTTATTTAAAAAGGGCAGTAGACAGAAGGCTGGAAACTTTTGACCGGTTAGCTTAACATCTGTGGTAGGTAAAATGTTGGAGTCCATTATTAAGGAGGCAGTAACAGGACATTTGGATAATCATAATTTAATAGGACAAAGTCAGCATGGTTTTATGAAGGGGAAGTCATATTTGACAAATTTGCTGGAGTTCTTTGAGGAAGTAACATATAGGGTGGATAAAGGGGAACCAGTGGACGTAGTGTATTTAGACTTCCAAAAGGCATTTGACAAGGTGCCACACAAAAGATTATTGCTTAAGATAAAAAATCACGGGATTGGGGGTAATATTCTGGCATGGATAGAGGATTGGCTATCTAACAGAAGGCAGAGAGTTGGGATAAATGGTTCATTCTCAGACTGGCAATCAGTAACTAGTGGTGTTCCGCAGGGGTCAGTGCTGGGTCCCCAACTCTTTACAATCTATATTAATGATTTGGAGGAGGGGACCGAGTGTAACATATCAAAGTTTGCAGATGATACTAAGATGGGAGGGAAAGTAGTGAGTGAGGAGGACATAAAAAACCTGCAAGGGGACATAGACAGGCTAAGTAAGTGGGCAGAGATTTGGCAGATGGAATACAATACTGGAAAGTGTGAGGTTATGCACTTTGGCAGGAAAAATCGTAGAGCAAGTTATTATCTTAATGGCAAGAAACTGGAAAGTACTGAAGTACAAAGGGATCTGGGGATCCTGGTGCACGAAACTCAAAAGGTTAGTATGCAGGTGCAGCAAGTGATTAAGAAGGCCAATGGAATGTTGGCTTTCATTGCTAGGGGGATAGAATATAAAAATAGGGAGGTATTGCTTCAGTTGTACAAGGTATTGGTGAGACTGCACCTGGAATACTGCATACAGTTTTGGTGTCCATACTTAAGAAAAGACATATTTGCTCTCGAGTCAGTACAAAGAAGGTTCACTCGGTTAATCCCGGGGATGAGGGGATGGACATATGAGGAGAGGTTGAGTAGATTGGGACTCTACTCATTGGAGTTCAGAAGAATGAGAGGCGATCTTATTGAAACATATAAGATTGTGAAGGGGTTGGATCGGGTGGATGCGGGGAAGATGTTACCGATGATGGGTGAAACTAGAACTAGGGGGCATAGTCTTAGAATAAGGGGCTGCTCTTTCAAAACTGAGATGAGGAGGAACTACTTCACTCAGAGGGTGGTAGGTCCATGGAATATGCTGCCCCAAAAAGCTGTAGAAGCTACATCATTACATAAATTTAAAACAGAAATAGACAGTTTCCTAGAAGTAAAGGGAATTAAGGGTTACGGGGAGCGGGCAGGAATTTGGACATGAGTCTAGGTTCGGATCGGACATGGCCCTGTGGGTAGCGGAGCGGGCCCAGGGGCCGTGTAGCCTGAACCTGCTTCAATTTCGTGTGTCTAATTCTGTTAGAGTCAGGAGATGGTTCTGTGAAAGTAGATTGGTGGTTAGGATCAGATCAGCCATGATCATATTGAATGACGGAGCAGGCTCGAGGGGCCGATTGGCCTACTCCTGCTCCTATTTCTTATGTTCTTATGTTCTTAAAATTAGAGCCAGGCCTTTCAGGAGTGAAGTTAGGAGACCCGTCTACATGCAAAGGGTGGTAGAAGTTCGGCAGTTGATGCTGCATCAATTGTTAATTTTAAATCTGAGATTGATAGGATTTCTGTTAACCAAAGGTATTAAGTGATATGAGCCAAAGGCGGGTATATGGAGTTAGGTCGCAGATCAGCCATGATCTCACTGAAAGGTGGAACAGGCTCGAGGGGCTCAATGGCCTACTCCTGTTCCTATGTGGTAGGTTTTAAGATGGGTCCGTAAAGGAGGAGAGGGAGGTGGAGGGACAGAGAGATTAAGGGAAGGAATTACAGAGCGTAGGGCCTAGACGGCTGAAGGCATGGCCACCAATGGTGAGGTGAAGGAAGGATGAACCCCTCTGCTAATCTACAAGTGGGAAAATCTGGTTGTGAAATTTCCAAATAAAAGGAGCATGAGCCAATATTAGGAGCATAGGTATTAACTGCAATACATTCTAACATTTCAGGGAGGGAGGTGTTGCTTTCTTTTTCTTTTTCTATCTTTGTCAGCTTCCAGGAGAGCAGGAGCTAAAAAGCTGCACAAGAGAGGGCAGAGAACCAGCGGGAGTTCGGCTCTGTGACACCCCCCAACCACATCTGGAGAAAAATAAAAGGTTACATCACAGGGAAAAGGGTAAGTGATTGGTTGGTGAGTATTTTGCTCACTTCCCTTAACTTTAAAGCCCAGGAAATTTATTAGTAATTGTAAGGTTTCATTAGTACTAGTTTACTAGCAGTAATAAATCTTATTAGGTGTAGTAGGGTTTGTTAATTATTAATTAATAAAAATAAATAAATTAAGACTTAATAAAGATGGCAGGGCAGGTGATGTGTTGTGACTGCAGGATGTGGGAGCTCCTGGACACCAGTGTGATCCAGGATGAACACATCTGCGGTAAGTGTCTGCGGCTTGAGGAGCTTCGGCTCAGAGTTGATGCGCTGGAGGCCGAACTGCGGACTCTGCGATGCATCAGGGAGGGGGAAAGTTACCTGGACACGTTATTCCAGGAGGCAGTCACACCCCTTAGGATAGGGTCTTCTGATTTGGTCACTGGTCAGGGACAGGAGGATGTGACTGCGAGTGAGGCAGGTATGGGGACCCAGGAAGTGGAGGAGCTTCAGCCTTTGCAATTGTCCAACAGGTTTGAGGTTCTTGTGGCCTGTATGGATGAAAGTGGTGGCTGCAGGGTGGATGAGCAAACTGGCCATGGCACCGAGGTACAGGAAGCCATTCAAGCGGGGGGTTAATAGGAATGTAGTGGTAATTGGGGACAGCATAGTCAGGGGGATAGATACAGTTCTCTGCGGCCAAGAGCAAGAGTCCAAACGGCTGTGTTGCCTGCCCGGTGCCAGGGTTCGGGACATCTGCTCTAGGCTGGAGAGGAACTTGCAGTGGAAGGGGGAGGAACCAGTGGTCGTGGTCCATGTAGGTACCAACGACATAGGCAGATCTAGGAAAGAGGTTCTGCTGAGGGAGTATGAGCAGCTAGGGGCTAAATTAAAAAGCAGAACCTCAAGGGTAATAATGTTTTCATTATTACCTGAGCCACGAGCAAATTGGCATAGGGTAAATAAAATTAGAGATGAATGCGTGGCTCAAAGACTGGTGTGGGAGAAATGGGTTTCAATTCCTGGGACACTGGCACCAGTATTGGGGAAAGTGGGATCTGTATCGTTGGGACGGTCTTCACCTGAACCATGCTGGGACCAGTGTTCTGGTGAGTCGTATAATTAGGGCGGTAGAGAGGGCTTTAAACTAAATAGTGGGGGCAAGGGATCAAATTTAGGAAGATGTGGTCATTCAAAGATTAGAGACAAGGCAATCGAAAAAGGTGTTAATATGGGAAATGATAAACAGACCATGACAGGAAGGGATAGAGAGTACAAATCTAAGAGTAAATCAACAGATAAGGCTAGAGGTTACAAAAATGATAAAAGGACAAAACTAATGGCTCTGCATCTCAATGCACGTAGCATTTGAAACAAAACAGATGAACTGATCGTGCAAATAGAAATAAATAAATATGATCTGATTACAGAAACATGGCTGCAGGATGACATAGATTGGGACCTGAATATTAATGGGTACATGACATTTAAGAAGGACAGGAAGGTGGGAAAAGGTGGTGGGGTGGCTCTGTTAATTAATGATGGTATTAGCACAATAGAGAGGGATGACCTAAGTTCAGGAAACCAGGATGTAGAAGCGGTTTGGGTAGAGATGAGAAATAATAAAGGCAAGAAGTTGTAATGATATCAGCAAATAGTGATGATATTTGTCTGTGTTTGATTACTTATGCCTTACAGCATATTTGTCTGTGTTTTTGATTACTTGTGCCTGACCAGCAGAGGTCATGTGAGAGACAAGCAGTCCAGAGGAGTTTTACTTTCAGTTTCATTCTAGATGCATCACAGCATAGTGTGTTCTGTAAAAAGCTGTAGAAAGTCTTGAACAAGACTTTAGATTAAACAACATTCTCTTTCAGAAATGAGTCTTTATTGAACCCAAAAAGAAAACAAAACATGATGTCAGAAGTGGCTGAAAGAGAAAAAATCTGAAGTTAGCAACTTGATGGGACAGTGAAAGCAGTTGTGGCAAGTAAGCGAAATCAGCTCTCCACATATTAGCAAGCCAGAAGAGAACATCGTTGCTTACCATTAGAAAATAGCTAACGAAGTGAAAAAATGGAAAGTTTACTCCCACCGGCGACGCTTCAATTAACAGGTAATGTGGCTGAAAATTGGAGAAGGTTCGAACAACGTTTAGAGTTGTATTTAGCGGCAATCGGAGCTGACAAGAAAAGTAATAAACAGAAATCGTCACTGTTCTTGCATGTCGTGGGTGATGAAACGCTGGAGGTGTATAATAACTTCACATTCGCTGTTGATGGAGACAAAATGAAGCTAGATAAAATAATGGAACAGTTTGAGGCCTACTGCATACCTAAACGCAACGTGACCTTTGAGAGGCACAAATTTTTCACATGTGTACAGAAAATCGGCGAGACTATTGATCAGTATGTGACTGAACTGAGAAACCGGAGCAAATCGTGTGAATTTGGGGGACTCACAGACTCGCTGATAAAAGACAGACTGGTGTGTGGTATTCGAGATAATGGTCTAAGGGAAAGACTGCTAAGAGAGCAAGATCTAGACCTGGGAAAAGCCATAGCACTGTGTAGGGTTACAGAGACTGTGAAGTTGCAGGCAAAGGAGCTGTTCAGTGACAGTAGCTGCAACGTGGATGCAGTGAGAAAGAACGGATACAAACCGTTTAACAAAGAGAGCGCCAATGTGAAAAAAGAGACGTGGCCAGCAAACGAAAATGAAAGGGACAATCGGAAGTCGTGTAGTCGATGCGGTACACAGCATCCACCAAGAAAGTGTCCAGCATATGGTAAAACTTGCTATAGTTGCAACAAGAACAACCATTATGCCCGTTGCTGTAAGAACCAAGCGCAACAAAGCAAGGTCCATACAGTAGATGAAAGTGAGATAGAGGAATTCAATGTAGATGTTCTGTCTGAAAACAAAAAAGAGACTGGATGTTGACACTAAAAGTGAATGACATACACATTCCATTTAAATTGGATACTGGAGCACAAGTTAATGTGATATCAGAGACCGATTTTAAGAGAATTAGACCCAGACCAAAGTTACATGGAATACAAGTGAAAGTGACCGGATACTCAGGTACTGATATACCAGTGAAAGGAAAATGCATTGTCAAAGTAACACACAAGGACAGAGAGCACACACTAGCATTAATCGTGGTGCCAAAGGATGTGCAAGCCATACTAGGTTTAAAAGCCTGTGAGAGACTGAACCTGGTAAAGAGAATCCTCGTTGTGGAAAGTGAAAGAGAGACAGTCTATGATGAACTGAATGTTGTGTACACACCGGGTAAGCTGATGTATACAGCAGACACGTTGTCCAGAGCTGTTGACCCAGGAGAGCCCGCAAACACAGTGAAAAGACTGAAGTACAAGGCAAAAGACAGTGGAACTGACTTCTACCAAAGCATGCTTGTATACCGCACAACGCCGCTCGAGTGTGGTATGCCACCAGCCCAACTCCTGATGGGACGTCGGCTAAGGTCAAACCTACCCATCCTGGAGAACCTCCTGAAAACAAAAGAGGGGGAGAAAGTGAGGAAGTTCAAAGAGCAACAGAAAGAAAAGCAAAAGTACTACTATGACAGAGGAACACAAAACCTACCTGAACTCCACACTGGTGACCAAGTAAGGTTGAAAGACAAAACAAACACATGGACTCAGAAGGGAACTGTCCTGAGTGAAGTTCAACCAAGATCATACACCATTCAGACAGATGAGGGTGCTGTTCTGAGAAGAAATCGTCGAGATCTTCTCATGGGACCAGCCACAGCAGGTCAAGAGACTGATACTGGTGAACAACCTGATCACACAGCTGAGAACCAATCATCTGAGGCAATAACTCAGATTCAAGGACAATCAATCAGAAAATCCTCAAGACACATGAAGCCTCCTGAGAGACTCATTGAGCAAATTTAAGGACTATTGTTAAAGAAGGAAGTAATGTTATCTTATTCTTTCTTCAAGTTCTAGTGTATTGACATATTTCATGTGAACACACAAAGCAAGGGTAAAAAACCTTGATCATGATAATGATAATGTAAGTTCATTAAATGTTGTTAGTTAAAAGTAAAATACTTTTGTTTTAAGAAAGGGAGATGTAATGATATCAGCAAATAGTGATGATATTTGTCTGTGTTTGATTACTTATGCCTTACAGCATATTTGTCTGTGTTTTTGATTACTTGTGCCTGACCAGCAGAGGTCATGTGAGAGACAAGCAGTCCAGAGGAGTTTTACTTTCAGTTTCATTCTAGATGCATCACAGCATAGTGTGTTCTGTAAAAAGCTGTAGAAAGTCTTGAACAAGACTTTAGATTAAACAACATTCTCTTTCAGAAATGAGTCTTTATTGAACCCAAAAAGAAAACAAAACAGAAGTCACTTGTGGGAGTGGTGTACAGGCCCCCTAACAGTAACCACAAGGTAGGATGGAGTATAAAGGAAGAAATAATGAGAGTTTGTCAGAAGGGTACAGCAATAATCATGGGGGATTTTAATCTGCATGTAGACTGGGAAAATCAGATGGGCAAAGGTAGCATAGATGAGGAGTTCATGGAATGTTTTCGGGATATTTTCTTACAACAGCACGTTCTGGAGCCAACCTGAGAGCAGGCTATACTAGACCTGGTATTGTGCAACGAGATAGGATTAATTAATGACCTCATAGTGAAGGCGCCCCTAGGTAGCAGCGATCATAATACAATTGAATTTTATATTCAGTTTGAGATAGAGAAGAGTGGGTCCAAGACTAGTATTTTAAACTTAAATAAGGGCAATTATGAGGGCATGAAAGCAGAGCTAGCTAAAGTGAACTGGCAAATTAGGTTAAGGGATAGGTCAATAGAGTTGCAGTGGCAGACATTTAAGGGGATATTTCAAAATACACAGAATATATGCATTCCAACAAGAAAGAAAAATTCCACCATCCGTGGTTGACTAAGAAAGTTAAAGATAGTATTAAACTTAAAGAAAAAGCACATAATTGCGCAAAGATGGGTGGCAAGTCAGAAGATTAGACAGAATATAAAAAACAGCAAAGAATGACTAAAACATTAATAAGGAGAGAAAAATTAGAGTACGAGAGAAAGCTAGCTAGAAATATAAAAACAGATAGTAAGAGTATCTATAGATATTTAAAAAAGAAAAGAGTTAACAAAGTGAACGTTGGTCCTATAAAAAGTGAGTCTGGGGAATTAATAATGGAAAATAAGGAGATGGCAGTTGAATTGAACAGGTATTTTGCATCGGTCTTCACTATAGAGGATACAAGTAACATCCCAGAAATATCTGTAAATCAGGAAATGGAAGGGAGGGAGGAACTCAAGAAAATTATAATCACCAGGGAAGTAGTACTGAGCAAATTGTTGGAGCAGCGGGCTGACAAGTCCCTGGGTCCTGATGGACTTCATCGTAGGGTCTTAAAAGAAGTGGCTAGTGAGATAGTTGATGCGTTGGTTTTAATTTTCCTAAATTCCCTAGATTCGGGGAAGATTCCATTAGATTGGAAAATAGCGAATGTAACTCCTTTATTCAAAAAGGGAGGGAGACAGGAAGCAGGAAACTACAGGCCAGTTAGCTTAACATCTGTCATAGGGAAGATGTTAGAAGCTATTATTAAAGACATTATAGCAGGGCATTTAGAAAAGTTCAAAGTAATCAGGCAGAGTCAACATGGTTTTGTGCAAGGGAAATCATGTTTAACCAATTTATTGGAGTTCTTTGAGGAAATAACATGTGCTGTGGATAAAGGGGAACCGGTGGATGTACTGTACTTAGATTTCCAGAAGGCATTTGATAAGGTGCCACATCAAAGATTATTGCGGATAATAAAAGCTCATGGTGTAGGGGGTAACATATTGGCATGGATAGAAGATTGGCTAGCTAAGAGGAAACAGGGAGTAGGCATAAATGGGTAATTTTCTGATTGGCAAGATGTAACAAGTGGTGTGCCACAGGGATCAGTGCTGGGGCCTCAACTTTTTACAATTTATATAAATGACTTGGATGAAGGGACCGAAGGTATGGTTGCTAAATTTGCTAATGACACAAAGATAGGTAGGAAAGTAAATTGTGAAGAGGACATAAGGAGGCTACAAAAGGATATAGACAAGTTAAGTGAGTGGGTAAACATCTGGCAAATGGAGTATAATGTGGGAAAATGTGAAGTTGTCCATTTTGGCAGGAAGAATAAAAAAGCATATTATCTAAATGGTGAGAGATTGCAGAGCTCCGAGATGCAGAGGGATCTAGGTGTCCTAGTGCATGAATCACAAAAGGTTACTATGCAGGTACAGCAAGTAATTAGGAAAGCTAATAGAATGTTATCGTTTATTGCGAGGGGAATTGAATACAAAAGTAGGGAGGTTATGCTTCAGTTATACAGGGCATTGGTGAGATCACATCTGGAGTACTGTGTACAGTATTGGTCTCCTTATTTAAGGAAGGATGTAAATGCATTGGAAGCAGTTCAGAGAAGGTTTACTAGACTAATACCTGGAATGGGCGGGTTGTCTTATGAGGAAAGGTTGGACAGGCTAGGCTTGTGTCCGCTGGAGTTTAGAAGAATGAGAGGTGACTTGATTGAAACATATAAGATCCTAAGGGGTCTGGACAGAGTGGATGTGGAGAAGATGTTTCCTCTTGTGGGAGAATCTAGAACTAGGGGTCACTGTTTAAAAATAAGGGGTCGCCCAGTTAAGACAGAGATGAGGAGAAATTTTTTCTCACAGAGGGTCGTGAGTCTTTGGAACTTTCTTCCTCAGAGGGCGGTGGAAGCAGAGTCTTTGAATATTTTTAAGGCAGAGGTAGATAAATTCTGGGTAAACAAGGGGGTGAAAAGTTATCGGGGGTTGATGGGAATGTGGAGTAAATCGGATCAGCCATGATCTTATTGAATGGTGGAGCAGGCTCAAAGAGCCGAGTGGCCAACTCCTGCTCCTAATTCGTATGTTCGTATGTACACCGCCCTGCCTCTTCACATCATTTTCCTCCTTAAAATCTATTTCTTTGACCAAGTTTCTAGTCACTCCTCCTAATTGGTTCAGTGTTGATTTTTGTCTTGATTCGACCTGCGAAGTGCACTGAGATGTTTTTCTATGTTAAAGGTGCCACTTGAATGCAAGTTGTTATTGCTGTCATCGTCCAAGGTTGTAGTCTCAAATATTCCTCATGAAAACCGTGTCAAGCCGTTGAGGCTGCAGTGATTTTTAAGCAAAATTGTTGTGGTCTGCTCTTAGAGGTGGCTGAATGCAACACATAGCCAACTCATTTCCTTTTTAGTTGTAACACTTCTTCTTTGCTCCTCAATCAGTTAGATTTCCTGAATAAGTTTGAGATCAGTATCTATGCTCCTCAGATTTTTACTTTTTAAGTTTTGAGGCAGTAAAAGGCCATGCTCATTGTGCAGGATACCACCAAGGTTGAAAACGCTAATAGATATGAGATAAATCACCGCGTCCCACCTAAGGCTATTTACAAATTGCAGGATGAGACATTTGCCAGAAGAGGAGACAAGATATTACCAATTCAAGTGTGACGAAGATACCTTCTTGGGTTCACTGGCATCAGTCGCTTCTGTTGAGCGGTCTGAGCATCTTGCTTTTTACAGGTGTTGACTCACAGTGACCTAAGTGCACTCGTATTAACAGTGGGACTTGGAGGTGTAACAATGAAACCTCCTTGATGATGCCCTCGCCGTGTCGTTATCAGCTCACATTTCCACCAATTTGCTGCTAAAAAATGTTTTGAGCTGAAGGGTGAGGGAAGAAGTCTAACTAACAGGGTTGCCTCTTGACCTGAACACAAAGTGTCGGCAATGACTCAGTGGTAGCACTCTCGCCCGAGTCAGAAGGTTGTGGGTTCAAGTCCCACTGCAGAGACTAGAGCACAAAACCCAGGCAGACATTTCCGTGCAGTTCTGAGTGAGTGCTGCACAGTCGGAGGTGCCGTCTTTTAGATGAGATGTTAAACCAAAGCCCCGTCTGCCCTCTCAGGTGGACATAAGAGATCCCATGGCACTAGTCAAAGAAAAGCAGGGGAGTTCTCCCCGATGTACTGGCCAATATTTATCCCACAACCAACATCACTAAAACAGATTATCTGGTCATTAGCTTATTTCTGTTTGTGGGTCCTTGCTGTGCACAAATTGGCTGCCGCGTTTCCTACATTACAACATGACTACACTTCAAAAAGTACTCATTGGCTGTAAAGTGCTTTGGTTCATCCTGAAGTCATGAAGGTGCTAAATAAATGCACGCTATTTATTTCTTTCTTTACCTGGATATCCGTGCCTTTTACCACGTATATTTCTTCAATCTCTCTGAAGCTAGACCAAGTTATTATTAGATGAAAAGCTTGCTACGAATCATTAAGTTGCTCCGTTCCACAGTAGGGTACACGTACAAAGTAACAGATTCCTTATTTAATCGATAAAACTTTTTTTCACATAATAATGATATATAAAAGATGGACACACTATGCTACTGACAAGGAAAGCTCCTCTACAGCCTGACTTTTTTTTGAGCCTGCCTTTCTACCTCAAGAAGCCCTTTCTATTATGAAAACTGGATGCTTTGTAGGTGCCTGGTGTTCTGCTTTAATCCAGATTGTGTGAACAGTTACGAAGAGATCAAAAATCCCTCCAATGCAATGGCTGTGATCAATTACGGAGGGAAGTCAGTGAACTGTTCATTTTTTAAAATCTGTTAGGAAACATCATCAAGTAGAACTAAATACTGTAGCATTTTGACTACCTGCTGTCTCAGAATCCCCCTCACTTTTTTAATTTATTTGCCAAAATATACTATGGCCCAGATTTTGCTGGAGCAGGGCAACCCATTAGTTAGACTTTTTCCCCTCACCATTCAGCTCAAAACGTTTTTGTGCTGCAAATTGCTGGGAGTGCGAGCTGATAACGGCACGGCGAGGGCATCAGGGACCTTAGTGAACAACGGGACCAACAGTCTCTCTCCTTAACCAATGAGATTTAGGGATAGAGAAAGAAACAGAGGAACGACAGAGAAGGAAAGAGGGTGAATTAGAGTCAAATTAGGTACAGAAATAGAAATAAAGAGGGAAAGATTAAATTAAAAAAAAATTCTTACTTTTCCATTCTAAGAACAATTTACTACCTGCATGAATGAGACTCCACAGCTTAAATTTTCATTTTCTGTGCCAGAGAAGTTGAGCGGCACTGCAGAAACATAAATTTGGTCATTTAAAGGCTCCTTACATTGTTAAGTACCAGCCAATGTTCCCCAATGCTCTGCAGCTCCTGTGCAGCCAGCTCACCGGCTTTTAATTAGGAATGGGCCGCGCACCCAAAAAAAAATTAAAGGGAACATTGGTACCAGCCCTAACTTTCTGAGGCGAGTTTACCTTGAATTATTTATTTTTTGAGAGAATACCTTAGAGACAATGGGCTGTATTTTGTCACTGGGGCGGGCTGGGGTTGTGTAATCCGCTTTTCGTGTTAGCCACCCAATTCTAAATCGATGGGGAGGAATGAAGCGATTTTAACTTAAGTGGGCAATTGAGTTCAAGCGTGTGGGAACCCATGGCCCAATTAGTTTTTTCAGTCTGAAACTCGCCTCCGATGACATCATCATTGCTGCTGCATTTAAGGTCTGCAAGAAGCCTTGCTTCTCCTGCAGACTGCCAACCTTTTGGCCTTTCATGTTGGAGGGACCTGGAGGCAGAATGACCAGTGAGAGACCTAGGTCTGCTCCCAGGTTTGATGACGTTGCCCTGCAGGCTTTAGTAGAGGGAGCAAGAGCCAATAAAGAGGTGCTCTTCCCTTCTTCAGGGAGGAAGAAGCCTCCCCAGCAGACCAAGGCTGTGTGGATCCAGGTAGCCCAGGAGGTCAACTCTTTGTCGATAACCTGCAGAACCTGGCTTCAGTGCAGGAAGAGGGTTCATGACCTTCTGCGCACTGGAAAAGTGAGTATGGCTTTCCCACCACCCTCAATCTGATCCCATTGCCTCGCCTCGCCAGCACTCAGCTTTAGCAATCTCTTCCTCCACATCCCACTTGACACTGGCATCCATGCACCCTTACCCATTCCCTCTCTCTCTGTGGTCACATTCACCTAACTATTCAACTATGCAGCCCTCACACTCCCCATCACTGTGACGCTATGAAAACAACATACAACACACAGGGAGGGCCCTTGGTCTTGCCATCTCACTCCATCTTTATCTCCTTCTAAGCATCTATGCTATGGATTCTCTATACTCACTCCTTCATTCTCACTCAAACTCCACTTGTCTCCCTCATTGCAGGAAAAGAGAGCTCACAATAAGAGGGAAAGAGCGAGGATAGGAGGAGGGCCACCCTCAGTAGCCCAGCTCACTCCCTGGGAGGATGCGGTCCTGGAGATCATGGGAGTGGAGGATGATGCGCAAGTGGAGGACGGACAGATGGATGCATCACAGCAAGCTGGTGACAGAATAGTTTTCCATCTCTCTCATTGACATTGCATGAGTCGCTGATAATGATTCTGAAGCTCTAACAGATGGACGTATGATCATCTGCAATATGCAATGTGCATGTAACCTTAGCCTCACACCTCTGACTCTTTCCTTTACTCCCCCACAGGACCATCGACAGCACCCATCCCCACTAGCCAGGAGGAAGAGCCTGAGCATCCAGACTCCTCAGAGGAAGCTGCAACCTCTGAGGGTGCAGCGTCAGCAGAATTCAGCGCTCCCAGCACCAGTGCAGACACTCACACCTCGGTGGAACCTTCGCGAGATAGAGTAGTGTTGTCAACTGGTGTATCACAGCTCACAAGTGAGCATCAGCAGATAGTGGAGACAGGGACAACAGTGGAGAGTCCTAGTCGGAGGGCGCAGGACTCTCCCAGCTCGGCTCAGCTGCATGTCGACCCTCTGCCTCTGGGTCCATCCACAAGATCAGCGGTGCTGGAACTCCAGGAACAGATGCAGGAGTCTCTGTCAGGTTTTGTCTCCAGGGTCGCTGCGAGTGTGGAAGAATGGAGGAGTCCATTGCGAACATGATCAGAGCTTTTGTGGAGTCATTGGTGCATGAACGCATCACCATGGAAAGGATGGCAACCTCCATGGAGGAGATAAGTCGCCAGAGTGCAGAAAACATGGTGAGTGTTCTGAATAGAATAACATCTCTGGAGGAGTGATGGTCATCTATTGAACAGAGAAACCAGACCTTCATGGAAGTCCTTCTGAGTAGGACTGCCAGTGCAGATACGGGTCCCCATGGCCCCCCTGATGTGCAGCAAGGTGCTCTCAAGCCACTTGCAAGCGCTAAGGGGGACCTGACCCATGAGAGGGAAGTTGGTGGCAGACATCGAGGAAGTGGGGGCTCCTCTCCAAGCGCTCACACTTCCATGCCACTGCAGAGCCCTCTGGTCAGAGTCCCACCAGAGTGCACACCCAACTGAGATCGCTTATTAACCCCTGCACAGCCGCAGGAGCAGCAGACTGTTGGCGAGCCCTCACAGGTTCGCAACCTCAGAGGACACCCGCCAAAGGTGTCGAGACAGGAGCAGCAAGAAACTGAGCAAGGGGCCTCCACATCTGCTGAAGCCACAGGGGAAGCACCACGTAGGAGCACGCGTAAGAGAAAGATACTGCACAAATAGTCACAAGGGTAATCACTTGGATGAAATTTGATGTTTAATGTTAAAAAGCCATCAGATGGTTACTGTAAATAAAAAATCTGATGGCTACTACTGCAGTTGTGGCGTGTGTCATTTCGCTAATGGGACTTCCACATTGAGGGCTTAGGATTACTTGCAATTGTCAGTATGATGGTCAACTTGTTAGGAATCCACTGGTTCTTGGCCATTGTCGAAGCTCTGGTAAGAAGCTGCGAGGCAAAAGTGCTTGATTGGCTAGGCTAAGCAAATCTGGCCAAGATGAGTGCGTTCCTTGCATCCCGGGCAGCAATGTTCTCATGTACTGCTGCCGCTGGTTGATGGGCCTCTGCAAAATGTTCATTTTCGCTCTCCTCCTCCTTTGAGGAGGATATGTGAGGAGCCACTTGGTCCTCAGGAATCTGCAAGCCACGACGCTGTGCCATGTTGTGAAGTGCACAGCAAATCACGACGATCCTGGAGACCCTGGCGCTCCTGTTGGTGCTGCTGCTGTTGGTGCTGCTGTTGTTCCTGGTTCTGCTGGTGCTGCGGCTGGTCTTCATCCTCATCTGATGTCCAGAAGGGAAGGAAATAAATGGCTCCCATGTTTCTGGTATATGCCTCAGTTGAGGAAGCGCTCAGTCAAGGTGGCGAGAGGGGTTTCCCAGGAGGTCACACTGGAGATTGGTGTCAGGCTCCAAACTTCCACAGCTGTGGTTATGCCTTCTAAAAGTTCCCCCAGACCTGAGACAACAAAGTCCTGCCACCTGCAAATGATGGCTGATCAAATATCCTATTTAATGGTGGAGCTGCAGCTAATAGTCAGCAATCCAATTGTGCTCCCGCCAGGTTTCACCGTCGTGTTACAGAGCAGGCGTGCTTCATGTGGGAAAAGGGTTAAAATCACAAAGGCCTTTCAAAATGGGATAATAGAGGCAATTTAGTGCTTGTTAAGGGCCTTAAGGGCCTATCCCGCCTCTTGGAGGCGGGACAGAGACGGGAGCAGTAAACACGATTTCTTGAAAATTGCTTGGAGGCGGGGTTGGGCCCGCTCGCCACTTTTTGCAATTTTAACACCCCACACGCCTCCATTCCCGCCTCCATGGCCCTATGAAATTCGAGCCCAATGTCTATTTAACGTTTTCAAGTGCATCACTTCCAACGTCAATATTCATCCACCATTTGACCTCTACCCAAATGTTCAGAGCATCCAGGTCTTGTTGCATGCGGGCATGGACTGCTTCATTATCTTAGGAGTTGTGAATGGATCTGAACACTGTGCAGTCATCAGCGAACATCCCCATTTCTGACCTTATGTTGGAGGAAAGGTCATTAATGAAGCAGCTAAAAATGGTTGGGCCTAGGACACTGCCCTGAGGAACTCCTGCAGTGATGTCCTGGGGCTGTGATGATTAACCTTCAATCACCACAACCATCTTCCTTTGTGCTAATAATAATAATTCAACTTTATTGTCATTGTACAATGCACAAGTACATGAACAACGAAATGTGATCTTGCAAGCTCCCATGAGTCCAGTACAAATAACATTAACATTAAACGTAAATAGCACCATCCTGGGAGAAGCAAAGCCGCTGCGTCTGTGCACGCCGCCATTCCATTTCCACCATTCCTCCTGTCCGACAATCTTCAGCCCAACGCCTGGGCCTGCTCACCAGCCGCCCCTCCCGGGGCTCCTTCCATGACCTTCTCACCAACTCCAGAGTTTTCTCCCCGATTCCCATTGACTTCAGTTTTACTAGGGCTCCTTGATGCCACACTCAGTCAAATGCTGCCTCGATGTCAAGGGCAGTCACTCACCTCACCTCTGGAATTCAGCTCCTTTGTCCATGTTTGGACCAAGGCTGTAATGAGGTCGGCAGCCGAGTGGTCTTGGCGGAACCCAAACTGAGCATGAGAGAGCCGGTTATTGGTGAGTAAGTGCCACTTGATAGCGCTGTCGATGACGCCTTCCATCACTTTGCTGATGATTGAGAGTAGACTGATGGGGCGGTAATTGGCCGGTTTGAATTTGTCCTGCTTTTTGTGGACAGGACACACCTGGGCAATTTTCCACGTTGTCGGATAGATGCCAGTATTGTAGCTGTACTGGAACAGCTTGGCTAGAGGCACAGCTAGTTCTGGAGCACAAGTCTTCAGCACGATAGCCGGGATGTTGTCAGGGCCCATGGTCTTTGCTGTATCCAGTACGCTCAGCCGTTTCTTGATATCACGTGGAGTGAATCAAATTGGCTGAAGACTGGCTTCTGTGATGGTGGGGACTGCAGGAGGAGGCCGCTATGGATCATCCACTCGGCACTCCTGGCTGAAGATGGTTGCAAACGCTTCAGCCTTGTCTTTTGCACTCACGTGCTGGGCTCCACCATCATTGAGGATGGGGATATTCATGAAGCCTCCTCCTCCCGTTAGTTGTTTAATGGTCCACCACCATTCACGACTGGATGTGGCAGGACTGCAGAGCTTTGATCTGATCCATTGATTGTGAGATCGCTTAGCCCTGTCTATAGTATGCTGCTTCCGCTTTTTAGCATGCATGTAGTCCTGTGTTGCAGCTTCCCCAGGTTGGCACCTCATTTTTTGGTACGCCATTAACTGAAGAGTGACTATGAAGATTTCAGCCTGCTCCATAGTAATAGCACAGTTAAGCTGGAATCAGGAATGAAGACCTGATGAAAGCATAAGGCACGTTGCAGTGCTTGAATCAGCTTCCTATCGCCGACTGCAGCATAAAACATGCTGGAACATTCATTTGAATCATTAGTAGATAGAAAGAAGAAAAGCAAATGTGAGCCAACAGCATCAGTTTAAGAACTGGCTTCGTACCACTTTCAATCTGCTGCAGCTCTCTGAGAAGACAGGCTGTTTCTGTGCATTAATGTCCTCTTATATCTACTAACATGGAATTAGTTGCCTTTAGCTTTTTACCGTTTTCAATTCTCAGTGAGGCAGTGATACCTTGGGTATGGTGGTGTCGTGGTTATGTTATTGGACGAACAAACCAGAGAACATGAGTTCAAATCCCACCATGGCAGTTTGAGATTTTTTTTAAAAACTGGTATAAAATAAAGTGATCATGAAGCTGTCAGATTGTCATAAAACTCCAACTGGTTCACTAATGTCCTGTAGGGAAAGAAACCTGCTGTCCTCACCCAGTCTGGCCAGTTGTATCATAACCACTACAAAGGGCAGCACTGTGGGAGCAACTTTACCACATAGACTGCAGTGGTTCAAGAAGGCAGCCCACCACCACTTTCTCAGGGCAACTAGGGATGTGGAATAAATGCTGGCCTTGCCAGTGACGCTCACATCCCAAGAATTAATTAAAAATTACTATAATGTTTCAAAAGTAAAAGTGTAAGGGGCACAAAGTGAGTGTCACATTTAATAGCTGGACACCAGAAAATGGTTTGATGGCTGATCGTTCTCTCATCTCTTGCCTCCAATCTCTGTCTTTTAGCGCAACGTTTCTTGTATGACTTTCTTTGTTTAACATAGAAACATAGAAGATAGGAGCAGGAGTAGGCCATTCGGCCCCTTGAGCCTGCTCCGCCATTCAATGAGATTATGGCTGACCATCCAAATTCAGTACCCTGTCCCTACTTTCTCCTCATATCCCTTGATCCCTTTAGCCTTAAGAAATATATCCAACTCCTTCTTGAATATATTTAATGAACTGGCCTCCACTGCCTTCTGTGGTAGAGAATTCCACAGGTTCACCACTCTCTGGGTGAAGAAATTCCTCCTCATTTCTGTCCTAAATGGCTTACCCATTATCCTTAGACTGTGACCCCTGGTTCTGGACTCCCCGACCATCGGGAACGTCCTTCCGGTATCTAGTCTGTCCAGTCCTGTCAGAATTTTATAAGTTTCAATGAGATCTCCTCTCATTCTTCTAAACTCCAGCGAGTATAAGCCCAATCGACCCAATCTCTCCTCATATGTCATTCCTGCCATCCCAGGTATCAGCCTGGTGAACCTTCGCTGAACTCCTTCCATGGCAAGAACATCCTTCCTCAGATAAGGCGACCAAAACTGCACACAATACTCAAGATGTGGTCTCAACAAGGCCCCGTACAACTGCAGCAAGACATCTTTGTTCCTGTACTCAAACCCTCTCGCTACGAAGGCCAACATACCATTTGCCTTCTTAACCGCCTGCTGCACCTGCATGCTTACCTTCAGCGACTTGTGCACAAGGACACCCAGGTCTCGTTGCACTTCCCCTTCTCCCAATCTATTGCCATTCAGATAATAATCTGCCTTCCTGTTTTTGACACCAAAGTGGATAACCTCGCATTTATCCACACTATATTGCATCTGCCATGCTTCTACCCAATCATCCAACCTGTCCAAATCATACTGGAGTTTCTCAGCATCCTCCTCACAGCACACACGCCCACCCAGCTTTGTCTCATCTGCAAACTTGGAGATATTGCATCTAGTTCACTCGTCTAGATCATTAATATATATTGTGAATAGCTGGGGTCCAAGGACCGATCCCTGCAGTACCCCACTAGTCACTGCCTGCCACTCGGAAAAAGACCCGTTTATTCCAACTCTTTGCTTTCTGTCTGCCAACCAGTTCTCTATCCAAGTCAATACCTTGCCCCCAATCCCATGTGCCTTAATTTTACATGCTAATCTCTTATGCGGGACCCTATCGAAAGCCTATTGAAAGTCCAAATACACCACATCCACTGGTTCTCCCTTATCTATTTTACCAGTTACATCCTCAAAAAATTCCAGTAGATTAGTCAAGCATGATTTACCTTTTCTAAATCCATGTTGACTTTGTCCGATCCTGTCACTGTTTTCCAAGTGCTCTGCTATTACATCTTTTATAATGGACTCTAGCATTTTCCCCACTACCAATGTCAGCTCTGTAATTCCCCGTTTTCTCTCTACCACCTTTTTTGAATAGTGGGGTAACATTAGCTACCCTCTAATCCATGGGTACTGTTCCAGATTCCATCGAATGTTGGAAGATGATCAGCAATGCATCTACTATTTCTAGGGCCACTTCCTTAAGTACCCTAGGATGTAGATTATCAGGCCCTGGGGATTTATCGGCCTTCAATCCCGTCAATTTCCCTAACACCATTTCTCTACAAATACTGATTTCTTTTAGTTCCTCCCTTTCATCAGACCCTATGTTCCCCGACATCTCTGGGAGGTTATTTGTGTCCTCCTTTGTGAAGGCAAAACCAAAATATGTATTTAATTGGTCTGCCATTTCTTTGTTCCCCATTATAAATTCCCCTGATTCTGACTGCAAGGGACCTACGCTTGACTTCACCAATCTTTTTCTCTTCACATATCTATAAAAGCTTTTACAGTCAGTTTTTATGTTCCCTGAAAACCTACTCTCATACTCTATTTCCCCCTTCTTAATTAATCCCTTTGTCCTCCTTTGTTGAATCCTAAACTGCTCCCAATCCTCAGGTTTACTGCTTTTTCTGGCCAATGTATATGTCCTCTCCTTGGATCTTATGCTATCCCTAATTTCCCTTGTTAGCCACGGTTGAGTCACCTTTTTTGTTTTATTTGATGAACAAATTCTGTAGTTCATCCATGCAGTCTTTTAATGTTTGCCATTGCCTATCCACCGTCAACCCTTTGAATGACATTCCCCAATCAATCCTACCCAACTCGCGCCTCATACCATCGTAGTTTCCTTTATTTAAATTCAGGACCCTAGTCTCTGAGTCAACTACTTCACTCTCCATCTTAATGAAGAATTCTATCATATTGTGATCGCTCCGACCCAAGGGGCCTCGTACAACAAGATTGCTAATTAATCCTTTCTCATTACATAATACCCAGTCTAAGGTGGCCTGATCTCCAGTTGGTTCCTCGACATATTGGTCCAGGAAACCATCCCGTAAACACTCCAGGAATTCCTCCTCCACAGTATTGTTACTAATTTGGTTAGCCCAATCTATATGTAGATTAAAATCACCCATGATAACTGCTGTGCCCTTATTGCACGCTTCTCTAATTTCCCTTTTAATGTCATCCCCAACCTCCGCATTACTGTTTGGAGGTCTATATACCACTCCCACTAACGTTTTCTGCCCCTTTGTATTTCTCGCCACTATAACGGTATATAACGCCACTTGGTGCTCCTCTGGTGCTCACTCTCTCTCATTCCTTCTAATCTCCAAATATATCATCACACATGTTCTTCCTTTTTCCTGTATCCTTACCGTGGTGAATTCAAGATTCATTGCACCATCTCTCACTCTCATTAGTTTACCTCCATGGTCTCAAAACTGTGGAACTGCTGACCTAGATCAGTCTTCCCTTCATCCTACAATCTGAAGGCCTTTAAAACTCAAGCTTACTGGCAGCTAACCACCACTTTATGATTTTCTCTTGACCGTTTTCAACCTTGATAGTGTCTTCACCTAAGTTTTAAAAAAGGAGTTGAACCAACATAAAGTGTATTAGAGAAAATAGAGAGAAAGTAAAAAAAGCAATTCGTTAAGGGATTGGATGATGCAGTGAATTACACATTATACATAATTTTTATCTCTGGGACCTAAATTGGAACCCATCCAGACTGGCAGGACAGAAATTTCCTCTTTCTTGGCTGAGAGGGACCTCAGTGAAATGAGTTGGAGCAATCTCCAGTTGCTGGTGACTGCCCCTAGCAAAAAAATGACCACATTTTGAAACAAATTGGCAATTTCACTGATGGTGGTAGAAAAACATTAACAGTCTCATTGAAAGTAAAAGATTACTCAAGTTAGAGATGAGACCAGAGCTGGCATAACAGATCACTGGACTCTGGTTGGCTGAAGAAAATGCACAATAGGCTTCACACAGAGACACACCACCCAACAAGATGAGCTGGGGCCCACGTAATATTCTTAAAATTGCTCATGTGATATTCTTCAAGCTCAGTGGTCGATAGGGACTGCCCATGAGAAACAATTCACCTTGAATCCATTAATGTATGAAACCAATCAGTGCAGGACAAATGTCTCCTTGTCCTCCATCAATTGACTTTGATGATTGTGGTCATTGCACATGAGTGAGCTGAAATTCTGTCTCCCACGAATCTTAATATCGCAGCTGCTGGTCCATAAAAACTTTTATCAGGTCTAACTGGAAACTCTATTGCCACTGAATTTTTTTTATGTTTTGGTGCAGTTTGAATAATATCCTATATGTTCCCTGCCAATTGAGGGCCTGAGACACAATTAATGAAAAAATGTCTGTTCATCTCACCAAGCCCACTTACCCCTTCCATAGACCTTGTACCACCTCCCTTTTGTGCACAATATTCTGCTCAGTAAATCAACTGGAGGAAACTTTTGCGAACATCCCTCTTCTAGTCTCAGTAATTGAGTAAAACACCAGATTACTCAACTGATTGTTCACTCTTCCATTATTCAAACTTGGTTGGTCGCAGCGAAGGAATTCCTAAGTTTCATGGAATTAGTTGATTATTACCTGTACTTTACCTGCTAACCGGAAATCCTATTCATAACCAAACATTTAACCAAGTCTTTCTTTGGAGGAGTGATCACCACAGCATTACCTGCTTTTACTGAGACTTGGCTTCACAAACTCAATACGCTGGGGTGGAAAAAAAAACCTTACTCCCTTCTGAACACTATTCCTTCTTGAGGTGTGTTCAGTTTGTACTTGCCATGCATCAAACTCCGAAAATGTTTCTATTATATCTTTTATCTACCATCAGCCAGATACAGGAATGTGCACTAAAGTTTGAACTCACATCAGCTGTAGATTTAAGAGAGTTTCTTTGAGGTGACTGTTATCCAGAGTGGAATATGGGCGGTAGCCGACCGACCGCCCATTTTACACACCACCTGATTTTCATTTCCATTGAGTTTGGGCTGTTTCAATCCAATTTCAAGTCGTCCAAGGTCGGGTCAGAGTAGAGGGGGCTTTACTGTGCAATCCTGACCTGGGAGTGCGCTTGGTGCCGACACTGGATGCATGAAATGGATCCATTCCCCAGCAATAACATACCAACATCCCTTACTTTAATGAACACAAAAAGAAAAGACAATTAAAAAAATGCTTATATCTTAATTACTTGGGTACTGAGGAGCATCAATTCAGCAGAGACTCCGTCAAAAGCTACTGAAAAAGTCTGCTGTGATTTTGGTCGTCCTACAGTTTTGGGACTGTTTATGCATCGGGCAAGTCAAATATTATAATGTTAGCCTCTTGCTATTCTTTTGCTTCTGTGCAATTATCTTATGACAAATTTTGAATATTAGTTTTAGCCTGAATGTAACAGCCTGATACTTACCTTTCAGAGTGAACTAAAGAGCGTGGTAGGCATCTCGTGGGCTCTCCGATACAGAATACCGAGGATTAAGAGTAATTATTAGTCCTGTGGCACATTATACTAATCACTGCACTTGTAAGTGTGCAAGTTTTAGTCCATAGGAGACTCGATCTACTTATGAACACTATATTTTGCCTGTGAACACAAGTTTAAAGTGTTGGGAGTACACCTGAACTCTTTTTTCCTTAGTTCTGTGTTCACAATCCATGCTAAACAGCTTGCTTACACCTGCACAATCTTTCTCATTGCTTTAAAGAACTTAGAAGGTCTTGGCATATTGCCAGACATTTTAGCTGCAGCACTGGCCTACACATCATATTCCTTCATAAGGCCTTATTCAGAGCAGCAAAGATGTCAGTAAACATACTGTGGGTGAATGTCCAGCCCAGAGTGCTCACTTAAAAGATTCCATTACAGGCAATAAATGTATACAAGGCTGAAACAAATTGAAGGGCTCAGGTGAGACTGTAAACTTCAAAAGTGAAATTTAAACTTAAACATCGTCCAAATCACAGCATCAAGTCACTGTCTTAAGTTCATGGAAGACGGATCACATTGTTCAATACACATAGCAGTGAATTTTCTTCATAATTCTTTCTTGCTACTGCAATGTTGTAATCATCTCCCTACGTGTGTTCTGATGCTATCTGATGTAGGTGATGCGCCTCAATAACTTCAAGGCTCAAAGTTAACTGGATAAAACTAGGCTTTTATTAGCAAAGAAAGATGCCTGTGTCTTCACCTAGCATTCTGCTGTTCTGCTGCAAGACAAGCCTGGGCTTGTCTTAAGTAGGGCCAGGTATGGGCGGAGCCGACGCACCCAATGGGGAGAAAGGGGGCGGTGCACTATATACAATACAAGGTAAAAACACAGGAGCAGGCAATACAATATATGTAGTTAAATACAGAGGCTGATGAATGACATATTTCATCACATTCACCCCTTCTACAGATTTAGTCTGTCCGGGGGTGTGATAGTCCTCTGTGACCGACGTAACGGTTGCGGTGCCGCGGGTGCCGGCTGGGTGTCCCAGGTGACCTCCTGGGTCTCTGCCGGGGGCGCCACCGGGGTTGTTGAAGGAGTAGGTGGTGGGGGTACCGTTGGCTGGTGTTCTTCCGGGGGTGATGAAAGAATAGTGGGTGGAGTGGGTGGGTAATAGTTGTTGTGGTTGTTGTCATTGTTGCTGTTGTTGTTGTAGTCATTGTCGTTGTTGCTGTTGTTACCGGCTGGGGCGAGGTCTTTTATGGACACAGTGTCCTCCCGTCCGTCGGCGTGCCGGACATACGCATATTGTGGGTTGGCGTGGAGCAGGTGCACTGGCTCCATGAGAGGGTCCGTCTTGTGGCCCCTCACATGCTTCCGCAAAAGTACCGGACCTGTGGTGGAGAGCCATGACGGTATGGATACGCCTGAGGTGGATTTCCGGGGAAACACAAACATTAGCTCATGAGGCGTGGCATTAGTGGTGGTACACAATAGTGACCGTATTGAGTGGAGCACATCTGGGAGGACTTCCTGCCAGCGGGAGATAGGGAGGCCCTTGGTCCTTAGAGTTAGAGTGACTGCCCTCCATACTGTCCCGTTCTCTCGCTCCACCTGACCGTTACCCCGGGGGTTGTAGCTGGTGGTATGGCTCGTGGCAATCCCCTTGTACAGCATGTACTGGCGTAGCTCTTCACTCATGAAGGACGCCCCCCTATCCGTGTGGATATAGCTTGGCATGCCAAACAGGCAGAACAGGCTGTTGAGGCATTTAATGACCGTGGCGCTGGTCATGTCTGGGCAGGGGAAGGTGATATACCTGTCAATTCATCCAATGAAAAGCGACGAGTTAAGAAAGTAACTATAGGTTTTTATTGGCTAAATAACAGAGCCCACCCTCGTGGGTGATCGGATCCAACAAGGAGGAATACCAGCCAGTCGACCACCTTTATACCTGGGCAGGTAGGTGGAGCCATGGGCGGAGTCAGCAGTGGTCAGCCCAGGTATAACAGCGTGACAAGAGGCGACCTCATGTAGTGATACAACAGTGTAACGATATAACAGTGGAAAACATAGTGTAACGATAGTGAACGATAAAAGTGGTTTACCACATTCACCCCTTGTTTAGATTTGAGTCCGGCGGGGTGAAGTGTATTACCAGTTCGGGTATGTCAGTCTGTCCGGAGGCCTCGTAAGCCTTTCCGATCGTCGCAGCAGCAGCGGCGGTGTTGCAGTATTCGATGTTGTTGCTGGTGTCTGCGTGGTCGGCGAAGGCTCGTGGGGTTCCGGCATGCCGTCTACCTGGGCTGGATTAGGGGGGGTGGGGGGGGGGGGTGGCGGTGGTGTCTCAGGAATGCCCGAGGGTGCGAGGTCTCGTAAAGAGACTGTGTCCTCCCGCCCGTCTGGGTACGCCACATAGGCGTACTGGGGGTTGGCGTGCAGGAGGTCCACCCTCTCGACCAGGGGGTCCGTTTTATGGGCCCTCACGTGCTTTCGCAGCAAGATGGGCCCCGGAGAGGTCAGCCAGGTTGGTAGCGTGGTTCCCGTAGTAGACTTCCTGGGGAAAACAAACATTCGTTCATGGGGGGTGGCGTTAATGGCAGTGCAAAGCAGTGACCGGATGGAGTGCAGCGCTGCCGGGAGGACTTCCTGCCAGCGAGAGGTTGGGAGGCCCTTAGACTTTAAGGCTAAGAGGACGGCCTTCCATACAGTCGCGTTCTCTCTTTCCACCTGTCCGTTCCCTCGGGGGTTGTAGCTGATGGTCCTGCTTGCAGCAATACCTCTCGCTAGTAGGAACTGGCGAAGTTCCTCGCTCATGAAGGAGGAGCCCCGGTCGCTATGTATGTATGTGGGAACCCGAACAAGGCGAAGAGGTCGTTCAGGCATTTGATGACCGTGGTACTGGTCATGTCTGGGCAGGGGAAGGCAAAGGGGAAACGGGAGTACTCATCGATAATGTTGAGGAAGTACACATTACGGTCAGAGGACGGGAGGGGCCCCTTAAAATCGATGCTCAAGCGCTCGAAGGGGCGGGTGGCCTTGATCAGGCTTGCTCTGTCCGGCCTAAAGAAATGCGGTTTGCATTCGGCACAGGTTTGGCAGTTCCTGGTCATGGTCCTGACCTCCTCGATGGAGTAGGGCAGGTTGCGGGCCTTAATGAAGTGGTAAAGTCTGGTGACCCCGGGGTGGCAGAGGTCGTTGTGGAGGGTCTGCAGTCTATCACTTTGCACGCTGGCGCATGTACTTCGTGATAGAGCATCTGGGGGTTCGTTCAGTTTACCAGGCCGGTACAAGATATCATAATCATAGGTGGAGAGCTCGATTCTCCACCTCAAGATCTTGTCGTTCTTGATTTTGCCCCTCAGCTTGTTATTAAACATAAAAGCGACCGAACGCTGGTCGGTGAGGAGGGTAAATCGTTTGCCTGCCAGGTAATGCCTCCAGCGTCGTACAGCCTCCACGATCGCCTGGGCCTCCTTCTCGACCGAAGAGTGTCGGATCTCGGGGCCCTGGAGGGTCCTTGAGAAGAAGGCCACTGGTCTCCCCTCCTGGTTAAGGGCTGCGGCCAGGGCGAAGTCGGATGCATCGCTCTCCACTTGGAAAGGGATAGACTCATCCACCGCGTGCATTGTGGCCTTAGCAATGTCTCCCTTAATGAGGGAGAAGGCTGTGCACGCTTCTGCCGTCAGGGGGAAGGAGGTGGACTTCATGAGGGGTCTGGCTTTGTCCGCATAATTGGGCACCCATTGGGCATAGTAGGCGAAGAGCCCCAGGGTTCTCCTCAGCGCCTTTGGACAGTGGGGGAGGGGAAGCTCCATGAGGGGGCGCATTCTTTCGGGGTCGGGGCCAATGACTCCGTTCTCTACTACGCAGCCGAGGATGGCAAGGCGCGAGGTGTTAAACACACATTTCTCCTTATTGTAGGTGAGGTTCAGCCGCTGGGCCGTACGGAGGAATCTCTCCAGATTAGCATCGTGGTCCTGCCGGTCGCGGCCGCAGATGGTGACGTTATCTAGATAGGGGACCGTGGCTTGCAGCCCGTTCTGGTCAACCATCCGGTCCATCTCCCTTTGGAAGACCGAAACCCCGTTGGTGACGCCGAAGGGAACCCTCAGGAAGTGGTAGAGGCGGCCATTCGCCTCGAAGGCGGTATACTGGCGGTCCTCAGGGCGGATAGGGAGTTGGTGATAGGCCGACTTAAGGTCGATGGTAGAGAATACGCGGTACTGTGCAATCTGGTTGACCATATCAGATATGCGGGGAAGGGGGTATGCGTCCAGCTGGGTGTACCGGTTTATGGTTTGGCTGTAGTCGATGACTAGGCGGTTTTTATCGCCGGTCTTGACGGCTACGACCTGAGCGCGCCAGGGGCTGTTGCTCCTCTCGATGATGCCCTCCTTCAGGAGTCGCTGCACTTCAGAGCTAATAAAAGCTCTGTCCCCGGCGTTGTACCGCCTGCTCTTGGTGGCGACGGGTTTACAGTCGCGGGTGAGGCTGGCGAACAGGGAGGGAGGCGGAACCCTGAGGGTGGATAGGCCGCAGGTGGTACGCGGTGGGCGGTTTAAAGGCTGCTGGTTGTCGACTGTGAGTGGGGGGAGGGGTCCACCGTATGCTAGAGTGACACTTTGAAGGTGGGATTGGAAATCCAGCCCTAGTAGGACGGCAGCGCAGAGTTGGGGCAGGACGAGAAGTTTAAAATTTTTATACTCCGTGCCCCTAACCGACAGGGTCACAACACAGTAGCCGCTGATGTCTGTAGAGTGGGACCTAGACGCCATCGAGACCCGGTTGCGCGTTGGCCGGACAGTGAGGGAGTAGTGGCTCACCGTGTCTGGATGGATGAAGCTCTCCGTGCTTCCGCTGTCGAACAGGCAGGTCGTGGCGTGGCCGTTTACTTCGATGTCCATCATGGACTTGGACAGGTGATGCGGGCGAGCTTGGTCCAGTGTGACGGAGGCTAGTGTATGGCTGAGCGAGCTGCTGTAGTCTGCGGGTGAGGCGGTGGTCGGGTCTGGAGGCGAGGTGGCGGTCGAGAATGGGAAACGGGAGTATTCGTCCAAAATGTTCAGGAAGTAAACATTGCGGTCGACGGATGGGAGGGGGCCCTTGAAATCTAAGCTAAGCCGCTCAAAGGGCCGTGTAGCTTTGATTAGGTGGGCTCTATCAGGGCGGTAGAACCGAGGCTTGCACTCAGCGCAAGTGCGGCAGTTCCTGGTCAGAGACCGAACTTCCTCAATCGAGAAGGGTAAGTTGCGGGACTTTATGAAGTGGAACAGCCGTGTGACCCCTGGGTGGCAGAGGTCGTTGTGGAGGGTCTGTAGCCGATCCCCGGTGGCGTTGGCACACATCCCTCGTGAGAGGGCGTCGGGGGATTCGTTAAGGGCCCCCGGCCGGTATATGATGTCGTACTCGAAGGTGGAGAGCTCGATCCGCCACCTAAGAATCTTATCATTTTTAATCTTCTCCCTCTGTTTATTATTGAACATAAACGCTACCGACCGCTGGTCGGTAAGTAGGGTGAAGCGTTTGCTGGCTAGGTAGTGCCGCCAGTGGCGCACTGCCTCCACGATGGCTTGGGCCTCCTTTTCCACGGAGGAGTGTCTGATCTCGGGCCCCTGGAGGGTCCTCAAGAAGAAAGCTATGGGCCGCCCCGCCTGGTTGAGGGTGGCCGCCAAGGCAAAGTCAGACGCATCACTTTCCACTTGAAAGGGAGTGTTCTCGTCCACTGCCTGTAGCGTGGCCCGCTCAATATCCTGCTTAATGCTTTTGAAGGCAGCATGGGCCTCAGCAGAGAGCGGGAAAGAGGATGCTTTCAAGAGGGGGCGGGCTTTATCGGAGTAGTTAGGGACCCATTGGGCATAATACGAGAATAACCCCAGGCACCTTTTCAGGGCTTTGGGAGTGTTGGGCAGGGGCAGCTCCCGTAGGGGGCGCAATCGGTCGGGGTCTGGTCCGATTTCCCCATTCTCCACCACGCTGCCTAGTATGCAGAGGCGCGTGGTGTTGAAAACGCACTTGTCCTCGTTGTAAGTGAGGTTGAGTTTTTGTGCGGTTTTCAGAAACCTCGCGAGGTTTGAGTCATGGTCCTGTTGGTTGTGGCCGCAGGTGGTGACGTTGTCGAGATAGGGGAAGGTTGCCTGCAAGTGGTGGTCATCGACCATGCGGTCCATCTCCCTCTGAAAGACCGAGACCCCATTCATCACCCCAAAGGGGACTCTGAGGAACTGGTAGAGGCGTCCGTTTGCCTCAAAGGCGGTGTACGAACGGTCCTCTGGTCTGATAGGGAGCTGGTGGTACACTGACTTGAGGTCGATAGTGGAGAACACCCGGTACTGGGCAATTTGGTTCACCATCTCGGATATGCGGGGTAGCGGGTAGGCGTCTAGTTGGGTATAGATGTTGACTGTTTGACTATAGTCAATCACCATCCGCTTCTTCTCGCTACCCCTCACCACCACCACTTGGGTGCGCCACGGGCTGTTGCTGCGTTCAATAATGCGCTCCCTCAGGAGCCTGTCTACCTCGGTCGCGATAAACCGCCTGTCCTCCCAGCTGTACCTCCTGCTTTTGGTCGCTATTGGCCGGCAGTTAGGGGTAAGGTTCGCGAATAGCGAAGGCGGCTTTACCTTCAGGGTAGCCAGACCGCACACTGTGAGGGGCGGCTGGGTCCCACCGAAATTGAGTGTGATGCTTTGGTGGTGGCACTGAAAATCCAGGCCCAAGATCACGCTCACACATAAATCCTTCATAATTAACAGTTTAAAATTATTATATACAGTGCCTTTAACGGACAATCGTACCGCGCAGTAACCCGCAATAGTCGATATCTGGGTTTTGTCGGCCATAGAGATCGTGCCCTGAGTAGGGGCTATAGTTAGAGAGAGTCGTTGTACCAGACCAGGGTGAATGAAGCTCTCCGTGCTCCCGCTGTCAATTAAACATTTAACCTTGCACCCGTTTACCTCGATGTCCACCATCGATTTGGATAGTGGGTGCGGTCTGGACTGGTCCACTGTGATCGACGCCACTGTAGGGCCCTGATCGGGACAAGATGGTGGGCCACACGAGGCCGGGTAAGATGGCGTCCACGATGTCTGCTCGTGAGATGGCGGACCCCACGAGGTCGGACAAGATGGCATCCAAGATGGCCGCTCCCACGGCGCGCACGCGGCGGTGGCGGGTTTGCCTGCGGGGTTCCCTCTGCACACCTTCCCAAAGTGCCCCTTCTTACTGCACTTACAGCAGGTGGTGCCTTTCGCTGGGCACAGGTTCCTGGTGTGCATCAGCTGCCCGCAGAAGTAGCATTTGGGGCCCCGATGTGTCGCGGCGGTCGTAGGGCTTCTGGGGGGAGAGCAGGGCCCCAACGGTGTTGGGCTACCGGGTGGGGAAGATGTCTTCCAACATGGCGGCGCCCTTGGTGCGTACGAGGCGGCGTGGGCCGCGCGGCCTGAAGAGTAGGAGTCAGAGTTCTTCTGAGCCACATCCAGCGATCGCGCTGTGTCCACAGCCTGTGTCAGATCTAGGCCCGTTTTCTCTAGCAGTCTCTGCCGGATGTAATTAGAGCTAAGGCCTGCGATAAAGGCATCCCGAATAAGCTCGTCTGTGTATACCGTGGCTTTCACGTCTTTGCATTTGCAGTCTTTGCCAAGCACTTTTAGGGTGACTAGAAAGTCCTCTAGCGACTCTCCGGGTCACTGTGTGCAGGTAGCAAGCAGATGCCTGGCGTACACCTCGTTGGTAGGCCGCTGATAGTGGGCCTTTAGAATGTTGCAGGCATCCAGGTAGGTGGTGGCGTCTTGGATGAGTGGAAAAACCCGGTGGCTTACCCGATTCTGCAGGATCCCGAGTTTCACATCTCCGGTGGCTCTAGAGGCTGTGACGGCTTCGGAGTTGGCCATAAAAAATTCCAAGCACTGGAACCAGTGTCCAAACCGTGCCGATGCATCCGAAGCATGCGGGTCCAAATCCAAGCGTTCCGGTTTCAAAAGTTGATCCATCGTTGAAAGTTTGCTAATAAAATTGATGCGCCTCAATAACTTCAAGGCTCAAAGTTAACTGGACAAAACTAGGCTTTTATTAGCAAAGAAAGATGCCTGTGTCTTCACCTAGCATTCTGCTGTTCTGCTGCAAGACAAGCCTGGGCTTGTCTTAAGTAGGGCCAGGTATGGGCGGAGCTGACACACCCAATGGGGAGAAAGGGGGCGGTGCACTATATACAATACAAGGTAAAAACACAGGAGCAGGCAATACAATATATGTAGTTAAATACAGAGTCTGATGAATGACATATTTCATCACAGTAGGGCAGGAGGGTAATTCAATGGTGTAGGAGATGTGATATTACCACATTGGGGGGTGGGGGAGAGGAGGAGGTTGCACAGTGAATTACAGGACATCTGACTGTCAGATATAATCAGGCCAGTTAAAACCTATCAATACAAAAAAAGCTTTAAAATGCTACAATTTGGAAAGAGTTAAACCTGTGGAAATAAAAGCCGCAAAGAAAGAACTTTCAAGTGTTATACTTAATGGCCAGCCAAATGTCTCTAATGGCATAACTGGCAGTGGATGGGATGTCAAGTGGTTTCCTGTAGCAGTTTCCCATTATCTCAAAATGACTCTGTCTGAGGGCGTAACCTCTTTCCTCGCCTCCACCATCGTCATGGTGATAGACTCGCACAACTTAGTTAGGGGGCAGCAATTGTACATCATTGGAGAGTTGGAAAGACAGGATTTGTCAACCTGCAGAACAGCCCCTAAATGAAAGGAAGGAAACTCCAGTCTTTGGATTTTTATTAATTATATTTGCATTTATATAACATTTCATATTGAAATGTCTCAAAGCACTTAAGACTTTTTTTTGAAGTGCAGTGTGCTGTTATGTAGGGAAACAGGCAGCTGTTCATGCCTCATGATTAACAATGAGATGAATGATCAGTCAGTTTGTTCTGATATTGGTGGAGGGAAAATGTTGGCAAGAACAGCCTGCTCTCCTTCGAATAGGCAATGGGATCTTTATCATCCACCTGCAACACTAACATGCAGACAGGAATCTCAGCTTAATATCTCATCTGAAGAACAGCATGTCCAATGATAGGTTATGGGCTCAAGTTGCGCTGTGGGGCATCGCCTCATAACTTTCTAGACCAGAGGCGAGCGTGTCACCAACATTAGCTAAGCTAATAGCTAATACACAAATTATTTGGACAGCTTATTTAGACTAACTTGTACCTGATTTACATTGTGGCTGCATTTATGCTGAATTCATCCCGTGTATAAAGCTGTGGGGTGAATTTGGACAATGGTAGCAACTGCAGACCACAACCATTGGAACAGCTCAAAGGTCACACCAGAGTCAGGCGTTGGTCCCTGCAGGCCAGCAATATAAAACTGGTTTCTTGACCCAGTATGTTGAAGCTGAGAGTTCAAAGTGCTCAAAGATAAAACAAAAAAGTAGTCCTAACAGACAGAGCTGCCACAGTGGCCCAATTATAAAACTTTCCCTTCGATGAGGTGCACATTGCCTCGTTTGTATTACATCACCACCTCTGTAGTTTTTATTATTGGCAGCGGTAATCGCCAACTTGGTGAAACAGTGGTTGCTTCAAACTGCCAGTGTTTGGAATCTAATGCAGCCCACTCTGTGCATCCTAGCTCTCAAGAGAACAAGCGTTGTCGTGTGTGTGCATCATGATACGTCACCAGGTCACCTCTTGCGCCTTAGCCGTCTGATTAAAGTTTGCGCTGATTTTTTTCCAGCAAGAGTGGCACACAATGAAAGCCGGGGGGAAAGTAAATAGTAGCATATGAACGGGAGCCATAATCCTCCTCTCTGCGTCAGTCACCAGCTGTCAGAGAGAAACACAAGTCCCTTCACTTCATCACGCTGTTAATTGTGTATGCAGAAGGGGATCTCTGGAGCAGTCACCACTAATCAAGAGTGTCCACAGACCCTCAAATTCCCCTTTCGCTTGAATGAATTCTTCACTCCCCGTTTTACATGTCCTTTTACATTGAGCAAAATATATCTAATCTGCCAAAAAAAACTTGAATGTACAACTTTATCTTTCTTCCCAGCACAAGCAACTGCAAAGTGATATTTTGCAGAAGTACTGTACCAAGAAACCATAGGTTTAGCTTTCAAGAATATATACTGTACTAACTTGCCCCTGGGGGGGGCGGTGGTTTGAGCAGTATGTATTCAGCTGCATTAGAATTACAACACAATGAAAATAAAGTGTGAACCTTTCATCCAGCAACCGTCAGCTGTCTGTAAGCATTCACCATCTATGCCCAAAAATTGCAAACCTGACCCCAGCAGCTTTTGGCAAGGAAAGAAAATAGAAGAGTTAGGGTTTCTGCTCCTGATCATTATCCAATTACCCCTGTTGGAGAGTGCACGTTTGAATATCAGGCTTCCGCTCGGCTGTCAGATCATGCAACAACAACAACTTGCATTTTTATAGCACCTTTAACGTATTAAACTGCCCCAAGGAGCTTCACAGGAGCGTTGTCAGACACCGAGCCACATAAGGAGAAATTAGGGTAGGTGACCAAAAACTTGGTCAAAGAGGTAGGTTTAAAGGAGCATCTTAAAGGAGGAAAGAGAGATAGAGAGGCTGAGAGGTTTAGGGAGGGAATTGCAGAGCTTGGGGCCCAGGCAGCTGAAGGCATGGGTGCCAACCAGGAATAGCCTGCCAATACGCACTGTCTAGCCACTTGGATAAAGTACCAGAGAGCTTCTGGGATACTCCAGCAAAAGCCAGTGGGACAGATTTTCAACTTGCCGCCGGGCGAATAGAAACCACCTGATTTTCTTTTCTACTGATTTCTATAATAGGCGGCCAGTCCGCCAAGCCAGTTTTATGCCTGGGCGGCAAGTTGAAAATCTACCCCAGTTTATAGCACTTTTAACGTATTAAACTGCCGCAAGACACTTCACTGGAGCGTTATCAGACACTGAGCCACATAAGGAGAAATTAGGGCAGGTGACCCTAAAACTTGGTCAAAGAGGTAGGTTTAAAGGAGCATCTTAAAGGAGGAAAGAGAGATAGAGATACAAACACACCATTCCTCTAACTCTAGCCTTGTGCATCCCCCTTCCCTTCACCTCAGTGTTGGTGACAGTACCTTCAGCTGCCTGGAATTCCCACCCTAAAGAAAAATCTGTCCCTCTCCACCTCTCTCTCCTTCTTTAAAAATCTCCTTAAAACCCATCTTTTTCACTCAACTTTCAGTCACCCCTCCTAATCTCTCAGGAGAGCAGGAGCAAGAGAGAGGAGAACAAACCCAACTCAGTGCCTTGTTAATATATATTAGCCTAGATTATGAGCCATTTGAACTGCTCTTTCCTGATATGGAGGAAAGGGCCACCTTTATGAACTATGCAAATGTGTTCTAAGTAAACGTTCATTTTTTTTTCCCTTCTACGATTTTAGTTCCGTCAGATGGAAAAATCGGTATTCATGCAACCAGGGGGTGAAAGGAAGAAGCCAAGAATTCCTGGACTTCTACACAATACAGATACACCACCTTCCGCTCGACCATTGGGACTCAGGTGTAGACCCAGCACTACATGGCTCAGCGAACATGGTTGGGTTTTTCCCTTCTTCCTGTTCCCCACTGCACCACCCCCCACCCCCCACCTCCCCAAAACTAGGATTGGATTTATACTGAGACCATGATCGGCATGTTCTGTGGATCACATATTTTCCTGCATTTTCTCAAGAGTTGTTCTCTATTTCCCCCTGCATATCCACAAGTGAAAATGCATGAGGAAAAGTAAGGAAGCACTGCTCTGTTATTCAGATAAATTGTAAAATTCAATCATTACACCCGATTAAGATTGTGCATTAATGTGCCACTTTCACTGTGGACTGCATTCATAGAACGTTGCTGATCTGACCTAGTTGTAGCCACACAGAAGGTGCAGATATTCTGCATGTTCTGTTGAACATACATCCTCCAATCCCAAGGTTTCAAAATCACTACAACCTGTTAATGGGCGACTAGAGTTGCACATGTGCACATTCACTTTACTTATCGTCTTTCCCTCTCTGTCAACAGGAATTCAGCAGAAGAGAAATAAAAAAATCACAGGAATTTTAGCAGCTGAGGTGACTAACTTAAAAAAATGTTGTAGCCCAAAGGGATAATATTTCAGCTGATAGTGGCAACCAGAGAAATAGTGTGCGCACTCCTCAGTGGCAGTGTTGGTGCTCCACCGCATTACCAGTCGCACACACCATTCGCAATTTCAAAAGAAATTGGTCTGTTCAACAACAGCCTGCATTTATACAATGGCCTAGAAATTCACTATAGCTCTGTTTGAGGCACCAGCCTCGCCAGGGCGTTAAAAGTAGCACCCCGGAAGCAGTCGCGGCTGCCCGCCAGAAATTCAGTTTGCGCGCCCCAGAGGGAAGCGCAGCGCTACTGGAGGCGCCCCGCATCCCTCTTGGGGCGCTGCAGCTGAATATCGCTGCGCAACGCGCCGCAGTGCCACACGCTGTGGCATGGCGCGCTGCGGTACTGCAGGCCTTCCTCCCCATTAGCGTCCTGCTGAATTTAGCGGGAGGCGTGGCCAGTGGCTTCCGACCCACTTAGCGCCCTCTTAAGGTGCTAACGGGTGGCGCAGCCCACTGAATTTCTAGGCCAATGTCTTTAATGCATAAAGCATCCCAAGGTGCTTCAGAGATAGGCACAATGAAAGCAAAAAAGGCTTGCATTTATATAGTGCCTTTCTTGACCTCAGGACATTCCAAAGCACTTCACAGCCAATGAAGTACTTTTGAAGTATAGTCACTGTTGTAATGTAGGAAACATGGCAGTCAATTGTGCACAACAAGCTCCCACAAACAGCAATGTGATAATGACTGGACAATCTGTTTTTGTTATGTTGATTGAGGGATAAATATTGGCCAGGACACCGGGGATAACTCCCCTGCTCTTCTTCGAGATAGTGCCATGCGAAATTTTACATCCACCTGTGAGAGCAGACGGGGCGTCGGTTTAACGTCTCATTCGAAAGATGGGAGATAAGTCAGGAAAGGAGAGATTAGGAGGGGTGACTGAAAGTTGAGTGGAAAAGATGGGTTTTAAGGAGGTTTTTAAAGAAGAGAGAGGTGGAGAGGGACAGATTTTTCTTTAGGGTGGGAATTCCCGAGAGTAGGACCCAGGCAGCTGAAGGTTCTGTCACCAACACTGTCCTGAAGAGAAGGGGGATGCACAAGGCTAGAGTTAGAGGAATGGTGTGTTTGTAGGGCTGGAGAAAATTACAGAGATAGGGTAGGCTGGGGCCATGAAGGGCTTTAAAGATGAGGACAAGGACTTCAAGTTGAATGTGAGGTTGGGAAGCCATTATTGGTCAATGAGGGCAAGGGTGATGGGCAAGCAGAGCTGTGTGTGTGGCAGGGTATGTGCAAAATTGTTGAATAGTTGCCTTAAGTAAAGTTACCTTGTCAATGTGCTAAATGTTCCTACTTTGTTACTGTACTTTAAGGACCCCAAATACTTCTAAATTTTCTGACCAGTAATTATGTCTATCCTGGGTGGATGGAATTTTGTTAGAATAATAGAAGTTAAAGGGCTGAATCTTAGCTACAGAAACAATTTCCTTCACCATTCCAAGAAAGGCGACCCTGTGCAATGAATGTATTGTTCAAACTTTTCAAGCAATTCTGTTTTTTTTTTCTTCCCGCAATTAAATTACTCTGTAATATGTAACAAAATGGTAATGTTTTTCTCTCTCTTTACTGGAAGAGTTAATCCTAATTGTTGCTATGCATCTCCAGCTACCAGTTTAAAGTGGCAAAGGCCTTAAGAGAAAGTTACCACCCCCCTCACTTCTCCACTGGGCTGCATTCAACACATGTTTTTTTTTGTGGTGGGGGGGGGGAAATGACAGGGAGTAGAGCTTTAAAATAAAATTATAAAAAAAGACCAACCTTGATCGCATACCAGAAGAACTTCCTACAGCTTTGTGCACTCTTCAAGTTGCAGATATGCGCTCCCAACTTCCAGTTGTTATTTAGTGGTGTGTAAGAGTCCTTGGCTTCTGACTGCTGGAATACGTCAGCAACACAATAAAGGCTGTAATAAAAACAGAAAATGCTGAGTTCTGATGTGGCTCCCGCTCAAAACCTTCACCTATCTTTCCCTTTCAGATGTGGACTGACTGGCCGTGCATTTTCTGTTTTTATTTCAGATTTCCAACCTTCATGGTCTTCATCTTTATTTCTGTAACAGAGGCCGTACTTTGAGCCACTCAATCTTATCCATCGCAGCTAGAGCTCCAACACGTAAACTGTGCAGCGTGACACTGACCCAACGTTCAATTAAAAGAAACCTTTGCATTAGAGGTTAGCTGAGCCTGTTCACACATTCTCTAACTCCTGCCACAACATCTGTTATTTCTCACCTGTAAGAAAAGCGAGATTCCAGTGAAAAATGGAACCTGTATAATAGACAATTATGACTGCGCTTCTGCCAAGTCCTTGGAAAAGAGCATTAATGGCAAAAGGAATCAATGCCATAGTCACATTTGAAACAGGTTATTGTGGCTGTCAGTATAACCAGAACAACGTTCGTGACTCACATACAATGGGGCTGTTTTTTTCCACAGTGATTGTGTAAGTAGCATGTGCCTGGTGTAAATGCACAATGCTATATCTGTACCATAGGAGCTGCATGTGTTATATCGGAGGTATATGTCCATTTTAACAATGCCAAAGTAGTGACTCAATCATCACCAGAATTTATGGCCTTATCTACTGTCGCATCTAAAGGTGAAGATGACAGGGACCAAGCGTCTTAGGAGACTCTATGCTGAACATGTTCTGCCAATGCAAAGTAGCAATCCATAAAGCCAAATAAACCACACATCCAAAACAATAGATTACAAGCAAGAAAAAGTCATGATCAAACTGCAGAGTGCACTAGTCAGACCACACCTCGAATACTGTGTCCAGGTCTGGTCACTGAGACACAAGGGAGGCAGTGCAGAGAAGAGCCACAAGGCTAATCACTAGTCCAAGGATCTGAGTTATGAGTACAGACTGGAGAACCTTGGGCATTTCAGCCTTGAAGGGAAGCACCTGAGAGATGATCTTGCAGAGATAGAGGACACAGCGCGGACTTGAGCGGAAGCGGCGTCAGCGGCTTAAAGGGAGCACTGGAGAAGGCCCAGGACACAGCGCAGACCTTAGCGGGAGCAGCGGCTTAAAGGGAGCTGAGCGGCAACTTAAAAAAAAAACAAGGAACGATGTCACAGGACAGCAGGAGGTGGAGTATAAATTGAGCAGGAGGCCCAGAGAGAGTGCAGACCAGAGCAGCGGCGGCAGCGAGGAGGCGGAGTATAAATCGAGCGGGAGGCCCAGAGTAAGTTCAGACCGGATCAGTGGCGGCAGCGAGGAGGCGGAGTATAAATCGAGTGGGAGGCCCAGAGAGTGTGCAGACCAGAGCAGTGGCGGCAGCGAGGAGGCGGAGTACCGCCAGTGAAAACAACAACAAAAGCAACAACTGCATAACAGCTAAAGTGACGTCACAACCAGGGAAGGAGCTGATTGGTGAATAGCTGGTAAGTGTTTCTAGTTAATAGTCTATTAGGTAAAAGCATGGCAGGGCAGCTCAGTCCCGTGGAATGCACATCCTGTGCCATGTGGCGACTCCAGGATGCTTCCCGTGTCCTGGACAACCACATATGCAGAAAGTGTCATCAGCTGGAGGAGCTCGAGCTCTGGGTTTTAGAGCTTGAGCAGCAGCTGGCATCACTGCAGTGCATCCGTGAAGCTGAGAGCTTCGTGGATAGCATGTTTCAGGTGGTGGTCACCCCGCAGAGTAAGAGTGTGCAGGCAGAAAGGGAATGGGTGACCACCAGACAGAAGAGAAGGACCAGGCAGGTGGTGCAGGAGGCCCTCCGAGTGCCTCGCTCTCCAACTAGTATTCGGTCTGAGTACTGGTGAGGGCATTGATTCCTCTGGGGAGTAGAGCCAGAGCCAAGTCTGCGGCACCACGGGTGGTTCAACTGTACAAGGGGGGAGGAAGAAGAGTGGAAAAGCAATAATGGTAGAGGATTCGATAGTTAGGGGAAAAGACAGGCATTTTTGCGGCAGCAGACGTGATTCCAGGATGGTATGTTGCCTCCTTGGTGCCAGGGTCAAGGATGTCACCGAGCGGCTGCAGAACATTCTGAGGCGGGAGGGTGAACAGCCAGAGGTCGTGGTCCATATCGGTACCAACGACATAGGTAGAAAGAGGGATGAGGTCCTGCAGGCAGATTTCAGGGAGCTAGGAAAAAGATTAAAACGCAGGACCTCAAAAGGTAGTAATCTCCAGATTACTCCCGGTGCCACGTGCGAGTGAATATAGAAATAGCAGAATAGAGCAGAAAATGCGTGGCTGGAGAGATGGTGCAGGAGGGAGGGCTTCAGATTCCTGGGGCATTGGGACTCGTTCTGGGGGAGGTGGGACCTGTACAGGCCAGACGGATTGCACTTCAACAGGGCTGGAACCAATATCCTCGCAGGGAGGTTTGCTGGTGCTGTTGGGGAGGTTTTAAACTAATTTTGCAGGTGGCTGGGCGCCAGGATGTACTACTAGAAAGGGGAAACAAAGTGCTCAAAGGATTAGGAGAGGCAGAGAGCACTAAAGTAAGAAATAGTAAGGTATTAGGTGGGGTCAAACTAAGGGAGAATCCAGGATGGTCTAAGACGGGTTTACTGTGTATGTATGTGAACGTACGAAGCGTAGTAAACAAGGTCAGTGAGCTGCAGGCACAAATAGCCACATGGGAATATGATGTTGTGGCAATAACTGAGACCTGGCTCAAAAAAGGGCAGGATTGGGTATTAAATATTCCTAGTTATAAAGTGTTCAGGAAAGATAGGAGGTGATGTGGCAGTATTGGTAAAGGAGAATGTTACAGTGCTGGAGAGGGTCGATGTCCTGGAGGGGTAAAGGACAGAATCTACATGGCTAGAGTTAAGAAATAATAGAGGTGCCATTACACTACTAGGTGTATTCTATAGACCACCAAATAGTGGAAAAGATATGGAGGAGCAAATCTGCAGAGAAATTAGAGAGGTGCAAGAACTATAGACTAGTATCAACTATTCTAATATAGACTGGGATCGTAATAGTGTTAAGGGCAGAGAAGGGGAAGAATTTCTGAAGTGTGTTCAGGAGAACTTTCTTGATCAGCATGTTTCCGGCCCAACAAGGGAGGAGGTATTGCTGGATCTGGTTCTGGGGAATGAGGTAGGACAAGTGGAGCAAGTGTCAGTAGGTGCACATTTAGGGAACAGTGATCATAGTGTCATAAGGTTTAGGTTAGCTTTGGAAAGGGACAGGAAGCAATCTAGAGTAAAAATGTTTAACTGGGGGAAGGCCAATTTCAGTGGGATGAGAACAGATCTGGCCCGGGTAAACTGAAATCAAAGGCAAAACTGTAATGGGACAATGGGCTGCCTTTAAGAGGAAATAGTTCAGGTACATTCCTACCAGGGGGAAAGGCAGGGAAACTAAAGTCAGGGTTCCCTGGATGACGAAACAGATAGAGAATATGATGAAGCAGAAAAGAGCACGTATGACAGATGTCAGTTTGCAAATACATCTGAGAATCAGAATCAGGCTATATATAGAAAGGTCAGAGGAGAAGTGAAAAAGAAAATAAGAAGGGCAAAGAGAGGGTATGAGAATAGAATGGCAGCCAACATAAAAGGTAATCCAAAAGTCTTCTATAGACTTATAAATAGTAAACAGGTAGTAAGGGGAGGGGTGGGGCCGATTAGGGACCAAAAAGGAGACCTATGCATGGAGGCAGAGGGCATGGCTGAGGTACTAAATGAGTACTTTGCATCTGTCTTCACCAAGGAAGAGGATGCTGCCATAGGCATAGTAAAGGAGGAGGTAGTGGAGATACTTGATAGGATAAAAATTGATAAAGAGATATTAGAAGGCTGGTTGTACTTAAAGTAGATAAATCACCAGAAGCAGATGGGATGCATCCTAGTATGCTAAGGGAATTGAGGGAGAAATTTGCAGAGGTACTGGTCATAATGTTCCAATCCTCCTTAGATACGTGGGTGGTGCCAAAGGACTGAAGAATTGCAAATGTTACACCATTGTTCAAAAAACAGTGTAAAGATAAACCCAGCAACTACAGGCCAGTCAGTTTGACCTTGATAGTGGGGAAGCTTTTAGAAGCAGTAAACAGGGACAAGATTAACAGTCACTTGGACAAGTGTAGATTAATTAAGGAAAGCCAGTACGGATTTGTTAAAGGCAAATCATGTTTATCTAACTTGATTGAGTTCTTTGATGAGGTAACAGAGAGGGTTGATGAGGGTAATGCAGTTGACGTAGTGTACATGGATTTCCAAAGGTGCTCGACAAAGTGCCACATAATAGGCTTGCCAGCAAAGTTGAAGCCCATGGAATAAAAGGGACAGTGGCAGCATGGATATGAAATTAGCTAAGTGACAGGAAACTGAGTAGTGGTGAACAGTTGTTTTTCGGACTGGAGGAAGGTATACAGTGGTGTTCCCAAGGGGTCGGTTTTAGGGCCACTGCTTTTCTTGATATCTATTAATGACTTGGACGTGGATGTACAGGGCACAATTTCAAAATTTGCAGATGACACAAAACTTGGAAGTATAGTGAACAGTGAGGAGAGTGATAGACTTCAGGAAGAAATGGGCAGACACGTGGCAGATGAAATTTAACGCAGAAAAGTGTGAAGTGATATTCATAGAAACATAGAACATAGGAGCAGGAGTAGGCCATTCGGCCCCTCGAGCCTGCTCCGTCATTCAATGCGATCATGGCTGATCATCCAAATTCAGTACCCGGTCCCTGCTTTCTCCCCATACCCCTTGAACCGTTTAGACTTAAGAAATATATCCAACTCCTTCTTGAATATATTTAATGTATTGGCCTCTACTGCCTTCTGTGGTAGAGAATTCCACAGGTTCACCACTCTCTGGGTGAAGAAATTCCTCCTCATTTCTGTCCTAAATGGCCTACCCCTTATCCTTAGACTGTGACCCCTGGTTCTGGACTCCCCGACCATCGGGAACATCCTTCCTGCATCTAGTCTGTCCAGTCCTGTCAGAATTTTATAAGTTTCAATGAGATCACCTCTCATTCTTCTAAACTCCAGCGAGTGCAAGCCCAGTCAACCCAATCTCTCCTCATACGTCATTCCTGCCATCCCAGGTATCAGCCTGGTGAATCTTCGCTGAACTCATTCCATGGCAAGAACATCCTTCCTCAGATAAGGCAACCAAAACTGCACACAATACTCAAGATGTGGTCTCACCAAGGCCCTGTATAACTGCAGCAAGACATCCTTGTTCCTGTACTCAAACCCTCTCGCTACGAAGGCCAACATGCCATTTGCCTTCTTAACTGCCTGCTGCACCTGCATGCTTACCTTCAGCGACTTGTGCACAAGGACACCCAGGTCTCGTTGCACTTCCCCTTCTCCCAATCTATTGCCGTTCAGATAATAATCTGCCTTCCTGTTTTTGCCACCAAAGTGGATAACCTCACATTTATCCACAATATATTGCATCTGTCATGCTTTTGCCCAATCACCCAACCTGTCCAAATGATCCTGGAGTTTCTTGGCATCCTCCTCACAGCACACATGCCCACCCAGCTTTGTGTCGTCTGCAAATTTGGAGATATTACATCTAGTTCCCTTGTCTAGATCATTAATATATATTGTGAATAGCTGGGGTCCAAGGACCGATCCCTGTGGTACCCCACTAGTCACTGCCTGCCACTCGGAAAAAGAGCTGCTATTCCAACTCTTTGCTTTCTGTCTGCCAACCAGTTCTCTATCCAAGTCAATACCTTGCCCCCAATCCCATGTGCCTTAACTTTACATGCTAATCTCTTATGTGGGACCTTATCAAAAGCCTTCTGAAATTCCAAATACACCACATCCACTGGTTCTCCCTTATCTATTTTACCAGTTTACCAGGCCTTCAATCCTGTTGTGTATGTACCTTTAAGAGAGAACTACTTTTACAGCTCCTGTATACTGTAGTACCGGCAGTGACCACACCTGTATATAAGCTTTGTGTATGCCTCTGTACCCCGAGTCCTGAGACTACCCTCCTCCAGTAAACACCTGTTATTTGTTAAGTTACAGCCTCCGTGTAGTTATTGGAAAACATCATACCTTCAAGATCACGGATCTTACAGTGGCGACGAGATCGATTCGAATTCACATGCAGCTCTGCTTCGACGGCAAGGATTCAAAGATTCAATCCCTTCAAGGATTCATTCCGGGAGGGCGGTGGAAGCAAGTCGAGGCCAGAAGCACGGGCGTCGACCACGAGCAGCCGCCCAGTCGTCCGGCAGAGAGTGAACATCGCAGGGGAGGCTGTTGCGAGCCGGGCTTCATTCCCCAGCCACGATGATCCAGCAACAGACTGGAAACAGGTACAGCGCACACCCTTCCCGGACAGCGGCGGCTGGAGCTGACCGACGGCAGAGAGAAAGCCGAGCAGTGTCAACGGAGTAAGAGAACGGGTGAAGCACGCAGGGCGCAGCCGGGGGTTGAAAACCGAGCGGCGTCGGAAAAAAAAAATTTAAAAATCAATACAGAGAGAGAGAGGGTAAAACAGCAGCCGGGTTCAGGACCGAGCGGCAGAAACGGGAAAGGCGCACAGGAAAACGCGCAGAGCACAGCCAGGGCTCAAGCGCTGAACAGGTCCGCGGGGAGAAGAAGGGAGAGCGCGGGAGACGCCATTGAGCCGCGGAGAAGAAGGGAGAGCGCGGGAGACGCCATTTTTTTTAGAAGCCGCAGCGGAGAAGAAGGGCGAGTGCGGGAAGCAGGGAGAGCGCGGGAGACGCCATTTTTTTTTTACAATTGAATCACACCCAAGGATGCCGAAGAGTGGCAGTATCTCTACGTTCGACAATGAAGTCGAAGATTGGGCGACATATGTGGAACGTATTGAGGTGTACTGCCAGGTGAATGAAGTGCCAGATGCTAGGAAAGCACTGGTTTTGTTAAATTCCATGGGTGCAAAAACTTATGGCTTACTGCGAAACCTAATAACCGCAGAGAAGCCCGCGGATAAGAATTTCGAAAGCATAGTAGAAATTCTACGGGACCACTTATACCCCACACCGCTGCTGATAGCAGAAAGATTTAAATTCCACAAAAGGAACCAGCATAAAGACGAAAGTAATGCTGAGTACTTAACGGAACTGCGCAAGCTATCGACACACTGCCAGTTTGGAGTGGGACTAGCAGATACGTTAAGGGACAAGTTTGTGTGTGGGCTTCAAAGCGAAGGAACCCAGAAACGGCTTCTATCAGAAAAGGATCTTACGCTGGACAAGGCTTTCAGCATGGCAGTATCACATGAAGCAGCCACAAGGGGCGCTGCAGAGATACAACGGAGACCGCAAGAATATGGCACCAATGAAATGTCATATGGAGCAGGGAAGTGTTATCGCTGCGGCAGAACAACACACGACCAGAAGGATTGTTGGTTCAAGGACCAAGTGTGCAGACAGTGTGGAAAAGCAGGACACATAGCAAGAGTCTGCAGGTCAGGGAAGAACACCAACAGCAAGAAATCTCCACAGGAGACGGACAAAAAGGTACATAAGGTGACGGACAGTAGTTCAGACAAACAGGAAAGTGATACAGATTCCGGAAGCAAGGAGCTGGGTTGTCTGAAATTACATAAGGTAAACAAAATGGAGGATCACCAGGCTATCTGGGTCACACTCAAGATAGACGGAGTCCAAGTGAAAATGGAACTGGACACAGGATCAGCCCTAACAGTCATAAACCAAAGGCACTACAAGCGGCTATTTTCACATATACCCTTGAAAGCAACAGAGATTGTCTTGAAGACGTACACGGGGCAAAAAGTCTACCTCAAAGGAAAAATAAGGGTGAAAGTGATATACAGAGGCCAGGAAATACCTAAAATGGACCAATACGTATTGCCAGATGGAGGACCACCACTACTAGGACGTGAATGGATCCGAAAGATACAATTAGACTGGCATTCCATACAGGCACTGCAGGTTGAGGCCAAAAAGGATGACGACGTCACACCTGGACGACTGTCAAAAATGCTAACTGATGCACAAGAAGTGTTCCAGGAGGGACTCGGAACACTAAAAGGCATAACAGCAACGATTAAAATAGAGGAAAATGCAAGCCCAAAGTTTCTTAAGGCCAGACCAGTGCCTTATGTGATCCAACCAGCCGTCGAAGCAGAGCTGGAAGGGTTGGAACGTTCAGGAGTACTGTCCAAAGTAGACTGGAGCGAGTGGGCTACACCCATCATTCCTGTAATGAAGAGGTCGTTGAGTAATACACCTGGGGAACCAAAGAAGGTCCGCAGCTGTGGGGATTTCAAGGTGACAGTGAACCCAGTCCTTCACACGGTACAATATCCGCTTCCACGGATTGAGGCTATTTTCGCCTCGCTATCTGGAGGTAAACGATTCACCAAAATTGATCTAGCCCAGGCGTACTTGCAAATGGAGGTAGAAGAAGCCTCGAAACAATACCTCACGATCAACACTCATAAAGGTCTCTACCAATACAACCGGCTGGTGTTCGGGGTAGCATCGGCTCCGGCTATTTGGCAAAGGGCGATGGATCAAGTCCTGCAAGGGATTCCAGGGACCCAGTGTTATTTGGACGACATCCTGGTCACGGGTGAAAATGACAGTGATCATCTCGCCAACCTGGAGAAGGTGCTCACTAGATTAAAGGAATATGGGCTACGAGCTAATCGCCACAAGTGCGAGTATTTCCAGAAGCAGATCTCGTATTGTGGCCACATTATTGATGAAGAGGGGTTACATAAGTCCCCTGAAAAGATTGAGGCAGTAGTCAAGGCTCCAGCACCGGAAAATGTGTCACAACTGAGGTCGTTCCTCGGGCTGGTAAACTACTACCATAAGTTCTTACCAAATTTGTCTACAGTATTACACCCACTGAACACCCTGCTGCAAACGGGGGTACCATGGAAGTGGAATGACGAATGTAAACAAGCTTTCCAGAAGTGCAAAGAATTGATCACATCAAAAGAGGTGTTGCCCCATTTCAACCCAGCACTACCAATTCGTTTGGCATGTGATGCATCACCCTATGGTATTGGAGCGGTGCTGTCGCACAAATTCCCGGATGGGTTGGAGAGGCAGTAACCTTTGGGTCTCGGTCACTAACCTCAGCCGAGCGCAACTATGCCCAGATTGACAGGGAGGCCCTCAGCCTGGTGTGGGGAGTGGGAAAATTCAACCACTATCTGCATGGGCAGAAGTTCACCTTGCTGACTGACCACCAACCACTCGTCTCCATCTTTAATCCAAAGAAGGGTGTTTCGGTGATGACTGCACAATGGTTACAAAGATGGTCCCTTTTTCTCGGGGCGCACCAATATGAAATAGAATATAAAGGCACGAAACAGCATGGAAACGCTGATGGGCTATCACGCCTGCCAGTGCCTACTGTGAAGGAAGCACCAGCAGTGGACCCTATCGAGATATTTTATTCGTCAATAATTGAACGATTGCCAGTAACTAACGCGGATATAGAGAAGGAGACCCACAATGATCCGACACTGTCTCGGGTATATGATTTGACGGTGGGGGGATGGCCAACACATGGCGACTCACTGTTGCCAGCATTCTCATCCAAAAGAGAACAGCTGTCAGTATGCCAGGGGACAGTGATGTGTGGATCCCGAGTGGTAATTCCACCCAAGTTAAGGGAGAGAGTGCTAAATGAGCTTCACGAAGGTCATCTGGGAGGGGTAAAAATGAAAAGTCTTGCTAGGGCTTATGTGTGGTGGCCGGGGATCGATCAACAAATCGAGGACCTAACCAAGAGCTGCTCAGGATGCCAGAAGGTCCAAAATGCACCACCACAGGCACCTCTACACCCATGGGAGTGGCCCTCCTCTCCATGGCAATGGGTGCATATTGATTTTGCTGGTCCATTCATGGACTCAATGTTCTTAATAGCAGTGGATGCTCACTCGAAATGGCCTGAGGTGATAAAAATGTCCTCAACCACTACAGAGAAAACGATTGCAGTCCGACGGGCCATATTTGCCAGGAACGGCTTGCCAGAGCAGATTTGCTCTGATAATGGACCACAGTTTGTGTCCGAAGAGTTTCGAAAATTTATGAAAAAGAATGGGGTAAGGCATTACACATCCGCCCCATATCATCCAGCCACAAATGGATTGGCTGAGAGGTTCGTACAAACCTTTAAAAAGGCGATAAAGGCCATGTGCGATGATGAAATTCCATTACAGCATAAGGTGGACAATTTCCTGTTAGCCTACAGAAATGCGACACATGCAGTTACCAACCAGACCCCGGCCATGATGTTCTTTAACCGAAGGTTGAGATCTCGTCTGGATTTGCTCAGGCCAAATGTGCGAAGGAATGTTGAGGATAAAGAATTCCAGCACATCAATGAGAAGCCGACAAGGAGCTTCAATATAGGCCAACCAGTCTTGGCCCGTGACTACCGAACTGAGAAATGGCAACCCGGGACGATATGCACACGGCAGGGGCACTTAATGTACACAGTGGATGTCGGGGAGAACATTGTGAGACGCCACGTCGACCAGTTCTTAGCGTCACAGGAACGAGTCAACCCCATGTCTCGCGTACATGGGGATGAACCCGACATACCGGTAACATATACCTCCGAAACAGTAGCAGTGGAAACGGATGAACTAACCGACGAAAGGGAGCCAGAATCGCCTCCGCACCAGGAACAAGAACCTCAGGAAAGACGTTATCCAGAAAGGGTCAGGAAGCTGCCCCAAAGACTGAATCTATAAATGGACTATTTCTGTTTAATGTGCATGTTAAAGTGTTAATTGTTATTTGAATATTATGGGTACTGCTAATCTAAAAGGGGAGGAATTGTTGTGTATGTACCTTTAAGAGAGAACTACTTTTACAGCTCCTGTATACTGTAGTACCGGCAGTGACCACACCTGTATATAAGCTTTGCGCATGCCTCTGTACCCCCAGTCTTGAGACTACCCTCCTCCAGTAAACACCTGTTATTTGTTAAGTTACAGCCTCCGTGTAGTTATTGGAAAACATCATACCTTCAAGATCACGGATCTTACAAATCCCATCAATTTCCCTAACACCATTTCCCTACAAATACTGATTTCTTTCAGTTCCTCCCTTTCATCAGAACCTATGTTCCCCGACATCTCTGGGAGGTTAGTTTTGTCCTCCTTTGTGAAGACAGAACCAAAATATGTCTTTAATTGGTCTGCCATTTCTTTGTTCCCCATTATAAATTCCCCTGATTCTGACTGCAAGGGACCTACGCTTGACTTCACCAATCTTTTTCTCTTCACATATGTTTAAAAGCTTTTACAGTCAGTTTTTATGTTCCCTGCAAGCTTACTCTCATACTCTATTTTCCCTTTCTTAATTAATCCCTTTGTCCTCCTTTGTTGAATCCTAAACTGCTCCCAATCCTCAGGTTTACTGCTTTTTCTGGCCAATTTATATGTCCTCTCCTTGGATCTTATGCTAGCCCTAATTTCCCTTGTTATCCACGGTTGAGTCACCTTTTTTGTTTTATTTTTATGCCAAACTGGGATGAACAAATTCTGTAGTTCATCCATACGGCCTTTGAATGTTTGCCATTGCCTATCCACCGTCAACCCTTTGAGTGACATTCCCCAATCAACCCTACCCAACTCGCGCCTCAGACCATCGTAGTTTACTTTATTTAAATTGAGGACCCTAGTCTCTGAGTCAACAACTTCATTCTCCATCTTAATGAAGAATTCGATCATATTATGATCGCTTCGACCCAAGGGGCCTCGTACAACAAGATTGCTAATTAATCCTTTCTCATTACATAATACCCAGTCTAAGATGGCCTGATCTCTGGTTGGTTCCTCGTTCTACCAAAATGTGAGGAGAGGACATATAAATTAAATGGTACAATCCTGAAGGGGGACCACAAACAGAGAGACCAGGGGGTATGTGTGCACAAATCATTGAAGATGGCAGGACAGGTTGAGAAAGCAGTTAAAAAGGCTTACAGGATCCTGGGCTTCATAAATAGAGGTATAGGGTACAAAAGTTTGGAAATTATGAGGAACCTGTATAAAACTCAGGTTCGGCCCCAACTGGAGTACTGTGTCCAATTCTGGGCACCACACTTTAGGAAAAATGTGAAGGCCTTAGAGAGGGTGCGGAAAAGATTTCGAAGAATGCTTCCAGGAATGAGGGACTTCAGTTACGTTGATAGACTGGAGAAGCTGGAGTTGTTCTCCTTGGAGCAGAGAAGATTGAGAGGAGATTTGATAGAGGTGTTCAACATTATGAGGGGTCTGGACAGAGTAGATAGAGGGAAACTGTTCCCATTGGCAGAAGGGCCGAGAACCAGAGGACACACATTTAAGGTGATTGGCAGAAGAACCAAAGGCGACATAAGCAAAAACTTTTTACGCAGCGAGTGGTTAGGATCTGGAATGCACTGCCTGAAATGGTGGTGGAGGCAAGATTCAATCGTGGCTTTCAAAAGGGAGTTGTACAAGTATCTGAAGGAAAGAAATTTGCAGGGTTATGGGGAAAGGGCGGGGGAGTGGGACTAGCTTAAGTGCTCTTGCAGAGAGCCGGCACGGGCTCAACAGGCCGAATGGCCTTCTTCAGTGCTGTAACCATTCTATGATTCTACAGTAAAAGGTCCAGAAAATGTAAATCTGGAAAGTTACTTTACACTAAATTGCAAAAGTAGAATAGCAGCAAACAGGTTCAAACTAACGAAAGGCAGATTTAGGCCTGATATCAGGAAATTCTTCTTCATACAAACAATGATCAATACAAGGAATGGACTCCTGGGTACAGAGGTGGAAGCAAAACTTTAGAATCATTTAAGAAACAACTGGATCTTGCAATGGGGAGACTTTAGGGTCTTTCTAAAAGTAAGATGGATTGAATGGCCTTCTTCATCTATAATCATCTCATGATCTGTGGAGGTCTGGCTGAAAGTGGTTTGCCCCTCACTTTGGAGACCACGGTCAATTCGTGCCATACTGATGGAATGAATGATCTTTGCTCACCATAAGAGTCCTTTTTGAAAGGAGTTTGGGTAGTCTCAATCCTGATCCTAGTGGGCACAGATCTCCCTCAATTTGTCACTTAATTTGCAATCTTAGAGAGTCCACAGAATGGCTGTTGTGGGAATGCAAATTGTGTGCAACAGATTGTGCTCTTCTGAGGTTTAGGTTGCAGTACATTGTCAGGCAGAGTAAATGGAGCTTTAAACTGCATCTTACTACACTACATCTGACCCAGGTACGTATTACACTGACACTGGGTGCCTGTACTAGAAAGTCTCCATTCCCCAGCACTAACACCTAGCAGAAAATCTACATACGAAAAAGGACTGGGCCAAAAATCTGTGGCCCACTCACCCTGGTCTAAGTTTTAAAATGTGTCCTCTGGTGCTGCCCCCGCAAAGTATTGGGGGGGGGGGTGGCACCCTATTTACATAATCTAGATCATCACTGGGTGTCTGCCAGGGGGGGGGGGAGGGGGGAAGACCAGAAATTCTGGTGTAAGGTGCCCCTTCTGGGGGTTGTCGGGTGATGCCAGAAAGATGACCTCAGTGCCCAATGACCCACTTTATAAGGGAGCCAAAAAAATACTGGTGAAAATGTTTTCAATTTTTGGGGGTGCAGGCCACATCCCAGGCCTGTACCTCAGCTGGCAGACCAGTACATCTCCTCTCACTCAGCATGCCAGCCTGCTGCTGTTCTGTCAGGCCAGGGAAGAGTAAACTCTGCCATGCCCCAATTGACACAAGAACTTCATTCAGGGCAGGCGGCCACTTCATCCCATTAGAGCCCCTTGCAAATGGGTGGGGGAAGCCAAGACCCATTGCATCAAGGACACATCATACCCAGGACCCATCGTACCTGGGATCCTGCCTATTTTCCAATCCTTCCGCCACATTCCTATTGGATTTATGGTGGAAATGTCGCAGAAGGGCTACAACATTTTGGACCGAGCTATAGTCTTGTCTGTTTATTGGAGACGTGACTTACCCAGCTCACGTTCATAAGACTCATATGCAAGACTTACTTCCCAGTAAGTGAGTTGTCAGCTTTCACCCAACACATGCATAATTTCAGCTAGTGTTAAATTCTAATTCCTCAGAATTTAGTTGTCCCGCTGGCAGGTTCAGAGAGATTTCAGTCTTCCTGGGCTAGCTGGTTGCTTAATCTTTCATCTCACACACCTTGACAAAGCTACCAAACTGCCAGAAATAGCCTTCTCACTATAACATTAACTCTAAATTAGAAACCAAACACTTAAGAATTTTAAATAAAAATAACTTAACTGCTGCTTCCTCTTTTTCTCTACTGTCGCTTTCTTATTGACTCTCCTATTTTATTTCAGCTTTTACACAATTTCTAAACACATTTTAATTCAGTGCCCATGGGTCTCACTGTCCAATATTTTTAAAAAAGATAGCCAACTTCACAGCTGAAATCCATCTGTTTTTCTTTTCAGCAGCATCAAATGAGGAAGAGTTGCTGCTTCACAAGTTATCTAGTCTTCACAGCTGGCTACCTGATCACTATTCACACTGTGAACAAGTTCGCCTATGGTACAATAATGGTTAAGAGAGCAGAGTGCAGTTTTACAATGAGTACCCGTTAAAGCAGCATTGTACACAGATGAACTGAGCAGAAGCTGCTGGGAGCTATGTTAAGCCTTGGAAATAATCAGCTTTCTGTTGCTGCTGATGTTGATCACAGCTGGAGCTGTGGTGACTGTGGAACGAGAGAGAGAGAGAGAGAGAATATGGCGTCCTGGAGGAGTTTACCCAGTGTTCGTCCGACCCCATATAGAAAAGAAAAATCAAACAGTAGCCAGCAATTGCCAGATTGAAACTGCTCAAGAACCAGGTGAATACTGCCTGGTTTATTGGTCATCAGCCCACTCGAAAGCTGGACAAATACCTTCAAGTAATCTGAAGTCACGAAACTTCAGACATAGAGGGCTGGATTTTGGGGAACGGGAGAGTCTCACATCTCAATGGCAGAGATGACCGATGACCGCTGCATTCTCCGATGCAACAGCCATTTGATTTCTGCTCACAAAAGAGGTTTGACAAGTTCCACAGAGCTGTCAAACGATGACAATACATGTCAAAACATTTTGACAGATGAAACGTCATATGCGGACGTTCTCTGTAACCTGCTTCCCTTTAATTGGCCTGCTAAGCCCGCTGGGCGGGCTTAACAAGTTCAATCAGGGGAAAATAGCGTGGATTGGCCACAAGTCGATGGAGGCCAGACTGAAACCAGACATGCAGCAGTCCCGCCTCCAACGCGCTCTCATTGGCAAAATCACCCCCAAGAGGTAGACCACCTGGTAAATTTGCTGCAAACACTGGAAAATGGGACAATATTGGAAAAAACTGACAATACGTCAACCTTCAGATCCTGGTCTGTTGGTTCTTCCAGTCTCCTATCTTAACTCCGCCTGTTTATTGGAAGGAAAATGCCCGAAGAATTCCCTTAAACATGGCTTCAAGATGGAGTTTCAGTGGTCAGGCTGAGCTCTGGGAAGCCGAAAAAAGCTAATACGAATTAGAGCTATGGATGTTTGTGTGAAAAAAAAAGCATTCCTTACAAGACCTGGGAGGCCTAAGTCATCAAGGCCACAGGCTGAGAGATAATGGCCCCGATTTTCTGCCAGCCGTCGGGCGGGTTTTCATGCGGGCGGGGGCCGAAAATCGCCGAAATGGGGGTCGTGACCCCCCCCCGCCTGATTCCCCGCCCCGTCCGACTTTCGGACCGCCGTTTCTCCGCGACCCGAATCAGTCCCGCCCGCCGCTGGCGGGACTGGTTGTCGGGACCCTGATCACCAATTATTGGCATGTTTAATGCCATTTTAGGGTGGCCGTGCGATTTTCAGGGGTTCCCCACGCTAAACACACCTGCAGGGAACCCCGCTGATGAAACCTGGCGTGAAGCTTGCCGGCTTGCTTGCTCTCAGCTGCAGGTCATTCGGGAAAGCTGCGATTTAAAGGGATAGCATTTGTATGTTGAAGGACCTTCTTGTTGCAGGCTTGGGGCTACTTCTTCAAGGCTTAGGAACAGCTGTGGAAGGTTGGAGCCTCACACACTTCTACAATGTGATCTCCTGTGAAGCACCGCTCGGCACCCTCGCTCAGCGCTTCCTCAGCGGAGGCATCTACCAGAAGCATGGGACGCCTTTTTTCCTTCCCTTCTTGCCATTAGAGGATCTCCAGCAGCAGAGGCGGCAGCAGCAGAACCAGGAGCAGCAGGATGAGCACCAGGAGCACCAGGCTGCTGCTCACTCACCTGAAGCTGCACAGGCCAGAAGGGGCCAGCGCTTGGAAGTGGCTTGAGAGCACCTTGCTGTGCTTTAGGGGGCCATGGGGACCCGTATCTGCACTGGCAGTCCTACTCAGAAGGACTTCCATGAAGGTCTGGTTTCTCTGTTCAATAGATGGCCAATGCTCCTCAAGAGATGTCATTCTCTTATGAGCACTCACCATGTTTTCCGCACCCTGGCGAGTTAGCTCCTCCATGGAGGTTGCCAACCTTTCCATGGTGATGCGTTCCTGCGCCAATGACTCCACACAGGCTCTGCTCATGGTTGCTATGGACTCCTCCATTCGCTCCACACTCGCAGCGACCCTGGAGACAAAACCTGCCAGAGACTCCTGCATCTGTGCATGGAGATCCATCACCTCTTCTCTTGCGGATGGACCCAGAGGCAGAGGGTTGACATGCAACGCAGCTGAGCTGAGCTGGCAGAGTCCTGCGCCCTCCGACGAGGACTCTCCACTGCTGTCCCTCTCTCCAGAATCTGCTGAGGCTCACTTGTGAGCTGTGAAACACCAGGTGACAACACTACTCTATGTCCCGAAGGTCCCCCCGAGGTGTGAGTGTCTGCGCTGGTGCTGGGTGCGCTTACTTCTGCTGACGCTGCGCCCTCAGAGGTTGGAGCTTCCTCTGAGGAGTCTGGCTGCACAGCCTCTTCCTCCTCCACAGTGGGGACGGGGGCTCTGGATGGTCCTGTGGGGGAGTAGAGGAAGGAGTTAGAGATGTGATGCCAAGGTTACATGCACATTCGAGTTGACATCTGCTGACACCTGCATCCATGCAGCCTTGGTCTCAGTGGGAGGCCTCTTCCTGCCTGACCTAGGGAAGAGGACCTCCCTGTGGGCCCTAACCCCATCCAATAATGCCTGCAGTGAAGCTTCGTCGAATTTGGAGGCAGCTCGGGGTCTGGCACTGGCCACAGCTGCTGCAGGCTCCTCTGCCATCCTGTATGGTTCGTTTGGAAGCCAACAAAGGAAGCAATGCTTGCTGTGGACCTTGAAAGCACCACGAATGATGACATCATACTGTGGGGCTTCCTGACTGGAAATGAACAATTAGCAAGGCTGCTCACACGCTGGAAATTAATTGGCCACTTGAGGGAAAATTGCATGCAGCTGGCTGACCCATTTTTTTGTGTGTCAGAACCCCACATTCGGGGGAATCCGACCATTTCCCACACAATCCACAAAATCGGGCCCAATGTGTTAGGAGATATTAGTATGTGACTTCTTATCTGAAAGTGTGTAAATGATAAAAATAAAACTGAGATGTTAGGGGAGCATAATTGAGATCTGGCATGACTGGATTCTGATGCTTTATTAAACTGAGGTGATCATGAATATGAACATGAGGTGCTCGCCATCGAAAGGGGTGAACTCTTCAAATATATGCACCACTCAGATTGGTTAATGATAAAATTGAGGAGGTTTCTTTGGTGGCATTTTGGCACTAAAAATGCAGTTGAAGTTTTTAATCAGTTTTAAGCTTTACGTGGTAGCATTAAGTATTAGAGTGGAACAGCACTTGGTCTAGTGTACGTAGAAGGGCGCCTCTGTAGAATAGGGACAGTGCACCTCCGGGGAAGTCACTCTTAATCCTCTGAGAGAACAGAAGAGTGAATGAGGTTACAAACATTAAAAATTTATCATTGTACCAGCCAGATACCAGCAGACATAAATTTCTCTAAGATCAAGGGAAGTGAGATTTAAGCCAGCTAGTCTAAATACAGCTGCAGGCACGTAAGGCGAATTTACCAAAGAGCAGAGGGGGCAAGAGCGAATGGATAGCATCTTATGGATGGCGGTTCCTCACTTTGATGTCTCAGAAGGCTAACACCATCATCTCAGAGGAAAGTGAAACAAGCAGCTTCACTACACCAATTCACAAAGGCAAAGCCATATCAGTTCTGGAAACATTACTAACAATGAGTGTCTTGGCCTAGAAATTGGATATAGCTATGAAATGGGCAGCATCAAGGCCAAAAGATGTTAAGCTGCGCCACCTGAAAATGGTCTAGGTAGCACGCAAAATATGCGCTCACTCTTCATTAACATGATTATAGTCATGATTTCATCTCTAAAACTGCTGCTCATTGGCTTAATGCTCAACAGGTGGACCAATATTGGGGCCAGTCTAATTCACAGTCATGTGTGCCACAGGCTTTTTCCACTACTTAAAGGGGAGGTCCATTGATGCTACAGCACCTCTTTGTCAAGGCAGTTGGGTTCACAGCTGCCCCAACAACCAGAAGGAGAAGCTCAAGGACAAGAATTGTGTACACATGGCAGATCGTCGAGTGAGGAGGTTCTCCGATGAAGCCCTGGAGGTACTTGTAGTGGCCGTGGAGCGGAGGCGGGCTGTCCTCTACCCACAAAGTGACAGGAAGCCCTCGCCCTATACATTCCAAACCATGTGGCAGGAGACAGCGGTCCATGTGATGGCCAGCACTATGGTGCCACGATCCGCCATCCAGTGCAGGAAGGAAGAAGTTTAATGACCTCACACGGGTGGTCAAGGTGAGTGAAGGCTTCAGCAAATGCCACATATCACAAGCCTCACACACTGCTCAACGCACCACACCCCCAGCACTCGCATACCAACAACCTCTACCTATCACCAGTCACACCTCACAATCATAGCTTCACTTCACCCTCACCACTGCTGAAACGCTCACACACACATCTCATACCTTGCACACACTGCCAGCTATTCAACTACCGCAGGTACATCACACACAAACACATTGCACTACACCGGGAGCAGCAGCAGACAGGCAGGGGCCAGGTGGACATGCAGGACTTCAGCCAGCTGGAGGAATGAGTACTCCAGATAAGTGGGCGGAACGTGGTAGAGGCCGTGGTAACTGGCAAGGTTCACCCCTTGGGGACAACAACGGTATGTTCATTCCTAATCCTCCTTCTCCCATTCCAATTCCCCCTCAGCCCACAATCTTTTCGCACTTTCAAGCTCCTCATGTTGTTTACATGCATTTCTGGCTTCCCCCCACCCCAACCAGACTTTTGTGTCTTTCTGTTTTTGGATAATTAACAAGCTCCCGAGCAGCCTGTCCCCAATGTCATCGCAGAGAGCAAGGGGGAGAAGAAGAAGAAAACACTGTGTGACTTGTACATAAGGCTGATATGTAGTAGACGAGATTTTTCTTTAATAATTTGGCAAGAAATGGTTAATTCATTCACTCAGTCTCTGTGTATCCCAATGGGAAGATGAAGTGTAAATGTTAATGTAACTTAAACTGGTTGATCTAAGAGAGTTTGGCAAGCCAAATTTAACCACCATTCTCTCTGAAGCATTGGCTGGATGGTAAACCCCAGATGGTTCCTGTCTTGTTTTGCACACTTTGTACAAAACTAATAGATTGCAGGACAACGGAGTATTACAGTTTAAACTCTTTTAATCACAGAATCACAGAATCACAGAAACCCCACAGTGCAGATAGAGGCCATTTCGGCCCATCGAGCCTGCACCGACACATATCCCACCCGATCCCCGTAACCCCACGTATTTAATCCCCCTAACACTAAGGGTCAATTTATCATAGCCAATCAACCTAACCCGCACATCTTTGGACTGTGGGAGGAAACCGGAGCACCCGGAGAAAACCCACGCAAACACGGGGAGAATGTGCAAACTCCACACAGACAGTCGCCCGAGGCCGGATTCGAACCCGGGTCTCTGGCGCTGTGAGGCAACAGTGCTAACCACTATGCCACCTAATGAAGCATCAGGTCTGTAAACTTTCATACAACACCGTGTGGACAAGATGGAGTCAGGACCCCCTGGGTCTTCTGAACCAATAGCAGCCCTTACAGATGCCTGCAGGCCAATGACAACTCAGCATGTGATCACGTGAATATAATAGGTATTCCTTACAGATGCCTGTGGGCCAATGATAAATCAATATGCAAATGTTACAGTTCCTTGGTGAGGGGTTCAAGATTTGTCTAGTGCCTTTGTCAGGGTACCAATCCCTGTGTTCTTACATTATGGAATTTCAAGGCCAGGATCTTCATTTTACTAAGTGTTTACCTATAGATTGCACCAACTGGCAGACAACAATTTAATCCTTCAAGTTATTTCTCAACTGTGACATCTGCGGGAAAGCAGGCATTATGCATATCCTCCACAGCCTGAAAGAATTCCTTTTCATTTTTTACTCTAACATTGGTAAGCACGCAAACATCAGGACAAGCTTCTGTCCTCTGGTCATGGAACTATTTGTGGCCGTAGCTAACGAGAAAGATGAAGCTTCCTGCACCACACTGAGATTTACCACAACCCAGTAGTCCTTCCTCCCCAAAGAGAGAAAAAAAAAATCAAGCTTACTCACAATAAAAATGGATTAAAAAATGAGATCTCAATAAAGCAACGGATGCTTCAATCAGGCCTAGCTCAATACATGTGAACGATCTGCTCCTACCACTGGAGTCTCAAAGGCCTAAATACTGAGACTGAAATTTGGGAATTCTCCCTGAAACACCATGAAGAACTGACGGTCTAACTCATTCTGTAATGCAAAGCCAATAAAAAACAAATGTTGTTCGCTACTGCAGCCTCTGTTCCTACTGTCAGGAAAGCCGAGAAGAACTTCACAGACATCGTGCTGAAAATATTGCTCCTTCACAGTAATAGCATCTGGGCATCCATGTTGGCCAAAAAAGTGCAGTTCAAAGTCAAAAGCACCACAGTTTAACAATCAACCAAACTCTGCCATGTCCAGTAATAGCATAAATTATTATTTTTTAAATGGAACATGGAAAAATACACCAGAGCTTTTCAAGCTAAGTACATTGTTTACAGCTGATGTGATTTCAACAGCCGATACCAGAGGATGATCGCCATCGACACCTCAGTGCCATAGGATGCATTGCGTATTGCCCAGCAACAGCACTGTTATGAAATTTTGGGTCTGCTTTAGATATTCTTCCCAGTTCAGCATCACTGGTCTCTCCAGTAAGCAGATCCAGTATCCCTTATGATCAGGAGTTTCCCTTTCCTCCCCAATAGCTAGTCACATGACAGCTTAACCCAGGGGGGAGTAACAATGAAAGCCTCATTATTTGAATTGGATGCTGTAAACTCACACGTACCGCTCTAATCTGCTAAAAGGTAATTGATTGACACTTCACTGAGATGAGGCTGAATGCAAGTCAACAAACTCGTTTATTTTACAACCGTCAAATGATCAAACAGAGAACCATTATTATTAGATCTCATCTCACTTCATAGTACAAAAAAATAACAAAACACATCACACTGTCCTCATTGGCAGACTATAACTTTTCTGCCCAAGGCTTTCTCTGTATTGACTGTGTGAAAAGGAACAGTTTTTGTTCACCACGTTTCCCTTAGCACAACATCCAGAGCTAACTTGTAGACTATTTGTTTTATTCTTTGTCTGTTAGCTGAGCAGAAAATCAAGGGCTTCACCTCTGACTTTTGCCCCACTCTCCGTCTGGAGATTGGCGAATAGAGCTGCCAATTAAACCAGCTATTACTCGGCTCCCAAAGCATTGTCCCTAGAACTTACCTCCTACTGTTTTCAAATAAACAGAACCACCCTGACATAATGAGTTTGGATGGCCCTCAAGCTGGAGCGGTATACAAGCACCATTCCTCAAATGTCTAGCTTTAGTATACATTCTCATCCCACCATCGCCATTGACTGCTGTGAAGGATTTTAATTCCTTATGAGATAAACTTAAGAGTAACGCTTTAATATAAATCATAGAGATCCTTATGTGGCAAAATAATCAGAAATCACAAAACATTACTGAGACACCAGGAGTTGGATTTAATTCTTTCCTCATCCAGTGACCTCCTCTCTCATTAAGAGATGAAATCAGCCATCAGAGGCTCGCTGTGCTCATTTATTACAGCTCAACCCCCCCAATCCCCTTACAAGTGATGAGATGAAAATGCTTTGATGTAAAATTCAAATAAAATTTGGTAATAAGAATGTACTGCCTTCGTAGAGTGTTGGGTGAAAGGTCCTCCTATGGCATATAGCATAAAGACCTTTGGGCTTGCTCCCTGCACAAGGGGAAAGCTGCATTTGCAACTATGCATATTTATTCCAATTCTTCTTTTGGATGGGATGTTAAATTGAGGCCCTGTCTGCCCTCAAGAGGACGTAAAAGTTCCAATGACATTATTCAAAGAGATGGGGTGTTCTCTCTAGTGTCTGTCTCCGCCCTTGCCTCAGCTCATCTGCTGCTGAAAACCTCATCCATGCCTTTACCTCTAGACTTGACTATTCCAATGTACACCTGGCTGGCCTCCCATCTTCCACCCTACGTAAACCTGAGGTCATCCAAAACTCAGCTGCCCGTGTCCTAACTCGCACCAAGTCCTGTTCACCCATGACCTCTGTGATCGCTGACCTACATTGGCTCCCGGTTAAGCAGCGCTTCGATTTGTTTTCAAATCCCTCCATGGCCTCGCCCCTTCCCATCTCTGTAATCTCCTTCAGCCCCACAACCTCCCCCCACACCGCCCCCCACCCCCCGAGATATCTGCGCTCATCTAATTCTGCCCTCGAGCATCCCTGATTGTAATTGCTCAGCCTTTGGTGGCCGTGCCTTATAGAGTTTAGAGTCATAATGGCACAGAAGGAGGCCATTCGGCCCATCTAGTCCATGCTGGCTCTCTGTAGAGCAATCCAGTCAGTCCCATTCCCCTGCTCTATCCCCATAGCCCTGCAAGTTTATTTCCCTCAAGTGTCTATCCAGTCTCCCCTTGAAAACATTGAGTGTCTCCACTTCCACCACTTCCATCGGCAGCGAATTCCAGGTCATCACCACTCGCTGCGTAAAAAAGTTTTTCCTCACGTCCCCCCTGTATCACTTGCCTAAAACCTTAAATCTGTGTCCCCTAGTCCTTGTACCATCAACTAGTGGGAACAGCCTTTCCCCGTCTAGGCTATCCAATCCCGTCATAATCTTGTACACCTCTATCAAATCGACCCTCAACCGCTTTCTGTTGCCTTGGCCCTAAGCTCTGGAATTCCCTCCCTAAACCTCTCCGCCTCGCTACCTCTCTTTCCTCCTTTAAGACGCTCCTTAAAACCTACCTCTTTGACCAAGCTTTTGGTCACCTGCCCTAATTTATCCTTGTGTGGATCGGTGTCAATTTCTTTTTGTCTTAAAAATACTCCTGTGCAGTGCCTTGGGACGTTTTACTACGTTAAAGGCGCTGTATAAATACAAGTTGTAGTTGTTGTTGTCCTGGCCAATATGAATCCCTAACCAGCATCACTAAAACAGGTTATCTGGTCATTTATCTCAATGCAGTTAGTGGGAGCTTGCTGTGTGCAAATTGGTTGCCACATTTCCTACATTACAACAGTGACTATACTTCAAAAGTACTTAATTGACTGTAAAGTGCTTGGGGATGTCCTGTGGTTCTGACGCCCTGTGGTTGTGAAAGGCACTATGTAAATGCAACTCTCTCTTCCATGAGCTGGAGTGAAAATTTTGGGGCAGTCCAGCAATGTTGCACAAAAACCGCAACTGTTCCTGGAGCTGAATCCTAGCCCCTACATTCCAACGCAACCAATGCCTTCAGGAGAGAAAGGGATAAAATTGAAGCTGAAGGGATGGGAGGGAAGAACAAAATTCCATCATGTAAGCTGATGTAAATCGAACTTTAGAAAATGTCAGGTATGATTTTTTGTAAGTCTTCCCTTGAGTATTCCTTAAGGATCATTTTTTTTAAAGAAGAAAAACTAATTTAATCTTTTCCTGTAGCTGTCACAAAGCTTCCATTTGTCTTTACACTGAACCCTCAGAGCTTCACCAACCAATAATTCCAGGTGATGGAAAAGCAAGTTCAGGCCCAGCCCAGGGAACTTAAAACAAACCTTTGAATGAAGTGAAAAAACATCAGTTCTGTAGTTGTGTGCTGTTCTACCACTGCTCCAAAGCTGGGGAGGGGGGGGAGAAGATGGGGAAAGGGGAGGGGGAGGGGAGGGGGAGGGGGGCGGGGCGGAGGGGGAAGGGGAGGGGAGGAGGGAAGGGGAGGGGATGAATAGGGAAGGGAGGAGGGGGAAGGAGAGGAGCGGAAGGGGGAGGAAGGGGAAGGGGGAAGGGAAGGGGGGAGGAGGGAGAGGGCGGGGAGGAGGGGGGAGGGGGAGGATGGGGAGGGGGGAGGGGGAGGATGGGGAGGGGGAGGGGGAGGGGAAGAGGGGAGGGGAGGGGGAGGAGGGGAAGGGGAAGGGGAGGAGGGGGAAGGGGAGGGGGAAGGGGAGGAGGGGGGAAGGGGAGGGGGGAGGAGGGGGAAGGGGAGGGGGGAGGAGGGGGAAGGGGAGGGGGAGGAGGGGGAAGGGGAGGGGGGAGGAGGGGGAAGGGGAGAGGGAGGAGGGGGGAGGGGGAGAGGGAGGAGGGGGGAGGGGGAGAAGGAGGGGGAGGGGGAGGAGGGGGAAGGGAGGGGAGGAAGGGGAGGGGGAGGGGGAGGAAGGGGAGGGGGAGGGGGAGGAAGGGGAGGGGGAGGGGGAGGAAGGGGAGGGGGAGGGGGAAGGAGGGGGGAGGGGGAGGAGGGGAGGAAGGGGAGGGGGAGGAGGGGGAGGAAGGGGAGGGGGGAGGAGGGGGAAGGACGGGGAGGGGGAGGAGGGGAAGGGGGAGAAAAGGGGAAGGGGAGGGGGTAAAAGGGGGAGGAGGAGGGGGGAAGGGAGGAGGGAAGGGGGAGGAGGGAAGGGGAGGAGGGGAGATGGGGAGGGGGAGGAGGGGAGGGGGAGGGGAGGGGAGGGGGGAGGGAGGAGGAGGAGGGGGTGAGAGGGAAGAGGGGAAGAGGGATAAGAGGGGAGGAGGCGAAGGGGGAAGAGGGGGGGATGGGGAAAGGGGGGAAGATGGGGAAAGGGGGAGGAGGGCGAGGAGGGGGTATGAGGGGTGAAGGGGGTAGGAGGGGGGAAGGGAGAGGAGGAGGGGAATGGGGAGGAGGGGAGGGGGTAGGAGGGGAAGGGGAGGAGGGGAAGGGGAGGAGGGGAAGGGGAGAGGGGAAGGGGAGGAGGGGAAGGGGAGGAGGGGAAGGGGGAGGAGGGGAAGGGGGGAAGAGGGAGGAGGGGAGGAGGGGAAGGGGTGAGGAGGGGAAGGGGGAGGTGGGGAAGGGGGAGGAGGGGAGGGGGAGGAGGGAAAGGGGGAGGAGGAAGAGGGAGGAGGGGGGAAGGGGAGGAGGTGGAAGGGGGAGGAGGGGCAAGGGGAGGGGGAGGAGAGGGGAGGGGGAGGAGGGGGAAGGGGAGGGGGAGGGGGAAGAGGGGGAAGGGGAGGAGGGGAAGGGGAAGGGGAGGAGGGGGAAGGGGAGGGGGGAGGAGGGGGAAGGGGAGGGGGGAGGAGGGGGAAGGGGAGGGGGAGGAGGGGGAAGGGGGGGAGGAGGGGGAAGGGGAGAGGGAGAGGGGGGAGGGGAGAAGGAGGGGGAGGGGGAGGAGGGGGAAGGGGAGGGGGAGGAAGGGGAGGGGGGAGGGGGAGGGGGAGGATGGGGAGGGGGAGGGGGAGGGATAGGAGGAGGGGGGAAGGAGGGGAAGGGGAGGGGGGAGGAAGGGGAGGGGGAGGAGGGGGAAGGACGGGGAGGGGGAGGAGGGGAAGGGGAGAAAGGGGGAAGGGGAGGGGTAAAGGGGGAGGAGGAGGGGGGGGAGGTGGGGGAAGGGGAGGAGGGGAAGGGGAGGAGGGAAGGGGGAGGAGGGAGATGGGGAGGGGGAGGAGGGGAGGGGAGGGGGAAGGGGAGGAGGGGAGGGGGGAAGGGGAGGAGGGGAGGGGAGGAGGCGAAGGGGGAAGTGGGGGGATGGGGAAAGGGGGGAAGATGGGGAAAGGGGGGGAGGAGGGCGAGGAGGGGGTATGAGGGGTGAAGGGGGTAGGAGGTGGAAGGGAGGAGGAGGGGAATGGGGAGGAGGGGAAGGGGGAGGAGGGGAAGGGGAGGAGGGGAAGGGGAGGAGGGGGAGGAGGGGAAGGGGGGAGGAGGGGGAAGGGGGGAGGAGGGGAGGAGGGGAAGGGGGTGAGGAGGGGAAGGGGGAGGTGGGGAAGGGGGGAGGAGGGGAGGGGGAGGAGGGAAAGGGGGAGGAGGGAAGAGGGGAGGGGGGGAAGGGGAGGAGGTGGAAGGGGGAGGAGGGGCAAGGGGAGGGGGAGGAGAGGGGAGGGGGAGGAGGGGGAAGGGGAGGGGGAGGGGGAAGAGGGGAGGAGGGGGACAGGGGGAGGAGGGGGGAAGGGGTGAGGGGGAGGAGGGGGAAGAGGGGAGGAGGGGGAGGGGGAGAGGGGAGGGGGAAGACGGGGGGAAGAGGGGAGAAGGAGGGGGGGAAGGGGGAGGGAGGGGGGAAGGGGAGGGCGAGGGGGAGGGGGAGGGAGGGGAGGGGGAAGGGGGTAGGGTGGGGAAGGGGAGGGCGGAGAGAGGGGGGAGGAGAGAAACAAACTAGGGAGAGAGAGAAAAACACAAAAGTGGGGAGAGAAACACAAATGGGGGTGGGGTGGGGTGGGGGGGGAGGCTGTGTCTGGGGGGAGGAGGGAGGGGAAGGGAGGAAGGATGGGAAGGGAGGAAGGAGGGGAAGGGGGAGGGGGGAGAGGAGCGGGGAGGGAGAAACAAAATTGGGAGAGAGAGAGAAACACAAACTGAGGGAGAGAGAGAGAAACACAAACTGGGGGAGAGAGAGAAACACAAACTGAGGAGAGAGAGAGGAAAACACAAACTGGGGAGAGAGAAACAAACTGGGGGGGAGAGAGAGAGAAACACAAACTGGGAAAAGAGAGAGCGAGAAACACAAACTGAGGGAGAAACACACAAACTGGCGGAGAATCACAAACTGGGGGAGAGAGAAACACACAAACTGGGGGAGAGAGAGAAACACAAAATGGGGGAGAGAGAAACACAAACTGGGGGAGAGAGGAGAAACACAAACTGAGGGAGAGAGAAACACAAACTGGGGAGAGAGAGAGAGAAACACAAACTGGGGGAGAGAGAAACACACAAACTGGGGGAGAGAGAGAAACACAAACTGGGGAGAGAGAGAGGAAACACAAACTGGGGGGAGAGAGAGAAACACAAACTGGGGGAGAGAGAAAACACAAACTGGATGAGAGAAACACAAACTGGGGAGAGAAACACAAACTGGGGGGCGAGAGAGAAACACAAACTGGGGGAGGGAGAGTTCAAGTCGGCCGATGAGGTGCGCTGTTGTATAATCTGCATGTTCCGGGAGTCAGGCAGCTTTGGTGCTTCTCTCTGGGAAGGAGCCTCACTTCCCTGAAGCTGGGCTTCAACGGGTGGAGTGTGTGAGTCAGTGAATTGATTTAGGTTTGGTTTTGATTTTGGTTTTATTCATTGTTTTTATAACTTGTGTATTGTAAATATTTATATCGATGATGCTTTTGTTGAATCAATGGTATTCTTGGTGTTTTCTCATTCCAGTCAATACTGTAGAAACATCACAGAAGTAATTTTTATTTAAACATTACTTATCCTTAAAGCTTTCCATTATTTTGTGTTCTTCCATTGACTTATAAATTGAGTTATTCATCTCACTGTAAAACAAAGTCAAATTTTATTCGGGGCTCGGTAATACTGAGACACTCAACGAAGGTAAATGCAATAACATTTGCAAACAGTGGGCAAATGTCACGTGATCAAATGTCATGTGATTTAGCATCACAAGTCAATGATGGAATGCCATGAGATCTAATGTCACATGATCAAATCTCCAGGAATACATCAAACCAGAGTTGGAAACCCGACTCTGGAAGCAGAAATGTGCCTCCATCGTATTGGGGAAGTTGCACAGGATGCTGTAAAATGTCACTTTTCAACAGACCTCCAACAGAAAACTATGATATCCCAGGGGACGCATCGAACTAACTGCGCCCCGGGATACGCAAGCAATGCGCGCCGGCAGCTGGACCAGGCCCGGATCGGAATTCCACGGGGGCCCACAGCTCAACAGCCGGCGCGCTAGCTAAGTGCAGATCGGGGGCTTGCACCCGCAGGAAGCCCCCGACCCGAATTTCTGGGCCAATAATTCCCTGTCTGTCCGCTAACAATCATCACCATAGTGGGGTTAAGAATATCAAACAGATAGAAAAACATGAACTTCTTTCTCATTCATTCAATCTCCACTTGCAAAATGGAACCGCCATCATCCCAGAGGGAAGAATCACTCTGGAGGCTGTGCCTTAAACATCAGGTGACACTCCCACTTTTCTTCAGTCCCTCAATTCACAAAGGAAAATGGCCCTGTAGGCTTGGGGGCTGTGGTTACTGGGGGGGATGGGCGAAGACAAAAGGAGCACAGTAGAATTTGCAATACGCCACCTTTTTAAAGTCCCATTTTAGAACCAAAGTTACAAATACAATTTCTGTTGTGCAGTGGTTCAACAAAGGCTAAATTGCTGGTACACTAATGGAGATACAGGTGAGCCTCCTGGTACACTAATGGAGATACAGGTGAGCCTCCTGGTACACTAATAGTGATACAGGTGAGCCTCCTGGTACACTAATGGAGATACAAGTGAGCCTCCTGGTACACTAATGGAGATACAGGTGAGCATCCTGGTACACTAATGGAGATACAGGTGAGCATCCTGGTACACTAATGGAGATACAAGTGAGCCTCCTGGTACAGTAATGGAGATACAGGTGAGCCTCCTGGTACACTAATGGGGATACAGTTGAGCCTCCTGGTACACTAATGGGGATACAGTTGAGCCTCCTGGTACACTAATGGAGATACAGGTGAGCCTCCTGGTACACTAATGGAGATACAGGTGAGCATCCTGGTACACTAATGGAGATACAGGTGAGCATCCTGGTACACTAATGGAGATACAGGTGAGCCTCCTGGTACACTAATGGAGATACAGGTGAGCCTCCTGGTACACTAATGGAGATACAGGTGAGCCTCCTGGTACACTAATGGAGATACAGGTGAGCCTCCTGGTACACTAATAGTGATACAGGTGAGCCTACTGGTACACTAATGGAGATACAGGTGAGCCTCCTGGTACACTAATGGAGATACAGGTGAGCCTCGTGGTACACTAATGGAGATACAGGTGAGCATCCTGGTAGGGGATAATATTATTAGGGGGATAGATAGAGTTCTCTGCAGCCGAGAGCGAGAGTCCAGAAGGTTGTGTTGCCTACCCGGTGCCAGGGTTAAGGACATCTCCTCTGGGCTGGAAAGAAACTTGCAGTGGGAGGGAGTGGATCCAGTTGTCGTGGTCCATGTTGGTACAAACGACGTAGATAGGACTAGGAAGCCGGTTCTGTTAAAGGAGTATGAGCAGCTAGGGGTCAAATTAAAAAACAGAACCTCAAGGGTAATAATCTCTGGATTATTACCTGAGCCACGAGCAAATTTGGCTAGGACAAATAAAATTAGAGAGTTAAATGCGTGGCTCAAAGACTGGTGTGGGAGAAATGGGTTTTGCTTCCTGGGACACTGGCACCAGTACTGGGGCAGGAGGGAGCTGTTCCGTTGGGATGGGCTTCACTTGGCCAGAGCTGGGACTAGAGTCCTGGCGGATCATATAACTAGGGCTGTAGGGAGGGCTTTAAACTAACTAGTGGGGGGGAGGTTCCTAGAGAGCAAATAATAAAAATGACAACAGAGAAGGTCATAGACTTAGGTAGCAGTGGGGAAATTAAAAACCAGAGCATGTCAGGAAGGGGCAGAAGGTATGGAGTAAAAGGTAAAGTAATAAAAAGGGCAAAAGCAGGAACCAAGTGTCACAAAACATCTTTGAAAGTTCTCTATCTGAATGCACGTAGCATTCGTAACAAAATAGACGAGTTAATGGCACAAATAACTACATATGAGTATGATCTTGTGGCCATTACAGAAACATGGCTGCAGGGTGACAATGCCTGGGAATTAAACATACCAGGTTATTTAACGATCAGGAAGGACAGGCAGGAAGGAAGGGGAGGTGGGGTGGCTATGTTAATAAAGGAAGGAATCACTGTAATACAGAGAAATGATATTGGGTCAAAAGATCAGGATAATGAAACAGTTTGGGTGGAGGTAAGGAATAATAAGGGGAAAAAAACACTAGTGGGCGTAGTCTATAGGCCTCCGAACAGTGGCAACTCTGTTGGATGGAGTATCAATCAGGAAATAGTTGAGGCTTGTAATAAGGGAACATCTATAATTATGGGGGATTTTAACTATCATATTAATTGGACAAATCAAATTGGGCAGGGCTGCCTTGAGGATGAGTTCATTGAGTGTATTAGGGATGGGTTTCTTGAGCAGTATGTAACTGAACCGACCAGGGAGCAAGCAACCTTAGATCTGGTCCTGTGTAACGAGACAGGATTAATTAAAAATGTCCTAGTAAAGGATCCCCTTGGAATGAGTGACCATAACATGGTTGAATTCCATATTCAATTAGAGGGTGAGAAGGTTGGATCTCAAACAAGCGTGCTAAGCTTGAATAAAGGAGACTATGAAGGTATGAGAGTGGAATTGAGTGGAGTGGATTGGGAAAATAGATTAAAGGGTAAGACGATACATGATCAGTGGTGTACATTTAAGGAGTTATTTTACAACTTCCAAAAAATATATATTCCACTGAGAAGAAAAGGGTGTAAAAGAAAAGACAGCCATCCGTGGTAAGTCAAGAAATTAAGGATAGTATTCGACTAAAAACAAGGGCATATAAGGTAGCCAAATCTAGTGGGAGGATAGAGGATTGGGAAAACTTTAAAAGACAGCAAAAAATAACAAAAAGATTGATTAAGAAAGGGAAGGTAGATTATGAAAGTAAATTAGCAAACATTATAAAAACAGATAGTAAGAGTTTTTATAGTTATATAAAAAGAAAAAGGGTGGCTAAAGTAAATGTTGGTCCCTTAGAGGATGAGACCGGGAAATTAATGGTGGGAAATATGGAGATGGCAAAAACACTGAATGAATATTTTGTATCAGTCTTTACAGTAGAGGACACTAAGAATATCCCAACACTGGACAAACAGGGGGCTATAGGGGGGGAGGAGCTAAACATGATCAAAATCACTAAGGAAGTGGTACTCGGTAAAATAATGGGACTCAAGGCGGATAAATCACCTGGACCTGATGGCTTACATCCTAGGGTCTTGAGGGAAGTGGTGGTAGGGATTGTGGATGCATTGGTAATAATTTTCCAAAACTCCCTGGACTCAGCAAAGGTCCCGGCAGACTGGAAAACTGCTAATGTAACACCCTTATTTAAAGAGGGCAGTAGACAGAAGGCTGGAAACTATAGACCGGTTAGCCTAACATCTGTGGTAGGTAAAATTTTGGAGTCCATTATTAAGGAGACAGTAACAGGACATTTGGATAATCATAATTTAATAGGACAAAGTCAGCATGGTTTTATGAAGGGGAAGTCATGTTTGATAAATTTGCTGCAGTTCTTTGAGGAAGTAACATATCGGGTGGCTAAAGGGGAACCAGTGGACGTAGTGTATTTAGACTTCCAAAAGGCATTTGACAAGGTGCCACACAAAAGATTATTGCTTAAGATAAAAAAATCACAGGATTGGGGGTAATATTCTGGCATGGATAGAGGATTGGCTATCTAACAGAAGGCAGAGAGTTGGAATAAATGGTTCATTCTCAGACTGGCAATCAGTAACTAGTGGTGTTCCGCAGTGGTCAGTGCTGGGTCCCCAACTCTTTACAATCTATATTAACGATTTGGAGGAGGGGACCGAGTGTAACATATCAAAGTTTGCAGATGTCGGCGGGAAACCTGAGCGGCAGAGCTGGGTATAAAAGTCCCCAGAGACCAGGTAAGGCCTCAGTGCATCGGCGGGAATCCTGAGCGGCAGAGCGGGGCTATAAAAGTCCCCAGAGACCAGGTAAGGCCTCACAGCGTCGGCGGGAATCCTGAGCGGCAGAGCGGGGCTATAAAAGTCCCCAGAGACCAGGTAAGGCCTCACAGCATCGGCGGGAAACCTGAGCGGCAGAGCGGGGCTATAAAAGTCCCCAGAGACCAGGTAAGGCCTCACAGCGTCGGTGGGAATCCTGAGCGGCAGAGCGGGGCTATAAAAGTCCCCAGAGACCAGGTAAGGCCTCACAGCATCGGCGGGAAACCTGAGCGGCAGCGCGGGGTATAAAAGTCCCCAGAGACCAGGTAAGGCCTCACAGCATCGGCGGGAAACCTGAGCGGCAGCGCGGGGTATAAAAGTCCCCAGAGACCAGGTAAGGCCTCACAGCATCGGCGGGAAACCTGAGCGGCAAAGCGGGGCTATAAAAGTCCCCAGAGACCAGGTAAGGCCTCACAGCGTCGGCGGGAATCCTGAGCGGCAGAGCGGGGCTATAAAAGTCCCCAGAGACCAGGTAAGGCCTCAGTGCGTCGGCGGGAATCCTGAGCGGCAGAGCAGAGCTATAAAAGTCCCCAGAGACCAGGTAAGGCCTCAGTGCGTCGGCGGGAATCCTGAGCGGCAGAGCGGGGCTATAAAAGTCCCCAGAGACCAGGTAAGGCCTCACAGCGTCGGCGGGAAACCTGAGCGGCAGCGCGGGGTATAAAAGTCCCCAGAGACCAGGTAAGGCCTCAGTGCGTCGGCGGGAATCCTGAGCGGCAGCGCGGGGTATAAAAGTCCCCAGAGACCAGGTAAGGCGTACCAGCCTCTGAACTCGGAGAGAAGGAGAGAGGTAAAAAGTAATCCAAGTGCGACATCACCAGAAAGCGGGTAAGTGATTGGTTGGTAAGTATTTCTCCCTTTTAAGCTTAAATCTCCGTGGTTTATAGTTTCTAAGGTGTGATATTCACCATCTAGAATCGGGGCAGAGGATATTTAAGAATAATATTAATAAATTTAATTAATTACATAGAATGGGAGATCAGGCGATGTGTTGCTGCTGCAATATGTGGGAGCTGGTGAACACCATTGATGCTCACGGTGATCACATTTGCAGTAAGTGTTGGCTGCTCGAGGAGCTGGAGTCCAAGCTTCAAATACTGAGACACATCAGGGAGGGGGAGAGTTACCTGGACTCTGTGTATCACGAGGTAGTCACACCAATTAGATTAATTAATGCAGATGTAGACCGTGGCCAGGGTCAGGATGGTGTGACTAGAAGTGAGGCAGGTATGGGGATCCAGGAGGTAGTGTTGGAGGAGCCGCAGCCCTTGCACTTGTCCAACAGGTTCGAGGCTCTTACTCCCTGTGGGGACAGGAGCAGGGACTGCAGGGAGGATGAGCAACCTGGCCACAGCACCGTGGAGCGGGGGGCCATTCAAGTGGGGGGAGTTAAAAGAAATGTTGTAGTGGTAGGGGATAGTATCGATAGGGGGGTAGATAGAGTTCTTTGCAGCCAAGAGCGAGAGTCCCGAAGGCTGTGTTGCCTACCCGGTGCCAGGGTTAAGGACATCTCCTCTGGGCTGGAGAGAAACTTGGAGTGGGAGGGGGAGGATCCAGTTGTCGTGGTCCATGTTGGTACCAACGACATAGATAGGACAAGGAAGGAGGTTCTGCTGAGGGAGTTTGAGCAGCTAGGGGCCAAATTAAAAAGCAGAACCACAAGGGTAATAATCTCTGGATTATTACCTGAGCCACGAGCGAATTTGGCTAGGACAAATAAAATTAGAGAGTTAAATGCGTGGCTCAAAGACTGGTGTGGGAGAAATGGGTTTTACTTCCTGGGACACTGGCACCAGTACTGGGGCAGGAGGGAGCTGTTCTGTCGGGACGGGCTTCACTTGGCCAGTGCTGGGACAAAGTCCTGGCGGATCATATAACTAGGGCTGTAGAGAAGGCTTTAAACTAACTAGTGCGGGGGGAGGTTCCTAGAGAGCAAATAATAAAAATGACAACAGAGAAGGTCATAGACTTAGGTAGCAGTGGGGAAATTAAAAACCAGAGCATGTCAGGAAGGGGCAGAAGGTATGGAGTAAAAGGTAAAGTAATAAAAAGGGCAAAAGCAGGAACTAAGTGTCACAAAACATCTTTGAAAGTTCTCTATCTGAATGCACGTAGCATTCGTAACAAAATAGGCGAGTTAATGGCACAAATAACTACATATGGGCATGATCTTGTGGCCATTACAGAAACATGGCTGCAGGGTGACAATGCCTGGGAATTAAACATACCAGGTTATTTAACGATCAGGAAGGACAGGCAGGAAGGAAGGGGAGGTGGGGTGGCTATGTTAATAAAGGAAGGAATCACTGTAATACAGAGAAATGATATTGGGTCAAAAGATCTGGATAATGAAACAGTTTGGGTGGAGGTAAGGAATAATAAGGGGAAAAAAACACTAGTGGGTGTAGTCTATAGGCCTCCGAACAGTGGCAACTCTGTTGGACGGAGTATCAATCAGGAAATAGTTGAGGCTTGTAATAAGGGAACATCTATAATTATGGGGGATTTTAACTATCATATTAATTGGACAAATCAAATTGGGCAGGGCTGCCTTGAGGATGAGTTCATTGAGTGTATTAGGGATGGGTTTCTTGAGCAGTATGTAACTGAACCGACCAGGGGGCAAGCAACCTTAGATCTGGTCCTGTGTAACGAGACGGGATTAATTAAAAATGTCCCAGTAAAGGATCCCCTTGGAATGAGTGACCATAACATGGTTGAATTCCATATTCAATTAGAGGGTGAGAAGGTTGGATCTCAAACAAGCATGCTAAGCTTGAATAAAGGAGACTATGAAGGTATGAGAGCGGAATTGAGTAGAGTGGATTGGGAAAATAGATTAAAGGGTAAGACGATACATGATCAGTGGTGTACATTTAAGGAGTTATTTTACAACTTCCAAAAAATATATATTCCACTGAGAAGAAAAGGGTGTAAAAGAAAAGACAGCCATCCGTGGTAAGTCAAGAAATTAAGGATAGTATTCAACTAAAAACAAGGGCATATAAGGTAGCCAAATCTAGTGGGAGGATAGAGGATTGGGAAAACTTTAAAAGACAGCAAAAAATAACAAAAAGACGGATTAAGAAAGGGAAGATAGATTATGAAAGTAAATTAGCAAAAAATATAAAAACAGATAGTAAGAGTTTTTATAGTTATATAAAAAGAAAAAGGGTGGCTAAAGTAAATGTTGGTCCCTTAGAGGATGAGACCGGGAAATTAATGGTGGGAAATATGGAGATGGCAAAAAACACTGAATGAATATTTTACATCAGTCTTTACAATAGAAGACACTAAGAATATCCCAACACTGGACAAACAGGGGGCTATAGGGGGGGAGGAGCTAAACACGATCAAAATCACTAAGGAAGTGGTACTCGGTAAAATAATGGGACTCAAGGCGGATAAATCACCTGGACCTGATGGCTTATATCCTAGGGTCTTGAGGGAAGTGGCGGTAGGGATTGTGGATGCATTGGTAATAATTTTCCAAAACTCCCTGGACTCGGCAAAGGTCCCGGCAGACTGGAAAACTGCAAATGTAACACCCTTATTTAAAAAGGGCAGTAGACAAAAGGGTGGAAACTATAGCCTAACATCTGTGGTAGGTAAAATTTTGGAGTCCATTATTAAGGAGACAGTAACAGGACATTTGGATAATTATAATTTAATAGGACAAAGTCAGCATGGTTTTATGAAGGGGAAGTCATGTTTGACAAATTTGCTGGAGTTCTTTGAGGAAGTAACGTATAGGGTGGATAAAGGGGAACCAGTGGACGTAGTGTATTTAGACTTCCAAAAGGCATTTGACAAGGTGCCACACAAAAGATTATTGCTTAAGATAAAAAATCACGGGATTGGTGGTAATATTCTGGCATGGGTAGAGGATTGGCTATCTAACAGAAGGCAGAGAGTTGGGATAAATGGTTCATTCTCAGACTGGTAATCAGTAACTAGTGGTGTTCCGCAGGGGTCAGTGCTGGGTCCCCAACTCTTTACAATCTATATTAACGATTTGGAGGAGGGGACCGAGTGTAACATATCAAAGTTTGCAGATGATACTAAGATGGGAGGGAAAGTAGTGAGTGAGGAGGACATAAAAAACCTGCAAGGGGACATAGACAGGCAAAGTAAGTGGGCAGAGATTTGGCAGATGGAATACAACACTGGAAAGTGTGAGGTTATGCACTTTGGCAGGAAAAATCATAGAGCAAGTTATTATCTTAATGGCAAGAAACTGGAAAGTACTGAAGTACAAAGGGATCTGGGGGTCCTGGTGCACGAAACTCAAAAGGTTAGTATGCAGGTGCAGCAAGTGATTAAGGAGGCCAATGGAATGTTGGCTTTCATTGCTAGGGGCTAGAATATAAAAATAGGGAGGTATTGCTTCAGTTGTACAAGGTATTCGTGAGACCGCACCTGGAATACTGCGTACAGTTTTGGTGTCCATACTTAAGAAAGGACATACTTGCTCTCGAGTCAGTACAAAGAAGGTTCACTCGGTTAATCCCGGGGATGAGGGGATGGACATATGAGGAGAGGTTGAGTAGATTGGGACTCTACTCATTGGAGTTCAGAAGAATGAGAGGCGATCTTATTGAAACATATAAGATTGTGAAGTGGTTGGATCGGGTGGAAGCGGGGAAGATGTTCCCGATGATGGGTGAAACTAGAACTAGGGGGCATAGTCTGAGAATAAGGGGCTGCTCTTTCAAAACTGAGATGAGGAGGAACTACTTCACTCAGAGGGTGGTAGGTCCATGGAATATGCTGCCCCAAAAAGCTGTAGCAGCTACATCATTACATAAATTTCAAACAGAAATAGACAGTTTCCTAGAAGTAAAGGGAATTAAAGGTTACGGGGAGCGGGCAGGAATTTGGACATGAGTCTAGGTTCGGATCGGTCATGGCCCTGTGGGTAGCGGAGCGGGCCCAGGGGCCGTGTAGCCTGATCCTGCTCCTATTTCGTGTGTCTAATTCTGTTAGATTCAGGAGATGGTTCTGTGATAGTGGATTGGCGGTTAGGATCAGATCAGCCATGATCTTATTGAATGCCGGAGCAGGCTCGAGGGGCCGATTGGCCTACTCCTGCTACTATTTCTTATGTTCTTATACACTAATAGTGATACAGGTGAGCCTCCTGGTACACAAATGGAGATACAGGTGAGCCTCCTGGTACACTAATGGAGATACAGGTGAGCCCCCTGGTACACTAATGGAGATACAGGTGAGCTTCCTGGTACACCAATGGAGATACAGGTGAGCCTCCTGGTACAGTAATGGAGATACAGGGGAGCCGCCTGGTATACAATTGGAGATACAGGTGAGCCTCCTGGTACACTAATGTAGATACAGGTGAGCCTCCAGGTACACTAATAGTGACACAGGTGAGCCTCCTGGTACATTAATGGAGACACAGGTGAACCTCGTGGTACACTAATGGAGATACAGGTGAGCCTCCTGGTACACTAATGGAGATACAGGTGAGCCTCCTGGTACACTAATAGTGAAACAAGTGAGCCTCCTGGTACACTAATGGAGACACAGATGAGCCTCCTGGCACACTAATAGTGATGCAGGTGAGACTGCAGGTACACTAATGGAGACACAGGTGAGCCCTCCCGTACACTAATAGTGATACGGGTGAGCCTCCTGGTACACTAATGGAGATACAGGTAAGCCTCCTGGTACACTAATAGTGATACAGGTGAGCCTCCTGGTACACTCATGGAGATATAGGTGAGCCACTTGGTACACTAATAGTGAGACAGGTGAGCCTCCTGGTACACTAATGGAGATCAAGGTGAGCCTCCTGGTAAACTAATAGTAATACAGGTGAGCCTCCTGGTACACTAATGGAGATACAGGTGAGCCTCCTGGTAAACTAATAGTAATACAGGTGAGCCTCCTGGTACACTAATAGTGATACAGGTGAGCCTCCTGGTACACTAACAGGGAGACAGGTGAGCCTCCTGGTACAATAATGGAGATACAGTTGAGCCTCCTGGTATACTTATAGTGATACAGGTGAGCCTCCTGGTACAATAATGCTGATACAGGTGAGCCTCCTGGTACACTAATGGAGATACATGTTAGCCTCCTTTTACACTAATAGTGATACAAGTGAGACTCCTGGTACACTAATGGAGATACAGGTGAGCCTCCTGGTACACTAATGGAGATACAGGTGAACTTCCTGCTACACTCATGGAGATACAGGTGAGCCTCCTGGTAGACTAATGGAGATATAGGTGAGACTCCTGGTACACTAATGGAGATACAGGTGAGCCTCCTGGTACACTAATGGAGATATAGGTGAGCCTCCTGGAACACTGATTGTGATACCGGTGAGCCTTCTAGCACACAAATGGAGATACAGGTGAGCCACCTGGTTCACTAATGGAGATACAGGTGAGCCTCCTGGTACAGTAATGGAGATACAGGTGAGCCTCCTGCTACATTAATGGAGATAATGGGAAGCCTCCTGGTACAACAACGGAGATACAGGTGAGCCTCCTGGTAAACTAATGGAGATACAGGTGAGCCTCCTGGTAAACTAATGGAGATACAGGCGAGCCTCCAGGTACACTAATGGAGATAAAGGTGAGCCTCTTGGTACACGAATGGAGATACAGGTGAGCCTCCTGGTACACTAATGGAGATACAGGTGAACCTCCTGGTACACTAATGGAGATACAGTTGAGCCTCCTGGTACAGTAATGGAGATACAGGTGAGCCACCTGGTATACTAATGGAGATACAGGTGAACCTCCTTGTACACTAATATAGATACAGGTGAGACTCCAGGTGCACTAATAGTGATATAGGTGAGCCTCCTGGTACACTAATGGAGATACAGGTGAGCCTCCTGGTACACTAATGGAGATACAGGTGAGCCTCCGGGTACAGTAATGGAGACACAGATGAGCCTCCTGGTACACTAATAGTGATACAGGTGAGCCTCTTGGTACACTAATGGAGATAGAGGTAAGCCTCCTTGTGCACTAATAGTGATACAGTTGAGCCTCCTGGTACACTCATGGAGATACAGGTGAGCCTCCTGGTACACTAATGGAGCTCCAGGTGATCCTCCTGGTACAATAATGGAGATACAGGTGAGGCTCCTGGTACACTAATAGTGATACAGGTGAGCTTCCTGGTACACTAATGCTGATAAAGGTGAGCCTCCTGGTATACTAATAGTGATACAGGTGAGCCTCCTGGTACACTAATGGAGATACGGCCAAGCCTCCTGGTACACTAATGGAGATACATGTGAGCCTCCTGGTACACTAATAGTCATACAAAGTTAGCCTCCTGGTACACTAATGGAGATACAGGTGAGCCTCCTGGTACACTAATGGAGATACAGGTGACATTCTTGCTACACTAATGGAGATACAGGTGAGCCACACTAATGGAGATACAGGTGAGCATCCTGGTACAATAATGGAGATACAGGTGAGTCTCCTGGTACACTAATGGAGATATAGGTGAGCCTCCTGGTACACTAATAGTGATACAGGTGAGCCTACTGGTACAGTAATGGAGATACAGGTGAGCCTCCTGGTACTTTAATGGAGATAGCGGTGGGCCTCCTGGTACAACAATGGAGATTCAGGTGAGCCTCCGGGTACACTAATGGAGATACAGGTGAGCCTCCTGGTACACTAATGGAGATGCAGGTGAGCCTCTTGGTACACTAATGGAGATACAGGTGAGCCTCCTGGAACATTAATGGAGATAGCAGTGAGCCTCCTGGTGCACCACTGGAGATACAGGTGAGCCTCCTGGTACACTAATGGAGATACAGGTGAGCCTCCTGGTACACTAATGGAGATACAGGTGAGCCTCTTGGTACACTAATGGAGATACAGGTGAGCAGCCTGGTACACTAATGGAGATACAGGTGAGCCTCCTGGTACACTAATGGAGATACAGCTGAGCCTCCTGGTACACGAATGGAGATACAGGTGAGCCTCCTGGTATACTAATGGAGATACAAGTGAGCCTCCTGGTACACTAATGTAGATAGAGGTGAGCCTCCTGGTACACTAATAGTGATACAGGTGAGCCTCCTGGTACACTAATGGAGATACAAGTGAACCTCCTGGTACACTAACTGAGATACAGGTGAGCCTCCTGGTACATTAATGGAGATACAGGTGAGCCTTCTGGTACACTAATGGAGACACAGCTGAGCCTCCTGGTACATTAATGGAGATACAGGTGAGCCTCCTGGTACACTAATGGAGATACAGGTGAGCATCCTGGTAGACTAATGGAGACACAGATGAGACTCCTGGTACATTAATGGAGATACAGGTGAGCCATTTGGTACACTAATAGCGATACAGGTGAGCCTCCTGGTAAACTAAGAGTGATACAGGTGAGCCTCCTGGTACACTAATGGAGATACAGGTGAGCCATTTGGTACTCTAATAGTGATACAGGTGAGCCTCCTGGTAAAGTAAATGTGATACAGGTGAGCCTCCTAGTACATTATAAGTGATACAGGTGAGCCTCCTGGTACACTAATGGAGATACAGGTGAGCCTCCTGGTACACTAATAGTGAAACAAGTGAGCCTCCTGGTACACTAATGGAGACACAGATGAGCCTCCTGGCACACTAATAGTGATGCAGGTGAGACTGCAGGTACGCTAATGGAGACACAGGTGAGCCCCCCCGTACACTAATAGTGATACGGGTGAGCCTCCTGGTACATTAATGGAGATACAGGTAAGCCTCCTGGTACACTAATAGTGATACAGGTGAGCCTCCTGGTACACTAATGGAGATCAAGGTGAGCCTCCTGGTAAACTAATAGTATTACAGGTGAGCCTCCTGGTACACTAATGGAGATACAGGTGAGCCTCCTGGTAAACTAATAGTAATACAGGTGAGCCTCCTGGTACACTAATAGTGATACAGGTGAGCCTCCTGGTACACTAACAGGGAGACAGGTGAGCCTCCTGGTACAATAATGGAGATACAGTTGAGCCTCCTGGTATACTTATAGTGATACAGGTGAGCCTCCTGGTACACTAATTCTGATACAGGTGAGCCTCCTCGTACACTAATGGAGATACATGTTAGCCTCCTTTTACACTAATAGTGATACAAGTGAGACTCCTGGTACACTAATGGAGATACAGGTGAGCCTCCTGGTACACTAATGGAGATACAGGTGAACTTCCTGCTACACTCATGGAGATACAGTTGAGCCTCCTGGTAGACTAATGGAGATATAGGTGAGACTCCTGGTACACTAATGGAGATACAGGTGAGCCTCCTGGTACAGTAATGGAGATACAGGTGAGCCTCCTGCTACATTAATGGAGATAATGGGAAGCCTCCTGGTACAACAACGGAGATACAGGTGAGCCTCCTGGTAAACTAATGGAGATACAGGTGAGCCTCTTGGTACACTAATGGAGATACAGGTGAGCCTCCTGGTACACTAATGGAGATACAGGTGAACCTCCTGGTACACTAATGGAGATACAGTTGAGCCTACTGGTACAGTAATGGAGATACAGGTGAGCCACCTGGTATACTAATGGAGATACAGGTGAACCTCCTTGTACACTAATATAGATACAGGTGAGCCTCCAGGTGCACTAATAGTGATATAGGTGAGCCTCCTGGTACACTAATGGAGATACAGGTGAGCCTCCTGGTACACTAATGGAGATACAGGTGAGCCTCCGGGTACAGTAATGGAGACACAGATGAGCCTCCTGGTACACTAATAGTGATACAGGTGAGCCTCTTGGTACACTAATGGAGATAGAGGTAAGCCTCCTTGTACACTAATAGTGATACAGTTGAGCCTCCTGGTACACTAATGGAGATACAGGTGAGCCTCCTGGTACACTAATGGAGCTCCAGGTGATCCTCCTGGTACAATAATGGAGATACAGGTGAGGCTCCTGGTACACTAATAGTGATACAGGTGAGCTTCCTGGTACACTAATGGAGATACGGCCGAGCCTCCTGGTACACTAATGGAGATACATGTGAGCCTCCTGGTACACTAATAGTCATACAAAGTTAGCCTCCTGGTACACTAATGGAGATACAGGTGAGCCTCCTGGTACACGAATGGAGATACAGGTGACATTCTTGCTACACTAATGGAGATACAGGTGAGCCACACTAATGGAGATACAGGTGAGCATCCTGGTACAATAATGGAGATACAGGTGAGTCTCCTGGTACACGAATGGAGATATAGGTGAGCCTCCTGGTACACTAATAGTGATACAGGTGAGCCTACTGGTACAGTAATGGAGATACAGGTGAGCCTCCTGGTACTTTAATGGAGATAGCGGTGGGCCTCCTGGTACAACAATGGAGATTCAGGTGAGCCTCCTGGTACACTAATGGAGATACAGGTGAGCCTCCTGGTACACTAATGGAGATGCAGGTGAGCCTCTTGGTACACTAATGGAGATACAGGTGAGCCTCCTGGAACATTAATGGAGATAGCAGTGAGCCTCCTGGTGCACCACTGGAGATACAGGTGAGCCTCCTGGTACACTAATGGAGATACAGGTGAGCCTCCTGGTACACTAATGGAGATACAGGTGAGCCTCTTGGTACACTAATGGAGATACAGGTGAGCAGCCTGGTACACTAATGGAGATACAGGTGAGCCTCCTGGTACACTAATGGAGATACAGCTGAGCCTCCTGGTACACTAATGGAGATACAGGTGAGCCTCCTGGTATACTAATGGAGATACAAGTGAGCCTCCTGGTACACTAATGTAGATAGAGGTGAGCCTCCTGGTACACTAACAGTGATACAGGTGAGCCTCCTGGTACACTAATGGAGATACAAGTGAACCTCCTGGTACACAAACTGAGATACAGGTGAGCCTCCTGGTACATTAATGGAGATACAGGTGAGCCTACTGGTACACTAATGGAGACACAGCTGAGCCTCCTGGTACATTAATGGAGATACAGGTGAGCCTCCTGGTACACTAATGGAGATACAGGTGAGCATCCTGGTAGACTAATGGAGATACAGCTGAGCCTCCTGGTACACTAATGGAGATACAGGTGAGCCTCCAGGTACACCAATGGAGATACAGGTGAGCCTCCTGGTACACTAATAGTGATACAGGTGATCCTCCTGGTACACTAATGGAGACACAGATGAGACTCCTGGTACATTAATGGAGATACAGGTGAGCCATTTGGTACACTAATAGCGATACAGGTGAGCCTCCTGGTAAACTAAGAGTGATACAGGTGAGACTCCTGGTACACTAATGGAGATACAGGTGAGCCATTTGGTACTCTAATAGTGATACAGGTGAGCCTCCTGGTAAAGTAAATGTGATACAGGTGAGCCTCCTAGTACATTATAAGTGATACAGGTGAGCCTCCCCATACACTAACGGAGATACAGGTGAGCCTCCGGGTATACTAATGGAGGTACAGGTGATCCTCCTGGTACACTAATGGAGATACAGGTGAACTTCGTGGTACACTAATGGATATACAGGTGAGCCTCCTGGTGCACTAATGGAGATACAGGTGAGCCTGCTGGTACACTAATAGTGATACAGGTGAGCCTCCTGGGACACGAATCGAGACACAGGTGAGCCTCCTGGTGCACTAATAGTGATACAGGTGAGCCTCCTGGTACACCAATGGAGATACAGGTAAGCCTCCTGGTACAGTAATAGTGATACAGGTGAGCCTCCTGGTACACTAATGGAGATACAGGTGAGCCTCCTGGTACACTAATAGAGCTACAGGTGAGCCTGCTGGTAAACTAATAGTGATACAGGTGATTATCCTGGTACACTAATAGAAAGACAGGTGAGCCTGCTCATTCACTAATAATGATACAGGTGAGCCTGCTGCTCCATGAATGGAGATACAGATGAGCCTCCTGGTTCACTAATAGTGAAACAGGTCAGCCTCCTGGTACACGAATGGAAGTACAGGTGAGCCTTCTGGTACACTAATGGAGATACAGGTGAGCCTCCTGGTACACTGATAGTGATTCAGGTGAGCCTTCTGGTACACTAATGGAGATACAGGTGAGCCTCCTGGTACACTAATGGAGATACAGGTGAGCCTCCTTGTACACTAATAGTGATACAGGTGAGCCTCCTGTTACACTAATGGAGATACAGGTGTGCCTCTGGTACACTAATGGAAATACACGTGAGCCTCTTTTTATACTAATAGTGATACAGGTGAGCCTCCTGGTGCACTAATGGAGATACAGGTGAGTCTCATGGTACACTAATGGAGATACAGGTGAGCCTCCTGGTACACTAATGGAGATACAGGTGAGCCTCTTGGTACACTAATGGAGATACAGGTGAGCAGCCTGGTACACTAATGGAGATACAGGTGAGCCTCCTGGTACACTAATGGAGATACATCTGAGCCTCCTGGTACACTAATGGAGATACAGGTGAGCCTCCTGGTATATTAATGGAGATACAAGTGAGCCTCCTGGTACACTAATGTAGATAGAGGTGAGCCTCCTGGTACACTAATAGTGATACAGGTGAGCCTCCTGGTACACTAATGGAGATACAAGTGAACCTCCTGGTACACTAACTGAGATACAGGTGAGCCTCCTGGTACATTAATGGAGATACAGGTGAGCCTTCTGGTACACTAATGGAGACACAGCTGAGCCTCCTGGTACATTAATGGAGATACAGGTGAGCCTCCTGGTACACTAATGGAGATACAGGTGAGCATCCTGGTAGACTAATGGAGATACAGCTGAGCCTCCTGGTACACTAATGGAGACACAGATGAGACTCCTGGTACACTAATGGAGATACAGGTGAGCCATTTGGTACACTAATAGTGATGCAGGTGAGCCTCCTGGTAAACTAATAGTGATACAGGTGAGCCTCCTGGTACACAAATGGAGATACAGGTGAGCCATTTGGTACACTAATAGTGATACAGGTGAGCCTCCTGGTAAACTAAATGTGATACAGGTGAGCCTCCTAGTACATTATAAGTGATACAGGTGAGCCTCCCCGTACACTAATGGAGATACAGGTGAGCCTCCGGGTATACTAATGGAGGTACAGGTGAGCCTCCTGGTACACTAATGGAGATACAAGTGAACTTCGTGGTACACTAATGGATATACAGGTGAGCCTCCTGGTACACTAATGGAGATACAGGTGAGCCTGCTGGTACACTAATAGTGATACAGGTGAGCCTCCTGGTACACTAATCGAGACACAGGTGAGCCTCCTGGTGCACTAATAGTGATACAGGTGAGCCTCCTGGTACACCAATGGAGATACAGGTAAGCCTACTGGTACAGTAATAGTGATACAGGTGAGCCTCCTGGTACACTAATGGAGATACAGGTGAGCATCCTGGTACACAAATAGAGCTCCAGGTGAGCCTCCTGGTAAACTAATAGTGATACAGGTGAGCCTCCTGGTACACTAATAGTGATACAGGAGAGCCTCCTGGTACACTAATGGAGATGAAGGTGAGCCTCCTGGTGCACTAATAGAGCTACAGGTGAGCCTGCTGGTAAACTAATAGTGATACAGGTGATCCTCCTGGTACACAAATAGTAATACAGGTGAGCCTCCTGGTACACGAATGAAGATACGGCTGAGCCACCTGGTACACGAATGGAGACACATGTGCGCCTCCTGGTACAATAATAGTGATACAGGTGAGCCTCCTGATACTCTAATAGAGATACAGGTGAGCCTGCTCATACACTAATAATGATACAAGTGAGCCTGCTGCTCCACGAATGGAGATACAGATGAACCTCCTGGTTCAGTAATAGTGAAACAGGTGAGCCTCCTGGTACACTAATGGAAGTACAGGTGAGCCTTCTGGTACACTAATGGAGATACAGGTGAGCCTCCTGGTACACTGATAGTGATTCAGGTGAGCCTTCTGGTACACTAATGGAGATACAGGTGAGCCTCCTGGTACACTAATGGAGATACAGGTGAGCCTCCTGGTACACTAATAGTGATACAGGTGAGCCTCCTGGTACACTAATGGAGATACAGGTGTGCCTCTGGTACACTAATGGAAATACACGTGAGCCTCTTTTTATACTAATAGTGATACAGGTGAGCCCCCTGGTGCACTAATGGAGATACAGGTGAGTCTCTTGGTACACTAATGGAGATACAGGTGAGCCTCCTGGTACACTAATGGAGACACAGGTGAGCCTCCTGGTACACTAATGGAGATACAGGTGAGCCTCCTGGTACATTAATGGAGATACAGGTGAGCCTCCTGGTACACCAATAGAGATACAGGTGAGCCTCCAGGTACAGTAATGGAGATACAGGTGAGCCTCCTGGTATACTAATGGAGATTAAGGTGAGACTCCAGGTACACTAATGGAGATACAGGTGAGCCTCCTGGTACGCTAATGGAGATACAGGCGAGACTCCTGGTACACTAATAGAGATACAGTTGAACCTCCTGGTACACTAATACTGATACAGGTGAGCCTCCTGGTACACTAATGGAGACCCAGGTGAGCCTCCTGGTACACTAATAGTGATACAGGTGAGCCTCCTGGTACATTAATAGTGATACAGGTGAGCCTCCTGGTACACTAATGGAAATACAGTTGAGCCTCCTGGTACCCTAATGGAGATACAGGTGAGTCTCCTGGTACAATAATGGAGATACAGGTGAGCCTCCTGGTACACTAATGGAGGCACAGGTGAGCCTCCTGATACACTAATGGAGATACAGGTGAGCCTCCTGGTACAACAATGGAGATACAGGTGAGCATCCTGCTACACTAATGTAGATAGCGGTGAGCCTCCTGGTACACTAATGGAGGTAGAGGTGAGCCACCAGGTACACTAATGGAGATACAGGTGAGCCTCCTGGTACACTAACAGTGATACAAATGAGCCTCCTGATACACTAATGGCGATACAGCTGAGCCTCCTGGTACACTAATGGAGATACAGGTGAGCCTCCTGGTACACTAATGGAGATACAGGTGAGCACTCTGGTACACTAATGGAGATAAAGGTGATCCTCCTGGTATACTAATGGAGATACAGGTGAGCCTCCTGGTACACTAATGGAGATACAGGCTAGACTCCTGGTACACTAATAGAGATACAGGTGAGCCTCCTGGTACACTAATACTGATACAGGTGAGCCTCCTGGAACACTAATGGAGACCCAGGTGAGCCTCCTGGTACAATAATAGTGAGACAGGTGAGCCTCCTGGTACACTAATACTGATACAGGTGAGCCTCCTGGTACACTAATAGTGATACAGGTGAGCCTCCTGGTAAAACTAATGGAGATACAGGTGAGCATCTTGGTACACTAATGCAGATACAGGTGAGCCTCCTGGTACACTAATAGTGATACAGGTGAGCCTCCTGGTACAATAATGGAGAAACTGGTGAGCCTCCTGGTACACTAATGGAATTACAGGTGAGCCTCCTGGTACACTAATGGGGATACAGGTGATCCTCCTGGTACACTAATAGTGATACAGGTGAACCTCTTGGTACACTAATAGTGATACAGGAGAGCCTCCTGGTACACTAATGGAGGTACAGGTGAGCCTCCTGGTACACTAATAGTGATACAGGTGACCCTCCTGGTACACTAACAGAGATACAGATGAGCCTCCTGGTTCAAAAATGGAGATACAGGTAAGCCTCCTGGTACACTAATAGCGATCCAGGTGAGCCTCCTGGTACACTAATAGTGATACAGGTGTGCCACCTGGCACACTAATAGTGATACAGGTGAGCCTCCTGGTACACTAATGGAGATACAGGTGAGCCTCCTGGTACACAAATGGAGATACAGGTGAGCCTCCTGCTACACTAATGGAGATATAGGTGTGCCTCCTGGTACATTAATAGTCATACAGGTGAGCCTTCTGGTACATTAATGGAGATGCAGGTGAGCCTCGTGTTACACTAATGGAGATACAGGTGAGTCTCCTGGTACACTAATGGAGATACAGGTTAGCCTACTGGTACACTAATGGAGATACAGGTGACCTTCCTGCTACACTAATGGAGATACAGGTGAACGACCTGGTACACTAATGGAGATACAGGTGAGCCTCCTGGTACACTAATGGAGACACAGGTGAGCCTCCTGATACAATAATAGTGATACAATTGAGCCTCCTGGTACACTAATGGAGATACGGCTGAGCCTCCTGGAACTCTCATGGAGATACAGGTGAGCCTCCTGGTACACTAATGGAGATACAGGTGAGTCTCCAGGTACACTAATAGTGATTCAGGTGAGCCTCCTGGTACAATAATGGAGAAACAGGTGAGCCTCCTGGTACACTCATGGAGATACAGATGAGCCTCCTGGTACACTAATGGAGATACAGGTGAGCCTACAGGTACACTAATAGTGATGCCGCTGAGCCTCCTGGTACACTAATAGTGATATCGGTGAGCCTCCTGGTACATTAATACTGATAAGGGTGAGCCGCCTGGTACACTAATAGAGATACAGGTGAGCCTCCTCGTACACTAATAATGATACAGGTGAGCCTGCTGCTCCACGAATGGAGATACAGATGAGTCTCCTGGTTCAATAATAGTGAAACAGGTGAGCCTCCTGGTACACTAATGGAGATACAGGTGAGCCTCCTGGTACACTAATAGTGATTCAGGTGAGCCTTCTGGTACATTAATGGAGTTACAGGTGAGCCTCCTGGTAAACTAATGGAGATACAGGTGAGCCTCCTGGTACACTGATAGTGATATAGGTGAGCCTCCTGGTACACTAATGGAGATACAGGTGAGCCTCTGGTACACTAATTGAAATACACGTGAGACTCTTTTCATACTAATAGTGATGCAGGTGAGCCTCTTGGTACACTAATGGAGACAAAGGTGAGCCTCCTGGTACACAAATGGAGACACAGGTGAGCCTCCTGGTACACTAATAGAGATACAGGTGAGCCTCCAGGTACACTAATGGAGATACAGGTGAGCCTCCTGGTACGCTAATGGAGATTAAGGTGAGACTCCTGGTACACTAATGGTGATACAGGTGAGCCTCCTGGTACGCTAATGGAGATACAGGCGAGAGACCTGGTACACTAATAGAGATACAGGTGAGCCTCCTGGTACACTAATACCGATGCAGGTGAGCCTCTTGGTACACTAATGGAGACCCAGGTGAGCCTCCTGGTACACTAATAGTGATACAGGTGAGCATCCTGGTACACTAACAGAGATACAGGTGATCCACCTGGCACACTAATAGTGATACAGGTGAGCCTCCTGGTACACTAATAGTGATACAGGTCAGCCTCCTGGTACACTAATGGAAATACAGGTGAGCCTCCTGGAACACTAATAGTGATACAGGTGAGCTGCCTGGTACACTAAAAGTGATACAGGTGAGCCCCCTGGTACACTGTTGGAGATACAGGTGAGCCTCTTGGTACACTAATGGAGATATAGGTGTGCCTCCTGGTACATTAACAGTGATGCAGGTAAGCCTGCTGGTACACTAATGGAGACCCAGGTGAGCCTCCTGGTACACTAATAGTGAGACAGGTGAGCCTCCTTTTACACTAATTGAGATACAGTTGAGCCTCTCGTACACTAATGGAGATACAGGTAAGATTCCTGGTACACTAATAGTGATACAGGTGAGCCTCCTGGTACAATAATAGTGATACAAGTGAGCCTCCTGGTACACTAATGGAGATACAGGTTAGCCTCCTGGTACACTAATGGAGATACAGGTGACCTTCCTGCAACACTAATGGAGATACAGGTGAACCTCCTGGTACACTAATGGAGATACAGGTGAGCCTCCTGCTTCACTAATGGAGATACAGGTGAGCCTCCTGATACAATAATAGTGATACAATTGAGCCTCCTGGTACACTAATGGAGATACGGCTGAGCCTCCTGGAACTCTCATGGAGATACAGGTGAGCCTCCTGGTAAACTAATGGAGATACAGGTGAGCCTCCAGGTACACTAATAGTGATTCAGGTGAGCCTCCTGGTGCAATAATGGAGATACAGGTGAGCCTCCTGGTACACTCATGGAGATACAGATGAGCCTCCTGGTACACTAATGGAGATAATGGTGAGCCTACAGGTACACTAATAGTGATGCCGCTGAGCCTCCTGGTACACTAATAGTGATATAGGTGAGCCTCCTGGTACATTAATAGTGATAAAGGTGAGCCTCCTGGTACACTAATAGTGATACAGGTGAGCCTCCTGATACACGAATAGAGATAAAGGTGAGCCTCCTCGTACACTAATAATGATACAGGTGAGCCTGCTGCTCCACGAATGCAGATACAGATGAGCCTCCTGGTTCACTAATAGTGAAACAGGTGAGCCTGCTGGTACACTAATGGAGATACAGGTGAGCCTCCTGGTACACTAATAGTGATTCAGGTGAGCCTTCTGGTACACTAATGGAGATACAGGTGAGCCTCCTGGTACACTAATGGAAATACACGTGAGACTCTTTTTATACTATTGGTGATACAGGTGAGCCTCCTGGTACACTAATGGAGATACAGGTGAGACTCCTGGTACACTAATGGAGATACAGGTGAGCCTCGTGGTACGCTAATGGAGATACAGGCGAGACTCCTGGTACACTAATAGAGATACAGGTGAGCCTCCTGGTACACTAATACTGATGCAGGTGAGCCTCTTGGTACACTAATGGAGACCCAGGTGAGCCTCCTGTTACACTAATAGTGATACAGTTGAGCCTCCTGGTACACTAACAGAGATACAGGTGATCCACCTGGCACACTAATAGTGATACAGGTGAGCCTCCTGGTACACTAACAGTGATACAGGTCTGCCTCCTGGTACATTATTAGTGATACAGGTGAGCCTCCTGGTACACTAATGGAAATACAGGTGAGCCTCCTGGTACCCTAATGGAGATACAGGTGAGCCTCCTGGTACACTAATGGCGATACAGGTGAGCCTCCTGGTACATTAATGGAGATACAGGTGAGCCTCCTGGTACACTAATGGAGATACAGGTGAGCCTCCTGGAACACTAATAGTGATACAGGTGAGCTGCCTGGTACACTAAAAGTGATGCAGGTGAGCCCCCTTGTACACTATTAGAGATACAGGTGAGCCTCTTGGTACACTAATGGAGATATAGGTGAGCCTCCTGGTACATTAATAGTGATGCAGGTGAGCCTGCTGGTACACTAATGGAGATACAGGTGAGCCTCCTGGTACACTAATGGATATACAGGTGAGCCTCCTGGTACACTAATGGAGACACAGGTGAGCCTCCTGTTACACTAATGGAGATTCAGGTGAGCCTCCTGGTACATTAATGGAGATACAGGTGAGCCCTCTGCTACACTAATGGAGATAGAGGTGAGCCTCCAGGCACACTAATGGAGATACAGTTGACGCTCCTGGTACACTAATGGAGATACAGGTGAGCATCCTGCTACACTAATCGTGATACAGGTGAGGGTACTGGTACATTAATCGAGATACAGGTGAGCCTCCTGGTACACTAATGGATATTCAGGTGAGCCTCCTGGTACACTAATGGGGATACAGCTGAGCCTCCTGGTACACTAATTGAGATGCAGGTGAGCCTCCTGGTACACTAATGGAGATACAGGTGAGCCTCCTGGTACACTAATGGAGACACAGGTGAGCCTCCTGTTACACTAATGGAGATTCAGGTGAGCCTCCTGGTACATTAATGGAGATACAGGTGAGCCCTCTGCTACACTAATGGAGATAGAGGTGAGCCTCCAGGCACACGAATGGAGATACAGGTGAGCCTCCTGGTACACTCATGGAGATAAAGGTGAGCCACCTGGTACACTAATAATGATAAAGATGAGCCTCCTGGTACACTAATGGCGATACAGGTGTGCCTCCTGGTACACTAATGGAGATACAGGTGATCATCTTGGTACACTAATGGAGATAAAGGTGAGCCTCCTGGTACACTAATGTAGACACAGGTGAGCCTCCTGGTAAACTAATGGAGATACAGGTGAGCCTCCTGGTACACGAATGGAGATACTGGTGAGCCTCCTGGTACACTAATACTGATACAGGTGAGCCTCCTGGTACACTAATGGAGACAGAGGTGAGCCTCCTGGTACATTAATAGTGATACAGGTGAGCCTACTGGTACACTAATGGAGATACAGGTGAGCCTCCTGGTACACTAATTGAGATACAGGTGAGCCTCTCGTACACTACTGGAAATACAGGTAAACCTCCTGGTACACTAATAGTGATACAGGTGAGCCTCCTGGTACACTAGTAGTGATACAGGTGAGCCTCCTGGTACAATAATACGGATACAGGTGAGCCTCTTGGTACACTAATAGTGATACAGGAGAGCCTCCTGGTACACTAATGGAGATACAGGAGAGCCTCCTGGTACACTAACAGAGATACAGGTGATCTGCATGGTATACTAATAGTGATACAGGTGAGCCTCCTGGTGCACTAATAGTGATACAGGTGAGCTACCTGGTGCATTAATAGTGATAAAGGTGAGTCTCCTATTACACTAATGGAGATACAGGTGAGCCTCCTGGGACACTAATGGAGATACAGGTGAGCCTCCTGGTACACTAACGGAGATACAGGTGAGCCTCCTGGTACACTAATGGAGATGCAGGTGAGCCTCCTGGTACACCAATGGAGATACAGGTGAGATTCCTGGTACACTAATAGTGATCCAGGTGAGCCTCCTGGTACACTAATAGTGATACAGTTGAGCTGCCTGGTACACTAATAGTGATACAGGTGAGCCTCCTGGTACACTAATGGAGATACAGGTGAGCCTCTTGGCACACAAATAGAGATACAGGTGAGCCTCCTGGTACACTAATGGGGATATAGGTGAGCCTCCTGGAACAATAATAGTGATACAGGTGAGCCTGCTGGTACACTAATGGAGATACTGGTGAGCCTCCTGGTACACTAATGGAGATACAGGTGAGCCTCCTAGTACACTAATGGACATACAGGTGAGCCTCCTAGGACACTAATAGTGATACAGGTGAGCCTCCTGGTACACTAATAGTGATACTGGTGAGACTCTTGGTAGACTGATTGTGATACAGGTGACCGTCCTGGTACACTAATGGAGACCCAGGTGAGCTTTCTGGTACACTAATAGTGATACAGGTGAGCCTCCTGGTAAACTAATGGAGATACAGGTGAGCATCCTGGTACACTAATTAAGATACAGGTGAGCCTCCTGGTACACTAATGGAGATACAGGGAAGACTCCTGGTACACCAATATTGATAAAGGTGAGCCTCCTGGTACACTAATAGTGATACAGGTGAGCCTCCTGGTACAATAATGGAGATACTGGTGAGTCTCCTGGTACACTAATGGACATACAGGTGAGCCTCCTGGTACACTAATGGAGATACAGGTGAGCCTCCTGGTACACTAATGGAGATAGAGGTGATCCTCCTGGTACATTAATAGTGATACAGGTAAGCCTCTTGGAACAATAATAGTGATACTGGAGAGCCTCCTGGTACACTAATGGAGATATAGGTGAGCCTCTTGTTACACTAATAGTGATACAGGTGACCCTCCTGGTACACTAACAGAGATACAGGTGAGCCTCCTGTGCACTAATGGAGATACAGGTGAGCCTCCTGGTACACTAATGGAGACACAGTTGAGCCTCCTGGTACACTGCTAGTGATCAAGGTGAGCCTCCTGGTACACTAATAGTGATACAGGTGAGCCACCTGGTACAAGAATGGAGATACTGGTAAGTCTCCTGGTACACTAATGAACATACAGGTGAGCCTCGTGGTGCACTAATGGAGATACAGGTGAGCCTCCTGGGACACTAATGGAGATACAGGTGAGCCTCCTGGTACACTAATGGAGATGCTGGTGAGCCTCCTGGTACACTAATACTGATACAGGTGACCCTCCTGGTACACTAATGGAGATACAGATGAGCCTCGTGGTACAGTAATGGAGATACAGGTGAGCATTCCTGCTACATTAATGGAGATAATGGTGAGCCTCCTGGTACACTAATGGAGATACAAGTGAGCCTCCTGGTACACTAATGGAGATACAGGTGAGCCTCCAGGTTCACTAATGGAGATACAGGTGAGCCTACTGGTATACTAATGGAGATACAGGTGTGCCTCCTGGTACACTAATGGAGATATAGGTGAGCCTTCTGGTACACTAATGGAGATACAGCTGAGACTCCTGGTACACTAATGGAGATACAGGTGAGCCTACTGGTATACTAATGGAGATACAGGTGTGCCTCCTGGTACACTAATGTAGTTACAGGTGAGCCTCCAGGTACACTAATAGTGATACAGGTGAGCCTCCTGGTACACTAATGGAGATACAGGTGAACCTCCTGGTACACTAATGGAGATATAGGTGAGCCTCCTGTTACACTAATGGAGATACAGGTGAGCCTCCTGGTGCACTAATAGTGATACAAGTGAGCCTCCTGGTACAGTAATGGAGACACAGATGAGCCTCCTGGTACACTAATAGAGATACAGGTGAGCCTCCTGGTACACTATGGGGATACAGGTGAGCCACTTGGTACACTAATAGTGATAGAGGTGAGCCTCCTGGTACATCAAAAGAGATACAGCTGAGCCTGCTGGTACACTAATGGAGATACAGGTGTGCCTCCTGGTACACTAATGTAGTTATAGGTGAGCCCCCTGGTGCACTAATAGTGATACAGATGAGCCTCCTGGTACACTAATAATGATACAGGTGAGCCTCCTGGTACACTATGGGGATACAGGTGAGCCACTTGGTACACTAATAGTGATAGAGGTGAGCCTCCTGGTACATCAATAGAGATACAGCTGAGCCTGCTGGTACACTAATGGAGATACAGGTGAGCCTCCTGGTACACTAATGGACATACAGGTGAGCCTCCTGGTACACTAATAGTGATACAGGTGAGCCTCCTGGTACACTAATAGTGTTACAGGTGAGCCTCTTGGTACACTAATTGTGATACAGGTGACCATCCTGGTACACTAATGGAGACCCAGGTGAGCTTTCTGGTACACTAATAGTGATTCAGGTGATCCTCCTGGTAAACTAATGGTGTTACAGGTGAGCATGCTGGTACACTAATGGAGATACAGGCGAGCCTCCTGGTAAACTAATGGAGATACAGGTAAGACACCTGCTACACCAATAGTGACACAGGTGAGCCTATTGGTACACTAATAGTGATACAGGTGTGCCTCCTGGTACAATAATTGAGATACTGGTGAGCCTCCTGGTACACTAATGGACATACAGGTGAGCCTCCTGGTACACTAATGGAGAAACAGGTGAGCCTCCTGGTACATTAATGGAGATACAGGTGAGCCTCCTGGTACACAGATAGTGATTCAGGTGAGCCTCCTGGTGCACTAATGGTGATACAGGTGAGCCTCCTGGTACACTAATGGGGATACTGGTGAGCCTCCTGGGACACTAATAGTGATACAGGTGTGCCTCCTGGTACACTAATGGTGATACAGGTGAGCATCTTGGTACACTAATGGAGATACAGGTGAGCCTACTGGTACACTAATAGAGACACAGGTGAGCCTCATGGTAAACTAATAGTGATACAGGTGACATTCCTGCTACATTAATGGAGATACAGGTGAGCCTCCTGGTACACTAATGGAGATACAGGTGAGCCTCCTGGTACACTAATGGAGATACAGTTGAGATTCCTGGTACACTAATGGAGACACAGGTGAGCCTCCTGGTACACCAATGGAGATACAGGTGAGCCTCCTGGAACACTAATAGTGATACAGGTGAGTCTCCTGGTACACTAATGGAGATACAGGTGAGCCTCCTGGTACACTAATAGTGCCCCAGGTGAGCCTCCTGGTACACTAATAGTGATACAGGTGAGCTGCCTGGTACACTAATAGTGATACAGGTGAGCCTCCTGATACACTATTGGAGATACAGGTGAACCTCTTGGTACACTAATGCAGATATAGGTAAGCCTCCTGGTACACTAATGCGAGATACAGGTGAGCCTCCTGGTACATTAATGGAGATACAGGTGAGCTTCCTTGTACACTAAGAGTGATACAGGTGAGCCTACTGGTACACTAATGAAGATACAGGGGTGCCTCCTGGTACACTAATGGAGACACAGGTAAGACTCCTGGTACACTAATAGTGATACAGGTGAGCCTCCTGGTACACAAATAGCGATACAGGTGAGCCTCCTGGTACACCAATGCAGATACAGGTAAGCCTCCTGGTACACCAATAGTGATACAGGTGAGCCTCCTGGTACATTAATAGTGATACAGGTGAGCGTCCTGGTACACTACTAGTGATACTGGTGTGCCTCTTGGTACACTAATTGTGATACAGGTGACCATCCTGGTGCACGAATGGAGACCCAGGTGAGCTTTCTGGTACACTAATAGTGATACAGGTGAGCCTCCTGGTAAAACTAATGGAGATACAGGTGAGCATCTTGGTACACTAATGCAGATACAGGTGAGCCTCCTGGTACACTAATAGTGATACAGGTGAGCCTCCTGGTACAATAATGGAGAAACTGGTGAGCCTCCTGGTACACTAATGGAATTACAGGTGAGCCTCCTGGTACACTAATGGGGATACAGGTGATCCTCCTGGTACACTAATAGTGATACAGGTGAACCTCTTGGTACACTAATAGTGATACAGGAGAGCCTCCTGGTACACTAATGGAGGTACAGGTGAGCCTCCTGGTACACTAATAGTGATACAGGTGACCCTCCTGGTACACTAACAGAGATACAGATGAGCCTCCTGGTTCAAAAATGGAGATACAGGTAAGCCTCCTGGTACACTAATAGCGATCCAGGTGAGCCTCCTGGTACACTAATAGTGATACAGGTGTGCCACCTGGCACACTAATAGTGATACAGGTGAGCCTCCTGGTACACTAATGGAGATACAGGTGAGCCTCCTGGTACACAAATGGAGATACAGGTGAGCCTCCTGCTACACTAATGGAGATATAGGTGTGCCTCCTGGTACATTAATAGTCATACAGGTGAGCCTTCTGGTACATTAATGGAGATGCAGGTGAGCCTCGTGTTACACTAATGGAGATACAGGTGAGTCTCCTGGTACACTAATGGAGATACAGGTGAGCCTCCTGCTACATTAATGGAGATAATGGTGAGCCTCCTGGTAAACCAATGGAGATACAGGTGAACCTCTTGGTACACTAATGGAGATACAGGTGAGCCTCCTGGTAAACTAATGGAGATATAGGTGAGCCTTCTGGTACACTAATGGAGAGACAGCTGAGCCTCCTGGTACACTAATGGAGATACAGGTGAGCCTATTGGTATACTAATGGAGATACAGGTGTGCCTCCTGGTACACTAATGTAGTTACAGGTGAGCCTCCAGATACACTAATAGTGATACAGGTGAGCCTCCTGGTACACCAATGGAGATACAGGTGAACCTCCTGGTACACGAATGGAGATATAGGTGAGCCTCCTGGTACACTAATAGTGATACAGGTGAGCCTGCTGATACACGAAAGGAGACACAGGTGAGCGCCCTGGTAGACTAATAGTGATACAGGTGAGCCTCCTGGTACACTAATGGAGATACAGGTAAGCCTCCTGGTACATTAATAGTGATACAGGTGAGCCTCCTGGTACACTATGGGGATACAGGGAGCCACTTGGTACACTAATAGTGATACAGGTGAGCCTCCTGGTACTTTAATAGAGATACAGCTGAGCCTCCTGGTACACTAATGGAGATACAGGTGAGCCTCCTGGTACACTAATGGACATATAGCTGAGACTCCTGTTACACTTATAGTGATACAGGTGAGCCTCCTGGTACACCAATAGTGATACAGGTGAGCCTCTTGGTACACTAATTGTGATACAGGTGACCGTCCTGGTACACTAATGGAGACCCAGGTGAGCTTTCTGGTACACCAATAGTGATACAGGTGTTCCTCCTGGTAAACTAATGGAGATACAGGTGAGCATCCTGGTACACTAATGGAGATATAGGTGAGCCACCTGGTAAACTAATTGAGAGACAGGTAAGACTCCTGGTACATCAATAGTGATACAGGTGAGCCTCCTGGTACACTAATAGTGATACAGGTGAGCCTCCTGGTACAATAATGGAGATTCTGGTGAGCCTCCTGGTACACTAATGGACGTACAGGTGAGCCTCCTGGTACACTAATGGTGATACAGGTGAGCCTCCTGGTACACTAATGGAGATACAGGTGAGCCTCCTGCTACATTAATGGAGATAATGGTGAGCCTCCTGGTAAACCAATGGAGATACAGGTGAACCTCTTGGTACACTAATGGAGATTCAGGTGAGCCGCCTGGTACACTAATCGAGATACACGTGTGCCTCCAGGTTCACTAATGGAGATACAGGTGATCCTCTTGGTACACTAATGGAGATACAGGTGAGCCTCCTGGTAAACTAATGGAGATATAGGTGAGCCTTCTGGTACACCAATGGAGATACAGGTGAACCTCCTGGTACACGAATGGAGATATAGGTGAGCCTCCTGGTACACTAATAGTGATACAGGTGAGCCTGCTGATACACGAAAGGAGACACAGGTGAGCGCCCTGGTAGACTAATAGTGATACAGGTGAGCCTCCTGGTACACTAATGGAGATACAGGTAAGCCTCCTGGTACATTAATAGTGATACAGGTGAGCCTCCTGGTACACTATGGGGATACAGGGAGCCACTTGGTACACTAATGGAGATACAGGTAAGCCTCCTGGTACTTTAATAGAGATACAGCTGAGCCTCCTGGTACACTAATGGAGATACAGGTGAGCCTCCTGGTACACTAATGGACATATAGCTGAGACTCCTGTTACACTTATAGTGATACAGGTGAGCCTCCTGGTACACCAATAGTGATACAGGTGAGCCTCTTGGTACACTAATTGTGATACAGGTGACCGTCCTGGTACACTAATGGAGACCCAGGTGAGCTTTCTGGTACACCAATAGTGATACAGGTGTTCCTCCTGGTAAACTAATGGAGATACAGGTGAGCATCCTGGTACACTAATGGAGATATAGGTGAGCCACCTGGTAAACTAATTGAGAGACAGGTAAGACTCCTGGTACATCAATAGTGATACAGGTGAGCCTCCTGGTACACTAATAGTGATACAGGTGAGCCTCCTGGTACAATAATGGAGATTCTGGTGAGCCTCCTGGTACACTAATGGACGTACAGGTGAGCCTTCTGGTACACTAATGGTGATACAGGTGAGCCTCCTGGTACACTAATGGAGATACAGGTGAGCCCCCTGGTACACTAATGGAGACACAGATGAGCCTCCTGGCACACTAATAGTGATGCAGGTGAGCCTGTTGGTACACTAATGGAGACACAGGTGCGCATCCTGGTACACTAATTAAGATACAGGTGAGCCTCCTGGTACACTAATGGAGATACAGGGAAGACTCCTGGTACACCAATAGTGATACAGGTGAGCCTCCTGGTAAATTAATAGTGATACAGGTGAGCCTCCTGGTACAATAATGGAGATACTGGTGAGCCTCCTGGTACACTAATAGTGATACAGGTAAGCCTCTTGGTACAATAATAGTGATACTGGAGAGGCTGCTGGTACACTAATGGAGATACAGGTGAGCCTCTTGTTACACTAATAGTGATACAGGTGACCCTCCTGGTACACTAACAGAGATACAGGTGAGCCTCCTGTGCACTAATGGAGAAACAGGTGAGCCTCCTGGTACACTAACAGAGACACAGTTGAGCCTCCTGGTACACTACTAGTGATCAAGTTGAGCCTCCTGGTACACTAATAGTGATACAGGTGAGCCGCTTGGTACACTAACAGTGATACAGGTGAGCCTCCTGGTACAATAATGGAGATACTGGTAAGTCTCCTGGTACATTAATGAACATACAGGTGAGCCTCCTGGTGCACTAATGGAGATACAGGTGAGCCTCCTGGGACACTAATGGAGATACAGGTGATCCTCCTGGTACAGTAATAGTGATACAGGTGAGCCTCTTGGTACACTAATAGTGATACAGTAGAGCCTCCTGGTACACTAATGGAGATAATGGTGAGCCTCCTGGTACACTAATACTGATTCAGGTGACCCTCCTGGTGCACTAACAGAGATACAGGTGAGCCTCCTGTACACTAATGGAGATATAGGTGAGCCTCCTGGTACACTCATGGAGATACAGGTGAGCCTCCTGGTACACTAATGGAGACACAGGTGAGCCTCCTGCTACACTAATGGAGATATAGGTGAGCCTCCTGGTACACTAATAGTGATACAGGTGAGCCTTCTGGTACACGAATGGAGATACAGCTGAGCCTCGTGGTACAGTAATGGAGATACAGGTGAGTCTCCTGGTACACTAATGGAGATACAGGTGAGCCTCCTGCTACATTAATGGAGATAATGGTGAGCCTCCTGGTACACTAATGGAGATACAGGTGAGCCTCCTGGTACACCAATGGAGATACAGGTGAGCCTCTAGGTTCACTAATGGAGATACAGATGATGCTCTTGGTACACTAATGGAGATACAGGTGAGCCTCCTGGTCCACTAATGGAGATACAGGTGTGCCTCCTGGTACACTAATGTAGTTATAGGTGAGCCCCCTGGTGCACTAATAGTGATACAGATGAGCCTCCTGGTACACTAATGGAGATACAGGTGAGCCACCTGGTACACTAATGGAGACACAGATGAGCGTCCTGGCACACTAATAGTGATGCAGGTGAGCCTGTTGGTACACTAATGGAGACACAGGTGCGCATCCTGGTACACTAATTAAGATACAGGTGAGCCTCCTGGTACACTAATGGAGATACAGGGAAGACTCCTGGTACACCAATAGTGATACAGGTGAGCCTCCTGGTAAACTAATAGTGATACAGGTGAGCCTCCTGGTACAATAATGGAGATACTGGTGAGCCTCCTGGTACACTAATGGAGATACAGGTGAGCCTCCTGGTACACTAATGGAGATACAGGTGATCCTCCTGGTACATTAATAGTGATACAGGTAAGCCTCTTGGTACAATAATAGTGATACTGGAGAGGCTGCTGGTACACTAATGGAGATACAGGTGAGCCTCTTGTTACACTAATAGTGATACAGGTGACCCTCCTGGTACACTAACAGAGATACAGGTGAGCCTCCTGTGCACTAATGGAGAAACAGGTGAGCCTCCTGGTACTCTAACGGAGACACAGTTGAGCCTCCTGGTACACTACTAGTGATCAAGTTGAGCCTCCTGGTACACTAATAGTGATACAGGTGAGCCGCTTGGTACACTAACAGTGATACAGGTGAGCCTCCTGGTACAATAATAGAGATACTGGTAAGTCTCCTGGTACACTAATGAACATACACGTGAGCCTCCTGGTGCACTAATGGAGATACAGGTGAGCCTCCTGGGACACTAATGGAGATACAGGTGATCCTCCTGGTACAGTCATAGTGATACAGGTGAGCCTCTTGGTACACTAATAGTGATACAGTAGAGCCTCCTGGTACACTAATGGAGATAATGGTGAGCCTCCTGGTACACTAATACTGATTCAGGTGACCCTCCTGGCACACTAACAGAGATACAGGTGAGCCTCCTGTACACTAATGGAGATATAGGTGAGCCTCCTGGTACACTCATGGAGATACAGGTGAGCCTCCTGGTACACTAATGGAGACACAGGTGAGCCTCCTGCTACACTAATGGAGATATAGGTGAGCCTCCTGGTACACTAATAGTGATACTGGTAAGTGTCCTGGTACACTAATGAACATACAGGTGAGCCTCCTGGTGCACTAATGGAGATACAGGTGAGCCTCCTGGGACACTAATGGAGATACAGGTGATCCTCCTGGTACAGTCATAGTGATACAGGTGAGCCTCTTGGTACACTAATAGTGATACAGTAGAGCCTCCTGGTACACTAATGGAGATAATGGTGAGCCTCCTGGTACACTAATACTGATTCAGGTGACCCTCCTGGTACACTAACAGAGATACAGGTGAGCCTTCTGGTACACTAATGGAGATACAGCTGAGCCTCGTGGTACAGTAATGGAGATACAGGTGAGTCTCCTGGTACACTAATGGAGATACAGGTGAGCCTCCTGCTACATTAATGGAGATAATGGTGAGCCTCCTGGTACACTAATGGAGATACAGGTGAGCCTCCTGGTACACTAATGGAGATACAGGTGAGCCTCTAGGTACACTAATGGAGATACAGATGATGCTCTTGGTACACTAATGGAGATACAGGTGAGCCTCCTGGTCCACTAATGGAGATACAGGTGTGCCTCCTGGTACACTAATGTAGTTATAGGTGAGCCCCCTGGTGCACTAATAGTGATACAGATGAGCCTCCTGGTACACTAATAATGATACAGGTGAGCCTCCTGGTACACTATGGGGATACAGGTGAGCCACTTGGTACACTAATAGTGATAGAGGTGAGCCTCCTGGTACATCAATAGAGATACAGCTGAGCCTGCTGGTACATTAATGGAGATACAGGTGAGCCTCCTGGTACACTAATGGACATACAGGTGAGCCTCCTGGTACACTAATAGTGATACGGATGAGCCTCCTGGTACACTAATAGTGATACAGGTGAGCCTCTTGGTACACTATTTGTGATACAGGTGACCATCCTGGTACACTAATGGAGACCCAGGTGAGCTTTCTGGTAAACTAATAGTGATTCAGGTGATCCTCCTGGTAAACTAATGGAGTTACAGGTGAGCATCCTGGTACACTAATGGAGATACAGGTGAGCCTCCTGGTAAACTAATTGAGATACAGGTAAGACACCTGCTACACCAATAGTGACATAGGTGAGCCTACTGGTACACTAATAGTGATACAGGTGAGCCTCCTGGTACAATAATTGAGATACTGGTGAGCCTCCTGGTACATTAATGGACATACAGGTGAGCCTCCTGGTACATTAATGGAGATACAGGTGAGCCTCCTGGTACACTGATAGTGATTCAGGTGAGCCTCCTGGTACACTAATGGTGATACAGGTGAGCCTCCTGGTACACTAATGGGGATACTGGTGAGCCTCCTGGTGCACTAATAGTGATGCTGGTGAGCCTCCTGGTACACTAATGGAGATACAGGTGAGCCTCCTGGTACATTAATGGAGATACACGTGAGCCTCCTTTTACACTAATCGTGATACAGGTGAGCCTCCTGGTACACGAATGGTGATACAGGTGAGCATCTTGGTACACTAATGGAGATACAGGTGAGCCTACTGGTACACTAATAGAGAAACAGGTGAGCCTCATGGTACACTAATAGTGATACAGGTGACCTTCCTGCTACATTAATGGAGATACAGGTGAGCCTCCTGGTACACTAATGGAGATACAGCTGAGCCTCCTGGTACACTAATGGAGATACAGTTGAGATTCCTGGTACACTAATGGAGATACAGGTGAGCCTCCTGGTACACTAATAGTGATACAGGTGAGCTGCCTGGTACACTAATAGTGATACAGGTGAGCCTCCTGGTACACTATTGGAGATACAGGTGAACCTCTTGGTACACTAATGCAGATACAGGTGAGCCTCCTGGTACACTAATCGAGATACAGGTGAGCCTCCGGGTACACTAATGGAGATACAGGTGAGCATCCTTGTACACTAAGAGTGATACAGGTGAGCCTACTGGTACACTAATGAAGATACAGGACTGCCTCCTGGTACACTAATGGAGATACAGGTGAGCCTCCTGGTACACTAATGGAGACACAGGTAAGGCTCCTGGTACACGAATTGTGATACAGGTGAGCCTCCTGGTACACTAATAGCGATACAGGTGAGCCTCCTGGTACACCAATGCAGATACAGGTAAGCCTCCTGGTACATCTACAGCGATACAGGTGACCCTCCTGGTACATTAATAGTGAAACAGGTGAGCCTCCTGGTACACTAATGGAGATACAGGTGAGCCTCCTGGTACACTAATAGTGATACAGGTGAGCGTCCTGGTACACTAATAGTGATACTGGTGTGCCTCTTGGTACACTAATTGTGATACAGGTGACCATCCTGGTACACGAATGGAGACCCAGGTGAGCTATCTGGTACACTAATAGTGATACAGGTGAGCCTCCTGGTAAAACAAATGGAGATACAGGTAAGCCTCTTGGTACACTAATAGAGATCCAGGTGAGCGTCCTGGTACACTAATGGAGATATAGGTGAGCCTCCTGGTACATTAATAGTCATACAGGTGAGCCTTCTGGTACATTAATGGAGATGCAGGTGAGCCTCGTGTTACACTAATGGAGATACAGGTGAGTCTCCTGGTACACTAATGGAGATACAGGTGAGCCTCCTGCTACATTAATGGAGATAATGGTGAGCCTCCTGGTCAACCAATGGAGATACAGGTGAGCCGCCTGGTACACTAATCGAGATACACGTGTGCCTCCAGGTTCACTAATGGAGATACAGGTGATCCTCTTGGTACACTAATGGAGAGACAGCTGAGCCTACTGGTATACTAATGGAGATACAGGTGTGCCTCCTGGTACACTAATGTAGTTACAGGTGAGCCTCCAGGTACACTAATAGTGATACAGGTGAGCCTCCTGGTACACTAATGGAGATACAGGTGAACCTCCTGCTACACTAATGGAGATATAGGTGAGTCTCCTGGTACACTAATGGAGATACAGGTGAGCCTCCTGGTACACTAATGGAGATACAGGTGAGCCTCCTGCTACATTAATAGTGATACAAGTGAGCCTCCTGGTACAGTAATGGAGACACACATGAGCCTCCTGGTACACTAATAGTGATACAGGTGAGCCTGCTGGTACACTAAAGGAGACACAGGTGAGCATCCTGGTACACTAATAGTGATACAGGTGAGCCTCCTGGTACACTAATGGAGATACAGGTGAGCCTCCTGGTACACTAATAGTGATACAGGTGAGCCTCCTGGTACAATAATGGAGATACTGGTGGGCCTCCTGGTACACTAATGGACATACAGGTGAGCCTCCTGGTACACTAATGGTGATGAAGGTGAGCATCCTGGTACACTAATGGAGATACAGGTGAGCCTCCTGGTACACTAATGGACATACAGGTGAGCCTCCGGTACACTAATAGTGATACAGGTGAGCCTCCTGGTACACTAATAGTGATACTGGTGAGACTCTTGGTAGACTAATTGTGATACAGGTGACCGTCCTGGTATACTAATGGAGACCCAGGTGAGCTTTCTGGTACACTGATAGTGATACAGGTGTCCCTCCTGGTAAACTAATGGAGATACAGGTGAGCATCCTGGTATACTAATTGTGATACAGGTGAGCCTCCTGGTACACTAATGGAGATACAGGTAAGATTCCTGGAACACCAATACTGATACAGGTGAGCCTCCTGGTAAACTAATAGTGATACAGGTGAGCCTCCTGGTACAATAATGGAGATACTGGTGAGCCTCCTGGTACACTAATGGACATAAAGGTGAGCCTTCTGCTACACTAATGGAGATAGAGGTGAGCCTCCTGGTACATTAATGGAGATAAAGGTGAGCCTCCTGGTACACGAATAATGATACAGGTGCACCTCCTGGTACACTAATAGTGATCCAGGTGAGCTGCCTGGTACACTAATAGTGATCCAGGTGAGCCTCCTGGTACACTAATGGAGATACAGGTGAGCATCCTGGTACACTAATAGTGATACAGGTGAGCCTACCGGTACACTAATGAAGATACAGGACAGCCTGCTGGTACACTAATGGAGATACTGCTGAGCCTCCTGGTACACTAATGGAAACACAGGTAAGACTCCTGCTCCACTAATAGTGATACAGGTGAGCCTCCAGGTACACTAATAGCGATACAGGTGAGCCTCCTGCTTCACCAATGCAGATACAGGTAGGCCTCCTGGGACACCAATAGTGATACAGCTGAGCCTCCTGGTACACTAATAGTGCTACAGGTGAGCCTCCTGGTACACTAATGGAGATACAGGTGAGCCTCCTGGTACACTAATGGACATACAGGTGAGCCTCCTGGTACACTAATAGTGATACAGGTGAGCCTCCTGGTACACTAATAGTGATACTGGTGAGCCTCTTGGTACACTAATTGTGATACAGGTGACCGTCCTGGTAAACTAATGGAGACCCAGTTGAGCTTTCTGGTACACTAATAGTGATACAGGTGAGCCTCCTGGTAAACTAATGGAGATACAGGTGAGCATACTGGTACACTAATTGATATACAGGTGAGCCTCCTGGTACACTAATGGAGATACAGGTAAGACTCCTGGTACACCAATAGTGATACAGTTGAGCCTCCTGGTACACTAATAGTGATACAGGTGTGCCTCCTGGTACAATAATGGATATACTGGTGAGCCTCCTGGTACACTAATGGACATACAGGTGAGCCTCCTCGTACACTAATGGAGATAGAGGTGAGCCTCCTGGTACACTAATGGAGATACAGGTGAGCCTCCTGGTACACTAATAGTGATCCAGGTGAGCCCCCTGGTACACTAATAGTGATACTGGTGAGCCGCCTAGTACACTAATAGTGATACAGGTGGGCCTCCTGGTACAACAATGGAGATACCGGTGAGCCTCCTGGTACACTAATGGTCATACGGGTGAGCCTCCTGGTACACTAATGGAGATACAGGTGTGCCTCCTGGTACGCTAATGGAGATACAGGTGATCCTCCTGGTACACTAATAGTGATACAGGTGATCCTCGTGGTACACTAATACTGATACAGGAGAGCCTCCTGGTGCACTAATGGAGATACAGCTGAGCCTCCTGGTACACTAATAGTGATACAGGTGACCCTCCTGGTACACTAACAGAGATACAGGTGAGCCTACTGGTACACTAATAGAGACACAGTTGAGCCTCATGGTACACTAATGGAGATACAGGTGAGCCTCCTAGTACACTAATGGAGATACAGGTGAGCCTCATGTTACATTCATGGAGATACAGTTGAGCCTTCTGCTACACAAATGGAGATAGAGGTGAGCCTCCTGGGACACTAATGGAGATACAGGTGAGCCTCCTGGTACACTAATGGAGATAAAGGTGAGCCTCCTGGTACACTAATAATGATACAGGTGAGCCTCCTGGTACACTAATAGTGATACAGGTGAGCTGCCTGGTACTCTAATAGTGATACAGGTGAGCCTCCTGGTACACTATTGGAGATACAGGTGTGCCTCTTGGTACACTAATGGAGATAGAGGTGAGCCTCCTGGTACACTAATGGAGATATAGGTGAGCCTCCTGGAACACTAATAGTGATAAAGGTGAGCCTGCTGGTACCCTAATGGACATACTGGTGAGCCTACTGGTACACTAATGGAGATACAGGTGAGCTTCCTGGTACACTAATAGTGATACAGGTGAGCCTGCTGGTACACTAATGAAGATTCAGGACAGCCTCCTGGTACTCTAATGGAGATACAGGTGAGCCTCCTGGTACACTAATGGAGACACAGGTAAAGCTCCTGGTACAATAATAGTGATACAGGTGAGCCTCCTGGTATACCAATAGTGATACAGGTGCGCCTCCTGGTACACCAATGGAGATACAGGTGAGCCTCCTGGTACACTAATGGACACACAGGTGAGCCTCCTGGTACACTAATAGTGATACAGGTGAGCCTCCAGGTACACTAATAGTGATACTGGTGAGCATCCTGGTACACTGATTGAGATACAGGTGAGCCTCCTGGTACACTAATGGAGATACAGGTAAGACTCCTGGTACACCAATAGTAATAAAGGTGAGCCTCCTGGTACACTAATAGTGATACAGGTGAGCCTCCTGGTACAATAATGGAGATACTGGTGAGCCTCCTGGTACACTAATGGACATACAGGTGAGCCTCCTGGTACACTAATGGAGATACAGGTGAGCCTCCTGGTACACTAATGGAGATACAGGTGATCCTCCTGGTACAATAATCGGGACCCAGGTGAGCTTTCTGGTACACTAAGAGTGATACAGGGTATCTTCCTGGTAAACTGATGGAGATACAGGTGAGCATCGTGGTACACTAATGGAGATACAGGTGAGCCTCTTGGTATTCTAATGGATATACAGGTAAGACTCCTGGTACAACAATTGTGATACAGGTGAGCCTCCTGGTACACTAATAGTGATAAAGGTGAGCCTCCTGGTACACTAATATTGATACAGGTGAGACTCCTGGTACACTAATAGTGATCCAGGTGAGCTTCCCGGTACTCTAATAGTGATCCAGGTGAGCCGCCTGGTACACTAATAGTGATATAGGTGAGCCTTCTGGTACACTAATGGAGAAACAGCTGAGCCTCCTGGTACACTAATAGTGATACAGGTGAGCCTCTGGGTAAGCTATGGGAATACAGGTGAGCCACTTGGTACACTAATAGTGATACAGGTGAGCCTCCTGGTACACTAATGGACATACAGGTGAGCCTCCAGGTACAGCAATGGAGCTCCAGGTGAGCCTCCTGGTAAACTAATAGTGATACAGGTCAGCCTCCTGGTAAACTAATAGTGATACAAGTGAGCCTCCTGGTACACTAATAGTGATACAAGTGAGCCTCCTGGTACAGTAATGGAGACACATATGAGCCTCCTGGTACACTAATGGACATACAGGTGAGCCTCCTGGTACACTAATAGTGATACAGGTGAGCCTCCTGGTACACTAATAGTGAAACAGGTGAGCCTCTTGGTACACTAATTGTGATACAGATGACAGTCCTGGTACACTAATGGAGACCCAGGTGAGCTTTCTGGTACACTAATAGTGATACAGGTGATCCTCCTGGAAAAATAATGGAGATACAGGCGAGCATCCTGGTACACTAATGGAGACACAGGTGAGCCTCCTGGTAAACTAATTGAGAGACAGGTAAGACTCCTGGTACATCAATAGTGATACAGGTGAGCCTCCTGGTACACTAATAGTGATACAGGTGAGCCTCCTGGTACACTGATGGAGATACAGGTGAGCCTCCTGGTACACTAATGGAGATACAGGTTAGCCTCCTGGTACACTGATAGTGATTCAGGTGAGCCTACTGTTACACTAATGGTGATACAGGTGAGCCTCCTGGTACACTAATGGAGATACAGGTGAGCCTCCTGGTACACTAATAGTGATGCAGGTGAGCCTCCTGGCACACTAATGGAGATACAGGTGAGCCTCCTGGTACACTAATGGAGATACACGTGAGCCTCCTTTTAGACTAATGGTGATACAGGTGAGCCTCCTGGTACACTAATGGAGATATAGGTGAGCCTCTTGGTACACTAATAGAGACACAGGTGAGCCTTCTGCTACACCAATGGAGATAGAGGTGAGCCTCATGGTACATTAATGGAGATAAAGGTGAGCCTCCTGGTACACTAATAATGATGCAGGTGCGCCTCCTGGTGCACTAATAGTGATCCAGGTGAGCTGCCTGGTACACTAATAGTGATCCAGGTGAGCCTCCTGGTACACTAATGGAGATACAGGCGAGCCTCCTGGTACACTAATGGAGATACAAGTGAGCCTCCTGGTACACTAATGGAGATACTGGTGAGCATCCTGGTACACTAATAGTGATACAGGTGAGCCTACCGGTACACTAATGAAGATACAGGACAGCCTCCTGGTACCCCAATGGAGATACTGCTGAGCCTCCTGGTACACTAATGGAGACACAGGTAAGACACCTGGTACACTAATAGTGATACAGGTGAGCCTCCAGGTACACTAATAGCGATACAGGTGAGCCTCCTGCTACACCAATGCAGATACAGGTAACCCTCCTGGTACACCAATAGTGATACAGGTGAGCCTCCTGGTACACTAATAGTGCTACAGGTGAGCCTCCTGGTACACTAATGGAGATACAGGTGAGACTCCTGGTACACTAATGGACATACAGGTGAGCCTCCTGGTACACTAATAGTGATACAGGTGAGCCTCCTGGTACACTAAAAGTGATACTGGTGAGCCTCTTGGTACACTAATTGTGATACAGGTGACCGTCCTGGTAAACTAATGGAGAACCAGTTGAGCTTTCTGGTACACTAATAGTGATACAGGTGAGCCTCCTGGTAAACTAATGGAGATACAGGTGAGCATACTGGTACACTAATTGAGATACAGGTGAGCCTCCTGGTACATTAATGGAGATACAGGTAAGACTCCTGGTACACCAATAGTGATACAGTTGAGCCTCCTGGTACACTAATAGTGATACAGGTGAGCCTCCTGGTACAAAAATGGATATACTGGTGAGCCTCCTGGTACACTAATAGACATACAGGTGAGCCTCCTCGTACACTAATGGAGATACAGGTGAGCCTCCTGGTACACTATTGGAGATAGAGGTGAGCCTCATGGTACATTAATGGAGATAAAGGTGAGCCTCCTGGTACACTAATAATGATGCAGGTGCGCCTCCTGGTGCACTAATAGTGATCCAGGTGAGCTGCCTGGTACACTAATAGTGATCCAGGTGAGCCTCCTGGTACACTAATGGAGATACAGGTGAGCCTCCTGGTACACTAATGGAGATACAAGTGAGCCTCCTGGTACACTAATGGAGATACTGGTGAGCATCCTGGTACACTAATAGTGATACAGGTGAGCCTACCGGTACACTAATGAAGATACAGGACAGCCTCCTGGTACCCCAATGGAGATACTGCTGAGCCTCCTGGTACACTAATGGAGACACAGGTAAGACACCTGGTACACTAATAGTGATACAGGTGAGCCTCCAGGTACACTAATAGCGATACAGGTGAGCCTCCTGCTACACCAATGCAGATACAGGTAACCCTCCTGGTACACCAATAGTGATACAGGTGAGCCTCCTGGTACACTAATAGTGCTACAGGTGAGCCTCCTGGTACACTAATGGAGATACAGGTGAGACTCCTGGTACACTAATGGGCATACAGGTGAGCCTCCTGGTACACTAATAGTGATACAGGTGAGCCTCCTGGTACACTAAAAGTGATACTGGTGAGCCTCTTGGTACACTAATTGTGATACAGGTGACCGTCCTGGTAAACTAATGGAGAACCAGTTGAGCTTTCTGGTACACTAATAGTGATACAGGTGAGCCTCCTGGTAAACTAATGGAGATACAGGTGAGCATACTGGTACACTAATTGAGATACAGGTGAGCCTCCTGGTACATTAATGGAGATACAGGTAAGACTCCTGGTACACCAATAGTGATACAGGTGAGCCTCCTGGTACAAAAATGGATATACTGGTGAGCCTCCTGGTACACTAATAGACATACAGGTGAGCCTCCTCGTACACTAATGGAGATACAGGTGAGCCTCCTGGTACACTATTGGAGATAGAGGTGAGCCTCCTGGTATACTAATAGTGATCCAGGTGAGCCCCCTGGTACACTAATAGTGATACTGGTGAGCCGCCTAGTACACTATTAGTGATATAGGTGAGCCTCCTGGTACAACAATGGAGATACCGGTCAGCCTCCTGGTACACTAATGGTCATACAGGTGAGCCTCCTGGTACACTAATGGAGATACAGGTGAGCCTCCTGGTACGCTAATGGAGATACAGGTGATCCTCCTGGTACACTAATAGTGATACAGGTGACCCTCCTGGTACACTAACAGAGATACAGGTGAGCCTACTGGTACACTAATAGAGACACAGGTGAGCCTCATGGTACACTAATGGAGATACAGGTGAGCCTCCTAGTACACTAATGGAGATACAGGTGAGCCTCCTGGTACATTCATGGAGATACAGGTGAGCCTTCTGCTACACTAATGGAGATAGAGGTAAGCCTCCTGGTACACTAATGGAGATACAGGTGAGCCTCCTGGTACACTAATGGAGATAAAGGTGAGCCTCCTGGTACACTAATAGTGATACAGGTGAGCCTCCTGGTACACTAATAGTGATACAGGTGAGCTGCCTGGTACACTAATAGTGATACAGGTGAGCCTCCTGGTACACTATTGGAGATACAGGTGAGCCTCTTGGTACACTAATGGAGATACAGGTGAGCCTCCTGGTACACTAATGGAGATATAGGTGTGCCTCCTGGAACACTAAAAGTGATAAAGGTGAGCCTGCTGGTACCATAATGGAGATACTGGTGAGCCTACTAGTACACTAATGGAGATACAGGTGAGCTTCCTGGTACACTAATAGTGATACAGGTGAGCCTGCTGGTACACTAATGAAGATACAGGACAGCCTCCTGGTACTCTAATGGAGATACAGGTGAGCCTCCTGGTACACTAATGGAGACACAGGTAAGACTCCTGGTACAATAATAGTGATGGAGGTGAGCCTCCTGGTACACTATTAGCAATACAGGTGAGCCACCTGGTACACCAATGCAGATACAGGTAAGCCTCCTGGTACACCAATAGTGATACAGGTGATCCTCCTGGTATACTAATAGTGATACAGGTGCGCCTCCTGGTACACTAATGGAGATACAGGTGAGCCTCCTGGTACACTAATGGACATAAAGGTGAGCCTTCTGCTACACTAATGGAGATAGAGGTGAGCCTCCTGGTACACTAATGGAGATACAGGTGAGCCTCCTGGTACATTAATGGAGATAAAGGTGAGCCTCCTGGTACACGAATAATGATACAGGTGCACCTCCTGGTACACTAATAGTGATCCAGGTGAGCTGCCTGGTACACTAATAGTGATCCAGGTGAGCCTCCTGGTACACTAATGGAGATACAGGTGAGCATCCTGGTACACTAATAGTGATACAGGTGAGCCTACCGGTACACTAATGAAGATACAGGACAGCCTGCTGGTACACTAATGGAGATACTGCTGAGCCTCCTGGTACACTAATGGAAACACAGGTAAGACTCCTGCTCCACTAATAGTGATACAGGTGAGCCTCCAGGTACACTAATAGCGATACAGGTGAGCCTCCTGCTTCACCAATGCAGATACAGGTAGGCCTCCTGGGACACCAATAGTGATACAGCTGAGCCTCCTGGTACACTAATAGTGCTACAGGTGAGCCTCCTGGTACACTAATGGAGATACAGGTGAGCCTCCTGGTACACTAATGGACATACAGGTGAGCCTCCTGGTACACTAATAGTGATACAGGTGAGCCTCCTGGTACACTAATAGTGATACTGGTGAGCCTCTTGGTACACTAATTGTGATACAGGTGACCGTCCTGGCAAACTAATGGAGACCCAGTTGAGCTTTCTGGTACACTAATAGTGATACAGGTGAGCCTCCTGGTAAACTAATGGAGATACAGGTGAGCATACTGGTACACTAATTGATATACAGGTGAGCCTCCTGGTACACTAATGGAGATACAGGTAAGACTCCTGGTACACCAATAGTGATACAGTTGAGCCTCCTGGTACACTAATAGTGATACAGGTGTGCCTCCTGGTACAATAATGGATATACTGGTGAGCCTCATGGTACATTAATGGAGATAAAGGTGAGCCTCCTGGTACACTAATAATGATGCAGGTGCGCCTCCTGGTGCACTAATAGTGATCCAGGTGAGCTGCCTGGTACACTAATAGTGATCCAGGTGAGCCTCCTGGTACACTAATGGAGATACAGGTGAGCCTCCTGGTACACTAATGGAGATACAAGTGAGCCTCCTGGTACACTAATGGAGATACTGGTGAGCATCCTGGTACACTAATAGTGATACAGGTGAGCCTACCGGTACACTAATGAAGATACAGGACAGCCTCCTGGTACCCCAATGGAGATACTGCTGAGCCTCCTGGTACACTAATGGAGACACAGGTAAGACACCTGGTACACTAATAGTGATACAGGTGAGCCTCCAGGTACACTAATAGCGATACAGGTGAGCCTCCTGCTACACCAATGCAGATACAGGTAACCCTCCTGGTACACCAATAGTGATACAGGTGAGCCTCCTGGTACACTAATAGTGCTACAGGTGAGCCTCCTGGTACACTAATGGAGATACAGGTGAGACTCCTGGTACACTAATGGACATACAGGTGAGCCTCCTGGTACACTAATAGTGATACAGGTGAGTCTCCTGGTACACTAAAAGTGATACTGGTGAGCCTCTTGGTACACTAATTGTGATACAGGTGACCGTCCTGGTAAACTAATGGAGAACCAGTTGAGCTTTCTGGTACACTAATAGTGATACAGGTGAGCCTCCTGGTAAACTAATGGAGATACAGGTGAGCATACTGGTACACTAATTGAGATACAGGTGAGCCTCCTGGTACATTAATGGAGATACAGGTAAGACTCCTGGTACACCAATAGTGATACAGTTGAGCCTCCTGGTACACTAATAGTGATACAGGTGAGCCTCCTGGTACAAAAATGGATATACTGGTGAGCCTCCTGGTACACTAATAGACATACAGGTGAGCCTCCTCGTACACTAATGGAGATACAGGTGAGCCTCCTGGTACACTATTGGAGATAGAGGTGAGCCTCATGGTACATTAATGGAGATAAAGGTGAGCCTCCTGGTACACTAATAATGATGCAGGTGCGCCTCCTGGTGCACTAATAGTGATCCAGGTGAGCTGCCTGGTACACTAATAGTGATCCAGGTGAGCCTCCTGGTACACTAATGGAGATACAGGTGAGCCTCCTGGTACACTAATGGAGATACAAGTGAGCCTCCTGGTACACTAATGGAGATACTGGTGAGCATCCTGGTACACTAATAGTGATACAGGTGAGCCTACCGGTACACTAATGAAGATACAGGACAGCCTCCTGGTACCCCAATGGAGATACTGCTGAGCCTCCTGGTACACTAATGGAGACACAGGTAAGACACCTGGTACACTAATAGTGATACAGGTGAGCCTCCAGGTACACTAATAGCGATACAGGTGAGCCTCCTGCTACACCAATGCAGATACAGGTAACCCTCCTGGTACACCAATAGTGATACAGGTGAGCCTCCTGGTACACTAATAGTGCTACAGGTGAGCCTCCTGGTACACTAATGGAGATACAGGTGAGACTCCTGGTACACTAATGGGCATACAGGTGAGCCTCCTGGTACACTAATAGTGATACAGGTGAGCCTCCTGGTACACTAAAAGTGATACTGGTGAGCCTCTTGGTACACTAATTGTGATACAGGTGACCGTCCTGGTAAACTAATGGAGAACCAGTTGAGCTTTCTGGTACACTAATAGTGATACAGGTGAGCCTCCTGGTAAACTAATGGAGATACAGGTGAGCATACTGGTACACTAATTGAGATACAGGTGAGCCTCCTGGTACATTAATGGAGATACAGGTAAGACTCCTGGTACACCAATAGTGATACAGTTGAGCCTCCTGGTACACTAATAGTGATACAGGTGAGCCTCCTGGTACAAAAATGGATATACTGGTGAGCCTCCTGGTACACTAATAGACATACAGGTGAGCCTCCTCGTACACTAATGGAGATACAGGTGAGCCTCCTGGTACACTATTGGAGATAGAGGTGAGCCTCCTGGTATACTAATAGTGATCTAGGTGAGCCCCCTGGTACACTAATAGTGATACTGGTGAGCCGCCTAGTACACTATTAGTGATACAGGTGAGCCTCCTGGTACAACAATGGAGATACCGGTCAGCCTCCTGGTACACTAATGGTCATACAGGTGAGCCTCCTGGTACACTAATGGAGATACAGGTGAGCCTCCTGGTACGCTAATGGAGATACAGGTGATCCTCCTGGTACACTAATAGTGATACAGGTGACCCTCCTGGTACACTAACAGAGATACAGGTGAGCCTACTGGTACACTAATAGAGACACAGGTGAGCCTCATGGTACACTAATGGAGATACAGGTGAGCCTCCTAGTACACTAATGGAGATACAGGTGAGCCTCCTGGTACATTCATGGAGATACAGGTGAGCCTTCTGCTACACTAATGGAGATAGAGGTAAGCCTCCTGGTACACTAATGGAGATACAGGTGAGCCTCCTGGTACACTAATGGAGATAAAGGTGAGCCTCCTGGTACACTAATAATGATACAGGTGAGCCTCCTGGTACACTAATAGTGATACAGGTGAGCCTCCTGGTACACTAATAGTGATACAGGTGAGCTGCCTGGTACACTAATAGTGATACAGGTGAGCCTCCTGGTACACTATTGGAGATACAGGTGAGCCTCTTGGTACACTAATGGAGATACAGGTGAGCCTCCTGGTACACTAATGGAGATATAGGTGAGCCTCCTGGAACACTAAAAGTGATAAAGGTGAGCCTGCTGGTACCATAATGGAGATACTGGTGAGCCTACTAGTACACTAATGGAGATACAGGTGAGCTTCCTGGTACACTAATAGTGATACAGGTGAGCCTGCTGGTACACTAATGAAGATACAGGACAGCCTCCTGGTACTCTAATGGAGATACAGGTGAGCCTCCTGGTACACTAATGGAGACACAGGTAAGACTCCTGGTACAATAATAGTGATGGAGGTGAGCCTCCTGGTACACTATTAGCAATACAGGTGAGCCACCTGGTACACCAATGCAGATACAGGTAAGCCTCCTGGTACACCAATAGTGATACAGGTGATCCTCCTGGTATACTAATAGTGATACAGGTGCGCCTCCTGGTACACTAATGGAGATACAGGTGAGCCTCCTGGTACACTAATGGACATAAAGGTGAGCCTTCTGCTACACTAATGGAGATAGAGGTGAGCCTCCTGGTACACTAATGGAGATACAGGTGAGCCTCCTGGTACATTAATGGAGATAAAGGTGAGCCTCCTGGTACACGAATAATGACACAGGTGCACCTCCTGGTACACTAATAGTGATCCAGGTGAGCTGCCTGGTACACTAATAGTGATCCAGGTGAGCCTCCTGGTACACTAATGGAGATACAGGTGAGCATCCTGGTACACTAATAGTGATACAGGTGAGCCTACCGGTACACTAATGAAGATACAGGACAGCCTGCTGGTACACTAATGGAGATACTGCTGAGCCTCCTGGTACACTAATGGAAACACAGGTAAGACTCCTGCTCCACTAATAGTGATACAGGTGAGCCTCCAGGTACACCAATAGCGATACAGGTGAGCCTCCTGCTTCACCAATGCAGATACAGGTAGGCCTCCTGGGACACCAATAGTGATACAGCTGAGCCTCCTGGTACACTAATAGTGCTACAGGTGAGCCTCCTGGTACACTAATGGAGATACAGGTGAGCCTCCTGGTACACTAATGGACATACAGGTGAGCCTCCTGGTACACTAATAGTGATACAGGTGAGCCTCCTGGTACACTAATAGTGATACTGGTGAGCCTCTTGGTACACTAATTGTGATACAGGTGACCGTCCTGGTAAACTAATGGAGACCCAGTTGAGCTTTCTGGTACACTAATAGTGATACAGGTGAGCCTCCTGGTAAACTAATGGAGATACAGGTGAGCATACTGGTACACTAATTGATATACAGGTGAGCCTCCTGGTACACTAATGGAGATACAGGTAAGACTCCTGGTACACCAATAGTGATACAGTTGAGCCTCCTGGTACACTAATAGTGATACAGGTGTGCCTCCTGGTACAATAATGGATATACTGGTGAGCCTCCTGGTACACTAATGGACATACAGGTGAGCCTCCTCGTACACTAATGGAGATAGAGGTGAGCCTCCTGGTACACTAATGGAGATACAGGTGAGCCTCCTGGTACACTAATAGTGATCCAGGTGAGCCCCCTGGTACACTAATAGTGATACTGGTGAGCCGCCTAGTACACTAATAGTGATACAGGTGGGCCTCCTGGTACAACAATGGAGATACCGGTGAGCCTCCTGGTACACTAATGGTCATACGGGTGAGCCTCCTGGTACACTAATGGAGATACAGGTGAGCCTCCTGGTACGCTAATGGAGATACAGGTGATCCTCCTGGTACACTAATAGTGATACAGGTGATCCTCGTGGTACACTAATACTGATACAGGAGAGCCTCCTGGTGCACTAATGGAGATACAGCTGAGCCTCCTGGTACACTAATAGTGATACAGGTGACCCTCCTGGTACACTAACAGAGATACAGGTGAGCCTACTGGTACACTAATAGAGACACAGTTGAGCCTCATGGTACACTAATGGAGATACAGGTGAGCCTCCTAGTACACTAATGGAGATACAGGTGAGCCTCATGTTACATTCATGGAGATACAGTTGAGCCTTCTGCTACACAAATGGAGATAGAGGTGAGCCTCCTGGGACACTAATGGAGATACAGGTGAGCCTCCTGGTACACTAATGGAGATAAAGGTGAGCCTCCTGGTACACTAATAATGATACAGGTGAGCCTCCTGGTACACTAATAGTGATACAGGTGAGCTGCCTGGTACTCTAATAGTGATACAGGTGAGCCTCCTGGTACACTATTGGAGATACAGGTGTGCCTCTTGGTACACTAATGGAGAGAGAGGTGAGCCTCCTGGTACACTAATGGAGATATAGGTGAGCCTCCTGGAACACTAATAGTGATAAAGGTGAGCCTGCTGGTACCCTAATGGACATACTGGTGAGCCTACTGGTACACTAATGGAGATACAGGTGAGCTTCCTGGTACACTAATAGTGATACAGGTGAGCCTGCTGGTACACTAATGAAGATTCAGGACAGCCTCCTGGTACTCTAATGGAGATACAGGTGAGCCTCCTGGTACACTAATGGAGACACAGGTAAAGCTCCTGGTACAATAATAGTGATACAGGTGAGCCTCCTGGTACACTATTAGCGATACAGGCGAGCCTCCTGGTACACCAATAGTGATACAGGTGATCCTCCTGGTATACCAATAGTGATACAGGTGCGCCTCCTGGTACACCAATGGAGATACAGGTGAGCCTCCTGGTACAATAATGGACACACAGGTGAGCCTCCTGGTACACTAATAGTGATACAGGTGAGCCTCCAGGTACACTAATAGTGATACTGGTGAGCATCCTGGTACACTGATTGAGATACAGGTGAGCCTCCTGGTACACTAATGGAGATACAGGTAAGACTCCTGGTACACCAATAGTAATAAAGGTGAGCCTCCTGGTACACTAATAGTGATACAGGTGAGCCTCCTGGTACAATAATGGAGATACTGGTGAGCCTCCTGGTACACTAATGGACATACAGGTGAGCCTCCTGGTACACTAATGGAGATACAGGTGAGCCTCCTGGTACACTAATGGAGATACAGGTGATCCTCCTGGTACAATAATCGGGACCCAGGTGAGCTTTCTGGTACACTAAGAGTGATACAGGGTATCTTCCTGGTAAACTGATGGAGATACAGGTGAGCATCGTGGTACACTAATGGAGATACAGGTGAGCCTCTTGGTATTCTAATGGATATACAGGTAAGACTCCTGGTACAACAATTGTGATACAGGTGAGCCTCCTGGTACACTAATAGTGATAAAGGTGAGCCTCCTGGTACACTAATATTGATACAGGTGAGACTCCTGGTACACTAATAGTGATCCAGGTGAGCTTCCCGGTACTCTAATAGTGATCCAGGTGAGCCGCCTGGTACACTAATAGTGATATAGGTGAGCCTTCTGGTACACTAATGGAGAAACAGCTGAGCCTCCTGGTACACTAATAGTGATACAGGTGAGCCTCTGGGTAAGCTATGGGAATACAGGTGAGCCACTTGGTACACTAATAGTGATACAGGTGAGCCTCCTGGTACACTAATGGACATACAGGTGAGCCTCCAGGTACAGCAATGGAGCTCCAGGTGAGCCTCCTGGTAAACTAATAGTGATACAGGTCAGCCTCCTGGTAAACTAATAGTGATACAAGTGAGCCTCCTGGTACACTAATAGTGATACAAGTGAGCCTCCTGGTACAGTAATGGAGACACATATGAGCCTCCTGGTACACTAATGGACATACAGGTGAGCCTCCTGGTACACTAATAGTGATACAGGTGAGCCTCCTGGTACACTAATAGTGAAACAGGTGAGCCTCTTGGTACACTAATTGTGATACAGATGACAGTCCTGGTACACTAATGGAGACCCAGGTGAGCTTTCTGGTACACTAATAGTGATACAGGTGATCCTCCTGGAAAAATAATGGAGATACAGGTGAGCACCTGGTACACTAATGGAGACACAGGTGAGCCTCCTGGTAAACTAATTGAGAGACAGGTAAGACTCCTGGTACATCAATAGTGATACAGGTGAGCCTCCTGGTACACTAATAGTGATACAGGTGAGCCTCCTGGTACACTGATGGAGATACAGGTGAGCCTCCTGGTACACTAATGGAGATACAGGTTAGCCTCCTGGTACACTGATAGTGATTCAGGTGAGCCTACTGTTACACTAATGGTGATACAGGTGAGCCTCCTGGTACACTAATGGAGATACAGGTGAGCCTCCTGGTACACTAATAGTGATGCAGGTGAGCCTCCTGGCACACTAATGGAGATACAGGTGAGCCTCCTGGTACACTAATGGAGATACACGTGAGCCTCCTTTTAGACTAATGGTGATACAGGTGAGCCTCCTGGTACACTAATGGAGATACAGGTGAGCCTCCTGGTACACTAATGGAGATACACGTGAGCCTCCTTTTAGACTAATGGTGATACAGGTGAGCCTTCTGCTACACCAATGGAGATAGAGGTGAGCCTCATGGTACATTAATGGAGATAAAGGTGAGCCTCCTGGTACACTAATAATGATGCAGGTGCGCCTCCTGGTGCACTAATAGTGATCCAGGTGAGCTGCCTGGTACACTAATAGTGATCCAGGTGAGCCTCCTGGTACACTAATGGAGATACAGGTGAGCCTCCTGGTACACTAATGGTCATACAGGTGAGCCTCCTGGTACACTAATGGAGATACAGGTGAGCCTCCTGGTACGCTAATGGAGATACAGGTGATCCTCCTGGTACACTAACAGAGATACAGGTGAGCCTACTGGTACACTAATAGAGACACAGGTGAGCCTCATGGTACACTAATGGAGATACAGGTGAGCCTCCTAGTACACTAATGGAGATACAGGTGAGCCTCCTGGTACATTCATGGAGATACAGGTGAGCCTTCTGCTACACTAATGGAGATAGAGGTAAGCCTCCTGGTACACTAATGGAGATACAGGTGAGCCTCCTGGTACACTAATGGAGATAAAGGTGAGCCTCCTGGTACACTAATAATGATACAGGTGAGCCTCCTGGTACACTAATAGTGATACAGGTGAGCCTCCTGGTACACTAATAGTGATACAGGTGAGCTGCCTGGTACACTAATAGTGATACAGGTGAGCCTCCTGGTACACTATTGGAGATACAGGTGAGCCTCTTGGTACACTAATGGAGATACAGGTGAGCCTCCTGGTACACTAATGGAGATATAGGTGAGCCTCCTGGAACACTAAAAGTGATAAAGGTGAGCCTGCTGGTACCATAATGGAGATACTGGTGAGCCTACTAGTACACTAATGGAGATACAGGTGAGCTTCCTGGTACACTAATAGTGATACAGGTGAGCCTGCTGGTACACTAATGAAGATACAGGACAGCCTCCTGGTACTCTAATGGAGATACAGGTGAGCCTCCTGGTACACTAATGGAGACACAGGTAAGACTCCTGGTACAATAATAGTGATGGAGGTGAGCCTCCTGGTACACTATTAGCAATACAGGTGAGCCACCTGGTACACCAATGCAGATACAGGTAAGCCTCCTGGTACACCAATAGTGATACAGGTGATCCTCCTGGTATACTAATAGTGATACAGGTGCGCCTCCTGGTACACTAATGGAGATACAGGTGAGCCTCCTGGTACACTAATGGACATAAAGGTGAGCCTTCTGCTACACTAATGGAGATAGAGGTGAGCCTCCTGGTACACTAATGGAGATACAGGTGAGCCTCCTGGTACATTAATGGAGATAAAGGTGAGCCTCCTGGTACACGAATAATGATACAGGTGCACCTCCTGGTACACTAATAGTGATCCAGGTGAGCTGCCTGGTACACTAATAGTGATCCAGGTGAGCCTCCTGGTACACTAATGGAGATACAGGTGAGCATCCTGGTACACTAATAGTGATACAGGTGAGCCTACCGGTACACTAATGAAGATACAGGACAGCCTGCTGGTACACTAATGGAGATACTGCTGAGCCTCCTGGTACACTAATAGTGCTACAGGTGAGCCTCCTGGTACACTAATGGAAACACAGGTAAGACTCCTGCTCCACTAATAGTGATACAGGTGAGCCTCCAGGTACACTAATAGCGATACAGGTGAGCCTCCTGCTTCACCAATGCAGATACAGGTAGGCCTCCTGGGACACCAATAGTGATACAGCTGAGCCTCCTGGTACACTAATAGTGCTACAGGTGAGCCTCCTGGTACACTAATGGAGATACAGGTGAGCCTCCTGGTACACTAATGGACATACAGGTGAGCCTCCTGGTACACTAATAGTGATACAGGTGAGCCTCCTGGTACACTAATAGTGATACTGGTGAGCCTCTTGGTACACTAATTGTGATACAGGTGACCGTCCTGGTAAACTAATGGAGACCCAGTTGAGCTTTCTGGTACACTAATAGTGATACAGGTGAGCCTCCTGGTAAACTAATGGAGATACAGGTGAGCATACTGGTACACTAATTGATATACAGGTGAGCCTCCTGGTACACTAATGGAGATACAGGTAAGACTCCTGGTACACCAATAGTGATACAGTTGAGCCTCCTGGTACACTAATAGTGATACAGGTGTGCCTCCTGGTACAATAATGGATATACTGGTGAGCCTCATGGTACATTAATGGAGATAAAGGTGAGCCTCCTGGTACACTAATAATGATGCAGGTGCGCCTCCTGGTGCACTAATAGTGATCCAGGTGAGCTGCCTGGTACACTAATAGTGATCCAGGTGAGCCTCCTGGTACACTAATGGAGATACAGGTGAGCCTCCTGGTACACTAATGGAGATACAAGTGAGCCTCCTGGTACACTAATGGAGATACTGGTGAGCATCCTGGTACACTAATAGTGATACAGGTGAGCCTACCGGTACACTAATGAAGATACAGGACAGCCTCCTGGTACCCCAATGGAGATACTGCTGAGCCTCCTGGTACACTAATGGAGACACAGGTAAGACACCTGGTACACTAATAGTGATACAGGTGAGCCTCCAGGTACACTAATAGCGATACAGGTGAGCCTCCTGCTACACCAATGCAGATACAGGTAACCCTCCTGGTACACCAATAGTGATACAGGTGAGCCTCCTGGTACACTAATAGTGCTACAGGTGAGCCTCCTGGTACACTAATGGAGATACAGGTGAGACTCCTGGTACACTAATGGACATACAGGTGAGCCTCCTGGTACACTAATAGTGATACAGGTGAGCCTCCTGGTACACTAAAAGTGATACTGGTGAGCCTCTTGGTACACTAATTGTGATACAGGTGACCGTCCTGGTAAACTAATGGAGAACCAGTTGAGCTTTCTGGTACACTAATAGTGATACAGGTGAGCCTCCTGGTAAACTAATGGAGATACAGGTGAGCATACTGGTACACTAATTGAGATACAGGTGAGCCTCCTGGTACATTAATGGAGATACAGGTAAGACTCCTGGTACACCAATAGTGATACAGTTGAGCCTCCTGGTACACTAATAGTGATACAGGTGAGCCTCCTGGTACAAAAATGGATATACTGGTGAGCCTCCTGGTACACTAATAGACATACAGGTGAGCCTCCTCGTACACTAATGGAGATACAGGTGAGCCTCCTGGTACACTATTGGAGATAGAGGTGAGCCTCATGGTACATTAATGGAGATAAAGGTGAGCCTCCTGGTACACTAATAATGATGCAGGTGCGCCTCCTGGTGCACTAATAGTGATCCAGGTGAGCTGCCTGGTACACTAATAGTGATCCAGGTGAGCCTCCTGGTACACTAATGGAGATACAGGTGAGCCTCCTGGTACACTAATGGAGATACAAGTGAGCCTCCTGGTACACTAATGGAGATACTGGTGAGCATCCTGGTACACTAATAGTGATACAGGTGAGCCTACCGGTACACTAATGAAGATACAGGACAGCCTCCTGGTACCCCAATGGAGATACTGCTGAGCCTCCTGGTACACTAATGGAGACACAGGTAAGACACCTGGTACACTAATAGTGATACAGGTGAGCCTCCAGGTACACTAATAGCGATACAGGTGAGCCTCCTGCTACACCAATGCAGATACAGGTAACCCTCCTGGTACACCAATAGTGATACAGGTGAGCCTCCTGGTACACTAATAGTGCTACAGGTGAGCCTCCTGGTACACTAATGGAGATACAGGTGAGACTCCTGGTACACTAATGGGCATACAGGTGAGCCTCCTGGTACACTAATAGTGATACAGGTGAGCCTCCTGGTACACTAAAAGTGATACTGGTGAGCCTCTTGGTACACTAATTGTGATACAGGTGACCGTCCTGGTAAACTAATGGAGAACCAGTTGAGCCTCCTGGTAAACTAATGGAGATACAGGTGAGCATACTGGTACACTAATTGAGATACAGGTGAGCCTCCTGGTACATTAATGGAGATACAGGTAAGACTCCTGGTACACCAATAGTGATACAGTTGAGCCTCCTGGTACACTAATAGTGATACAGGTGAGCCTCCTGGTACAAAAATGGATATACTGGTGAGCCTCCTGGTACACTAATAGACATACAGGTGAGCCTCCTCGTACACTAATGGAGATACAGGTGAGCCTCCTGGTACACTATTGGAGATAGAGGTGAGCCTCCTGGTATACTAATAGTGATCCAGGTGAGCACCCTGGTACACTAATAGTGATACTGGTGAGCCGCCTAGTACACTATTAGTGATACAGGTGAGCCTCCTGGTACAACAATGGAGATACCGGTCAGCCTCCTGGTACACTAATGGTCATACAGGTGAGCCTCCTGGTACACTAATGGAGATACAGGTGAGCCTCCTGGTACGCTAATGGAGATACAGGTGATCCTCCTGGTACACTAATAGTGATACAGGTGACCCTCCTGGTACACTAACAGAGATACAGGTGAGCCTACTGGTACACTAATAGAGACACAGGTGAGCCTCATGGTACACTAATGGAGATACAGGTGAGCCTCCTAGTACACTAATGGAGATACAGGTGAGCCTCCTGGTACATTCATGGAGATACAGGTGAGCCTTCTGCTACACTAATGGAGATAGAGGTAAGCCTCCTGGTACACTAATGGAGATACAGGTGAGCCTCCTGGTACACTAATGGAGATAAAGGTGAGCCTCCTGGTACACTAATAATGATACAGGTGAGCCTCCTGGTACACTAATAGTGATACAGGTGAGCCTCCTGGTACACTAATAGTGATACAGGTGAGCTGCCTGGTACACTAATAGTGATACAGGTGAGCCTCCTGGTACACTATTGGAGATACAGGTGAGCCTCTTGGTACACTAATGGAGATACAGGTGAGCCTCCTGGTACACTAATGGAGATATAGGTGAGCCTCCTGGAACACTAAAAGTGATAAAGGTGAGCCTGCTGGTACCATAATGGAGATACTGGTGAGCCTACTAGTACACTAATGGAGATACAGGTGAGCTTCCTGGTACACTAATAGTGATACAGGTGAGCCTGCTGGTACACTAATGAAGATACAGGACAGCCTCCTGGTACTCTAATGGAGATACAGGTGAGCCTCCTGGTACACTAATGGAGACACAGGTAAGACTCCTGGTACAATAATAGTGATGGAGGTGAGCCTCCTGGTACACTATTAGCAATACAGGTGAGCCACCTGGTACACCAATGCAGATACAGGTAAGCCTCCTGGTACACCAATAGTGATACAGGTGATCCTCCTGGTATACTAATAGTGATACAGGTGCGCCTCCTGGTACACTAATGGAGATACAGGTGAGCCTCCTGGTACACTAATGGACATAAAGGTGAGCCTTCTGCTACACTAATGGAGATAGAGGTGAGCCTCCTGGTACACTAATGGAGATACAGGTGAGCCTCCTGGTACATTAATGGAGATAAAGGTGAGCCTCCTGGTACACGAATAATGATACAGGTGCACCTCCTGGTACACTAATAGTGATCCAGGTGAGCTGCCTGGTACACTAATAGTGATCCAGGTGAGCCTCCTGGTACACTAATGGAGATACAGGTGAGCATCCTGGTACACTAATAGTGATACAGGTGAGCCTACCGGTACACTAATGAAGATACAGGACAGCCTGCTGGTACACTAATGGAGATACTGCTGAGCCTCCTGGTACACTAATGGAAACACAGGTAAGACTCCTGCTCCACTAATAGTGATACAGGTGAGCCTCCAGGTACACTAATAGCGATACAGGTGAGCCTCCTGCTTCACCAATGCAGATACAGGTAGGCCTCCTGGGACACCAATAGTGATACAGCTGAGCCTCCTGGTACACTAATAGTGCTACAGGTGAGCCTCCTGGTACACTAATGGAGATACAGGTGAGCCTCCTGGTACACTAATGGACATACAGGTGAGCCTCCTGGTACACTAATAGTGATACAGGTGAGCCTCCTGGTACACTAATAGTGATACTGGTGAGCCTCTTGGTACACTAATTGTGATACAGGTGACCGTCCTGGTAAACTAATGGAGACCCAGTTGAGCTTTCTGGTACACTAATAGTGATACAGGTGAGCCTCCTGGTAAACTAATGGAGATAGAGGTGAGCATACTGGTACACTAATTGATATACAGGTGAGCCTCCTGGTACACTAATGGAGATACAGGTAAGACTCCTGGTACACCAATAGTGATACAGTTGAGCCTCCTGGTACACTAATAGTGATACAGGTGTGCCTCCTGGTACAATAATGGATATACTGGTGAGCCTCCTGGTACACTAATGGACATACAGGTGAGCCTCCTCGTACACTAATGGAGATAGAGGTGAGCCTCCTGGTACACTAATGGAGATACAGGTGAGCCTCCTGGTACACTAATAGTGATCCAGGTGAGCCCCCTGGTACACTAATAGTGATACAGGTGGGCCTCCTGGTACAACAATGGAGATACCAGTGAGCCTCCTGGTACACTAATGGTCATACGGGTGAGCCTCCTGGTACACTAATGGAGATACAGGTGAGCCTCCTGGTACGCTAATGGAGATACAGGTGATCCTCCTGGTACACTAATAGTGATACAGGTGATCCTCGTGGTACACTAATACTGATACAGGAGAGCCTCCTGGTGCACTAATGGAGATACAGCTGAGCCTCCTGGTACACTAATAGTGATACAGGTGACCCTCCTGGTACACTAACAGAGATACAGGTGAGCCTACTGGTACACTAATAGAGACACAGTTGAGCCTCATGGTACACTAATGGAGATACAGGTGAGCCTCCTAGTACACTAATGGAGATACAGGTGAGCCTCATGTTACATTCATGGAGATACAGTTGAGCCTTCTGCTACACAAATGGAGATAGAGGTGAGCCTCCTGGGACACTAATGGAGATACAGGTGAGCCTCCTGGTACACTAATGGAGATAAAGGTGAGCCTCCTGGTACACTAATAATGATACAGGTGAGCCTCCTGGTACACTAATAGTGATACAGGTGAGCTGCCTGGTACTCTAATAGTGATACAGGTGAGCCTCCTGGTACACTATTGGAGATACAGGTGTGCCTCTTGGTACACTAATGGAGATAGAGGTGAGCCTCCTGGTACACTAATGGAGATATAGGTGAGCCTCCTGGAACACTAATAGTGATAAAGGTGAGCCTGCTGGTACCCTAATGGACATACTGGTGAGCCTACTGGTACACTAATGGAGATACAGGTGAGCTTCCTGGTACACTAATAGTGATACAGGTGAGCCTGCTGGTACACTAATGAAGATTCAGGACAGCCTCCTGGTACTCTAATGGAGATACAGGTGAGCCTCCTGGTACACTAATGGAGACACAGGTAAAGCTCCTGGTACAATAATAGTGATACAGGCGAGCCTCCTGGTACACCAATAGTGATACAGGTGATCCTCCTGGTATACCAATAGTGATACAGGTGCGCCTCCTGGTACACCAATGGAGATACAGGTGAGCCTCCTGGTACACTAATGGACACACAGGTGAGCCTCCTGGTACACTAATAGTGATACAGGTGAGCCTCCAGGTACACTAATAGTGATACTGGTGAGCATCCTGGTACACTGATTGAGATACAGGTGAGCCTCCTGGTACACTAATGGAGATACAGGTAAGACTCCTGGTACACCAATAGTAATAAAGGTGAGCCTCCTGGTACACTAATAGTGATACAGGTGAGCCTCCTGGTACAATAATGGAGATACTGGTGAGCCTCCTGGTACACTAATGGACATACAGGTGAGCCTCCTGGTACACTAATGGAGATACAGGTGAGCCTCCTGGTACACTAATGGAGATACAGGTGATCCTCCTGGTACAATAATCGGGACCCAGGTGAGCTTTCTGGTACACTAAGAGTGATACAGGGTATCTTCCTGGTAAACTGATGGAGATACAGGTGAGCATCGTGGTACACTAATGGAGATACAGGTGAGCCTCTTGGTATTCTAATGGATATACAGGTAAGACTCCTGGTACAACAATTGTGATACAGGTGAGCCTCCTGGTACACTAATAGTGATAAAGGTGAGCCTCCTGGTACACTAATATTGATACAGGTGAGACTCCTGGTACACTAATAGTGATACAGGTGAGCCTCTGGGTAAGCTATGGGAATACAGGTGAGCCACTTGGTACACTAATAGTGATACAGGTGAGCCTCCTGGTACACTAATGGACATACAGGTGAGCCTCCAGGTACAGCAATGGAGCTCCAGGTGAGCCTCCTGGTAAACTAATAGTGATACAGGTCAGCCTCCTGGTAAACTAATAGTGATACAAGTGAGCCTCCTGGTACACTAATAGTGATACAAGTGAGCCTCCTGGTACAGTAATGGAGACACATATGAGCCTCCTGGTACACTAATGGACATACAGGTGAGCCTCCTGGTACACTAATAGTGATACAGGTGAGCCTCCTGGTACACTAATAGTGAAACAGGTGAGCCTCTTGGTACACTAATTGTGATACAGATGACAGTCCTGGTACACTAATGGAGACCCAGGTGAGCTTTCTGGTTCACTAATAGTGATACAGGTGATCCTCCTGGAAAAATAATGGAGATACAGGTGAGCACCTGGTACACTAATGGAGACACAGGTGGGCCTCCTGGTAAACTAATTGAGAGACAGGTAAGACTCCTGGTACATCAATAGTGATACAGGTGAGCCTCCTGGTACACTAATAGTGATACAGGTGAGCCTCCTGGTACACTGATGGAGATACAGGTGAGCCTCCTGGTACACTAATGGAGATACAGGTTAGCCTCCTGGTACACTGATAGTGATTCAGGTGAGCCTACTGTTACACTAATGGTGATACAGGTGAGCCTCCTGGTACACTAATGGAGATACAGGTGAGCCTCCTGGTACACTAATAGTGATGCAGGTGAGCCTCCTGGCACACTAATGGAGATACAGGTGAGCCTCCTGGTACACTAATGGAGATACACGTGAGCCTCCTTTTAGACTAATGGTGATACAGGTGAGCCTCCTGGTACACTAATGGAGATATAGGTGAGCCTCTTGGTACACTAATAGAGACACAGGTGAGCCTTCTGCTACACCAATGGAGATAGAGGTGAGCCTCATGGTACATTAATGGAGATAAAGGTGAGCCTCCTGGTACACTAATAATGATGCAGGTGCGCCTCCTGGTGCACTAATAGTGATCCAGGTGAGCTGCCTGGTACACTAATAGTGATCCAGGTGAGCCTCCTGGTACACTAATGGAGATACAGGTGAGCCTCCTGGTACACTAATGGAGATACAAGTGAGCCTCCTGGTACACTAATGGAGATACTGGTGAGCATCCTGGTACACTAATAGTGATACAGGTGAGCCTACCGGTACACTAATGAAGATACAGGACAGCCTCCTGGTACCCCAATGGAGATACTGCTGAGCCTCCTGGTACACTAATGGAGACACAGGTAAGACACCTGGTACACTAATAGTGATACAGGTGAGCCTCCAGGTACACTAATAGCGATACAGGTGAGCCTCCTGCTACACCAATGCAGATACAGGTAACCCTCCTGGTACACCAATAGTGATACAGGTGAGCCTCCTGGTACACTAATAGTGCTACAGGTGAGCCTCCTGGTACACTAATGGAGATACAGGTGAGACTCCTGGTACACTAATGGACATACAGGTGAGCCTCCTGGTACACTAATAGTGATACAGGTGAGCCTCCTGGTACACTAAAAGTGATACTGGTGAGCCTCTTGGTACACTAATTGTGATACAGGTGACCGTCCTGGTAAACTAATGGAGAACCAGTTGAGCTTTCTGGTACACTAATAGTGATACAGGTGAGCCTCCTGGTAAACTAATGGAGATACAGGTGAGCATACTGGTACACTAATTGAGATACAGGTGAGCCTCCTGGTACATTAATGGAGATACAGGTAAGACTCCTGGTACACCAATAGTGATACAGGTGAGCCTCCTGGTACAAAAATGGATATACTGGTGAGCCTCCTGGTACACTAATAGACATACAGGTGAGCCTCCTCGTACACTAATGGAGATACAGGTGAGCCTCCTGGTACACTATTGGAGATAGAGGTGAGCCTCATGGTACATTAATGGAGATAAAGGTGAGCCTCCTGGTACACTAATAATGATGCAGGTGCGCCTCCTGGTGCACTAATAGTGATCCAGGTGAGCTGCCTGGTACACTAATAGTGATCCAGGTGAGCCTCCTGGTACACTAATGGAGATACAGGTGAGCCTCCTGGTACACTAATGGAGATACAAGTGAGCCTCCTGGTACACTAATGGAGATACTGGTGAGCATCCTTGTACACTAATAGTGATACAGATGAGCCTACCGGTACACTAATGAAGATACAGGACAGCCTCCTGGTACCCCAATGGAGATACTGCTGAGCCTCCTGGTACACTAATGGAGACACAGGTAAGACACCTGGTACACTAATAGTGATACAGGTGAGCCTCCAGGTACACTAATAGCGATACAGGTGAGCCTCCTGCTACACCAATGCAGATACAGGTAACCCTCCTGGTACACCAATAGTGATACAGGTGAGCCTCCTGGTACACTAATAGTGCTACAGGTGAGCCTCCTGGTACACTAATGGAGATACAGGTGAGACTCCTGGTACAATAATGGAGATACTGGTGAGCCTCCTGGTACACTAATGGACATACAGGTGAGCCTCCTGGTACACTAATGGAGATACAGGTGAGCCTCCTGGTACACTAATGGAGATACAGGTGATCCTCCTGGTACAATAATCGGGACCCAGGTGAGCTTTCTGGTACACTAAGAGTGATACAGGGTATCTTCCTGGTAAACTGATGGAGATACAGGTGAGCATCGTGGTACACTAATGGAGATACAGGTGAGCCTCTTGGTATTCTAATGGATATACAGGTAAGACTCCTGGTACAACAATTGTGATACAGGTGAGCCTCCTGGTACACTAATAGTGATAAAGGTGAGCCTCCTGGTACACTAATATTGATACAGGTGAGACTCCTGGTACACTAATAGTGATACAGGTGAGCCTCTGGGTAAGCTATGGGAATACAGGTGAGCCACTTGGTACACTAATAGTGATACAGGTGAGCCTCCTTGTACACTAATGGACATACAGGTGAGCCTCCAGGTACAGCAATGGAGCTCCAGGTGAGCCTCCTGGTAAACTAATAGTGATACAGGTCAGCCTCCTGGTAAACTAATAGTGATACAAGTGAGCCTCCTGGTACACTAATAGTGATACAAGTGAGCCTCCTGGTACAGTAATGGAGACACATATGAGCCTCCTGGTACACTAATGGACATACAGGTGAGCCTCCTGGTACACTAATAGTGATACAGGTGAGCCTCCTGGTACACTAATAGTGAAACAGGTGAGCCTCTTGGTACACTAATTGTGATACAGATGACAGTCCTGGTACACTAATGGAGACCCAGGTGAGCTTTCTGGTACACTAATAGTGATACAGGTGATCCTCCTGGAAAAATAATGGAGATACAGGTGAGCACCTGGTACACTAATGGAGACACAGGTGAGCCTCCTGGTAAACTAATTGAGAGACAGGTAAGACTCCTGGTACATCAATAGTGATACAGGTGAGCCTCCTGGTACACTAATAGTGATACAGGTGAGCCTCCTGGTACACTGATGGAGATACAGGTGAGCCTCCTGGTACACTAATGGAGATACAGGTTAGCCTCCTGGTACACTGATAGTGATTCAGGTGAGCCTACTGTTACACTAATGGTGATACAGGTGAGCCTCCTGGTACACTAATGGAGATACACGTGAGCCTCCTTTTAGACTAATGGTGATACAGGTGAGCCTCCTGGTACACTAATGGAGATATAGGTGAGCCTCTTGGTACACTAATAGAGACACAGGTGAGCCTTCTGCTACACCAATGGAGATAGAGGTGAGCCTCATGGTACATTAATGGAGATAAAGGTGAGCCTCCTGGTACACTAATAATGATGCAGGTGCGCCTCCTGGTGCACTAATAGTGATCCAGGTGAGCTGCCTGGTACACTAATAGTGATCCAGGTGAGCCTCCTGGTACACTAATGGAGATACAGGTGAGCCTCCTGGTACACTAATGGAGATACAAGTGAGCCTCCTGGTACACTAATGGAGATACTGGTGAGCATCCTGGTACACTAATAGTGATACAGGTGAGCCTACCGGTACACTAATGAAGATACAGGACAGCCTCCTGGTACCCCAATGGAGATACTGCTGAGCCTCCTGGTACACTAATGGAGACACAGGTAAGACACCTGGTACACTAATAGTGATACAGGTGAGCCTCCAGGTACACTAATAGCGATACAGGTGAGCCTCCTGCTACACCAATGCAGATACAGGTAACCCTCCTGGTACACCAATAGTGATACAGGTGAGCCTCCTGGTACACTAATAGTGCTACAGGTGAGCCTCCTGGTACACTAATGGAGATACAGGTGAGACTCCTGGTACACTAATGGACATACAGGTGAGCCTCCTGGTACACTAATAGTGATACAGGTGAGCCTCCTGGTACACTAAAAGTGATACTGGTGAGCCTCTTGGTACACTAATTGTGATACAGGTGACCGTCCTGGTAAACTAATGGAGAACCAGTTGAGCTTTCTGGTACACTAATAGTGATACAGGTGAGCCTCCTGGTAAACTAATGGAGATACAGGTGAGCATACTGGTACACTAATTGAGATACAGGTGAGCCTCCTGGTACATTAATGGAGATACAGGTAAGACTCCTGGTACAACAATAGTGATACAGTTGAGCCTCCTGGTACACTAATAGTGATACAGGTGAGCCTCCTGGTACAAAAATGGATATACTGGTGAGCCTCCTGGTACACTAATAGACATACAGGTGAGCCTCCTCGTACACTAATGGAGATACAGGTGAGCCTCCTGGTACACTATTGGAGATAGAGGTGAGCCTCATGGTACATTAATGGAGATAAAGGTGAGCCTCCTGGTACACTAATAATGATGCAGGTGCGCCTCCTGGTGCACTAATAGTGATCCAGGTGAGCTGCCTGGTACACTAATAGTGATCCAGGTGAGCCTCCTGGTACACTAATGGAGATACAGGTGAGCCTCCTGGTACACTAATGGAGATACAAGTGAGCCTCCTGGTACACTAATGGAGATACTGGTGAGCATCCTGGTACACTAATAGTGATACAGGTGAGCCTACCGGTACACTAATGAAGATACAGGACAGCCTCCTGGTACCCCAATGGAGATACTGCTGAGCCTCCTGGTACACTAATGGAGACACAGGTAAGACACCTGGTACACTAATAGTGATACAGGTGAGCCTCCAGGTACACTAATAGCGATACAGGTGAGCCTCCTGCTACACCAATGCAGATACAGGTAACCCTCCTGGTACACCAATAGTGATACAGGTGAGCCTCCTGGTACACTAATAGTGCTACAGGTGAGCCTCCTGGTACACTAATGGAGATACAGGTGAGACTCCTGGTACACTAATGGACATACAGGTGAGCCTCCTGGTACACTAATAGTGATACAGGTGAGCCTCCTGGTACACTAAAAGTGATACTGGTGAGCCTCTTGGTACACTAATTGTGATACAGGTGACCGTCCTGGTAAACTAATGGAGAACCAGTTGAGCTTTCTGGTACACTAATAGTGATACAGGTGAGCCTCCTGGTAAACTAATGGAGATACAGGTGAGCATACTGGTACACTAATTGAGATACAGGTGAGCCTCCTGGTACATTAATGGAGATACAGGTAAGACTCCTGGTACACCAATAGTGATACAGTTGAGCCTCCTGGTACACTAATAGTGATACAGGTGAGCCTCCTGGTACAAAAATGGATATACTGGTGAGCCTCCTGGTACACTAATAGACATACAGGTGAGCCTCCTCGTACACTAATGGAGATACAGGTGAGCCTCCTGGTACACTATTGCAGATAGAGGTGAGCCTCCTGGTATACTAATAGTGATCCAGGTGAGCCCCCTGGTACACTAATAGTGATACTGGTGAGCCGCCTAGTACACTATTAGTGATACAGGTGAGCCTCCTGGTACAACAATGGAGATACCGGTCAGCCTCCTGGTACACTAATGGTCATACAGGTGAGCCTCCTGGTACACTAATGGAGATACAGGTGAGCCTCCTGGTACGCTAATGGAGATACAGGTGATCATCCTGGTACACTAATAGTGATACAGGTGACCCTCCTGGTACACTAACAGAGATACAGGTGAGCCTACTGGTACACTAATAGAGACACAGGTGAGCCTCATGGTACACTAATGGAGATACAGGTGAGCCTCCTAGTACACTAATGGAGATACAGGTGAGCCTCCTGGTACATTCATGGAGATACATGTGAGCCTTCTGCTACACTAATGGAGATAGAGGTAAGCCTCCTGGTACACTAATGGAGATACAGGTGAGCCTCCTGGTACACTAATGGAGATAAAGGTGAGCCTCCTGGTACACTAATAATGATACAGGTGAGCCTCCTGGTACACTAATAGTGATACAGGTGAGCCTCCTGGTACACTAATAGTGATACAGGTGAGCTGCCTGGTACACTAATAGTGATACAGGTGAGCCTCCTGGTACACTATTGGAGATACAGGTGAGCCTCTTGGTACACTAATGGAGATACAGGTGAGCCTCCTGGTACACTAATGGAGATATAGGTGAGCCTCCTGGAACACTAAAAGTGATAAAGGTGAGCCTGCTGGTACCATAATGGAGATACTGGTGAGCCTACTAGTACACTAATGGAGATACAGGTGAGCTTCCTGGTACACTAATAGTGATACAGGTGAGCCTGCTGGTACACTAATGAAGATACAGGACAGCCTCCTGGTACTCTAATGGAGATACAGGTGAGCCTCCTGGTACACTAATGGAGACACAGGTAAGACTCCTGGTACAATAATAGTGATGGAGGTGAGCCTCCTGGTACACTATTAGCAATACAGGTGAGCCACCTGGTACACCAATGCAGATACAGGTAAGCCTCCTGGTACACCAATAGTGATACAGGTGATCCTCCTGGTATACTAATAGTGATACAGGTGCGCCTCCTGGTACACTAATGGACACACAGGTGAGCCTCCTGGTACACTAATAGTGATACAGGTGAGCCTCATGGCACACTAATAGTGATACTGGTGAGCCTCTTGGTACACTAATTGTGATACAGGTGTCCATCCTGGTACACTAATGGAGACCCAGGTGAGCTTTCTGGTACACTAATAGTGATACAGGTTAGCCTCCTGGTAAACTAATGGAGATACAGGTGAGCATCCTGGTACACTAATTGAGATACAGGTGAGCCTCCTGGTACACTCATGGAGATACAGGTAAGACTCCTGGTACACCAATAGTGATAAAGGTGAGCCTCCTGGTACACTAATAGTGATACAGGTGAGCCTCCTGGTACAATAATGGAGATACTGGTGAGCCTCCTGGTACACTAATGGACATACAGGTGAGCCTCCTGGTACACCAATAGTGATACAGGTGAGCCTCTTGGTACACTAATTGTGATACAGATGACAGTCCTGGTTCACTAATGGAGACCCAGGTGAGCTTTCTGGGACACTAATAGTGATACAGGTGATCCTCCTGGTACAATAATGGAGATACTGGTGAGCCTCCTGGTGCACTAATAGTGATGCAGGTGAGCCTCCTGGCACACTAATGGAGATACAGGTGAGCCTCCTGGTAGACTAATGGAGATACACGTGAGCCTCCTTTTAGAATAATGGTGATACAGGTGAGCCTCCTGGTACACTAATGGAGATAGAGGTGAGCCTCTTGGTACACTAATAGAGACACAGGTGAGCCTTCTGCTACACTAATGGAGATAGAGGTGAGCCTCCTGGTACACTAATGGAGATACAGGTGAGCCTCCTGGGACACTAATGGAAATACAGGTTAGCCTCCTGGTACACTGATAGTGATTCAGGTGAGCCTACTGTTACACGAATGGTGATACAGGTGAGCCTCCTGGTACACTAATGGAGTTACAGGTGAGCCTCCTGGTACACTAATAGTGATGCAGGTGAGCCTCCTGGCACACTAATGGAGATACAGGTGAGCCTCCTGGTAGACTAATGGAGATACACGTGAGCCTCCTTTTAGAATAATGGTGATACAGGTGAGCCTCCTGGTACACTAATGGAGATAGAGGTGAGCCTCTTGGTACACTAATAGAGACACAGGTGAGCCTTCTGCTACACTAATGGAGATAGAGGTGAGCCTCCTGGTACACTAATGGAGATACAGGTGAGCCTCCTGGTACATTAATGGAGATAAAGGTGAGCCTCCTGGTCCACTAATAATGATACAGGTGCGCCTCCTGCTACACTAATAGTGATCCAGGTGAGCTGCCTGGTACACTAATAGTGATCCAGGTGAGCCTCCTGGTACACTAAGGGAGATACAGGTGAGCCTCCTGGTACACTAATGGAGATACAGGTGAGCCTACCGGTACACTAATGAAGATACAGGACAGCCTCCTGGTACACTAATGGAGATACTGCTGAGCCTCCTGGTACACTAATGGAGACACAGGTAAGACACCTGGTACACTAATAGTGATAGAGGTGAGCCTCCAGGTACACTAATAGCGATACAGGTGAGCCTCCTGCTACACCAATGCAGATACAGGTAAGCCTCCTGGTACACCAATAGTGATACAGGTGAGCCTCCTGGTACACTAATAGTGCTACAGGTGAGCCTCCTGGTACACTAATGGAGATACAGGTGAGACTCCTGGTACACGAATGGACATACAGGTGATCCTCCTGGTACACTAATAGTGATACAGGCGAGCCTCCTGGTGCACTAATAGTGCTACTGGTGAGCCTCTTGGTACACTAATTGTGATACAAGTGACCATCCTGGTAAACTAATGGAGACCCAGTTGAGCTTTCTGGGTCACTAATAGTGATACAGGTGAGCCTCCTGGTAAACTAATGGAGATACAGGTGAGCATACTGGTACACTAATTGAGATACAGGTGAGCCTCCTGGTACATTAATGGAGATACAGGTAAGACTCCTGGTACACCAATAGTGATACAGTTGAGCCTCCTGGTACACTAATAGTGATACAGGTGAGCCTCCTGGTACAATAATGGATATACTGGTGAGCCTCCTGGTACACTAATGGACATACAGGTGAGCCTCCTCGTACACTAATGGAGATACAGGTGAGCCTCCTGGTACACTATTGGAGATACAGGTGAGCCTCCTGGTACACTAATAGTGATCCAGGTGAGCCCCCTGGTACACTAATAGTGATACTGGTGAGCCGCCTAGTACACTATTAGTGATACAGGTGAGCCTCCTGGTACAACAATGGAGATACCGGTGAGCCTCCTGGTACACTAATGGTCATACAGGTGAGCCTCCTGGTACACTAATGGAGATACAGGTGATCCTCCTGGTACACTAATAGTGATACAGGTGAGCCTCTTGGTACACTAATACTGATACAGGAGATCCTCCTGGTGCACTAATGGACATACAGCTGAGCCTCCTGGTACACTGATAGAGACACAGGTGAGCCTCATGGTACACTAATGGAGATACAGGTGAGCCTCCTGGTACACTAATGGAGATAAAGGTGAGCCTCCTGGTACACTAATAATGATACAGGTGAGCCTCCTGGTACACTAATAGTGATACAGGTGAGCCTCCTGGTACACTAATAGTGATACAGGTGAGCTGCCTGGTACACTAATAGTGATACAAGTGAGCCTCCTGGTACACTATTGGAGATACAGGTGAGCCTCTTGGTACACTAATGGAGATACAGGTGAGCCTCCTGGTACACTAATGGAGATATAGGTGAGCCTCCTGGAACTCTAAAAGTGATAAAGGTGAGCCTGCTGGTACCATAATGGAGATACTGGTGAGCCTACTGGCACACTAATGGAGACACAGGTGAGCTTCCTGGTACACTAATAGTGATACAGGTGAGCCTGCTGGTACACTAATGAAGATACAGGACAGCCTCCTGGTACTCTAATGGAGATACAGGTGAGCCTCCTGGTACACTAATGGAGACACAGGTAAGACTCCTGGTACAATAATAGTGATGGAGGTGAGCCTCCTGGTACACTATTAGCAATACAGGTGAGCCACCTGGTACACCAATGCAGATACAGGTAAGCCTCCTGGTACACCAATAGTGATACAGGTGATCCTCCTGGTATACTAATAGTGATACAGGTGCACCTCCTGGTACACTAATGGAGATACAGGTGAGCCTCCTGGTACACTAATGGACACACAGGTGAGCCTCCTGGTACAGTAATAGTGATACAGGTGAGCCTCATGGCACACTAATAGTGATACTGGTGAGCCTCTTGGTACGCTAATTGTGATACAGGTGTCCATCCTGGTACACTAATGGAGACCCAGGTGAGCTTTCTGGTACACTAATAGTGATACAGGTTAGCCTCCTGGTAAACTAATGGAGATACAGGTGAGCATCCTGGTACACTAATTGAGATACAGGTGAGCCTCCTGGTACACTCATGGAGATACAGGTAAGACTCCTGGTTCACCAATAGTGATAAAGGTGAGCCTCCTGGTACACTAATAGTGATACAGGTGAGCCTCCTGGTACAATAATGGAGATACTGGTGAGCCTCCTGGTACACCAATGGACATACAGGTGAGCCTCCTGGTACACTAATAGTGATAGAGGTGAGCCTCCTGGTACACTAATAGTGATACAGGTGAGCCTCTTGGTACACTAATTGTGATACAGATGACAGTCCTGGTACACTAATGGAGACCCAGGTGAGCTTTCTGGTACACTAATAGTGATACAGGTGATCCTCCTGGAAAAATAATGGAGATACAGGTGAGCATCCTGGTACACTAATAGTGATACAGGTGATCCTCCTGGTACAATAATGGAGATACTGGTGAGCCTCCTGGTGCACTAATGGACATACAGGTGAGCCTCCTGGTACACTAATGGAGATACAGGTGAGCCTCCTGGTACACTAATGGAGATACAGGTTAGCCTCCTGGTACACTGATAGTGATTCAGGTGAGCCTACTGTTACACTAATGGTGATACAGGTGAGCCTCCTGGTACACTAATGGAGATACAGGTGAGCCTCCTGGTACACTAATAGTGATACAGGTGAGCCTCCTGGCACACTAATGGAGATACAGGTGAGACTCCTGGTACACTAATGGAGATACACGTGAGTCTCCTTTTAGACTAATGGTGATGCAGGTGAGCCTCCTGGTACACTAATGGAGATATAGGTGAGCCTCTTGGTACACTAATAGAGACACAGGTGAGCCTTCTGCGACACTAATGGAGATAGAGGTGAGCCTCCTGGTACACTAATGGAGATACAGGTGAGCCTCCTGGTACATTAATGGAGATAAAGGTGAGCCTCCTGGTACACTAATAATGATACAGGTGCGCCTCCTGGTACACTAATAGTGATCCAGGTGAGCTGCCTGGTACACTAATAGTGATCCAGGTGAGCCTCCTGGTACACTAATGGAGATACAGGTGAGCCTCCTGGTACACTAATGGAGATACAAGTGAGCCTCCTGGTACACTAATGGAGATACAGGTGAGCATCCTGGTACATTAATAGTGATACAGGTGAGCCTACCGGTACACTAATAGCGATACAGGTGAGCCTCCTGCTACACCAATGCAGATACAGGCAAGCCTCCTGGTACACCAATAGTGATACAGGTGAGCCTCCTGGTACACGAATAGTGCTACAGGTGAGCCTCCTGGTACACTAATGGAGATACAGGTGAGACTCCTGGTACACTAATGGACATACAGGTGAGCCTCCTGGTACACTAATAGTGATACAGGTGAGCCTCCTGGTACACTAATAGTGATACTGGTGAGCCTCTTGGTACACTAATTGTGATACAGGTGACCGTCCTGGTAAACTAATGGAGACCCAGTTGAGCTTTCTGGGACACTAATAGTGATACAGGTGAGCCTCCTGGTAAACTAATGGAGATACAGGTGAGCATACTGGTACACTAATTGAGATACAGGTGAGCCTCCTGGTACATTAATGGAGATACAGGTAAGACTCCTGGTACACCAATAGTGATACAGTTGAGCCTCCTGGTACACTAATAGTGATACAGGTGAGCCTCCTGGTACAATAATGGATATACTGGTGAGCCTCCTGGTACACTAATGGACATACAGGTGAGCCTCCTCGTACACTAATGGAGATACAGGTGAGCCTCCTGGTACACTATTGGAGATACAGGTGAGCCTCCTGGTACACTAATAGTGATCCAGGTGAGCCCCCTGGTACACTAATAGTGATACTGGTGAGCTGCCTAGTACACTATTAGTGATACAGGTGAGCCTCCTGGTACAACAATGGAGATACCGGTGAGCCTCCGGTACACTAATGGTCATACAGGTGAGCCTGCTGGTACACTAATGGAGATACAGGTGAGCCTCCTGGTACGCTAATGGAGATACAGGTGATCCTCCTGGTACACTAATAGTGATACAGGTGAGCCTCTTGGTACACTAATACTGATACAGGAGAGCCTCCTGGTGCACTAATGGACATACAGCTGAGCCTCCTGGTTCACGAATAGTGATACAGGTGACCCTCCTGGTACACTAACAGAGATACAGGTGAGCTTACTGGTACACAAATGGAGATACAGGTGAGCCTCCTAGTACACTAATGGAGATACAGGTGAGCCTCCTGGTACATTCATGGAGATACAGGTGAGCCTTCTGCTACACTAATGGAGATAGAGGTAAGCCTCCTGGTACACTAATGGAGATACAGGTGAGCCTCCTGGTACACTAATGGAGATAAAGGTGAGCCTCCTGGTACACTAATAATGATACAGGTGAGCCTCCTGGTACACTAATAGTGATACAGGTGAGCCTCCTGGTACACTAATAGTGATACAGGTGAGCTGCCTGGTACACTAATAGTGATACAGGTGAGCCTCCTGGTACACTATTGGAGATACAGGTGAGCCTATTGGTACACTAATGGAGATACAGGTGAGCCTCCTGGTACACTAATGGACACACAGGTGAGCCTCCTGGTACACTAATAGTGATACAGGTGAGCCTCATGGCACACTAATAGTGATACTGGTGAGCCTCTTGGTACGCTAATTGTGATACAGGTGTCCATCCTGGTACACTAATGGAGATACAGGTGAGCTTTCTGGTACACTAATAGTGATACAGGTGAGACTCCTGGTATACTCATGGAGATACAGGTAAGACTCCTGGTTCACCAATAGTGATAAAGGTGAGCCTCCTGGTACACTAATAGTGATACAGGTGAGCCTCCTGGTACAATAATGGAGATACTGGTGAGCCTCCTGTTACACTAATGGACATACAGGTGAGCCTCCTGGTACATTAATGGAGATACAGGTGATCCTCCTGGTACAATAATGGGGACCCAGGTGAGCTTTCTGGTACACTAATAGTGATACAGGGGATCTTCCTGGTAAACTAATGGAGATACAGGTGAGCATCGTGGTACACAAATGGAGATACAGGTGAGCCTCTAGGTACACTGACAGTGATTCAGGTGAGCCTACTGTTACACTAATGGTGATACAGGTGAGCCTCCTGGTACACTAATGGAGATACAGGTGAGCCTCCTGGTACACTAATAGTGATGCAGGTGAGCCTCCTGGTACACTAATGGAGATACAGGCGAGCCTCCTGGTACACTAATGGAGATACACGTGAGCCTCCTTTTAGACTAATGGTGATACAGGTGAGCCTCCTGGTAGACTAATGGAGATATAGGTGAGCCTCTTGGTACACTAATGGAGATACAGGTGAGCCTACTGGTACACTAATAGAGACACAGGTGAGCCTTCTGCTACACTAATGGAGATAGAGGTGAGCCTCCTGGTACACGAATGGAGATACAGGTGAGCCTCCTGGTACATTAATGGAGATAAAGGTGAGCCTCCTGGTACACTAATAATGATACAGGAGCGCCTCCTGGTACACTAATAGTGATCCAGGTGAGCTGCCTGGTACACTAATAGTGATCCAGGTGGGCCTCCTGGTACACTAATGGAGATACAGGTGAGCCTCCTGGTACACTAATGGAGATACAAGTGAGCCTCCTGGTACACTAATGGAGATACAGGTGAGCATGCTGGTACACTAATAGTGATACAGGTGAGCCTACCGGTACACTAATGAAGATACAGGACAGCCTCCTGGTACACTAATGGAGATACTGCTGAGCCTCCTGGTACACTAATGGAGACACAGGTAAGACAACTGGTACACTAATAGTGATACAGGTGAGCCTCCAGGTACACTAATAGCGATACAGGTGAGCCTCCTGCTACACCAATGCAGATACAGGTAAGCCTCCTGGTACACCAATAGTGATACAGGTGAGCCTCCTGGTACACTAATAGTGCTACAGGTGAGCCTCCTGGTACACTAATGGAGATACAGGTGAGACTCCTGGTACACTAATGGACATACAGGTGATCCTCCTGGTACACTAATAGTGATACAGGCGAGCCTCCTGGTGCACTAATAGTGCTACTGGTGAGCCTCTTGGTACACTAATTGTGATACAGGTGACCATCCTGGTAAACTAATGGAGACCCAGTTGAGCTTTCTGGGACACTAATAGTGATACAGGTGAGCCTCCTGGTACACTAATAGTGCTACAGGTGAGCCTCCTGGTACACTGATGGAGATACAGGTGAGACTCCTGGTACACTAATTGAGATACAGGTGAGCCTCCTGGTACACTAATGGAGATACAGGTAAGACTCCTGGTACACCAATAGTGATACAGTTGAGCCTCCTGGTACACTAATAGTGATACAGGTGAGCCTCCTGGTACAATAATGGATATACTGGTGAGCCTCCTGGTACACTAATGGTCATACAGGTGAGCCTCCTGGTACACTAATGGAGATACAGGTGAGCCTCCTGGTACGCTAATGGAGATACAGGTGATCCTCCTGGTACACTAATAGTGATACAGGTGAGCCTCTTGGTACACTAATACTGATACAGGAGAGCCTCCTGGTGCACTAATGGAGATACAGCTGAGCCTCCTGGTACACTAATAGTGATACAGGTGACCCTCCTGGTACACTAACAGAGAGACAGGTGAGCCTACTGGAACACTAATAGAGACACAGGTGAGCCTCATGGTACACTAATGGAGATACAGGTGAGCCTCCTAGTACACTAATGGAGATACAGGTGAGCCTCCTGGTACACTAATGGAGATACAGGTGAGCCTCCTGGTACACTAATAGTGATCCAGGTGAGCCCTCTGGTACACTAATAGTGATACTGGTGAGCCGCCTAGTACACTAATAGTGATACAGGTGAGCCTCCTGGTACAACAATGGAGATAACGGTGAGCCTCCTAGTACACTAATGGTCATACAGGTGAGCCTCCTGGTACACTAATGGAGATACAGGTGAGCCTCCTGGTACGCTAATGGAGATACAGGTGGTCCTCCTGGTACACTAATAGTGATACAGGTGAGCCTCTTGGTACACTAATACTGATACAGGAGAGACTCCTGGTGCACTAATGGAGATACAGATGAGCCTCCTGGTACACTAATAGTGATAAAGGTGTCCCTCCTGGTACACTAACAGAGATACAGGTGAGCCGACTTGTACACTAATAGAGACACAGGTGAGCCTCATGGTACACTAATGGAGATACAGGTGAGCCTCCTAGTACACCAATGGAGGTACAGGTGTACATCCTGGTACACTAATGGAGATATAGGTGAGCCTCCTGGTACAATAATGGAGACACAGATGAGCCTCCTGGTACACTAATGGAGATAAAGGTGAGCCTCCTGGTACACTAATAATGATACAGTTGAGCCTCCTGGTACACTCATAGTGATACAGGTGAGCCTCCTGGTACACTCATAGTGATACAGGTGAGCTGTCTGGTACATTAATAGTGATACAGGTGAGCCTCCTGGTACACTATTGGAGGTACAGGTGAGCCTCTTGGTACACTAATGGAGATACAGGTGAGCCTCCTGGTACACTAATGGAGATACAGGTGAGCCTCCTGGAACACTAATAGTAATAAATGTGAGCCTGCTGGTACCCTAATGGAGATATTGGTGAGCCTACTGGTACACTAACGGAGATACAGGTGAGCTTCCTGGTACACTCGTAGTGATACAGGTGAGCCTACTGGTACACTAATGAAGATACAGGTAAGACTCCTGGTACAATAAAAGTGATACAGGTGAGCCTCCTGGTACACTATTAGCGATACAGGTGAGCCTCCTGGTACACCAATGCAGATACAGGTAAGCCTCCTGGTACTCCAATAGTGCTACAGGTGATCCTCCTGGTATACTAATAGTAATACAGGTGCGCCTCCTGGTACACTAATGGAGATACAGGTGAGCCTCCTGGTACACTAATGGACACACAGGTGAGCCTCCTGGTACACTAATAGTGATACAGGTGAACCTCCTGGTAAACTAATTGTGATACAGGTGATCCACTTGGTACACTAATAGTGATACAGGTGAGCCTCCTGGTACACTAATAGTGATACAGCTGAGCCTCCTGGCACACTAATGGAGATACGGGTGAGCCTCCTGGTACACTAATGGACATACAGGTGAGCCTCCTGGTACATTAATGGAGATACAGGTGAGCCTCCTGCTACATTAATGAAGATAACGGTGAGCCTCCTGGTAAACCAAAGGAGATACAGGTGAGCCTCCTGGTACACTAATGTTGATACAGTTGAGTCTCTTGGTACACTAATGGAGATACAGGTGAGCCTCCAGGAACACGAATGCAGATACAGGTGATCCTCTTGGTACACTAATGGAGATACAGGTCAGCCTCCTGGTACACTAATGGAGATACAGGTGAGCCTACTTGTATACTAATGGAGATACAGGTGAGCCTTCTGGTACACTAATGTAGTTACAGGTGAGCCTCCAGGTACACTAATACTGATACAGGTAAGCCTCCTGGTACAATAATGGAGATACAGGTGTACATCCTGGTACACTAATGGAGATATAGGTGAGCCTCCTGGTACAATAATGGAGACACAGATGAGCCTCCTGGTACAATAATAGTGATACAGGTGAGCCTGCTGGTACACTAAAGGAGACACAGGTGATCCTCCTGTAACACTAATGGAGATACAGGTAAGCCTCCTGGTAGACTAATAGTGAAACAGGTGAGTCTCCTGGTACGCTATGGGGATACAGGTGAGCCACTTGGTACACTAATAGTGATACAGGTGAGCCTCCTCGTACACTAATGGAGATACAGGTGAGCCTCCTGGTACAGTAATGGAGCTCCAGGTGAGCCTCCTGGTAAACTAATAGTGATACAGTTGAGCCTCCTGGGACACTAAGTGATACAAGTGAGCCTCCTGGTACACTAATGGAGACACAGATGAGCCTCCTGGTAAACTAATGGTGAGACAGGTGAGCCTCCTGGTACACAATGGGGATACAGGCGAGCCACTTGGTACACTAATAGTGATACAGGTGAGCCTCCTGGTACACTAATAGTGATACAGCTGAGCCTCCTGGTAAACTAATGGAGATACAGGTGAGCCTCCTGGTACACTAATGGACATACAGGTGAGCCTCCTGGTACACTAATAGTGATACAGGTGAGCCTCCTGGTACACTAATAGTGATACAGGTGAGCCACCTGGTACAATAATGGAGATAGTTGTGAGCCTCTTGGTACACTAATGGACATACAGGTGAGCCTCCTGGTGCACTAATGGAGATACAGGTGAGCCTCCTGGTACACTAATGGAGATACAGGTGATCCTCCTGGTACACTAATAGTGATACAGGTGAGCTTCCTGGTACTCTAATAGTGATGCAGGTGAGCCTCTTGGTACACTAAGAGTGATACAGGAGAGCCTCCTGGTACACTAATGGAGATACAGGTGAGCCTCCTGGTACACTAATACTGATACAGAGGAGCCCCCTGCTACACTAACAGAGATACAGGTGAGCCTCCTTCTACACTAATGGAGATAAAGGTGAGCCTCCTGGTACACTAATAGTGATCCAGGTGAGTCTCCTGGTACACTAATAGTGATACGGGTGAGCCGCCTGGTACACTAATAGTGATACAGGTGAGCCTCCTGGTACTCTAATGGAGATATAGGTGAGCCTCCAGCAACAATAATGGAGATAAAGGTGAGCCTCCTGGTACCCTAATGGAGATACAGGTGAGCCTCCTGGTACACTAATAGTGATACAGGTGAGCCTCCTGGTACACTAATGGAGATACAGGTGAGTCTCCTGGTACACTAATAGTGATAGAGGTGAGCCTTCTGGTACACTAATGGTGATACAGTTGAGCTTCGTGGTACACTAATGGAGATACAGTTGAGTCTCCTGGTACACTAATGCAGATACAGGTGAGCCTCCTGGTACACTAATGGAGATATAGGTGAGCCTACTGGTATACTAATGGAGATACAGGTGAACCTCCCGGTACACTAATGTAGTTACAGGTGAGCCTCCAGGTACACTAATAGTGATACAGGAGAGCCTTCTGGTACACTAATGGAGATCCTGGTGAGCCTCCTTGCACACTAATGGAGATATAGGTGAGCCTCCTGGTACACTAATGGAGATACAGGTGAGCCTCCTGGTACACTAATAGTGATACAATTGAGCCTCCTGGTACTCTAATGGAGACACAGATGAGCCGCCTGGTACACTAATAGTGAGACAGGTGAGCCTGCTGGTACACCAAAGGAGACACAGGTGAGCCTCCGGGTACACTAATAGTGATACAGGTGAGCCTCCTGATACACTAATGGAGATACAGGTAAGCCACCTGGTACACTAATAGTGATACAGGTGAGCCTCCTGTTACACAATGGTGATACAGGTGAGCCATTTGGTACACTAATAGTGATACAGGTGAGCCTCCTGGTACACTAATAGTGATACAGCTGAGCCTCCTGTACTCTAATGGAGATACAGGTGAGCCTCCTGGTACACTAATGGACGTACTGGTGAGTGTCCTGGTACATTAATAGTGATACAGGTGAGCCTCCTGGTACACTAATCGTCACACAGGTGAGCCACCTGGTACAATAATGCAGATACTGGTGAGCCTCCTGGTACACTAATGGACATACAGGTGAGCCTCCTGGTACATTAATGGAGATACACGTGAGCCTCCTGCTACATTCATGGAGATAACGGTGAGCCTCCTGGTAAACCAATGGAGATACAGGTGTGCCTCCTGGTACACTAATGGAGATACAGGTGAGCCTCCTGGTACACTAATGGAGATACAGGTGAGCCTCCAGGTACACTAATGCGGATAGAGGTGAGCCTCTTGGTACACTAATGGAGATACAGGTGAGCCTCCAGGTACACTAATGGAGATATAGGTGAGCCTTCTGGTACACTAATTGAGATACAGCTGAGCCTCCTGGTACACTAATGGAGATACAGGTGAGCCTACTGGTATACTAATGGAGATACAGGTGAGCCTCCTGGCACACTAATGTAGTTACAGGTGAGCCTCCAGGTACACTAATACTGATACAGGCTAGCCTCCTGGTACACTAATGGAGATACAGGTTTACATCCTGGTACACTAATGGAGATATAGGTGAGACTCCTGGTACACTAATGGAGACACAGATGAGCCTCCTGGTACACTAATATTGATACAGGTGAGCCTGCTGGTACACTAAAGGAGACACAGTGAGCCTCCTGGTACACTAATAGTGATACAGGTGAGCCTCCTGGTACACTAATGGAGCTCCAGGTGAGCCTCCTGGTAAACTAATAGTGATACAGGCGAGACTCCTGGTCCACTAATAGTGATACAGATGAGCCTCCTGGTACAGTAACGGGGAGACTGGTGAGCCTCCTGGTACAATAATGGAGATACAGGTGAGCCTCCTGGTACACTAATTGTGATACAGGTGAGCCTCCTGGTACACTAATACTGATACAGGTGAGCCTCCTGGTACACTAATAGTGATACAGGTGAGCCTCCTGGCACACTAATGGAGATACGGCTAAGCCTCCTGGTACACTAATGGAGATACATGTGAGCGTCCTGGTACAATAATAATGATACAAGTGAGCCTCCTGGTGCACTAATGGAGATACAGGTGAGCCTCCTGGTAGACTAATGGAGTGTGGTAAACCACTGTTTGTATTCCACTGTGTACATATCTGTACATGCCTCGGCTGACTCCACCCACGAGTCCAGGTATAAAGGTGACTGCTCCACAGTCCCTCTGTATTCTGGACTGGTCGACCACTTGAGGCACACCTTCATTCTCTTGTTAATAAAAGCCTGTTAGTTACTCGCTTAACCTCAGTCTTTTGAGTGATTGATAGCGCATCATGGAGATAGAGGTGAACTTCCTGCTGCACTAATGGAGATACAGATGAGCCTCCTGGTACAGTAATGGAGATACAGGTGAGCCTCCTGGTACACTAATGGAGATAAAAGTGAGCCTCCTGGTACACTAATAGTGAGACAGGTGAGCCTTCTGGTACACTAATGGAGATACAGGTGAGCCTCCTGCTACTTTAATGGAGATAACGGAGAGCCTCCTGGTACAACAATGGAGATACAGGTGAGCCTCCTGGTACACTAATGGAGATACAGGTGAGCCTCCAGGTACACTAATGGAGATACAGGTGAGCCTTCTGGTACACTAATCGAGATACAGGTGAGCCTCCAGGTACACTAATGGAGATACAGGTGAGCCTCTTGGTACAATAATGGAGATACAGGTGAGCCTCCTGATACACTAATAGTGATACAGGTGAGCCTCCAGGTACACTAATGGAGACACTGATGAGCCTCCTGGTACACTAATAGTGATACAGGTGAGTCTGCTGGTACACTAATGGAGACACAGGTGAGCCTCCTGGTACACTAATAGTGATACAGGTGAACCTCCTGGTACACTAATGGTGATACAGGTAAGCCTCCTCGTACTCTAATAGTGATACAGTTGAGCCTCCTGATACACTAATGGAGATACAGGTGAGCCTCCTGGTACACTAATGGAGCTCCAGGTGAGCCTCCTGGTTAACTAATAGTGATACAGGTGAGCTTCCTGCTACACTAATAGTGATACAGGTGATCCTCCTGGTACACTAACAGCGAGACAGGTGAGCCTCCTGATACAATAATGGAGATACAGGTGAGCCTACTGGTACACTAATAGTGATACAGGTGAGCTTCCTCATACACTAATTCTGATACAGGTGAGCCTCCTGGTGCACTAATAGTGATACAGGTGAGCCTCCTGGCACACTTATGGAGATACGGCTGAGCCGCCTGGCACACTAATGGAGATACATGTGAGCCTCCTGGTACACTAATAGTCATACAATGTGAGCCTCCTGGTACACTAATGGAGATACAGGTGAGCCTCCGGGTGTACTAATGGAGATACAGGTGAGCCTCCTGCTGCACTAATGTAGATACAGGGAGCCTCCAGGTACACTAATAGTGATACAGGTGAGCCTCCTGATACACTAATGGAGATAGAGGTGAACCTCGTGGTACACTAATGGATATACAGGTGAGCCTCCTGATACACTAATGGAGATACAGGTGAGCCTCCTGGTACACTAATAGTGATACAGGTGAGCCTCCTGGTACACTAATGGAGAACAGGTAAGCCTCCTGGTACACTAATAATGTAGTGTATGTACCTTTAAGAGCCCCTGTGTACTGTAATACCGGTAGTGACCACTCAGGTATATAAGCCTGTATAGCATCTTGTATCTTTTAGTTCACCTCCAGACTTTGCTCAGTAATCACCTGTTAAACCAACTCCTGCATTCCGTGTCTCCATTAACACACGGATACAACAGTGGCGACGAGTTCAAAACGGACTTACCTGCAATTCGGCAGCACCTCAAGGAGATCGATTCCTCAGACGAAGGTCGAAGGAAAAAAAAAAAAAAACTGTGGTTTCACCAGCTAGCCGGGCTGGTGGCAGCTACTGCACTAATCATTCCTAGGCGGCGGGCTGGGCTCGATCGGGTGGCTCTGCAGCGGGGCTGAGCAGCAAGTCGGAAGGCGGAGGCAAACAGAGACGGAGGGTGGAGCACTCGGGAGACGGCCGGCGCTGCAAAGCAGGTCAGCATTCGGACCAAGCAGAGGGAGGGAAAAGTCCCAGGGCGTCTGGCGGGAACGAGTCTCCAACTATTAAAAATATCTGTGTAAATAAAAACCGCGGAGAACAGCGTTGTCAGCAGCGGCAGAAGCAGGAAAGCGCGGGAGGCACCATTTTTTCTCGGCAGGGAAGAAAGGAAAGGGCAGGAGGCGCCATTTTTGATTTTCAGGATGCCTAAGACTGGCAATATTACTGCTTTCGATAGTGATATAGAGGATTGGACCACATATGTGGAAAGAGTGAAGGTATATTGCACAGCGAATGAAGTAGAGGATGATAAAAAGGCATCGGTACTTCTAAATCTGATGGGCACAAGGACATACGGGCTGTTACGAAACTTAATCACTCCAGCCAAACCGATGGACAAGAATTTTAAGGAGATTGTTGATACCCTACAGGAGCACTTAAACCCAACACCGCTGCTGATCGCGGAACGATTCAAATTCTTCAGGAGGAATCAGCACAAGAATGAAAGTAACGCTGATTACCTCACCGAATTAAGAAAGCTGTCAAAGCACTGCCAATTCGGGGCAGGACTGGCAGATTCTCTACGAGACAAATTCGTCTGCGGTCTCCTAAGTGAAGGAACACAGAAAAGGCTACTTTCTGAGAAAGATTTGACACTGGACAAGGCTTTCAGTGTGGCTGTATCATACGAAGCAGCAGCAAGAGGAGCTGCAGAGATACAGCAAAAGCCACAGGACTTCGGCACCCATGGAATGACACGGGGTTTCGAGAGATGTTATCGCTGCGGCAGATCCACCCATGACCAGAGGGACTGCTGGTTGAAGGACAAAACATGCAGGCAATGCGAAAAGATGGGACACATTGCACGTGTATGCCGATCTGGAAACAAAAAATCCACTGACAGAAAAAAAATTAATGAGGAAAAGTACAGAAAGGTACAAATGATGACGGACAGTAGCTCCGAAGACCAGAAGAGCGATAGCGACTCCGGAAACAAGAGACTAAGCTGTCTCAAATTACATAATGTAATTGCCAAAGAAGATTACCAGACCATTTGGGTTACCCTCATGATAGCGGGTCCCCAGTTCAAATGGAGCTAGAAACAGGATCAGCTCTGACCATCATAAGTCGATGGGATTACGAGCGGCTATTTCCGCATATACCTTTGAAAGACACATCCATTATCTTGAAGACATATACGGGGCAGAAAGTATACCCCAGAGGGAAAATAAGGGTGCCTGTTGTATACAACGGCAAGGAAATACAGAAGTTGTATTTATACGTTCTGCAAGATGGTGGTCCACCGCTGTTGGGACGTGAATGGATCAGGAAGATACGTTTAGACTGGCACTCCATTCAGGCACTGACGGTGACCAGTAAGAAAAAAAATGATGATGACGTCATACCTGAACGATTAAAAGACATCTTGGCTAACGCCAAAGAAGTGTTTCAACAGGAACTAGGAACCTTGAAAGGCGTCACCGCCTCAATAAAAGTGGAAGATGCGACAATTCCCAAATTTTTTAAGGCAAGGCCGGTGCCATACGCAATTCGTCCAGCAGTCGAGGCAGAGCTGGAGAATTTGGAAAAGGCAGGCGTGTTACCCAAGGTAGATTGGAACGAGTGGGCAACACCCATCGTCCCGGTCATGAAGAAAACGTTGAATAATGATAAATCTGAAGAACAGAGAAAAATTCGCATCTGTGGGGACTTCAAGGTGACTGTCAACCCGGTCCTTCACATGGTACAGTATCCTCTTCCGAGGATAGAAGATATTTTCACCTCACTATCCGGAGGGAAACGTTTCACCAAAATTGACTTGGCACAGGCATATCTACAGATAGAGGTTGAGGAGGCCTCCAAAAAGTATCTCACGATAAACACACACAAAGGCCTGTACCAGTACAATCGACTGGTTTTTGGAGTAGCATCAGCTCCAGCTATCTGGCAAAGAGCTATGGAGCAAGTCCTGCAAGGGATTCCGGGGACTCAATGCTACCTAGACGACATCCTTGTAACAGGAGAAAACGACAACGAGCACTTTGCCAATTTGGAGCAGGAGCTCACTAGGCTGAGAGAACGGGGCCTACGAGCAAATCGCCCCAAGTGCAAATTTTTCCAGAAACAAATATCATATTGTGGCCATATAATTAATGAAGAAGGGTTGCATAAGTCACCTGAAAAAATTGAAGCGGTCATAAAAGCCCCAGCACCTGAAAATGTCTCACAATTAAGGTCGTTCCTGGGATTGATAAATTACTATCATAAATTTTTACCGAACTTGTCAACTGTTCTGCACCCTCTTAACGCACTGCTACAAACGGGAGTAATTTGGAAATGGAGCGAAGACTGTAAACGTGCCTACCATAAATGCAAAGGCTTGATCACGTCCAAGGAAGTGTTGGCTCATTACAACCCAGCACTGCCAATCAGACTGGCGTGCGATGCATCCCCTTACGGCGTAGGAGCGGTATTATCGCATAGATTCCCTGATGGCTTGTAGCGGCCGATAGCTTTTGCGTCACGCTCATTGAACTCAGCTGAGCGTAACTATGCCCAGAGCGACAGGGACGCACTCAGCCTGGTGTGGGGAGTGAAGAAATTCAACCATTACCTACACGGACAAAAATTTACCTTGTTGACTGACCATCAACCCCTCGTCTCCATATTCAACCCTAAAAAGGGCGTTCCCATTATGACAGCGCAAAGGCTACAGAGGTGGTCCCTTTTCCTAGGGGCGCACCAATATGACATAGAATACAAAGTATCAAAACAGCATGGGAATGCTAACGGTTTATCGCGCCTACCGTTGCCAACGGTAGAAGAGGCACCTACAGTGGACCAGTGGAGATGTTCCACTCAACCATAGTGGAATGTCTACCAGTAACAAATTCTACCATTGAAAAGGAAACGAGAAATGAGCCGACTCTCTCACGAGTCTACGATTTAACGGTGAAGGGATGGCCAGCACATGGCAAACCATTGTTGCCAGCATTCTCGCAAAGAAGAGAACAGCTGTCAGTGTGCCGAGGAACCTTGATGTGTGGATCCAGAGTGGTGATTCCACCCAAACTCCAGGATAAAGTGCTAAAGGAGCTTCACGAGGGGCATCTGGGTGGAGTGAAAATGAAGAACCTAGCCAAAGCATTTGTGTGGTGGCCAGGTATCGATGGAGACATCGAAGAAATGACCAAGAGCTGTCTAGGATGCCAGAAGGTCCAAAACGCCCCATCACAAACCCCTCTACATCCATGGGAGTGGCCCTCATCTCCATGGCAAAGGATACATATCGACTTTGCTGGTCCATTTATGGACTCAATGTTCTTAATCGCGGTGGATGCACACTCCAAGTGGCCGGAGGTAATAAAGATGTCCTCCACCACCACGGAAAAAACCATCACAGTATTAAGGACCATATTTGCCAGGAATGGGCTGCCTGAACAGATCTGTTCTGATAATGGACTGCAATTTGTGTCCGAAGAATTCAGGAAGTTCTTAAAAAACAATGGGGTTAAGCACGACACGTCCGCCCCATACCATCACGCCACCAATGGATTAGCTGAAAGGTTTGTCCAGACCTTCAAGAAGGCCATAAAGGCCATGGGTAAAGAAGACATAAATCTACAACATAAGGTAGATAACTTCTTGTTTGTGTACAGGAATGCAACACATGTGGTTACAAACCAAACTCCCGCCATGATGTTTTTCAATAGAAGACTAAGATGCCGGCTGGATTTGATCAAGCCAAACATCAGAAGGGACGTAGAGAACCGGCAATTTCAAGGCATGAATGAAAGGCCAAATAGAACCTTCCAGATAGGTCAACAAGTTTTGGCCCGGGACTACCGTACCGAGAAATGGCAGCCTGGAACTATTTGCACATGACTGGGACCGCTGATGTATACCGTGGACATTGGAGAAAGCATAATAAGGCGCCATGCTGACCAGATCATAGAGTCATCCGAAAAGGGACAACCTACACCACAACTCTATATGCGTAATGATGAAGCAGAGATACCCATAGTATCTAACTCCGATCCGGTGATACTGGAACCAGATGAACCCGACACTGGCATTCAAGCCGAATCGACCTTGCCAAAAGAACCTACTACACCACCGAAAACTACGACACCACCGAGGCGTTATCCGGACCGAGTCAGGAAGCCTCCAGAGAGACTGACTTTTAATTGATTAACTGCAGCAAATGTGTAGATTATTGTTCTTGTAAACATGTTAATTAATGATTACTTAAAATGTTATGTACTAATTATCTAAAAGGGGAGGAATTGTAGTGTATGTATCTTTAAGAGCCCCTGTGTACTGTGATACCGGTAGTGACCACTCGGGTATATAAGCCTGTATAGCGTCTTGTATCTTTTAGTTCACCTCCAGACTTTGTTCAGTAAACACCTGTTAAACCAACTCCTGCATTCCGTGTCTCCATTAACACACGGATACAACAAATAGTGATACAGGTGAGCCTCCTGGTCCACTAATGGAGCTCCAGGTGAGCCTCCTGGTAAACTAATAGTGATACAGGTGAGCCTCCTGGTACACTAATACTGATACAGGTGAGCCGCCTGGTACACTAATGAAGGTATGGCTGAGCCACTTGGTACACTAATAGAGATAGATGTGAGCCTCCTGGTACACTAATGGAGATACAGGTGAGCCTCATGGTACATTAATGGAGATACAGGTGAGCCTCCTGGTACACCAATGGAGATACAGGTGAGCCTCCAGGTAGACTAATAGTGATACAGGTGAGCTCCTGGAACACTAATAGAGATAGAGGTGAGCCTCCTCGTACACTAATAGTGATACAGGTGAGCCTCCTGGTACACTAATGGAGATACAGGTGAGCCTCCAGGTACATTAATAGTGATACAGGTGAGCCTTCTGGTACACTAATGGAGATACAGGTGAGCCTCCAGGTACACTAATGGAGACACAGATGAGCCTCCTGGTACACTAATAGTGATACAGGTGAGTCTGCTGGTACACTAATGGAGACACAGGTGAGCCTCCTGGTACACTAATAGTGATACAGGTGAACCTCCTGGTACACTAATGGTGATACAGGTAAGCCTCCTCGTACACTAATAGTGATACAGTTGAGCCTCCTGATACACTAATGGAGATACAGGTGAGCCTCCTGGTACACTAATGGAGCTCCAGGTGAGCCTCCTGGTTTACTAATAGTGATACAGCTGAGCTTCCTGCTACACTAATAGTGATACAGGTGATCCTCCTGGTACACTAACAGCGAGACAGGTGAGCCTCCTGGTACAATAATGGAGATACAGGTGAGCCTACTGGTACACTAATAGTGATACAGGTGAGCTTCCTCGTACACTAATTCTGATACAGGTGAGCCTCCTGGTGCACTAATAGTGATACAGGTGAGCCTCCTGGCACACTAATGGAGATACGGCTGAGCCGCCTGGCACACCAATGGAGATACATGTGAGCCTCCTGGTACACTAATAGTCATACAATGTGAGCCTCCTGGTACACTAATGGAGATACAGGTGAGCCTCCGGGTGTACTAATGGAGATACAGGTGAGCCTCCTGCTGCACTAATGTAACTACAGGGAGCCTCCAGGTACACTAATAGTGATACAGGTGAGCCTCCTGATACACTAATGGAGATAGAGGTGAACCTCGTGGTACACTAATGGATATACAGGTGAGCCTCCTGATACACTAATGGAGATACAGGTGAGCCTCCTGGTACACTAATAGTGATACAGGTGAGCCTCCTGGTACACTAATGGAGAACAGGTAAGCCTCCTGGTACACTAATAATGTAGTGTATGTACCTTTAAGAGCCCCTGTGTACTGTAATACCGGTAGTGACCACTCAGGTATATAAGCCTGTATAGCGTCTTGTATCTTTTAGTTCACCTCCAGACTTTGTTCAGTAATCACCTGTTAAACCAACTCCTGCATTCCGTGTCTCCGTTAACACACGGATACAACAGTGGCGACGAGTTCGAAACGGACTTACCTGCAATTCGGCAGCACCTCAAGGAGATCGATTCCTCAGACGAAGGTCGAAGGAAAAAAAAACAAAAAAACTGTGGTTTCACCAGCTCGCCGGGCTGGTGGCAGCTACTGCACTAATCATTCCTAGGCGGCGGGCTGGGCTCGATCGGGTGGCTCTGCAGCGGGGCTGAGCAGCAAGTCGGAAGGCGGAGGCAAACAGAGACGGAGGGTGGAGCACTCGGGAGACGGCCGGCGCTGCAAAGCAGGTCAGCATTCGGACCAAGCAGAGGGAGGGAAAAGTCCCAGGGCGTCTGGCGGGAACGAGTCTCCAACTATTAAAAATATCTGTGTAAATAAAAACCACGGAGAACAGCATTGTCAGCAGCGGCAGCGGCAGGAAAGCGCGGGAGGCACCATTTTTTCTCGGCAGGGAAGAAAGGAAAGGGCAGGAGGCGCCATTTTTGATTTTCAGGATGCCTAAGACTGGCAATATTACTGCTTTCGATAGTGATATAGAGGATTGGACCACATATGTGGAAAGAGTGAAGGTATATTGCACAGCGAATGAAGTAGAGGATGATAAAAAGGCATCGGTACTTCTAAATCTGATGGGCACAAGGACATACGGGCTGTTACGAAACTTAATCACTCCAGCCAAACCGATGGACAAGAATTTTAAGGAGATTGTTGATACCCTACAGGAGCACTTAAACCCAACACCGCTGCTGATAGCGGAACGATTCAAATTCTTCAGGAGGAATCAGCACAAGAATGAAAGTAACGCTGATTACCTCACCGAATTAAGAAAGCTGTCAAAGCACTGCCAATTCGGGGCAGGACTGGCAGATTCTCTACGAGACAAATTCGTCTGCGGTCTCCTAAGTGAAGGAAGACAGAAAAGGCTACTTTCTGAGAAAGATTTGACACTGGACAAGGCTTTCAGTGTGGCTGTATCATACGAAGCAGCAGCAAGAGGAGCTGCAGAGATACAGCAAAAGCCACAGGACTTCGGCACCCATGAAATGACACGGGGTTTCGAGAGATGTTATCGCTGCGGCAGATCCACCCATGACCAGAGGGACTGCTGGTTGAAGGACAAAACATGCAGGCAATGCGGAAAGATGGGACACATTGCACGTGTATGCCGATCAGGAAACAAAAAATCCACTGACAGAAAAAAAATCAATGAAGAAAAGTACAGGAAGGTACAAATGATGACGGACAGTAGCTCCGAAGACCAGAAGAGCGATAGCGACTCCGGAAACAAGAGACTAAGCTGTCTCAAATTACATAATGTAATTGCCAAAGAAGATTACCAGACCATTTGGGTTACCCTCATGATAGCGGGGTCCCCAGTTCAAATGGAGCTAGAAACAGGATCAGCTCTGACCATCATAAGTCGATGGGATTACGAGCGGCTATTTCCGCATATACCTTTGAAAGACACATCCATTATCTTGAAGACATATACGGGGCAGAAAGTATACCCCAGAGGGAAAATAAGGGTGCCTGTTGTATACAACGGCAAGGAAATACAGAAGTTGTATTTATACGTTCTGCAAGATGGTGGTCCACCGCTGTTGGGACGTGAATGGATCAGGAAGATACGTTTAGACTGGCACTCCATTCAGGCACTGACGGTGACCAGTAAGAAAAAAAATGATGATGACGTCATACCTGAACGATTAAAAGACATCTTGGCCAACGCCAAAGAAGTGTTTCAACAGGAACTAGGAACCTTGAAAGGCGTCACCGCCTCAATAAAAGTGGAAGATGCGACAATTCCCAAATTTTTTAAGGCAAGGCCGGTGCCATACGCAATTCGTCCAGCAGTCGAGGCAGAGCTGGAGAATTTGGAAAAGGCAGGCGTGTTACCCAAGGTAGATTGGAACGAGTGGGCAACACCCATCGTCCCGGTCATGAAGAAAATGTTGAATAATGATAAATCTGAAGAACAGAGAAAAATTCGCATCTGTGGGGACTTCAAGGTGACTGTCAACCCGGTCCTTCACATGGTACAGTATCCTCTTCCGAGGATAGAAGATATTTTCACCTCACTATCCGGAGGGAAACGTTTCACCAAAATTGACTTGGCACAGGCATATCTACAGATGGAGGTTGAGGAAGCCTCCAAAAAGAATCTCACGATAAACACACACAAAGGCCTGTACCAGTACAATCGACTGGTTTTCGGAGTAGCATCAGCTCCAGCTATCTGGCAAAGAGCTATGGAGCAAGTCCTGCAAGGGATTCCGGGGACTCAATGCTACCTAGACGACATCCTTGTAACAGGAGAAAACGACAACGAGCACTTTGCCAATTTGGAGCAGGAGCTCACTAGGCTGAGAGAACGGGGCCTACGAGCAAATCGCCCCAAGTGCAAATTTTTCCAGAAACAAATATCATATTGTGGCCATATAATTAATGAAGAAGGGTTGCATAAGTCACCTGAAAAAATTGAAGCGGTCATAAAAGCCCCAGCACCTGAAAATGTCTCACAATTAAGGTCGTTCCTGGGATTGATAAATTACTATCATAAATTTTTACCGAACTTGTCAACTGTTCTGCACCCTCTTAACGCACTGCTACAAACGGGAGTAATTTGGAAATGGAGCGAAGACTGTAAACGTGCCTACCATAAATGCAAAGGCTTGATCACGTCCAAGGAAGTGTTGGCTCATTACAACCCAGCACTGCCAATCAGACTGGCGTGCGATGCATCCCCTTACGGCGTAGGAGCGGTATTATCGCATAGATTCCCTGATGGCTTGTAGCGGCCGATAGCTTTTGCGTCACGCTCATTGAACTCAGCTGAGCGTAACTATGCCCAGAGCGACAGGGACGCACTCAGCCTGGTGTGGGGAGTGAAGAAATTCAACCATTACCTACACGGACAAAAATTTACCTTGTTGACTGACCATCAACCCCTCGTCTCCATATTCAACCCTAAAAACGGCGTTCCCATTATGACAGCGCAAAGGCTACAGAGGTGGTCCCTTTTCCTAGGGGCGCACCAATATGACATAGAATACAAAGTATCAAAACAGCATGGGAATGCTGACGGTTTATCGCGCCTACCGTTGCCAACGGTAGAAGAGGCACCTACAGTGGACCAGTGGAGATGTTCCACTCAACCATAGTGGAATGTCTACCAGTAACAAATTCTACCATTGAAAAGGAAACGAGAAATGAGCCGACTCTCTCACGAGTCTACGATTTAACGGTGAAGGGATGGCCAGCACATGGCAAACCATTGTTGCCAGCATTCTCGCAAAGAAGAGAACAGCTGTCAGTGTGCCGAGGAACCTTGATGTGTGGATCCAGAGTGGTGATTCCACCCAAACTCCAGGATAAAGTGCTAAAGGAGCTTCACGAGGGGCATCTGGGTGGAGTGAAAATGAAGAACCTAGCCAAAGCATTTGTGTGGTGGCCAGGTATCGATGGAGACATCGAAGAAATGACCAAGAGCTGTCTAGGATGCCAGAAGGTCCAAAGCGCCCCATCACAAACCCCTCTACATCCACGGGAGTGGCCCTCATCTCCATGGCAAAGGGTACATATCGACTTTGCTGGTCCATTTATGGACTCAATGTTCTTAATCGTGGTGGATGCACACTCCAAGTGGCCGGAGGTAATAAAGATGTCCTCCACCACCACGGAAAAAACCATCACAGTATTAAGGACCATATTTGCCAGGAATGGGCTGCCTGAACAGATCTGTTCTGATAATGGACCGCAATTTGTGTCCGAAGAATTCAGGAAATTCTTAAAAAACAATGGGGTTAAGCACGAAACGTCCGCCCCATACCATCACGCCACCAATGGATTAGCTGAAAGGTTTGTCCAGACCTTCAAGAAGGCCATAAAGGCCATGGGTAATGAAGACATAAATCTACAACATAAGGTAGATAACTTCTTGTTTGTGTACAGGAATGCAACACATGTGGTTACAAACCAAACTCCCGCCATGATGTTTTTCAATAGAAGACTAAGATGCCGGCTGGATTTGATCAAGCCAAACATCAGAAGGGACGTAGAGAACCGGCAATTTCAAGGCATGAATGAAAGGCCAAATAGAACCTTCCAGATAGGTCAACAAGTTCTGGCCCGGGACTACCGTACCGACAAATGGCAGCCTGGAACTATTTGCACATGACTAGGACCGCTAATGTATACCGTGGACATTGGAGAAAGCATAATAAGGCGCCATGCTGACCAGATCATAGAGTCATCCGAAAAGGGACAACCTACACCACAACTCTATATGCGTAATGATGAAGCAGAGATACCCATAGTATCTAACTCCGATCCGGTGATACTGGAACCAGATGAACCCGACACTGGCATTCAAGCCGAATCGACCTTGCCAAAAGAACCTGCTACACCACCGAAAACTACGACACCACCGAGGCGTTATCCGGACCGAGTCAGGAAGCCTCCAGAGAGACTGACTTATAATTGATTAACTGCAGCAAATGTGTAGATTATTGTTCTTGTAAACATGTTAATTAATGATTACTTAAAATGTTATGTACTAATTATCTAAAAGGGGAGGAATTGTAGTGTATGTATCTTTAAGAGCCCCTGTGTACTGTGATACCGGTAGTGACCACTCGGGTATATAAGCCTGTATAGCGTCTTGTATCTTTTAGTTCACCTCCAGACTTTGTTCAGAAAACACCTGTTAAACCAACTCCTGCATTCCGTGTCTCCATTAACACACGGATACAACAAATAGTGATACAGGTGAGCCTCCTGGTCCACTAATGGAGCTCCAGGCTAGCCTCCTGGTAAACTAATAGTGATACAGGTGAGCCTCCTTGTACACTAATAGTGATACAGGTGAGCCTCCTGGTACACTTACAGGGAGACAGGTGAGCCTCCTGGTACAATAATGGAGATAAAGGTGAGCCTCCTGGTACACTAATACTGATAAAGGTGAGCCGCCTGGTACACTAATGAAGGTATGGCTGAGCCACTTGGTACACCAATGGAGATACATGTGAGCCTCCTGGTACACTAATGGAGATACAGGTGAGCCTCATGGTACATTAATGGAGATACAGGTGAGCCTCTTGGTACACCAATGGAGATACAGGTGAGCCTCCAGGTAGACTAATAGTGATACAGGTGAGCTCCTGGAACACTAATGGAGATACAGGTGAGCCTCCTGGTACACTAATAGTGATACAGGTGAGCCTCCTGGTACACTAATGGAGATACGGCTGAACCTCCTGGTACACTAATAGTGATACAGGTGAGCCTCCTGGTACACTAATGGAGATAAAGGTGAGCCTCCTGGTACACTAATGGAGATACAGGTAAGCCTCCTGGTACAGTAATAGTGATACAGGTGAGCCTCCTGGTACACCAATAGTGATACAGGTGAGCCTCCTGGTACACTAATGGAGATACAGGTGAGACTCCTGGTACACTAATGGGGATACAGGTGAGCCTCCTGGTACACTAATGGAGATACAAGTGAGCCTCCTGGTACACTAATGGTGATACAGGTGAGCCTCCTGGTAAAATAATGGAGATACAGTTGAGCCTCCTGGTACACTAATAGTGATACTGCTGAGCCCACTGGTACATTAATAGTGATACAGGTGAGCCTCCTGGTACACTAATGAAGATACGGCTGAGCCACCTGGTACACTAATGGAGATACAGGTGAGCCTGCTGGTACACTAATGGAGATACAGGTGAGCCTCGGTACTCTAATAGTGATACTGGTGAGCCTCCTAGGACACTAATGGAGATACAGGTGAGCCTCCTGGTGCAGTAATGAAGATACAGGTGAGACTCCTGGTACACTAATAGAGATAAAGGTGAGCCTCGTGGTACACTAATAGTGATACAGGTGAGCCTCCTGGTACACTAATGAAGATACGGCTGAGCCACCTGGTACACTAATGGAGATACATGTGAGCCTCCTGGTACGCTAATAATGATACAAGTGAGCCCCCTGGTACACTAATGGAGATACAGGTGACCTTCCTGCTACCCAATGGTGATACAGCTGAGCCTCCTGGTACAATAATGGAGATACAGGTGAGCCTCCTGGTACACTAATGGAGAAACAGGTGAGCCTCCTGGTACACAAATAGTGATGCAGGTGAGCCTCCTGGAACACTAATGGAGACACGGCTGAGCCTCCTGGTACACTCATGGAGATAAAGGTGAGCCTCCTGGTACACTAATGGAGATAAAGGTGAGCCTCCTGGTACACCAATGGAGATACAGGTGAGCCTCCTGGTAAACTAATGGAGATACAGGTGAGCCTCCTGGTACACTAATAGTGATAAAGATGAGCCTCCTGGAACACTAACAGTGATACAGGTGAGCCTGCTGGTACACTAATAGTGATACAGGTGAGCCTCCTGGTATACTAATAGAGATACAGGTGAGCCTCCTGGTACACTAATGGAGATACTGGTGAGCCTCCTGGTACACTAATGGAGATACAACTGAACCTGCTGGTACACTAATGGAGATACAGGTGAGCCTCGGTACTCTAATAGTGATACTGGTGAGCCTCCTAGGACACTAATGGAGATACAGGTGAGCCTCCTGGTACAGTAATGGTGATACAGGTGAGACTCCTGGTACACTAATAGTGATAAAGGTGAGCCTCGTGGTACACTAATTGTGATACACGTGAGAAGCCTTGTACACTAATAGTGATACAGGTGAGCCTCTTGGTACACTAATGGAGATACAGGTGCGCCTCCTGGTACATTAATGGAGATACAGGTGAGACTCCTGCTGCACTAATGGAGATACAGGTGAGCCTCCTGGTACACTAATGGAGATACAGGTGAGCCTCCTGGTACACTAATAGTGATAAAGGTGAGCCTCCTGGTACACGAATGGAGATACAGGTGAGCCTTCTGGTACAATAATGGAGATACAGGTGAGCCTCCTGATACACTAATGCAGATGCAGGTGAGCATCCTGGTACACTAATGGAGATACAGGTGAGCCTCCTGGAACCTGAATGGAGATACAGGTGAGCCTCCTGGTGTACTAATGGAGATACAAGTGAGCCTCCTGGTACACTAATGGAGATACAGGCGAGCTTCCTGGTACACTAATAGTGATACACATCAGCCTCCTGCTACACTAATGGAGACACAGGTCAGCCTCCTGGTACACAATAGTGATACAGGTGAGCCTCCTGGTACACTAATAGAGATACAGCTGAGCTGCCTGGTACGCTAATGGAGATACAGGTGAGCCTCTCGTACACTAATGGAGATACAGGTGAGCCTCTTGGTACTCTAATGGAGATACAGGTGAACCAACTGGTACACTAATAGTGATACAGGTGAGCCTCCTGGTACACTAATGGAGATACAGGTGAGTCTCCTGGTACACTAATGGATATAGAGGTGAGCCTCCTGGTACACTAATAGTGAAACAGGTGAGCCTTCTGGTACACAAATTGTGATACAGGTGAGCCTCTTGGAACACTAATTGTGATACAGGTGAGAATCCTGCTACACTAATGGAGACCCAGGTGAGCTTTCTGGTACATTAATAGTGATACAGGTGAGCCTCTTGGTAAGCTAATGGAGACACAGGTGAGCCTCCTGGTACACTAATAGTGATATATCTGAGCCTCCTGGTACACTAATGGTGATACAGGTGAGCCCCCTCGTACACTAATGGAGATACATGTGAGCCTCCAGGTACACTAATGCAGCTAGAGGTGAGCATCCTGGTACACTAATGGAGATACAGTTGAGCCTCCTGATACATTAATGGAGTTACAGGTGTGCCTCTTGCTACTCTAATGGAGATACAGGAGAGCCTCCTGGTAGACGAATAGTGATACAGATGAGCATCTCAGTACACTAATGGAGATACAGGTGAGCCTCCTGGTACACCAATAGTGATAAAGGTGAGCCTCCTGGTATAATAATAGTGATACAGGTGAGTATCCTGGTGCATTAATGGAGATACAGGTGAGCCTCCTGGTACACTAACGGACATACAGGTGACATTCCTGCTACACTAATGGAGATACAGGTGAGCCTCCTGGTACACAAATGGAGATACAGGTGAGCCGCCTGGTACACTAATAGTGATACAGGTGAGCCTCCTGGTACACTAATGGAGATACAGGTGAACCTCCAGGTACAATAATAGTGATATAGGTGAGCCTCCTGATACACTAATGGAGATACAGGTGAGCCTGCTGGTAAACTAAAGGAGATACAGGTGAGCCTCCTGGTGCACTAATAGTGATACCGCTGATCCTCCTGGTACACTAATAGTGATACAGATGAGCCTCCTGGTACATTAATAGTGATACAGGTGAGCCTCCTGGTACACTAATAGTGATACAGGTGAGCCTCCTGGTACAGTAATAGAGATACAGATGAGCCTCCTGGCACACTAATGGAGATACAGGTGAGCCTACTGGTTCACTAATGGAGATACAGGTGAGCCTCGGTACTCTAATAGTGATACAGGTGAGCCTCCAAGTACACTAATGGAGATACAGGTGAGCCTCCTGGTACAGTAATGGAGATACAGGTGAGCCTCCAGGTACACTAATAGTTATACAGGTAAGCCTACTGGTACACTAATGGAGATACAGGTGAGCCTCCTGGTACACTAATGGAGATACAGGTGAGCCTCCTGGTACACTAATAGTGATACAGGTGAGCCTCCTGGTACACTAATGGAGATACAGGTGAGCCTCCTGGTACACTAATGGAGATACATGTGAGACTCCTTGTACACTAATAATGATACAGGTGAGCCTCCTGGTACACTAATGGAGATACAGGTGAGCCTCTTGGTACACTAATGGAGATACAGGTGAGCCTCCTGCTACACTAATGGAGATACAGGTGAGCCACCTGGTACATTAATGGAGATACAGGTGAGCCTCCTGCTACACTAATGGAGGTAGAGATGAGCCTCCTGGTACACTACTGGAGATACAGGTGAGTCCTCTGGTACACTAATGGGGATACAGTTGAGCCTCCTGGTACACTAATAGCATTACAGGTGAGCCTCCTGGTGCACTAATGGAGATACAGGTGTGCCTCCTGGTACATTAATGGAGATACAGGTGAGCCTCCTGGTACACTAATGGAGATACAGGTGAGCATCCTGGTACACTAATGGAGAAACAGGTGAGCCTCCTGGAACACGAATGGAGATACAGGTGAGCCTCCTGGTACACTAATGGAGATACAGGTGAGCCTCCTGGTACATTAAAGGAGATACAGGTGAGCCTCTGGTAAACTAATTGAGATACAGGTAAGACTCCTGGTACACTTATAGTGATACAGGTGAGCCTCCTGGTACAATAATGCAGACACAGGTGGGCATCCTGGTACACTAATAGTGATAGAGGTGAGCCTCCTGGTACACTAAAGGAGATATAGTTGAGCCTCCTGGTACACTAATGGAGATACAGGTGAGCCTCCTGGTACACTAATGGAGATGCAGGTGTGCCTCCTGGTACACTAATGGAGATACGGGTGAGCCTCCTGGTACACTAATGGAGATACAGGTGAGCCTCCTGGTACACTATTGGAGATACAGGTGAGCCTCTTGGTACACTAGTGGAGATACAGCTGAGCCTCCTGGTACACTAATGGAGATACAGGTGAGCCTCCTGGTACACTAACAGTGAGACAGGTGAGCCTCCTGGTACACTAATGGAGATACAGCTGAGCCTCCTGGTACAGTAATGGAGGTACAGGTGAGCCTCCTGTTATACTAATGGAGATACAGCTGAACATCCTGGTACACTAATGTAGATAGAGGTGAGCCTCCAGGTACACTAATAGTGATACAGGTGAGCCTCCTGGTACACTAATGGAGATGCAGGTGTGCCTCCTGGTACACTAATGGAGATACAGGTGAGCCTCCTGGTACACTAATGGAGACACAGATGAGCCTCCTGGTACATTAATAGTGATACAGGTGAGCCTGCTGGTACACTAATGGAGACACAGGTGAGCCTCCTGGTACACTAATAGTGATACAGGTGAGCCTCCTGGTACACTAATGGAAATACAGATAAGCCTCCTGGTACACTAATATTGATACAGATGAGCCTCCTGGTACACTAATGGAGATACAGGTGAGCCACTTGGTACACTAATAGTGATATATGTGAGCCTCCTGGTACACTAATGGAGATACAGGTCAGCCTCCTAGGACACTAATGGAGCTCCAGCTGAGCCTCGTGGTAAACTAATAGTGATACAGGTGAGCCTCCTGGTACACTAATAGTGATACAGGTGAGCATCCTGGTACACTAACAGGGAGATAGGTGAGCCTCCTGGTACAATAATGGAGATACAAGTGAGCCTCCTGGTACATTACTGGTGATACAGGTGAGACTCCTGGTACACTAATACTGATACAGGTGATCCTCCTGGTACACCAATAGTGATACAGGTGAGCCTCCTGGTACACTAATGGAGATACGGCTGAGCCTCCTGCTACACTAATGGAGATACAGGTGAGCCTCCTGGTACACTAAGGGAGAAACAGGTCAGCTTCCCGGTACACCAATAGTGATACAGATGAGCCCCCTGGTACACTAATGGAGATACAGGTAAGCCTCCTGGTACACCAAAAGTGATACAGGTGAGCCCCCTGGTACACCAATAGTGATACAGGTGAGCCTCCTGATGCACTAATGGACATAGAGGTGAGCCTCCATGTACACTAATAGTGATACAGGTGAGCCTCCTGCTAGACTAACGGAGACCCAGGTGAGCTTTCTGGTACCCTAATAGTGATACAGGTTAGCCTCTTGGTAAGCTAATGGATACACAGGTGAGCCTCCTGGTACACTAGCAGTGAAAAAGGTGCGCCTCCTGGTATACTAATAGTGGTACATCTGAGCCTCCTGGTACACTAATGGAGATACATGTGAGCCTCCTGGTACACTAATGCAGATACAGGTGAGCATCCTGGTACACTAATGGAGAAACAGGTGAACCTCCTGGTACACTAATAGTGATACAGGTGAGCTTCCTGGTACACTAATGGAGATACAGGTAAGCCTCCTGGTACACTAACGGACATACAGGTGAGCCTCCTGGTACACTAATAGTGATAAAGTTGAGACTCCTGGTACACAAATTGTGATACAGGAGCGCCTCCTGGTACAATGATAGAGATACAGGTGAGCCTCCTGGTGCACTAATGGAGATACAGGTGAGCCTCCTGATACACTAATAGCGATACAGGTGAGCCTCCAGGTATTTTCATGAGATACAGCTGAACCTCCTGGTACACTAATGGAGATACAGGTGAGACTCCTAGTACACTAATGGAAATACAGGTGAGCCTCCTGTTACAGTAATGGAGATACAGGTGAGACTCCTGGTACACTAATAGTGATACAGGTGAGCCTCCTGGTACTCTCATGCGATACAGCTGAACCTCCTGGTACACTAATGGAGATACAGGTGAGCCTGCTGGTATACTAATAGTGATACATGTAGGCCTCCTGGTACACTAATGGAGATACAGGTGAGCCTCCTGGTACACTAATGGACATACACGTGAGACTCCTTGTACACATATAGTGATACAGATGAGCCTCCGAGTATACTAATGTAGATAAAGGTGAGCCTCTTGGTACACTAATGGAGATACAGGTGAGCCTCATTGTACACTAATGGAGACACAAGTGAGCCTCCTGGTACACTAATAGTGATACAGGTGAGCCTCCTGGTACAATAATAGAGATAGAGGTGAGCCGCCTGGTACACTAATGGAGATATAGCTGAGCCTCTCATACACTAATGGAGATACAGGTAAGACTCCTGGTACACTTATAGTGATACAGGCGAGCCTCCTGGTACACTAATAGTGATACAGGTGAGCCTCCTGGTACACTAATGGAGATACAGGTGAGTCTCCTGGTACACTAATGGAGATAAAGGTGAGCCTCTTGGTGCACTAATGGACATAGAGGTGAGCCTTCTGGTACACTAATAGTGATACAGGTGAGCCTTCTGGTACATTAATAGTGATACAGGTGAGCCTCCTGGTACACTCATGGAGATACAGGTGAGCCTCCTTGTACACTAATGGAGATACAGGTGAGCCTCCTGGAACACTAATGCTGATACTGGTGACCCTCCTGGTACACGAATGGAGATACAGGTGAGCCTCCTGGTACACCAATGGAGATACAGGTGAGCCTCCAGGAACACTAATATTGATTGAGGTGAGTCTCCTGGTACACTAATGGAGATACAGGTGAGCGTCCTGGCACACTAATGGAGATACAGGTGAGTCTCCTGGTACACTAATGGAGATACAGGTGAGCCTCCTGGTACACTAATGGAGATACAGGTGAGCCTCCTGGTACACTAATGGAGATACAGGTGAGCCTCCTGGTAAACTCATGGAGATAGAAGTGAGCCTCCTGGTACATTAATGGAGATACAGGTGAGCCTCCTGCTACATTAATGGAGATAGAGGTGAGCCTCCTGGTACATTAATGGATATAGAGGTGAGCCTCCTGGTACACTAATAGTGATACAGGTGAGCCTCCTGGTACACTAATGGAGATACAGGTGAGCCTTCTGGTGCACGAATGGAGATGCAGGTGAGCCTCCTGGTACACTAATAGAGATACAGGTGAGCCTCCTGGAACACGAATGGAGATACAGATGAGCCTCCAGGTACATCAATGGAGATACAGGTGAGCCTCCTGGTACACTAATGGAGATACAGGTGAGCCTCCTGGTACACTAATAGTGATACAGGTGAGCCTCCTGGTACACTAATGGAGACACAGGTGAGCCTCCTGTTACACTAATAGTGATGCAGGTGAGCCTCCTGGTACACTAATAGTGATACAGGTGAGCCTCTTGGTACACTAATTGTGATACAGCTGAGCCTCCTGCTACACTAATGGAGACACAGGTGAGCCAACTGGTACACTAACAGTGATAGAGGTGAGCCTCCTGGTACACTAATAGTGATACATCTGAGCCTCCTGGTACAATAATGGAGATACAGGTGAGCCTCCTGGTACACTAATGGAGATACATGCAAGCCTCCTGGTACACTAATGCAGATACAGGTGAACATCCTGGTAGGCTAATGGAGATACAGGTGAGCCTGCTGGTACACTAATGGAGTTACAGGTGTGCCTCTTGGTACACTAATGGAGATACAGGTGAGCCTCCTGGTACACTGATAGTGATACAGGTGAGCATCCTGGTACACTAATGGAGATACAGGTAAGCCTCCTGGTACACCAATAGTGATACAGGAGAGCCTCCTGCTATAATAATAGTGATACAGGGGAGCATCCTGGTGCACTAATGGAGATACAGGTAAACCTCCTGGTACACAAATGGACATACAGGTGAGCCTCCTGGTACACTAATGGAGATACAGTTGAGCCTCCTGCTACACCAATGGAGTTACAGATGCGACTCCTGGTACGCTAATAGTGATAGGGGTGAGCCTCCTGGTACATTAACAGTGATACAGGTGATCCGCCTGTACACTAATAGTGATACAGGTGAGCCTCCTGGTACACTAATAGTGATACAGGTGAGCCTCCTGGTACATTAATTGTGATACAGGTGAGCCTCCTGGTACACTCATGGCCATACAGGTGAGCCTCCTGGTACACTAATGGAGATACAGGTGCGCCTCCTGGTACAATAATGGAGATATAGGTGAGCCTCCGGGAACACTAATAGTGATTGAGGTGATTCTTCTGGTACACTAATGGATATACAGGTGAGCCGCCAGGTACACTAATAGTGATTGAAGTGTGTCTCCTGGTACACTAATGGAAATACAGGTGAGCCTCCTGGTGCACTAATGGAGATATAGGTGAGCCTCCTGGTACACTAATAGTGATACAGGTGAGCTTTCTGGTACACTAATGGAGATACAGGTGAGCCTCTTGGTACACTAATGGAGATACAGGTGAGCCTGCTGGAACACTAATGGAGATACAGGTGACCATCCTGCTACATTAATGGAGATACAGGTGAGCCTTCTGGTACACTAATGGAGATACAGGTGAGCCTCCTGGTGCACTAATGGAGATACAGGTGAGCCTCATGGTACACTAATGGAGAGACAGGTGAGCCTCCTGGTACAATAATGGAGATGCAGGTGAGCCTCTTGGTACACTAATGGAGATACAGCTGAGCCTCCTGGTACAGTAATGCAGATACAGGTGAGCCTCCTGGTATAAAAATGGAGATACAGGTGAGCCTCCTGGTACACTAATGTAGATACAGGTGAGCCTCCAGGTACACTAATAGTGATTCAGGTGAGCCTCCTCGTACAATAATGGAGATACAGGTGATCCTCCTGGTACAATAATGGAGATACAGGTGAGCCTCCTGGTACTCTAATAGAGATAAAGTTGAGCCTCCTGGTACAGTAATAGTGATACAGGTGAGCCACCTGGTACACTAATGGAGACACAGATGAGCCTCCTGGTACACTGATAGTGACACAGGTGAGCCTGCTGGTACACGAATGGAGACACAGGTGAGCCTCCTGGTACACTAATAGTGATGCAGGTGAGCCTCCTGGTACACTAATGGAGATACAGGTCAGCCTCCTGGTACACTAATAGTGATACAGGTGAGCCTCCTAGTGCACTAATGGAGATACAGGTGAGCCACTTGGTACACTAATATTGATACAGGTGAGCCTCCTGGTACACTAATGGAGATACTGGTGAGCCTCCTAGTACACTAATGGACCTCCAGGTGAGCCTCCTGGTAAACTAATATTGATACAGCTGAGCCTCCAGGTACAATAATAGTGATACAGGTGAGCATCCTGGTACACAAACAGGGAGACAGGTGAGCCTCCTGGTACAATAATGGAGATTTCGGTGAGCCTCCTGGTACACTAATAGTGATACAGGTGAGACTCCTGGTACACTAATACTGATACAGGTGAGCCTCCTGGTTCACTAATAGTGATACAGGTGAGCCTCCTCGTACACTAATGGAGATACGGCTGAGCCTCCTGCTACACTAATGGAGATAAAGGTGAGCCTCCTGGTACACGAATGGAGATACAGGTGTGCCTCCTGGTACACTAATGGAAATACAGGTGAGCCCCCCGGTACACAAATAGAGATACAGGTGAGCCTCCAGTTACACTGATGGAGATACAGGTGAACTTCCTGCTACACTAATTTAGATGCAGCTGAGCCTCCTGGTACACTAATGGAGATACAGGTGAGCCTCCTGGTACACTAATGGAGATACAGGTGAGCCTCCTGGTACACTAATAGTGATACAGTTGAGGATCCTGTTGCACTAATAGTGATACAGTTAAGCTTCCTGATCCACTAATGGAGATATAGTTGAGTCTCCTGGTACACTAATGGAGATACGGCTGAGCCTCCTGGTACACTACTGGAGAAACAGGTGACCCTCCTGGTACACTAATGGAGATACAGTTAAGCCTCCTGGTACATTGATGGAGATACAGGTGAGCCTCCTGGTACACCAATGGAGATACAGGTGAGGCTCCTGGTACACTAATGGAGATACAGGTGAGCCTCCTGGTACACTAATGGAGATACAGGTGAGCCTCCTGGAACACTAATGGTGATACAGGTGAGCCTCCTGGTACACGAATGGAGATACAGGTGAGCCTCCTGGTACACCAATGGAGATACAGGTGAGCCTCCAGGAACACTAATATTGATTGAGGTGAGTCTCCTGGTACACTAATGGAGATACAGGTAATCTGCCTGGACACTAATAATGATACAGGTGAGCCTCCTGGTACACCAATAGAGATACAGGTGAGCCTCCTGGTACATTAATAGTGATACAGGTGAGCCTCCTGGTACACTCATGGAGATACAGGTGAGCCTCCTGGTACACTAATGGAGATACAGGTGAGCCTCCTGGAACACTAATGGTGATACAGGTGAGCCTCCTGGTACACTAATGGAGATACAGGTGAGCCTCCTGGTACACCAATGGAGATACAGGTGAGCCTCCAGGAACACTAATATTGATTGAGGTGAGTCTCCTGGTACACGAATGGAGATACAGATGAGCTTTCTGGTACACTAATGGAGATACAGGTGAGCCTCCTGGTACACTAATGGAGATACAGGTGAGCCTCCTGGTACACTAATTGAGATCGAGGGGAGCCTCCTGCTACATTAATGGAGATACCGGTGATCCTCCTGGTACACTAATGGAGATACAGGTGAGCCTCCTGGTACACTAATGGAGATAGAGGTGAGCCTCCTGGTACATTAATGGAGATACAGGTGAGCCTCCTGCTACATTAATGGAGATAGAGGTGAGCCTCCTGGTACATTAATGGATATACAGGTGAGCCTCCTGGTCCACTAAAAGTGATACAGGTGAGCCTCCTGGTACAGTAATGGAGATACAGGTGAGCCTTCTGGTACACTAATGGAGATGCAGGTAAGCCTCCTGGTACACTAATAGAGATACAGGTGAGCCTCCTGGTACACTAATAGTGATACAGGTGAGCCTCCTGGTACACTAATGTAGACACAGGTGAGCCTCCTGGGACACTAATAGTGATGCAGGTGAGCCTCCTGGTACACTAACTGAGATACAGGTGAGCCACCAGGTACACTAATGGAGATACAGGTGAGCCACCTGGTAAACTCATGGAGATAGAGGTGAGCCTCCTGGTACATTAATGGAGATACAGGTGTGCCTCCTGCTACATTAATGGAGATAGAGGTGAGCCTCCTGGTACATTAATGGATATACAGGTGAGCCTCCTGGTACACTAACAGTGATAGAGGTGAGCCTCCTGGTACAATAATGGAGATACAGGTGAGCCCCCTGGTACACTAATGGAGATACATGCAAGCCTCCTGGTACACTAATGCAGATACAGGTGAGCATCCTGGTACACTAATGGAGATACAGGTGAGCCTGCTGGTACACTAATGGAGTTACAGGTGTGCCTCTTGGTACACGAATGGAGATACAGGTAAGCCTCCTAGTATACTGATAGTGATCTAGGTGAGCATCCTGGTGCACTAATGGAGATACAGGTGAGCCTCCTGGTACACAAACGGACATACAGGTGAGCCTCCTGGTACTCGAATGGAGATACAGGTGAGCCTCCTGGTACACCAATGGAGATACAGATGCGCCTCCTGGTACGCTAATAGTGATAGGGGTGAGCCTCCTGGTACACTAACAGTGATACAGGTGATCCGCCTGTACACTAATAGTGATACAGGTGAGCCTCCTGGTACACTAATAGTGATACAGGTGAGCCTCCTGGTACATTAATTGTGATACAGGTGAGCCTCCTGGTACACTCATGGAGATACAGGTGAGCCTCCTGGTACACTAATGGAGATGCAGATGTGCCTCCTGCTGCACGAATGGAGATACAGGTGAGCCTGCTGCTACACTAAAGAAGATACAGGTGAGCCTCCTGGAGCTCTAATAGTGATACAGGTGAGCCTCCTGGTACACTAATAGAGATACAGGTGAGCCTCCTGGTACACTAATGGAGAAAAATGTGAGCCCCCTGGTACATTAATGTAAATACAGGTGTGCCTCCTGGTACACTAAAAGTGACACAGTTGAGCCTCCTGCTACACTAATAGTGATACAGGTGAGCCTCCTGGTACACTAATGGAGATAATGGTGAGCCTCCTGGTACACTAATTAACATACAAGTGAGCCTCCTGGTACACTAACAGTGATACAGGTGAGCCTCCTGGTACACTAATAGTGATACAGGTGAGCCTCCTCGTACACTAATGGAGATACAGGTAAGCCTGCTGGCACACTAATGGAGATACAGGTGAGCCTCCTGGAACAATAATGGAGATAAAGGTGAGCCTTCTGGTACACTAATGGAGATACAGGTGAGCCTGCTGGAAAACTAATGGAGATACAGGTGACCATCCTGCTACATTAATGGAGATACAGGTGAGCCTCCTGGTACACTAATGGAGATACAGGTGAGCCTCCTGGTACAATAATGGAGATGCAGTTGAGCTTCTTGGTACACTAATGGAGATATAGCTGAGCCTCCTGGTACAGTAATGCAGATACAGGTGAGCCTCCTGGTATAAAAATGGAGATACAGGTGAGCCTCCTGGTACACTAATGTAGATACAGGTGAGCCTCCAGGTACACAATAGTGATACAGGTGAACCTCCTCGTACAATAATGGAGATACAGGTGAGCTTCCTGGTACAAAAATGGTGATACAGGTGAGCCTCCTGGTACACTAATAGAGATACAGGTAACCTTCCTGCTACACGAATGGAGATACAGGTGAGCCTCCTCGTACACTAACAGAGATACAGCTGATCCACCTGTTACACTAATAGTGATAAAGATGAGCCTCCTGGTACACTAATGGAGATACAGGTGAGCCTCCTGGTACACCAATGGAGATACAGGTGAGCATCCTGTTACACTAATGCAGATACAGGTGAGCCTCCTGGTACACTAATGGAGATACAGGTGAGCCTCCTGTTGCACTAAATTAGATACAGGTGAGCCTCCTGCTGCACTAATGGAGATACATGTGAGCCTGCTGGTACACTAATGGAGATACAGGTGAGACTCCTGGTACACTAAAGGAGATACAGGTGGGCCTCCTGGAGCTCTAATAGTGATACAGGTGAGCCTCCTGGTACACGAATAGAGATACAGGTGAGCCTCCTGGTACACTAATGGAGATAAATGTGAGCCTCCTGGTACATTAATGGAGATACAGGTGAGCCTCCTGGTGCAATAATAGTTACACAGTTGAGCCTCCTGCTACACTAATAGTGATACAGGTGAGCCTCCTGGTACACTAATGGAGATAATGGTAAGCCTCCTGGTACACTAATGGACATACAAGTGAGCCTCCTGGTACACGAATAGTGATACAGGTGAGCCTCCTGGTACACTAATGGAGATACAGGTGAGCCTGCTGGCACACTAATGGAGATACAGGTGAGCCTCCTTGTACAATAATGGAGACAAAGGTGAGCCTCCTGGTACACTAATGGAGATACAGGTGAGCCTGCTGGAACACTAATGGAGATACAGGTGACCATCATGCTACATTAATGGAGATAAAGGTGAGCCTCCTCGTACACTAATGGAGATACAGGTGAGCCTCCTGGTACACTAATGGAGATGCAGGTGAGCCTCATGGTACACTAATGGAGATACAGGTGAGCCTCCTGGTACAATAATGGAGATGCAGGTGAGCCTCTTGGTACACTAATGGGGATACAGCTGAGCCTCCTGGTACAGTAATGCAGATAAAGGTGAGCCTCCTGGTATAAAAATGGAGATACAGGTGAGCCTCCTGGTACACTAGTGTAGATACAGGTGAGCCTCCAGGTACACTAATAGTGATACAGGTGACCCTCCTCGTACAATAATGGAGATACAGGTGATCCTCCTGGTACACTAATGGAGATACAGGTGAGCCTCCTGGTACTCTAATGGAGATACAGTTGAGCCTCCTGGTACAGTAATAGTGATACAGGTGAGCCTCCCGGTACACTAATGGAGACACAGATGAGCCTCCTGGTACACTGATAGTGACACAGGTGAGCCTGCTGGTACACTAATGGAGACACAGGTGAGCCTCCTGGTACACTAATAGTGATACAGGTGAGCCTCCTAGTGTACTAATGGAGATACAGGTGAGCCACATGGTACACTAATAGTGATACAGGTGAGCCTCCTGGTACTCTAATGGAGATACAGGTGAGCCTCCTAGTACACTAATGGAGCTCCAGGTGAGCCTCCTGGTAAACTAATACTGATACAGGTGAGCCTCCAGGTACAACAATAGTGATACAGGTGAGCATCCTGGTACACAAACAGGGAGACAGGTGAGCCTCCTGGTACAATAATGGAGATACAGGTGAGTCTCCTGGTACACTAATAGTGATACAGGTGAGACTCCTGGTACACTAATACTGATACAGGTGAGCCTCCTGGTTCACCAATAGTGATACAGGTGAGCCTCCTGGTACACTAATGGAGATACGGCTGAGCCTCCTGCTACACTAATGGAGATAAAGGTGAGCCTCCTGGTACACGAATGGAGGTACAAGTGTGTCTCCTTGTACACGAATGGAAATACAGGTGAGCCTCCTGGTACACGAATAGAGATACAGGTGAGCCTCCTGTTACACTAATGGAGATACAGGTGAACTTCCTGCTACACTAATTTAGATACAGCTGAGCCTCCTGGTACAGTAATGGAGATACAGGTGAGCCAACTGGTACACTAATGGAGATACAGGTGAGCCTCCTGGTACACTAATAGTGATACAGTTGAGCATCCTGGTACACTAATAGTGATACAGTTAAGCTTCCTGATCCACTAACGGAGATATAGTTGAGTCTCCTGGTACACTCATGGAGATACGGCTGAGCCTCCTGGTACACTACTGGAGATACAGGTGACCCTCCTGGTACACTAATGGAGATACAGTTAAGCCTCCTGGTACATTGATGGAGATACAGGTGAGCCTCCTGGTACACCAATGGAGATACAGGTGAGGCTCCTGGTACACTAATGGAGACACAGGTGATCCTCCTGGTACACTAATAGTGATACAGGTGAGCCTCCTAGTACACTAATGGAGATACAGGTAAGCCTCCTGGTACACTAATAGTGATACACGTGAGCCTCCTGGTACACTAATGGAGATACAGGTGAGCCACTTGGTACACTAATAGTGATACAGGTGAGCCTCCTGGTACTCTAATGGAGATACAGGTGAGCCTCCTTGCACAATAATGGAGCTCCAGGTGAGCCTCCTGGTACACTAATAGTGATAAAGGTGAGCCTCCTGGTACACTAATAGTGATACAGGTGAGCATCCTGGTACACAAACAGGGAGACAGGTGAGCCTCCTGGTACAATAATGGAGATACAGGTGAGCCTCCTGGTACACTAATAGTGATAAAGGTGAGCCTCCTGGTACACTAATAGTGATACAGGTGAGCCTCCTGGTACACTACTGGAGATACGGCTGGACCTGCTGCTACACTAATGGAGATACAGGTGAGCCTCCTGGTACACTAATGGAGATACAGGTGTGCCTCCTGGTACACTAATGGAAATACAGGTGATCCTCCTGGTACACGAATGGAGATACAGGTGAGCCTCCTGTTACACTAATGGAGATACAGGTGAACTTCCTGCTACACTAATGTAGATACAGCTGAGCCTCCTGGTACACTAATGGAGATACAGGTGAGCCTCCTGGTACACTAATGGAGATACAGGTGAGACTCCTGGCACACTAATATTGATACAGTTGAGCATCCTGGTACACTAATAGTGATACAGTTAAGCTCCCTGGTCCACTAATGGAGATATAGTTGAGCCTCCTGGTACACTAATGGGCATACAGGTGAGCATCCTGGTACAGTAATAGTGATACAAGTGAGGCCCCTGGTACACTAATAGTGATACAGGTGAGCCTCCTGGTACACTAATAGTGATACAGGTGAGCCTCCTGGTACACTAATGGAGATACGGCTGAACCTGCTGTTACACTACTGGAGATACAGGTGAGCCTCCTGGTACACCAATGGAGATACAGTTAAGCCTCCTGGTACAGTGATGGAGATACAGGTGAGCCTCCTGGTACACCAATGGAGATACAGGTGAGGCTCCTGGTACACTAATGGAGATACAGCTAAGCTTCCTGGTAAACTAATATTGATACAGGTGAGCCTCCTGGTACACTAATAGAGATACAGGTGAGCCTCTTGGTACACTAATGGAAATACAGGTGAGCTTCCTGGTACAATAATAGTGATACAGGTGAGCCTCTTGGTACACTAATAGAGATACAGGTAACCTTCCTGCTGCACGAATGGAGATAAAGGTGAGCCTCCTCATACACTAACAGAGATACAGCTGATCCACCTGTTACACTAATAGTGATAAAGATGAGCCTCCTGGTACACTAATAGTGATAGAGGTGAGCCTCCTGGTACATTAATAGTGATACAGGTGAGTCTCTTCGTACAATAATGGAGATACAGGTAAGCCTCCTGGTACACTAATGGGGATACAAGTGAGCCTCCTGGTACACTAATGGAGATACAGGTGAGCCTCCTGGTACACCAATGGAGATACAGGTGAGCATCCTGTTACACTAATGCAGATACAGGTGAGCCTCCTGGTACACTAAATTAGATACAGGTGAGCCTCCTGCTGCAATAGTGGAGATGCATGTGAGCCTGCTGGTACACTAATGGAGAAAAAGGTGAGACTCCTGGTACACTAAAGGAGATGCAGGTGAGCCTCCTGGTACACTAATGGAGATACAGGTGAGCCTCCTGGTACACTAATAGTGATACAGGTGAGCCTCCTGGTACACTAATGGAGATGCAGGTGTGCCTCCTGGTACACTAATGGAGATAGAGGTGAGGCTCCTGGTACACTAATGGAGATACAGGTGAGCCTCCTGGTACACTAATGGAGATACAGGTGAGCCTCCTGGTGCACTAATAGTGATACAGGTGAGCCTCCTGGTACGCTAATGGAGATACAGGTGAGCCTCCTGGTACACTAATAGAGATATAGGTGAGCTTCCTGGTACACTGATGGAGATACAGGTGAGCCTCCTGGTACACTAATGGAGATACTGGTGAGCCTCCGAGTACACTAATACTGATAGAGGTGAGCCTCCTGGTACAGTAATCGAGTTTGTGAGCCTCCTACTACACTAATGGTGATACAGGTGAGCCTCCTGGTGCACTAATGGAGATACAGGTGAGACTCGTGGTACACTAATGGAGATGCAGGTGAGCCTCCTGGTACTCTAATGGAGATATATGTGAGCCTCCTGGTACACTAATGGAGATACAGGTGCGCCTCCTGGTACACTAATGGAGATACTGGTGAGCCTCCTAGTACACTAATACTGATAGAGGTGAGCCTCCTGGTACAGTAATGGAGTTTGTGAGCCTCCTACTACACTAATGGAGATACAGGTGAGCCTCCTGGTACACTAATGGAGATACAGTTGAGACTCGTGGTACACTAATGGAGATACAGGTGAGCCTCCTGGTACACTAATAGTGATACAGGTGAGGCTCCTGGTACACTAATGGAGATACAGGTGAGCCTCCTGGTACACTAATGGAGATACAGGTGAGCCTCCTGGTACACTAATGGAGATACAGGTGAGCCTCCTGGTACACTAATGGAGATACAGGTGAGCCTCCTGGTACACTGATAGTGATAAAGTACCCACTCAGCTGCATTTTCTTCTGCAGATCGGGGCCAAGGAATTTGGCCCCCAACAAGTTTCATTCACGTATCGTTGTTCTCAACTGTCACTTGTTACAGTGGCGAATCGCACTTCCGCTGATCCCAACACACAGGTAGAAAATATTGCACAGAAATAGGAACTATTTCCATTGAGGATCAATTTTGAAACCCAGTAAGTCAAGATCTGGATTGAGAACTGGCAAGGGCTATGTGAGCTGCTGCTGATCTTCAAGACAGCTACATGTCTTCATCATAGAAAAGCAGGCAATACAAAAGACCATTTGACTGTTCAAGTCTGCTGATCCACTGGCTGTGTATTTTTAAAAATTTATTCTTAGGATGTGGGCATCACTGGCAAGGCTTCCATTTATTGCCCATTCCTAGTTGCCCTTGAGAAGGTAGCCTTCTTGAACCACCTGCAGTCCATGCGGTGAAGGTGCTCCCATAGTGCTGTTACATATGGAGTTCTGGAATTTTGGCCCAGTGACAATAAAGGAACAGTGACATATGTCCACATCAGGATGGTGTTCCCAGGCACCTGCTGCCCTTGTCCTTCTAGGTGGTGGAGGTCATGAGCTTGGGAGGTGCTGCCAAAGAAGCCTTGCCGATTGCTGCAGTGCATTTTGTAGACAGTATGCAGTGCATCCTGTAGACAATGCACACTGCAGCCACGACACACCAAAGTTTAAGCCAGTGGATGCGGTGCTGATGAAGCAGACTGTTTTGTCCTGGATGGTGTTGAGCTTCTTAAGTGCACCCATGCAAGCAAGTGGAGAGTATTCCAGACACTCCAGACTTGTGCGTGGTGTAGAGGTTTTGGGGAGTCAGGAGGTGAGCCACTCGCCACAGGATACCTCTGACCTGCTCTAGTAACTACTGCATGTGTGTGGCTGGTCGAGTTCAGTTTCTGTTCAATGGTGACCGTCAGGGTGTTGAGGTGGGGGACTCGGCGATGGAAAAGCAATAGCAATTGAATATCAAGGAGAGGTTGTTATGCTCTCTGTTGTTGGAGATGGTCATTGCTTGGCACTTGTGTGGCCCAAATATTACTAGCCACTTATCAGCCCAAGCCTTTACATTGTCCAGGTCTCGAAGCATACGGGCATGGAATGCTTCATTATCTAAGGAATTGAGGATGGAGCTGAACACTGCAATCATCAGCGAACATGATGGAGGATAGGTCATTGAATAAGCAGATGAAAATAGCTGGGCCTTGGATGTGTACAACCTAGCTCATTAAGGACACTACACCACACATTCAATCTCTTGAGAAGCTCTGCATAAATACTCCCTGATCTCCAAAGATAATGGCCCAGACTTTGCAGTCAGTGGCGAACGCCGTTCATTACACTTACAGCTGCCCACAGACTTTTGTGGGATTTTGAGCTGCAACCTACGGTCATCTGAAACAGAATGGTGCCCTCTACAGGAGATCTGTGTGAGCAGGAAAAGCAACAATGTGTCTCTTCAACAAATCAGATTGAAGAATCATCACTGAGACATGCAGAGTCTAAACCAGGATGTGTAATTCAATGCAAAATCATGTACAGAAAGTGAAATAAAGAGAAGGAAAGAAAGATGGGATTTTGCGAGAGAGAGAGATAAGAGAAAGTAAAAAAAGTAAAAAAGTATTTTACTTTTGTTTAAATTTCCAATAATAATTAAAATCTGAAGGAATGGGATCCCACACTTGTAAAAGTAAATCTTCAGTGTCAAGGAGGTTGTTTGGCAGTGATTAAGACTCATCACACTCGTTTATCGGTGAGGTACCAGTGTAGCAAAGCTTGTGGAGAAGCAGGACAAATCAGACAGCAACATCCTGATTTCCACGTTTAACTGCGCATGTGTGGCTGCCAGAAGTCGCTGTCCGATATACTCCACAATAACGCTGAACATTGATAGCCTCACTGTTATTTTTACTGCAAAATCCAAGTAAGTAAAACCAAAATACAAAGTATTCATCTATCCTACCTTTCAACCTTCAACCCTCCACAAACACCATTCTCCACATCCTAATGGCATTGAAGAGAAGCTGTCACTATTTGGAACGGTGAGTGTAATTGACTGTTGAAGTGAAAAACATTCAGTAGTTTTTCAAAAAATGTTGTGCTCTATCAGATAAAGGAGCAGCATGTTCGCAAGCACGTTTGTCAAAACATTGTAAATAATCATGACACAACACAATGTTGTAAGCTTTGAATGCCTCATGCTATCAACAGTGGCAGATGTCATTGTGATAAAATTAACACATACCACTTCTCCTTCCCTTATGCTGAACATATTTTCATGAAAGCAATTTACTGTGTTGCTGTTCTTGTGTGGTGCAATTACAGAGTGGCGTGGCTTAACCTGGTTTGGCCCAAATTGCAATGGGCTTCTTTGGCCATTCCAAACATTAGGTTTGAAATGATCAGAATATAACGCTTCATCCAGGAATGAAGGCTGAAGTATTTTTGCTCAACAACAACTTTCATTTATATAGTACATTCAGACGTAGAAAATGTCCCAGTGCTGCAAGGAAAAAATGGGCACCAAGCCAAGAAGAGTGGGCGAGGTGACCAAAAACTTGGTCAAAGAGTTGGGTTTTAAGGAGGTTCTTAGATGTGGAGAGGCAGAGAGATTCAGGTAGGGAATTCCAGAGTTAGGCGGCTAAAGGCATGGGCGCCCATGGTGGGGAGAAGGGTGGTGGGATACTTAAGCGACTGCAGTCAGAGGAACAGAGATTTTGGGCAGTGGAGAGAAAAGAACGGTAAGGCTGGATGAGGTTGCAGAGATTGGGAAGCATTTAAACACAAGGATGAAAATTTAAAATTTGGGACATTGGGGGACTGGGAGCCAATGTAGGTTAGTGACAACAGGAGGGATGGGCGAGCAGGACAGGTATAGGCAGCAGAGATCCAATGAATTGAAGTTTACAGAGTGGAGGGTGGGAGTCCAGATGGGTGAACAGTGGAATAACTGAGTCTGGAGGTGACAAAGACATGGATGAAGGTTTCAGCGGTAGATGAGCAAAACAGGGGCGGAGGTGGATGATGTTATAGGGTCAGAAGCTCTGTTTTCTCACACTAGTTTCCTAATCTGCTCCTGCCAACAGTAAGTGTTCTGCCTTTTGTAGATCTCCAGACTTACTGAATAGTGCAACAATACAGACACCTTGCGATTACAACTGTCAGTTACTTTAATGATTACCCAATTTTCACCAGGGATGTCAGGACATAACTTTCAGACAATATGATTTTCATCAACACAGACATCATTATATTTTGTATTGATAACCACTGTGTCAGCAGGTTCCATTAATCTTGTCATTGTTGTCAAAAGGAAAGCACTCTATATACAAATGTGGGCACACTTGGGTGACAGGTAAAATTTCAACTAATTAAAATAAAACTACTTCTTTATGTCTGACTGAAACAGAATGGAGTTATTAATTTGAAGTATGAGCATCGCAACCCTCTTTCCTCTTCATTAAGGGGTAAGCACGTTTTGTGCTGATAATAGTGTCGGGAATGGAAAGTTAGCTACTTTTTTCAGCCAGTGCCCCAGGCCATGCACAGCATGAGTTAGATAGAGAATAAAGCCACACTGTCAGATCAAGAATTTCCAGGTCAGGATTAGCCTCTCTATACTCCCCCATCAAACACTTCTGGGTTAGGCATAGCATGGGTGAAATGGAGAGTAAAGCTCTCTCTACATTCCCCATCAAACACTTCTAAGTCAGGCGTAGCTTAGCTTAGGTGCAAAGTAAACTCCCTTGACACTGGTCAATGAAATAACTGCACTGAAGCTGACCTTATTCTGCTGATTGGCATCCCAGCAACCCACTCTCATTCTATGCCTCGGATGTTCTTCGGCCTCCAGGGTGTAACAGACACAAATTGGGCGGAATACAATCAGAGAGGTGCTTTGGGCTGGAAACCTGTAGAATTAAATTGTCTTTATTTCAATTTCCTTTTGGTATCACGTACTTGTCAGAACAGAAGCTTTTAAAATGCAAGAGTCCTCATGGGATAGGAGCACAGCAATGATGTGAAATTTTTGATTTTTCCTGTTGCTTCGACGTGAGACTGCCGATTTGTGGCAAATGGTGAATAGTTTTGTGCTGTGGACTTGTGCCCACGTGGAACTGGCTTGAAATTGCCCAACCTCTTTTTTTACTCCCACTGTCCAACACACAGAGGTGCCTTTTACTCCATCAGAGTATGCAAGATTAAACACGGGTCTTTGAGTTGAAGTTTTCTAACTCATTGTACTACCCAGTCCCATCAGTACTCCATTCTAAAAATTAAACTATAAAACTGAATTTAAACTGAGTGTTGGTATAAATTGGGCTACATACCATGGAGTGAAGCAGAATTTTTAAAAAACGTTGAAACGAAAATGATGCCCAAGTTAATAACTCATTAACACATTTATACCAACATCAGTAGAGATTCAAAATTCAGTTAGAAACAATCTACATTAAAAATTACAAAGGAGGGAAATTAGGTGGATCTTTTTCATGCAATGGGTTGCTGAATAAGGTAGTAGGGAAGGATTGTACATATGAGTTTGAGAAACAGTTACATGCACTTCCAAGGAGAGGGCCAATTGAGGGATATAGTGAGAAGATGGGGATAATCTAGGAAGAAGGGCAGGATTTGTTGGTCTAATGGCTGTCATAAATCGCAACTTCTACAAGAAGTAACTCAGGAAGTACTATTGAACGGCCAGCTGAGGGCGTCGCCCGAGGAGTATAAATCCTCGGGCGTGGGCCCAACTTGGCCAGAGACAGTCTGGAAACAGGAAGCTAGTGACTACTAACTAGACCTCCATGTTCTGCTACAAGTCGATTAAAGCCTTGCTTTATGTACAACCAAGTGCATAGTGAGTCTTTATTACGTCAATGGCTTTTTCTGTTGCTGAAAAATCTTATGGTCCAGAGCTACGTTTTAATCAGACACGAAAATTTGAGCCCCAGATAAAATTTTAGCATAGGAGGTGCTGAGGAGGAACAAGCACAAGGGTTCAGGATCATTTGGAAAGAATTAAATTATTTTTTCCAACAATTGCAAAATTAGACCGTTACAAAAGATTGTCAGATCTCATTAATTCAAGGAAGTGTTTGAGGTTTGTTCTTGCACTGTTTCCATAATGACTTCAGCCATCACATCCCAGTTCTCTGCAACTCCCTCTACAAGGCCTCCACCTTGCCACATTATAAATATTTTAATTTTTTCTCCTGAGCTGCTAACTCAAGTTGGGGAACACCATCTCCTTTCCAGTACCTCCTCTTCACGTTGGGCAACACCTGCTGCTCTCCAATACCTCCTCAAATGGAGTTAATTTTTTTTTTAAATCTGCCCAACTCGTGGACCTGACTGGACACAAAACACTTGCGACTCTCACACTCATCAGTTCTGCTCATTGTTTTAATGTGGATTCGCAATGTGCTACCTACTATATACCAAAGAAATTCCTCCATACATCTTTACACAGACTATGGCTATTTCAAATCTGGAGCACCCCCAAAAGGACAGGAAATGTGTGGATTCATATCACGGTCAGTTGCATGATTCCCAAATGCCCCATTAAACTTAGTAAAACAACAATAATTACATTCTCATCACAGTAACTGTCAGCTGTGGCTCAGTGGGTAGCACTCTTGCCTTGGAGTCAGAAGGTTGTGAGTTCAAGTCCTACTCCAGGGACTTGAGCACAAAATCTAGGCTGACACCACAGTGCAGTACTGAGGGAGTGCTGCACTGTCGGGAGATGCAGTCATTCGGATGAGGTGTTGAACCGAGGTCCTGTCAGCCCGCTCAGGTGGATATAAAAGATTGCATGGCACTATTTCAAAGAGGAGCAGAAATGCTCCCCAGTGTCCTGCCCAATATTTACCCCTCAACCAGCACCTAAAAACAGATTATCACATTGCTGTTTGTGGGAGCTTGCTGTGCACAAATTGACTGCCACGTTTCCTGCATTACAACAGTGACTACACTTCAAAAGTACTTAATTGGCTGTAAAGCACGTTGGGACATCCTGAAAGGCAATATATAAGTGCAAGTCTTTCTTTATTTAAAGAAATGTACAGGCTACTGCACTACAGTAAATACTGTGGCCTTGCACTAACACTGCCAGCAACACACAACCTTTACTGACAGTAGTTGAGATAGCTGGCAGTCTCTGCTTTCATTGAAAACATTTCTGCAATCATGGCTGGGAGAGCTAACAAAAATGAGTGAAAGATTCATCTGTGCCTCTGACCTCACCAGTATTTGCTGTAATTCCTACCACACATTTTACTGCTATGGGTGGCCTACGCTCAATTTATCATTTCAAGGCCTGAAAGCTACATTTGCCATCTAGTTCCGTCACCCATCATCCCAGCTTTCATCTTAAAGACAGGGTTGAAAGACAGCCTGGGTGTCTCTGTGTGACTTGGAAGCGAGATTTACTCCTGATTTCCTAATCTGCATTGCCGGGGGGGAAGTTGCGGGGAGTGAAATATTGAGGTGCTTTCTTCACTAAGATAAGCGTACCCTTAAAAACGTTCACATCCTAATATTGTGTTTTTCAGCATTTATATTTGCTGGGTTGGTTGGCGGTGTGAAATAATTGGGACGGGCACTAGGGCGCTATCCTACTTTGACTAGGAGTGTAGTTGGGTTGGGTAACTGGAATTGTGACATAAGGTATGCAGAGGGTGTAATCCTATCTTGTGTTAAACTGCTCATTTCTTAACAGGGCTATAGAAGTGATGTTTATGCCAGCAGGAGGAGAGTTTTAAGTAAGTCTGAAAAATTGTCCCGACTTCTTAGTACTTCTCCAGTCACCCATTATAATGTATTATCTATCATATGGTTTATCACATGGTTTAGTATGAGCATGCTCAGTTCGCTCTGGCCTAGTAAACAAGCACCTTGACTAGCAACTCATCGTGTTTCTGTCCTTCATTTGTTCTACCCACATATATTGCACCCATCATCCCAGCTTTCATCTGAAAAGACAGGGTTGAAAGGCAGCCTGGGGGTCTCGGTGTAATATGAGCATCATTCACTCTGACTCGCACATGCCCCACACATTCACCCGACCTGATTAGTTTCAACAGCCTTCAGGATCCCAGTCAGGTCAGTTGGAGGGAAGGACTGGGAGCTTCAGAACCAGAAACACTCTGAACATATTTTATAATAAACTTAATGGTTTTTGCTATTTTACAATAAAATTGGGGACTTGGGGCCTGAAATTCTCATCAGACCATGGGTGGAACTCAGGCCAATTGTCCTACGGAGTTCTGCTGGTATTCCACCCTGTGCTTTCTGCCATTTTTTGTGGGGAGGGCCATGGGCAGATCCTTTGCCCACCGTTAACCACCCCCCACCCCTTCCCAAGCCAACGTCAAGGTGGCACATCTGGGGAGTTTACGGGCTACCCTGGGAATTCTGCCCTTTACGTCCTGCATCTGCCTCTGTGGAACTCATCCCACAGAAGGCTGTAAAAAGGCCCCAAACATTCATTAGGGAAAGGGAAGCAATCCCAGAGGAGATTGATTACTTGCCTCAAGAGGCCTGCCCGCTCCACTGGGAACAGAAGAAATAATTACTGCACGTTTCTTTGGGACCTCCTCCCTGTAAAGTAGCATGGTGCCTCGACGACATTTCAGCGCTGGTTCAGGGAGGGCACCGCTGATGTGCCCTCGCAGGCCTGGGCAGCCTCTCCACTCAACGGCATTCCACTCAACGCCACTTTCACTGGCAGGGCAGAAGCCCACGGATTTTGGGTCCCGAGCACGTTATTTCTTTCTTTTTTAAATCATTTTATCCCCAGCTCTTTACCAGTAATTACTTATGGATTAATAGAACTTGATGTGGGTCCTGTAGTAATTATTATTATGCAAGACTTGGTGCTTGATTTCTGCAACAGGTTAGGGAAATCAACCCATCACTGACTATGCTGGGGCTATAATCTTAACAGCATTCAGGACTGTAGGCACAGGGCCCATCCATTAACTGGTGGCCTGAACAGTCAACTTTTTCCCAAAGCCTAGTTAGCGAGAGCATGATCCCACCAATTGAAAGTAAGGGAGAAGCTACATATTAAATTTTACACAGAGCAGTACCCCAACCCTCTCGAGACTAGATCCTGCTAGAAGCTGACATTCCCTTGGGAAGAGGTACAGCAGCTAGGCAAAAAAGCAGGAGGGAGAATAAGAGACTGGTGCTGTCTGTATGTGCCAAGGATAGTGGAGGATTCAGACAGACAGCAGCAATAATGGGCTTCCACTCTATTGAAAGAGCAGAGGATAGGAGACTGATTGACAGGTTATACCTGTGGTCTTGTCTTCAGATTTCCTCTCTACAGTTCTCAACAAAGTATTCTTCAGATTGACCTGCCTATTCCTAACTCACTGGTAGAGTGCATGACCTATATTCTCCTCTTTTAGATTGACTTGCTTCACGTTAAATCCCTGACAAGAGAAGGTGGTTGACCATTATTACTCAAGTTCAACATACTTGGAGAGTTCAAGTACTCTTATGTGAACAGTGATATTAATGGGGGGAGAATTGGCTTGAAGCAGTAACAGCACTCGAGGTAGCTGAACTAAAATACAGCTGAAATGACACCATCACTGAAGCACCTATGGGGTGAATGACCATCTCTGCTGATGCCGAGTCACCTTCCTCCCAATGCTGCCTTCATTAAATTATCCCAGCCTTGTGCTCCAGTTGGCCGAACAATTCTAAAGGATGTCAAAGTTGAGTGGTTCAGGGAGGTCTTAAGTCATTTTTTTTGTTTTAAGGTAAATTAGAGAATTATATAGAATCATCTATGCATTAGAGTTTGGCATGACATTACAATCCTATATCCTAAGATGGTATCACTGCACTGTCTCTTACTGCAGCTTATTCTTTCCCAAGACTTCTCACTGACCTCAGTATGAATCAAGGACTGGAACTCACGAAAGTTAACGTGAGCAAGAAAACAGTACAGTATTAGAAAAAATAATGGCACCAAAGACTGACAAATCCCTAGGACCTGATGGTTTCCACCCTGGGGTTTTAAAGGAAATAGATGAGGAAATTGCAGATGCTTTAGCCATAATCTTCCAAAGTTCTCTCGATTCAGGAATTGTCCTTTAGATTGGTAAATTGCAAATGTAACTCCATTATTTGTGAGGAAGAGCATAACCCACTTGTGGGGAAGAGCATAACTAGAGGCTATCAATTTAAGATAGTCTCCAAAAATCCAATAGGGAATTCAAAAGAAACTTCTTTACCCAAAGAGTGGTGAGAATGTGGAACTCGTTACCACAGTGGGTGGTTGAAGCGAATAGTATAGATGCATTTAAGGGGAGGCTAGACAAGCATATGAGGGAGAAGGGAATAGAGGGTTACACTGATAATAGTTGAGGCCCCAGCTGAGGAAAGATGGGAGGAGGCTCGAGTGGAGCATAAACACCGGCATGGACTGGTTGGACCAAATGGCCTGTTTCTTTGTTGTATATCCTATGTAATTTAAGAAAGGCGAGAGAAGGAAACCAGGAAATTATAGACCTGTTAGTCGAACATCTGTTCTGGGGAAGTTATTGGAATCTATAATTAAGGACAGAGTGACTGAGCACTTAGAGAAATTTGAGCTGATTAGGGGGAACCAGCATGGATTTGTAAAGGGTAGGTCATATCTAACAAACCTAATTGGATTTTTTGAGGAAGTGACTTAAAATAGTAGACAGGGGAATGTCTATGGATGCAGTTTATATGGACTTCCAGAAGGAATTCGATAAGGCTCCACATAAGAGACTGTCAGCTAAAATTAAAGCTCATGGGATTGAAGGCAAATTATTGAGTTGATTAGGAGATTGATTAGACTGTAGAAGAGAGTAGGGATAATGGGTGACGTAATAAAACTCACTACGCACTTGGTTTCAGAACATGGAGGTCTAGATGTACTTCACTAGTTCCTTGTCTTACAAAATGTCCCTGGAAAGCTGGGCCCATGCCTGAGTATTTATACTCCTTGGACGGCGCCACCAGCTGGCCGTCCTGCGTTATTTCATGAGTAGTTTCTTGATGAATGATGAGATTTATAACAATGGGTATGTACTCAAATTGGAAAGAAGTGACTAGTGCTGTCCCACAAGGATCTGTGCTGGAGCCTCAACTATTCACTATATTTATTAATGACTTAGATAATGCAATAGAGAGCCAAATATCCAAGTTTGCTGATGGCACAAAGATTGGTGGCATAATAAGTAGTGTAGACGGGAGCATAAAATTACAAAGAGACATTGATAGATTAAGTGAGTGGGTAAAACTGTGGCAGATGGGTTCTGTAGTAACCTGGGAGGTTATGAGTAACCTGATCCACCAGGTGGTGCTGTGGCAATTGGTCTCCTGAGTTAAGTCTGGTCTGTACTGGTTGTACTCTTTGTTTTTGCTGCCTCATGGCAGAAGCTTTTATGTGCAAGTGTTGATTAAACCATGTTACGGAGTTAACCTGTGTCCGTCTCCATCTATGGCCACCTCAAGATACCACATATGGTGACGAGAATAAAGGACAGAAAAGTTTTGGCGGATCAGTCATAGTTATGGAGTATTCGGAAGAGGTGCTCGGGTTGTTTAGCAAACTAGTCGGAAAAGCACGAGGCTAGGCCGCGGGAGTCGAAACGAAGTTTGATTTTTTGGCTGAAATGACCGGACTCCAAGGATGGCAGGAACGGTAGGCTCCGTGGCACCTTTTGACAGCAAGTCGCAGTCTTGGGAGGAGTATTGTGAAATACTGAGCCATTTCTTTATGGCAAACGAGGTGGACAGTGCTGAAAAGAAAAGGGCCATTTTACTGAGTTGTGTGGGAGCGCAAACCTATACACGGATGAGAAATCTGCTGAGCCTGGAGCGGCCAGGAGGAAAATCTTTTGACGAGTTGGTGAGTCTACTAAAGAATCATTTCAATCCGAAACCTAGTGAAATAGTACAGAGATGGAAATTCAATTTGAGGATTAGGAGGCCGGAAGAAAGCGTTACTGAGTATGTGGAGGAGCTTCGGAAGCTCACACAGGACTGTAATTTTGGAACGCTCACAGTCATGTTAAGGGACAGACGAGTATGCGGAGTTAATGACGACAGTATACAGCAAAGGTTGCTGTCAGAAGAAGGATTAACGTTTGAGACGGCACTTAAAAAAGCACAAGCCATGGAGACGGCTAACAAGGACATTAAGGACTTAAACAGTATGAGCAAGGAGAAATGGAGTAAACCAGTGGGAGGAGCTGTTTTCAAGATGGAAGCTGGCGCGAAAAGTCCACCAGTCGGGGTTGGGGATTGCTACCGATGTGGCGGGACGAGCCATTATGCAAAGGACTGCAGGTTTGCAAAGGCAAAGTGCCACAATTGTGGAAAAATAGGGCACTTAAAGAAAGTCTGTAAAAGGGCAGTGAGTGAGAGAAGCAGTGCTAAAGGGGCAAAGCATGCTAAAGGGGGAGGGAGAAGTACACAAAGCGGGCAAATTACATACAAGAGGAGGAAGAGTCTAGTGAGTCGGTTTTCACTATATACAGTATAGACACTTCAAGGCCCAACGTACCCCCTCTCACTCAGTATTTGATAGTGAACGGAGGTCAAGTAAAGTTTGAGATTGACACCGGATGTAGTGTAACCATAATGTCGCAGACTGAGTACGCCAAGCTATGGGGGGGGAGCAAAAGTACCAGAGCTAGGTACATGCCCCATTAGTCTTAAAACCTACACAGGACAGAAGGTGGACATTTTGGGGGCGGCCGAAGTACAAGTGGAACACAAAGGAGTCACCAAAGAGCTTACGGTAGTAGTGGTAGCAGGGTCAGGGCCAAACCTGTTAGGGTGAGGGTGGATCAGTGAGTTGAGTGTGGACTGACAGGCAATGAATAAAATGGAGGACAGTACAGAGGCACTGCAAGAAGTGCTGATGAAGCATGAGTTAGTGTTCAAGGACGAACTGGGCACCTTAAGGGGAGCCACAGCCAAGATTCATGTAGCCAGTGATGCCACGCCTCGTTTCTTTAAACCAAGGTCGGTACCTTTTGCAATGAAAACCAAGGTTGAGGCGGAACTAGATCGCCTGCTAAAGGACAAAGTAATAGAACCAGTGAAATTTTCAAACTGGGCGGCACCAATAGTCCCGGTATTGAAGCCCGACGGTAACGTAAGGGTGTGTGGTGACTATAAGTTAACAGTGAACAGAGTATCATCACTGGAACAGTACCCCATTCCGAGAATGGAGGACATGTTAACATCGCTCGCTGGGGGAGAAAGATTCAGCAAACTGGACATGAGTCATGCATATCAGCAGATATTGCTAGATGAAGAATCAAAAAAGTTTGTCACGGTGAACACGCACAAGGGGCTGTTCACGTATGCCAGGTTACCATTTGGTGTCAGTTCTAGCCCAGCAATATTCCAACGGACTATGGAGGGCATTCTGCAGGGCATTCCAAAGGCGGCCGTGTACTTAGATGATATTCTGCTAACAGGAAGTGACGATCAGGATCACGTAAAAACACTGGACAAAGTGCTACAGCGGCTGAAAGAGGCGGGGCTACACCTGAAACGGAGTCAGTGTAGTTTCATGGAGAAGGAAGTTACATTCCTGGGACATCGGGTGGATGCCACAGGCCTCCATCCATTACCAGGGAAAGTGCGGGCAGTGCAGGATGCACCTGCACCCACCTCAGTGACTGAACTGAAAGCCTATCTAGGGCTCCTGAATTCTTATAATCGTTTTTTTCCAAACTTATCGATGCTGCTGGCACCCCTGCACAAACTGCTGAGAAAGGAGGAGCCATGGCGTTGGGGGCCAGAGCAAGCAAAAGCGTTTCAGCAGTCAAAGGAGCTACTTCAGTCCAGCGGGGTGTTAGTGCATTACGACGAGAAGAAGGAGCTGATAATGTCCTGCGATGCATCACCCTATGGAGTGGGGGCAGTGTTGGCCCACCGCATGCCAGATGGAGCGGAAAGGCCCATCGGGTTTGTTTCACGCACGCTCACAGCTGTGGAAGAGTACTATTCACAGCTTGATAAAGAGGGGTTAGCCATTATATTTGGAGTAAAGAAATTCCATAAGTACATATATGGGAGGAAGTTTGTAATCAGTACTGACCACAAGCCTCTTATTAGCTTACTGAATGAGATGAAAGCGGTGCCTCAAATGGCATCACAGAGAATAATGAGATGGGCAGTAATACTAAGAGCCTATGAATATGTGATCACGTACAAAGCCGGCAAGGAAAACGGGAACGCTGATGCTCTCAGCCGCCTGCCCCTCTCAAAATCTCCTCGCAGTACTTCCCCTGAGGAGCACGTCCTGATGCTGGATCAGGAGATCAGTCCCCTGATGACTTCAGCGCAAATCCAGGGCTGGACAGCCAAGGACCCCGTTCTGTCAAGGGTCCATGAGTATGTGTTGAAAGGCTGGCCAGATCACCGTGAGGGACCGGAGTTCGCGCCGTACAGACAGAGACAGCACGAGCTCAGTGTCCAAGATGGATGTGTGCTATGGGGAGCATGCATCATAGTCCCAGAGCAGGGATGCTCTACTTTGATGGAACAGTTGCATCAATCGCACCCAGGAATGACTAGAATGAAAGGACTGGCTAGGAGCTACCTGTGGTGGCCTAACTTGGATGCTGAAATTGAGTCAAAGGTAAAGTCATGCACTATATGTCAGGAACAGAGGAAAGCACCTGCCGGGGCACCACTCCATCCCTGGGAGTGGCCCAGCAAACCCTGGAGGAGAAGTCACATAGACTATGCGGGACCTTTTATGGGCAAAATGTTTTTGGTGCTGGTAGATGCTCACTCAAAGTGGATCGACATTTATCCAGTGAGCTCTGCAACGACTGATGCCACACTGGATTGTCTCAGGAACAGCTTCAGCACGCATGGTATTCCAGAAATGATTGTATCCGACAATGCACAGTGTTTTGTTAGTGAAGGGAGCAAAGAATTCATGGTAAGGAATGGAATCACACATGTCACCTCGGCTCCATATCACCCAGCCTCAAATGGGTTAGCCGAGCGAGCCGTGCAGACTTTTAAGGAGCTCATGAGGAAGAGCGCAGGTGACACCCTGGAGACCAAGCTCAATAGAGCCTTGTTTAGTTATCGTATAACACCCCAAGCTACCACGGGGCTTTCTCCGGCTGAGTTGATGATGGGGAGAAAGTTGCGGTGCACGTTAGAACTGATACACCCAGATCTCAAAAGCAAGGTTGAGACAAAACAAACAAACCAAAAAGCGTACTATGACAAACATACTAAAGCTCGCCATTTCGCCATAGGGGACTCTGTGTACACCCAGAACTTTGGCTATGGACCTAAATGGATACCAGGACTAATCCAGGACATTACAGGACCTGTGTCGTACTCCGTGTTACTAGGGGATGGTCGAGGGGTTTGTCGGCATGTGGATCAGCTATTCAGCCAGCAGCAGGGGGAACTGCCTCAGATGGAACAAAGGGCATTCGAGAAGGCTGTTCCAGGACCCAGCACGGCTTATAAGGTGCCAGTGGACACTGGTACTGCCAGGCCACAGCGGGACAGAGTAAAACCAACATCAGAGACTACTCCAATCTCAAGCGCGCGTGAATCTGAGAATCCACCACAAGTGGAATTAAGACGTTCACAAAGGATTCGCAAGCAACCAGAAAGACTTATACAAACCTGTTAAATTAGTCAGGGGTTAACCATGGTTAGAGCATACTGGTTAATTAAAACATAGTACCTAGTAAGGGTTATTGTTTAAGAATTGCATACGGCAATCTTAAGGGAGGAAGGCCTAGAAATTGAGTTTTGGCTTAGCCAGGGCTTTAGCGCCGGAAGTTAGTGCCGGCGCTAAGTCCCCCTGCGCGCGCCAAAAATTCAGCAGGGCCGCGCCCAAACGGCTGCCGGCGCTACTGAAGGGTCTTTGCGGCGGTAAATCGGCGCTAACTGCCGTTTCGCGCCGCAATTCCGGCGCTGCGGCACCCGATGCGGTGCGGCAGGCTCGGGAAGTGCAGGCCTCCTCCTTCCCTTAAGGAGGAGCTGCCTGCACCCGATCGCGGCCCGCGAAAATCTTTTAAAAAATGAGCCCGGCACCTCGGACAAGTGCCGGGCTTGCTTCTGTTCCGGGGGGGGGGCGGGGGGAAGTCCGGGGAGGGAGCTGCGGCCAGGCGGCCGGCGGGAAAGCGGCCGGCCGCCGCGGGGCCTTTAATGCGCCGGCGCAAAGACTCGTAAGACTCTGTTGCCAGAGTCTTAGTTGCGGCTGTCACGGGCGAGGCGGCCGCAACTGAATTTCGGCGCTGGGGCCCGTCGGCATGGCAACCGGGACGCTGCGCACACCGATGACGTCATCGGTGCCGGCGCAGCGCTACCGGTCTACCGCGGCGTAAGGGCCCCAGGCAATTTCGGCGCCGGCGCCAAATGCAGCGCTAGGCCCTCTAGCGCCGCAAAATCGGCGCTAAGGGCACTCAATTTCTAGGCCGAAGAGTGTAGTAACCTGGGAGGTTATGAGTAACCTGATCCACCAGGTGGTGCTGTGGCAATTGGTCTCCTGAGTTAAGTCTGGTCTGTACTGGTTGTACTCTTTGTTTTTGCTGCCTCATGGCAGAAGCTTTTATGTGCAAGTGTTGATTAAACCATGTTACGGAGTTAACCTGTGTCCGTCTCCATCTATGGCCACCTCAAGATACCACAGGTTCCAAAGCAGGTAAGTGTGAGGTCATCCATTTTGGACCAAAAATGGATAGATTTGAGGTTTTTTTTTTTAAATGGTGAAAAGCTAGGAACAGTGGAGCTCCAAAGAGATTTAGGAGTCCATGTACACAGATCAAAAAATAATCAAAGAGACTACTGGAATGTTAGTCTTTATAACTAGAGGGCTAGAATATAAAGGGGAGAAAGTTTTGCTGCAATGCCCTGGATAGAGCACATCTGGAGTACTGTGCACAGTTTTGGAAGGAGTGCAGTGCAGATTCACCTGAATATTACCAGGGCTCCAAGGGTTAGATTATGAGGAGAGGTTACATAAACTAGGCCTGTATTCCCTGGGATACAGAAGGTTAAGGGGTGATTTGGTTGAGTTTTTTTGACATTTGAAAGAAATTGGTAGTGTAGACAGAAACTTTTTGCTGGTGGGGGAGTCTAGGACAGGGGGACATAACCTTCAAAACAGAGCCATACATTCAGGAGAGAAGTTAGGAAACACTTCTTCAAGCAAAGGGTGGTGGAAGTGTGGAATACTTGCCCACAAAAAGCAGTAGATGCTAGCTCAATTAATAATTTTAAATCTGAGATCGATAGCCAAGGGTATTAAAAGATTTGGAGCCGAGGCGGGTGGATGGAGTTAGGATACAGATCCACCATGAATTCATTGAATGGCGGAACAGGCTCGAGGGGCTGAATGGCCTACTCCTGTTCCTATGTATTCGCTTCCCCCTACAATTTTAAGCATACGTCAGCATTAGCAGTTTAAGATGGCAATCAGCACTTCAACCCACATGTCAATCTCTCAGTGTTCCATTAAAACAAATCAGCTTCTATCATTGGAGATTGTCAATAACCATCAATCAAATGGGTTGCAGCGTGGGACCAAAGACTATTAGAATCAAACAGAACAGTTGGGGAGCACAGTTAGTTGTGTATGAACTGCGAGGTAGAAAAGATGAGTGGATAATTTCTGAGAATCAGTTAGAGATGTGTTTATTTAGCAATTCTCCCTAAAGAAGTTATATATAACAAATAGCCTGTTAAAATGCAGCTTTTAAGAACTTGTTTTCCTCAAAGTAACTTTTTGGAGCATGCCAGGTTGAAGTCTTGTGTCAACATTTCCTTTCTTTAAGACTGGTGCAGCTGCTTATTTGGCACAAGGTGGCTATTAATGAATGTATTGACTGGCTTTATTTGAACTTTCGTGTCACTTCACTTGAAATTCCAAGGACTGGGAAATCAATCATGGAGTGGAGCTGAAATATGAACGTAGAGTTCACTGTCAGTTGGGAATATCATAGATGCACATTACGCTGGAGATACCAAATGCAGACTAGGTGACTGCTTTGCCAACACCCCTGTTCTGTCCCCAAGTTCAACATGAGCTACCTATGGCCGGCTACTTTAATTTACCCTTGCATTCCCACTCTGACATCTGTCACTGGCACTGTACACGTTTCCAACAGACCGCAACACAAACTTCAAGAACAACATCTCTTCTTTCCCCTCAGCATCCTGTGACCCTCTGGTCTGAACACTGACTTCAGTTACTTAAGATTTTAGCTAAATTCTCATTTTCCAACTGGTTTTAACTTCACACCCGACCCCAGGTTCACCATCTCTCCCATTTCCCACACATCCCCAATCCTTGGTTAGATACTATCGTTTGTTTATTTAAAGTCTTGGGGGGAAAATTCAGTTGGTTAGCGCCTCCCGAGGGTTCTAACGGGGTGCTAGGAATTTAGCGCCCAAGTGCGCCGATTTTAGCACCGCTCGCGAAATTGACCAGTCGTTTTGCGGCGGCGCTAAACACTACTGCCATGATCTCCTGCGCCCGCAGATCATGACGTCAGTTGAGCATGCAACACCCTGGACCGGATATTGAGTCGCGCCCCCTGGCTTAGCGCCTGCCGCTAGGAACGACAGGTAGAACGTCGTTTTCAAGTCAGGAAGGGGCTGGGGGAGCGCTATTTAAAGGCGGGCGCTTCCTGCCTTTTCTTGTCAGCAAAATTTTTGGTACACGCAGGTTGAGAAGGAGAGACACGTCTGGAAAGATTTAACGCTGTCCTAAGGAGTTTTGGTCCTCAGCACCACTTTTGATGTTCCTTCACCCCGAGCTCTTTCCCTGGGCCTATCCATTAGTGCTTCCAACACAATTGCTTTAGCGGTCTCTCCAGGCCGAGATTCAAGGCTGCAATGAGCAGGGTGTGGTTGGCCAGCAAGATGGCCCCTCCCCTTTAAGAACTGGATGGCGCCAGTCTGTCTGGCTTCCATGGTAACGGACATCGCCTGAGTTTCGGTAGCGTTCTGAGGTAGCGCCTCATTCCTTGACGTTAGCACCTTTAGAGAGGTGTGTAGCGCCTGATTTAGTGCTCAAATCACCTACAGGGGCGATAAAGGCGAATTTTGCAGTCAGAGGTGATAATTTGCGCCCGGCCGATATTAGCGCCCCAAAATGGACGATACCCAATTTTTCCCCCTTAATGTTTCTGATCATTACTTGACTGCATCATTCCACTCAATTATTCTCTGCATTTGTCTGTTTTTTGTATAAAGTTTTCTCCTCTCCTTTGTTTGATTGGATTAATAGAACAGCTTGCATTTATATAGCACCTTTAATGTAGTAAAATGTCGCAAGCAATGTTCCCTGTAAGCTGCGCTTTGTTCTGCATGGCCGGTGTTTATAATGCGCGGTCCCTTTAAATTTCTGCGCACGCGCTGTATTGACAATGTAAAAGCCAGTGAGCGGCCTGTGCGGGACCTTTCAGATCACTGTGCGGCCTTGCACGCACACCTTAGTGGAAACATTGGTCCCGAGGCGCTTCACAGGAGCATTAACAAAATTTGACATCGAGCCACACAAGGAGATATTAAGGGAGGTTTTAAGAAGCGTCCTAAAGGAGGAGAGAAGTAGAGGCTGGAGATTTTTAAGGAGGGAATTCCAGAGCTTAAGGCCTAGGCAGCTGAAAGCAGTGGCCAATGGTGGCGCAATGAAAAATCGGGGATGCACAAGAGACCAGAATTGGAGGAGCACAGAGATCTTGGCAGGTTGGAGGGCTGTAGGCTGAAGGAGTAGATAGGGAGGAACGAGGCCATGGAAGGATCTGAAAACAAGGATGAGAATTTTAAAATCAAGGCATTGCCGGACACCTGTCTGCCTCTTATTTCTCAGTTTCAAAGAAGGGTCCATACCCAAAAGGTTAACTTCTTTCACCTTTCCACAAATCCTGTGTTTCTCTAGCATTTTCTGTTTCTGTTTCAGATTTGCAGTATCTGCAGTATTTTGATTTTTACTTCATGTTGTAAAAACCTTCAAGTCCATGGAGAGTAAAATCTGGCGGGGAGTCCAACCCAAACTTGCCCAGCAGATTAGGTTATAATTACCCCCGATGTGTGTGAGGTTCTAGCACCATTAAAGGGGTGGACAATAAAAGTTGTATTGAAGTCCTTACAACTCCTTCTTATTTTCAAATTAAAGTGCTGGAAAATATATCAAATAACAGGTCAAAGATCAACATTTCTGGAGTGGAGGCATAGCCCCAGACCCTAATACTCGCATCCCCTTTCCAGTGATTTCTAAATTCACCACTGTTGCAAACTGAACTTTTGTGCAAAAAAAGTTTTTATTGTCCTGCAATAAAAGTGATCGATCGTTAGCCATGCGTCCCACTGCAATTTCCGTCTAGCTCCTTGTTTTTGATGTTTCATAATGCCTATATTCAAGGGCTGTTCCTGAGCTGTCAACTTTTTGGGGGCTGTCAGATTTGCTTAAGTTGCTGGTCAGCGTATACTAGTTTTCTAGGTTGGCATGTCTGCTTCAGGCTTTAAAATTCCAAGCTTGCTGTCACCCAGTTGCTGCTCCTTAATTTATCTCCTCTTCTTTCTGCTTCTTTTAACCTTGGCAGGGTCATGCACTTTGACCAATGGTCTTTCATCTAGGTTTCTCAGCCAAGAAGGAAAAGAAAGTCTAGCTAAAAAGTGTTGCTACATTCCTCAAAAGGGTTAAAAATGAACAACCATTTCCATCACAAATACAGGTAAAATACACCAGACAGCTGCCAGGGCAGGATGTAAAAATAATTATTTCTACAAGAATGATTTGCAGCAAAACAAAAGGAATGAACGAAATGAACAGCACTTCATTTCCACGGTCAGCCTTTCAAAGCCACTGTTTCTTTAGTGGTGGCAGCACTAGACTTCAGAAGAAATTTATTTTATAAATCTGACCTCAAGATCTTGTCATTCTTTTCAAAAGCAATGCTAGCTAGTACAATGGCATGCAAAGCAGCCTGTGACCTGCAGCTTTGGCCTACTTTGTTGCTATGTTGCTACACAGAAAAAGCAAATAAACTTTCAATCCTTTCCCCCTTCCCTCCCTTGAAACTAGACATTAATTGAACATTGTAAACCACAGTTAGCATATAATCCAAGTCTGCTTTGAGGATGTCCAGGAAGCATCCTACAGAGACACTGATGCTCAAAATCGAAAGAGAGCGCCTTGGTAGTACGCTCTGTTTCACAAATGCGACCCGTAAGAATCTTGCTTCAAATGAGTTTTGTGTACTCTCAATCCAATTTCTATTGACCTTGAGTCAACGACACAGAAAACTGCCCACAATTTGGTACAGATTGGCACTAAATTAGCAATGTCACTCAAAGAGGACACTTCAAGTAGGCTGGTGTGGGAAATGGAAATATCACACTTGCGCAGCAGAGGGTGGGTGATTATGGCAAAATGTTAGCAGAATGTTGAAAGATCATTACCTGCACCTTATGCAAACTATACCTGACCTGGGAATGTTTGATAGTAACACTGAGTGTCCCACTTGTTCTGTTCTCCAACAATGACATCCCTTAAAAAACTCACTTGGAATGCTTTTGTTTAAAAACAAATACCATAACACCAGACTGAAGTCGATCAGCATTTTTTTTTTGAAGAATTCTTACAGGTCTAAAAGACCATGAAAATTGACTAGCATTCCGGTCACATAAGCGAGGGTAATTTACATTCAAACAGGAAAACGAGGAAAGCTCATTTTCTCTGGTCTCTAATGCAGCAGGCCTATCAGGCCACTATCAGTCTACATCAGACATAGCCTACAAGCTATTAACCCACACCCTGCTAAACAAGGAAATAAATGTGATCAGAACACTGACTTCTACATTAAAGTGACCACACTCCAGGCTCAGTGGTTTAGCACACTATGGCCTAGAAATTCAGTTGTTTGTGCCAGCCGCTAGCGCCTTAGGAGGAGGAGATGCGGGGCGCTAGGTGGCTAGCGGCCGGGCGCAGCGCGATCTGCGCCTCTCCCCAACTTCAGTAAAGATTTAGCGGCGGCACAAAGCCTTTGCGCGCGCTCAGCTGCGCGCGCAGATCCTGACGTCATTTCATCGTGCAACGCCCTTTGTTCGCCCCCAACCGGAAATTCAGTGGCGCCGGCCTATTGTGCGCCTGGCGCCCCTAGCGACTGGTAGAGGGGAACGGTTCTCAGTCGCTGCGGGGCGCGGGGGGCGCAAATTAAAGGGCACTCCTCCTGCTGTAGAAAAGGCAGCCATTTTGCAACACTCCTTCTTTGTGAGGGATGGATCTTTGCAGAGAGACAAAGGTAGAGAGCTTTCTGGTTTGGCTCAACACTCGCACAGGTACTTGTGGCTTCAGGCCACAGCTTTCCACTTGTCTTTAACTTCAGAGCCATATCATTGATTGGAAACATATAATGGGGGCTGCAATGGGTGCAAACGTTGGCCTTCTCCATTGCATTCAAAGGGCTCACAGACGCCGTGAGAGAGTGGCAGACATGGCCAGACGGAGAGGGGGCAACAGGCGTTGGCAAAGGAGGCCTTATCCACCCAGGGTATACCGCCAGCAGTTCTCATATCTGAACATGTCTGACGAGCAGTGTGTTCGGAGGCTGCGATTCCGAAGGGCGGTGGTCACTGAGATCTGCCACCTGCTTCGCGGAGATCTGCAGCCACATCTGAGGAGCAGGACGTCTCTGTCGGTGGCAGTGAAGGTGACGGTGTCTCTCAACTTCTATGCCACCGGCTCCTTCCAATCCGCTACTGGGGACATTTCCAACATCTCCCAGTTTGCCGTGCATTGCTGCATCCGCCAGGTGACCAATGCCCTTTTCAGAAGGAGACGTCAGTTCATCTCCTTCTCCATGGCCCTTGTCAAGCAGCAACAGCGTGCAATGGGCTCTGCAGCATTAGCGGGCTTCCCCATGGTGCAGGGCGCCATTGACTGCATGCATGTGGCTTTGCGGGCACCTCTGGAGAATGCCGAGGATTACCGCAACCGGAAGGGCTACCATTCACTCAACGTGCAGTTGGTGTGTGACCACAGGCAGCTCATCCTAGCTGTCAATGCCCGCTTTCCAGGCAGCAGCCACGATGCCTTCATCCTGCGCCAGACTTTTGTGGCAGACATGTTCCAAGCCCAGCCTCACCCACGAGGATGGCTTCTCGAGGACAAAGGCTATCCTTTGTGCACCTGGCTGATGACCCCGCTCCGTGCGCCCAGCACCCCTGCTGAAGAGGGATACAATGACAGCCATCAAGCAACCAGGAACATCATTGAGCAAACAATCGGCGTCCTGAAGCAGCGGTTCCGCTGTCTGGATCGTTCCGGAGGAGCCCTACAGTATTCGCCTGAGCGAGTCTCCCATTTCGTGGTCGTGTGCTGCATGCTGCACAACCTGGCTATCCGCAGGACTCAGCCACTGCCACCAGACATTGGAGGACCACCGGAGGAGGAGGAGGAGGAGGACCAGCACAGGAGGGAGGCAGAAAGTGCAAGGGCCGCCCGTCGGCGGCTTATTGAACGTCGGTTCTAGGCCCCCTCTCAGGGAATGGCTTGTGCCAATGGCACAAGAAGAATGTAGCCGCTCCACAAGCCCTCAGCCGAGCAGGGCAACCAGGACTTCCAAAAGAAAGCATGGACAGTGCGATTTAAGAACATTTATTTCTTTGAAACCTCTGCCCTTCCCACATTACAAACTAATGGAGAGAAGCCCCCCAAAAAACACAAATCGGCCAGTCTCGGCCTTTCAAAAAACACAAATACACCAGTCTCGGCCTTTCAAAAAAACAAATCCACCCTCCCCCTTTAAGAGCTCACCGGCGCCAGAGTGCCTGCCGTCAATCAGCAGCTCGCCGCACCTGCGCTGCGCCCGCCCTCGGGGGTTTCGCCCCGGGCCGCCGGCTTAGCGCCTAATGATAGTCGTGCATCGCCTGTTTTAGCGCAGCAGCAACCTCTTGGGGCGATGCCACTGAATATCGGCGAAGGTGGCGCGAAGTTACGCCGGGCGCAAACTTTAGCGGCCGCCCGGCTGTAGCGCCCCAAACGTGGCTATACTGAATTTCTAGGCCTATGTCCTTTCACCTTTGGCAGCTGGGTTCAAATCCAGCCCCGATTACTAGAATGAAAGCCACATCTCTCTCCCCCTCAGTTGTAAGAATCCTGAGGGTGAAAAGTCATAGCCCAGTTCCTAGTGGGTTGCGAAGGGAGATATATGACTTTCTGCCAGTGGGTGACCTTGCCTACTCTGCTTGCTGTGCATGTCGGGAAGATGTGACGCACAGCCTGCCATTTTCTGTCTACTGATTTCAGTGGGTGGTTAATCGCAGACAGCGTACCCAAGATTTCGCCATATGTGTGTCTGACAGAGGAGGATCCCTGCCAACAGCACATACTCGGAAAATAAGACTCTTTCTCTTTTCTTAAAAATTAACCTTTCTTTATTGATGGATTTTTGGGCTTGTTCAGGTGAGGGATGTTAGCATTTCATTTTTAGTTACCTAGTATTGCCAGGTCAAGTACAGCAGAGGCAGCTGCAGAGTAGGTTCTGCACATTGTTACAGTAAACGTCAGAACACTCTAATATGGCGTTCCTTTATCCCATACCCACACCCTTGTTGCCACCCTGAATGATGCCGCCAAATGATGCCAATCTAGGAACAATTTTGTGCATTAGCGATCAGTCCGAGATTGTCCAAGCATATTTCAGGCAGGGTCCTTACAGCCAGAAATCTGGGCTGCTGTTGAATACAGCATCCAGAAGTGAAAGAACAGAGAAAAATAACCCAGCACCTTACTCAGTAGTCCTGCACCCCTCCACCCAACAGATGGACTTCTGTTCCTCTTGAGTGTTGTTTTGGGTCAATGAAGCCAGGCTATCATATTGTCCATCAAACTGTGGAGAAGCAAGTCAATTACTGAACTTGCTGGAATCTATCTTTCCCCCCGACCAGGCTAATTCTTTGACTCAATTTTACCACTAGTTCTCATCCATTCAGACTAGCTATGTCATTCGTGCATCTCTACATTCAATTCTGTCTATATACGCCTGGGTGTGTGTACATCTGTTCCTCTGTAGTGTGTCTGTACAGGCCGCCCTGTGCAACCATTTCAGAACATTGATGCTTTGTACCTATCGATAACTGGATTGAGACTCGTGCCTGAAGTCATCTTTTAGGGATTTCACATTCCACACAGGTTATACAATAGCTGTAGATTCACACCTAAGTTATTCCCAACGAATGGCACTTCTTTTGAAAAAGGTTCTGCTGTGTTGATGTCCTTATCAGAAAGGACAAGCTATCTGTTGCTTTATCGCACAGATATACTGAAGTGTTCCTGAATTGCTGAACCATCACTGGTTACACTGATTGTACTTCCCATGCTGTGTGCAGGTTTAAAACCCCACAACGATCTTATCAAGTACAGACCTGCCAACGTCAAACCATTCTTACATCCAGAAGCTACGGCCGGCCAGGACAATGGCGGTGACAGCTGAGCCGATGATATTAAGATGCATTTCACAGGGCTTTGTTACTGAGTAAATTATAGATTTTTTTTAATAGGGCGATGGCGGTTTGACCACCAAATAGCACACTCATTACATAATGTTCAAGGCATAAGAGGGAGGAGAGAAAACATCATAGGAGGCAAAATTAAATAACAGAGTGAAAGAACTGTTTTCACCACTAAACGTATACTTTCAAACATATATGTTTCAGCATCAGCTTGCCTCATTTGGTTGCACTCTCACCTCTGAGTCAGAAGGTCAAGCGTTTAATCACACCCTCGGACTTGGGAATGTAATCTGGGCCTACTCTCCAGTGCAGTACTGAGGGAGTGCTGCCTTGTTGGAGGTTTCATCTTTCAGACGAGATGTTAAACCCACATCTTGTCTGTCAGTTCCTGTGGCTCAGGTGGGTGTTAATCCCAAGGCTTTATTGGAAGAACTGCCTTGTATGGTTCAACTACACAGCAGCCCTGCGAGAAATCATAGGAATTACCAATGGCCTACAGTTCTCTCCCCCTCCCAAAAAAATCTCCATGGTTACACATCAGTGTCCCATGCGTATAATAATAGGTATTACGAGACCAAACAACCTGGACTGGCTGTCGGTCCTGTCCAACATCATTCCACCCAGCCATCAGGCAACAGGACGTCTTGAAGAATCTGCTCAAGGTAAAATAAAGATGCCACATCTACCCATGTTTAAAGATGTGTTTAAACCACCGAGCCACCATCTCAGCTCAATGCCACCAAGGAACCTAGGGGTTACCTCCAGATGGTAAGAACAAGATGAAAACACGACCAATGCCTATTTAGTGACAGATCCAACAATCAAACCCTGCGGTTTTGACATCATCTGCAGATAAAATTCAATCACTTCAGATGTGGAATGTTCAGATGTATTGAAAATAAAGATAAGTGGGGCCTTCGTGACTCTCCCCTTAGCCGCTGTGGCCAGTTAGAAAGTGCAGGCCACATACTTGCAGGGAGCACCCATCGGCAAGGGCTGCCTGGTTCCCTAATGGTCTTTCAAAATTTCCTTCACTCAGCTATTAAATAGTTAAAGCACTTAGACTAACACGCTTGACTCGACATTCTATGGAAATGCATTTGCAATAAAATGAAAAAAGTGTCCCATTGGGTGATGTTTCCTTTCCCCAGCACCGACATCCTTGCCTTGAGAAAGAAAAAAAGTCAGTATAAATATGAAAACATTGAGGTTGTTTATTGTTGGCTGATTCAGATGATGGAATAAGCTGCAGCAGAGGCAGGCAGGATCAGCAGCAAGACCCTTTCTCACAGCAGCTACACCTAGTAATGACAATAACTCCAGTTAATCCTATTAAGCTCCCATCGATTCGAACAGTAGCAGCAACTCAATGCACAATTCACAGAAAAGCTCCATTTCATTCTAATATTCAAGCTAATCCTCTCAAGTATTACAATAAAGCTCATCTCAAATAACAATCCAGCAAAATTGGTTTTGATACATTTTTCCAATTACAAAGTGTAATTTTCTTTGCAGTGAGTTGACAATTATCACAATGGTGATTTTTTTTCTCCTGTGGTAGTCTGAAATCTATAATGAAATACACTTTCCTTACAGACAATACCAAGATGTAAAAGGTTTGAATTAGACAAAATAGGGTACATTTATCAATGGGCATTATTTCAATGCTATTGTCAACCGGTGAAAATAAATGGGTTGGTGCTGGTATTAATAACCTTCGTGGTTAAAATCGTGGATACGCAAACGGCCAGAATTGGAGGAGCGCAGAAATCTTGGAGGGTTGTAGGGCTGGAGGAGGTTAGAGACATAGGGAAGGGTGAGGCCATGAAGGGATTTGAAAACAAGTAAGAGAATTTTAAAATTGAAGTGTTGCCAGACCAGGAGTCATTGTAGGTCAGCGAGTACAGGGGTGATGGGTGAATGGGACTGTTCCATGGGGGCTGGCAGCTCTCTAGTACATTGCGCAATTGGGCATTGTTCATGCGTGTGCCTAGACAATGAGTGTCAGCAGGCTATTTGACATTATGAAGCTTCACAATAGACCCTGTTTTCACCTGACATCCACCCATGCACTTTCCAGCAGATTGTCCCTGGAGCGCAATCAGTGGCAGGAATCCTAATTGGTTTTACTTCTCCTTAATCCAGGATCACTGAGGCCAAGCGAAGCCCCGCAACCTCTACTGTGACTGAGGTTAGCTAACTGAACAAGACCAGGGATTGAACCTCAGACCTTGCTGCACTGTGTGGGTCAGTGCCACACCGCAGTGTACTTCCCAACTGAGCCATTGGGTAAGAACATAGGGCACGTTTTCAATTTGCCGCCCAGGCATTAAACTCACGTTGAGGATCTGTTGGGCATTATAGAATCCGCTCGAATTTAATTCAAATGGAAATGAAAATTGGGCTGTTTCTATAACAGGTGACGATCTGTAGATGGTAAATGAACAACAATGGGTGTTGGTCAGCAAATAGAAAGAAAGAAGAAATGAAGAACAAACTTGCATGTCTTGAGTGTCTTTCACTATCTCAGGACATCCCAAAGCACTTCACAGCCAATGAAATACTTTCTGAAGTGTGGTTACTGTTGTAAAGTAGGGAAACCAAATTTGCGCACAGCAAGGTCCCTTCTTTTCTTTGAATACTGCCACAGGATCTTTTACATCTCAGAGCGCAGAAGGGGCCTTTGTTTAATGTCTTATCTGCAAGGTGGCACTGAAAAATTAGCCTAGATTATGTAATGAAGTCTCTGGTGTGGGGGTTAACTCACGACCTTCTGACCCCAAGGTGACCACTGAGCTATGGCTGACACCTGCTTGATAGTTAACAACTGGTCAACGCGACACTAAACCTTATTTCTTTCCAGTGCCTGCGATCACTTACCTCCTACACTATGCAGCTAGGAGTGAGTCAAGTTTTAAAAATATATGGAGCTCTGTAGCTACATTTTCTTGTAATACATTTTTTTTTAAACATTAGCCCCCGAGTTCCACTTAAACACACTGAAGAGACTTTAAAACATCAAGAATTGCTCAATGCAACCCTTAAACATGCATTATTCTCAGCGCAAAAAACCTTCATGTATTGGACTCCTGCCAACATTATGTAATAAAAATGTACAATGGATTCATAAAATATACATGTGAATGTAAACTCCTGAAAATACAATAAAAACTGCCTGGCAGTCACATCTGTCATGATGATGGTCACTCTCCTCTCCTCCTCAGACAACACAATGCATTAATGCCAATAGTTCCCACTGCACATAAGGCTGAGATAGAGCCTATCGGAAACAAATTAACATGCTGAGCACCGACTGACACACACCCCACTGGTCACCGACTGACACACGTCCCACTGGGCACCGACTGACACACACCCCACTGGGCACCGACTGACACACGCCCCACTGGGCACTGACTAACAGACGCCCCACTGGGCACCAACTGACACACGCCCCACTGGGCACCGAATAACAGACGCCCCACTGGGCACCGACTGACACACGCCCTGTAGTGTCTGAGGATCAATAATACTCAGACTGCAGGAGAACAATAAAACAGGTATTTACTGAACAGAGAGTAATTCAAGACTGAAGTACAGAAGCCTGCTATGGCTTTATATACAGGGGTGGTCACTGCCGGTACTGCAGTATAGAATCAGTTCTTCTCTTAAAGGTACATACACAACAATTCCTCCACTTTTAGATAAACAGTACATAACATTCATTTAACAACTAAATAATAACTAATTACAATTACAATTTTCTCTGTACTATATACATCAACTGAAATAATCATTTATAAGTTCAGTCTTTGAGGAAGCTTCCTGATCCTGACTGGATAACGCCTTTCTCAAGTATCCTGTTCTTGCGGCGGAGTTGATTCTGGCTCATTGTCATTGGTTAGTTCATCAGCTTCCAATACCACTGCTTCTGGGGTAGATGCAATCTGTACTTCGGGTTGATTACAAGGTGTACCTGCTCGTGGTATGGGTTTGGCTTGTTCCTGTGACTCTAGAATCTGGTCAGCATGGCATCTCACAATGCTCTCTCCAACGTCCACTGTGTACATTAGTGGTCCCTGCTGTGTGCATATCGTTCCTGGCTGCCATTTTTCTGTTCGGTAGTCGCGGGCCAAGACTGGTTGCCCTATCTTGAAGCTCCTGGTTGGCTTCTCATTTATGTGCTGGAATTGCTTATCCTCAACATCTCGTCTTATGTTTGGTTTGAGCAAATCCAGGCAACATCTTAGCCTTCGGTTGAAGAACATTATGGCTGGAGCTTGGTTGGTGACTGCATGTGTCGCATTCCGGTAAGCAAACAAGAAATTATCCACCTTGTGTTGTAGTGGTATGCCGTCATTATGCATTGCCTTTATGGCCTTTTTAAAGGTCTGAACAAACCTCTCAGCTATTCCATTTGTGGCTGGATGATATGGGGCAGATGTGTAATGCTTCACCCCATTATTCCTCAGAAACCTCCGGAAATCCTCTGACACAAACTGTGGCCCATTGTCGGAGCAAATCTGTTCTGGCAAGCCATTCCTGGCGAAGATGGTCCGTAGGACTGCAATAGTTTTCTCCGTGGTGGTGGAGGACATTTTGATGACCTCTGGCCATTTCGAATGGGCGTCCACAGCGATTAGGAACATTGAGTCCATAAATGGACCAGCAAAATCAATGTGTACCCGTTGCCATGGAGATGAGGGCCACTCCCATGGATGTAGCAGGGCCTGTGGTGGAGTGTTTTGGACCTTCTGGCATCCTGTGCATCTCTTGGTCATATCCTCGATTTCTTTATCGATTCCCGGCCACCACACAAACGCCCTGGCTAGGCCCTTCATTTTTACCCCTCCCAGATGACCCTCATGAAGCTCATTGAGCACTCTATCTCTCAACTTGGGTGGAATTACCACTTGGGATCCACACATCAAGGTCCCCCGGCACACTGACAGCTGTTCTCTCCTTGGCGAGAATGCTGGCAACAGTGAGTCGCCATGTGCTGGCCATCCCTTCACCGTCAAATCATAGACCCGAGAGAGCGTCGGGTCATTTCGGGTTTCCTTCTCTATACTTGAGTTTGTAACAGGTAGACATTTGACTATGGTCGCATGGAATATCTCAACAGGGTCCACTGCAGGTGCTTCCTCTACTGTAGGCAACGGTAGGCGCGACAGCCCATCAGCGTTTCCATGCTGTTTCGTACCATTGTACTCTATGTCGTACTGATGTGCCCCTAGAAAAAGTGACCATCTTTGCAGCCATTGCGCCGTCATCACCGGAACGCCCTTCTTTGGGTTAAAAATGGAGACCAGGGGCTGATGATCAGTCAATAGGGTGAATTTCTGCCCGTGCAGATAGTGATTGAACTTCTTCACCCCCCATACCAGACTGAGGGCCTCCCTGTCAATCGGGGCGTAGTTACGCTCGGCTGAGGTTAACGAACGCGACGCAAAGGCTATTGGCCTCTCTGAACCATCAGGGAATTTGTGTGACAGCACTGCTCCGATGTCGTAGGGAGACGCATCACATGCTAACCGAATCGGTAGTGTTGGATTGTAGTGGGCCAAAACTTCTTTTGAAGTGATTAGGCATTTACATTTCTGAAAGGCACGCTTACACTCATCACTCCATTTCCATGTTACTCCAGTTTGCAGTAGGGCGTTCAGTGGGTGCAGAATTGTAGATAAATTCGGCAAGAACTTATGGTAGTAGTTCACCAACCCGAGGAACGACCTCAGTTGCGACACATTTTACGGTGCTGGAGCCTTGACTACAGCCTCAATCTTGTCCGGCGACTTATGCAACCCTTCCTCATCAATCATGTGGCCACAATACGAGATTTGTCTCCTGAAGAACTCGCATTTGGGGCGGTTGGCTCGTAGCCCATATTCCTGTAATCTCGTGAGCACCTGCTCCAGGTTGGCAAGGTGTTCATTGTTATTTTCGCCCGTAACCAGGATGTCGTCCAAATAACACTGGGTCCCCGGGATCCCTTGCAGGACTTGTTCCATCGCCCTCTGCCAAATAGCCGGGGCGGATGCTACCCCGAATACCAGTCGATTGTACTGGTAAAGGCCTTTGTGAGTGTTTATTGTGAGGTATTTCCTAGATGTTTCTTCCACCTCCATTTGTGGATATGCTTGGGCCAGATCAATCTTTGTAAAGCGTTTCCCTCCAGATAGTGAGGTGAAAATATCTTCTATCCGTGGAAGTGGATATTGTACTGTGTGCAGGACTGGGTTCACAGTTACCTTGAAGTCCCCACAGATGCGAACCTTCTTCGGTTCCCCAGGCGTGCTGCTCAATGATTTCTTCATTACAGGAATGATGGGTGTGGCCCACTCGCTCCAGTCCACCTTGGACAGCACCCCCGAATGCTCCAGACTCTCCAGCTCTGCTTCAACGGCTGTGCGGATCGCGTAAGGTCTGGCCTGAAAAAATTTTGGGTTTGCGTTATCTTCGATTTTTATCATTGCCGTTACTCCTTTTAGAGTCCCAAGTCCTTGTTGGAACACCTCTTTCGCGTCAGTTAGAATTTTTGACAGTCATCCAGGTGTGACGTCATCATCCTTTTTATCAGTCACAGTTAGCGCCTGAATGGAATGCCAGTCCAATTGTATTTTTCGGATCCATTCACATCCCAATAATGGTGGTCCTCCATCTGGTAGTATATATAGATACAGTTTCTGTGTTTCCTTGCCGTTGTATTCAACTGGCACCCTTATTTTTCCTCTGGGGTAGACTTTTTGCCCCGTGTATGTCTTTAATACAATGGACGTGTCCTTCAAGGGTATGTGTGAGAATAGCCGCTCATAGTCTCGTCGATTCATGACAGTTAGGGCTGATCCTGTGTCCAATTCCATCTTCACTGGGGACCCTGCTATCATGAGGGTGACCCAAATGGTTCGGTGATCCTCCTTTGCGATCACGTTGTGTAGCTTTAGACAAATTAGTCTCCTGCTCCCGGAGTCATTATCACTCTCCTGATCTTCCGAACTACTGTCTGTCAATGTCTTTACTTTCTTGTACTTTTCCTTAGTAGTTCTTGTAGTGTTGGTTTTCTTTCCCAACCTGCAGACTCTTGTTATGTGTCCCATTTTCCCACATTGCCTGCATACTTTGTCCTTAACCCAGCAGTCCTTCTGGTCATGGGTTGGTCTGCCGCAGCGATAGCACTTTTCTGCTCCATACGCCATTTCGTTAGCGCTGTATTCTTGTGGTTTCTGTTGTATTTCCGCAGCTCCCCGTGCTGCTGCTTCGTAGGATACTGCCACGCTGAAAGCCTGTTCTAGCGTCAGGTCCTTTTCCGAAAGTAGTCGTTTCTGGGTTCCTTCACTCTGGAGCCCGCAGACAAACTTATCCCGCAAGGTGTCTGCCAGTCCTGCTCCGAACTGGCAGTACTTCGATAACTTGCGTAGTTCCGTAAGATAGTCAGCATTGTTCTCATCTTTGTGCTGGTTTCTTTTATGGAACTTGAATCTTTCTGCTATCAGCAGCAGTGTAGGGTTTAGGTGTTCCTGTAAGATATTAACAATCTCTTCAAAACTTTTCTCCATTGGTTTAGCTGGGGTAATTAAATTCCGCAATAGGCCGTACGTTCTCGCGCCCATCAAATTTAATAATACCGACGCCTTCTTTCCATTGGCCACCTCATTGGCATTGCAGTACACTTCAATTCTTTCCACATACGTGGTCCAGTCTTCTACCTCGTTGTCGAAAGCAGTGATACTGCCACTCTTCGGCATCTTGGGTGATATAAAATGGCGCCTCCCGCGCTTTTCCTTCTTCCCCAATGGAATAAAATGGCGCCTCCCGCGCTTTTCCTTCTTCCCCTTGCTGCCATGCTGCTCCTAGCACTCTACAGGGTAATGGCGGCGACCCGCGGCTTCGGCGCGTCTCACTTTTCCTTCCCCGCGTTCTATCCTCTCCACGCTGCCCTGTTCTTGAGCACCGACCGTGCCCTGTGCGCTCCACCCTCTCTCTCTCTCTTCCTCCCGACGACGTTGCATGGCCCCTTTGCAGAGCCGCTCGATCGAGCCCGAGCCCGCCGCATTCCGGAAGAGTCAGCGCACTACCTGCTACCAGCACGACTTGCTGGAACACCTCGACTGGGGAGCCAGGCCCAGCTCTCCACAGCCTCCCCTGCAACTCTCCGATGGATCCCTGGGCGGTTGCCCGCGGTCGACGCCCGCCGTTCTGACTTCGACCTCCAAGAAGCTTCTCTTCAGGGAAAAGATCCCCGTGAGGTGATGCAGTACTGCAGGTGAGTTCAAACCTGCCCGTCGCCAGTGTAGTGTCCGAGGATCAATAATACTCAGACTGCAGGAGAACAATAAAACAGGTATTTACTGAACAGAGAGTAATTCAAGACTGAAATACAGAAGTCTGCTATGGCTTTATATACAGGGGTGGTCAGTGCCGGTACTGCAGTATAGAATCAGTTCTTCTCTTAAAGGTACATACACAACACACCCCACTGGGCACCGACTGACACATGCCCCACTGGGCACCGACTGACACACGCCCAACTGGGCACCGACTGAGGTGCAAAAAAAAAAGGAAAAATTTGCCGCCAGTTCAGGGAATTCCTCTCCCGCTCCCTAGGGCATCCAAGGCCCAAGGGATACTGGTAGCCTGCAGCTCCTGATAATCACAACTAATTAGCATCTTACCCTCTATAACTGGAAAGGTCCTTTTTACTCAGGAGCTAGTTACATTCCTTTTTAAAGGACTGTAGAGCCTCCTTATCCACTGAATGTTTTGGCACAATTCCATTTTTTTTGGCTAATTTGCCCATTTTTCTTCCCTTTCCCCCCGCCCCCCCCCCCCACCCCACACACACCTCCCACCCCTCCAGATATGTTTCCTTCTGCTCAGGTACAATTTCCCATATGTCAAGGGCCTTCTGTTACCTCACCCGTGGCCATTTTAATACATGTGCCAACTCAGATAGTGTGTGATGGCAGTCTATTTTCCTATGGAAGGCATCACAGCCAAGTCTGACCCTGTACTCACACTCAAGCACTTTCCAGCAAGGAGTCACTGGAGAGCGATCAAGATCCAGAACTCTGATTGATTTTTCCGCTTTGTAGCCTTGGAGTGCTAAGGCTAATTGTAGGATCCTGAGATCAGCTAATGCAATACAGACCTGGAATCAAACCTTGGACTTTTCTGGTCTGTATGTCTTCGTGCTGCACCTGAGTGGTACCTTTACCCACCACACCACTGGATAAACACAACTCTATTGCTTAATAGTGCACCAACTCTGCATTATTCTCCTCTCTCCAGTCACCAGTGATTGTTTGTTATCCCTTAGATTGGTATCACGCTCAGGGAAGCTCAGCTCCCTGTGCCAACTTGTTTGTTTTCAAATTACATGGAACTTACAGCACAGAAATAGGCCATTCGCCCCAACAGGTCAATGTTTATGCTCTACAAAAGCCTCCTCCCACCTTACTTCATCTAACCCTAACTGATATCCTTCTATTCCTTTCTCCCTCATGTACTTATCTAGCCTCCCCTTAAATGCATCTATACTATTCGCCTCAACCATTCCTTGTGGTAGCAAGTTCCACATTCTCACCATCTCTTGGTAAAGAAGTTTCTCCTTAATTCTTTATTGGATTTATTAGTGATTATCTTATGATGCATTAACACTTAAATAAACACTTAACATTACAGATATAAAGCTACTCAAACACCACAAATAGTTTCATTTCTGTAATATTAACCCCAAAATACTAAATTAAACCCCTGAAACATAACTTTACATGAAATAAAGCCACTTAAGCACTTCACCGGTGTTAACTCGACTAATGTTACCCCCACTTCCTCGCTGTGCTGTGCATTAATTGTACTCTTTTTCTAACCCTTTTTTCCCCTTCCATTAAGTTTGAAATATTAACCTTCCTTTCCTCTTCTACTTCCATCGTCCATTTTAGAGGTGGGGACCAACTGTTTCCTAAAATAGGTTTTCCAACCAATCAAAAGCCCCAGTTCCGAAGACTGGCATGACTGCACCGTGGAAGCAGGTGACCACTGGCCAGGTCATGCGTGAAGCATAAGTGTGGCTGGCGTGTGTATTTGTCAGCAGCCCCAGCAGCCCATCAACGCCCAGGCAAATAAACTCATCTGTGGTGTTCAAAGCAGTTAATTTACACTGACGGCAAACATGTTTTTTGCATTACACCTATCAATAATGAAATCTAGGTCCTGTCTTTTGTTTCAGAGAGTCTTTATTAGTTCTCAAGAAATCCCCATGAAATTCTGCAGTATGGCAGGGGTGGCTGACTGTGGCTGCACCATCAATTGATTAGATTATAATACTATATACCGCGTCATCAGATCAGTAAGACATCTTCACACAATGAATTACTTTCTGCAGTGTAGTGACCGTTGTTATGCAGGAGAATGTGCCACTTTTGCTACAGTATAATCCAAAAAGCTTTGCGAGGCCACAGGGGAATACTTAAAACTGGCAAACGTTTGGGGGGTGGTGGGAGGGGAGAAGGAGTGCCCCTCACAAACACTCCTCATGTGCAATATACATTTACACAGGGATACAGAGGCACATGGCACCCTAGCACGCACTTATATACACAAACCAAAAATAGACCCTCCCTTACCCCTAAACATAGGGGGTACTTTTCCCGCCTTGCGCTGCCAGCCAGGAGTATTGCCCACTGGCTGCCCGCATCTAAAAATCACAGGCGCGCATAGGGTTGAACAACCCTTCAGGATTGCCCTGGAGCATCCAGGAGTTAAAGACTAATCTCCAGGACATTGTTGCGGGCAACCCAGGAGACAAATCATAGGGACAATAAAAACACTTTAAAAAAAAATTTGAACACTTTTTGTTTATTAGTTATGAAAGTATTGGAGATGGGAAAAAATGCTGTTTGACCGACAGTCAAAAATCGTCCAATCGGGTATTGAAGAGTCTATTCACTTTCCGATTGGCCGTGGGAAGGCAGTGCAGCGCGATGATGGACATGTCGGGGCAACCAATGGTGACAGTGTTGGGGCGGGGCGGTTGGAAGCAGGAGGTCATGTGATGAAACCTCCAGGAATATGTCCAACCAGAGTTGGCAACCCTCGGCACAATTTCCTAACAAACATGGCTGGTGGTCAAGATGTCCAGATTCAAAATTGGCCCAGCAGAGCAATTAATTTGCACCTTCTCCACGCATGTCCCCTTCCCTGCATGCACAGAAAGCAACGCGAAACTCCACATCAATTTCTGAAAAATTCAACCTTTTCTATCGGTCTCATAAGTCAGGAATTTTAATTTTCTTTTGGCAGCACATTAAAAAAATCCCATTTAAAGCAAATGAGATGCAGACAACAGGAAGCCACTCTGCAGCAGAGGTGGAAACATTTACATAATTATAGGAATAGCTTAAATGCAACATTTAACTCTTTGGGTCTGAGCTACTGCAGGCTCTGTGCAGAGTTATTTCTGTAAGAGCTCTGTAAGTTCTATGATGACTGCAAGAGCATTTCAGTGTGCATGAAATGGAGAGAAAAGTACTCGAGGAAACATGCCTCCCTTAACAGATTGAGCCACAGATGCCAGAGGATTCAGCACAATGAGAGTTTAGACACAAGGGCCTAGAAATTGGGTATAGCCCCGCTTGAGGCGTTAGAACTGGCGCTGCGCAAAATTTATAGCCAGACAAAACTTATCGCTGCCTGGCGAGATACTGGGTTGCATCGTCCCCAAAGGGGATTGAGGCGCTAACTCAGACGTTGCACGGGGCTCCTAAGGCGCAAAAGTTCAGGCGCTACCCAATATCGTCGCGGACGGGCGCAGCACAGGTGATCTCAATTACCGGAAACCACGAGACTTCCAGGCGCCGGCAGGCTCTTAAAGGGGTGGGTCAGTCAGCCTGAGCTGCTACACTCAACGCACTGTAGGCCTCAGAATCGGCGCTCGCCCTTCTCTGGCGCAAGAAACTTGGTGAGGATGGAGAAGGTGAGACAGAGAGCAGAGCGCTTCAGCACTGAGGCCCTGGACCACTTGGTGTCTGCAGTTGAGCGCCGTCGAGATGTTCTGTATCCTGACAATGGCAAGAGGCCAAATCAAAAGGCTTACCGGCGATCTTGGAGGGAGGTTTCTCAGAGGGTCAACTCCAACAGCTTGGCGACCAGGACCCCTGTTCAGTGCAGGAAGGAATTCAACGACCTCACTCGGGTCGTTCGGGTGAGTGTTGGTTATGCAAACTTCCGATTCCCTCCATCTGCACCTAACTTCGAGGACCCTGTTGCCATGATGCCCCAATGGCCATCTGTCAGCACGCACCCATGGCCCTTTCTGGGCACACACATGGACATTTCTCTCAAGGCCACATGTAAGGGCCCTTGCACCATGGGGGGCATGAGATGATCTCTCAAGGCATCATGTAAGGGCTCTTGCACCATGGGGGGCATGAGATGATCTCTCAAGGCATCATGTTACAGAACTTCCCCTTCTTTCCCCTGCAGTCCAAGCTGGCGACGATGCAGAAGGAGCAGCGTCGAACCGGTGGCAGACCTCCACAAGTGGTCACTCTCACGGATCTCGAGGAGAGAGTGCACCAGATTCTTGGAGGACGTCTGTCTGGTCCTGTTACCACTGCAGCTGCCGACCCCATTCTCGACAGCGAGGGTAAGGCTCTCACCTTTTGCAACTGTCTCCTTCCACTTGGTCCCCCCGCCAGCATGCTTCCTCAGTGTGCCACAATCTGCCATGCCTTTCCGCCAACCTGTCCTTTTGCTAAAGCCACTCTTCCACCTCCCTGCTTTCAGATGATGCATCACCAACAGGGGCTCCACGCCCTGAAGCTGCCAGTGCCAGTGCCTCCGGAGGTGAGGATCAGGAGGAAGCCGGACCATCCGCTCCAATCTCAGAGGAGCATACACATGTACAGACTGGGGATAGTAATTCCCTGGAGGGGCGGGGGGGGTGCTCTGATGATCAGGCAGTTGCCGGACCAAGCGGCATGCAGCAACGCAAGGGGGGTAGGCAAGTTTGGCCACCGTCTCCCCGGAGGGCAAGGCAGGTAGTGATGACTGCTGCACAGAGTGCAGAGTAGGTGCGTTGCCTGGCTGAAATGAGCACCCAGGCCCGGCTCAGGCACAGTGAGCTGATGGCTGCAGTGGGGAGGATGCCTCAGTCAATAGATACACTGGCAAAGAGTGTGTTGGACTTCGGGGCAACAATGGAGAGGACTCTCCAGGGCTTTGGGGCAAAAATGGACGGGACTCTCCAGGGCTTCGGGGCAACAATGGACAGGACTCTCCAGGGCTTCGGGGCAACAATGGAGAGGTCTGTCGAGGGCTTTGGACCAACAATGGAGAGGACTGTCCAGGGCTTTGAGGCCGCTATGGAAAGGACTGTTCAGGGCTTCGGACAATCCTTGGAAAGGTCTGTCCAGGGCTTGTCCGAGGCAGTGGAGCGGTCAGCACCGGCCTTGTCCGAAGCAATGGAAAGAACTGTCCAGGGCTTCTCCGAAGCACTGGCACCTGGCTCACAGGTCCTCACTGCTGCCATGCAGTCACTTGCCGGCCTCGTCCACACCCAGATTGAGGCAACGCAAACTCTCACTGCAGCCACCCTATCTGCATCAACTAGGATCACCCCGGGCCCTTCCAGTCCCATACAAGGCCAGGAATCAGTGGAGCATGCGATTGTGGCGGATGAGCCAAGCCGGTCCCCTCAGAGAGCCAGTGTGTCATCCGACAATGGTGCAGGTGTCCTTTCTCGGCAGGTGACCATTCCACATGCCTGCGCTGGCACGTCTGCAGTGCAGCTGCCACCACCTGCAGTGCACACTGCTTCCAGCCATGCTCAGATCAAGCATCCTGCGTCCGCACCCTCCAAGCCCAGAGGTCGGCCAGGCCGTCCGTCAGGGGCTTCTGCGCTTCCAGACAGTCAGCAGGCATCCCCCAGCCTTCACCCTGCCATTGGGGTTCAATTACGTAGGAGCAGCAGGGAGGGAAGGGGCTGAGCGCGAAAGAGAAGTCGTTCTCCATCAAGGGGCCAGCAGTAGAGGGAGGTCCTGAGACGTTTCTTTGGCCAAACTCAAGGAGACCCTCACCTGTTGGAATTGTTGGAAATAGTTTGTTCAGTTTGGCGGCTTTGCCGAAGAGTTCACTGTTATTTTGTTTGTTATGGTTTCTGTTGACATGATGTTGTTTTGCTGTAATGAAAGACTTCTGTGACAATAAAGAGAAGTTTAAATGTGCTAAGGTGTACGTGAATAATTACAGTGATGCTGGCCTTAAGATGCTTTCAAACATCCAAAGTGCGCAGCAGTTAAGACACTCATCATTCCGCCAGAGGGGCCTCGAGACGACTCCTCATGAGCCAGTGACGGATGGCCCTTCCACTTTCAGGAGCCCTTCCATCTTCCTCCTCCTGCTCCTCCTCCTCCTCGTCCGCATGCTCCTCCTCCTCCTCCTCCTCCGCCTGCTTCTCCAGGGTCAGAGGGAAGGTGATGAATTGACGCCTTCGCCTATAAAGGGCAGCTGTAACTTGCCGGATGCAGCAGTGGACTGCAACCTGAGAGATATTCGCGATGTCCCCAATGGCTCACTGAAAGGATCCGTTGCCATAAAAATTGAGGCCAACAGTCAGTTTAGCGGCCACCGACAGAGAGGTCATGCACCGTTGACGCGCTGCAGATCCTCAGTAAGCATGTGGCACAGCTCAGTAACAACGTCCATCCCGATTCGGAGCCTTCGCACACACTGCTCCTCCGACATGTCAAGGTATGACCCCTAAAGACCCTCGCAGCATACCCTCGGATTGGGCAACTCCATTGGCCCTCCTCCTTCTGGCTAATCCTGGCCCTCTCTCCCGCTGTCTTTCTGCCCCTTCATAGTGTTCGGCCAGGAGCCCATCGCCCTCCAAAGCATCTCCCATTCCGATGCCAGTTGTTCAAAAGGCTGTTAGGTCTAGTGCTCCAACTGCTCCGGACAGGTTTGAGGGTCCCAAGTACTCTAATGCTAAAATCCAAAAACTCTGCTCCACAGTAGCTCCCCAACTCTCTCCACCAACGATCGCAATGAACAGGCCAAGTGGCTGAAGCTTCTATACTAGAGCTGTCCCCTTTAAATAGTGCCCCCCGACTCTGAGAAGGGCCTGCTAACGCTCCTTCGAACTGTCACTAATAGCGCTAGGCGTTAAGGCTCCGGGTGCCACCCAATATCTACTCAGGCGCCCCTAAAAGGCGTTGCACCATGAAATGACGTCATTATGTGCTTGCGCTCGCGGGCGCGCGCAAACACTTAGCGCAGGCGTTAAATGTATAGTCAATATGGGAGTTGTCACTATCTTCATTGCTCCCGCCCCAACATTAGGTAACGCCCCAATTCTCGGTCTCTTTAGGCGCTAACCGCTGGCGCAAACAACCGAATTTCTAGGCCAAGATGCTTTCAACACTGGACAAATCCTAGGTGTAGGGTTTTCAGTCATGAGTCGTAAATCTCAGCTGTTGCTTAATACCAAAACCACAAAAGTGACTAAAGGTGGCATGCTGAATCTATCATATGGGTCAGCGGTTTACCCTGGGAAAAGCTTCCTGTATTCTGTAGGACAACCTTCCAGTATACATTCAGTTCCAATTGATACAAAATCAAAGATGGATAACATCATTCTAAATGGTTCAAACCTTTCAGCGCGAGTCACAACTACATTCAGCGTCTTAACAAAAGCTGAATTGAATTCTTACTTCTATTTCTGTCTAAAAAGAGTTTCTCCAATTCCCAGATTTGTGGCAGTAACACCTCTCAGCATGAATCTCCAGTAGTTATCGTGACTGCGTCCATTGTTGTGCAGTGTGATCTGTGCTCTTCATTGGTATCTGCGTGGGCCCTGGGGGCAACTCTTGGGTCCCTAAAGCACAAGGATGCCATGTGTGGAAGTGAAAGAGACCGACCATCAAAGTGGTGCAACTATGTATGCAACTCTCCTGTGATATGGTTGCCGCATCTCAGACTGCAACCACGTTGGGAGTCACTGAAAACTGAGCTGGCCTCTTCCATGACAGTCTCGGTACCGCATTGCTGAGATTTATTGAATCAGATTATTCTCAAGTTTTATAACTGCCCAAGTGGCTTAGGAAATCATAGAATCTTACAGCGCAGAAGGAGGCCATCTGGCCCATCGTGCCTGTGCTGGCTCTTTGAAAGAGCTATCCAATTGATTGAATGATCAAATCCAGTTTCTGTCTGCAGACACCAAAACTAATGGTAGCTTTTTATGGGCTTCCATGTCCAATATAACTGAGAGCCAGTTTGGCTTTGGAGGTTTGTACCCCATCATGCAGTGACACAGAGTGATGGCACAACGTTGCATATGCAATCTGGGGCAATCTAGGAGACCAGGTTTGCGTACGGTCTGCTTCTGCCTGAAAAGGAGATGGAATCAGAAGCAAGGTAGCTGTTCTGTGGCAGGGCCAAAGATGATGGCTTCGACCTTCCCAATGTTTTAGATGGCTCATCAAATACTGGATGACAGGCAAGCAGCCTGACAGCACAGAGGTAGTGATGGGGTTCAGAAAGGTAGAGCTGGGTGTCATCAGTTTACAGGTGGAAGCTGACCCTATGTCTGCAGATGATATCATCGACAGGAAGCAGGTAGGTGAGGAAGAGGAGGGGCCAAGAATAATTTCTTGGGGGGCCTTGCAAGGCAGAGAAGAGGCATTGGCTACTTTCAGATAGCTAACAATGGAGCCACACGAGGGCAGTCCCAGAGCTTGGCGACGGAGAGGAGGTGTAGGAAGAGGATAACGTGATCAACCATGTCAAATGCTGTGGAGAAGTTGAGGAAGGAATAATTACAGCCAGAAAGGATGTTGTTTGTGACTTTGGCTGGGGTTGTTTTGGACCTGAGGAGAGGAAGCCAGACTGGAGTGATTTGAACAGGGAGTTACAGGAGAGCTGGGAGGTGATTATGCATTTGAGAATCTTGGAGAGAAAAGGGAGGTTGGAAAGGGGCAATAGGAGATAGAGACAGAAAGGTCAAGGGTAGGTTTATTGAGGAGGGGGTGATAACGGAGTTTTAAAGGGGAGAGGGATCCATTCGCAATGTCAGCTAGTATAGGGGCCAAGCAGTGTAGTAGGGTAGTCAAGTGTTGAGTGGGAATGGGACTGAGGGAGCAGGAGCTGGGTTTAGTGGATTAGATGAGCTTGGACAAGCAGGAGGATGGGAGGTGGTAGAAACTGTAGAAACACAGGGTTTCATGGCTACAGTGGATGAGCCAGATATACTCAGCAACTTCACCCACTGCATAAAGAAGTTTGATAAGGTCAGGAAAGGTAAAAGGACTCCATCAAACCTCAAAGAATGTACTGTACTAGGCATGCTTGCCACTAAAAATGACCTCCCTCTCATACTGCATTCAAGTTCTTGAATGGCTTACCATCAACATCCATGAGATTCCACAATGCCTGTTACACCAGAGCCTCTACCTGAAAAAGTGCTCTTACACTCACTCATCCCTAACTAACCTTGCAGAGCATGCAATTGCTTGTTGCATGGCACCCAATATGGGATGTGTGCTGACACCAGGATTTTACTGAATGTCACAGTTACTGAAGTGAAGTTCATCCTGGGGGGTACTGGCACAATGTATTGCAGTGGCAGCCTATCCTCCCTCGGTCCTCCAATGCGCAGAGGTGTTCTCACTGAGAAACCTACTGGGCCTGTTTAGAATGGCAGCTGCAGACCTTTAAACATACTCCTGTCTAGCAACATTGGACACCCACTTTATATCAATGAGTGATTTATATCCAGCGTTAATGAGATGGTATTGGAGCGTTTGATGCCACCACATCATTAGTGCCTCATTTAAATATGCCCACCTATTTTAGGGCACACTTCTTCTGGTGGAAAGAAGTGACAACCCAAAATTGGGCAGGCAGAAATCCAGCATTACAGATCCCCGGCCCATTTCCTACCCCTGCCCGGCCAAATTTGGGCTGTGAACAGCAGGAAATCCTGCCTATTATCTACATGTATTAGTTTTTTTATACACAAGTTCTTCTTTGGTAGAAGAGAGACCAGTACAGGAAATTCACAATGAGCTGCCTTATCGTTTGTTGAAGGGAGGAACTGCACTTATAGTAGTTCACACGCAGGATAAACACATTCTTGTGGCGGTACCACCGGGTGTCCCTTACATATATAATGTACATAATTCACTTTAACCTAACTGTATGTATATTACTTACCTGTTTGGGCCGTTGCCCTTTTAACTTACCTGTTTGAGCCGTTGCCCCTTTAAGACGCGCCCTAGCACGCTGACGTCACGTCACGCATCACGTGACTCACCTAAACGCGTCGGCCGCCGGCCCAGTTCGACCGTCCGCTCCCTCGACGGTCGCAACGGCCAGCCACAGTGCCGGGTGCCTCTCCTGCTCCCGCGACTTCGGCCGCAACGGCCAGCCTCAACGCCACAGTTACGCGTTGACACAACGACGCAGGTTCACGTGACCTCCCAAGCGCGGGCAAACGCGCTAACGTCATGACGCGGTCACGTGACCGCCCAAGCGCGGGAAAACACGGCCAAGCATGATGAGGACTGCGGACTCTGTCCTCGTGGCATCCCCGCTGGGGAAAGACCTACTTCACGGTGCTCCTGCATCCAGCCGCCTTACCTGCTGTATTTCGTCTGTTCTTGTAAATAAACAACTTCTAGATTGTTCTCCAGAAGTCGAACTCGATTATTTAGTAGTCATTCGTCCGATGCCTACCTAGGTGAACACGAACTGCTACATTGGTGACCCAACGACGTGAGTGCGGGGGCTCATCAATACCTACATTGGCGACCCCGTATCCGTGAACGTTTTTCACGGACGAAACGCACAGCCTGACCCTCGTCTGCACAGAAGACAACCGACGAACAATCGACAAACAACAGCCGACGAACACCAGTTCCTACATTGGCGACCCAGTCTTTGCGAACATATTCGCAAAGGAAGCGCAGCCAACAGCACCTACATTGGAGACCGATTTTACAGAGGTAGAGCACGACCAACGGCAACCGTCGAACACAAACGCCAACGCCTACAACTGGTGAGTTTTGTGATCGTCTTTCAAAAAAGAAGCACGCTATGGAAGCATCAGCCATTTCGCTGTCGCTACCGCCATTCCGGGTGCTGCAATCGCCCTCGTGCTTTCTAAAGGTAGAAGCCCCGTCCGCCGGGAACATCGATGCGGCACAGATCACGCACGTGCTTACGGTCTCCGTATTCGATATTTCTACCGCCACACGGCTCGTCCGCCTCTATGACATCTCCCAACGCAACAGCAAGCATGAATCCCTCCAAGCGCGGGGTCCGCAGGTTTTCGAGCCCACAGGATCGGAACGCGCCCCCACGGGGATGCCACGAGGACTCGCTCCTCTCGAAACACGAGGACTCGCTCCTCTCGAAACACGAGGACTCGCTCCTCCCGAAACACGAGGACCCATCCCTCGTGAACCACGAAGACTCGTTCCCCGCCGACGACGCACCAGCCCGTCAGCCTGCTGGTTGTGTTACCTACCACACTTTTCGGCGAGTCTAAAAGCGTTGCCGCCCTCTTGGCAGTTTTTCCACTAAGGTCAACTACAACTATAAGCATTGCCGCCCTCCAGGCAGAGTTTACCCCTACCGCAATCAACATCAACCCGGACCGTTGCCGCCCTTTCTCCAGTTTTCTCCTTAACAAACGCAAACATCTACTGACGCTGCAAACATCGAGGACGGGTCCAACGGGCATCCTGCAGCCGCGATCAGCCACGTGAAAGTTGCTGTCCTCACCGATCACTGATCAACGCAGCAACTTTTCACCCTCCGTTGTGTTATCGTTGTAGCACTATGGCACGCACCATTCCGTGCTTTCCAGCCTCCCGAAGGTTTCACTCACCTGTCGGCGAGTTCACCGACCTCGCCTGTCAAGTCCTTCTGGATCGCTCGTTTGGCATTCATGCAGAGTTCGTCAGAACAAGGACTTGTTTCAACATCAACGGAGACATCGCCCGTTTCCGCCCAACCTGCCCGTCACTCTGACAAGGCCTGCTGTTTCGCACATTTCCACGGTCCTTCGCCTGACGGATATGTTTTATCCGCCACGACGTGCATAAGGATCCGCTTACGACCAGCATCTACAGACCTCGCCTGCCAAGTCGAGACAGCACGACCGCCGAGACCACCAGCTCATCAGACCATCTCATCTTTGGACTTTTGTTAAAGCGAATTCTGGGGAGGCGCATGTGGCGGTACCACCGGGTGTCCCTTACATATATAATGTACATAATTCACTTTAACCTAACTGTATGTATATTACTTACCTGTTTGGGCCGTTGTCCCTTTAACTTACCTGTTTGAGCCGTTGCCCCTTTAAGATGCGCCCTAGCGCGCTGACGTCACGTCACGCATCACGTGACTCACCTAAACGCGTCGGCCGCCGGCCCAGTTCGGCCGTCCGCTCCCTCGATGGTTGCAATGGCCAGTCACAGTGCCGGGTGCCTCGCGCGCTCGCGACTTCGGCCACAACGGCCAGCCTCAACGCCACAGTTACATGCCGGCGCAACGACTAAGGCCACGTGACCGCCCAAGCGCGGGCAAACGCGGCCGAGCGTGATGACGTCATCACGCTCTCCACAGGACTGCGGACTCAGTCCTCGTGGCGTCCCCGCTGGGGAAAGACCTACTTCACGGTGCTCCTGCATCCAGCCGCCTTACCTGCTGTATTTTGTCTGTTCTTGTAAATAAACAACTTCTAGATTGTTCTCCTGAAGTCAAACTCGATTATTTAGTAGTCATTCGTCCGATACCTACCTAGGTGAACACGGACTGCTACATTCTACTGAAATTCATCATTCAAATGAAGACAGGCACCATGAAACAGAGTGACAAACAAGCCTAACTGTACGTACCTGCCCAGTTAAAGCATTTCAAGAGGGACTGACCATATGCTAAGACCAGACAAAACCACACATCTATTGAACTAGCTCACATTAATGCACTGCAACATGTTTTATGTCTGCCTTTTGAATAGGCATCTAATAATAATGTTACATAAACCTAACTTCATCTTCTAAGGAAAACACTTAACATGCATTAGAAATCTTCAGGAAGCTTCCCTTGAAATGTTATTCTCAAATGCATTATACACAAGAAGCTTGACTTATATGTAACTGAATACATCACTTTCCCTCCTTCTTGTACTTACATACTTGCTTGTACATAATTATGCATATGTGAGAAGTAATTCGGGGGAAGCTTCCTGGAGGCTTCTAATAACCCCTCCAAAGTGGTTTCCTTCCCTGTATTCAGTGCCTTGGCAATGGAGGGGGCGTTTGACAGGAGGCAACAGCCAACAGCTCTTAGACATAAAAATATCACCAACTAGGGAGAAGATAATAAAATGACATTGAAGGTCCCGTAAAATTACTAAAAATGTTATGCATTCACATATCAAAACAACAACATCCACAAAGTCTCGTCCAAAACATTACTTGCTTTTTTTCTCCAACTGAAAGGCAAAGTACAGATCAAGAACTTTTCCTAATACTAATGAATTTTCAGTGGCATTGCTCACGGTGCAGATGTGCTGTTTAATAATAATGGGAGCATTACAACATGAAACACCAACATGTTAAAGAATAAGTGGACCTCCGATGGGGTTGCTCAGGCTGAGGCTTTCAACTGCACTGCAGTGCTCAGGTGCTCAGTTTGGTGAGTGATGTTGGAGGTAAGGCAGTGTTAGAGAGTCAGGCTGGATGAGATATGAAGGGGAGGCCAGAAATAAATAACTAGGAAGAGATCCAGCTAGAAATTAATAAATGTGAATGGTTGAGGCTAGGAATATTGCTGAATATAAATATCAGGGGTCCATGCTGGAAAGAATTAAAACATAAGTAAATGCAAATGGCTGAGGCCATTAAACAATTAGACAGGAATGGCTGTGTGGAAAAAATGAAATAAATGTATTATGAAGCAAATGTACATGCAGTAAAGAATTCAACAGATATATTATGGATATAAATGAGCTAGAAAGAATGAAATAAACAGACAAAAGCAGCCCGGGGGGGGTAAAAAAAAACAAAATTGAAGAAATAAATAATGAAATTAGCTGAAGCCAAAAAGAATAAAATATATAGGATGGAGTCAGCCTTGGAGAATTAAGTAAAACATGGGAGAATCATGAAAGAGTAAAACAAATAGCAATGGCTGAGGCCTGAAGAATGAAACAAATAAATACAAAATAGGAGTCACGATGAGTGTTGGCACTGAGGGGCTGTGTGCACAGAATCCTGATTGGTCCCCATACAAAACCCCTCAGGCTTCTGTGCACACAGCCCCTCAAGTGCTGTGTATTTATTTCTTCAATTTTTTTTTTAACTCCCTGGGCTGCTCTTGTCTGTTTATTTCATTCTTTCCAGCTAAATTTTTCTTAAAATTTTGCATGATATTATTAGGTTAGAAATGCATTTTTTTAGGAGCACATGGTGCGGTGACTGAGCAATCAACATGGTTTCTCAACAGATTTGTCATACTTTTTGAATGATATGAACATGAATGAGAATTTTCTTCCGATAATAGTTCCATAAGTGCTTTTGGATTAGTTGTTATCCAGTTGAAGCCAATCAACATGCTTCATGTGCTTAAGACACTTTATGGTATGTGGAAACTTGAAGGATATTGATAGATTCCACAAATGCAAACAATTTCCATGGGGATGTTTTGCTGCAAGATCTGCAGAATCTTTCTCTGCTTGGTACAACAAAAAGCTCCCTCCCACTCCCTTGTTGGGCATTAATATCGAGCAAAGTCAAATCAATACTTCCCCTCCAATCAATGCATTTTATCTATGTAACTGGATTGTATGATGACAATGTAATGGAATATAATGGAATGATGACAATGTAACAGAATGGAATGATGACAATGTAATGGAATGGAATGAGGACAATGTAACGGAATGGAATGATGACAATGTAATGGAATGGAATGATGACAATGTAACGGAATGGAATGAGGACAATGTAACGGAATGGAATGTTGACAATGTAACGGAATGGAATGAGGAAAATGTAACGGAATGGAATGTTGACAATGTAACGGAATGATGACAATGTAACGGAATGGAATGATGACAATGTAACAGAATGGAATGTTGACAATGGAATGGAATGGAATGAGGACAATGTAACGGAATGGAATGTTGACAATTTAATGGAATGAGGAAAATGTAACGGAATGGAATGTTGACAATGTAACGGAATGGAATGTTGACAATGTAACGGAATGGAATGAGGACAATGTAACGGAAGGAATGATGACAATGTAACGGAATGAGGACAATGTAACGGAATGGAATGAGGACAATGTAACGGAAGGAATGATGACAATGTAACGGAATGAGGACAATGTAACGGAAGGAATGATGACAATGTAACGGAATGATGACAATGTAACGGAATGATGACAATGTAACAGAATGAGGACAATGTAACGGAAGGAATGATGACAATGTAACGGAATGGAATGTTGACAATGTAATGGAATGGAATGTTGACAATGTAACGGAATGAGGACAATGTAACGGAAGGAATGATGACAATGTAACGGAATGATGACAATGTAACGGAATGAGGACAATGTAACGGAATGGAATGTTGACAATGTAACGGAATGATGACAATGTAACGGAATGAGGACAATGTAACGGAATGAGGACAATGTAACGGAATGGAATGAGGACAATGTAACAGAATGGAATGAGGACAATGTAACGGAATGATGACAATGTAACGGAAGGAATGATGACAATGTAACGGAATGGAATGAGGACAATGTAATGGAATGATGACAATGTAACGGAATGGAATGAGGACAATGTAACGGAATGAGGACAATGTAACGGAATGGAATGATGACAATGTAACGGAATGATGACAATGTAACGGAATGATGACAATGTAACGGAATGATGACAATGTAACGGAATGATGACAATGTAACGGAATGGAATGAGGACAATGTAACGGAATGGAATGATGACAATGTAACGGAATGGAATGATGACAATGTAACGGGATGGAATGGAATAATGATTGGGGGGGGGGTGGCTTACCAGGGGAAGGCTGCAGCAGCCAACTTCCTGGCACCATGGGTGGTTCTGCTGCACAGGACGGGAGGAAAAAGAGTGGGAGAGCTATAGTGATAGGGGATTCTATTGTAAGGGGAATAGATAGGCGTTTCTGCAGCTGCAAACGAGACTCCAGGATGGTGTGTTGCCTCCCTGGTGCAAGGGTCAAGGATGTCTCAGAGCGGCTACAGAACATTTTGGAAGTGGAGGGTGAACAGCCAGTTGTCGTGGTGCATATAGCTACCAACGATATAGGTAAAAACTGGGATGAGGTCCTAAAAGCTGAATACACGGAGTTAGGAGGTAAATTAAAAAATAGGACCTCAAAGCTAGTAATCTCAGGATTGCTACCAATGCCACGTGCTAGTCAGAGTAGAAATAGAAGGATATTTCAGATGAATACATGGCTAGAGGAATGGTGCAAGGGGGAGGGATTTGGATTTCTTGGACATTGGAACCGGTTCTGGGGGAGGTGGGACCAGTTCAAACCGGACGGTTTGCACCTGGGCAGGGCCGGGACCGATGTCCTAGGGGGAATGTTTGCTAGTGCTCTGGGGGAGAGTTTAAACTAAAATGGCAGGGTGTTGGGAACCTGAGCGGGGAGACAGAGGAAAGGGAAACAAGGTTAAATGCAAAAGACAGGAAGGAGAAAAACAAAAGTGGCAGACAGAGAAATCAAGGGTTTAAATCAAACATGGCCACAGTAAATAATAATTCTAAGAGATCTAAGAGCATTAAAAAAACAAGCCTGAAGGCTTTGTGTCTTAATGCGAGGAGCATTCGTAATAAGGTGGATGAATTAGCTGCACAAATAGAGCTAAACGAATATGATTTGATTGGGATTACGGAAACATGGCTCCAGGGTGGCCAAGGCTGGGAACTCAACATCCAGGGGTATTCAATATTCAGGAAAGATAGGCAAAAAGAAAAAGGAGGTGGGGTAGCATTGCTGGTTAAAGAGGGGATTAACACAATTGTAAGGAGGATATTAGCTCTGATGATGTGGAATCTGAATGGGTAGAACTGAGAAATACCAAGGGGCAGAAAACGTTAGTGGGAGTGGTACATAGACCTCCAAACAGTAATGCGGAGGTCGGGGATGGCATTAAAAGGGAAATTAGGGAAGTGTGCAATAAAGGCACAGCAGTTATCATGGGTGACTTTAATCTACATATAGATTAGGGTAACCAAATTAATAACAATACTGTGGAGGAGGAATTCCTGGAGTGTATACAGGATGGTTTCCTGGACGAATATGTCGAGGAACCAACCAGAGATCAGGCCATCTTAGACTGGGTATTATGTAATGAGAAAGGATTAATGAGCAATCTTGTTGTGCGAGGCCCCTTGGATCGGAGCGATCATAATACGATAGATTTCTTCATTAAGATGGAGAGTGAAGTAGCTGACTCAGAGACTAGGGGCTCGATTTTCAGTATAGACAGTTTTGGGGCGCTAACCTTAGCGCCCGCCCGAAGTTAGCGCCCGCCCCAAAGTAGCGCCCCGTTGCCGGAAATTCAGTGGCTTCGCCCTAAGAGGTTGGTGGAGCGCTAAAAGAGGCGTTGCACTACTATCTTTAGGCGCTAAGCCGGCGGTGCAGAGCGCAGCGCCCGAGCTCAGGCGCAGCGCACGGCAGAGGAGGAGGAGGAGGAGGAGGTGGTGGTGGTGGTGGTGGTGGCCGGAAATATAAATACACCGTTCACAACAACACACTGGATCCTTCCACACAATACATGCAGACTGCCGTTTATAGTGCAGGAGGAGTGCCCTTTAATTTGCGCTCCCCAGGGTGTGTTGCGTTCCATTTTACAAACGCTCTGGACGCCTGCCGCACAATGGGGCGGTCCGACTGAAGTTTGGATTCGGGGCGGCCAAAGGGCGTTGCACGAGGATGTGACGTCATTTTCTGCGCGCGCATCCGGGCGGCCGCTAAACTTTGCGCCGGCGCTAACGGGCAACTTAATTTGGGGCGGGGCACAAACTGCGCTGCGCCCGGGCGCTACACGAATAGCGCCCGAAAATCACTTCTCTTAAGGCGCTAACTGCTGGCGCAAGCAACTGAAAATCTAGCCCTAGGGTCCTGAATTTAAATAAAGGAAACTATGATGGTATGAGGCGCGAGTTGGGTAGGATTGATTGGGGAATGTCACTCAAAGGGTTGACGGTGGATAGGCAATGGCAAACATTCAAAGATCGCATGGATGAACTACAGAATTTGTTCATCCCAGTTTGGCATAAAAATAAAACAAAAAAGGTGACTCAGCCGTGGCTAACAAGGGAAATTAGGGATAGCATATGATCCAAGGAGAGGACATATAAATTGGCCAGAAAAAGCAGTAAACCTGAGGATTGGGAGCAGTTTAGGATTCAACAAAAGAGGGCAAAGGGATTAATTAAGAGGGGGAAAATAGAGTATGAGAGTAAGCTTGCAGGGAACATAAAAACTGACTGTAAAAGCTTTTATAGATATGTGAAGAGAAGAAGATTGGTGAAGTCAAGCGTAGGTCCCTTGCAGTCAAAATCAGGGGAATTTATAATGGGGAACAAAGAAATGGCAGACCAATTAAATACATACTTTGGTTCTGTCTTCAAAAAGGAGGACACAAATAACCTCCCAGAGATGTCGGGGAACATAGGGTCTAATGAAAGGGAGGAAGTGATAGAATTCAGTATTTGTAGGGAAATGGTTAGAGAAATTGATAGGATTGAAGGCCGATAAATCCCCAGGGCCTGATAATCTACATCCTAAGGTACTTAAGGAAGTGGCTCTAGAAATAGTCGATGCATTGCAGGTCATCTTCCAAAATTTGATAGACTCTGGAACAGTACCCATGGATTGGCGGGTAGCTAATGTTACCCCACTGTTCAAAAAAGGTGGTAGAGAAAAAACGGGGAAATACAGACGGTAAGCCTGACATCGGAAGTGAGGAAAATGCTAGAGTCCATTGTAAAAGATGTAATAGCAGAGCACTTAGAAAACAGTGGCCGGATCGGACAAAGTCAACATGGATTTACAAAAGGTAAATCGTGCTTGACTAATCTACTGGAATTTTTTGAGGATGTAACTGGTAAAATAGATACGGGAGAACCAGTGGATGTGGTGTATTTGGACTTTCAAAAGGCTTTCGATAAGGTCCCGCATAAGAGATTAGCGTGTAAAGTTAAGGCACATGGGATTGGGGGCAAGGGATTGACTTGGATAGAGAACTGTTTGGCAGACAGAAAGCAAAGAGTTGGAATAAACGGCTCTTTTTCCGAGTGGCAGGCAGTGACTAGTGGGGTACCGCAGGGATCGGTCCTTGGACCCCAGCTATTCACAATATATATTAATGATCTGGATGCGGGAACCAGATGTAATATCTCCAAGTTTGCAGACGACACAAAGCTGGGTGGGCGTGAGTGCTATCAGGAGGATGCCGAGAAACTCCAGTATGATTTGGACAGGTTGGGTGAAAGGGCAGAAGCATGGCAGATGCAATATAACGTGGATAAATGCGAGGTTATCCACTTTGGTGTCAAAAACAAGAAGGCAGATTATTATCTGAATGGCAATAGATTGGGAGAAGGGGAAGTGCAACGAGACCTGGGTGTCCTTGTGCACCAGTCGCTGAAGGTAAGCATGCAGGTGCAGCAGGTGGTTAAAAAGGCAAATGGTATGTTGGCCTTTGTAGCGAGAGGGTTTGAGTACAGTAACAAGGATGTCTTGCTGCAGTTGTACAGGGCCTTGGTGAGACCACATCTTGAGTATTGTGTGCAGTTTTGGTCGCCTTATCTGAGGAAGGATGTTCTTGCCATGGAGGGAGTGCAGTGAAGATTCACCAGGCTGATACCTGGGATGGCAGGAATGACGCATGAGGAGAGATTGGGTCGATTGGGCTTGTACTCGCTGGAGTTTAGAAGAATGAGAGGGGATCTCATTGAAACTTATAAAATTCTAACAGGACTAGACAGACTAAAAGGATGTTCCCGATGGTTGGGAAGTCCAGAACCAGGGGTCACAGTTTAAGGATAAGGGATAGCCATTTAGGACAGAGATGAGAAGGAATTTCTTCACCCAGAGAGTGGTGAACCTGTGGAATTCTCTACCACAGAAGGCAGTAGAGGCCAATTCATTAAATATATTCAAGAAGGAGTTGGATATGTTTCTTAAGGCTAAAGGGATCAAGGGGTATGGGGAGAATGCAGGGACAGGGTACTGAATTTGGATGATCAGCCATGATCGCATTGAATGGCGCAGCAGGCTCGAGGGGCCGAATGGCCTACTCCTGCTCCTATCTTCTAGGTTTCTATGAATGATGACAATGGAACGGGACGGAATGATGACAAATTAACGGAATGGAATGATGACAATGTAACAGAATGGAATGATGACAATGTAACGGAATGGAATGGAGACAATGTAACGGAATGGAATGATGACAATGTAATGGAATGGGATGGAATGATAACAATGTAACGGAATGGAATGATGACAATGTAATGGAATGGAATGATGACAATGTAACGGAATGGAATGATGACAATGTAACGGAATGGTATAACAACAATCAGCTAATTATCCAATCTTCTCCACCTGAAGAATTTTTTTTTAAAGGATGTGACTACTGCCAACGAAGTAAAGTAGTCACGTATGCGCAGTTCCAGTGGTTGTTTGGTTGTTCTCGCCAGACTTCCCACAGATTGGTGAGAGAGAAAGGAGTGGAGGGGGTGGGGACAAAAAGAGATTGCTGCTGCTGAACTGAGTCACATCAGGAATCGAAAATGTTATCGTCTCATGAAAGTTAATTCTTATGCGCTGTTGAACTAATGAAAGTTAACATTTATGCGTTGCCATTGTGTAGGGGGGCTATAAGGTGTATTCTGAATTTAAATTTTTTTAAATAAAATTAATTGGAGACTAAGTTTGGCCCCAACGCATCTGCTACAGGCAAATTACCGACTGGAGTTCGCATGGTCAGAGGAGCAGGTCGCATGGGTTGAAAGGGTGACCATACAATCTGCCGACGTGATTTTGCCAATTCCACACTAATTTGCCAGCAGGAAATGCATGGGAGCAAACTTATTTTAACTGAGTACTTAGGGCAAATAATAATTGTAACAATTATACAAAATTCAAAAATAGCATTAGAAAGAAATAAACTCCAAGATGGATAACACAAAAGAGAAATAAAGCTAAATTAATAAAATGAGTCACAATACTGTGAAGGCACCATCATCATTGCACATGTATTAATATTATTGTACTGGTTGAGTCATTTCAGCTATGACGTGCTTTGATTAAAAATGGATATAAAATTCACATGAATAATTCACCAACTATTCCTTTTCTTTTAGATGTGATGTTAATCTGAGGCCCTGTCTGTTTATCAACAACAACAACTTACATTTATATAGCTCCTTTAACGTAGCAGAACATCCCAAGGTGTTATCAATAAAAATTCTGACATCGAGCCACAGAAGGAGATATCAGGACAGATGACCAAAAGATTGTTCAGAGGTAGGTTTAAAGGAGCACCTTAAAGGGGGAGAGAGAGGTAGAGGCGCGGAGAGGTTTAGGGAGGGAATTCCAGAGGGTGGAGGAGGCAAGGGAGGGTGGTTTAAGGCAGCGATTTGTGGTGGAGAAAAGAAGCCGGGGGTTATCTTTGCATTCCAGGATGATTTTTGAATCGGGAGATGTTTTTGTGATGGAGAGCTAGACTCGATAATGCTATATGTGGTCCAACCAGATCTGACGATGGTGGTTAAACCAGTAGTCTGCCATAGATGTTCAAATCTGCATCCCTTAGACTTAAGTGAGTGAAGATGAAAGGTAGACCAGAGGAATGACAAGGGTGAGAGAGAGTAACGGTTTTATTGGGGACAAGGGCACCAAAGGTGGAAGGAAGGGTGTGATTTAGCAGATCAGTAGCTGCAGAAATGTCATGATGAATAGAGGGCCACATGGATGCAAGAATTCCTGTGGCACTATTTGAAGAACATGGGTTTTTCCCACCACTGTCCTGTCCAATCTTTATCGCTCAATCAACACCATCAAAAACAGATCAACTGGTCATTCATCTCATTGCTGTTTGTGGGACCTTGCAATGTGCAAATTGACTGTTATGCTGACAACTGTGATTACACTTCAAAAATAATTCATTGGCTGTCACGTATTTTGGGACATCCCAAAACATAAAAATGCTGGTCATAGTTCTTTCCTTCATTCTCTCATTTTGCTTCTTTGTGATATAGTAGATTGCTGAGAGATGATTGAAGCTAAGTGCCCATTGGAAAAAGATTCTGTTACAACAACAGTGCAGTAACACAACAACAACTTGCATTTATATAGCGATTAAAAGTAGTAAAATATCCCAAGGCACTTCACAGGAGTGTTATCAAACAAAATTCGACACCAAGCCACATAAGGACATATTAGGACAGGTGCCCAAAAGCTTGGTCAAAGAGGTAGGTTTTAAAGAGCGCTTATAGGAGAGAGAGGCAGAGAGGTTTAGGGAGGGAATTCCAGAGATTAGGGCCTCGGCAGCTGAAGGCACGGCCGTCAATGGTGGAGCTATTAAAATCAGCGATGCGCAAGAGGCCAGAATTGGAGGCGGGCTGTACGACTTGAGAAGGCTACAGTGATAGGGAGGTGCGAGGCCATGGATGGGTTTGAAAACAAGGATGAGAATTTTAAAATCGAGGCGTTGCTGGACCCGGAGCCAACGCAGGTCAGAGAGCACGGGGTGATGGGTTAGCGAGACTTGGTTCGAGTTTTGATACAGGCAACAGAGTTTTGGATGAGCTCAAGTTTACGGAGGGTGCAAGGTGGGAGGCTGGCCAGGAGAGTGTTGGAATAGTTAAGTCTAGAGGTAACACAGACATGGACGAGGATTTCAGCAGCAGATGAGTTGAGGCAGGGGCGGAGACAGGCAATGTTGCGGAAGTGGAAGTAGGCAGTCTTGTCGCATTGGAACACTGGGTGATCACCCGTCCATTTCTGAATCAGAGAGTCTGGTTTTGAGAATAGCCACCTGATGATTTTGAGAAATAAAAAGTGGACAGCAGAAGACCTGTTGACTGTTGCTCTTTTGCATGTACAAGCAGACCATTTTGAGCATGTTTGTTCAGTTTTAGACTGTGACCTATGGAACATCAACAAATGGCAATCTGTAGCGCGTACTTGAGCTCCCCTATAAAAACACAGATACACAGAAAAACAAAAAGGATGTTACAATTAATGATGGCTCTCCACCTGTTTGATTTATAAATGTGGATCCAGATGGCAGTGTTTGTTTTTCAGGCCTAAACTGAGCCGAACTGGCCGAGAAGCAATAAACATGCAGTTTAGAGAATAACTGGAGAGCTGCATTCTCAAACCATGCTATGGATGCCAGTTGGTGTGTGTTTCCAATTTTGTAAAAGATCCTAAAACCAGAAAACTGCACAGGCTGCATTTCCAATTGGCCACTGCTTACCCATTAAAAATAAATGCATTAACTCTGGCATTAAAATAACATTCATTGGAAAATATGCCCTCATGCCTTCTGATTGCCTGTAGAATGGTTTACAACCAAGGTTTAGACAGGGCATGAAATATCCATGAAAACTCTATCCTTAACCCTTATAGGCACTTTTGCTACAGTACACACAAGTCTCACCATCCTGATTGTAAAAGGTAGTACTTTTATCCAAGCGTTTATTTAGAAAACCACATGTGCAATGTTATACCTGTGCATTTAAAAAAAAAATAACTGCTGATGTCAGTGGGACACTGTCAACAACCTTTACACTTATACACTGCTCCTCACGCATTAGAATACCTTAGTATCCTTGACAAGGAGGAGCAGAAGTGATGGAAGTTCGGAGAGGGAGAGGGTTTTTCAGAGCCTTTTGAAGGGGGAGAGGTAGCAAAACAAAGTAGTTTTGGAAAAGAATTGCAAAGGGCAGGGTTGTAATGGCTGAAAGATTGGGCATGGATGCTGGAGCTGATGGTGCAGAGAACAAACAGTAATGGAGAGTTGGAGGAAAGGTGTGCTCTGCCTGGGACATGGGGCTGGAGAAGATTTCTCAAATGGGGTTGGTACGAGGCTGCGAAGAAAACACAGGATAAGGATACTGAAATTGATTTGCTGGGGCACAGTGAGCCAATAGAGCTGGGCAGGAACTATGACAATGGTACACAGGGGTGTGTGTGTGTGTGTGTGTATATGACTACTCAAGCCACTGAAGTCTGGAGCAGCTGAAGCTTGTGAAATGTCAAATTAGTGCAATTGGTCCTCAAAGTGACAAAGACAGGAATTAGACTTTCAGCAGTGGAGGGGGTGAGGTGGGAAATATTCTGGGACAGAAGATGGTAGTTCTGGTGATAGACCAGATGTGGGGGGGGGAACAAAAATGCAACTCAGCTCTGTCAATGGGGCTTTCATAGCCTTTAAAATTGCTGTGGGCCCCACTTCCACTAGGGATAGATCCTGGTACCCCGAATCAGGCATATAGCATTGGGGCAACTGAGGCAGAGCTGGCAGAATTGCCGTGGAAAACATCATCCCGCCAGTCACTGATGTCTACACAGAAGCGCCAGCCCCCACTTCTGGTGGAAATGCTGATGGACGCCAAATGGGGTGGAAGGAGACACAATAAAGCCATGTTCCACCCCAACTTACAGCCCGCGGTGCAATTATACCAAAAGAGCCATAGCTATTTAAGAGGTGAATGATGAGCAAACATCATAATTGAAGAAACCAAACCATTCTCTCCACAAATCCAATTGCAGTAACACTTACACAGGAAACAACAGAGCCTTGAGATTCCAGTCACTGCAGAACAAAATGTAAGGTTGTCTTATATGTTGAGTTGATTGAATTTTGTCTTTCTCTGAACCCATAAATCAATGAATGCTATTCTTGTAATCAACAGGAATGGCAAATTAAACCATACTATATATACTGAATCCAACTGCTCTTTCCCTAATAAGTATAGGCAGAGTTTAACTCTCATGATTAGCTTTAGAAAACAAAATGAAACTCCAATGTATGTTTTTATGGGGTTTTTTTAATTCGTTTTTATGGGATGTGGTGTTGCTGGCAAGGCCAGCATTTATTGCCCACCCCTACTTGCCCTCGAGAGTGCTGGTGAGCCGCTGCCTTGAACCGCTGCAGTCAGTGTGGTGAAAGTACTCCCACAGTGCTGTTAGGTAGGGAGTTCCAGGATTTTGACCCAGCGACGATGAAGGAACAGCGATATACTTCTAAGTCAGGATGATGTGTGACTTGGAGGGGAACTTGGAGGTGGTGGTGTTCCCATGTGCCTGCTGCCCTTGTCCTTGTAGGTGGAAGAGGTCGTGGGTTTGGGGGGTGCTGCCGAAGAAGCCTTGGCGAGTTGCTGCAGTGCATCTTGTAGATAGTACACACTGCAGCCACGGTACGCTGGTGGTGGAGGGAGTGAATATTTAAGGTGGTGGATGGGGTGCCAATCAAGCGGGCTGCTTTGAACTGGATGGTGTCGAGTTTCTTGAGTGTTTTTGGAGCTGCACTCATCCAAGAAGTGGAGCGTATTCCTTCACACTCCTTACTTGTGCCTTGTAGATGGTAGAAAGGCTTTGGGAAATCAGGAGGTGAGATACTCGCCACAGAATACCTAGCCTCTGACCTGCTCTTGTTGCCACAGTATTTATGTGGTTGGTCCAGTTAAGTTTCTGGTCAATGGTGACCTCCAGGATGTTGATGGTGGGGGTTTCGGTGATGGTAATGCCATTGAATGTCAAGGGGCGGTGTTTAGACTCTCGCTTATTGGAGATAGTGACGGCCTGGCACTTCTGTGGCGCGAATGTTACCTGCCACTTGTTAACCCAAGCCTGAACGTCGTCCAGGTCTTGTTGCATGTGGGCATGGACTGCTTCATTATCTGAGGAGCTGTGAATGGCACTGAACACTGTGCAATCATCAGCGAACATCCCCATTTCTGACCTTATGTTGGAGGGAAGTTCATTCATGAAGCAGCTGAAAATGGTTGGGCCTAGGACACTGCCCTGAGGAACTCCTGCAGTGATGTCCTGGGGCTGTGATGATTGACTTTCAATCACCACAACCATCTTCTTTTGTGTTAGGTATGACTCCAGCCAGTGGAGAGTTTTCCCCTCGATTCCCATTGACTTCAGTTTTATGTACTGATCAACATGAGAAAGTACCTTTTCACTTTTGCATACAGCATTTTTTTCATTAACTATTTCCAATTCGGGTATAGTGTAATGATTTTTCTTTGTTGGTGGGGGGGGGTGGTGGGATCTAACATTATGATAAGTACTTGAGCAGTTTGAAATGCAGAAAATTATTCAAAATCATCTGAGACAAGGGAATAAATCACTTTCTTGTGGCGACAGCTGTGTTTCTAATTGCCCATGTATTGTTGAGGAAACATTGGGGAACAAAGTATTAAATAGGCCATTAGCAAGGTATGCAGACAGAGCCAAGACGCTGGTGATTCTGTGATGTCTGAAAGCTGTTGGCTGGTGCCTCCTGTCAAATGGCCCCTCCAATACCAAGGTGCTGAATTCTGGGAATAAAACCACTCTGGACCGTGTTAGATAGATTGGCCCCCTGCAGATCAGATGGTAGAATTAGCCATAGTTGGAAAATCGCACTTTTAGTTCTGACAAAGAGCTCAATTTTTCTCTTTCTCGCAGTAACTCCATCAAATGGAAACCTGGATTTCCCTCTCCCACTGCCTATTATACCACCTTAAATCGGAAGCCAGGAGTGGAAAAGGGGCAGCTCTTTTCCGCTGGACACTTTTTACCAAGACTGCCAGCGGCAAAGGATGTTCCCATCCAAGAATGAGACAGATGTGATGTCACACGTTCCATTTCCCATCACTTCCACCTCAATCATGCTACAAATGAAAGCAGATCTTTCCATAAATAATGCTTTGAGCGCCACCATAGCGGTATTGAAAACCCACAGTGTGCTTGCGTGTGCAGTTTTTTCTGTCACGGTCCACTTTGGTGCATTGTGTATGAACTCTTAAACTTGAGCACCGCCTTTGGTCACTGATCTGCAGCAAAGCAGATCTAATTGGACCTATGAGGTCAATAGAGCCCTCCCTCATGGTTGTTTGCAACTGGCCTGCTCAGGCCTGAAGAGACAGCCCTCTCCAATCTGGCACCCCTGGCCTTTATAGCAGCAGTCTGAACACAGACTGTGCTTATGACATCTGAGATGGGGCTCCTGGAGTTGCCACACATTCCTGGTGGCCTACAATGTTATTAAACCATCCTCCACATGCCTTGCATATGCTGCTGGTGGACTCTTCCATCCAAAGTGACATTTACAACACACTGTCCGATATGGTCCCTCATGCCTGCACCAAAGCTTGATGTTCTGCCAGCATTGTTTCTTTTAAATGCAGGGCCCATGGTCCAGGCTCTTCAGCCAAGAAGCAAAGTATTCTGACCCTCGGGTCAGTACCATCATCTTCCTCATTTGTTCCTGCTCACTCATGTTCTGTGAGTTACCGTGTGCAATCCTGTCTTCCTCATTCTCGAACCTCCCCTGCGGTGGATGACTGAGCTGATGCTAGGGAGGGATAGAGTAAGTGGTGGTGAGTGCTGTAAAATGCTGTAATTGCTGGAGGCTCAGAAGCCAATGATCCTGTTTCATCACATCTAGAGGAAGAAAAGGTGAAGAGAAGTTGGAATGGTTATCTGAAGAGCAGAGCTCGTGTCACTTTCAGAGAAGAATATTCCTTTAGACATGATGAATGGCCCTTTCAGCTGCTGTATCAGCATGCTATGCCACCTCCACCACCCTGCACGCCCCGACCCCACAACCGGTGAGCTGCCAATCAGAGGCTGTTCTAACTCCCTGGCAGTTATTAGAATGTGGCTGCCCCTGGAAATTACAGCAGGTCAATAAATTATGCTCGATCCCATGTCCAGTCGGGCTCCAGGCTGGAAAATGTTGGCCAGAGTATTTGACTCGAGTCGCCATGCTCCACACTGAGACAACAAGGCTTTGAGGTTCAAAGGCTCCTGTTAGAATTGTCATATTGAACTAGGGGTCATCTGTACAAACTAAGGAAGCAGGGGGTAAAGTAGATGTTCTACTTTTTCCCCAAGAGTGCACAATCTGCGAAACAGGATACTGAAGGAGGTGAAGACTGATTCATTACTGTCCTTCAAGGAGGCATTTGGTGGATTTCTGGAAAATGAGCTGATCACAACATACGGAAAATCAGAGTAAATCATCCCCGTCAATCAGAACACAGTTCCATGCTGTGGGCTCACATTTATTGAGAACTGGGCTGTAACTGCCCAACCTCATTTCATCTAGAACTGTTACAACTGGCAGGAAGAACCATTCGCATGGGATCCAAGTATTCACACACACGTCACCTAGTCAAAAAATTCATGAGCAGATTTCTTGAATAGCATTTTTCAGGATTGGGCATTGTCTTCCCCCGAAATTCAACAGACCCCAGATGTCAATGCGCAATTAAATAAGTACGGAGGAAGAGGCAAACTCACAACATGATCGTTACAGTTTGAATGGATTAAAGAACAACATTGTCACTAAGCTTCCACCTCGATTACACAAGCAAATTGGAAGTTTAGGGACTTAACCCATTTTATAAAATTTGGTCAGAGTTGAGTGTCACATACCCAAACAGCAGGCACCCATGGATCTGAAGATACCTGGTGAGCACCACTGAATTTTTAAAAAACCATGAGCAAATCACCAAGGGACAGGATGAAACTAATCTTAATCCCTTCATTATCTGGAGCCCTCAGGCTCATAAACTAGATGACTGCGTAATCTCTGATTCATTACAATCTCAGCTTCACACAAGAGCATGTAGTTTTTGAATTTACATTTCGGCACATGCCTAGGTTCAACAGTGATGCTACAATGTTTTACATGATTTTTTTTCAAAAGGCGTACTTGCATTTATGTATCTGGTAGTCAAAACATCTCATTTATTATATCAAGCATTCTGCACCAGTCACATCCCACAGACAGAAACAAGATCCCTAACCTGACTTTGGTTGAGGGAAGAATGCTGGCCAGGACACCAGAACCTTCTGGTCTTTGAATAGTGCCACGTGATCTTTAATATCCATCTGAAATGGCACAGAAGCCCTTGAGTAAACATCTCATCTGAAGGATAGCACCTTCGACAATTCAGCATTCATCAATACTTCACTGCAGTACCAGCCTAGAACATGGAACAATGGGCTGCCTTTAAAGAGGAAATAGTTCAGGTATAGTTCAGGTACATTCCCACTAGGGGGAAAGGCAGGGCAACTAAAGTCAGGGCTCCCTGGATGACGAAACAGAGAGAGAACATGATGAAGCAGAAAAAGAGCGTGAAAATAAGAGGGGCAAAGAGATGGTATGAGAATAGAATGGCAGCCAACATAAAAGGTAATCCAAAAGTCTTCCACAAGGATATAAATAGCAAAAGGGCAGTAAGAGGAGGAGTGGGGCCGATTAGGGACCAAAAAGGAGGCCTATGCATGGAGGCAGAGGGTATGGCTGAGGTACTAAATGAGTACTTTGCATCTGCCTTCACCAAGGAAGGGGATGCTGCCATAGACATAGTGAAGGAGGAGGTAGTGGAGACACTTGATAGGATAAAATTTGATAAAGAAGAGGTATTAGAAAGGCTGGCTGTAGTTAAAGTAGGTAAGTCACCAGGAGCGGATGGGATGCATCCCAGGATGCTGAGGGAATTGAGGGCGGAAATCGCGGAGGTACTGGCCATAATATTCCAATCCTCCATAGATACAGGGGTGGTGCCAGAGGACTGGAGAATTGCAAGTGTTACACCATTGTTCAAAAACGGGTGTAAAGGTAAACCCAGCAACTACAGGCCAGTCAGTTTAACCTCGGCAGTGGGGAAGCTTTTAGAAACAGTAATCAGGGACAAAATTAACAGTCACTTGGATAGGTGTGGATTAATTAAGGAAAGCCAGCATGGATTTGTTAAAGGCAAATCGTGTTTAACCAACTTGATTGAGTTTTTTGAAGAGGTAACAGAGAGGGTTGATGAGGGTAATGTAGTTGACGTAGTGTACATGGATTTCCAAAAGGCAAAGTGCCACATAATAGGCTTGCCAGCAAAGTTGAAGCCCATGGAATGAAAGGGACAGTGGCAGCATGGATACGAAATTGGCTAAGTGACAGGAAACTGAGAGTAGTGGTGAACGGTTGTTTTTCAGACTCGAGGAAGGTATACAGTGGTGTTCCCCAGGGGTCAGTTCTAGGACCACTGCTTTTCTTGATATCTATTAATGACTTGGACGTGGGTGTACAGGGCACAATTTCAAAATTTGCAGATGACACAAAACTTGGAAGTATAGTGAACAGAGGCTGATGAAATTTAATGCAGAAAAATGCGAAGTGATACATTTTGGTACAAAGAATGAGAGGACATACAAACTAAATGGTACAATCCTAAAAGGGGTGGATGAACAGAGAGACCTTGGGGTATGTGCGCACAAATCGTTGAAGGTGGCAGGACAGGTTGAGAAAACAGTTACAAATGCTTGTGGGATCCTGGGCTTCATAAATAGAGGTATAGGGTACAAAAGTGTGGAAATTATGATGAACCTTTATAAAATAATGGTTCGGCCCCAAAAGGAATACGGTGTCCAATTCTGGGCACCACACTTCAGGAAGGATGCGAAGGCCTTAGAGAAGGTGCAGAAAAGATTTATGAGAATGATTCCAGGAATGAGGGACTTCACTTACGTTGATAGACTGCAGAGGCTGGAGTTGTTCTCCTTGGAGCAGAGAAGGTTGAGAGGAGATTTGAGAGAGGTGTGCAAAATCATGAGGGGTCTGGACAGAGTAGATAGAGGGACACTGTTCCCATTGGCAGAAGGGTTGAGAACCAGAGGACACAGATTTAAGGTAATTGGCAAAAGAACCAAAGGCGATGTAAGAAAAAACTTTTTTACACAGCGATTGGTTAGGATCTGGAATGCACTGCTTGAAAGGGTGGTGGAGGCAGATTCAATCTTATCTTTCAAAAGGGAGTTGGATATGTATTTGAAGGAAGAAATTTGCAGGGTTACAGGGAAAGGGCTGGGGAGTGGGACTAGCTGAGAGTCGGCACGGGCTCGACAGGCCAAATGACCTTCTTCCGTGCTGTAACCATTCTATGATTCTATGTGCTTAAATACTGGCGTGGGATTCTATCATTAGAATATGCCACATCGTAAGTGATCAAATCCTTTCAATAACGCAATACAATACTTTATATACTTCAACTATTGTCGCCTCGTAAGTTTGAAAACCATGGCAAGTTTTTTTTTTAAAAGAAGCAAAATCCTATTCTTGCCTTTTTGTCCTTGTGCAGCTCTCGCCTGCTCATACATCTCCATGCCAAGGGTACAGCTGAGTGACTTATATCTAGGCCATCTGTCAAGAAGCATGTTAAAGTGGTCTCGTGCTGATACTCCTCTGCCCTCTGGGAAGGCTCTTCGCCCCCACTCAATGGGGGTGGGGATAGGAAATCAAGCATGTACCTACCAAACTGTATTGCTAAACATGGATGCTGCAACACACTATGCCATGCCTCCATCCCCTTTATTTTGACTTATGGAATTTGGTCACAATTGTGAAAGGATTGGGCAGACAGGTGGCAGATGAAATTCAACAATAGTGAAATGCAAAGAGCTTGGGGATAAAAAAATCCAGGAAGGGACTGTTGCTTAAATGGAAAGAAAATGATGTGCATGGAAAATGAGAGAGGTCTGGGAGGTCCTTAGAATTATAGAAGCTTACAACAGAGAAGGAGGCCATTCGGCCCATTGTGCCTGTGCTGGCTCTTTGAAAGAGCAGGTGTGCTTAGTCCCACATCCTCGCCTTTTGTCCAGAACAATGTAAATTCCTCATCCTCACATATTTGTCCAATTCACTTTTAAAATTATTTATGGAATCAGGTTCTACCACCTTTTCAGGAAGGGCGTTCCAGATCCCAACAACTCAAGTGAAAACATTTATCCTCATCTCCCCTCTAGATCTTTGCCAATGATTTTAAATCTATGACCTCTAGTTATTGGCCCACTCGCCAGAGGGAACAGCCTTTATCTATCTACTCGATCAAAACCTCTCATCATCTTGAAAACCCCTATGAGGTCATCGCTCAACCTTCTCTGTTCCAAGGAGAACAGTCCTAACTATTCCAACCTCTTCTCATAACTGAAGTCCCTCATCCCTGGTAACATCCTGGTAAACCTCCTCTGAACCCTTTCTAAGGTCTTTATATCTTTCCTGAAGTGTGGTGCCCAGCATTATCCACAATACTCCAGCTGAGGCCTAACCAGTGATTTATCAAGTTCTAGCAGGATCTCTTTGCTTTTATATTCTATGCCTCTATTTATAAACCCAAGTAACCCATACGCTTTTTTAACCACCTTATCAATTTGCCCTGCCACCTTTAAGGATTTGTGTATATGGACACCAAGGTCTCTCTGCTCATCTACACTTTTAAAAATTGTGCAATTTATAATATAACGTCTTTCCATATTAGTCTTCCCCAAGTGCATCACTTCACACTTCTCTGTGTTGAACTCCATCTGCCATGCTTCTGCCCATTTCACCATCCTGTCTATGTCATCCTTAAGTCTGCAACTATCCTCATCGCTATCTACTACTTTGCCAAGTTTTGTATCATCTGCAAACTTTATAATGCTGCTCCCTACACCCGAGTCTAGGTTATTTATAAAAATTGCAACGAGTAATGGATCCTAAACTGACCCTTGGGGAACACCACTGCAAACCACCATTCACCACCACCCTCTGCCTCCTGTCACTGAGCCAATTCCGTACTCATACCGCCACTTTCCCCTTAATTCTATGAGCTTCCATCTTCTTAATAAACCTCCTGTGTGGCACTTTGTCGAATGCCTTCCAAAAGTCCATATATACACAACATTTACTGCACTGCCTTGATCAACCTGGTTTGTTACATCAAATAATTCAATCAAGTTAGTCAGACACGATTTGCCTTTAACAAATCCATGCTGGCGCTCCTTGATTAACCCATGCCTTTCCAAATGAAAGTTTATTTTGTCCCTGATAATGGTTTCCAATAACTTCCCCACTACCGATGTTAGGCTGACTGGCCTATCGTTTCCTGGTTTATCCCTCTCCTTTTTCTTGAATTGTGGTATAACATTAGCAACCCTCCAGTCCTCCGGCACTGCTCCTGTATCTAATGAGGGTTGAAAGATTGTGACCAATGCCTCTGCTATTTCTACCTTTGCTTCTTTCAGCAACCTAGGATGTATTCCATCTGGACTAGGTGACTTACCAACTTTCAGTAATGCTAATCTTTTTAGTGCACCTTCTCTATCTATTACTATCCTGTCTAGAACTTCCCTCTCCTCTCTCAGTGTAATCTTCACATCATCCACTTCCTTTGTGAAGACAGATGCAAAGTATTCATTTAATACGTTAGCCATGTCCTCTGCCTCGACATGAAATTTCCCTTTGGGTCCTAATTAGGCCCAACCTTTTTCCATAGTTAAGTGCTGACACTTTATGGGCTAGAAATTCCAGGAGATGGCACTCAAGTGCTGTTGACAGCCGTATCGACAGCTGATGCCGGTTCCAGCGCCACACGCCATATCGGTGGTGTTGGTAGCGCTGCCGGTAACCTCGATCGCCAGGGAGCTTGCCATGATTGAGATTGTGACATCAGTGAGTCACTGGATGCCCGATCTCCCAACTTCATTTTAGCCAAGGTTCTTACCGGCTGGAGAAAGCAACAACGGCTTCAGCTGGCGTCAAAGTACAACACTTGATAAAAATCATTCATTCACTTAATGTGCAGTTAGTGAGTGACCACACACAGCGAATCCTCAATGTCAATGCCCGCTATCCTGTCACCAGCCACGATGCCTTCATCCTGCACCAGACCAGTGTGCCAGCACTCTTCCAAGGGCTATCCGCTCTCCACCTGGCTCATGACTCCCCTCCGCAACCCCAACACTCGTGCCCAGCATTCATATAATGAGAGACATGCTGCCACCAGGAACATCATCGAGCAGACCATCGGCCTACTGAAGCAATGGTTCCACTGCCTTGACTGCTCGGGAGGAGCCCTCCAGTACTCGGCAGAGCAGGTGTTCCATTTCATGGTGGCCTGCTGCATGCTCCACAACTTGGCCATCATGAGGACACAGCCCTTGCCAGCAGGGATTGCAGGACCACACCATGAGGAGGATGAGGCAGAGGAGGATGGGGATGAGGAGGACGATGAAGAGGAGGAACAGGAGGGAGGGAGGTGGCAGCGAGACAATCGGCCTTTCGGACGTGTAGTGTATGTGCCTTTAAGAGCCCCAGGTGTGCTGTGGTGCCGGTGATTGCCACTCGGGCTATATAAGCCTGTGTATTGTGTATATCCGTTAGAACCCCCCCCAGACTTTGCTTAGTAAATACCTATGAACCAACTCCTGTCTTCAGTGTCTTTATCAACACACGGACACTACAGTGGCGACGAAGTGGAAACGGACTTACCTGCAATTCAGTAGCACCTCAAGGACATCGATTCCTCGGGCGTCCTGAAGACTCAAGGAAGTGAGAGAAGCTGTGGCTTCACCAGCTGGCCAAGCTGGTGGCAGGTACTGCGCTAATCCTTCCTGGGCATCAGGCTGGGGCTCCAGCGGCTGGCTCTACAGCTGAGACAGGCAGCGAAATCGGAGGCAAGCAATAACGGACTGGGAGGGAGCACTCGGGAGACGGCCGGCGCGGCAAGCAGGTCAACGTTCAGACCTGGAGAGAAACTCCGGCGGGAATGAGACTCCAACAGTAAATATAAAAAAATAAAGCAAACGGAAACCGCAGTAAACAGCGTTGTCATCGGCAGCAGCGGCGGGAAAGCGCGGGAAGCGCCATATCTTTTCTACAGAAAAGAAAGAAAAGCGCGGGAAGCGCCATATCTTTTCTAAGATGCCTAATTCTGGCAATATTGATGTTTTTGATAACAAGATAGAGGATTGGACTAGACATGTGGAAAGAGTGGAGGTATATTGCACCGCAAATGGAATAGAAGATGAAAAAAAAGCTTCAGTGCTTCTGGATCTAATGGGCGCAAAGACATACAAGCTGTTACGAAACTTAAGCACTCCAGCCGAACCGATGGACAAGAATTTTGAGGAGATTGTTGATACCCTACACTGCCAATTCGAGACAGGACTGGCAGATTCTCTGCGAGACAAATTCATCTGCGATCCCCTAAGTGTAGAAACACAAAAAAAGGTATCTTCTGAGAAAAATTTAACACTGGACAAGGCTTTCAGTGCAATAGGAGCTGCAGAGATACAGCAAAGGCTACAGGACTTCGGCACCCATGAAATGACACGGGGTTTCGAGAGATGTTATCGCTGCGGCAGATCCACCCATGACCAGAGGGACTGCTGGTTCAAGGAAAAAGCATGCAGGCGATGCGGAAAAATGGGACACATTCCACGTGTGTGCCGATCTGAAAACAAAAAATCCACTAACGGGAAAAGAATCAATAAGGAAAAGCACAGAAAGGTACAAATGATGACGGACAGTAGCTCCGAAGACCAGAAGAGCGATAGCGACTCCGGGAACAAGAGACTAAGCTCTCTTAAATTACATAATGCAATTGCCAAAGAAGATTACCAGACCATTTGGGTTACCCTCACAATAGCAGGGTCCCCAGTTAAAATGGAGCTAGATACAGGATCAGCTCTGACCGTCATAAATCGACGGGATTACGAGCGGCTATTTCCGCATATACCTTTAAAAGACACATCCATTATCTTGAAAACATATACGGGGCAGAAAGTATACCCCAAAGGAAAAATAAGGGTGCCTGTTGTATACAACGGCAAGGAAATACAGAAGTTGTATTTATACGTTCTACAAGATGGTGGTCCACCGCTGTTGGGACGTGAATGGATCAGAAAAATACGTTTAGACTGGCACTCCATTCAGGCACTGACGGTGACCAGTAAGGAAAAAAATGATGATGACATCATACCTGAACGATTAAAAGACATCTTGGCCAACGCCAAGGAAGTATTTCAAGAGAAGCTAGGAACCTTGAAAGGCATCACCGCCTCAATAAAAGTGGAAGATGCAGCAATTCCCAAGTTTTTTAAGGCAAGACCGGTGCCATACGCAATTCGTCCAGCAGTCGAGGCAGAGCTGGAGAATTTGGAAAAGGCAGGCGTATTATCTAAAATAGATTGGAGCGAGTGGGCAACACCCATCGTCCCAGTCATGAAGAAAGCATTGAAGAATGATAAATCTGAAGGACAGAGAAAAATTTGCATCTGTGGAGACTTCAAGGTGACTGTAAACCCGGTCCTTCACACGGTACAGTATCCTCTTCCGAGGATAGAAGATATTTTCGCTTCACTATCCGGAGGGAAACGTTTCACCAAAATTGACTTGGCACAGGCATATCTACAGATGGAGGTTGAAGACGCCTCTAAAAAATATCTCACGATAAATACACACAAAGGTCTGTACCAGTACAATCGACTGGTTTTCGGAGTAGCATCCGCTCCAGCTATCTGGCAAAGAGCTATGGAGCAAGTCCTCCAAGGGATTCCGGGGACTCAATGCTACCTAGATGACATCCTTGTAACAGGAGAAAACGACAACGAGCACCTTGCCAATTTAGAGCAGGTGCTCACTAGGCTGAGAGAACGGGGCCTACGAGCAAATCGCCCCAAGTGCGAATTTTTCCGAAATCAAATATCATATTGTGGCCACATAATTAATAAGGAAGGGTTGCATAAGTCACCTGAAAAAATTGAGGCGGTCATAAAAGCCCCAGCACCTGAAAATGTTTCACAATTAAGGTCGTTCCTGGGATTAATAAATTACTATCATAAATTTTTACCGAACTTATCAACTCTTCTACACCCTCTTAATGAACTGCTACAAACAGGAGTAATTTGGAATTGGAACGAAGACTGCAAAAGTGCATTCCATAAATGCAAAGACTTAATCACATCCAAAGAAGTTTTGGCTCATTACAACCCATCACTGCCAATTAGACTGGCGTGCGATGCATCCCCTTACGGCATAGGAGCAGTATTATCGCATAAATTCCCTGATGGCTCGGAACGGCCGATAGCTTTTGCGTCACGCTCATTGAACTCAGCTGAGCGTAACTATGCCCAAATTGACAGGGAAGCACTCAGCCTGGTATGGGGAGTAAAGAAATGCAACCATTACCTACACGGACAAAAATTTACCTTGTTGACTGACCATCAACCCCTCATCTCCATATTCAACCCTAAAAAGGGTGTTCCCATTATGACAGCACAAAGGCTGCAGAGGTGGTCCTTTTTTCTAGGGGCACACCAATACAACATAGAATACAAAGGGTCAAAACAGCATGGGAATGCTGACGGTTTATCGCGCCTACTGTTGCCAACGGTAGAAGAGGCACCTACAATAGACCCAATGGAGATGTTCCACTCTACCATAGTGGAATGTCTACCAGTAACAAATTCTGCCATTGAAAGGGAAACAAGAAATGACCCGACTCTTTCACGGGTCTACGATTTAACAGTGAAGGGATGGCCAGCACATGGCGAACCACTGTTGCCAGCATTCTCGCAAAGAAGAGAACAGCTGTCAGTGTGCCGAGGAACCTTGATGTGTGGATCCAGAGTGGTGATTCCACCCAAACGCCAGGATAAAGTGCTAAAGGAGCTTCACGAGGGGCATCTGGGTGGAGTGAAAATGAAGAACCTAGCCAGGGCGTTTGTATGGTGGCCAGGTATCGATGGAGACATCGAAGAAATGACCAAGAGCTGCCTAGGATGCCAGAAGGTCCAAAACGCTCCACCACAAGCCCCTCTACATCCATGGGAGTGACCCTCATCTCCCTGGCAAAGGGTACACATCGACTTTGCTGGTCCATTTATGGACTCAATGTTCTTAATCGCGGTTGATGCACACTCCAAGTGGCCGGAGGTAATAAAGATGTCCTCCACCACCACGGAAAAAACCATCACAGTATTAAGGACCATATTTGCCAGGAATGGCCTGCCGGAACAGATCTGTTCTGATAATGGGGACCATATTTGCCAGGAATGGCCTGCCGGAACAGATCTGTTCTGATAATGGACCGCAATTTGTTTCCGAAGAATTCAGAAAGTTCTTAAAAAACAATGGGGTTAAGCACTACACGTCCGCCCCATACCATCCCGCCACCAATGGATTGGCTGAAAGGTTTGTCCAGACCTTCAAGAAGGCCATAAAGGCCATGGGTAATGAAGACATAAAACTTCAGCACAAGGTGGATAACTTCTTATTCGCATACAGGGATGCAACACATATGGTTACCAACCAAACTCCCGCCATGATGTTCTTCAATAGAAACCTAAGATGCCGGCTGGATTTGGTCAAGCCCAACATCAGAAGGGACGTGGAGAACCGGCAGTTTCAAGGCATGAATGAAAGGCCAACTAGAACCTTCCAGATAGGTCAACAAGTTTTGGCCCGGGACTACCGTACTGAGAAATGGCAGCCTGGAACTATCTGCACACGACTAGGACCACTGATGTATACCGTGGACATCGGAGAAAGCATAATAAGGCACCATGCTGACCAAATCATAAAGTCATCCGAAAAGGGACAACCTACACCACAACTCTATACATCTAACGATGAAGTAGAGATACCCATATCTACCTCCGATCCGGTGATACTGGAACCCGATGAACCCGACACTGGCATTCAAGCCAAATCAGCCTTGCCAGAAGAACCTACTACACCACCAGAAACTACTACACCCCCGAGGCGTTATCCGGACCGAGTCAGGAAGCCTCCTGAGAGACTGACTTATAATTAATTAACTACAGCAATGTATATTATTTTGCATATAACATGTAATTAATAATTACTTAAAATATGATGTACTGGTTAGCTAAAAGGGGAGGAATTGTAGTGTATGTGCCTTTAAGAGCCCCAGGTGTGCTGTGGTGCCGGTGATTGCCACTCGGGCTACATAAGCCTGTGTATTGTGTATATCCGTTAGAACCCCCCCCCAGACTTTGCTTAGTAAATACCTATGAACCAACTCCTGTCTTCAGTGTCTTTATCAACACATGGACACTACAGGACGGGCTCATCAGACTGTAATTCGAATGAATGAAACCCCAGATCCCCGTTGCTCACTACATCCCCATCATACAATCCCTGTCTCACGCCATATCACAGCGACCTCCTGGGCGCAAAGGTGAAATGAGAGAGACAACAAAATATTCTAAACACCATTAATAAACGTATCTATAAACATATCACATGAATTCTAATAACTAATGACCCTTGTGCTTGCCATAGTTGAATAGCTGTCATTGTGTGCAAGTAGTGAGGTGTGGGTGTGAGTGTTGCTAGGTAGAGATTGCTGGTGGGTGAGTGCTGGGGGTGTGGTGCATTGAGCAGTGTGTGAAGCTTGTGGTACAGATGGTGGTATGTAGCATTTGTTGAAGCCTTCACTCACCCTGACCACCAATGTGAGCTTGTTAAACTTCCTCCTGCATTGGGTGTGGGCCCTGGGGAGCACAGTTCTGCCCATGACGTGGTGTGCCACCTCCCTCCACATAGTCCGGCAGACTTGTGGCGATGGTCTCCTGCCAGTTGGTACAGGACCGCCCGCCTTCTCTCCACCACTAAAACCAATGCCTCCAAAGCTTCCTCGGAAAACCTCCGGGCTCTTTTCCTGGGGCGGTGATTTGCCATCAGCATTTGTAAATAAGTGCTCCTTCTCTTTGTCCTCCTTCTTATGGTTGTTGAAGCAGCTGCACACCCTGCAATGCTGAGAATGAGGTGCTGCAGCATCAATGAACTTCCCCTTTAAGTAGTGAAAAAAGCCTGTGGCAATCATTACTTTCATTTAGACTACATCCGATATTGGTCCATCTTTTCAGTGTAATGCCAATGAGCTTGGGTTTTTAGACTAGAATCATGACTGCAATCATTTTAATGAGGAGTAAAGATGAAATTTGCATGCAGTGTAGATGATTTTCAACTGGCGCTACTTAACCACTTTTAATCCAAACACTGCCCATTCCTTGGCTATAATGAATTTCTCGCCTTATATGTTTATATAATGTTTCAGGGTTCAATTTAATGTTGCCTGCTAATCTTTTCTCAAAACCTCTCTTTGCCTCCCATATTAACTTTTCTAATTCCCTCCTGTATGTTCCATAATCTTCCTGGTTATTAACTGAATCTTGCTCCTGACATTTGTCATAAGGCTCCTTCATCTGTTTTATTTTATCTTTTATTTCCTTTGTTATCCAGGGCACATTAGCTTTGGATGCTCTACCTTTTCCCTTCAAAGAAGTATGCTTGGTTTGTACCTGAACTATCTCTTCCCTGAATGCTTCCATTGCTCAGTTACTGCTTTACCCTTTACGCCTTTTCAAATCTACTTGTGCTAGGTTCCTTATTAAAATCACTGAAATTAGCTCTTCCCCACTTCAGCATTTTTACCTTCAATATTTTCTGGTTTCTTTCCATAATTATTATAAACCGAATTCTGTTGTGGTCACTGTTAGCTGGATAATCTCCTACTGTAACACCCTCCACTTGCCCGACTTCATTTCCCAGATCCAACACTGCTTCCTTCCTTTTTGGACTGGAGACATATTGGGCTCAAATTTCATCGGGCCGTTGAGGTGGGATTGGAGGCATGTGGGGGGTTAAAATCGTGAAATCGGGGGGCACGACCCACCCCGCCCCCAACCCGCCTCCATGCCCGTTTCACAGGAGGCGGGTACCCGACCTGTGCTGGGAGCCGCCTCCCCGAGGCGGAAAGGAGATTAGTGCCAATTAACTGCCTGTTAACAGGTAGTTAACAGGCAGTTTTTAGCCTAATCCCTATTTTTAATCCCTGAAGTGTGGGCTTCCCGACGGCTCCAAACCACGCCAAGTTAGCGAGGCGGACCGTTGGGCTGAAGGACTTGGAGGGTTCGAGATGTCCAGGTGAGTGATGGGTGCATGAGTGCAGAGGTAAGTGTGTTTGGTGTGTGTGAAGTGTTTAAATAAGTTTTACTTACCTTTTCTTACTAATGTAGCCTTCCTTCCTTCAGGTCTCGGGAGTCCTTCATCTCACCGGCACAGAAAGCAGAATGACCGCGAGCTGTCAAAAGTTGCAGCATTCAGCTTTCTGTTCTGGAGAGATCTCTAAATCAGCCTGAGAGGAAGGAATTAACTTAGAGTACAGATTGTCAGTGTTTGACAGCTTCAAAGAGCTGTCAAACGCTGATATTTCATCTGTCAAAAGCTCTTGGCAGATGAAATGTCAATCTGTGATCTCACCTGTTGCCGGGTGGCCCTTAATTGGCCTGCTGAGCCCGCTGACAAGGTCAATCAAATGAAAATGGAGTGGGTTGGCCACAACTCGATGGAGGCGGGACTACAACCCCAAAAGTTGTAGTCCCGCCTCCTACACACCTCCATTGATAAAATCCAGCCCATTGATTGAGAAAGTTCTCTTGTACACATAGCAGAAATTCCTCTCCTTCACTACCCTTAGCACTATGTTTTTCCCCGTTAAAATCTCCTAATATTGCTATGCTATGTTTGTTACACGCCTTTGAAATTTGCTCATCTATCTCCTTCTCACTGTTTGGGGCTCTATAAAAAAAACTCCCAGCAATGTAACAGCTCCCCCTCTGTTCCTTAACTCAAGCCAAATATATTCAGTCTTCGAACCATCTAATATATCCTTTCTATTTAGAGCTGTATCGGCCTTAATCAATACTGCCAAGCTCCCTCCTCTTTTTCCTTCACTATCATTCCTGAATACTTGGTAACCAGAATATTAAGAACCCATTCCTGGCCTTGTTTGAGCCATGTCTATGTTAATGCAACCACGTCATAATCCCATGTGGCAACTTGTGCCTGCAGCTCACCAACCTTATTAGTTACACCACAGGTATTGATGCACGTACAATTTATTAATAAGTTGAAGCCATCGCAACAATGCTCGGTGGCAGTGAGTAAAGCAAATCGGATGTTGCAATGTATTAATGTATTGAGCTGAAATAGTGAGGTAATCCTGCCACTTTATAAATCATTGGTGCGACTTACTTAGAATACTGTGTACCATTCTGGTCGCCTCAGTACAATAAGGATATTGCAGCTATTGAAAGGATACAGAAGAGAGCAACCAGAATGATTGAGAGGATGGTGGGATTGGATTATGAGGAGCAATTATGTAAATTGTGCACGTTCTCACTGGAAAATAGGAAGTTCAAACATGATATGATTGTTGTTTTTAGGATTCTAAAGGGACTACATTATGTTGACCATGATGAGCTATTTTACCTTGACTGGAACAGTAGAACCAGAGGATACAGCATCCCGGCTCCATGCAAGTCCCGAAGACCGTTGCCAAGCCTCGCTCAGCCCCCCCGGTGGCATCCCCCACCCAAATTTAAACCCGTTCCACTGGCGAGTTGCCCGGCGACACACAACAGACGTCCACAACTCTTCGGTCTATTTTTAAATGAGGCCCGAGGCCCAATATCGAGTGCGCTTTGGGCCTACCTGACTGGCACTATCCAATTGTATCCCCATGATGTCCACCAATCAGTGCTGCCTCATTTAAACACAGCCATCCTATTTAGGGTGGGCACTTGCGCAATAAGTCGGAAGTGACGATGGAAAATTGGGCAAACAAGGAGGTGGGGATCTGCCATAAAGTATCTCTGCTCCCACCTGCCTGAAAAATCGGACAGTGCGAGCAGCAAAATCCAGACAACTGTATCTGGTAAAATGGATTGGTCCAAGGCTGGTAAGCTGCTACTTAGTACTCGAAACGGACACGGCATCGCCTATGCGGACTGTCGCATTAGGTAAATTCTGAAAATCATCTGAAAGGTCAAATAAGGTTAAAGAACTGATATAAATGCATTTCTTTGCAGTTTAATGGGAAAGTAAATGCACTGATTAATTTTGTAGCACATTTAAAATACCGTGTCTGATGTGCTGCTTTCAGAAGATGTACAGTTTCAAACCATTTAATCTTTTACCAATCTCTGTCAAAATGATTCCCATGGCGAGTGCCCAGTACTCAGTATTTTTGCCATATCTGCTTGATCCAAAGTGTCTAAAAAACACATATCGTGCTCCAGAGGGCTCAGTGACTGAAACCACCCCCTTGTTTGGTACTACAGAGTACAAAGATCCCAGATTTGATCCCTGAGATCGATGTTCTTAACCAGGATGAGTAACAATTGGCACCCATCATCCCTCCCCTTGGGCAAGAGTGGGGGTGGGGTGGAGAAAAATTAAACCAGGGTTTCAACTCCTGATTGCTCACCAACGTCCCCGCCTGGAAAGTAAGCGTGGGGACATGAGCAGACTCAGCTGTGATGACTGCCACAGTCAAACAGCTTACCAATAATTATCGTCTTAGCGCACAAATGAAGAACTGGAGGACTGCTGGCGCCGATGGAAGGGAGCCATATCCCAGAAACAGTTAGCACCTCCGGAGAGAAGGGGAGGAAACACTGAACCCACTTCCTAATGGTCTTCGGATAGTCATGAACAAGGAGGCACCGCTTAGCCTGTCACTGTAACTCATTCCAATGGATCTTCTATAACTTGCACTGTCACTGACTTCGTTTAATTTGATCTCTTGAAAGAGCTAAATAACTGCAGATAAAACTTACAAGTAAAGAATAAGTGTCAAGCAAAAATACCAGCTCAAACATTACTGCCTATCTAACCCAACCCTAACCAATCATTACTATCTGTACTTAAAACCTCCAATCAAGTTCTAAACCACATCAGGTCCTGAAAACACTGTTTCCAATTCTTGACTCTTAAGTTCAGACAGAAGAACAGAGTAAACCAAAGCTTCTCCAACTGGAAGCATTAACCTTACTACTATATTTATTCCAGCACAGAAATATTATGGCAACCTTCCAACTCCATAGTCTTTCACTGATTTTCCAACTCTGTCAATTTCACTGGCATCAGAAAGCCCTTTAATGGAGGCACATTTTCTGCTCCAACAAATACTGGCCGGTTTTAACAAAGATCAAAGGTAATCTATTTTCTTACTTGCAAGCAAAGGAATGAGTAAACACAGCGAGAGAATGAGGAGATAGCCATGCTGGTTATTCATGTCTGCTACGATTGTTGTCTCCGGAGCAGGGTGCACTACTCTCGCAACCTGCAGTACTTTAATCCATGGAATGCAACAAACAGCAGTAACAAGTTGTCCTCACTGCACAGGGATGCCTGACCCATAACACTGCAAAATCACACAAAACACAACTACAGAAAACTTACACAATGTCAGTTTCTTTCTCTTAATTCTACATGTCTTCTTCTTGCAACCTATTTTGAGCACCTCATCTCAGTAATACATGTTCAACGACCTTGGCACCAATTGTTCTCGACAGCATCCAGCTGTCTCTCTTTCTCCGTCAGGCGTTTCCTTTCTGTGCCCACTGTTGGAAATGTGTAACTCTTTTCCCACAATCAGCTCAATCTGCTTCACAGCCACGGTAAGCCGGTGGTGGAGGAGTGAATGTTCAAGGTGGTGGATGGGGTGCCAATCAAGCGGGCTGCTTTGTCCTGGATGGTGTCGACCTCAGGAGGAGGCCGATATGGATCATCCACTCGGCACTTCTGGTTGCAAACGCTTCAGCCTTATCTTTTTCACTCACGTGCTGGGCTCCACCATCATTGAGGATGGAGATATTCATGGAGTCTCCTCCTCCCGTTAGTTGTTTAATAGTCCACCATCATTCATGACTGGATGTGGCAGGACTGCAGAGCTTTGATCTGATCCGTTGATTGTGGGGTCGCTTAGCCCTGTCTACAGCAATCTCCTTCCGCTTTTTAGCATACATGTAGTCCTGTGTTGCAGCTTCCTCAGGTTGGCACCTCATTTTTAGATACGCCTGGTGCTGCTCCTGGCATGCTCTTCTACACTCCTTATTGAACCAGGGTTGGTCCCCTGGATTGATGGTAATGGTTGAGTGAGGGATATGCCAGGCCATGAGGTTACAGATTGTGGTGGAATACAATTCTGCTGCTGCTGATGGCCCACAGCGCCTCATAGATGCCCAGTTTTGAGCTGCTAGATCTATTCAGAATCTGTCCCATTTAGCATGGTGGTAGTGTCACACAACACGATGGAAGGCATCCTCAGTGTGAAGACGGGACTTCGTCTCCACAATGACTGCTATCAAATGTGAATCCTGACCTGTTCCCGCCTCCAACCCGCGCACTTCCGGTTTTCCCGGGGCGGGCAGTCAAACCATTGCCGGGGGCGTTACCTCAATTTAAATACTGAAATAAGGCTGAAAGCCTCTATTTTCCCCTCCATTTTGTTTTTAACTGCCTGTGGATGGGTTTCACGCAATTTGTGAAACACGACAGTTAAACAGAGGCAGGGACTGCTGCATCCAGGAGGTAAATGGTTTTATACCTACCTCCTGCAACCAGGGTAGCTACCAGACCCCCTCACGAAGCCTCCAACCGCCTTCTCAGGCCTCCCCCACCCCCCCCAACATTGATGAGGAGGTCATCCCCGACACTCTGCCCGTCTCGAGCCCCGCCCCGCCCCCAACCCCGAACAAAATTTCGGCCCAAGTCTTTTTCTTTTCCTAGTCTTTCATTCTGGATCATCTTTCTACCTCCAACTTTCCCTTTCTCTCATTCCATAATTGTTCCTGTACAAACTCTGACTTTAATGTGCAAACCACTTTGTGTAATCCAAAGACCTGCGCAATAATTATGAGGTCTTTCCAGATATAGCCTATGGGAATGTGAGAATATCTGAGTGCCAAGTCTTGTGGTGTATGTAACCTGTACCACCTTAAGAGAACTACCTTAAGAAGATGGACTACTTTCTCTTGCTACTGTGTATTGTAGTACCGGTGGTGACCACACCCCTATATAAGCTCTGTGTAGTAATATGTAAAGCAGTTCAGCCCTGACCTTCAAGTAGTAAAGACCTGTTTAAGTTTTTCCTGTTGTCTGTGTCCAGTTATTTAAAATAAGTATATCTGGAACACACAGACTCAACAAGTCTAATCTTGGGTAAGGACTTGTCTTAACCACAATGGCCATTCCACCAGGGAGTTGGGTTACGGCCAGTATTAGGACAATGGTTGAAGGTGCAGTTCTCAATAGCTGCCTACAGTAGGTGGCTTCATGAAGTCTACCCTTTGGGAAAAGAGAATTGGCAAACTTGCCACATCGTAAGCAATGCTTTTGATTGACAGAAATTAGGTTTAAGTGCAGTATGAAATCCAACAACTCCCTTTCCTCTCTCTTCCACTCTTTTGATCCTGAGCTCAGTTTCTTTCTCCAAGTACTAGTAGCTGAAGTTAGGAATGTGCAGCTCTCAGAACAGATCCAGCATCCTAAGCTATAGAAACAACATTGCAGTTGATGGATTTGAGAAAAGCTGTGTGTAGAGCTTAACCTCTGTGCCATTTTTCTTCAAGTCTCAGGTTGAGTTTGTAATGAGTTAGCTGATCTCAGTTAGGGCAGTGATATCAGGGCTACAACTGGCCTCAGCACCCCTGGGCCAGGATGGAAAATCGGGGAGTATGGAAAGAAATGAGGGAAAGAAGGAAAAAGGTAGGACTGGGTGAACAGAAGCTAAAACCCCCAATTTTAACCTGGGACAAGCAGGGCGAGTGGTAGGCCATTTGAACTCCTGGGTCTCATTAACATTGCAGGCCCGAATCCTGTCTGAACCTGGCAGGAATCATCTCTGGTCGGCAGGGCAAAGCAGTGCGAGCGCGGCAGCAGACCACCACCAGTGTCCTGCAAGAACGGTCCACAGCGTCAGGTCGGTGAATGAGGTGGGGGGGGGGGGGGAGAAGAGGAGTGTGGGGTTAAGGGTGGACACAATCACAGTCAGTGGGGGTGGGGGGGGAGGGGGGGGGCAGGCGAAGCCTGGACCAGAAAAGGTCCAAGGTATCCTTGTGGGACCTGGAGGGGCACTTAAGGTTCTCCTGACCCACAAGGATAACTTAAAAAGGTAAACAAACTTCCCTTCTCGGCCCTTTTCTGGGTCTGCTGCTCTTTTGTGCCCAGCATTTCTGGCGAGGTCAGTACCAGCTGTCGAATGTGCGACACAATGTACACATAGCATCGGGGTCTCAATTACATCCTTGGAGCCCAAGTTTTGCATGTCAATGAGGTCCTTGCCTGCCTGGGGCGAGGGCCCCGCACGCTGCCCAAAATGTGCCTGTAAAAATGTTGAGTGCTGTGTGGACAAGGCGAGTACCACTCTGCCGATATTTTAACCCCCCCCACTCGACACGCCCTGTTGTCATCAGGCACCTGGGGTTAAAATCGGGCCTGAAGTGTAACATTGCAGTTCGATGTATTTTCTTCAGTTTAGAGTCTATGGGCAGGATTTTCATTGGGCCGTGGAGTCGGGATTGGAGGCGTGTGAGGGGTTAAAATCCCGAATTCGGGGGTCCCGACCCCATCCCGCACCCAAACTCGCCTCCATGCCAGTTTCAAAGGAGGCGGGTACCCGCCCCACACTGGGACCCGCCTACCCAAGGCGGGAAGGGATTAGTGCCAATTAACTGCCTGTTAACAGGTAGTTAACAGGCAGTTTTTAGCCTAATCCCTATTTTTAAGGTTGAAGTGTGGGATTCCCGACAGCTCCAAACCACGCCAAGTTAGAGGAGTCGAGCCGTCGGGTTGAAGGACTTGGAGGGGTCGAGATGTCGGTGTTCAGGTGAGTGATGTGTGCATGAGTGCAAAGGTAAGTGTGTTTGGTGTGTCTAAAGTGATTAAAGATGTTTTACATACCTTTTCTTACCTTTTCAGCCCTCCTTCCTTTAGGACTTGGGAGTCCCTCATCTCACCGGCACAGAAAGCAGAATGGCTGCGAACTGTAAAAAGTGACAGCCTGCAGCTTTCTGTGCAGGAGAGATTTCTAACTGAGTCTGTGGAGAAGGACTCATGTTAGAAGTAAGACTGTCAGTGTTTGACAGCTTCAAACAGCTGTGAAACGCTGATATTTCATCTGTCAAAACCTCTTGACAAATGAAATTTCAGTCTGTGAGGTCACCTGTTGCCGGGTGGCCCTTAATTGGCCTGCTGAGCCCGCTGGGCGGTCAATCAAGTTAAAATTGTGTGGATTGGCTGCATTTCGATGGAGGCGGGACAACAACCCCGAAAGTTGTAGTCCTGCCTCCTGAGTTAAAATCCTGCCCATTGAGTAGTAGTGATATTCTTGATTTGTGGGTAGCTCTATTGCTGTACTACTGTTTATTTCAGCATCAAAGGGTGAGCTGGAAACTGCACTAACTGACCTGAATCTGTCAGCAGTCTCAAGATTAAAGCACATTTTCTAACATTCATGCAGCACAACACTCAGCTGAATAGATATCTTTTATACACAACAACAACAAAAACCTCACCCAATCTACTTTGCGTGATCAGCATTGGAATTGGAACTCGGTCTGCTGTCCACAGTCCTCAGCCCTCAAGGTCTTCCGAGATGTTACTGGAGACCAGCACAGGGACATAGGCCCTCAGGTATAAGGTGCGAGTGTTTAACCTACAGAGCATGATGCTGAATTCACTATCTATATCATAGCTATTGCTTCATATTAACTGAAAAAGGCACTAATGGGCCAGGATTTATGAAACTGGGTTGCAAGATTTGATATCACCGTATGATTTGGGCAATGCTTGCGACCTAAACCTCTCTTCCATTTACTTCTTGTTGTGTAGGACTGTGACAGGTGGAGCATTGCAACCTCAAACAGGATACAGTTAAATACTGCATTTAGCTGTAAAGAAGTTTAGAACAAGAGTACTGGTATCTCTTGCAGTTGAGATTTGCATTTTTGAAGTATTATGAGGCATCAAGTCTTTTTATATTGCAAAGCATTCAATCTTTATTTTTTCTTCCATGAAAGAAGAGAAGAAAGGAAGAACGCAACACCAAATGAGCTGTCATTATGAGAGATGAGCACAAAACTAAAGTCATCCCAACTGGACAATTTTGGCCTTAATCCCAAATAAACATGTTATGAATTTTAAACAGTATATCAAAGCACAACAAAGAACAAAACAGAGTGTATGGAGCAAATGTTCTCCGGGTACCCTGGTAACAAATTGTGATCACTTCTTTGCACAAAGCACAAGGAAGGAAGGAGCACTAACCAGACGAGGAAGGAGCCCTCCCACTTGTAGGATATAAGGGACATGGAAGAGAGGGATAAAGGAAAGGAAAATCTGGGATGTGCAGCAGATTAGCATTGTGAGATGTGAAAGATACAAGAGAAAGAAATAGAATCAACTTGCATTTATGCAGCACCTTTCACATTCTAAAGATGACCCAAAGCTCTTTACAGCCAACAATGTACTTTTGAAGTGCAGTGACTGTTGTAATGTAGGGAAACGTGGCAGCCAATTTGCGCACAGCATGGTCCCACAAACAGCAATCAGATAAATGATCAGGTAATCTGATTTGGTGATGTTAACTGAGGGATAAATGTTGGCCAGGATATGGAGAGAACGAATAGTGTCGTGGAATCTTTTATATCCACATGAAAAAGCAGACAGGGCCTCAGTTTAATGTCACATCCAAAAGACGGCACCTTCGACAATGCAGCACTCCCTCAGTAGTTAAGTGTCAGCCTAGATTATGTCCTCAAGTCTCTGGAATGGGGCTTGAACCCACGAACTTCTGACTCGAGGCACAACTGTTACCACTGAGCCAAGGCTGAGCATTTTTTCCCAGAATGGCATTAAATGCATCAACCCATGCTCCCAGTTGTTGGGGATAGGATTACAACAATAGCGCAGATGTTCCCTTCATGCACGGCTCCCCATTGGGAGCCCGAGATTGGTTAATTTACCCTTATGTCCCAAGAAACTTTGCCCGATTGAGGTACAGAGAGCATGATCTGTTCAGATCAAACTACCTAATGCAGTGTCTGAACCTAGGTAGAGTGGGATGGTAGTTCTTGATGCCATTTTCCAAATACAGTAACATGTTACCCAGTATCACATTGGTTGGAGGGTGAGAGAGTGCCACCTCCACCAGGAGCCATAGCAACAGTAATAGATTAATGGGCTTTTATTTAAATACAGGTTGACTATCCCTTATCCGAAAACCTTGGGACCAGCTGTGTTTCAGTTTTCGGAAATCTTTGGATTTCAGAAGGTATTATTTCAGACTGGGAAACTCTGAACATTAAATTAATTTGGTAATTAGTATTTGTATTTAATATAAATTTTAAAAGTTCAGGCTACCTCTTGCGACTGTTCTGTGTCTCATTCCCCTTCCTGCTTCTCTGTGCTGCCGCTCACAGTCTGTTTACAGCTCCCCCTGCTCCGTGTTTCATTCCCCTTCCTACTTCTCTGTGCTGCCGCTCCCAGTCTGTTTACAGCTCCCCCTGCTCCATATCTGAATTCCTTGACTTAGCGGGGGTCTGGGGCTCGACTACCGCCACCAGTTGTGGGAAAGCCGGATATCGGCTGACTCCTACGCTAAGCTGGCCCGCAAATCAGGTCAGAAAAGCATCGGCCGCGTCGGGTCATGTTTGGCGCCACTCGGGTTATGTCGTACGCACGACTTATGCTCCACAAAAAAACTTTCGGTTTTCAGAGGTTTTCGGTTTTCAGAAGTGCGGATAAAGGATAGTCTACCTGTACACCATTTAGCGACGAGACAGGTGAGGGGGCGGGGGGAGTGGTGTGTGATCGGTGGTCATCTAATATCTGATTTTTCTTTTCTTTTCCCAATTCTTTCCTTTTCCTGCTGGGCAATACCTGCGTGGAACCTCAGCCAAATGACCATTCTTTATATTTGGCTCAACCATTTACTCTCCCTCCTTCCCTCGTCAGTATAAATGTGGCAGAAAGTGACTTCACTTTTTTCAGCAACAGTCAGAAAACTTACCACTCAAATATGAAATTAAATCAAAACACAATTAGCCCTTCTGTACAATATAAAGTGATACACAGATAGATGTCCCAGGCAGTTGTGAGGCTTCTCAGTCTTGCAATGTGAGCCTCTTCAGTGTGCTGCCATTTTGAACATTGAGCACATTCCTAGCTGAGCATTATGGTGTACAAGAATATTAAAAACAAATCTGGAGTGAGGAAAGACCACTTAACACTGCTTTCAGCACCCCACGCTATCCAACATCATGTGTTGTACCCAGTCGCCTGAGTGAGATGAATAACCATGGCTAACACAGCAATGGTAAAAATTCTGTGAATTTAAAAAAAATAGATAATGGAGTAGCACTGACCCTGGATAGCAATCCAACAATAGAAACCTGCAGCTGACTGACTGCATTCCACAGATAACATCCATATGGTCCCAACAGGACTGGGACCACAGTATTCCATACAATAAAATACAGTTTGTCACTTGCCATTTGAATTCCGCACTCTGACCTCCGTCTTTGGCCTTCTACATGGTTCCAATGAAGTTCAACGTAAGCTCGAAGAACAGCTTCTCATCTCTCTACCAGACACTTTGCAGTCCTCTGACCTTAATACTGACTTCATCACTTCAGACTTCAATTATAGCTCCCATTTTCCCTCTGGCAGTAAGTCCAGACAATGTGGGATGGCTGTGCCAGTGTTTATAGGGATTAAGATGAAGGAACGCTTGGGGTAGGGAACTTCCATGGAACACCACGCTCGTGAGATGGTCTGCACCCTTGGTACCAACCTGCTTTTTTCATCACCCAGGCCGATGGAGCCTGTTTATCAGGTTTTTCATGCTTCTCCACAACTCCAAGCTATTCAGATACTGGCTGTGTCTCGTAGATGTCCTTTATTTCTTTGATTTCTCTCATTATGCCTCCTATTGTCTCCTGCTAAAACATTTCTGCCACTTATCGACCTTCATCTGCTTCAGCACTTTACGGGGGGGGGGGGAGGTGGTGGTGGTGCATGTACGCGTCCCTCTTTCTTTTAAATGCTACCTGATATCTCCCAGTTTTGACAAAGGGTTCACACCCGAAATGTCAACTTGTTTGTTCTCTCTACATATGCTGCCCGACCTGCTGAGAATGCAGCATTTTCTGTTTGTTTCAAACTTCCAGTATTTGCAACATTTTGCACTTTCTATTCCATACAGTATTTGCTTTCCCGTGCCCACACTTAACCTAACTTCTAATCTTTTTTTTAACCAGATAATCTTGCAACCCTTTTCATAAAAATAGGAATTAATCAAGGCAGGATTAGCTGACAGAAGTCTATTCCACATAGCTGGAGGCACACTTTCTGATCTTATTTTGTACTCATATTTTCTAGTGCAGCTGTTAGTTTTAGAATCAGTTCTGCTGTACCAAGTGATACAATATTGGGCATATCTGGGAATAGCATAGCTTGGCAGCCTCAGTGACATAGTCGTTAGAACTGCTTTTTATTTGGGGAGTGCAGAGTTTACAACACATGAGGGGTAAAAATGGGTTGATTTGCCCCTGTGGGCGCTAACGGGGCGCAAGTCCCCTTGTGCTCGGACATGGCACCGTTAACGCCTCCTGTGAAATTCAGCAGGAGGTTAGCAGCGCTGCTCCGCTGGCTATGATGTCATCGCCGTGCACAGCGCCCCAGCCACAAACTACCCCTGCGCCCCCTGGCGATATGCCCGACAGGGTCAGGGGTGTGTTTTTGCAGTGGTGCTAGTAAAAGGGGCAGGTGTCGGGCCATTTTTCTGTCCGACTGCCAGCACCTGCCTGCCCCCTTCCCCCTTTTTTCCTCGGGGTGCCAGCCGCGATCGCTCAGCCCAGCATTCCTCTCGTGTGCCGGGCTGTTTTCACGGCACCCCGCTCCCCGGTGGTCTAGCAGGGCCCCGGTGTGCGCAGCACTAGGCCCCACCCCTTTAATCAGGGGAGGAGGCCTGCAATGACGCGGCGCTATGTGCACTGCGATACGTTAGTGCCCCAAAAGGGGCGCCACCCAATTTTTCCCCCTCGGACTTGTACGCAGGGCATCTAGGGCTAGATTTTCAGTTGCTTGCGCCAGCAGTTAGCGCCTTAAGAGAAGTGATTTTCGGGCGCTATGCGTGTAGCGCCCGGGCGCAGCGCAGTTTGGGGCCCGCCCCAAATTAAGTTGCCCGTTAGCGCCGGCGCAAAGTTTAGCGGCCGCCCGGATGCGCGCGCAGAAAATGACGTCACATCCTCGTGCAACGCCCTTTGGCCGCCCCGAATCCAAACTTCAGTCGGACCGCCCCATTGTGCGGCTGGCGTCCAGAGCGTTTGTAAAATGGAACGCAACACACCCTGGGGAGCGCAAATGAAAGGGCACTCCTCCTGCACTATAAACGGCAGTCAGCATGTGTTGTGTGGAAGGATGCAGTGTGTTGTTCTATGTTTCCGTCCTCCTCCTCCTCCTCCTCCTCCTTCTCCTCCTCCTCCTCCTCATCTTTTCCCCCCAGACACTGCCTTTGAAAACAACACATGCACCCTTCCCCTTTAAGAGCTCACTGGCACCAGAGTGTCTGCTGTGCGCTGCGCCCGAACTCGGGCGCTGCGCTCTGCACCGCCGGCTTAGCGCCTAAAGATAGTAGTGGAACGCCTCTTTTAGCGCTCCACCAACCTCTTAGGGCAAAGCCACTGAATTTCCGGCAACGGGGCGCTACTTTGGGGCGGGCGCTAACTTCGGGCGGGCGCTAAGGTTAGCACCCCAAAACTGTCTATACTGAAAATCTAGCCCCTTGCCTCTAACTGTTGAGAAATTCAAAGCCAGAACAGCAGACTGCCTGAGTACTTCTAAAACTGTGTGCAAGTTTCCTCTGGGTTCTAGGCTTCAAATCCACTCCAGATGGATGGGGATAGCAATCTGAGTTGTCTGCTGGCTTTAAGAGATGTGAGCGTGAAGTGAGTATTGAGTAGTTTCAAACCAGTTCTTGTTGGGCATAGTTCCACAACACCAAACTGTTGCTAATTTGCCATTAATGGGTCATCTTACTCCAAGATAACAGGGTGGCTGGTGTGGGAAGTGGAAAAATATCACATGTGCTGTAGGAGGTTCTCAGAGATTGGGGCTAAAGCAAAATGTTGGAGCACAGTAGCGAGAGCTTTGCTCAGCATTTAGCCATATTATACCCTAACTGGATGTGTTTGACAATGACACTGGATTGCCTGAAATGGAAATTGTTCCATTTCCCAGCTCTGATATCACTCAAACTTCACCAATAAACCGTATGGCCTAGAAATTGAGTTGACGCCGCACCAGGGCTTTAGCGCCGGAAATTTAGCGCCGGCGCTAATTCCCTTGCGCGCGCCAAAAATTCAGTAGCGCCGCGCCCAGACGGCTGCCGGCGCTACTGGCGGGCGTGAGCGCCTCCCAATGGGCGCTGAGTGCCGAATTGCGGCGCAAATCCGGCGCTGCGGCACCCGATGCGGTGCGGCAGGCTGGGGAAGTGCAGGCCTCCTCCTTCAGTTAAGGAGGAGCTGCCTGCACCCGCCCGCTGTCCGTTCAAATATTGAAAAAATGAGCCCGGCACCTCGGACAAGTGCCGGGCTTGCAGGCCAGACGCATCTGTTCCGCGGGGGGGGGGGGGTGGAGGAGTCCGGGGAGGGAGGTGCGGGCAGGCAGCCGACGGGAAAGCGGCCGGCCGCCGCGCGACCTTAATGCGCCGGCGCTAACTCGGGGAAGACTCGGTTGCCAGAGTCTTAGTTGCGGCTGCCACGGGCGAGGCGGCCGCAACTGAATTTCGGCGCTGGGGCCCGTCGGCATGGCAACCGGGACGCTGCGCACACCGATGACGTCATCGGTGCGGCGCAGCGCTACCGGCTTAACGCCGACAGAAGGGCCCCACTCAATTTCCCAACTGGCCATAACTCCGGCGCTAGGCCCTCTAGCGCCTCAAATGCGGCGCTAAGGCTACTCAATTTCTAGGCCTATAAGTTTAAAGTTACTTTCACACTGGTTGCAGTTATGCAGCACAATTACTACAGTGCTGCCTCGATATTGATGCCAAGCTGCTAATATGTCAGAAATCTACAGTTCTGGGGTTGGTGCTGTGCAAAGAGCATGCCAGGTCGATATCAAATATGCAGTGTAACTGGGGCATAAGTTAAAGCATAGAACTGTCTCCCAGGCTTTCCGTGTCTGCTTGTTTGAATTAGACAGGCCTCAGAGCAGATGTAGATTCCTTTATAACTCCTGACTTAAGGAGAGGAACATGGAGAAATAAACATGTCGACAGAAACTGAGCTGCACACTGGCCTGTCAGTCAACAGACCATTATCCAATTACTGTCGACAACTGAAGCATGAGGTCAGGGAGACTGGCTGATCTCCACGCCTGCTGGCAGAGGGGAAGAAAAATCATCAACTGTTCCTGCTACTGGTCGCGGTTTAGTGACTGCTGCTACAGAGTGTGTGTGAGTACATTGGGAGACAGCAGGATTAACTATGCCAGCACTCGAAGTCTAGACCGACGCAAAAAGAATGCCCACCTGCGAGAAGTAGTGAAGACAACGGTCAGCTGTGGGATAGCACCTTCAGGAAAAAGGGGAAGAAAGTAAAAAAAAGTGTTTTAACTGTGATCAGATTGATGGGATAAAAAGAGAACTTGCATTTACATATCGCCTTTCACAACCTCAGGACATCCCAAAGCGCTTGTAATGTGGGAAACATCTCTTAACTCTGAACCTCCTTTCATACTGGCGCTCACTGAGTTCGGAATCAGGGACACTGACATCCATAAGCCGTCCCATTACTACATTCAGGTGCCTTATCCCACGGTTAGAATCAGAGATCCAATTTCATGGGCCCCTAAAACCAAAGTACCCACAATCCAACCAAGGCCACAAGGACAGCTTGAGTGGGAAAGAAAATACCACATTGGAGCAGTAGATTGTGGTCAAGGCACATCATTAAATTACAGTATAAGAGAGTGCATAACTCTGCAGTTGGCTGTGTTATATAGGACCTGAGATTTGAAAGTTTCAATCCAGTTCCAGTTCCATAGCACAAAACACTCTCTAATTGCCCATTGGTCAGTCTCAGTCAGAGACCTTAGATTAGCTGGTGTGAGAGAGAAAAGTATCACAATGGTGCAGTGGGAGTGAGGTGTTCTGAGATTAGTGCCAGGGGGAACTTATACTCTGCATCTGACCATGCTTTACCTGACCTGGGACTGGGAACCTAAAACATAAAGGGCCCGATTTTGTGGATTGTGTGGGAAATGGTCGGATTCCCCCGAATGTGGGGTTCTGACACACAAAAAAAATGGGTCAGCCAGCTGCACGCAATTTTCCCTCAAGTGGCCAATTAATTTCCAGCGTGTGGGCAGCCTTGCTAATTGTCCATTTCCAGTCAGGAAGCCCCACAGTATGATGTCATCATTCGTGGTGCTTTCAAGGTCCACAGCAAGCATTGCTTCCTCTGTTGGCTTCCAAACGAACCATGCAGGATGGCAGAGGAGCCTTCAGCAGCTGTGGCCAGTGCCAGACCCCGAGCTGCTTCCAAATTCGACGAAGCTTCACTGCAGGCATTATTGGACGGGGTTAGGGCCCACAGGGAGGTCCTCTTCCATAGGTCAGCCAGGAAGAGGTCTCCCACTGAGAACAAGGCTGCATGGATGCAGGTGTCAGCAGATGTCAACTCGAATGTGCATGTAACCTTGGCATCACATCTCTAACTCCTTCCTCTACTCCCCCACAGGACCAACCAGAGCCCCCGTCCCCACTGTGGAGGAGGAAGAGGCTGTGCAGCCAGACTCCTCAGAGGAAGCTCCAACCTCTGAGGGCGCAGCGTCAGCAGAAGTAAGCGCACCCAGCGCCAGCGCAGACACTCACACTTTGGGGGGACCTTCGGGACATAGAGTAGTGTTGTCACCTGGTGTTTCACAGCTCACAAGTGAGCCTCAGCAGATTCTGGAGACAGGGACAGCAGTGGAGAGTCCTCGTCGGAGGGCGCAGGACTCTGCCAGCTCAGCTCAGCTGCGCTGCATGTCGACCCTCTGCCTCTGGGTCCATCCGCAAGAGAAGAGGTGATGGATCTCCATGCACAGATGCAGGAGTCTCTGGCAGGTTTTGTCTCCAGGGTCGCTGCGAATGTGGAGCGAATGGAGGAGTCCATAGCGACCATGAGCAGAGCCTTTGTGGAGTCATTGGCGCAGGAACGCATCACCATGGAAAGGTTGGCAACCTCCATGGAGGAGATAACTCGCCAGGGTACGGAAAACATGGTGAGTGCTCATAAGAGAATGACATCTCTTGAGGAGCATTGGCTATCTGTTAAACAGAGAAACCAGACCTTCATGGAAGTCCTTCTGAGTAGGACTGCCAGTGCAGATACCGGTCCCCAAGGCCCCCTAAAGCGCAGCAAGGTGCTCTCAAGCCACTTCCAAGCGCTGGCCCCTTCTGGCCTGTGCAGCTTCAGGTGAGTGAGCAGCAGCCTGGTGCTCCTGGTGCTCATCCTGCTGTTCCTGGTTCTGCTGCTGCCGCCTCTGCTGCTGGAGATCCTCTAATGGCAAGAAGGGAAGGAAAAAAAGGCGTCCCATGCTTCTGGTAGATGCCTCCGCTGAGGAAGCGCTGAGTGAGGGTGGCGAGAGGGGCTTCCCAGGAGATCACATTGGAGAAGTGTGTGAGGCTCCAACCTTCCACAGCTGTGCCTAAGCCTTGAAGAAGTAGCCCCAAGCCTGCAACAACAAGGTCCTTCAACATACAAATGCTGTCCCTTTAAATCGCAGCTTTCCCGAATGACCTGCAGCTGAGAGCAAGCAAGCCGGCAAGCTTCACGCCAGGTTTCATCAGCGGGGTTCCCCGCAGGCGTGTTTACTGTGGGGAACCCTTGAAAATAGCAAGGGCACCCTAAAATGGCATTAAACATGCCAATAATTGGTGATCAGGGTCCCGACGGCCAGTCCCGCCAGCGGCAGGCGGGACTGATTCGGGTCGCGGAGAAACAGCGGTCTGAAAGTCGGACAGGGTGGGGAATCAGGCGGGGGGGGTCACGACCCCCTATTTCTGCGATTTTCGGCCCCCGCCCGCATGAAAACCCGCCCAACGGCTGGCAGAAAATCGGGGCCAAAATTTGCCTTCACCCATCACTTTGACAAGTACAAACATGGCCCTTTTTTTGAAATGTTAACATAAAACCCAGCAAAGACAAATACACAACAGATCAGAATGAAAGAAGCCTTAGTGTTAATATGATGAAGATCTGCTTTAAAAAAAATATTAAATCTACAATGTGGGCATACAAATACCTATGTACAACTAAATGCTCCAAAATCATTTCTCTCTTCTAAAATACAAAGCAAATGCAAATTTTTTTACTGTATTCCAAACTTGTTCTGTGACAGAATTTATTTTTAGCTTGAAGAGCATTAGAAGGTTGTGATTTGTAATTGATTCCTTTCGAATTGAAGGCTTCTCGATGCAGAGAACATTGTTTCTGTATCTACTGCCCAGTGCTAATTCATTTCCCCTAGCTTCATCTACAAAGAACAGGTATCAAAGTGGATGTTTTCTGCAGACACTAACTACTGTGGCGAGATCACTCAGTGTCACACTACTGGGTGCTATTGGCTAACATGTATGTAAAACCAAATGCCAGCGTTTTCCCATCAGGAAATTAACAAGAACAGTAGCTAACAGAGATTCAAGCAAGGGGTCTGGGTGGGGCCTTAGGTTTGCACATTGTTCTTTGAATCCAAACCAGACCGATGGGATTGAAGTCTCTCCTTTGCTGTATAGAAAGGGTGTTGTGTGAAATTACTTTTGGGGTAGTTTAAACCCAGCTCCCAATGAGTATTGGCCTAATGCACAAAATTGTATCTAATTTGGCACTAAGTTAGGAATCTTTGACAGGCCACAGAGAGAGTGGTGTAAGAAACAGAAAATGTCTGAAATTAGGGCTGAGGCAAATTGCTGAAGCAGTGTTGATGGGGCTTTTCTCTGCATCTAACTCATGGTACACTGATCCCGGTTTGTTTGAATTGCATTGAATTCTTGAAATGGAAAAATATTCCATTCCTCAAGAAGAACATCTTGAACAATCAGTGACTGAGGAGACAAAGAACAATGGCCCAGATTTTGCGGTCAGCAGCAAAGGAATGGCGCTCGACGTTAACCATGCTTACAGCTGCTCAAGGACTTTTCATGGGCTTTGGAGCGGCAACTTATGGTTACTAGAGATCATTTTCAGTGCGCGCCCTCTGCTGGGGATCTGGGACCTGTGTACGCAGGGAAAGCAACAGCGTGTCTCTTCAACCAATCAGATTGAAGATTCTTTTCTGAGATTTGTAGCGTCTACACCAGGAAGTATAAATTAGAATATTTAATTCAATGTAAAACCACATACAGAAAGCAAAATAAAGAGGGGAAGAAAGATGGGATTAAGAGATAAAAGAGACTGAACGAAAAAGGAAAAAGGAAAAAAAAAGTTTTTAATTTTTAAAAAAATCTCCAACAATTAAATTCTGAAGGAATGATAATCCACACTTGTAAAATAAAATTTTTAGAGCCAGAGAGATTGTTTGGCAGTAATTAAGAGTTATCACACCATTAAAAATTCACTTACACCTGCCTGAATGCACCAACCCTAACTTTTTCTGGCGTGTTTCGTGGATAACTAATAGGTAAGTACCGCCCTTCATGTATTTTAATGTCAAATCTATTGGCGAGGTACCGGTACAGTGAAGTTTGTGGAGGAGCAGGGCAAATTGGACATGAATTTCCAGGTTTGCGTGTTTAACTGCGCATGAGCGGATGCCAGAGGTTGTTGCCCGATTTACTCCAAAATGACGGTGAGCTCTGATAGTCTCACCGTAATTTCTATCGCAAAATCCGGGCCATTCTATGTGTTCGTGACTATCCTTTGAACTGGTTAAAAGCACAAAAAAGCCCATAGCTTCCACAGCCAATTACAAAGTAGGATGACACAAAGGTGCTAATGATCCCTATGCAGTGACCAATATTGTTCTCATCATCCAGTACACTTAACACTATGCTCGCACAACCCTCCGCTATTACTATGAACAGCAACAACTAGCATTTATATAGCACCTTTAATGCAGTAAAATGTCCCAAGGCGCTTCACAAGAGCGTTATCAAACAAAAGTTGACATCGAGTCGAATAAGGAAATATTAGGATAGGTGAAGAGGTAGGTCTTAAGGAGAGTCTCAAAGGAGAGCGAAATGGAGAGGCAGAGGGGTTTAGGGAGGAATTACAGATCTTGGGGCCTAGATAACTGAAGGCATGACCACCAATGGTAGGGTGAAGGCAATCGGGGATCCACAAGGGGCCAGAATTGGAGGAACGCAGAGTTCTCAGAGGGTTGTAGGGGTGGAGGAGGATACAGAGATAGGGAGCGACAAGGCCATGTTGGGATTTGGACACAAGGATGAGAATTTTAAAATTAAGGTGTTGTTGGACAGGGTGTGAATGTATGTTGGCGAGCACAGGGGTGAAGCCTGACTTCAAGGAAAATCTATTATCAGCAAGCAAAACGTGCTTCAGCTTCCTCATGTCGGTATACCCACCAAAAGAACAAACAAAAGCAGTACAATGCAATTTACAGGCTGATGACCTGTGATGCACCATGATGTCCTTGGCATTATTGCAGTGTTGGGCGATCCACATGGATACCCTGAAACTTTAGGATATTTTAACAGGAGCTGTAGGACTAGCTCAAAATGCTCAAACCAGAATTTGAGTATTCAGTGGCAGGAACTGGAACCTTTCCCAGATCAGGTATTGTGCCTTTCACGACCTCAGGACATCCCAAAGCGCTTAACAGCCAATTAACTATTTTTGAAGTGTAGTCATTGTTATAATGTAGGAAACATGGCAGCCAATTTACATACAGCAAGGTCCCACAAGCAGCAATGAGATAAAGACCAGATAATCTGTTTTAGTGATGTTGGTTGAGAGATAAATATTGGCCAGGAGAACACCCCTGCTCTTCTTCGAATAGTGCCATGGGATCTTTTACGTCCAGTTGAGATGGCAGACAGGGCCTCGGTTTAACATCTGATCTGAAAGACGGCATCTCCAACAGTGCAGCACTCCCTCAGCACTGCACTGGAGTGTCAGCTTAGATTATGTGCTCAAATCTCTGGACTTGAACCCACAACCTTCTGACTCAGAGGCAAGAGTGCTACCCACTTGTTGTGGTTATTTCAGCACTGCAGTGCACAAGCTGAAGATTTAGAAATGGGATTTGATCGTGGGGAAGTCATGTGTTTCCCTGAACCTGCTAACCACAAAATATTGTTTTTAATTTGACAGATTAATATATTATTTTTGACTTTTACTTTTCAAGCAAATTATATACGTTTAAATAACAATCTTATTTTGTTTTATCTCTGCCGTTACCACCCTGGGGCTCATAACAAAACAGATCCAATGGCTCTTATAGCCAGTCTGGAGACTGAAGATTTTAGTTTAATGCGGTCAACCACTCAAGCGACCATGTCAAACTATGATGCCACTTTTGGGCCTTTAGTTTGAATCGTCCAATGAGAAACTCATCTGTGCCTCAAGGAACTGAGCACCACAGAAATGAGTTACCTCAACAGCATTCAACAGGTTAAAATGAGTTCTTGTGAACTGACACAGCTCCGACACTGAACCTTTGGTTCACTAATAGATGTCAGGTTGCAATGGCTTATGAAAAAATATACAGCCAAACAAGTCAGTGTGACGTCACCAGAAAGCAGGTAAGTGATTGGTTGGTGAGTATTTCTCACTTTTTAAACTTTAACTCTGGTTTATAGTTTCTAAGGTCTCTGTGGATGCATACTGGACCATTCGCGAGGCTGAGGACGTCGTGAATAGCACATATAATCAGTTGGTCACACCGCAGGTAAAGGTTGGACAGGCAGAAAAGGAAGGGGTGACCAACAGACAGAGTACTAGACGCAGGCAGGTAGTGCAGGGGTCCCCTGTGGACATCCCCCTCTCAAACAGATACACCACTTTGAGTACTGTTGGGGGGGATGGCTTATCAGAGGAAGGCAGCAGCAGCCAACTTCCTGGCACCAGGGGTGGTTCTGCTGCACAGGATGGGAGGAAAAAGAGGGGTAGAGCTATAGTAATAGGGGATTCTATTGTAAGGGGAATAGATAGGCATTTCTGCGGCCGCAACGAGACTCCAGGATGGTGTGTTGCCTCCCTGGTGCAAGGGTCAAGGATGTCTCAGAGCGGCTGCAGAACATTTTGGAAGGGGAGGGTGAAGAACCAGTTGTCGTGGTGCATATAGGTACCAACGATATAGGTAAAAAATGGGATGAGGTCCTAAAAGCGGAATATAGGGAGTTAGGAGGTAAATTAAAAAATAGGACCTCAAAGGTAGTAATCTCAGGATTGCTACCAGTGCCACGTGCTAGTCAGAGTAGAAATAGAAGGCTATTTTAGATGAATATGTGGTTAGAGGAATGGTGCGAGGGGGAGGGATTCAAATTCCTGGGACATTGGAACCGGTTCTGGGGGAGGTGGGACCAGTTCAAACCAGACGGTTTGCACCTGGGCAGGGCCGGGACCGATGTCCTTGGGGGAGTGTTTGCTAGTGCTCTGGGGGAGGGTTTAAACTAAAATGTCAGGGGGTTGGGAACCTGAGCAGGGAAACAGAGGAAAGGGAAACAAGGATAAAAGCAAAAGATAGGAAGGAGAAAAACAAAAGTGGCAGTCAGAGAAATCAACGGTTTAAATCAAACATGGCCACAGTAAATAATAATTCTAATAGGTCTAAGAGCGTTAAAAAAGCAAGCCTGAAGGCTTTGTGTCTTAATGCGAGGAGCATTCGTAATAAGGTGGATGAATTAGCTGCACAAATAGAGCTAAACGAATATGATTTGATTGGGATTACGGAAACATGGCTCCAGGGTGGCCAAGGCTGGGAACTCAACATCCAGGGGTATTCAATATTCAGGAAAGATAGGCAAAAAGAAAAAGGAGGTGGGGTAGCATTGCTGGTTAAAGAGGAGATTAACACAATAGTAAGGAAGGATATTAGCTCTGATGATGTGGAATCTGTATGGGTACAAATGAGAAATACCAAGGGGCAGAAAACGTTAGTGGGAGTGGTATATAGACCTCCAAACAGTAATGCGGAGGTCGGGGATGGCATTAAAAGGGAAAGTAGAGAAGCGTGCAATAAGGGCACAGCAGTCATCATGGGTGACTTTAATCTACATATAGATTGGGCCAACCAAATTAGTAACAATACTGTGGAGGAGGAATTCCTGGAGTGTTTACGGGATGGTTTCCTGGACCAATATGTCGAGGAACCAACCAGAGATCAGGCCATCTTAGACTGGGTATTATGTAACGAGAAAGGATTAATTAGCAATCTTGTTGTACGAGGCCCCTTGGGTCGGAGTGATCATAATATGATTGAATTCTTCATTAAGATGGAGAATTAAGTTGTTGACTCAGAGACTAGGGTCCTGCATTTAAATAAAGGAAACTACGATGGTCTGAGGCACGAGTTGGGTAGGATTGATTGGGGAATGTCACTCAAAGGGTTGACGGTGAATGGGCAATGGCAAACATTCAAAGACCGCATGGATGAACTACAGAATTTGTTCATCCCTGTTTGGCATAAAATTAAAGCAAAAAAGGTGACTGAACCGTGGCTAACAAGGGAAATTAGGGATAGCATAAGATCCAAGGAGAGGACATATACATTGGCCAGAAAAAGCAGTAAACCTGAGGAGTGGGAGCAGTTTAGGATTCAACAAAGGAGGACAAAGAGATTAATTAAGAAGGGGAAAATAGAATATGAGAGTAAGCTTGCAGGGAACATAAAAACTGACTGTAAAAGCTTTTATAGATATGTGAAGAGAAAAAGATTGGTGAAGTCAAGCGTAGGTCCCTTGCAGTCAGAATCAGGGGAATTTATAATGGGGGACAAAGAAATGGATGACCAATTAAATACATATTTTGGTTCTGTCTTCACAAAGGAGGACACAAATAACCTCCCAGAGATGTCGGGGAACATAGGGTCTAATGAGAGGGAGGAACTGAATGAAATCAGTATTTGTAGGGAAATGGTGTTAGGGAAATTGATGGGATTGAAGGCCGATAAATCCCCAGGGCCTGATAATCTACATCCTAGGGTACTTAAGGAAGTGGCCCTAGAAATAGTAGATGCATTGCCGATCATCTTCCAGCATTCGATGGAATCTGGAACAGTACCCATGGATTGGAGGGTAGCTAATGTTACCCCAAAATTCAAAAAAGGTGGTAGAGAGAAAACGGGGAATTACAGACCGGTAAGCCTGACATCGGTAGTGGGGAAAATGCTAGAGTCCATTATAAAAGATGTAATAGCAGAGCACTTGGAAAGCAGTGACAGGATCGGACAAAGTCAACATGGATTTACAAAAGGTAAATTGTGCTTGACTAATCTACTGGAATTTTTTGAGGATGTAACTGGTAAAATAGATAAGGGAGAACCCAGTGGATGTGGTGTATTTGGACTTTCAGAAGGCTTTCGATAAGGTCCCGCATAAGAGGTTAGTGTGTAAAGTTAAGGCACATGGGATTGGGGGCAAGGTATTGACTTGGATAGAGAACTGGTTGGCAGACAGAAAGCAAAGAGTTGGAATAAACGGGTCCTTTTCTGAGTGGCAGGCAGTGACTAGTGGGGTACCGCAGGGATCAGTCCTTGGACCCCAGCTATTCACAATATATATTAATGATCTAGGCAAGGGAACTAGATGTAATATCTCCAAATTTGCAGACGACAGAAAGCTGGGTGGGCATGTGTGCGGTGAGGAGGATGCCGAGAAACTCCAGGATGATTTGGACAGGTTGGGTGATTGGGCAGAAGCATGGCAGATGCAATATAATGTGGATAAATGTGAGGTTATCCACTTTGGTGGCAAAAACAGGAAGGCAGATTATTATCTGAATGGCAATAGATTGGGAGAAGGACAAGTGCAACGAGCCCTGGGTGTCCTTATGCACCAGTCGCTGAAGGTAAGCATGCAGGTGCAGCAGGCGGTTAAGAAGGCAAATGGTATGTTGGCCTTCGTAGCAAGAGGGTTTGAGTACAGGAACAAGGATGTCTTGCTCCAGTTGTACAGGGCCTTGGTGAGACATCTTGAGTATTGTGTGCAGTTTTGGTCGCCTTATCTGAGAAAGGATGTGCTTGCCATGGAAGGAGTGGAGCGAAGATTCACCAGGCTGATACCTGGGATGGCAGGAATGACGTACGAGGAGAGATTGGGTCGATTGGGCTTGTACTCGCTGGAGTTTAGAAGAATGAGAGGGGATCTCATTGAAACTTATAAAATTCTGACAGGACTGGACAGACTAGATGCAGGAAGGATGTTCCCGATGGTCAGGGAGTCCAGAACCAGGGGTCACAGTCTACGGATAAGGGGTAAGCCATTTAGCACAGAAATGAGGAGGAATTTCTTCACCCAGAGAGTGGTGAACCTGTGGAATTCTCTACCACAGAAGGCAGTGGAGGCCAATTCATTAAATATATTCAAGAAGGAGTTGGATATATTTCTTAAGGCTAAAGGGATCAAGGGGTATGGGGAGAAAGCAGGGACCGGGTACTGAATTTGGATCATCAGCCATGATCGCATTGAACGGCGGAGCAGGCTCGAGGGGCCGAATGGCCTACTCCTGCTCCTATCTTCTATGTTTCTATGTCAGCTCACAGCAGTGCTCAGAGCTACTTTAGCTGCATCACAAATGTGGGTTAACTTCCATAATCTACTACTACCATTATGCATCTTTTTCAATCGCTTAACACAGAAACACCAGTGTTTGAAAGTAATCTCAACTCCCTGAAGGACAGGTTGGTAAGTGGATGCTATGCATAGTATGGTGTGCTACTGAGCTACACAGATCAACAATATCCAGTTGCAATCCCTGGTCTGGCCTGAGTTAAGAACATAAGAAATAGGAGCAGAAGTAGGCCATTTGGCCCCTCGAGCCTGCTCCGCCATTCATTAAGATCATGGCTGATCTTCGACCTTAACTCCACTTTCCTGCACTATTCCCATACCCCTTGTTTCCCTTAATATCCAGAAATCTATCGATCTCTGTCTTGAATATACTCAAGGACTGAGCCTCCACAGCCATCTGGGGTAGAGAATTCCAAAGATTCACCACCCTCTGAGTGAAGAAATTTCTCCTAATCTCAGTCGTAAATGGCCGACCCCTTATTCTGAGACTATGGCCCCTAGATCTAGACTCCCCTGCCAGGGGAAATATCCTCCCTGCATCTACCCTGTCAAGCCCTGTCAAGCCCTGTATGTTTCAATGAGATCACCTCTCATTCTTCTAAACTCCAGAGAATATAAGCCTAGTCTACTCAATCTCTCCTCATAGGACAATCCCCCCCCCCATCCAGAAACCAGTCTGGTGAACCTTCGTTGCATTCCCTCCATGGCAAGTATATCCTTCCTTAAGTAGGGAGGTCAAAACTGTACACAATACTCCAGGTGTGGTCTCACCAGGGCCTGATATAATTGCAGTAAGAAGTCTTTACTCTTATATTCAAATCCTCTTGTAATAAAGGCCAACATACCATTTGCTTTCCTAATTGCTTGCTGTACCTGCATGTTAACTTTCAGTGATTCGTATATAAGGGCACCCAGGTCCCTCTGAACACCAACATTTCCCAATCTCTTTCTATTTAAAAATACAGGAAACTCTCTTTTAACCGGCACCTAAAAAAAATAACCGGAAATCTCTGTTAACCGGCAAAATTCAGGAGTAGGTTCAGGTAAGTTTTACTTCATATTACTGGCAGTTCCTGGATCTGTGGCTGTGTAACTGGGGTTCGTGCACTTGTTGCTAAGCAACAGGGACGCTTGGTCTGTGGCCGGAGTTCCTGCACATGTTGCTAAGCAGCAGGGAAGCCTGGATTTGTTGCTGTGTACGGAGCTCTCGTACCTTTTAAACTATACCTCTCTGTAATCCGGACTTTTTGTTAAACCGGCACCATGCCGGTCCCATTGGTGCCGGATAATAAAGAGTTTCCTGTACTCTGCTTTTCTATTTTTCCTACCAAAGTGGATAATTTCACATTTCACCACATTATATTCCATTTGCCATGTTCTTCCCAATTCACTTAGCCTGTCTATATCCCCTTGAAGCCTCACTGCATCCTCCTCACAACTTATATTCCCACCTAGCTTTGTATCAGCAGCAAACTTAGATATATTACATTTGATCCCCTCATCCAAATCATTGATATAGATTGTGAATAGCTGAGGCCCAAGCACTGATCCTTTCAGTCCCATTAATTTCTGCAGTACTATTTTTTTACTAATACTAAGTTCTTTCAGTTCCTCATTCTCGCTAGACCCTTGGTTCGCCACTATTTCCGGGAAGTTTTTGGTGTCTACTTCCGTGAAGTCAGACACAAATATTTGTTTAATTTCTCTGCCATTTCCTTATTCCCCATTAAAATTTCCCCTGTCTCAGCTGTTAGCTGATCTTAGCCCAGGCGGTGGTATAACTGGTGTTATAGGATTAGGAATACTGAAGGTTTCCCATTCCTGATTGCTACTGAGTGATTTCTACTGGTGGGTGTGTGTGTGCTTGCCTGTGTGTTGGTGGGGACAAGATCAGGTTTCGCGATGTCGTCTCTGCTCTCCCACTCCCACCAAGTCAAATATCCTGCCAAAACTCACAGTCTTAACTTATAGTTATGAACAATGTCCACTTGGGCATGGTACTGGAGGGTCTTGGGCACCCATGGAACTGTACCTCAGCATGTGTCAGTACCCTTAAGGCAAAATAAAATTGTACTGACTTTTCACTTAAGATTTTGTTTGATACTTATGTTGGAGGGAGGCAGAATGCTCTGCAAGTTGAAATTCTTGGTGTTGTGGCCTGTTTAAGGTCAGTGGCTCTCTTGCTCGGTCTGCAATTAAAGGGCCAGCGTGTACATCAGGGAGGTCTATAAAATAAAAACTGGAATGAGGAGAGTAACAGAAAGCAAGGAATGCCAGAGAAGATAAGCAGAATAGATGAGAACAAAAAAACACACACTTTTTAAAAATTATTATCCAGAAAGCTAGGTGAAGCACCAAGCCCCATAGTGCAGACACCACCATAGTTAAAAAGAGCAGGAGGGAAGAAAGGATAAATATAAAAAGCAGGGAGATTTTCCCATTTCAATTTTCCCGGCATATATCAAAAATTTTTGCATCCTACACGTGATTTTCTGCCATTTAAATTAACAAATGTAAAATCATGTGCTGGGTTTGGGAAATGCTACCGGCATGAACCAGGATGCCAAGGAGGAAAATGTCCCTTAGATGTCCCTTGGTTTCAAAAGCCTGTAGAGTGTAAGACGAAGAGAAGACCGGAGGCAATAAGTAGTTCCACAGGAATGATTGAGCTAGAACAGGAGTCACAGCCTGACAAGCTTTTAGTTTTAACATTTTGGGAATCTGAAATGAAACAGATGCCTGAAAAACACGAATGGGGGAAGAGACAAAATAACAGAATAGAACCAAGAGTGCGTTTGTTGCCTGTTGGACCCAACAAGACTGGTTTAGGGCTTGAATGGTTGTTGCGGCGGGGGGGAGCGGGCGGTGGATGAAATGAGGCAAGGGGGTAGATGGGGCAAGAGTAATTTAATTAATTCCCTCATTTACTTTTCATATACATGCCTATGAAGAGCATGGATTGCAGGGCTCCCTCCAAACAATATGAAAGAGGAGTGACAGCGGGGCAGACTGGGCCATGTGTGCAGAGTGGCCAACTGGCAGGGGGCCTCTGGGGCCACACAGAACGCCAACCAGCAGCAGCCCAGAACAGGCCCACTGATCACAGCCAAGGGGCAGGAGACCTGCACCTCAAGCAACGGGCAGGCAGGCCAAGAGACAGACCAGGCAGGCTGATTGTTGGGGCAGGCAGCTGCTGGGCAGCAGACTGACCAGGGGTGACCAGCATTTAACCTAGGGAGGGAATGAGACAGACTAGGTCTGAGTGGAAGCCATGACAATCACGCCAGGGAGAGGCAGCACTGGTCTCTGCCAAGGGGGGCCATCGCTTGAGTGAAACGGGGGGAGGGAGAGTGAAAAAATTGGCACTAAAATGAATATATGAATATATACACAATAAAACCAGAAAATTTAAAACATAGAATTTCACTTAAAAATCACCTTATTTATGAACTTGCCAGAGGAGGAAAAGTAACTGAAAAACAATCAGGATGGCGGATCTCTCAACGAAAGCTATGAGTGGAGTGACTATCAAGGTATCTGTTGTGTATGTACCTTTAAGAGAATAACTGGTCTCAGACTGCAGTACCGGCAGTGACCACCCCTGTATAAAAGGCGCTAGAGAGCCTCTATTTGTTAGTTTCACAATTGACTTCCACCAGTAAAGACTTGTTTGTTTTCACTCCTGCTGGTCCGTGTCTCAATCATTCACGGACTTAACACTGGTGACGAGTAAGAAGCGAACTTACCTGCAACTCGGCAGCACCTCAGACGACGTTGTTGAAGGTCGGAGCCAGAAGAAAGAAAAAAAAAAATAGAGTCCAAAGAAACTCGGGAAACGGGCGTCGACCATCAATCATCGGTTTGAAAACTTGCAGGAGAGACTGTCCAGAGCCAGGCTGGGTTCCTCGGTCTGTGGTTCCCCAGCTAATCGGGCTGGTGGCAGGTAGTGCTCTGATCCTTCCTGGGCTGCGGCGGGCTGAAGCTCGATCGGGTGGCTTTTCAACGGGGCCGGGCAGCGAGTCGGGAAGCAAAGAGAGAGAGAGAGGGTGGAGCACACAGGGCGCGGCCGGTGCTTCGAAGCCGGGCAGCGTTTGGACCTAAGAAGAGGGAGGGAAGTGTCCCAGAGGGTCCGCTCCACGACAGGAAAATAATAAAAGAAAAAGAATCAATATTTAACGTGCAAGAAACCGTGGAAAGCAGTGCTAACAACAGCGGGGAAGAAGGCAAAGCGCGGGAGGCGCAATTTTGTTAAATCGGGGAAGAAGGCAAAGCGCGGGAGGCGCCATTTTAGATTTGCAAGATGCCGAAGACTGGCTGTATCACTGCTTTTGATAATACATTGGAGGACTGGACCACGTATGTGGAAAGAGTCGAGGTATATTTCGAGGCAAATGAAATAGCGGAGGGGAAAAAGGCATCGATATTGCTAAACTTAATGGGCGCTAGAACGTACGGCCTATTATGGGACCTGATTACTCCAGCCAAACCGAAGGCGAAGAGTTTTAACAAAATTGTTGCTGTCCTACAGGAACACTTAAACCCTGCACCGCTGTTGATAGCAGAAAGATTTAAATTCCACAGGAGAACTCAGCACAAAGATGAGAGCAATGCTGAGTATCTTACGGAACTACGCAAGCTATCAAAGCACTGCCAGTTCGGAGCAGGACTGGCAGATACCCTACGGGACAAATTTGTCTGTGGACTCCTGAGTGAAGGAACACAGAAGAAGTTACTCTCAGAAAAAGAGCTGACGCTAGATAAGGCTTTCAGCGTGGCAGTATCGTATGAAGCAGCAGCCAGGGGAGCTGCAGAAATTCAACAAAAACCACAGGAATACAGCACCCACGAAATGACACGGGGATTTGCAAAATGTTATCGCTGCGGCAGAACTAACCATGACCAAAAGGACTGCTGGTCCAAAGACAAAATATGCAGACAATGCGGGAAGATTGGACACATTGCACGAGTTTGCAGGTCTGGGAAGAAGACCAGCGACAACAAAAAGGCTACTAAGGAACCGTACAAGAAAGTACAAAAGATGACGGACAGTAGTTCCGAAGACCAGATGAGCGATAGTGAATCCGGAAACAGGAGACTAAGCTGTCTCAAATTTCACAATGTAATCGCAAAAGAGGATCACCGAGCCATTTGAGTCACCCTCACGATAGCAGGGTCCCAAGTTAAAATGGAATTGGATACAGGATCAGCGCTAACCGTCATGAATTGACGAGACTACGAGCGGCTATTTTCACACATACCCTTGAGAGAGACATCCATCGTCTTGACGACGTATACGGGGCAAAAAGTATACCCCAGAGGAAAAATAAGGGTGCCTGTCGAATACAATGGCAAGAAAATACGGAAATTGTATCTCTACATACTGCCAAATGGTGGACCACCGTTATTGGGACGGGAATGGATCAGGAAGATAAACTTCGATTGGCATTCCATTCATGCAATGACGGTGGACGGTAAAAAAGATGAAGACGTCACTCCTGGACGATTGTCAACAATCTTAGCTAACGCCAAAGAGGTATTTCAACAAGAACTGGGCACGCTTAAAGGCGTAACCGCCTCGATAAAAATAGAAGAGAATGCAGTTCCCAAGTTTTTCAAAGCAAGACCGGTACCATATGCAATTCGCCCAGCCGTCGAGGCAGAGCTGGAGAATCTGGAGAAGGCGGGCGTGTTGTCTAAGGTCGACTGGAGCGAGTGGGCGACACCCATCGTTCCTGTCATGAAGAAAACGTTAAGCAATAAGTCCGGAGAGCCAAGGAAGATTTGCATCTGTGGGGATTTCAAGGTGACGGTGAACCCTGTCCTTCACACAGTACAATATCCTCTTCCAAGGATAGAAGACATCTTCGCCTCACTGTCTGGAGGGAAGCGTTTTACAAAAATTGACCTAGCACAAGCATATTTGCAGATGGAGGTTGAAGAGTCCTCTAGGAAGTATCTCACAATAAACACTCACAAAGGTCTTTACCAGTATCATCGATTGGTATTCGGAGTAGCATCGGCTCCGGCGATATGGCAAAGAGCGATGGAACAAGTCCTGCAAGAGATTCCGGGGACTCAGTGTTACTTGGACGACTTCCTTGTAATAGGTGAAGATGACAGTGAACACCTTAACAACCTAGAACAGGTGCTCACTAGACTACGGGAACATGGGCTGTGAGCCAACCGCCCCAAGTGCGAATTTTTTAAGAAACAGATATCGTATTGTGGCCACGTGATTGATGAAGAGGGGTTACATAAATCCCCTGACAAAATTGAAGTGGTTGTTAAGGCCCCAGCGCCTGAAAATGTGTCGCAACTGAGGTCATTCCTCGGGTTGGTGAATTACTATCATAAGTTTTTGCCGAATTTGTCGACAATTCTGCACCCACTGAACGCCCTGCTACGAACGGGGGTAGCATGGAAATGGAACGATGATTGTAAGCGTGCTTTTCAGAAGAGTAAGGACTTAATCACTTCAAGGGAAGTATTGGCTCACTACAACCCAGCACTGCCAATCAGGCTGGCGTGTGATGTGTCTCCCTACTGCATTGGGGCGGTACTGTCACATAAATTCCTTGATGGTTTAGAGAGGCCGATAGCTTTTGCGTCACGCTCGTTAACTTCTGCCGAGCGTAACTATGCCCAGATTGACAGAGAGGCCCTCAGCCTAGTGTGGGGGGTGAAGAAGTTCAATCACTATCTGCACGGTCAAAAATTTACTCGACTAACCGATCATCAACCTCTTGTCTCCATTTTCAACCCTCAGAAGGGCGTACCGATAATGACGGCACAACGGCTGCAGAGATGGTCCCTTTTCCTAGGGGCACACCAATATGACATCGAGTACAAAGGAACTAAACAGCATGGAAATGCTGATGGATTGTCACGCCTACCGTTGCCGACGGTGGAAGAAGAAGACCTTGCAGTGGATCCAATGGAGTTATTCCACTCGACCATAGTCGAATGTCTCCCTGTGACGAATGCAAACATAGAAAAGGAAACACGGAATGACCCGACACTGTCACGGGTCTATGATTTAACGGTGAAGGGATGGCCAGCACATGGCGAACCACTGCTGCCAGCATTCTCGCCGAGAAGAGAACAGCTGTCAGTGTGCAGAGGAACCTTGATGTGTGGATCCAGAGTAGTAATTCCACCTAAGTTGACGGATAGAGTGCTCAATGAGCTTCATGAGGGTCATCTGGGTGGGGTAAAAATGAAGAACTTAGCCAGAGCGTTTGTGTGGTGGCCAGGAATCGATAGAGAAATCGAAGAGATGACCAAGAGCTGTGCAGGATGCCAGAAGGTCCAAAACGCCCCACCACAAGCTCCTCTGCATCCATGGGAGTGGCCCTCATCTCCACGGCAATGGGTGCACATTGATTTTGCTGGTCCCTTCATGGACTCGATGTTTTTAATTGCGGTGGATGCACATTCAAAGTGGCCAGAGGTAATAAAAATGTCCTCAGCCACCACGGAAAAAACTATCATGGTTTTGCGAACCATATTCACCAGGAATGGGCTGCCTGAACAGATTTGCTCTGACAATGGACCACAGTTTGTGTCTGAAGAGTTCCGGAGGTTCTTAAAGAACAATGGCGTTAAGCATTACACATCTGCCCCATATCATCCAGCCACTAATGGATTGGCCGAGAGGTTTGTCCAAACATTCAAGAAGGCTATCAAGGCAATGTGTAATGAAGATATACCCCTACAACACAAGGTGGACAACTTCTTGTTTGCCTACCGGAATGCGACACATGCGGTTACCAACCAAACTCCAGCCATGATGTTCTTCAATCGAAGACTACGATGCCGCTTGGATTTGGTTAAGCCAAACGTCCGAAGAGATGTGGAGAACAGGCAGTTGCAGAATATGAATGAAAGGCCGACCAGGAGTTTTAAGACAGGTCAACCAGTTTTGGCCCGGGACTACCGCACTGAGAAATGGCAGCCAGGAACGATTTGTACACGACAAGGACCTCTCATGTATACCGTGGACGTTGGGGAGAGCATTGTAAGACGCCATGCTGACCAGATTCTAGAGTCACTGGAAAACGTCAACTCCACACCACGATCTGATACACCTGGTAATGAAATTGACGTTCCAATTGCAGCTACCGCAGAACTGGTAATATTGGAAGCAGATGAACCAAACAAAGACATTGATCCCGACGCAACATTGCCAGAAGAACCTGATACCCCAAAGAGGCGTTATCCAGACAGAATCAGGAAGCCTCCTCAAAGACTGAACATATAATTGCTTAAACTTAACCAATGTATCTAGCAACAGTAATTGTGATTGTAATTCGTTATCATTTAGTTGTTAAATGAATGTTATGTACTGTTTATCTAAAAGGGGAGGAATTGTTGTGTATGTACCTTTAAGAGAATAACTGGTCTCAGACTGCAGTACCGGCAGTGACCACCCCTGTATAAAAGGTGCTAGAGAGCCTCTGTTTGTTAGTTTCACTATTGACTTCCACCAGTAAAGACTTGTTTGTTTTCACTCCTGCTGGTCCGTGTCTCAATCATTCACGGACTTAACAGTATCTACCTCTTCTCCATTGCCAGGAAGATTATGGCCAGCGTGGGATTCATTGCCAGTGTTGCAAATAGTGTACCTCTGAAAACACAGAATGAATACAGGGAAAAATGCAATCTTCTGCTCAGTCGGTAGTGAGCTAACAGAAGTATCTGTCGCAGATATACGTGTGACTCCAGTCCCACACCAATGTGGTTGACTCTTAACTGCCCACTGAATTGCCTTAGCAAGCCACTCAGTTGCCAGCGACAACCACATCCCCAGAATTGTTAAAGAATCGTCTAATGCCATGGTGAGAAAGCTCGGGTAGTAGGAGAGTAAGCTCTAATAGACTAAATAAGTGGAACCTAGTCTTGTCCTTGAGTATTCCTTAGATATCAGATTTCGTACATCTGGCAAACTGTTCAACATGAGTAGTCTGTGTGCTTCGTCCAAGGTCAGTGAGGACTTCCTGTTTGCTGATGGCCGTGCACATGAACCACACAGCCAGAAGGATCTAAAATTGTTCACGGGAAGGTTAGCAGCAGCACTGAAGAATTACAGGCTTACCAAGAAAATAGAGCTGATGTACCAACCTGCATCAGTGAACAATATGTCAAGCCATCCATTACCACTGAGGATTCTGAACTGAAGGCCGTTAACGGACTTCACCTACTTGGATGGAAAGCGTGGAACTGAACATTTGCTCTCATTAATCTTACTCGCATCAGAAAGGCTGGCTGCTCGTTTAGCAGACAGAAAGAGGGAGCCTTAGGTCAGCCGCGTATCAGGTTGTACACAAAACTCGAAATCCATCACACAGTTGTGATCGCAACTCTCCTTTATGATTGTGAAATCGGAGTATACTACCACTGTCACATTCAAGAGCTTGGGAAGTTTACTTACTCCACCTGGGATCGGTCAAGTGTATTGAATGGCAGGACCATGTTATCAAATTGCAAGGTGCTAAATTAACAATATTACGGCAATACCAAAAACAGCACAGCTCCACACAGGAGATAGAGAAGGAAACATTTCCCATGTGTACTCCACACAAGCTCAAACACGGCAACATTTGCAGGGTGGAGCGAGGAAGTATTTTAACAACACAAAACCAAAAGCAGTGTTGCATTGACTAAGTAATGGGAGCTGTTTGCAGTGAACCAAGCAGGATGGCATTCAGTACTCGGACGTAGTACACCGCTTTGAAATGCAATGCTGTCAGCAGCAGCATCAAAAGTGGTTACTGCAGAAACAGCCAAAGCAGCAATACCTAAGTGACTGAAACAGGACACTGGAATGCAATCAACGTGATTCATCGATGGATTGCATAGCCACAAGTAGGACCAGAGAGAACGAATAACTCAAGTAGTCAACTTTATGGTTGTGCCAATCATCGGATACAACATACTTCTATACAAAACATATTCTCTTTTGCACAGGTATAACACCTCTGTGAATCTAGTTATCCGCCTACATCATTAAAAGTTTAGCATCTGCCATGCATCTGTGTGGCATGGGAAATAATTGACATAGAATCATAGAATGATACAGCACAAGAGGAGGCTATTTGGCCCACTGTGCCTGTAAAAAGGGATGATGATTTCCAAAGGGATGAAGCAGGCTAATCATCTCAGATAGCCCAATCCCTGAAGAAAAAATACCTGTTGGACTATTTCCTCTAAAATGCAGCCAATGAACAACCAGCGCAAAAGCAAGCAATTAAAATCAGTCAGAAATGTCGCTGACACTTTCTGGGCTGGTGCATGGAGAAGTCTGAGCACTTTGGCAATGTACCATTAGGCTGCTGGCACTAATGGAACTGCACCCCAGCAAGACTCAGCACCTTCAGCAGAGGAAGAAGAATATTTGCAGAAACAAATAAAACCACACGAGCAGGAAAGACAGAAGCACCAGCATATTCCTGCCAGTAATCTAGCTGGTGCTTTTCCAGACAGAATGAGTTGGAGGGGAGAAGACTGTGGCAGGATGATGCGTAGAGGGTGCTTTATTGCAGCTCCGCATTTTCCAAATGTTTCAGGGTTTGAACCCCTTCTCCCATCCCACTGTAAAACATTTGTCAAATGCAGTGCAGGCATTTTAAGATGCACCCTAAGACACCCGTGTGTTCTTGGGAGCAGTACATTTCATAACAAATCTTCTGAACGAATACAACAGGTCAATACACTCCTTCGAAAGTCCATCAAAAAAGCAAAATAAACTTCAAGAAAAAAAAATCCCACATTTTAAGACACTTCCAAAAAACAATTCTTTGCCTCAAGTTACATTGAAAGATATTTTTTTAAATCCAAGTTCCTCAAAACAGCAGGTTCCCAAGACCCAGACCTGACAAAAAAATAACAGCTACCGTCAAAAACAATTTTCCATACAATAAAAAATCAGTGCCAACATAAAAGTACCAGATTCAAGAGAGTTTCAGCATCACTTGTTCAGCTAGAGAAAGAAAAAAAACTTTTCCTCCTTAAAATGACCCTCAGGCAATACGGGTTAAAGAGGTCTTCTTGGTTTACAAAAAAAATACATAAACCACACAAATATATATATATATATATATATATAAAAGACACAGCATTGAATGTAATAAAAGGTTAAGCCTAAAAGCTGTTATTCAATAAAAAAGCACGACTGAAAAAAAATAGGTCAGGTATTTGAGTACCTACCAAATTGAAGGTAAAAATGAATAGAGCAAAGGCTGAGGCAGCAGTTTAGAGGGAAGCCAATAAAAACCCAGGCAGAAATGTGTATTTCTTTATACATTAAATAAAAAGATATACTTTCAACAGAATCCCAAACTGTGCTCAGAGACACAGCGAGCACTCGGGCAAGATTAACAGCTCCAGGCTGAGGCGATGCACCTATTCAGACTGGCTCGATGGGATTTGCTGCTACGGTATTATCCTACCTCGGCACCTGTCATCTCGGGAGGGAGGAAGGGGGCGGAGATTGTCTTCTCCTTTGGTCATGTGAGCTCCTCACAGACACTAATAGGGTTTCTGATTGTCTATGAGCAATCGTGTGTCACGCACGGGTCCAGCAGCACATAAATATTTCAGACAGATGGAGCGTCTGCAGCCTCTGGTCCCAGTGCCTAGTTGAACAGTTTGCTTTTCTCCTGAATCTCTGGACCCGTTTTAAAGCACAAGTGTCTAAATGAGAAATGTAATCAGGTCTGCACACTCCTTTTTCTTGCTGTATAAATAGGCAGTGTTAAACAACAGCTTTCATCCTCAATACTGCCGTTTAAAACCAGGGACTTGTGTTTAACATTCCATTCCCTGTGAATGTTCTCCCCTCTCTGTCGATCGTTGTTGATTCTCTTATGGATGTTTGCTTTTAAAAAGAAAATGCTGGTATTCTCATGGAGAACTGACCTGCAGTCTGCCTAACCCAACAGGTCCAAGTATCTGAGTTACCGAGTGGAGATTTCGCATATGGGTTGTAAGCTTTATTTTTTTTTGGTTTGTTTTCCTCCTATCCTGGGTGCTGACCTGTGCCAGCGTACAATTACACCGGCTCTGGCCACCCTCCTCCTGGTAGCTCGCCCTGTTGCCCATTATTTAATTGTGTTGGCAAACTATTCAACTGTGGAAGGCTGTGCAGATGAAGCAGACCTGCCTTCACCCAACACGTGCATTTTCCAGCAGGGTTGAGTGGATAACCATCAATACAGGCTGAATTTTTCAACACAGGGGTGCAGACACCAATTGCACCATCCCTGCAGCCACCCCAGCTAAGATCAGCTAACACAGCACAGGATCTTCATGGTCTGGATGGCTTAGTAGTTCTACACTAAGCAGTTAATTTACCAACTAAGCTGAAAGGAAGTATAGCTCCTGCCTACTTGCAACGCTTGCACCCTCTGGTGATAGCATTCTCTTATGACACTATTTCCAGTGGTAAAACTATTTCCTGATAGCACCCGCATTGATGAAACACCATTGGTAAAGTGAATTTCAATTGCATTTTCATGCCTCAGTTTTTCAAAAAATATTTACCTATATTTTTACTAATTCGCTGGACAGTTTGTCACATGGTAGTTAGAGACGTATACATTGGTACTTAGATGCATATGTCGGAACTTACAGGGGCATGCAGAGCGATGTACTGATACATTTGGGTAGCCAGTATATGGTGTACACTGCGGAAACAGTATGCTGTTTGGGGTTCACGATGATTTGGCAATGGTCATTGGGATGTTCTACATCAGGGGATATACAAGGTCTTAAAAGTGTGGTGATGGGCTTTGTAGAGTTTTTATTTTGCTGCTTCACTCACTTTTTGGTAGATGGTCTGGGTCTGCGTGGGATCTCCCTGGCTTGCATGGGTTTCCAAAATGCCTGTTTTTTCCTGAGTTCCAGACAGAGTCCACACATCACCCTCTCTGTCTTGCATATGTTCCACCCACAGATGTTTGACCCACGTTTATCTTGGGATGGGTTTGCTCTGCCAGAGTAGGAGGGGATGGGACTGTATCATCTTGCAGCCAGCAGTGCCAACTGTACTAACCTGTGTGTTGCAAGAGGTAATTTGAGGGTGGGAGGGGGAGGGAGAAGGAGGAATGGAGGGGAACTTTTATGTATATAGCGTATTTCACGACCTCACTATATTATCTTGAGCTGGCCTTCGTGAGGGTCAGCTTCCAAACTTCTCCCCATTCTTCCTTAGTCAGGCAGCCTAGGTCTCTCTCCCAGACTTATTTAAGGCTTTCTGTGTTATCTCTTAGTCTGGCAGCAAGCATGGTACAGAAGGTGGAGATGTGTCTGTCGGAGTTTGTTGGGGATTGGAGGTACAGTTCCTGGAGAGTTTGTTCACATTGGAATTTTTTGAACGTGGCTGGGTCTTGGAGGAGAAATTACATTTGGAACTAGCGGAATAGGTCATGCTGGGCAACTTGTCGGTCAGTAGGTGGAAGAGCATAATCTGGTCCACGTCAAGAAGTTAAACTAGTCTGATGATAGCTTGGTCATGCTATGTTCTCAATCTTAGCAAATGCGACAGGACCTTAACTATGCATTCACTCGGGCTTTGGGAATTAGAAATAGATATTTATGTTTTCCAGCCAGTTGACACTTTACTAGATCAGATATCCTTCACAAGGCTTTGTGCCAGTGATCTTCCCAGTTAGTGGTAAAATGACTGAAAATTGGCAGCATATAAATTTTGCCTGCTATATTTGGCCTCAGCGTCCCTGGACTAGGAATGGGGACAAACAGCTAGGGTTAGTGCTACTGATCACCTTGTAGTGACTCCTGCTGGAAGTGCACGTTTTGACAACGATTGGAGACAGAATTGGACTTTGCTCATATTCTTCCCACCCCACTTCCGATGATCGAATACCATGCCTATACTTGTTACCTGAAGAACAAAGGAATGGCCATTTGGATGAGGTACTGGTGGGTGGCCGAGACCCAATGCCCATAAAAATGGACCCCAGTCAGGGTATTCAGATGATGAGGGAACAAAGTTGTTAGGAAAAACAAGCTATGAGATATGTAATGAGGTAAATCCCAATGCCACTTCAAGCCACATGATTCAATTGTGGAAGCCTAATGGCATTCACTGCTCAGCATTGCACCTATTAACCAGCAAAGAAAAGGCAATTGAAGAAAGTGGAAACCCCGCCTCCTGCTATGAAGCTAGCTAGACTAGCCCATAGAAGGCAGGAGGGAGCAGCCAGGCCATAATTCCTCCGAGAGAGCCCTCTCCAATCTTTCAGTTCCTGCAACATTGCTTCCACAGATTGATGTGTTACTGATTTGTAGCACAAGTGTACTGCTACCTGCGTATTATCCTACCATTATCCAGTGTAACTTACTTTCTGCTTCAGGATAAAATGATTTTGGTCAGAGATTAACAGTTCTTTATACACTTTGGGAATACTGTGTATGAAAGCATTCAACAAGAAAAAGTTACTCTACAAGTGACCAAATATAAATTATCCCATCCATCCAAACTCACAAGTAAACTTCTGCAATAAATACTCCCAGAACTGACCAACCAAACTCCAGAAAATGCATCCATCCACACATTTCCTCCAACCTACCAAGCCAGCTACCCTCCACAAGTGATATGCCACTACCCTACACTGGTGGTGGTTGAAGGTCAATCATCACAGCCCCAGGACATCACTGCAGGAGCTCCTCAAGGCAGTGTCCTAGGCCCAACCATCTTCAGCTGCTTCATCAATGATCTTCCCTCCAACATAAGGTCAGAAATGGGGATGTTTGCTGATGACTGCACAGTGTTCGGTGCCATTCGCAACTCCTCAGATAATGAAGCAGTCCATGCCCGCATGCAACAAGACCTGGATGATGTTCAGGCTTGGGCTGATAAGTGGCAGGTAACATTCGCGCCACAGAAGTGTCAGGCAATGACTATCTCCAACAACCGAGAGTCTAACCACCGCCCCTTGACATTTAATGGCATTATCATCGACAAATCCCCCACCATCAACATCCTGGGGGCCACCATTGACCAGAAACTTAATTGGACCAGCCATATAAACACTGTGGCAACAAGAGCAGGTCAGAAGCTGGGTATTCTGTGGCGAGTGTTTCACCTCCTGACTCCCCAAAGCCTTTCCACCATCTACAAGGCATAAGTAAGGAGTGTGATGGAATACTCTCCACTTGCCTGGATGAGTGCAGGTCCAACAACACTCAAGAAGCTCAACAACATCCAGTTCAAAGCAGCCCGCTTGATTGGCACCCCATCCACCACCTTAAACATTCACTCCCTCCACCGGTGTACCGTGGCTGCAGTGTGCACCATCTACAAGATGCACTGCAGCAACTCGCCAAGGCTTCTTCAGCAGCACCTCCCAAACCCGCGACCTCTTCCACCTACAAGGACAAGGGTTGCAGGTGCATGGGAACACCACCACCTCCAAGTTCCCCTCCAAGTCATACAGCATCCTGACTCAGAAGTATATCGCCGATCCTTCATCGCCGCTGGGTCAAAATCCTGGAACTCCCTACCTAACAGTACTGTGGGAGTACCTTCACCACACGGACTGCAGTGGTACAAAGCGGTGGCTCACCACCACCTTCTCGAGGGCAATTAGGGATGGGCAATAAATGCTGGCCTGGACAGCGACACCCAAATCCCATAAAAACGAATACATTTTTTAAAAAAACAATCAAAGAAAGAATAAAAAAAGAATCAAGTCCAGTGGGAATTGTGATGATTTGGCAGACTGCTATATTATATTTTTAAAGGACTATGGATATGCAGGGTAAGTGTGTTTTAGAAATAGCTAGTTAAGATTGAGGCTGTCGATGCCTATTAAACTTCAAGGAGGAGACTAGACACCATCTGCCTGCAGGGTTCAGTCAGGTTCTTTGATCTGTAGATTGGCACAGTACAGAGGCTTGGTTCTAGAGGCTAATCAAATTATTGGCCCTTTGGACAACGGATATTTATTTTGTAGATTCCAAACCATCCTAGTCAAACAGAAACAGTACTTCATCGCGCAACGCAAGCTCGAGGAACAGCACCTCATCTTTCGATTAGGCACTTTACAGCCTTCTGGACTCAACTTTGAGTTCAACAGTTTCAGATCATAACCACCGCTCCCATTTTCTCAGACAGCAGATGGTTCTGCTGTAACCATTTAACACTTCATCTGGACCCATCTTTTGTTTCTTCACTTGTCCCATTACCAACCCCTTTCGTCATCCACTTTGTCATTTAATCACTCCTGCCCTTCACCCCATCAGACCTTCACATTTGTTCTTTCCTCTCCCCCCACCTTTTCCCTGGCTTTGTACTTGCTTATAAACTGTTAAATCTCTAACTTCTTCCAGTTCTGATGAAAGGTCATCGACTTGAAACATTAACTCTGTTTCTCTCTCTACAGGTGCTGCCTGACCTGCTGAATCTTGTCCAGCATGTTCTGTTTTTATTATAGGAATGGTTGAAACTGTTGAAGTGCATGAACATAGATGAATACATTACATCCTAAATAGCTGAAATGTCAAGGGGGCTTTGTAAATTTTACGTTAATGTTTCCAGCCTGGAGCCTCTCTTAATAGGAGGGCAGATAGATAATTGGTGGAAATTTGTGTGCCTGATTTATAACCCTTCCAATTTTCCAGTCATTAAATAAATAACCCGACAACTGGGAGAACCACGAACCAAGCACACTAACCTCCGAGCCCGAATGTCTGATTTGCCTGCTGACTGAGGCTCCATGCCAGGAGCACTAATTCTTAAATTTACCCCATTGTTTAAAGAATCAAAAAACCCTAGTTAACAGCTAACTTGCTCATTAGCATGGAATGCAAGCATCTCTACCATTGCGTCTTTCAACTCGACTGATGGCAGTTCTTGATCCAGTTATTTTTGGTCTAGAATATGAACGGCAGACTTTTCTCACTACATTCAATTCAGTTCAGTTTTTGGAACTGACATTTGAACTGTGTGGGCCAAAACAGGAATCCCATTGCCCATGTCCAGCATCATACCATTGAAGGTCTACAAAAGACAGTTTCATACAAAAACTGCATAATGAATTGTGCAAGCAATATATTCCAGGGAGCAAAAGTTTAACCCCTTGTGAATTGATTTTATCATTATTGTTTTATTACCAGCCGTATTTTGCTGTGGTCATGCTGTTTCTGTGTATAATACTACTTGCAGATCAATATTAGTTTTATCTTGAATGTATTGGACTGACAGAGTGGTATTTACTGCCTTTCAGAGGAGAAAAGAAAGCATGATGCGCATCTCACCTAGTCCCTGGTATGATGTATTATGGTTAAGGGGTAATTTTTAGTCTCGTGGCATGCTATCCCATTTATGGTTACATAAGGTTGGGTTCACGAAAAGATTCAGTTCTTGGGGGACTTTATCTGCTGATGGAAACTAATTCTTCACTGTGAGCACAAGTTGAAAACATTGGGAAAAAGCCCAGATTGTAAGAGTAATATTGAATCATCCCAGTCTATACATGGTGATATAATGGCCAATCTGATTTCCAACCAGAAGTCTATGCAGTTCCCCAGAAAATATTAATTTACCATAAATTGCTTTTACTGGTAGACTATCCACGTAGCAACTGTTCTATGGAGAATTAAAAATCTCTGGATTCACTTCAGGCTCTTCAATTTTGAAGCTTTACTTTCAATGAGCATACATAAATATCAGGATTTGGGTTCCTGCATTAACCCTGCTTTCAGTGCTATGTATCCATTCTTCCAGACTCAGTGCCTCAAGGTGGGTATAAGGCAGAAACCTAATTTGTTGTGTATGATACTCAGCATGAAGTGCAGAAGGTCCAACACACTGTGCCTCAGACATAATATTACTGTTGGTGGCTCAGTGCGCAAGTGCTAACATAGGCCGCACAAGGGAACAAGTTACTGTATGACTGTTGACTGGGGTACAGTGCTGACACTTCAGTGCACCAAACATTATTATACAAACACCTAGAGCTGCACAGAAACCTATATTTTCCAATGCCGCCATGGTGTAAATAAGGCAGCCAGTATCGGAAAACGGGCAGATGTCGCACCCCACTGAAGATGTACTGGGTTTGCTTCCTGACACATTCTCTCATGGGTGGGAGCAGTGGCACCTCAAGCAGGTGGGTGCTTCATTTGGATATATTAATTTGGAGGCTTGCCAGTCCTTCATGGCATTCTGGTGCACAGAATGAGGACATAAGGAACTAACTTTTGAAATGGACGCTCAGGTAGCTCGCTATGTAGCGGTAACGGTCGTGGAAAGGACGCGGTAAAATAAAGCTGTGTATCTCAGCCATTTAATTGGTTTTCTTCACTTTGTTTCCTGCCAGCATTCAGGTTGTCATGAGCCTTGTGCATATTGATGTTATCTTTTCCCCCCTAGCACCGTTACTGGTTTTCCAATGGGTTGGGACTAATTGGATAGCTCTACCAAAGAGCCAGAACAAGCACGATGGGTCAAATGGCCTCCTTCCATGCTGTATTTTTCTGTGATTATACGTATCCCCCCAACATGTGGAAGAGGAGGAGGATGGCCCATGGAGAAATGGCAGGCAGGTCAAGCTATACAAGAGATGCTTTGCCCCCACTCGCCAATACTCACTCACCCACATCTGCAGACAGAGGGGAGAATACTTTGCTTTGGCAGATAAATGGTGCTGGTGGACAATTTTATTCCAAAAGGAAACTGGGACAGCAGACCTGTGACATCACTAAAATGTGTAGCTGCCTGATTAACTGTGCTGTTGGATGCTTTCTCAGAAGCATCTCAATGATGTCTTTAGTTGCACTATATGAAAGGTGTGCCATAGTGCTCAAGAGCCAGCATTGCCTGACTGGCCAACCCCAGCCGTAAAGACAGGTTCCTGCTGCACATGCCTGGTCATGGCTTTGAGGAGCTGTCTTCTTAGTGTCTGGTTCAGTGGAGAGGCATGAGCAGTGCCATGTCATTTGCTGCAAGGACACCTGAAGCAACCATGAAGCATAGGGCTGGCACATCCAGTGACAGCACTGATCAGCTGTGGCCTGAAACCTGACGGTACCTCCTTGCAGGCATGCTGCCCTTTAGGAATGGTGCTGTGGAGAGGAAGGCAGGACCACGCTCCTCGCAACCAGCACCACTTCAGCAGCCACCAAACAGGGGGTTGGGTCTTGTCTTGTTCCACCACTTGTCTGCAGACCCATACCTGCACCTGCAACCTCTTTTCCCTTCATTTTGGCCTATTTTTTTCTTAGTGTGCTGTGCCTTCAGTCTTGGCAAAACCTACTACTGGATTGAGAATCCATTTGAAGAGCTCCAAATGCTTTCAGAATTGTTGTGATGCTCCCCTTTAATTGTCTCGCTCCCCTCAAATTCGACCTACAAAACATCTTTTGCTGCCAACACTTCCTCGACCCATCTGAAGCCGCCCCTCTAACAACGAGCTGAACTCAGAAAATTGAATGTAAACAGTGCACACTTCTAAAACCTGCCCAATAGCCATTCTGGTTTAAATGATGCCAGTATCACAAAATCTAGGCCAGAATATACATGTATAAAACAAACGGTACAGACACAAACATTCTGCATTATCTGGGTTCTAAGTCAGTGAATTTCGCATGCAAGTGAATTTCAGTTGTTTGACATTCAGCAGAAGCCTCGGGCACTTTTTTGATAAATATATCTCAAACGCCTCACTTACCAGTGGGATTCCTCTCCAACTACCCTCCCCCTACCATTTACAATGAATATTACCAACATTTACAGCAAAATATATACTGCACAGAATAGAATAACACATGGCTGAGAGGGAGTCACTCAGCTGCAACTGCATCGAGAAATTCAGATTCCTTCATGAACTACGAATTCCACCCTTGAGCAGTTCAGAATCTCGAGTCTACTATCATTTACAATTAACTTTCATCTTTATATTTAACTTTAAGCTATCTAATATTTTATATTATACATAGCAAGCATTTTTTTTAACAACTCGCAAAAGGCCATTCGACCCAACAAACCAATTCATTCCTTTCTGGCAAACATCAGCCTCACCAACCTGGCTTCTCACCACGCCCCACAACCCACTGCCTCTCCAGAAACAGTCTCGTTTCACCATGATTGCCCACTTCACCATCCTACCTTATGCCACGACTCTATTATCCCTTGACTTCAATGGAAATAAAAATCGGGAGAGATGTAAAAAAAAGGCTGCCGAATCACTATGGCCCATTTTATACTATTGCACAGAGTCAGAATTACCTGCATTGACGTCTCAACCATTGGATTTTGATATCTAGCATTTTTTACAGCTGCTGATTTTTAAAATTGTGTGTGATGAAAGGATTATACACAGTGGCCTAGAAATTGAGTGGGCTTTGCGCCCATTTTGCGGCGCTAGAGGTCATTGCGCTGGACTTACAGCCGGTTCAGAAATTCCCTGGGGCCCTACCATCGGTGGTAGACCGGTTGCGCTGCGCCGGCACCGATGACGTCATCGGTGTGCGCAGCGTCCCGGTTGCCGTGGTGATGGGCCCCAGCGCCGAAATTGAGTTGCGGCCGCCTCGCCCGTGGCAGCCGCAACTAAGACTCTGGCAACCGAGTCTTACAGGAGTTTGCGCCGGCGCATTAAGGTCGCGCGGCGGCCGGCCGCTTTCCCGCCGGCCGCCTGCCCGCACCTCCCTCCCCGGACTCCTCCACCCCCCCCCGTGGAACAGATGCTTCTGGGCTGCGAGCCCGGCACTTCCCCGAGGTGCCGGGCTCATTTTTGTGAAGATTTTACCGGCCAACGGGCGGGTGCAGGCAGCTCCTCCTTAACTGAAGGAGGAGGCCTGCACTTCCCGAGCCTGCCGCACCGCATCGGGCGCCGCAGCGCCGGAATAGCGCCGCAATGCGGCAGGTAGCGCCCATTTTCAGGCGCAAACACCCTTCAGTAGCGCCGGCAGCCGTTTGGGCGCGGCGCTACTGAATTTTTGACGCGCGCAGGGGGACTTAGCGCCGGCGCTAACTTTCCGGTGCTAAAGCCCTGGCGCGGCGCCAACTGAATTTCTAGGCCAGTGTACCTGCTACAATAGCCATGGGTTAGTTTCTTTGGTACTGCACTGTTTGACATACATGCGCAAAATTCCAACAGTCGTTAACCCGTTTAACATAAACAGGTTAAGCAGTGTGCTGCCAGAGGAAATGAAAGCCCTGAAATTGCAACCTCAACACTGTGCTGCTGAGGTGGGGCAGGATGGAACTTCCGTCCATTCAATTCCCTTCATCCTGTCCCAAATCCCAGGGATGGGGTCACGTAAATAAGAGAGTCCGGTACCCGTGGCTGTGGCAGCGCTATTGGGGTGCCGGCCTTGCAAACTCAGCGAGGGGAGGGCAGTCTGCCAAATATTTACAATTTGTAAATTCACCTCAAATGCTGCTCAGCTACTGGTCTGACCATATCCAAATGGCAACTGATCTCTTAGATCGATTGCCATTTGGCTATGGCATGTGGGACCCACATATGACACCGTATGGCAAGCAGTCCCTGCTTCCTGCAGGCGTACTTGCCAATGGTGGTACAGGAGGCGTAACTAGCGGCATTTCTGGGAAGCCTGGCATCCTGCCAGTCCCACTCCCCCAAGTGACATAACAAATTAATGTGATCCGAGACAGAAAGGGGAGGAAATGGGTCCCATCCCAAATTCCTGCCCCTCAGCTCCCACTGTGCCTGATTTCTTCCCCTGAGATCCCCAAAATTTCTAGGCATGTGTGTGTAACAGTTATTGCTGTAAAACCCACCTGATTGTGTACCCTGGATCTGGGTGCTCTAAAGGGTCAGTGGGTAAATGGTGTGGTCATTTGGGTTGATGTACTGGTGTAGCTTTATATTTTACAGACGTGGGGCAGGATTTTCATTGGGCCGTGGAGGCAGGATTGGAGGCATGTGGGGGGTTAAAATCCTGAAATCAGGGGGGGCACGAACCCATCCCGCAACCAACCCGCCTCCATGCCAGTTTCAAAGGAGGCGGGTACCCGACCTGCACTGGGACCCGCCTCCCCGAGGCGGGAAGGGGATTAGTGCCAATTAACTGCCTGTTAACAGGTAGTTAACAGGCAGTTTTTAGCCTAATCCCTATTTTTAATGTTGAAGTGTGAGATTCCCGACGGCTCCAAACCACGCCAAGTTAGAGGAGGCGGACTGTCAGGATGAAGGGCTTGGAGGGTTCGAGATGTCCGGTGTTCAGGTGAGTGATGGGTGCATGAGTGCAAAGGTAAGTGTATTTGGTGTGTGTATAAAGGCCTAGAAATTCAGTTGGCTGCGCCAGCCGTTAGTGCCTTAGGAGGAGTAGATCTCGAGCGCTAGGCGCTAGGCGCTTAGCGCCCGGGCGCAGCGCGATCTGCGCCTCGCCCCAACTTCAGTAGACATTTAGCGCCGGCGCAAAGTCATTGCGCGCGCTCATCTGCGCACGCAGATCATGACGTCATTTCGTTGTGCAACGCCCTTTGTGCGCCCGGAACCGGAACTTCACTCGCGCCGCCCCATTGTGCGCCTGGCGGCCCTAGCGACTGTTGAGTCGAACGGTGCTCAGCCGATGCGGGCCGCGGGGAGCGCAAATTAAAGGGCACTCCTGCAGTAGAAAAGGCAGCCGTTTTGCAACACTCCTTCTGGAGGAGGAGGAGGAGGAGGAGGAGGAGGAGGAGGTCATAACAGAAGCCCTCCACAAATACACTAGTCTCGGCCTCCCCCTTTAAGAGCTCACCGGAGCCAGAGTGTCTGCCGGCAATCAGCAGCTCGCCGCACCTGCCCTGCGCCCAACTTCCGGTGTTAGCGCCCCGGGCTGCCGGCTTAGCGCCTAATGATAGTCGTGCATTGCCTGTTATAGCGCAGCAGCAACCTCTTAGGGCGATGCAACTGAATATCGGCGAAGGGGGCTTGACTTTGCGCCGGGCGCAAACTTTAGCGGCCACCCGACTTTACCGCCCCAAAAGTGGCTATACTGAATTTCTAGGCCAAAGTGTTTAAAGAAGTTTTACATACCTTTACTTATCTTTACAGCCTTCCTTCCTTCAGGTCTCGGGAGTCCCTCATCTCACCGGCACAGAAAGCAGAATGGCTGCGAGCTGTCAAAAATTGCAGCATTCAGCTTTCTGTTCCGGGGAGATCTCTAATTCATCCTGAGAGGAAGGAATTAACTTAGAGTACAGATTGTCAGTGTTTGACAGCTTCAAACAGCTGTGAAACACTGATATTTCATCTGTCAAAAGGTCTTGGCAGATGAAATGTCAATCTGTGACGTTACCTGTTGTCGGGTGGCCCTTAATTGGCCTGCTGAGCCCACTGGGCAGGCTCAACAAGGTCAATCAAGTCAAAATCGCATGGGTTGGCTAGAACTCGATGGAGGCGGGACTACAACCCCAAAAGTTGTAGTCCCGCCTCCTACCCACCTCCTCAATGAAAATCCAGCCCGTGGTGTTTATGGGAGTCTACAGTAATATATTGGTCCATTAGCAACATTATGCATATTGGTGTAGTGGTGTTTCACACTTTGGGGTCAGGGCCATAATTAATTAATTTTAGAAAGCATTTTTGCAGTGCCCCTAGCCCAGGAAGGTAGGTTGAAGATGTTTTGCAATCTTACTTGATTATGAGTTGGTTGTACCTAAAGAAATAAGTTTCTTATTGTTGTTTTATTTTCAATATGACTATTTTAAAATGAAATCTCAACACAATAACTGCTGTAGTACAAATACCTTGATCTCTGCTGAGGCTCAGTTCCTGCCTATTCCAGACAATTAGAATAAATTGTCAAAGGTAAGGAGTTGGTGCACGGGATTCTGCTCATTGTGTGTGTGTGCACGAAAAAGTGAAAAGGACTTTCCTCCAAGAGTAACATTTTGTTAGATTACTCACTTGAAGGAACTTTTCTCTCATGTTATATTAAAGATTTGCCTTCCCTTTATTCTGCCTCAAGGTATTTTTATAAAACTGCTTCTTGAAGAACTTTCTGCCTATTTTTCTGTAATTATATGCTAGAATCACCATGACATTGTTCAGTTGGAAGATACACTTGTGTAACAATAGCGGTGTTTATGCCACGCAGGGATAATATCACGGCCAACGATTTACAGTGCCAGAATACAAAATGTATTCTAGGAATTTTCCTGGTGCTTTGGGAATTAAATTACACGACTCTTGTCTGTCATTCTGTGATTGTTTGGCCTTTATATTATGTACATCCTTTTATTATGTATTTAATTGTTATCCCTTCCCATTTTTGAAGCAGAGAATATGAAGCAAGATGGTATGCCAGATGCAAGATTTGGAGTTAGATACCTGGGGGCAAAAGGTCCAAGGCCTTTCTGGCATGCTCCCGCTGTGGGAGTGCAACAGAATGGTCACAAATTTAGGCCAGGACTGGGCCTTCTCCAAGTGTTTCCACTGGGCATTGTTAAGGCACAGAGCCTCTGCCCACCTCAAACAAGCCTAGAGGTGTATGAGGGGATGTGGCCGGGGCCAGGAACTCTGAGGCTGAGAGCTTGAGCGTCCTTAGTCTGGCAGAGCATTGGCAGTGATCAGTACATTATGTTGAAGTCGACGTACTGGCCCACCAAACAGTGGGGCTTAGATCATGGTCTAGACCCTGGAAAAAAAAAGTCAGCAATATTTCATCCTCCTTATAAAGGGGCCAAGAGGCCACCTCTGACTTCTTTCCAGGTGTGAGGGAGGGGGGCCTGGCACACTCTGTTGCATCCTGTCACCTCATGGGGCAGGTGGGATACACTCCGAGTGGTACAGGCACCTGCCCACCTTGTGCAGATGAGGTGAACTCCTCCTTCCAGTGCCAACTTTTTGGCAGGGTGAGCGCTAGAAGTCAAGAGTGCATGCACCACAGATATTCAGCTCCCTGATATTGATCAGGACTTGGGGAGGGGGATTGGGGTTTAGCTGCACTTTGGAGCAGTCCTGCACTTTGATTGCAATAGGTGCAGTCATAGGATTTGGTGGCACTGGGGAGTGATCATGGGGTTTGACAGAACTGGGGTAAGGATCCTGGAGATTGGCAGTACTGCAGTGGGGCTATTCGAGTTGGACAGCATGGGCGGTTCTTGATCTGGCTTTACTGTGGAGGGGAAACTTGGAGTTTGGTTGAACTATGGAAAATAAACCTGACTTGGCACAACTGGGATTGGAAAGTGAGGTTTGGCTCATTGGTGAACTCCTGGTGCCCGTCAACAGTGAGAGGAGGAGGGGGTGAATTGCATGTGTGGCAGCACTGCTTTCAGATTTTCTATGGGATCCTAATAAACACTGAATTTGGTGCCTTGTAATTGGTTTCTGGATATATACTTCTGTCTCTAGCTCCCTTCCTCCCTGTCTGTCTCACAGCTGTAACAAAATGTAAACATTTTAATTATTAACCAGCAACAAATTCATTGATAATCAAATTCAATTCATTTAAAAAAAAACAAAGTAAGATAAGGAAAGACATTCTTTGTCTAGCTGTTTCACTGTCTGTAGTGGACAACTGTTGGTAATTAGAATGTTTACATTTTCCAACTGTCAACACAACACAAATGATAATCAGAGGCCTTCAATTTGCTTTAAGATTATACTAAATGTTTTTTAAATGAATGTAAATTAGGATGAGAGAGGATCCTCTCAGTATTATTCACTTTCTAATGTTTAAAGAATACAAAAACTATAACAGTTGCATAATCAGCAGTCTACCTTCTCTGCCTCTCTTTCACATACAAACGCACACATAAGAATAGCCTCTATGTTTAAAAGAACTCAAAATAAATTGTAATTTGCCCCATAGCTTTTCTTCAAATAATTTGAAGAACAACTTAACAGAAACAGCAAGAAACTAAAGAGAAATATTCCAAAAGTTCAGCTGATTTAAGTGATAGTGATGCACCCTGGATGATTGATTCATGCTGTACAATCTACATTCAGCTTACAGAGTCACAGCTCTGGGTGAAAATATTAAGCCCAGGCTTTTGGGAGACACAAACAATTCAGTGGGTAAATGTAATCATTCGAAAGTGAAAGATTTTTTTAGCAACTTATATAGATATTCCGCTTTTATCTATCTGCCTGGCCTGACAGCTCTGCAGCTAAGGTCACAGGTACTTCCAGATCACAGCCAATGCCCTCAGCAGGAGGTGCCAGAGACCACCCAGGCATAACTCAACCTCCGATTATTCTTTCCCCATTGGAAGACACCACAGCCTCAGCATTTCCCTGCTCAGTCTCAAATAGAAACGTTCTGGAAAAAAATAGCCTTCACCTTCTGTCCTAACAACAGGAATTCACTTATCAGTCTGTTTTCAGGGGCTCAAACCCTCATCTATCAAATGACTAATACTCAACCGAGCAGAGCCAGATGATATAATGGCTATCCTTCACTAGCAGACCATCTCAACTTCTGTGTGATCTGGCCTTTGTTAGTGATGATAAAAAGCTGATAATTCCCTTTGGAGAACACTAATTATCTATTTTAAAACTATTGAATAAATTGAGCTAAAGATAATAGGGACAAGAAAAGGAAAGAGAGTCAGACCCACAACAACACAGAGGGGGGGAAATCTGATAAGTCATAAGAGGTTGAACATAGCATGAATCAGTTTTGTGGGGGTTAGTTACACTTATTACACTCCTCACAAACCAAAGGTGAAAATAAATGTTCACAGAGCAGTAAAAGTAACACAATAGCTTAAATAGTAAGACTGAAGAACACAAGAAAGCACAGCACAAGAACAAGTCTTTTTGGCTATTGTGTCTGGTGGACTATTTAATCATCTCAGTCTATACCAATCAGAATATTCACCAATCCCATTCCCAAGCAGATATTTATTAAAAGAGTTAATTATCTTAGCATTAAGCACTGTGGCTGGGAGTCTGTTCAATGTATTTACCACTCAAACGGAGTGGGCCTTTGGCGTAGCGGTAGCATCCCCGCCACTAGGCCAGAAGGCGTAGGGTTTCGAACCCCGCTCCAGACAGTCCCGGCAAGTGGAGTCGGAGCTCTGGCTCTAAATTCTGGGTTGCCATCCAGCGGGATACTTGTGTCCGTGGGTGTGGGTGCCCCCCCTCTCGTATGGGTTGTGGGAGCCCGTAAAACCCTCCCGCCATAGGACTAACCACCCTAATTGCTGGTACAAAGATGGTTACGGTCACGGAAGGAGCGTTAATCGTGGCCAGAAATCCTTCCACCACTTCATACAGTTCCCCAAAGGGAACAGTGTGAAGACACATACGACGACGACCACTCAAACACTGATGATTAACCCAAGTCTATTTGAGGTTGCCACAATTCCAATTCAATAAATTTGAAACTTTTCAATATTGGTACAACTGGTAACCCCGACCTCTGCAATTATTTAGCGATACAGTGCGAGAAAAGCTGCCGAAAGCACCTGTTCAACTTAACATGTGGTCAGAAAAATGAAGGCAGGTGATCAGAAAGAAACAGAACTCAAACTCACAATAGCTCTTCACAGTGGCTCCCTCAATATTGACACTAGGGCTTGTGAATTAAAGGCACAGTAGGATGCCTTACTAAGCAATATAGACTAGGTGGTCACAGGCTTAATTCCCAGTCTGTACTGATCCCAGCAACAGCAGCAATTGGGATACTTCAATTGGCCACAGTGTCCCTAGGTTGGGACAGAGAAGATCAGCCAAGGTTCTTGCTTTTGATTTCTATTAGGAAGTAATTGGCTCAATTGGTAGCATGCTCACTTCTGGGCCAGAAGGATGTGGGTTGGAGTCAGATACTACGGTCATGGTCTAGGCTGACACTCCAAGACTGTGCTGAGCGCTACATTGTCACGGGTTCCACCCTCTGCTTCAGCTCACTCCTGTTTGTCAGACATTGCTCGTACAGAAAGGCTGCCCTGTGTAAGAATACATCATCGCTGTAAAGTACCTTGACTAAACTCAAAGTTGACCAAATTTAATGGACCGGCATACCTTGAGAGACTGAGGGCTGTGTTGCTGGGCAAATTCCATAAAAATCACAGGTAAGGAAGTGGGCCTTGAGAGTTCTGTGAAACAAACCTTCGAGTCATTGTTAACAAGAACTTCTTCAGACAATGGCGTAACCGGCCTTGAGGCCCACTGACTAACAGATAAGGAGAGAAGAAAAACAACTACTGGCCATTGTTAACGTGGTCTGAGACACATACGCATTGGGCGGTCTGCTAAGATTTGGGTTTAAAAAATGCAGTCGAAAGACACTCGGGGCTGCTGCAGTGAGCCGGTTGATTTGATCGGTCACACAGAGAAGAGAACCTACTCGTCACCGCCGAACTGATCACTCGCTGGTGTTAGTACGTATGTATGCTTGTACTTGCTTATAATCGCTGTTGATTTTAAGTAAAGAATATTTACCCTGAAATCTTTGTCTCGAGTTGTCTGTTCCAATACGGGTCTGAACTCTAAGTACTGTTAGACTGAAGTAAAAATTTACACATCTTACACTTGTCTGTCTAGATAAGAATAGTCACCCTATTTCAAAAGTAATGCATTGTGAGAATTGCTGAGTTATGTTGTCACAAAGCACTGTACAATTACTATAAAGTGCACATAAAATATAGCCTCTTGGGTGATGTACCGGAGGCCTGCTCATCACTGTGAAATGCAGAGATTTTCAACGTCTTCTTGGGATGGGGGGGGCGTGTGGTTGAGATAATATGAGCAAAAATTAATACGCATAAATAGGGTTGCTATTGCATTCCCTTTAATTGGAAAGTACTATATGTGCATCGGTTGTAAATATTGCTTAATAGTGTAGGAATGTCTAGTTCCTATCCAAAGACTGAGGTCCACTCAGACGCTTAAACAAAATGAAGTTTAATGGAAACTAACAGGTTTAAACAAGTAACTGCAGGAGAACATTGAGTGTAGGTCTGTTCAGTTCGGAGGCTCCACGAGGACTGCTGGCTGGTCCCGTGGTTGACGTCATGACGTCATCACGTTTTTCCTGCCAGTGGGGGATCACGTGATGTACGGCGTGAGGTCATCGCGTTTACCCGCGCTGTTAAAGTAATCATGCTCTATACAAGTAAACAGTATAAATAAAGATACAGACTCAGGCTGTAGCTAACATGTTGTTAAAGGGAATTATATACAAACGATCTGAGTCCTTTAGTGGCTCCACCACATGTGTCCCCCCAGAATTGTCTTTAACAGCAAAAGTGAGACAGCGAGGAGGCATGACAAGCCTGTCCGAGCGACTTCTGTAACCCTGAAGTGGAAGCTGATGGCCGGTGGTCGAGCTGCCGAGCGGTCGTGGTGGAGCTGGCATGGCGACTGTGGGCGGTCGGCCCCGTTTTGGCGGTTGAGCGATTTCGACTGGGCTGTCCAGGTCTAAGTGCGCCGGCTTCAGCCGGTCAACCGATATGTGGTCCGGTTTACCTCCGATATCGACCGAAAAGGATTTGTCTCCCGGCTCTATGACGCGGAAGGGACCAGTGTAAGGAGGCTTGAGCGGGTCCCGGTGAGTGTCGTGGCGGATAAACATGTACTCGGCGCTTTTCAGCTCAGTTGGGACGTGGGTGCCCTGTAAGCCATGATGCGACGTAGGCACTGGAGCGAAACATCTGGCCGCTTCCTGGTGGCTGACGAGTTGCTGGGATGCAGACCATGGCTCCGTTGGAGACGGGAGGAAATCCCCTGGTACTCGTAGTGGTTGGCCATGTACGAGTTCCGCCGAGGAGGATTGCAAATCTTCTTTGGGCGCCGTACAAAGACCCAAAAGGACCCAGGGAAGTCTGTCCACCCATCCCGCGCCTTGAAGACTGGCCCGCAGAGCGGCTTTGAGCGACCTGTGGAATCGCTCACACAGGCCGTTCGCCTGTGGATGATAGGCGGTGGTGCGATGGAGCTTGGTGCCGAGCCCCTGAGCCACAGCGTTCCAGAGCTCAGAGGAAAACTGCGATCCACGATCGGAAGAGATGACCGCCGGTATGCCGAAACGAGCAACCCAAGAGGAGATGAAAGCCTTGGCCACGTCTGCCGAAGTGGTGGAAACCAAAGGAACTGCCTCTGGCCATCTAGTGGTGCGGTCTACCATTCTGAGGGTGTGTGTAAAACCTTGAGAAGGTGGAAGCGGCCCCACGAGGTCCACATTCACGTGGTCGAATCGACGCTCCGGAACAGCGAAGGTGGCCAATGGAGCTTTTACATGACGCTGCACCTTGGCCTTTTGGCAGACCACGCAGGTGTTGGCCCAATCGCGGTCATCCAGGTGCATACCCTTCCAGACGAATTTTGACGACATCAGCCTTTGCGAGGCCCTCATGCCAGGGTGTGACAAGCCATGTATGGTGTCGAACACTTTTCGGCGCCAGGTGACTGGAACTATAGGGCGGGGAACTCCCATGGAGACGTCGCAAAGAAGCGCGGTGCCTGCGGCATGGAATTTGACATCGGCCGCTTGGAAGCTAGAGGGGCTGGTCCTGTATGCTTGGACCTCCGGGTCCGAGGCTTGATCTGCAGCCATGAGGGCATAGTCGATTCCGAGTTGGACTGCGTGCACAGTCGCGCAGGAGAGACAATCCGCCACCAGGTTGTCTTTGCCGGACACATGCTGAATGTCCGTGGTGAATTCTGAAATAAACGTCAGGTGACGTTGTTGCCGAGCTGACCACGGTTCGGCGGTCTTGGCCATAGCATACGTTAGTGGCTTGTGGTCCACGTAAGCCATGAACGGACGTCCCTCTAGTAAGAACCGGAAATAGCAGATAGCTAGAAAAAGGGCCAGCAACTCCCGGTCGAAAGTGCTGTACTTTCTTTCGTTTCGCCGTAGTTGACGGCTGAAAAACGCAAGCGGTTGCCACGTCCCATTTACCCACTGTTCCTGCACTGCGCCGATTGCGTAGTCCGATGCATCGGTGGTAAGGGCAATGGTGGCACCTGGAAGCGGGTGCGCCAGCATGGTTGCGTTGGCCAAGGCGCCTTTGGTGTCGACGAACGCCCGGTCCATCTCGGCCGTCCAGCTGATCGGATCCTTACCAGACTTGGCCTTGAGGGCCTCGTACAAGGGCTGCAGAAGCAGAGCCGCCTTAGGGACGAACCGATGATAAAAATTTACCATCCCGTGGAACTCCTGTAGGGCCTTGACGGTCTGCGGGCACGGGAAAGATGTAACCGCCTCAACCTTCGTCTGTAAGGGAATTGCGCCGTCTGATGTAATGCGGTGGCCCAAGAAATCAATCCGCTGCAAGCTGAACTGGCACTTGGCCGGGTTGATAATCAAACCGTGTTGACTGAGGCATGTGAAGAGGGTACGCAAATGGCAGAAGTGCTCCTCTTTGCTAGGGCTGGCGATGAGGATGTTGTCGAGGTAGACGAAGAGGAATTTTATGTCCCAAAGCACGGAGTCCATTAAGCGCTGGAAAGCCTGTGCAGCGTTCTTTAAGCCATACGGCATCCGCAGAAATTCGAACAGGCCGAATGGAGTGATGACTGCGGTTTTCGGGACGTCTTGTGGGTGCACGGGGACCTGGTGGTAACTGCGGACAAGGTCGACTTTCAAAAAAAAGGTATTTTGCGGCAAATGGGCCGAGAAATCTTGGATATGCGGGATCGGGTACCGATCAGGAGTAGTGGCGTCATTCAGGCGTCGGTAGTCGCCGCAGGGCCGCCATCCGCCGCCGGGTTTCGGAACAATGTGGAGAGGCGAAGACCAGGGACTATTCGACCGGCGAATAATCCCCAGCTGCTCCATCGTGTCAAACTTCACTTTCGCAGCCGCGAGCTTGCCGGGTTCGAGTCGTCGGGCCCGTGCGTAAACCGGGGGGCCGGTGGTGGTGATGTGATGTTCCACATCATGTTTAGTAGCTGAGGAGGAGAAAGTGGGCCTGGTCAGATCCGGGAACTCTCCGAGGAGCCGAGTGAAGTCGTCCGGAGGTGGGACCGCACAGAAGACAGTGCGCGGCACGGCGTTACCGCGGTGGCGTGGGATGGCCTGCGTGACTTTGGCTGTGATGAATTCCTAGTGGAAACGCTGGCCGCTGAAACACACCTGGACCCGTGGACCTCTGAAGGTCCGAACGGCCGCGCCATTAACCGCCACGAGGACGGGGCCGTGGCCCCCAGCTAGTATATCGAGATTTGACGCAGGTAGGATGCTACACTGCGTCCCGGTGTCGCAAAGGAAACGTTGACCAGAAAGGGAGTCGGTGATGAAGAGAAGCTTCCCTGAGTCTCCGATGGCCATCGCAGCCGTGGGGCGCTCGTTAGACCCGGTCCTCTTTCGCCAGGGTGTCTGCAGATGTTTTTTTCTGTGCGAAAAACTGCAGGGAGGGCGGCAGCATCTTGCTTTCGCGCCAAAACGGGCGTGGTAAAAGCACAACCCCGCTGATTGAGGAGCTGGAGCAGCGTCTGTGGGGGATGGGCGCCTCATGACCGAACAGTGCTGTTGTGTCACCGCGAAAATCTTGTCCGCTTCGGCAGCAAGCTCTGCGCAGTCTGTGACTTCGGACCTGGCTAGGGCAGCCTGAACTTGCTCCGGGAGTAGGCTGAGGAATAGCTCCCTGAAGAGGAAGCATTCCGGCTCGGACCCGAGGAGCGTGAGCATCTGGCTCATGAGCTCGGACGGCTTGGAGTCCCCGAGACCGGGCATAGCGAGCAGCTGGCGTGCGTGCTCTGACTTCGTGAGCCCGAAGACCTGCAGCAACTGTGCCTTTAAGGTGTCATACTTGCGATCAGTAGGCGGACTACCGAGTAGGCTGACGATCCGTGAGGCTGTGGCGCTGTTGAGGGCTGAGACCACATAATAATAATGGGTCTGATCCGCAACGATGTCCCTAATGGCGAACTGGGCTTCAGCCTGAATGAACCACGCGGCTGGTTGTTGCTCCCAGAACTGCGGCAGCTTCAAGGTAACGGCGTTGGTTTCCATGTTGATTGTCTTCTGCGAAAACCGTTCGCAAAAGTCAGGGTCACCAATGTAGGAATGTCTAGTTCCTATCCAAAGACTGAGGTCCACTCAGGCACTTAAACAAAACTAAGTTGAATGGAAACTAACAGGTTTAAACAAGTAACTGCAGGAGAACATCGAGTGTAGGTCTATTCAGTTTGGAGGCTCCACGAGGACTGCTGGCTGGTCCCGTGGTTGACGTCATGACGTCATCACGTTCTTCCCGCCAGTGGAGGATCACGTGATGTACAGCGTGACGTCATCGCGTTTACCCACGCTGTTAAAGTAATCATGCTCTATTCAAGTAAACAGTATAAATAAAGATACAGACTCAGGCTGTAGCTAACATGTTGTTAAAGGGAATTATATACAAACGGTCTGAGTCCTTTAGTGGCTCCGCCACAATAGCACAGTTTTGACAAAATAAAGACATCTGAATTCCTAGATGTAGACATTGAATTTCTGAAGTAAATTGAACATTGTTGGCACCTTTAATCAATTGATAACATACAACTAAGTAACGTTATCAATATTTTCATCATGTCAACTGCGATATCTTTGATTTTCCAGTCCCCACAAAGCCTGTTCTGCACTCTTACTGAGACATGGGGAAAAGCTAACCAGGCACCACAATTCCATTTATTGGGTCCAATCAGCTAATTAGAACAAAAATTCAATCATCAGTCACTGCAGTTTGTCACTACTCAAAAGAATTGGTGGTCTATGATCCTAATGAGTATAATGTACCTGTCATCATTGATTTTATGTCTCACAGAAATCCATTAAAGAACTTTTAACACACCCTAAATCAAACGTGTAACTCTATACTTTAAAAAAATCCCATCATTTATATTAAAATCGAGGTTATTGCTTCAAGTTTAAAGTTAGCCCAACTATGAAAGTATAGGAGATTCTTTTTTAAACCAAGAATTAATTAAATTCTTTATTAATTTATTCAATCAAGAGTGATAGAAAACAACATGCTTCAAATGAAAATGAAGATTGCAAGGAGTCAGCAACAAAGCAAAACATTGACAACTACTTTAAGTGACACCTCAGCACTGCATAACAGATGTTTAACACCTCTGTATTAAAAAAAAGTCCACTTCAGCCACCTACAGTGGTTAGTCGGTGTTATTAGATTTAATCTTAGACAACCAAATGGAAGGAAAGATGTTACATTTATATACTGTAGCACCTTTCACAACCTCAGAACTCAAAGCGCTTTGCAGCCAATGAAGTGTAGTCACTGTTGTAATGTAGGAAACACATCAGCCAATTTGCACACAGCAAGGTTCCATAAACAGCAATGAGATAATGACCAGATATTCTGTTTTAGTGATGTTGTAAAGTCACAAGTTAATCAAGCAAGACTGGCATTCTTAACTTCAAGGGGAAAAATATCAGGGCTGACATCTGCAGTTCTACATTCATTTCTCAATCCGAGCATGTCAGAACACTGTGAAAAAAGCTGGTATTATGTGTACTCATGAGGGGCCACCTCAAGGAACTGAACCACTTTTCTGGAGTAAAGCTTATTGAAGTGTATGTAATTAAACTATGGAAGACTTAACTGGAGAAGCCGAGAGATCTAAGGGTTCTTTAAAGGGGCTTTTCTATGCTGTGCATATTGTGTTGTGTTTAAAAATATGTATACACAGTTTAAGTGTAAATAAGTGCTGTAGTGCTTTTAGCCTGTAACAATCTGGTCCTGCATGTAATATTTCCGCAATCAAATTGATAGGAGATGTAGAGGGAATGCTGCATAAATTAAATTATTAGTTAAAAATAGGGCAATTGTTAACCTTGAGCAATGCAATACAAGATGTGCACTCATTGTATCACAGTTCTGCCACAGGGAGTCTGGTACCACCACTAAAAGGGTACCAGACTTCAAATGTTTGAGCCACAATATGTTAGACTCTAAAGGGTATGTTTTCCGAACGTGTACTTCCGACAGAGAGCCTCGGTTGTCGTGTGAAGGAATAAGCAATATACCTATTCAGAAAAATACACCATTCTATGAAAGAATTTTGACTTTATTAAAACATGACATACTAGGTTTGAAAATCGAAAAAAAACCAGCAATGGAAAAGCTGTAAACAGCATACAGGATATTGAGATTAGATAAGTTGTTGACACTGATTCAAGAGCCTTATTGAAGCAAAAGGTTAGAGGTTCTAGAAAGTCTAAAGCCTTGGAAAGAACACAATGGTACACCCAGTTAAAGTGTCTTAAACCAACACTTCGGAAAAGAATCACATAAATTAAAGAAACATATGCCTTCATAAAAATAACATCAAATGAAACACGGAGACACAAACCAGTGTTAGAACCAGCTGAGGTAACTAAGAAGACAATGGTGCATCCGGTTGAGGTGTTTTTAATTTACACGTTGTAAAAAGATACAAACAGAAGACTTTGGTAAGAATGAAATCAAATAGATGCAACAGCCATCACATTGTTTTTGTGTTAAGCTTGAGACACCTACACAGGAGACATAATTCTTAATGCTACAAGCTGATCTAACTGTAAAGATTGCAGAAGTCAATGGAAAAATGACGAGAGATAATTAGCTTATATCAGCAGAAAACTTCAAAGGACACTGAGGAAGGGTATAAAAATTGAACTTTCAAATGGGAAGACAGATTCGCTTGAAGGGGCAAAGCAATTCTTGGCTTCAGAGGCAAGCTCTGTAAGTCTACAACTCTGAGTCTCGGCGATCAAAAAGTTACTGTATTTGATTTTGGTGGATATCCTGGAATAAACTAAGAACTGTAAAAATGTAACGAAGTTAAGATTTTAGAATAAGGATCTCTGATAAGATTGTAAAAGCTTTTTGTATTTGGAACTGTTAATGTCACGATTGAAAGACCTATTGTAATTACATGTCAGTTCTTTAATAAACCTATATATTTTTAGAATTGTCTCACATAGTACTTCTGTATCAAACTCGTGAACTCAATCTCGGTACACTCTTTGGTGAGGAGTTGCAGAATTCTGGGGGCGTTTTCCAGGCCCTCATAATATCCGGAAGGTTGCAGTCTAGCTAAACTTATTAAAAGTGCTATCTGGAGGACAGTAACATCTTCAGGTTGTTCCTTTCCTTTAGACCCAATTAACCATCTTTAGGATTCGGCTACCTCTAACTTTAGTTGAAAGTGAACGTCTGGGGAATACGCTTGATCCGGGGTAGCCCTAAAGGGGCTAGGTCTAGTAATTATCCCTTCAGTCGCAAATTGTGGGTGCGCTTTCCACCATTTCTCAATATGCAGCAGAACTTCACATTCAGCAATCAAACGACATAGCTTCACTTTGGCACACAACCTTTTTCTCACACAACCTTTTTCTCACCTTCTTCTGGTTCTGTGTAAAGAAATTCTTCAGTTCAACTCTACAATTCAATTAAATGAGTTAAAAAAATTTGCTTCAGGATGCAATTATTTTCAGTGAGAACTTTCAGATCCCTCATCCATAGGGATATACAAGAATGGATTAGGAAAAAAAGGGAGGCTTTCGGCAGATACAAAGGACTAAAAACAGTGGAAGCCCTAGGAGTATAGAAAGTGCAGGGGGGTACTTAAAAAAGAAATTAGGAGAGCGAAGAGAGGGCATGAAAAAACACTGGCGGGTAAAATAAAGGAAAATCCCAAGGTGTTTTATAAGTATATTAAGGGCAAGAGGATAACCAGGGAAAGAGTAGGGCCCAAAGTGGCAATGTGTGTGTAGAGCCGGAAGATGTAGGTGAGGTTTTAAATGAATATTTTCCATCTGTGTTCACTATGGAGAAGGGTGATGTAGGCATAGAAATCAGGCAGGGGGATTGTGATATACTTGAACAAATTAATATTGAACGGGAGGAGGTACTAGCGGTTTTAGCAGGCTTAAAAGTAGATAAATCCCCAGGTCCTGACAGGATGTATCCCAGGCTGCTGTGTAAGGCAAGGGAGGAGATTGCAGGGGCTCTGATACAAATTTTCAGAACCTCTCTGGCCACAGGGGAGGTGCCAGAGGACTGGAGAACAGCTAACGTAGTACCATTGTTAAAGAAGGGTAGTAGGGATAAGCCAGGGAATTACAGGCCAGTGAGCCTAACATCAGTGGTAGGGAAATTATTGGAAAAAATTCTGAGGGACAGAATTAGTTTCCACTTGGAGAGGTAGGGATTAATCAGGGATAGTCAGCATGGCTTTGTCAGGGGGAGATCATGTCTGAGCAATTTGATTGAATTTTTCGAGGGGGTGACTAGGTGTGTGGATGAGGGTAGTGCAGTTGATGTAGTCTACATGGACTTTTGACAAAGGCTTTTGACAAAGTCCCACATGGGAGACTGGTCAAGAAGGTAAGAGCCCATGGGATCCAGGGCAATTTGGCACATTGGATCCAAAATTGGCTTAGTGGCAGGAGGCAGAGGTGATGGTCGAAGGTTGTTTTTGTGACTGGAAGCCTGTGTTTAGTGGTGCACTGCAGGGATCAGTGCTGGGTCCTTTGATGTTTGTCGTGTATATCAATGATTTAGATATGAATGTAGGAGGTATGATCAGCAAGTTCGCAGATGACACGAAAATTAGTGGACTGGTAAATAGCGAGGAGTGATGCCTCAGGCTACAGGACGATAAAGATGGATTGGTTAGATGGGCAGAACAGTGGCAAATGGAATTTAACCCTGAAAAGTGTGAGGTGATGCATTTTGGGAGGACTAACAAGGCAAGGGAATACACAATGAATGGTAGGCTCCTAGGAAGGACAGAGGATCAGAGGGGCCTTGGTGTGCATGTACATAGATCCCTGAAGGCAGCAGGACAGGTAGATAAGGTGGTTAAAAAGTCAGATGGGATACTTGCCTTCATTAGCCGAGACATAGAATATAAGAGCAGGGAGGTTATGATGGAGTTGTACAAAACGCTAGTTAGGCCACAGCTGGAATACTGTGTGCACTTCTGGTCGCCACACTATAGGAGGGATGTGATTGCACTGGAGAGGGTGCAGGGGAAATTCACCAGGATGTTACCTGGGCTGGAGTGCTTCAGCTATGAAGAGAGACTGGACAGGCTGGGGTTCTCTTCCTTAGAGCAGAGAAGGCTGAGGGGGAACCTGATTGAGGTGTACAAAATTATGAGGGGCATAGATAGGGTAGATAGAAAGGAACTTTTCCCCTTAGTAGAGGGTTCAATAACCAGGGGGCATAGTTTCAAGGTAAGGGGCAGGAGGTTTAGAGGGGATTTGAGGAAAAACTTTTTCACCCAGAGGGTGGTTGGAATCTGGAACTCACTACCTGAAAGGGTGGTAGGGGCAGGAACCCTCACAACATCCAAGAAGCATTTAGATGAGCACTTGAAACGCCATAGCATACAAGGCTATGGACCAAATGCTGGAAAATGGGATTAGAATAGACAGGGCTTGATGGCCGGCATGGATACAATGGGCTGAAGGGCCTCTTTCCGTGCTGTATAACTCTATGGCCTAGAAATTCAGTTATTAGCGCCAGCCGCTAGCGCCTTAGGAGGAGGAGAAGTGGGGTGTTAGGCGGCTGGCGCTAATAACGATCTGCGCCTCTCGCGAACTTCACTCAAGATTTAGCAGCGGCGCAAAACCGTAGCGCCCGCTCAGCTGCGCGCGTAGATCCTGACGTCATTTCATGGTGCAACGCCCTTGGTGCGCCCCGAACCGGAACTTCAGTGGCGCTGCCCTTCTTTGCGCCTGGCGCCCCCAGCGACTGGTAGAGGGGAATGGTTCCCAATCGCTGCGGGGCGCGGGGGGCACTATTTAAAGGGGACTCTTCCTGCATTATAAGTGGCAGCCATTTTGTGGCAATCCTTCTGTGTGAGAGACGGATATTTGGAGAGACACAAAGCGAGAGAGCTTTCTGCTTTGAATCAACGCTTGCACAGGCACTTCTGGCTTCAGGCCAGAGCTTTGCACTTGGATTTAACTTTCAGTGCCATAGCCTTGAGTCGCCACATATAATGGGGGCTGCAATGGGTGGAAACGTTGGCTTACTGCATTGCATTCAAAGGGCTCAGAGACAGCGTGACAGAGTGGCAGTCATGGCCAGACGGAGAAGGGACAACAGGCGTCGGCACAGGAGGCCTTACCCACCCAGGGTATACCGCCAGCAGTTCTCATATCTGAACATGTCTGAGGAGCAGTGTGTTCGGAGGCTGTGATTCAGAAGGGAGGTAGTCACTGAGATCTGCCACCTGCTTCGCAGAGATCTGCAGCCACAGCTGAGGAGCAGGACGTCTCTCTCGGTGGCAGTGAAGGTGACGGTGGCTCTCAACTTCTATGCCACCGTCTCCTTCCAATCCGCTACTGGGGACATTGCCAACATCTCCCAGTTTGCGGTACATTGCTGCATCCGCCAGGTGACCAATGCCCTTTTCAGAAGGAGACGTCAGTACATCTCCTTCCCCATGACCCTGGACAAGCAGCAAGAGCGTGCAATGGGATTTGGAGGAATAGCGGGCTTCCCCATGGTCCAGGGCGCCATTGACTGCACGCATGTGGCTTTGCGGGCACCTCTAGAGAATGCCGAGGATTACCGCAGCCAGAAGGGCTACCATTCGCTCAATGTCCAGTTGGTGTGTGACCACAGGCAGCTCATACAAGCTGTCAATGCCCGCTTTCCAGGCAGCAGTCACGATGCCTTCATCCTGTGCCAGACTTCTGTGCCAGACATTTTTGAAGCCCAGGCTCACCCACAAGGATGGCTTCTTGGGGACAAAGGCTATCCTTTGTGCACCTGGCTGATGACCCCGCTCCGTGCGCCCAGCACCCCTGCTGAAGAGCGATACAATGACAGCCATCAAGCTACCAGGAACATCATTGAGCACACAATCGGCGTGCTCAAGCAACGGTTCCGCTGTCTGGATCGTTCCGGCGGAGCCCTACAGTACTCGCCTGAGCGAGTCTCCCATTTCGTTGTGGTGTACTGCATGCTGCACAACCTGACTATCCTCAGGACTCAGCCACTGCCAGCAGACATTGGAGAACCACCAGAGGAGGAGGAGGAGGAGGAGCACCAAGATGGGAGGGAGGCACAAAGTGCAGGGCCGTCTGTTGGCGGCTTATTGCAACTCGATTCTGTCGTGTATGTACTTTGAAGAAGGAACTATATTCTGCAGCCCCTGTATACTGCAGTACCAGTAGTGACCACCCCAGTATATAAGCCTGTGTAGTAACTTTGTATGGTAGTTCCAGTTTTCTCTCCATTCAGTAAACACCTGTTATAACCAACTCCTGCAGTCCGTGTCTCAATTACACACGGACGTTACACTGGCGACGAACAGATCCGAACTTACCTACAGTTCTGCACCACCTCACGGGGATCCATCCCTGAAGCGAAGTTGTTAGAGGTCGAGGCCAGAAGGAAGAAATCCAAAAAGAAAAAACAAACAAACAGAAGAAACGGGCGTCGACCGTGGGCAACCGCCCTCTGATTCATCGAATTAGAAGATTTGCAGGAGTGGCTGTCGAGAGCTGGGCTTGGTTATCCAGTCTATGGTGTTCCAGCTAATCGGGCTGGTGGCAGGTAGTACACTGATCCTTCCTGGGCTGCGGTGGGCTAGAGCTCGATCGGGTGGCTTTTCAACGGGGCCGAGCAGCGTTGTCGGGAAGAGGAGAGAGAGAGGGTGGAGCACACAGGGCGCGGCCGGTGCTACGAAGCCGGGCAGCGTACAGACCCGAGAAGAGGGAGGAAAGTGTCCCATAGGGTCTGCTCTGACGACGGGAACAGTAATTAAAATAAAAGATATTAGAAGCGCAGAAAGCCGCGAGGAGCTGCAGTTTGCCACGGGGACCGCGGAGAGTGACGTTGGCAGCAGCGCGGGGGGGAAGTGCGCGAAGACCATAGGGCGTCGCCATCAAGGCATAAAAACGCCAGCAACAGCGCTAGCAGCAGCGGGAAAGACAGAAAGCGCGGGAGGCGCCATCTTAATCCAGCGGGGAAGAAGGCAAAGCGCGGGAGGTGCCATTTTGTTCAATCGGGGAAGAAGGCAAAGCGCGGGAGGCGCCATCTTAGATCTCCAAGATGCCGAAGACTGGCAATATCACTGCCTTCGATAATGCAATAGAAGACTGGACCACGTATGTGGAAAAAGTCGAAGTATATTGCAAGGCAAATGAAGTAGCCGATGAGAAAAAGGCATCGGTACTACTAAACTTGATGGGCGCAAGAACGTATGGCCTATTGCGGAACCTGATCACTCCATTCAAACCGATGGCGAAGAGTTTTAACGAAATTGTTGATATCCTACGGGAACACTTAAATCCTACACCGCTGCTGATAGCAGAAAGATTTAAATTCCACAAGAGAAATCAGCATAAAGATGAGAGCAATGCTGATTACCTTACGGAACTGCGCAAGCTATCAAAGCACTGCCAGTTCGGAGCAGGACTGGCAGACACCCTACGAGACAAATTTGTCTGTGGACTCCTGAGTGAAGGAACCCAGAAGAGGTTACTCTCAGAGAAAGAGCTGACGCTAGATAAGGCTTTCAGCGTGGCAGTATTGTATGAAGCAGCAGCAAGGGGAGCTGTGGAAATACAGCAAAAGCCACAAGAATACGGCACCCATGAAATGACATGGGGATTTGAAAAATGTTATCGCTGCGGCAGAACAACCCATGACCAGAAGGACTGCTGGTCCAAGGACAAAACATGCAGGCAATGCGGAAAGATGGGACACATTGCACGAGTTTGCAGGTCCGGGAAGAAGACTGACAACAAAAAGACTACTAAGGAAAAGTACAGGACAGTACAAAAGATGACGGACAGTAGTTCCGAAGACCAGAAGAGCGATAGTGAATCCGGGAACAAGAGACTAAGCTGTCTCAAACTAGACAACGTAATCACAAAAGAGGATCACCAAACCATTTGGGTCACCCTCACGATAGCAGGGTCCCAAGTCAAAATGGAATTGGATACAGGATCAGCCCTGACCGTCATGAATCGACGAGACTATGAGCGGCTATTCTCACACATACCCTTGAAAGACACATCCATTGTCTTGAAGACATATACGGGGCAGAAAGTATACCCCAGAGGGAAAATAAGGGTGCCTGTCGAATACAACGGCAAGGAAATACAGAAATTGTATCTGTACATACTGCAAGATGGTGGACCACCGTTATTGGGACGTGAATGGATCAGAAAGATAAGTTTAGACTGGCACTCCATTCAGGCACTGACGGTGGCTAGTAAAAAGGATGACGACATCACACCTGGACGATTGTCAAAAATCTTGGCTAACGCTAAAAAGGTATTTCAACAAGAACTGGGAAGTCTTAATGGTGTAACCGCCTCGATAAAAATAGAAGAGAATGCAATTCCCAAGTTTTTCAAAGCAAGACTGGTACCGTATGCAATTCGCCCAGCCGTCGAGGCAGAGCTGGAGAATCTGGAGAATGCAGGCGTGCTAACTAAGGTAGACTGGAGCGAGTGGGTGACACCCATCGTTCCTGTCATGAAGAAAACGTTAAACAATAAGGGCTAAAAATTCGGTATCGCCGCGCCAGGTCTTTAGTGCCTGAAATTTTGCGCTCGCCCGGATTCCCGTAGCGCCCGCCTGAAATTCAGTTGCGCCGCCCCAAGACGGAGGCGGGCGCTATTGCAGGGTTTGGCCGCCTAGTTTGGGGCGATGAAAGTCAGTTTCAGGCGTCCAGCTGCCGCTGCGGCACCCGATGCGGTGCGGCAGGCTGGGGTACTGCAGGCCTCCTCCTTCTCTTAAGGAGGAGCTGCCTGCAGCCGTGAGATCGCCGCTGGATTCCCCCAGCAAATGAGCCCGGCACCACGGAGAAGTGCCGGGCTTGCGGGAGTCAGACACCAATGCCGCGGGGGGGTGGTGCAGGAGTCCGGGGAGGGAGGTGCGGCCAGGCGGCCGCCGGGAAAGCGGCCGGCCGCCCCTCCACCTTTATGCGCCGGCCTCTCGGAGCTACAAGGCACCGTTTTTCAAACGCTGTTTGCAGCCGCTACGGGCAAGGCGACGCAACTGAATTTGGCCATCGGCACGGAATAGCATTGGAACCGGGGCGCTGCGCACACCGATGACATCATCGTTGCCGGCGCAGCGCTACCAGCTAACGCCGATGTTAGGGACCAACTGAATTTCGGGCGCTAAAAAACTTCCGGCGCAAACCATTCTATATCCAATAAGTGGGCGCAAACACGACTGAATTTCTAGGCCTAAGTCTGAGGAGCCAAGGAAGGTTCGCATCTGTGGGGACTTCAAGGTGACTGTGAACCCAGTCCTTCACACAGTACAGTATCCTCTTCCGAGGATAGAAGATATTTTCGCCTCACTATCTGGAGGGAAACGTTATACAAAAATTGACCTAGAGCAAGCATATTTGCAGATGGAGGTTGAAGAATCCTCTAGGAAATATCTCTAGGAAATATCTCACGATAAACACTCACAAAGGTCTTTACCAGTATAATCGACTAGTATTCGGAGTTGCATCAGCTCCGGCTATATGGCAAAGAGCGATGGAACAAGTCCTGCAAGGGATTCCGGGGACTCAGTGTTACTTGGACGACATCCTAGTGACAGGTGAAAATGACAGTGAACACCTTGCCAACCTAGAGCAGGTGCTCACTAGACTAAGAGAACATAGGCTACGAGCCAATCGCCCCAAGTGCGAGTTTTTTAAGAAGCAAATATCGTACTGTGGCCACGTGATTGATGAAGAGGGGTTACATAAGTCCCCTGACAAAATTGAAGCGGTAGTTAAGGCTCCAGCGCCTGAAAATGTGTCGCAACTGAGGTCATTCCTCGGATTGGTGAATTACTACCATAAGTTTTTGCCAAATTTGTCCACAATTCTGCACCCACTGAATGCCCTGCTACAAACTGGAGTAGCATGGAAATGGAGCGATGAATGTAAGCGGGCCTTTCAGAAGTATAAAGGCCTGATCACTTCAAGAGAAGTATTGGCTCACTACAACCCATCACTACCGATAAGACTGGCGTGTGATGCGTCTCCCTACGGCGTTGGAGCGGTACTGTCACATAAATCCCTTGATGGTTCAGAGAGGCCGATAGCTTTTGCGTCACGCTCGTTAACTGCAGCCGAGCGTAACTATGCCCAGATTGACAGAGAGGCCCTCAGCCTGGTGTGGGGGGTGAAGAAGTTCAATCACTACCTGCACGGGCAGAAATTTACTCTACTAACTGATCATCAACCTCTTGTCTCCATTTTCAACCCTCAGAAGGGCGTCCCGATAATGACAGCTCAACGGCTACAGAGGTGGTCCCTTTTCCTAGGGGCACACCAATATGACATCGAGTACAAAGGAACTAAACAGCATGGGAATGCTGATGGATTGTCGCGCCTACCGTTGCCGACGGTGGAAGAAGCACCTGCAGTGGATCCTGTGGAGATATTCCACTCGACCATAGTCGAATGTCTACCTGTGACGAATGCAAACATAGAAAAGGAAACACAAAATGACCCGACACTCTCCAGGGTCTATGATTTAACGGTGAAGGGATGGCCAGCACATGGCGAACCACTGTTGCCAGCAATCTCGCCGAGAAGAGAACAGCTGTCAGTGTGCCGAGGAACCTTGATGTGTGGATCCAGAGTAGTAATTCCACCCAAATTGAAGGATAGAGTGCTCAATGAGCTTCAGGAGGGTCATCTGGGAGGGGTAAAAATGAAGTACTTAGCCAGAGCGTTTGTGTGGTGGCCGGGAATCGATAGAGAAATCGAAGAGATGACCAAGAGCTGTACAGGATGCCAGAAGGTCCAAAACGCCCCACCACAAGCCCCTCTACATCCATGGGAGTGGCCCTCATCTCCATGGCAAAGGGTACACATTGATATTGCTGGTCCATTTATGGACTCGATGTTTTTAATTGCGGTGGATGCACATTCAAAGTGGCCAGAGGTAATAAAAATGTCCTCAACCACCACAGAAAAACCATCACAGTCTTAAGAACCATATTCACCAGAAATGGGCTGCCTGAACAGATTTGCTCCGACAATGGACCACAGTTTGTGTCTGAAGAGTTCCGGAGGTTCTTAAAGAACAATGGTGTTAAGCATTACACATCCGCCCCATATCATCCAGCCACCAATGGATTGGCTGAGAGGTTCATTCAAACATTCAAGAAGGCTATCAAGGCAATGTGTAATGAAGACATACCCCTACAACACAAGGTGGATAACTTCTTGTTTGCCTACCGGAATGTGACACATGCGGTTACCAACCAAACTCCAGCCATGATGTTCTTCAATCGAAGACTAAGATGCTGCTTGGATTTGGTTAAGCCAAAAATCAGAAGAGATGTGGAGAACAGGCAGTTTCAGAATATGAATGAAAGGCTAACCAGGAGTTTTAAGATAGGTCAACCAGTTTTGGCCCGGGACTACCGCACAGAGAAATGGCAGCCAGGAACGATCTGCACACGGCAAGGACCTCTAATGTATGCCGTGGACGTTGGAGAGAGCATTGTAAGACGCCATGCTGACCAGATTCTAGAGTCACTGGAAAACGTCAAATCCACACCACGATCCGATACACCTGGTGATGAAACCGAAGTACCAATTGCATCTACCTCAGAATCGGTGATATTGGAAGCAGACAAACCAAACAACGACGTTGATCCCGAATCAACTTTGCCAGAAGAACCTGATACCCCAAAGAGGCGTTATCCGAACAGAATCAGGAAGCCTCCTCAAGGACTGAATTTATAATTGCTTAACTTCAGCTAATGTATGGAGCAACTGTAATTGTAAATATGTTATTTAATTATTAATCGAATGTTATGTACTGTTCAGCTAAAAGGGGAGGAATTGTAGTGTATGTACTTTGAAGAAGGAACTATATTCTGCAGCCCCTGTATACTGCAGTACCAGTAGTGACCACCCCGGTATATAAGCCTGTGCAGTAACTTTGTATAGTAGTTCCAGTTATGTCTCCATTCAGTAAACACCTGTTATAACCAACTCCTGCAGTTCGTGTCTCAATTACACACGGACGTTACAGATTCTAGGCCCGCTCTCAGGGAATGGCTTGTGCCAATGAAAGAACATGAATGGAGCCACACCGCAAGCCCTCAGCCGGTCAAGGCAACAAATAGTTCAAAGTGCAAACATGGACAATGTGATTAAAGAAATTTTTTTACTGTGCAAACTCTGTGCCCTTCCCACATGACAAACTAATTCAGATAAACCCTCCAAAAAACAGTCAGAGACATAACTGGCTCTCACAACCTTCAGAAAATGAAAAATGAAAAAAACAGTTAAACAAAAATGACCATGATCCTCGGCCTTCATATAAAAAACAAACACAACAGTCTCGGCCTTCATAAAAAACAAACACAACAGTCTCGGCCTTCATATATAAACAAAACATTCTCGGCCTTCATATATGAACACAACATTTGGCCACACCTTCTACTTTTTCCCCTGTGAGGGTGATCTGCCTCGCTTCCGCGAATGGCCCCTTCCCGCCCTGCAGCTCCTCCTCATTGGGACCCCAGTGGCTGCAGCAAGGCTGGGGGAAGGCTGCTGAGGATCAGATGGTGAGACGGCAGATGCCCTTGGGGGACGGCCTGGACCAGCTCTGGGCCTGGAGGGCCCGGCTGCTGACTGCTCCAACTCTGCTTGGGCGGCAGCAGTCTGTCCTACGGGTGGTGGCAGCTGCAGTGGAGGAGTGACAGTGTTGGCAGCAGGAATGCGGCCAACCTGACAGAGAACAGGCACTCCCTGGTCGGCTGATACACTGGCACTCGCACGGGCCAGCACTGCAGCATGCGCAGCAATCTGCTGAAGCACAGACTGCTGGGCTGCTGCGGCGTGGCGAGGGCCCCGGCGATGCCTGGCCGCTCCAGCGAGGGTGGCAGCGGTTAGTGCCCGTGTGGCCCTGATCTGTGTCTGCATCAGACCAGCCAGTGAATGCATGGCACAACTGAGCACTTGGCTGGAAGCCGCCTGTGATGCAGCGAAGTCCTGCTGACTCCTAGCCTGTGCTGCCGCGAAGTCCTGCAGACTCCTTGCCTGTGCTGCACTGAATTCTTGCAGACTCCTGGCCTCTGTTGCCCCGAATTCCTGAGCACTCCTTGTCAGTGACTCTATGGAGTCAGGCATCCTTGCCACTGCAGCCATGAGCTCAGTGTGCCTGCGCTCAGCCTGGGCGCCCATTTCACCAAGGAGCCGCACCTCCTCTGTGCTCACCGTAGCAGGACTGGAGGCCACACTCACCCTCCGGGGAGAAGGCCACCGAGCTTCCCCACCCCTCCTGTGTTGCTGCAGCCCGCTGGGCCCCAGAGCTTCACTCTCCTCAGACCCTTCCCCCCTGCTCCTCTCTAGCGAAGACGTGTCCCCATCATGGCCATGGGCTGCCTCAGCTGAGGGTGGCACTGATGGGCCGGCTTCCTCTTCCTCCTCCTCAAACTCAGAATCACTGACAGTGGCAGCTTGAGAGCCCGCCTCCTCACCTGGCGAATCAGCATCTGAAAGCAGGGAGGCATAAGAGTTGCATTGGAGTGAGGACAGGGCGGCAGCGAGGGAGGCATGAGTGCTGCTATGCAGTACATTGGTTCGATAGTGGCAAAGGATGCTGGTGTGAGGCACAAGTGGAAAGAGGTCAAAAAGGTGATGACCTTACCATTGCTGTCCAGAACAGGGTCGGCATCTGCACTGGCAACGTGGCCAACCAGCCGGCCTGCCATAATGCGCTCCACACGCTGCTCCAGGTCGCTGAGCTCTTTGAGGTCAGGACGGCCTCCCTCGGTCCATAGCTGCTGCCTGCGATTGTGGGCCAGCTTGCCCTGCAAGAGAAAGGACGGCCTCTAAGTACAGTGTCAAGCCCTGATCTTGCCTGCACTGCCTCCCATGGTGGAATAGCCCTGACAGTGTCAAGCCCTCATCTTGCCTGCACTGCCTCCTATGGTGGAATAGCCCTGACAGTGTCAAGCCCTCATCTTGCCTGCACTGCCTCCCATGGTGGAATAGCCCTGACAGTGTCAAGCCCTCATCTTGCCTGTACTGCCTCCCATGGTGGAATAGCCCTGACAGTGTCAAGCCCTCATCTTGCCTGCACAGCCTCCCATGGTGGAATAGCCCTGACAGTGTCAAGCCCTCATCTTGCCTGCACTGCCTCCCATGGTGGAAAAGCCCTGACAGTGTCAAGCCCTCATCTTGCCTGCACTGCCTCCCATGGTGGAATAGCCCTGATAATGTGTAAAGTGCTGAATGTGCAAGTGGTTTTCATGAGAGTCCCATAGCTCTTGGATGAGGGCTGGGCATTAGGGCTTTCAGGTCCCTTTGGCCAGAAACTTAGGTGCACATGCAGGGATGAACAGGATACTGGAAAGGGTACTCACCCTGACAACCCGAGTGAGGTCGTTGAACTTTTTCCTGCATTGAAGTGCAGTCCTGGCAACCATGCTGTTGGTGGTCACCCTGTTTGCCACCTCCCTCCAGGCTTTTCAGTATTCGCTGGGAAGCGGCCCCCTCCCACTGTCAGGGAAGAGGACAGGTCGCCTGCGGTCTACTACGCCAACCAGTAGCCTCAGGGCATCCTCGCTGAAGCGCTCCGCTCGCTCCCTGGCCTTCTGCATGGTCCTGGGCGTAGAAATGATGACCCAGCAATGGTCAGGCCTTGCTTCAGGGCTGCAGTGTGCAGGGTGTGGCAGCCAACCAAATCTTTGACACAAGACACCAAGCATCCTTTAACCAGAGATCTGGTGTTGCTCATGAACTTTTTTGTCAATGACCACAATCCAACATTTTGGACAATGACCACAACTCAACTTGCTCAAGCCCAGTTCTCTCAAGTGCTGTAACTGCCTGCAGCATGGGATGATGGGAATTAGGCTTCACACCTGTAATTTTCCTCACAGCAATCTTCTGATTTCAATTATGCCATTATGGATAGTTTGGACAATTGCCAAGGAGTAACCAGCACAAGTCGTAACCTTTCCCTCCCCAGCAAGAGAAAATTGGCCCCAATGTCTTTACCTTCATTAAATTATATCTATCTCCTGTCGTGTTGCTTATGGTTGAGTTCGCTCTTGATATTTGATATTTACCTTCTCATTCTGTCATCCTGGCCTGTCTGTGTGTATCTATCTCCTTCTCCTCCCCCTCCACTCTCTTAATCTTACCTGATATGGGTCTTGTGTGAAGTCTGTATTTCTACACTCTGTGTATTGCTCTCTCTTTCTAATGTCTGTATCTCAATCTCACTTTTGATTTTCTCCAACTAAATGTGTCTGTCACTGCAAACTTTGTGTGTGTCTCTCTTTCTTAGACTTGTTTCAATTTCAGATAGCTCACAAATACATCTATATTCACTGTATTTTAACTGTGAATTTGATGGGCACGGTTTTCACTCCCCCTTGCAAGCAGCAGATGCTGTGGTGAACATAGAGTGCTAAAATACTTGTGCTTCAACTATTTATGTGACTTTATGCAGCACATAATTATTCTGAGCTGTTTAGCAGGTTGTCCTCTGGTTCCCATCGATCTTTTTTGATTTGAGTATGTGCCACATGCAACTAAAACAAAACCAGCAATAATCAGTTGGAAAGTTTCAGCTCAATGCTAAATCAGTTAAAGCTCCACAGAAATATTGAGGGATTTATTTAATTTTGTGCTTCTAAAACAAACTTTTCAGTTTGAGGCACTGAGTTAAGTCCTCATTTTGATAACAAATTATTGATTTAAACAACATTAACAGAAGGTAGATGATTGTGAATTGTTGCTGAATTAATTTTAATTGAGCAATATAAAAGACTAACTACTGCAATTCCACAGGCTGTGCTGGTACTAATTTTCTCCAGGAGTGGTTGACCAATCATTTGACAGGCGATATTTAATCCAAGGTTGGTGCCATGAGTGAGGAGACCCGATGACCCAATCTATTGTTATATTAAATGGCTGGTTGTAGTGCTTCAGTCTCTGTCTTTAACCTGATGCTGGAGGCAGTGTCATCGGGTGTAATTTGAAATTTGCACTTGTGTGAACCTGAGGTAACTGGCTGTTGGGGAGCTGGCAATGGTGAGCCAGATTTGAGGCCAGGGTGGGAGCAACGTGGAGCTGAATGTCTAACTGGAATGCACTATCAGGAGCTCTGGCTATCTAATGTGAGCCATACACTGCTCCAGACGCCAGCATTCTTGTGCACAGCTACCACCTGATGAGAACAATAATGGGCCCAGTGTCTGATCAATACATTTTGAGAGGCAGCAAACAGTGGGGAACTAAGGATGCGGCCAGCAAGGCGGTGGGGGTTGGGGGAGGAATTGGGGAGAAAAGCAAGATACTGAAATAAATCAGTATTTGTAGGGAAATGGTGTTAGGGAAATTGACGGGATTGAAGGCCGATAAATCCCCAGGGCCTGATAATCTACATCCTAGGGTACTTAAGGAAGTGGCCCTAGAAATAGTAGATGCATTGCTGGTCATCTTCCAACATTCGATGGAATCTGGAACAGTACCCATGGATTGGAGGGTAGCTAATGTTACCTCACTATTCAAAAAAGGTGGTAGAGAGAAAACAGGGAATTGCAGACCGGTAAGCCTGACATCGGTAGTGGGGAAAATGCTAGAGTCCATTATAAAAGATGTAATAGCAGAGCACTTGGAAAGCAGTGACAGGATCGGACAAAGTCAACATGGATTTACAAAAGGTAAATCGTGCTTGACTAATCTACTGGAATTTTTTGAGGATGTAACTGGTAAAATAAATAAGGGAGAACCAGTGGATGTGGTGTATTTGGACTTTCAGAAGGCTTTCGATAAGGTCCCGCATAAGAGATTAGCTTGTAAAGTTAAGGCACATGGGATTGGGGGCAAGGTATTGACTTGGATAGAGAACTGGTTGGCAGACAGAAAGCAAAGAGTTCGAATAAACGGGTCTTTTTCTGAGTGGCAGGCAGTGACTAGTGGGGTACCGCAGGGATCGGTCCTTGGACCCCAGCTATTCACAATATATATTAATGATCTAGACAAGGGAACTAGATTTAATATCTCCAAATTTGCAGATGACACAAAGCTGGGTGGGCGTGTGTGCGGTGAGGAGGATGCCGAGAAACTCCAGGATGATTTGGACAGGTTGGGTGATTCGGCAGAAGCATGGCAGATGCAATATAACGTGGATAAATGCGAGGTTATCCACTTTGGTGTCAAAAACAAGAAGGCAGATTATTATCTGAATGGCAATTGATTGGGAGAAGGGGAAGTGCAACGAGACCTGGGTGTCCTTGTGCACCAGTCGCTGAAGGTAAGCATGCAGGTGCAGCAGGCGGTTAAGAAGGTAAATGATATGTTGACCTTCGTAGCGAGAGGGTTTGAGTACAGGAACAAGGATGTCTTGCTGCAGTTGTACAGGGCCTCCTTGGTGAGGCCACATCTTGAGTATTGTGTGCAGTTTTGGTCGCCTTATCTGAGGAAGGATGTTCTTGCCATGGAGGGAGTGCAGCGAAGATTCACCAGGTTGATACCTGGGATGGCGGGAATGACGTATGAGGAGAGATTGGGTCGACTGGGCTTATACTCGCTGGAGTTTAGAAGAATGAGAGGGGATCTCATTGAAACTTATAAAATTCTGACAGGACTGGACAGACTAGATGCAGGATAGATGTTCCCGATGGTCGGGGAATCCAGAACCAGGGGTCACAGTCTAAGGATAAGGGGTAAGCCATTTAGGACAGAGATGAGGAGGAATTTCTTCACCCAGAGAGTGGTGAACCTGTGGAATTCTCTACCACAGAAGGCAGTAGAGGCCAATTCATTAAATATATTCAAGAAGGAGTTGGATATATTTCTTAAGGCTAAAGAGATCAAGGGATATGGGGAGAAAGCAGGGACAGGGTACTGAATTTGGGTGATCAGCCATGATCTCATTGAATGGCGGAGCAGGCTCGAGGGGCCGAATGGCCTACTCCTGCTCCTATCTTCTATGTTTCTATGTTTCTATATTGTCGGAGTAACCAAATCAGGAGCCATGGTCGTGAATAGGAGCAGATAATTGAGGAGCGGGGGAGCGAGCTATCAGCAGCAACAACTGAATCAGAGATGGGGAACTGCACAAGCAGAAACTAGCTGGGGGCAGAAATAAACAGTTGTGTTGGTCACATGAGAGGCAATGGCAGTGCTGGGATAAAGGCGGTTAAAAATGGAAGCATTGAAGCTCCAGGAAATCTGTAAAGGAGCAAAACTTAAACTAAAAGCTTTATATGTAAAATTTACTCATGTTCTATATTTACCCTTGCCAATATGGCCAACACATTACGGGCTCAGAAAATTAAACTGCTCCACATGCCATGTGGTAGCTAGAGCTTGCAAGTGCATGCAGACTCAAAGGAGTTCCTTTTAACCATACTCTTTATAAAATGGCAGCTATTGTGTTGAATCAGGTGTTATGTGACGAGCAGAATTGTGACACTTTTAGCATTGAAAATACCTGTTAGCAACACCTTCAGGTGTAACAGGTATTGTGAACCTTTTTATAATGGGAATTTCCATTTGAGGATGTTGACATAGGGTTACCAATGCAATGTGTGCCCCACATACCGGATTTAATATACAATAGATATTTGTTGAAGACTGCATCATGGTTTTCATTATAGGTGTCAAGCCAACAAACATACAATTTGTAAGATAATGGCATTACAATTTAAGCTCTTTCCCAACTCTTAGGCATCATACTAGACACAATTGGAACTAAACTGAAGAAAGGACGCAAAGCCTTCCATATAGAGGTCAGAACAAAAGGCCTCTGAACAAAGAGCTGTCAATCAATTGAGTTCAAAGACACAACAGAGCATCTTAAGCATGAAGCTTCTTGACAAGCAAATGTCCACATCTCATCCGGTCCTTGCATATCCATGAATGTTTTGACAAGGCATAATCACATTAGCCCTAAGATAAGGTTTCTGCATCCCGTCTGATCAGCGAATCTGAGGCCATCGGCCTGTGCAATATTGACTCCCCAGGACCAGCAAGGCTAGACAGATTCCATCTCAATATTATCAATTCAAAAACAACCATTTACAAAAGTAAATTAACTAGAAAAAAAATACATAATGTTGAAATTTTATAGTTTGAAGCAAGATGGACCTCTGTTGCCATCACAAATGGTTTCCACCTTTCAAGTTTTCATGCTGCTTTGGTTAGTGGAGCAGGGGTTAGTTACTGTCATCTCTTCATCATGGATTTGCCTTCCTCACTTGTTGCCTTGTCCTCTGCCAAAGGTGCAAACTTTTTACAGGTGTGTGGCTCGACTTGTGCTGACTGCCCATTCCTTTGGGTGGCATCTCGTCCAAGTGGCCATTTTCATGCATCAGCTCAGACAGAAGAGCTTTGACAGTTTTTTTTAAACTTTGACTCTTCTAAACAGACATTCACATGAGATCAAAGATTAGGAGTGGGAACCTTGACTGAGTCCGCAACCCCCTTCCAAATTAAAAAAGGACCAAAGTTAACTCCAAAGGACATCCTTTGATTGATGATAATGCAATGTTAGACTACGGTATGAGTGGTGGGCAGTCCAGTTCACTTGGAAATGAATGGTTTAGACTATGCGAACATATTTCATGTAGGCCCTTCACAACCAGAGGGAGGAGACATTCAATCCATAAGACTGGACCAAATTCAAACCTAAATTGCAGAGGTGAGAAGACAGAGTGCAAATTCACTGCCCTTTGTCGTGCTGAGGGAGTGCTGTACTGTCAGAGGTGCCGTATTTCGGATGCGACGTTAAACCAAGGCCACGTCTGCTCTTTCGGGTGGATGTAAAAAATCCCACGGCACTATTTCGAAGAGCAGGGGAGTTCTCCCCAGTGTCCTAGGCCAATATTTATCCCTCAATCAACATAACAAAAACAGATTATCTGGTCATTATCACATTGCTGTTTGTGGGAGCTTGCTGTGCACAAATTGGCTGACGTGTTTCCTACATTACAACAGTGACTACACTTCAAAAGTACTTCATTGGCTGTAAAGCCTGAGGTCGTGAAAGGTGCATAATAAATGCAAGCCTTTTTTTTTAACCCAATCCCAATAGCACCACTCTCAAAATGTAAAAGTAACCATGTTGTTCAATCCTGATGCGATGAAGAAAATTGTTTGAAAAACAAACAGAAATATATCTTGGATGCACTGATCAAAAGCAGATCTCTCTCAGCTGAATACCAAACTAGCTCTCAAACTGTCCAAGCACACATTTATTTTTCAGTAAGGCTTTTATGGCAAACATGATTAACTGTGCTTAAGTGTGCAGCCAAGACGGCATGATCTAAAAACAACTGGAAAATTATACAATTAGGTATGAAAAGTATTGAACGAAGATCTGACTATCCGCCATCATTCAATTTTCACCAAGATTTAGAGGAGTAACTGCAGGGGAATTACTAGAAATATAAAGAACTCTCATGAATGTGTCCTTAACAAACTGTCCTAAAATTTACTATTTTGTAGGAAATATTACAAATTTTTGTGTATTTTTCAAGCTTGTGGAGACCCATCACTGAATCTCCTTTCTCACCAGCACACTGCTATATGAGTTACATTTTCCAGAGTCACAGGGGTCAATTTTCTGGCCGCTGTCGGGCGGCTTTTCATGCGGCCGGGGGCCGAAAATCGGTGAAAAAGCGGGTCGGATTTCCCGCCCCGTCCGACTTTCGGGCTGCCGTTTCCCCGTGACCCGCTTCAGTCCCAGTCGCTGCTGGCGGGACTGGTCGTCGGAGCACTAATAAGCAATTATCAGCTTGTGGAGGTAGATTTTCTGGGGCCGTTGCAACTTTGGGGCTTTCCCCACATCAAACCCGCCTGCGGGGAACCCCGCTGCAGAGACCTGGCGTGAAGCTTGCCGGCTTGCTTGCTGTCAGCTGCTGGGAAAGCTGCGATTTAAAGGGACAGCATTTGTATGTTGAAGGACCTTGTTGTTGCAGGTTTGGGGCTACTTCTTCAAGGCTTAGGCACAGCTGTGGAAGGTTGCAGCCTCACACACTTCTCCAATGCGATCTCCTGGGAAGCCCCTCTCACCACCCTCACTCAGCACTTCCTCAGCAGAGGCATCTACCAGAAGCATGGGACGCCTTTTTTTCCTTCCCTTCTTGACATTAGAGGATCTCCAGCAGCAGAGGCGGCAGCAGCAGAACCAGGAACAGCAGGATGAGCACCAGGAGCACCAGGCTGCTGCTCACTCACCTGAAGCTGCACAGGCCAGAAGGGGCCAGCGCTTGGAAGTGGCTTGAGAGCACCTTGCTGCGCTTTAGGGGGCCATGGGGACCTGTATCTGCACTGGCAGTCCTACTCAGAAGGATTTCCATGAAGGTCTGGTTTCTCTGTTCAATAGATGGCCAACGCTCCTCAAGAGATGTCATTCTCTTATGAGCACTCACCATGTTTTCCGTACCCTGGCAAGTTATCTCCTCCATGGAGGTTGCCAACCTTTCCATGGTGATGCATTCATGCGCCAATGACTCCACAAAGGCTCTGCTCATGGTCGCTATGGACTCCTCCATTCGTTCCACACTCGCAGCGACACTGGAGACAAAACCTGCCAGAGACTCCTGCATCTGTGCATGGAGATCCATCACCTCTTCTCTTGCGGATGGACCCAGAGGCAGAGGGTCGACATGCAGCGCAGCTGAGCTGAGCTGAGCTGGCAGAGCCCTGCGCCCTCCGACGAGGACTCTCCACTGCTGTCCCTATCTCCAGCATCTGTTGAGGCTCACTTGTGAGCTGTGAAACACCAGGTGACAACACTACTCTATGTCCCGAAGGTCCCCCCGTGGTGTGAGTGTCTGCACTGGTGCTGGGTGCGCTTACTTCTGCTGACGCTGCGCCCTCAGAGGTTGGAGCTTCCTCTGAGGAGTCTGGCTGCACAGCCTCTTCCTCCTCCACAGTGAGGACGGGGGCTCTGGATGGTACTGTGGGGGAGTTAAGGAAGGAGTTAGAGATGTAATGCCAAGGTTCTTCTGGTGACTCCCAGCGAGTTGGCATCTGCTGACACCTGCATCCATGCAGCATTGGTCTCAGTGGGAGGCCTCTTCCTCCCTGATCTAGGGAAGAGGACCTCCCTGTGGGCCCTAGCCCCATCCAATAATGCCTGCAGTGAAGCCTCGTCGAATTTGAAGGCAGCTCGGCGTCTTCCTCTGCCATTGTGCAAGAGTGGCTGAGAAGCCTGCAGAGGTGGAGAAGCTTGCTGGACACTTTGAAAGCACCACGAATGATGACATCATACTGTGGGGATTTCTGACTCGAATTGGACAATTAGCAAGGCTTCCCACATGCTGGGAATTAATTGGCCACTTGAGGGAAAATTGCGTGGAGCTGGCTGACACTTTTTTATGTGTGTCAGAAACCCCACATTCGGGGAAACCCGACCATTTCCCACACAAGCCGAAAATCGGGGCCATAGAATCCAAAAGGTTTGGTATTCGGGGTCAGTCTTGAATGTCTCAGAAGGCAACACAAAATTCAGGACAGCTTACTAACCCACTTGATACTTCACCATCTACACTTGGATGCCTTTTAATTGGCTGGGAGAAAAAGGACAGCAACCAACAGTTAAGAACTGAACCATGCAGAGCTATCTGACTTTACTGTTCAAAACTGGAGTTCAGGTGTTTATTTCTTTAGATGGTTGAATGGCAAGAAAGAAAAACACAGCAAACAGGACTTAATGTAGGTTTCTGCAGCTAACAAATACCTTCAGCAGCACAGTAACCCATCCCAACATCAGTTCCACCAGCAGTTCCACAACCCATCCCAACACCAGTTCCACCAGCAGCTCCACAACCCATCCCAACACCAGTTCCACCAGCAGTACTATAATCTGCCCCCACTAGCAAATCCCAGTTCCACCTGCAGCATAATAATCCATCCCAACACCAGTTCCACCAGCAGCATAATAAACCGTCCCAACACCAGTTCCACCAGCAGCATAATAACCCATCCCAACACCAGTTCCACCAGCAGCTCAGTAACCCATCCCAACACCAGTTCTACCAGCAGGTCAATAACCCATTCCAACACCAGTTCCTACAGCAGTACTATAATCTACCCCCACTAGCAAATACCAGTTCCACCAGCAGCATAATAACCCAGCCCAACACCAGTTCCAACAGCAGCATAATAACCCGTCCCAACACCAGTTCCACCAGCAGGAAAATAATCCATTCCAACACCAGTTCCACCAGCAGGACAATTACCCACCCCAACACCAGTTCTACCAGCAGGACAATAACCCATCCCAACATCAATTCCACCAGCAGCACAATACCCATCCCAACACCAGTTCCACCACCAGCCCAATATCAAACATTTTTTGGCAATGTACTCAGGCTCCATTCCCACTATGCTGGATTAGCTGATTTTAGCTGGGACAGTGGTCAGGGCACGCTAATCAGTGCCAGCAAAAAAGACGGACAAAAAGAGTTTCTGCTCCTAATCATCCATCCAGTGATGCCTACTGGAAAGTACATGTGTGGACATCAGGTGAGGAAACGTCTGGATTGGATAGAACGCTGCGCTCCCCATGGACAAACAGTTTGCTGGCATTTAGGTGAGATGTTAGGAGGGTGAGCCATGCGAGTGGAACCGAACCCCAGCAAGAGTCAACTCCAATGGAAAAAAATACCGCACAAACACGTGAGCCATACTGCATGCTGACAATGTGAATTGGCACCATTTACTCATAGTGCTGTGGCTGCTTGCAGGGCTAGCTCGAGATAGATAGATATAAAGTGAGCTTTCCATTACTAATCAACAAGCTCTTCATCAATGACAAGAGACAGAAGCTCTAGAGAAACCATCACTGAAAGCACGTCACTGTGTAAAACGGTTAAACATATTTTTGAAGCGTGATATTTTTGACACTGTGGTGCGTAAAATCAATATTGTGCACTTTTATTGAAGCTATCAGCAGAGGTTCCAGGAAATGTGGATTAAGATATGTACAGAACCTTCTCAATAGCGGTTTCATACCTTATGATTAAATCAATTTACTAAACATTTATTATTGTTTTCTGTTGAAAATGTTAGCATATGCTGGAAGAGCACTGGAGAGATTTAATGCGCATTCTAGTTATATTTAACCCAAGTTATAAATTTCACTTGACCTGAGAAGAACAGAAATATATAAAATGTTATAGTCAAGTGTTCCTGGCTGACAGCTCAGTCAGTGCAGGCAGTGTACTTCCTGCTCCACACCCGATCACATTGTTTCCATGTAACAACTAGTCCCGCTCGTCCATCACCCCCTACATTGGTTCCTAGTACAACACCTCAGATTTAATATTTTGATCCTTGTGTTCAAATCCCCCCCCCCCAGTGACTTCACCCCTCCCTATCTCTGTAACCTTTTCCAGCCCTACACCCACTCTGAACTCTATGTTCCTCTGATTCTGACCGCTTGTAGATTCCCCCCTCTCTTTTCCACACCATTGGCAATCATGCCTTCAGCCACCTAGGACCCACCCCCCACAAACACACCCTGAAATTCCCTCCCTAAACCCTCCACCCTTCTATCACCCTCTCCTCTTTGAAGACTCCTCGTTAAAATCCCACCCTTTTGAAGAAACCTTTAGTCATCCCTCCTAATATCGCCTTCTTTGGCTCAGTGTCCACTTTGTCCTCTGTGAGTTGTCTTGGGACATTTTTCTATGTTAAATACAAGTTGCTTTTGATGCATGGAGCATTACCAAAGCTATGTTTACATACAGAGCCAGAGAACCAGAAGTAGTTTTAATAGAAACCTCTTATAACCTGCAAAAGATCCATTTTATGTTATTATGTCTCATAGCTATCAACATCTTAATATGTTCAGACAGTCAGTCACGGGGCAAGGATCTGCACTATTCTAATTAGCTGGTGTCTGAAAGGATGAAAATAAAGCTGGCTCCTGCGATGGGTCAGTTGGAAAAGGCAACGAGTAGCTGAAGTATACAGGTCAGGAAGGTGCCAGTTTTGATTCCCGGGCCATGCTGAGTTAACTGAACTCAGCTGAGTGGTGGTAGGGCTGCTAACATTGACCTTCGTGCCCCTGGGCTGAGGAGAGGGAATCAGTTGTCATTTTCACTCCTGGTCACATTGGCCCTCTCTAACTCACTCTTTTCGGAGGCCTCAAATATTTCGACAAATTTAGCTCTTAGCTTTACCTTTCTCCAATAATCTTTAGCATTTTAAACACAGGCTTGGCATCATCTGAATCACTACTCCCTGGTTTATTTTGTCTTGCATTTTTACTGTTTTGAATTATGGTGGTGTCCTGAATAATGAACTTTTGCCACTAACCATTCTCAATTTAAAAACAAACTATAAAATCACAAAAGATCCCAGATGCAGTGTCTGGTATGCATCGGGTTAATTGATCAAAGCTGGAACACAGGGAGGATTTGATGATTGCCCTCAGTGTCCCAGGGTTTGTTAAGGGTAAAATTAGCCAGGGTTCCATCTCCAATCATTATCCTACTGCATGGACATTGGTGGATGACAAATCAACATTGCTGATATTGATTGTCTTGGTGCAAACATGAAGTTATGACTTCTTGTGTGAGCTTGTGGAGGGGTGCCAGTACCTGTGGAAATAAGGCCGGACATGAGTCAACATCTTCAGGAGGGGAAGAAGGGGAGAAATCAGAAGGGAGGCGGGGGAGAACTTAATTCCCTCCTCTTGGTCATTCATCTCTTTCAATGGATGTGAAATTACAGTTTCAGCCTTTTTCCATCCTCCTTTCTATTTTCCCACAGCTAACTAGGCCAATACCATAACATATCTTTAACAATGATGGGTTGTCAGGTACTGACGAAAGCTGCTTTTAAAACATATTCACGAAACTGGCAGAAACTAAATTAAGTTCAAGTGCAGGCAGAAATTCATGCCCAGAGATATGGCAGCTTCAATCTTAATTTGTTGTAAAACATTGCTTATGGAAAGAATTATAAATGTTTTGTTCATTTTGTGATGTACACTTTAAAACACGAATATCTGATATTCTGTCCAGTTTAACAGCCTTCCGAATGCACTTTACCAAAGCAATGTGTTCTTTACCTCAACCTTATCATTACAGTCACAAACAGCAGTTTTGGTCCACAATAAAGATGCCTCCGGCTTTACTGAATGCTGCAGAATTTGTTATGATGTGATTGTAAAATGCCACAGTATTTTTCTCTCATCTACCGCACTCATTTTTTTAATGTTAATCTTGGAAGGAGTGTATCATTTGCATACATATCAGTGACTGCACATCAAAGTATTTCATTATATGTGAAGCGCTTTGGGACACTCAGATGTGATCAGATGCTATACAAATACAAGTTCGTTCTTTCTTAACAGTGATTTTTTTTGGAAAATTTTCTGCTCATCAAGGTGATAGATGTTAATATCTTTGCTCAAGTTGAAAGACAAAGCCCTAGTAATAACAACAACTTGCATTTAAACATCGTCTTTAAGATAGTAAAATGTCCCAAGGCGCTTCACAGGAGGGTCATCAAACAAATTTGTTTCCGAGCCACATAAGGCGCTCTGACGACAGGAAAGAGGTAGGTTTTAAGGAGTGTCTTAAAGGAGGAAAGAGAGGTAGAGAGGTTTAGGGAGGGAATTCCAGAGCTTAGGGCCTAGGCAGCTGAAGGCACGGCCTCCAATGATGGAGAGATTAAAATCGGGGATGCTCAGGAGGCCAAAGTTGGAGGCGCGCAGATATCTCAGAGGGTTGTGGGGCTAAAGGAGATTACAGAGATAGGGAGGGGCGAGGCCACTGAGAGATTTTAAAACAAGGATGAGATTTTTTTAAATCAAGGCATTGCTTAACCGGGAGCCAATGTAGGTCAGCAAACACAGGGATGGTGAATGCAGGGGACTTGGTGTGAGTTAGGATACAGGCAGTAGAGTTTAGGATGACCTCAAGTTTATGGAGGGTGGAAGATGGGAGGCCGACCAGGAGTGCGTTGGAATAGTCGAGTCTAGAGGAAAGGCATGGATGAGAGTTTCAGCAGCAGATGAGCTGAGGCAAGGCGTAGTCGGGTGATGGCGTGGATATGTGGTCGGAAGCTCATCTCGGGGTCAAATATGACGCCAAATTTGCGAAAGTCTGGTTCAGCCTCAGACAGGTGCCAGGAAGAGGGATGGAGTCGGTGGCTTGGGAACAGAGTTTGTGGCAGGAACCATGACAATGGCTTCGGTCTTCCCAATATTTAGTTGGAGGAAATTTCTGCTCATACAGTACTGGATGTCGGACAAGCAATCTGACAATTTAGAGACCGTGGATGGATCAAGAGTGTGTCAGTGGTGTCATCAGCATACAGATGGAACCTGACATTGTGTTTTTGAATGATGTCGCTGAGGAGCAGCATGTAGAGGAGAAATAGGAGGGGGTCAAAGATAGATCCTTGGGGACATCAGAGGTAACGGTGCGGGAGTGGGAAGAGAAGCATTGCAGGTGATTCTCTGGCTACAGCTGGATAGATATGTGTTGACCTCCTAACCCAAAGGAGGTGCATGTACTTATGGAGTAATTAGTGTTCCTGTTGCAGAGCTTCAACACAATGGTGGTGCACATTGGGTAATTTGGTGTGGAGATTAGCACTTACAGCTTTACCAGTCCATCGTGGATGGAAAATTGCATGAGGCACACTGACCCCCCCACTCCTGAATTCCCAATATGTACTCCCATCACACAAAACTCTGCACCAGGTCACTAAATGTACACCATCTTCATTTTAATGCCCCCACTGCTCCTTTAACTCGCGCGACTTCGATTGCCCGTGGCTGAAGATTTCTACTCACATCATTAAATTCTTTTGTTCTCCAAAACTTGATAACTATCCAGAAAGGCATCTTTTCACTGCCTCACTGAGATGATTTTCACACATCCTGCATCAGTTTGTACTTTCTTCCAGATTTTCAATAAAGTTTGTTTGGATATACCACCATTAACTCACATCATCCTTCCACCCAACTCCATGCCTCCAGCCCCAGATCTTTGTTTTATTTACTTATAGTTACTTACAGTAATAATTCACTTATCTTCTATCACTTATCACTAGTGGGGTACTGGAGGGATCGGTCCTTGGACCCCAGCTATTCACAATATATATTAATGATCTGGACGAGGGAACTAGATGTAATATCTCCAAGTTTGCAGATGACACAAAGCTGGGTGGGCGTGTGTGCTGTGAGGAGGATGCCGAGAAACTCCAATATGATTTGGTAGGTTGGGTGATTCGGCAGAAGCATGGCAGATGCAATATAACGTGGATAAATGCGAGGTTATCCACTTTGGTGTCAAAAACAGGAAGGCAGATTATTATCTAAATGGCAATAGATTGGGAGAAGGGGAAGTGCAACGAGACCTGGGCGTCCTTGTGCACCAGTCGCTGAAAGTAAGCATGCAGGTGCAGCAGGCGGTTAAGAAGGCAAATGGTATGTTAGCCTTCGTAGCGAGAGGGTTTGAGTACAGGAACAAGGATGTCTTGCTGCAGTTGTACAGGGCCTCCTTGGTGAGGCCACATCTTGAGTATTGTGTGCAGTTTTGGTCGCCTTATCTGAGGAAGGATGTTCTTGCCATGGAAGGAGTGCAGCGAAGATTCCCCAGGCTGATACCTGGGATGGCAGGAATGACGTATGAGGAGAGATTGGGTCGATTGGGCTTATACTCGCTGGAGTTTAGAAGAATGAGAGGGGATCTCATCGAAACTTATAAAATTCTAACAGGACTAGACAGGCTAGATGCTGGAAGGATGTTCCCGATGGTCGGGGAGTCCAGAACCAGGGGTCACAGTCTAAGGATAAGGGGTAAGCCATTTAGGACAGAGATGAGGAGGAATTTCTTCACCCAGAGAGTGGTGAACCTGTGGAATTCTCTGCCAAAGAAGGCAGTAAAGGCCAATTCATTAAATATATTCAAGAAGGAGTTGGATATATTTCTTAAGGCTAAAGGGATCAAGGGATATGGAGAGAAGGCAGGAACAGGGTACTGAATTTGGATGATCAGCCATGATCTCATTGAATGGCGGAACAGTCTCGAGGCGCCGAATGGCCTACTCCTGCTCCTATCTTCTATGTTTCTATGTTTCCAGTTTTTAGTTCTGATGAGGAGTCCATAACCGTAATGCTAGCCTGTCTTTCCTCTTTAGACACTGACAGACTTTGAGTATTTCAGTATTTTCTGCTTTATTTCAGATTTCCAACATTTGCAGTTTTATTCGTTCTTTCCAAACCTTATGATCCTGGTACAGTACCTTCCTCCATTGCTCTTATTCTGTTCGATCAGTATGACCGACATCACGTTTTTTCCTCATCAGATATGTCAGATCCTCCACCCTCTAGACTTTAATAAGGCCTCTAGTCCTGATTGTATTCATCTCATCATCTTCAATGTGTCTTTCTGAACTTATTATCCCACAGTGTTATTAATCTCTCTCACTCCAGTTCACCTTTTCTCCTTGGAAATTTGCTCAACACTTAACACTAAGAAAATTTGATCCTTCTTATTCTTTAAATTCAAATTTCCATTGACTTGAAAGTTATGACTGAATTCATGACCAACGGTATGATTTTCAGTATGGCGGTTCCAGTGACTATCTTGTCATATATGTTATTGTATCTGGAATTCTGCACGTCAACACTATGAATAAGGATAACAGGTTACTACCACTCACACCATGTTAATAGCTAACTAGTTTCTTCTCAAATCACTGTCTGTTCTGTAATTGATCACAACACATTTCCACTAAAGAGTTCCTACAAGCTCTATCCTCGCTACAACACAGTTCCTTCTTCAGCTTCATCTCACTATTCAGCCGTAATTATCAACCTCCTTCAATTTGCATGCCGTTAATGCACACGACCATCAGTCCTCTTAGAATGCAATGGTTTAATCACAACATCATAATCTGCTCCATGCCATTCGATGGAACAATCAGATCCCTTTTCTTTGTTTATCTAAGGGTAGATATTCATTAAGCATCACCTGGGTGGAGCACAGAGGGGAAAAAATCAGGTGGATTCTTACCAAAGTGCGAGCCTCCCCAACAGATTCTCCTCCTGGCACTTCACCCAGTCAATGTTAAAATGTGTAACTCATCCACAAGTCTCATCAGCATCTTTCAACTCTTACAGTGAAAGGTCCACCATTTGCCTTTTATCATCCCTTAGCTTCTTTGGCATCACTATCTCTTTTGAACTCAATATTCTTCACTGCTAAAGTTTTGTTTTCATGCCAAATGCTCCTTTTCCCCTCAATAACTTGTCAATCTACATGTCCAAATCTGTCCAAGAGCCAAATACTGTTCAAATATCTGAGGAGATACTTCTATCACCTCTCTTGCACTCCTGGAAATTATAGAAGAAAAAACTGGTCGCCTCAGAGGCAATCCCAAACTCACCATTAACCTGCAACCTCTCGTCTGTTTGATCTAATCTACTACTTCCAGTGCTCCTTTCAATTCTCTTTATGTTCACTCTAACCACCAAATATGCTGTCCTACAGGCTTTTCATCCTCTGTTGAAATTTAGACAGATCACCATCTCTTACTTCAATATCCTCCTTCCCAGGACTTCAAAACTTGTGAAATTGTCACCCCTTAAGTCTTTATTTTCTCCTATAAATCTTCAGGCTTTTAGAACAAAATCTTGGCATCTCTTAAGCTCTATTTCTTGATTTATATTGTCTTCTGGGTTGTGAGCCTCAGCCTTTCACCTTGCATTCTCAGTGAATCAAGCAATAAATAAATTTGAAGGTACTCCCACTTTGACACAGGGCTGCCTTCTGAATCCGGCCATTCTTGGCAGCTGATTTGACATGGTTCCATTTTCCTGCTTTCTCCCTAAACCAGTCCCAACCCCTCGTTTTCTCCCCATACCCTTTAATTTTTTTTTTAAAGAAATTATCCAGTATTTTTTGAATGCTGCAATTGATTTAGCACCATTCGCCACAACGCATGTACATTCCGATTACACGTTGTGTTAAAAAGTTTGTTTCAATCTCCCCTTTATGTATCTAGTGCTTATCTTCGATCATGACCTCCTGACTCCAATCTATCTACCAATATGTTTACTTTGTCTGTTGCTTTTCTCATTTTGAACACCTCTATCAAATCCCCATCCCCTCTGAATCTCATCAGTTTGATAATACTGCCCTAGTTAGCTAAGTTGCAAAAGTTGGCATTGGAGAGTTAAATTGTTGATTATGGGGAAAATTGCCAGCCCAAGGAGGTTTCGCCAGTCAAATTGCAGCATTTTGTTTGACCTATATTTAGTCATATAAGTGAAAGCAAAAATAATAATTTAACAGAGGTTAGAAACCTGTCATTAGATTTCAGGGGTCTCTTTCCCATAGTCAAATAAGACGTCTATTGTAAGGTGGTGTTTAACAAGAGGCAATCAACACTGTGCCCAAACCCGCACCCCAAACAAATACGAATGAGCAGTTTCTTGTTAAACAAGGTGTAGCCCTGATACTTGTCCTGACCCAGTCACTGAGTCTTTCCCTTGCCCTGTTGCTAAGTTGCTCTTAAATACTTCATATTGAGATTACAGAACATAAACTGTTTGCACAACTCCACAAAGGAATGAGGGAACACTGTATGAGTGCTTCCAGAGGAAGGAGAGCTGCACGGTGCCAATGCCACAATCTGTCTTCACCGTCTTCACTGGGTAATCTTGGTTTCCCTCTCTTTCTGTCACTCTCGGATTCTTCTGTGGCACCTTCCTCCTTCTTCTGTCATCTTGGTGTCTTTCTGTATCCTGCCTTTTTCTATTCCTCTCCATTTCTGTAACGATTTCCCTTCTTGGCTTCATGGATTGCTGAGATGCAGCATTTGATTCTGGCACAGAGGTGGCAGGTGCTAGATATGACTGATTAGTCAGCCTGGTGTAATTTGGCCATTGTTGATAGCAGCTGCAGGGAGCAAGGTAGGATCCGGCTAGGGTTGGGCGCTTTGAAACAGCGGATTATGGATGCAAGACTTCAAGCTCACTTAAAAAAATTCAGATTGCTAACAATTAAATTTTGTTATAATTGCAAGTCTTTCTTTTTTAGTTCTTTCAAAGATTTGTGTTTTGAGAACCCTTTAAAAAGAAAAAAAGACTTGCATTTATATAGCGCCTTTCACAACCTCAGGACGTCCCAAAGCGCTTTACAGCCAATGAAGTATAGTTACTGTTGTAATGTAGGAAACATGTAGCCAATTGCACACAGCAAGCTCCCACAAACAGCAATGTGATCATGACCAAAAAATATTTTTTTTGTTATGTTGATTGTGAGATAAATATTGGTCAGGACACTGGGGAGAACTCCCCTGCTCTTCTTTGAAATAGTGTCATGGGATCTTTTATGTCCACCTGAGAGAGCAGATGGGGCCTCGGTTTAACATCTCAACCAAAAAAGGCACCCTCGACAGTGCAGCACTGTCTCAGTGCTGCACTGGAATGTCAGCCAAGTCGTTGGAATGGGACGTGAACCCACAAGGTGGGCAAGCAGGTAGAGAGGTGGAGGCGTTTGGGGAGGGAATTCCGAGGTGTTGGGCCAAGACAGCTATGCAGATAGTCTCAATTTTCCAGCCAAAGTTCCTCACAGTTGGTGTTAGTGGGTGGAAGGAGCAAGGAACGGAGGTTTGAGGAGGCTGGAAAAGAGTCATGGATTGTTTTCACCCTGCAGGATGACCGTGGAGCAGTAAGAGATTTGACCACGGAGAGGGAAGCGTGATTACGCTCGACCACTCATCTGGCAGGTGTGCTCAAATCTGCAGCCTTCAGACTTAAGGGTGCAAAGGTGGGAGTTGTGTCAGAGGAACGACAAGGGTGGGAGATAGTGGGTGACTCAGTAAGGTGAGAGGCCGTGAAAGGCAGGAATGAGGGAACTGTTTAGCTCAACAGTGGCAGCAGAGTCATGACAAATGGAGAATTTGACATGGGCAGCTGGGAATTATAAAATGAATTGGTGAGGGAGCTGTGGGACATTTTTTCCCCACAGCTGAAGGTTTAACCATTTCGGGATTGGAGAAAGGCAAAGAGATGCGTACAATAAGAGAAATGAGGAAGTGGTCAGCGATATCCATATCCGTGATCGAGGCCTCAGAGGCAGTGAGGGCACGTAAGGTGGCAAAGGATAGGGATGTGGTGTGGATGGAGGAGTTGACATGAAAGATGAGACTAAAGGAGGACACAAAGAAGGAGCAAGGGGAATGGAGGTGGAAGTTGAAATCACCAAGGCAGAGCAATCATTCGGTGCACAAACTGATGGAGGAGAGAAAGGAAATCTCAGTAAGCAAGTTACCGTGGTACTTAGGAGGGCTGTTGAGGGCAAGGACTTTAAATGGATGGGGGATGAAAAAAAAAGGATAAATTGCTCAAACGAGTTACTGAACGACTGAAGATTGGCAGGGAAGGGGAGGCGCAGTTGGGTGAAACACATAGCCAGGTAGGGAGACTTCAATGAGGTGCCAGGAGTCATTACCTGCAAGCTGCGTTTCTGAAGGAGCTAACTTTCCTGAGGGCAATACAGAGTAGACCAGCAGTTGATAATCCATCAGTATGGCTTAGAAGGAAGGCTAGAGATATTACCCCAACCCCCCAGGAATCAGCTGGATTGGATGGTTGTCAGGAACAGGAGTTGAGGCATTTCAGGCTGCTACTCTGGCGAGCCAGTGATGATTGCCATGATGAGCATGGCTGAAGATACAAAGGGTGGAGCAGAGTGAAATTGTGAGCTCATCAAGAGACACTCAAGCCTGGTACAGTGGCAGGAGAAAAGGTTGGCTGAGGAGAAGGATCATGAGTGGCAGGAGACTGAGGGATTTGTTGATAAAAGGAAAGAAAAAGGGAAATTGAATTATGTAAAAGGACTTGGTGCAAGTAGAAGAATAAGAGTTGATCTCATTGAAACATATAAAAATCTTACAGTGATTAACAGGGTAGATGCTGGGAGGGGAGTCTAGAACTAGGGGGGTCACAGTCTCAGGATAAGAGGTCAGCCATTTAGTACTGAGATGAGGAAAAATGTCTTCACTCAAAGGGTTGTGAATCTTTGGAATTCTCTAACCCAGAGGGCTGTGGATGCTCAGTCATTGAGTGTATTCAAGGCTGAGACCGATAGATTTTTGGATATTAAGGTAATCAATGGATATGGGGATAGTGCAGGAAAGTGGAGTTGAGGTAGAAGATCAACCATGATCTGATTGAATGGTGGAGCAGGCTCGAAGGACCGAATGCCCTCTCCTGCTCCTATTTCTTATGTTCTAAGAGCTGAGCATTCTCCAGTTGCAAAGCAGAGGAAAATCATTAATGTCCAGTAACTTTTTATTACCCTGTGGCGGAGACCACATAGGGACAATAACACAATGTATAACCAATGCTGTTATATGTACGTAAACACAATTCACTATGTATAGCAATGTTGTGATATGTACATGCTGGGTTGGGTTATCGGTGCAGGGTCCCTTTAAGAGTGTCGATAGCGTGATGACGTCATGATGTCGGTTGCGTGATGACGTCATAGCCCCTGCACGGGGCTGAGCCTTCAGACCTTGTGGAGATTGATTAAAGTATGACACGTTTTGTTTTTGCTTAAAGAAAAGTCTCGGCCTGTTGATTTCTGTCGACTCCAACATTGGTGACCCCGCTGCTCTTTTGGACGATTCCAAAGACCTCATCTGAAATGGTGACGAACGCCGTTTCCATCAAATTACCTGAGTTTTGGGAACAACAGGCTGCCGCTTGGTTTGCCCAGGCCGAGGCTCAATTTGCACTCCGGGACATCACCGCGGACGACACGAGGTACTACTACGTCGTCTCCGCTCTCGGCAGCTCCACCGCGGCCAGAGTCGTGAACCTGCTCGAAAACCCCCCAGAGCTCAACAAATACAATACACTGAAGGCGCACCTCTTACAAACTTTCGGACTCACCGAAGCCGAACGTGCACGCCAGCTTCTCTCTCTACCCGGGCTTAGCGACTCCAAGCCCTCGGAGCTGATGGACCACATGCTGGCCCTCCTGGGCACACACACACCGTGCTTCCTCTTCAAGGAACTGTTCCTTCAACAGCTGCCAGGTCAGGTACGGTCGGCTTTAGCCAACTCTTCCACTACCGATTTCCACGACCTGGCCAAGGAGGCCGACAAATTTTTCTCCGCCGGGCAACAGTACGGCGCGGCCACGCGGAGCCCTGCCCCCACTGTTACAGCTCAACGGCAGCAACCCTCAAGCCCCTGCTTCTACCATGCGCAGTTCGGCCCCAAAGCCAGGAAGTGTCGGCCCCCGTGCAGTTTTCCTGCGTCGAAACAAACTAAAGACCACTCGTCGGCTGCTATGGCTGTCGGCCGTTCAGGCAGTTTGTTGTTTATTACAGACACCGACTCCGGACGTTCTTTCCTTTGCGACACGGGCGCCCAGGTGAGCGTCCTGCCCGCGTCAGCCATAGACATTCAAGGGGGGAACCACGGCCCCGTCCTCGAAGCCGCCAACGGCAGTTCCATCCGCACCTTCGGGAAACGGAACGGCGCTTTGTTTTGGCGGGCAGCGGTTCACCTGGGACTTTGTCACAGCAAAAGTCTCCACCCCCCTTCTCGGCGCTGACTTCCTCTGCGCCAATGGCCTTTTGGTGGACGTCAAGAACCGACGTCTCATCAACACGGAAACCTTCAGTTCGCTCCCATGTTCCCTCAGCGGGTCCAGCACGACACAGTTGTCCAGCGCACTCTCGGTCTCCGATGAGTTTTCCCGCCTTCTCGCCCAGTTCCCGGACCTCACGAAGCCCACGTTCTCGTCCACCGCCACCAAACACGGGGTAGAACACCACATCTCGACCACCGGTCCGCCCGTCTATGCCCGTGCTCGGCGCTTCGACCCGGGGAAGCTCGCCATCGCCAAAGCCGAGTTCGACACCATGGAGCGCCTCGGCATCATCCACCGGTCGAACAGTCCGTGGGCCTCGCCCCTCCACATCGCCCCGAAACCAGGCGGTGGGTGGCGCCCGTGCAGAGATTACCGGCGCCTCAACGACGCGACGACCCCCGACCGCTATCCGATTCCACATATCCAGGACTTTTCCACCCGCCTGGCCAGGAAAGTGGTATTCTCGAAAGTGGACCTCGTCCGGGGTTACCACCAGGTCCCTGTCCGGCTGCAGGACATCCCGAAAACCGTGGTGATCACCCCGTTTGGGCTATTCGAATTTCTCCGCATGCCATTCGGCCTCAAAAACACCGCACAGGCTTTTCAACGCCTAATGGACACCGTGTTACGGGACCTGACATTCCTGTTCGTATACCTGGACGGAGCATGTGTCCCACCTCCGGACTCTCTTCGAACGACTTATCCAACACGGCCTAATCGTCAACCCGGCCAAGTGCCAGTTCGGGCTGTCCTCAATCGACTTTCTCGGGCACCGCATCAGGAAGGACAGGGCGGTGCCACTACCATCGAAAGTGGAGGCCGTGATGGACTTCCCACGACCCCTCACCATGAAGGCCCTGCAGGAGTTTTTGAGCATGGTGAACTTTTACCATCGTTTCGTCCCCCGAGCAGCCCAGCTTATGCAGCCCCTTTGCGAGGCCCTCAAAGGCAAGCCCGACAAACTCGCCGTCAACTGGTCCGATGAGATGGCCAGTTCTTTCACGGACACGAAAAGGGCCCTGGCTAACGCGACCATGCTGGCGCATCCGTTACCTGTTGCACCGATCGCTCTCACCACCGACGCCTCAGACTATGCAGTCGGCACCGTCCACGAACAGTGGGTCAACGGCACCTGGCAGCCGCTCGCCTTCTTCAGCCGGCAGCTCCGCCCCAACGAGCGGAAGTACAGCACCTTTGATCGCGAGCTTCTCGGCTTCTACCTCGCCGTCCGACACTTCCATTTCCTGCTGGAGGCCCGCCCGTTCACGCCGTTCATGGACCACAAGCCGTTGACCTTCGCCATGGCCAAAGCCTCCGAGCCATGGTCGGCCCGTCAGCAACGCCAGTTGGCCTTCATCTCGGAGTTTACAACGGACATCCAGCATGTGGCTGGGAAAGACAATCCCGTCGCCAACTGCCTCTCCCGAGCCATCGCCAGCGCCGTACACCTCGGCATCGACTACACCCGCATGGCGGCCGACCAGGCCTCTGACCCGGACGTCCAGGCCTACAGGACGGCGGGCACGGGCCTTCAACTGGCGGACGTCGCATTCAACGCTGCCGGCACCACACTCCTGTGCGACGCCTCCGTTGGGCAGCCATGTCCCGTTGTGCCCGAAGGGTGGAGACGGCAAGTTTTCGACGCTGTCCACAATCTTTCCCACCCGGGCAGGAAGCCGTCACAGAAGCTGGTGGCGGCTAAGTTCGTCTGGCACGGGCTCAGGAAAGATGTTCGCGACTGGGCCAGCACCTGCGTGGTATGCCAACGCTCAAAAGTACATCGCCATACTAAGGCCTCGTTGGCGCCTTTCGCGGTGCCCGAGAGGCAGTTCGAACACAATAACGTGGACCTGGTGGGGCCCCTGCCGCCCTCCCGCGGATTCACCCACCTCCTCACAATGGTCGACAGAACCACCCGATGGCTGGAAGCCTTCCCGCTGTCTTCAACGACGGCCACCGATGTGGCTCGGGCATTCATCAGCACTTAGGTCGCCCAGTTCGGCGCCCCATCTGACATTTCCTCCGACCGGGGGCCCCAGTTCACGTCAGAGCTCTGGAACGCTGTCGCCCGAGGCCTCGGGTTGAGACTCCACCACACCACAGCTTACCACCCTCAGGCTAACGGGCTGTGCGAACGGTTTCATCGCTCCATGAAGGCCGCGCTCCGGGCCAGCCTCCGGCACGACAGCTGGATCGACAGACTCCCGTGGGTCATGCTGGGACTCAGGACCGCTCCCAAGGAGGACCTCCAGTCCTCGTCCGCCAAGCTCGTCTACGGCCAGCCGCTACGGGTTCCCGGGGATTTCGTCCCCAACGCAACGGAACCTTGGTCCGCAGCCCGTCAGCGGTCCGACCTTCTGGACAACGCCAAGGTTTTCGCGCCGGTGCCCACGTCACAGCACGGTCTCCCTCAGTCCCACGTTCCGCTCGACCTTCGTGAGGCGGAGTACGTTTTCGTCCGCCACGACGCCCACCGGGGACCTCTTCAGCCACCCTACGAGGGACCATTCCACGTCCTGGAAACCGGGGACAAGACCTGCGTAGTGGATGTCGGCGGTAAGCCGGACTACATTTCCGTGGACCATCTTAAGCCGGCCCACCTGGACCTGGACCGACCCGTTGAGTTGGCACAACTCCCGAGGCGGGGCCGACCTCCGGTTTCCGCACCCTCAGTCAACCACCGAGCGCCCGAGGTCCCTCCGACGAAACCCCCGGTCCCTGCCCCGGAACTGAGGAGCCGTTCCGGCCATGTGATCCGGCCCCCCCAACGACTGACATTGCCAGTGCTAGTGAATTCTGGGGGGACGTATGTGGCGGAGACCACATAGGGACAATAACACAATGTATAACCAATGATGTTATATGTACCTAAACACAATTCACTATGTATAGCAATGTTGTGATATGTACATGCTGGGTTGGGTTATCGGTGCAGGGTCCCTTTAAGAGCATCGATAGCGTGATGACATCATGACGTCGGTTTCGTGATGACGTCATAGCCCCTGAGTGATTAAAGTAAGACACGTTTTGTTTTGGCTTAAACAAAAGTCTCTGCCTGTTGTTTTCTACCGATCCCAACAACCCGATACTACACAATAATTCTAATGAGAGCAAGAAGGGATAAAAGGGGAGGGGAGCCAGTGTTTTCAGCCAGTTTAAGTCTGCAGTCACAATTGGCAAGGTTTATGTGAATACCCCTGTTAATTACAGAGTACGTGTAACTGTAGGTGTGACATTTCACCTATAAGGAATGATCAGCGAGAAGGACTGGCTGGTATTGTAAGGAATGATCAGCAAGAGGCACTGGCTGGTATTGTAAGGAATGATCAGAGGGACTGGCTGGTATTGTAAGGAATGATCAGAGGGACTGGTTGGTATTGTAAAGAATGATCAGCGAGAGAGACTGGCTAGTACTGTAAGGGATGATCAGCGAGAGAGACTGGCTAGTACTGTAAGGGAGGATCAACGAGAGAGACTGGCTAGTACTGTAAGGGAGGATCAGCGAGAGAGACTGGCTAGTACTGTAAGGGATGATCAGCGAGAGAGACTGGCTAGTACTGTAAGGGAGGATCAGCGAGAGAGACTGGCTAGTACTGTAAGGGAGGATCAGCGAGAGAGACTGGCTAGTACTGTAAGGGATGATCAGCGAGAGAGACTGGCTAGTACTGTAAGGGAGGATCAGCGAGAGAGACTGGCTAGTACTGTAAGGGATGATCAGCGAGAGAGACTGGCTAGTACTGTAAGGGATGATCAGCGAGAGAGACTGGCTAGTACTGTAAGGGAGGATCAGCGAGAGAGACTGGCTAGTACTGTAAGGGAGGATCAGCGAGAGAGACTGGCTGGTACTGTAAGGGAGGATCAGCGAGAGAGACTGGCTAGTACTGTAAGGGATGATCAGCGAGAGAGACTGGCTAGTACTGTAAGGGAGGATCAGCGAGAGAGACTGGCTGGTACTGTAAGGGAGGATCAGCGAGAGAGACTGGCTAGTACTGTAAGGGATGATCAGCGAGAGAGACTGGCTAGTACTGTAAGGGAGGATCAGCGAGAGAGACTGGCTAGTACTGTAAGGGAGGATCAGCGAGAGAGACTGGCTAGTACTGTAAGGGAGGATCAGCGAGAGAGACTGGCTAGTACTGTAAGGGATGATCAGCGAGAGAGACTGGCTGGTACTGTAAGGGAGGATCAGCGAGAGAGACTGGCTAGTACTGTAAGGGAGGATCAGCGAGAGAGACTGGCTAGTACTGTAAGGGAGGATCAGCGAGAGAGACTGGCTAGTACTGTAAGGGAGGATCAGCGAGAGAGACTGGCTAGTACTGTAAGGGAGGATCAGCGAGAGAGACTGGCTAGTACTGTAAGGGATGATCAGCGAGAGAGACTGGCTAGTACTGTAAGGGATGATCAGCGAGAGAGACTGGCTAGTACTGTAAGGGAGGATCAGCGAGAGAGACTGGCTAGTACTGTAAGGGAGGATCAGCGAGAGAGACTGGCTAGTACTGTAAGGGAGGATCAGCGAGAGAGACTGGCTAGTACTGTAAGGGAGGATCAGCGAGAGAGACTGGCTAGTACTGTAAGGGAGGATCAGCGAGAGGGACTGGCTGGTATTGTAAGGAATGGACTGGCTGGTATTGTAAGGAATGATCAGCGAGAGAGACTGGCTTGTATTGTAAGAACATAAGAAATAGGAGCAGGAGTAGGCCATTTGGCCCATCGAGCCTGCTCCGCCATTCAATAAGATCATGGCTGATCTGATCTTGGCCTCAACTCCACTTTCCTGCCCGTTCCCCATAACCTTGACTCCCCTATAGTTCAAAAATCGGTCTATCTCCACCTTAAATATATTCAATGACCCAGCCTCCACAACTCTCTGGGGTAGAGAATTCCAAAGATTCATGACCCTCAGAGAAGAAATTCCTCCTCATCTCCGTTTTAAATGGGCGACCCCTTATTCTGAAACTATGCCCCCTAGTTCTAGATTCCCCCACGAGTGGAAACATCCTCTCTGCATCTACCCTGTCAAGCCCCCTCAGAATCATATATGTTTCAATAAGATCACCTCTCATTCTTCTAAACTCCAATGAGTATAGGCCCAACCTGCTCAACCTTTTTTCATAAGACAACCCCCTCATCTCAGGAATCAACCTAGTGAACCTTCTCTGAACTCGCTCCAATGCAAACATATCCCTCCTTAAATAAGGGGACCAAAACTGTACGCAGTACTCAAGGTGTGGTCTCACCAATACCCTGTACAGTTGTAGCAAGACTTCCCTACTTTTATACTCCATCCCCCTTGCAATAAAGGCCAACATTCCATTTGCCTTCCTAATTACTTGCTGTACCTGGATGCTAACTTTTTGTTTTTCATGTACAAGGACCCCCAGATCCCTCTGTACTGCAGCATTTTGTAGTCTCTCTCCATTTAAATAATAATTTGCTTTTTTATTCTTCCTACCAAAGTGGATAATCTCACATTTTCCCACATTATACTCCATCTGCCAAATTTTTGCCCACTCACTTAACCTATCTATATCCCTTTGCAGACTCTTTGTGTCCTCCTCCCAACTTGCTTTCTCACCTATCTTTGTATCGTCCGCAAATTTGGCGACATTACACTCGGTCCCTTCAACCAAATCATTAATATAGATTGTAATTAGTTGAGGCCCCAGCACTGATCCCTGTGGCACCCCACTAGTTACAGTTTGCCAACCTGAAAATGACTCATTTATCCCGACTCTCTGTTTTGTTAGTTAGCCAATCCTCTATCCATGCTAATATATTACTCCCAACCCCTGAGCTCTTATCTTGTGCAGTAACCTTTATGTGGCACCTTATCGAATGCCTTCTGGAAATCCAAATACACTATATCTATTGGTTCCCCTTTATTCACCCTGCTCGTTACCTCCTCAAAGAACTCTAGCAAATTTGTCAAACATGATTTCCCTTTCATAAAACCATGCTGACTCTGCTTGACTGTATTATGATTTTCTAAATGTCCTGCTACTGCTTCCTTAATAATGGACTCCAGCATTTCCCCAATGACAGATGTTAGGCTAACTGGTCTATGTTTTCCCGGTTTCTGTCTCCCTCCTTTCTTGAATAGGGGCGTTAAATTTGCGGTTTTCCAATCTGCTGGGACCTGTCCAGAATCCAGGGAATTTTGGTAGATTACAACCAACGCATCCACTATCTCTGCAGCCACTTCTTTTAAGACCCTAGGATGCAGGCCATCATGTCCAGGGGACTTGTCCCATTAGTTTGCCTAGTACTTTTTCTCTAGTGATAGTGATTGTTTTAAGTTCCTCCCTCCCTATAGCCCCTTGATTATCTATTATTATTGGGATGCTTTTAGTGTCTTCTACTGTGAAGGCCGATACAAAATATTTGTTCAAAGTCTCTGCCATTTCCCATTATTAATTCCCCAATCTCATCCTCTAAGGGACCTACGTTTACTTTAGCTACTCTCTTCCTTTTTATATACCTGTAGAAGCGCTTACTGTCTGTTTTTATATTTCTTACTAGTTTGGAATTTCTTGCTAGTACGGAATGATCAGCAAGAGAGACTGGCTGGTATTGTAAGGAATAATCAGTGAGAGGGACTGGCTGATATTGTAAGGAATGATCAGTGAGAGAGACTGGCTAGTGTAAGGAATAATCAGCGAGAGAGACTTGCTAGTATTGTAAGGAATGATTAGCAAGAGAGACTGGCTGGTATTGTAAGGGATGATTAGCGAGAGAGACTGGCTGGTATTGTAAGGAATGATTAGCGAGAGGGACTGGCTGATATTGTAAGGAATGATTAGCGAGAGGGACTGGCTGGTACTAGTGCCACCACCACTGGGACACAGGTTCAAATCCAGTCTACACTTTGAGGCAAAATCTTCTCTAACTGCAAGCAGTGAGTACTGTATATGAAATTAGTTTGGGCAGTCAGATTCTTGTTCCAAACGGGTGCTGGCCCACAGCATAAGTCTGGCACTAAATCAGTAATCAAAATGAGAGAGATAACAGAATGGCTGGTGTGAGAAATGGAAAAATGTCACACTGTGGCGTACCGATCACAGAAAGGACACAATCCACTTTCCGGTCCGTAGACTATAAATCAGGCGTCATGCCTTTAAGAAGGATCACACCTTTAAGAAACTCGATCTGCAACATAGTTAAGCCCAGAGCGGGGGAGGGGCAGTCAAAACTGTGCACTGATGAAAGGCAGTCGTACTTTGTGTAGTCTCAGACTCCATTTGGTGTTCAGCATGCAGCCTCAACAATTAAACCTTTTCTGTTGAACCTCTCCGAGTTCAGTATTTTTTGCTAGGAGTACGTAGACTCCTACATTGGTGACCCCGACGCTCAGGATGACTCCTAAGCGTAACCATGGCTGACACAAACGCAGTTTCTGTGAAGCTGCCGGAGTTCTGGGAGAACCTGGCCACCGCCTGGTTCCTTCAAGCCGAATCGCAATTCCGACTCCGCGGCATCACCACCGACGCAACGATGTACGACTACCTCCTCGCCTCCCTGGGCAGCTCCACAATCACGAAAGTCTGGAGAACACTACAGAACCCTCCGGAGGAAGGCAAGTACGCACATCTCAAGGCCGCGCTCATTAAAAAATTCACAGCCTCCCAATTCTTGCGCAAATGCCACCTCCTCGACCTCCCGGGACTCGGTGACTCCACGCCGTCAGACTTGCTCTCACACATGCTTGCTCTGACCGACGAGAAACCGCCCGGCTCCCTCTTCCGCACGCTCTTTATCCGCCAACTACCTCCCAGCATCCGCCCGGCGATCGTGGCGTCCAGCCTCACGGACCTCGAGGCCCTGGCCGACAAAACCAATAAGCTCCTGTCCGCCAGCTCCAACCACACCGTCACCCCCGACCTGGCCTCCGCAGCGTCGGCGCGCGCTCCACCCTCTATCGCGCGGCCACACAGCTCGGCCACGAGGCCCCCCAGGCTCCCACGTCCCCCAAGCCCTCCGACCCAGGGCTACTGCTACTTTCATACCCGGTTCGGCGAACGGGCACGCCGCTGCAGCCATCCCTGCACGTTTCCAACCGCCCCCACACCGGCCTACACGATGGCCGTGGGGCAAGCAGGCGCGCTGCAGTACGTTACGGACAGCGCCTCCGGACGCCATTTCCTATGCGACACGGGCGCGCAGCGCAGCATCATCCCCGCGTCCGCCCTCGAGATCCAGCGAGGTGGCCGCGGCCCTGCACTGACTGCCGCCAACGGCACCGACATCCGGACGTATGGCACCCACACCGTCACCATCGACCTCGCAGGCCGCCGCTACCACTGGGAGTTTATCACCGCCAAGGTGCTCTTCCCGCTCCTCGGTGCAGATTTCCTGTGCGCCCACGGCCTGTTGGTCGACACGCCTCGGCGCCGCCTCGTGGACATGAACACCATGTCACCTATCCCAGGCGCCATGGCCCCCCCACAACCCGCCGAAATGGCATGGCAGTGCCGCGCCCGCTCAACGGACGACTACTCAGCACTCCTGGCTGAGTTCCCAGTCCTCACCAACCCGACCTTCTCCGCGAAGGTTGCTAAGCATGGGGTAGAACACTTCATCCCCACCACAGGCCCACCGGTGTATGCCCACGCCCGCAGGCTGGACCCGGCCAAGCTGGAGATCATGCGGGCCGAGTTCGCCACAATGGAACAGCTCGGCATCATCCGCCGCTCCAACAGCCCCTGGGCCTCCCCACTCCACATCGTCACCAAACCCGACGGGGGATGGCGCCCCTGTGGGGACTACCGGCGCCTAAACGACGCCACCACGCCGGATCAGTACCCCATACCGCACATTCAAGACTTCTCGGCTAGACTGGCCGGCCGCTCAGTCTTCTCCAAAGTCGACCTGGTGCGCGGTTACCATCAGGTGCCAGTCCACCCCACGGACGTTCCCAAGATGGCCATAATCACCCCTTTTGGGCTATTCGAGTTCCTCCGAATGCCCTTCGGCCTCAAAAACGTGGCCCAGGCCTTCCAGCGGCTCATGGACTCGGTCCTCCGGGACCTGGAGTTCCTCTTTGTCTACCTGGATGACATCCTAGTAGCTAGTTCCTCCAAGCAGGAACACATCGAGCACCTCCGCACCCTGTTCCAGCGGCTCAGTGAGCACGGGCTCATCATCAGCCTAGCCAAGTGCCAATTCGGCCTCAGCAGGATCGAATTCTTCGGCCACCACATCACGCAGGACGGAGCCATTCCCCTGCCCGCCAAGGTGCAAGCCGTCCAGCAGTTCCCCCGGCCTACCACCATCAAAGGCCTCCAGGAGTTCTTGGGGATGATCAACTTTTACAACCGCGTCATTCCCGGAGCGGCCTCTCTCATGCGGCCCCTATACGAAGCCCTCCGGGGTAAGAAAGACAGAATGGCGATCGAGTGGTCGGCAGACATGTTGACCGCTTTTGACTCGACCAAAAAGGAGCTCGCCGACGCCACCATGCTCGCTCACCCACAGCCCAACGCAAGGTTGGCCCTCACCACGGACACCTCCGACCACGCGGTCGGCGCCGTGTACGAACAGTGGGTCGACGGGGCCTGGCAACCGCTGGCCTTTTTCAGCCGCCAACTGCGCCCCCCGGAGGCCAAATACAGCGCCTTTGACCGCGAGCTCCTCGCACTGTCCCTGGCAGTCCGCCATTTTAGATTTCTTCTGGAGGGCCGCCCCTTCACCGCGTTTGTCGACCACAAACCCCTGACATTCGCGATGGCGAAATCTGCGGACCCGTGGTCAGCCAGGCAACAACGGCAGCTCGCCGCGGTCACCGAATTCACCACGGACATCCGGCACATCTCCGGTCGAGACAACGTGGTGGCCGACTGCCTATCCCGCCCCGCCGTCCACGGCGCCCACCTGGCAGTGGACTATGCTCAACTGCCAGCGGAGCAACGCACCGACCCCGATCTGCTCTCCGCGCCCACAACCCTCCCAGGGCTGCGACTGACCGATGTCGCCTGCGGCCCGTCCGCCGTCACAGTCAAATGCGACACCTCCTTGGCGCAACCCCGCCCCGTAGTCCCGGCGTCCTGGCAAAAATGGGTGTTCGACATCGTCCACGGCCTCTCACACCCCGGCACCCGCGCGTCCATTAGACTGGTGGCCAAACGATTTGTCTGGCGCGGCCTGCGCAAAGATGTGCGCGTCTGGTCCAGATCCTGCATAGCTTGCCAGCGTGCCAAAATCCACCAGCACGTCAAAGCCCCACTCGAGGAGTTCACCGTGCCAGAAAGAAGGTTCGACCACGTCCACATCGACCTCGTCGGCCCCCTGCCGCCATCACAAGGTCACACGCACCTGCTGACAATCGTGGACCGTACCACCCGCTGGCCCGAGGCCATTCCACTGACATCCACCACCACCGCCGACATCGCGAGGGCGTTCATCGGTACCTGGGTCGCTCGGTTCGGCGTCCCCTCCGACATGACGTCGGATAGAGGCCCGCAGTTCACCTCTGATCTGTGGGCCGCCATCGCCCGAAACCTCAGGGTGGCCGTTCACCGCACCACGGCTTACCACCCCCAAGCCAACGGACTGTGCGAGCGATTCCACAGGTCCATGAAGGCGTCCCTCCACGCCAGCCTCGAGGACGAGGCTTGGATCGACCGCCTCCCGTGGGTGCTACTCGGCCTACGCTCCGCGGTCAAGGAAGACCTGCAAGCCTCGGCAGCGGAACTCGTGCATGGCCAGCCGCTGCACGTACCCGGAGAGTTCCTGCCCACCGCCACGACCCCCTGGTCGGCTGACCAGCAACGCCGCACTTTCGCCAACCGAGCACAACAGTTCGCTCCAGTACCCACCGGCCGGCACGGCGAACCAGCAACCCGCGTACCACCTAGCCTGCACATGGCCAAATTTGTTTTCGTGTGCCATGACGCCCACCGAGGACCTCTACGGCCCCCATATGACGGACCCTACAAAGTACTCCAGATGGGGAACAAGTTCTTCCTCCTCGAAGTGGGCGGCAGAACTGACAAGGTGTCGGTCGACCGGCTCAAGCTGGCGCACCTAGAGCCCGACGAACCCGTTCAAGTGGGCCAACCCCCACCGCAGGGCAGACCGCCTAAGAGCCCGACACGTCCGACTGCCCCGCTCCCGACACCAACCGCCAAGAGCCGTTCCGGCCGTGCCATCAAGCCGCCACGCCGGTTCGTACACTCCCTACTAGCGGATTCTGTGGGGAGCTGTGTGGCATACCGATCACAGAAAGGACACAATCCACTTTCCGGTCCGTAGACTATAAATCAGGCGTCATGCCTTTAAGAAGGATCACAGCTTTAAGAAATTCGATCTGCAACATAGTTAAGCCCAGAGCGGGGGAGGGGCAGTCGAAACTGTGCACTGATGAAAGGCAGTCGTACTTTGTGTAGTCTCGGACTCCATTTGGTGTTCAGCATGCAGCCTCAACAATTAAACCTTTTCTGTTGGACCTCTCCGAGTTCAGTATTTTTTGCTAGGAGTACGTAGACTCCTACAACACAATTGCAGCAGGACTGACAAAGGGTCATTGACCTGAAACGTTAACTCTGTTCCTCTCTTCACAGATGCTGCCTGACCTGCTGAGTATTTCCAGCACTTTTTGTTTTTATTGCAGAAGGACTACCTTTCTGACATTCATTCCAAGCTGCATTTGTCTTTTTCTTGCTCCAAAATTGATGGACACAAGAATTCACCAGAGAAAAATAAAAACAGAATAATCAAGAGCCCGAGGGAATTCATGTATAATTCTGATAAGCTTCTGTGAATGCAAATTCTGAGAGAAAGAATGAAGGAGTTTATTTGAAGACTGCCAGAGTGATTTTATGCAGCAAACTCCACTTTATAATCATTTGTTCAGGAATTCAATCAAAACATACAGAAAATAATGAACAGAAAGTTATCTTACATGACATTGACTGTTTGGTAGTGAGCAAAACGTGAACACAAAAGGACAATGACCCCTTTATACGGTCTGTCTTCCTCTCCTGAAGGTGATGATTCTTGTATGGGCACAACCAGTCCTCTGGTATCTTGCCCTCATTTTTCATGTGTCATAATGAGTAGCTATTTGGTCATGGAGGTTAGAACAGCTTCTTTTTAATTCATTCATAGGATGTGGGCATCGCTGGCAAGGCCAGCATTTATTGCCCATCCCTAATTGCCCTCAAGAAGGTGGTGGTGAGTTGCCTTCTTGAACTGCTACAGTCTGTGTGGTGAAGGTACTCCCACAGTGCTGTTAGGGAGTTCCAGGATTTTGACCCAGCGACGATGAAGGAATGGAGTTATATTTCCAAGTCAGGATGGTGTTCAACTTGGAGGTGGTGGTGTTCCCATGCGCCTGCTGCCCTTGTTCTTCTAGGTGGTAGAGGTTGCAGGTTTGGGAGGTGCTGTTGAAGAAGCCTTGGCTATTGGTGCAGTGCATCTTGTAGATGGTACAAACTGCAGCCACGGTGTGCCGGTGGTGGATGGGGTGCCAATTAAGCGGGCTGCTTTGTCCATGGAGGCTAAGTCATTGAGTAGTCAAGACAGAGATCGATAGATTTTTGAATATTAAATGAATCAAGGGATATGAGGATAGTGCAGGAAGGTGGAGTTCAGGTCGAAGATCAGCCATGATCTTATTGAATGGTGGAGCAGGCTCAAGGGGCCGAATGGCCTACTCCTGCTCCTATTTCTTATGTCCTGGATGGTGTTGAGCTGCTTGTGTTGTTGGAGCTGCACTCATCCAGGCAAGTTTTTTTTTAATTCATTCATGGGATGAGGGTCACTGGCAAGTCCAACATTTATTGTCCATCCCTAATTGCCCTCCCCTAATTGCCCTCGAGAAGGTGGTGGTGAGCTGCCTTCTTGAACTGCTGCAGTCTGTGAGGTGAAGGTACTCCCATAGTACTGTTAGGGAGGGAGTTCCAGGAATTTTACCTAGGGTAAATGAAGGAACAGCGATATATTTCCAAGTCAGGATGGCGTGTGCCTTGGAGGTGGTGGTGTTTCCTTGCGCCTGCTGCCCTTGTCCTTCTAGGTGGTAGAGGTTGCAGGTTTTCGAGGTGCTGCCGAAGAAGCCTTGGCGTGTTTCTGCAGTGCATTTTGTAGATGGTACACACTGCAGCCACGGTACGCCGGTGGTGGAGGGAGTGAATGTTTAAGGTGGTGGATGGGTTACCAATCAAGTGGGTTGCTTTGTCTTGGGTGATGTCAAGCTTCTTGAGTGTTGTTGGAGTTGCACTCATCCAGGCAAGTGGAGAGTATTCCATCACACTCCTTACTTTTGCCTTGTAGATGGTGGAAAGGCTTTGGGGAATCAGGAGGGGAGTCCCTTGCCACACAATACCTAGCCTCTGATCTGCTCTTGTTGCCACAGTATTTATGTGGCTGGTTCAGTTAAGTTTCTGGTGAATTGTGACCCCCCAGGATGTTAATGGTGGGGGATTCGGTGACGGTAATGCTGTTGAGTGTCAAGGGGAATTCACTGGAGGTACAGTCTGCGTACAGAAACTATCCTCAAGTCTTTCATACAAGAAAAATGTGTTGTAGGAAGCCTGAATCACAAAAATTGTAAGTGGGCCGAAAGCTAGAAGTCTGAAATTAGAGATTCAAAGCCAATCAAGAAAATTGAAGCCAGACCTCATCAGGAAGAACAGAATTGAAGTCTTGGGGGTGGGGGGGGCGGGAGGTGGTAAGTGTATGATGGTTGTCTGAAGGGCCAAAATCTAGGGCTACATGAAAAAGTTGGAAAAAATGGGCATTGTTTCAGGATGTAGTTTGGGGTTGTCTGGAAGTCAAGAAGCACTCGCAATGTCTTGTGGGTCGGAGTCTAGGAGGTGCTTAAATAGCAGAGTCTGCGAAGCACTTAGAAATTAGAGTCCATGGTCCAGCTAGGAGTTGAAAGCATGGGTGTCACCTCTCTGACAGGAGAAGTTATTAATTGATTGCAAGCTGACCATTACAGTGCAAGGATCGTTCTTTAGTCCATTGTAACAACAGGGTTAAGTTAGATATTCTTTAATGGACTGCCGCAATCTGGTAGGTTGCAGTCGAGGGTGGAGACATCACATCTAGTGAAAAGTTAGAATTCAGTCAAGTTTGTGTTGGGGTCCACTTTTGAGGTAACAGACAGTGAACAGAAGTATCAGTAAGTTCACAAATGGCACGAAAATTAGTGGAGTGGTAAATAGTGAGGAGGGAAGCCTCAGGCTACAGGACGATAGAGACGGGTTGGTCAGATGGACAGAACAGTGGCAAATGGAATTTAACCCTGAAAAGTGTGAAGTGATGTATTTTGGGAGGACTTACAAGGCAAGGGAATACACAATGAATGGTAGGACCCTAGGGAGGACAAAATTCAGAGGGACCTTGGTGTGCAGGTACATAGATCCCTGAAGGCAGCAGGACAGGTAGATAAGGTGGTTAAAAAGGCAGATGGGATACTTGCCTTCATTAGCCGAGGCATAGAATATAAGAGCAGGGAGGTTATGATGGAGCTGTACAAAACGCTAGTTAGGCCACAGCTGGAATACTGTGTGCAGTTCTGGTCACCACACTGTAGGAAGGATGTGATTGCATTGGAGAGGGTGCAGAGGAGGTTCACCGGGATGTTATCTGGGCTGGAGCGCTTCAGCTATGAAGAGAGACTGGACAGGCTGGGGTTCTTTTCCTTAGAGCAGAGAAGGCTGAGGGGGAATCTGATTGAGGTGTACAAAATTATGAGGGGCATAGATAGGGTAGATAGAAAGGAACTTTTTTCCCCTTAGTAGAGGGGTCAATAACCAGGGGGCATAGTTTCAAGGTAAGGGGCAGGAGGTTTAGAGGGGATTTGAGGAAAAACGTTTCCACCCAGAGGGTGGTTGGAATCTGGAACACACTGCCTGAAAGGGTGGTAGAGGCAGGAACCCTCACAACATTCAAGAAGCATTTAGATGAGCACTTGAAACGCCATAGCATACAAGGCTACGGACCAAGTGCTGGAAAATGGGATTAGAATAGATAGGGCTTGATGGTCGGCGGGGACACGATGGGCCGATGGGCCGAAGGGCCTCTTTCTGTGCTGTATAAATCTGTGACTGTGACTATCCTTGCTGCAGCATTAACAGTAACATTGCAATTTGTGTAATATGACATTTCCTGTAAAATTGTTGGAAAAAATAAACACCCGAGTAATTACAGTAGTAGAGCTTGATTTCCAACTGTGAGGGACAGCCAAGAGCCTGTAGCAGAGTTGATGCCCAACCATGAGGGGCAACCATAGAGTAGACCATCTGGCTCCCAACCAGGAGATAATAGATTGCTAATGATGAAAGCAGAGTTTCAGACATCTAATCAGGGGATTCCTGAAAATGAATCCAAAACATAATTGATATTTTGATAAACATGGCTTCCTTAGTTGAATTGTGTCACTTGAACTGAAATGTGAGACAGCTCTGTTCAACATTGTCATGGGCCATCATGGATGGAGGAAAGGAATCCTATGGTGATGAACCGTACTTCTCAGCTGAAAATGAAGAACTATTGATGGAAGATATGCGAAAGTTCACAGTCTAGATTTTACTATCATCTTAACTAAATGCAGAAGCAAAGACATGGGATAGTCGAGGTGGATCCATAGGGTGTGGAAAGTACACATGCGCAATAAGGGAACCATCATTGTAGCTCAGAATCTGTGATTGGGCCTCTATGAGAACTAAGTTTGCATACATGCACTGAAACATACTACATTTAAAATGAACGTTGATTCCTGCATCACATACACAAATGACACAGAAGCTGTACACCATTTGTATAAATGACACACACACTATTAGGTGCCAGTGAAATTAATGCTTTTCCATCACCAACTTAGTTTGGCTCACTCTCAAGGTGCCTGCTCGTCTGCTACACTAGGAATGCAAATTGTTCAGTTTACATCATGCTTGTACAGCTTCTCTCAACGAAACATGCACTTGCCGTAGAGCTCCAAACTTGAGTGAATAGTTACCTCTTTGCTGGTAGCCTACTACAGTGTACCAAATTAAAAAGAAATTGAGGCTTGATAGATATATTTGGCTTTGTAACGAATACAACTGACATGTTCACCTTCGAGAACACCCAAAGTCATTAAAATGAAAAATGCAGCATTTCTATTTGGAATGATCTCTAAATGAGGACTTCACAGTGGCATAATTATTCAGTAGATGCTTAAGTACTTGGTTCAAAGTATCGGGAGCTCTAGTTTGATGGAATTTAATGAACACCAATGGGAATACAATGCATTCCTTCTCAGACACTTGATCTGGTGTTGAAGCAGGTTACCTGATACTGGCTCTTAAACATCATTAGTCAGACACCAGTCATTCCACAGATAGAAGTCAACATGGCCAATTTTCAAGGACCACACCTCATTCTTCTCTCGTTCCCCCGATCCACAACAACCTCTAATGATTCTGGTTGTATACAGTCAAGCCTTGCAACTAATTGTTTGACTAGTAAGCTCAAGGGATACAGAGGTAGTGATTCAGTTAATTTGAAAATTGGAAAAGAGATACCAAACATAGATAGCACTCTCCTACAGTAAGCGCCCTGAAACCATTAGAAACAAAAGGGTTTGATTAAAAAAGATGTACAGTTCCCAAAGGGTTTGTGTGGCTCTGAATTTCCAGGCAGAAGATTTGGAACTGGCCTGTGGTTTCAGCCGTAAGCTTTTTACCATAGAAATCAAGAGACATTTCCCTGGTAGGGGTGCCGCCAGCAAGGGGCCAGATACATCAGTGGGAGCCCAGAAAAGAGGGTGCAATCTCCCCATTTAAAGGGTTGAGCAGGCTCTTCGAAGAAGCACCAAAATGGCTGGAGCTAAAGAAAGAACGGATGGGTTGCACCTGAACAGGGCTGGGACCAATGTCCTTGCGGAGAGGTTAACTCGTGCTGTGGGGGAGAGTTTAAACTAATCTGGCAGGTGGAGGGGAACCAGGACACAGCAGCAGAGAGGAGAGACAAAGTGCATAGAAAACTGGGAGGGGCAAACAGCAACAGAATAAAGAATATAGTGTAGAAAGAGCAGAACTAGATGGAGAAAAAAAGCAAAGCAGACTAGCATGGTGTTGGAACGCATGCGTGTTACTGTGAGGAGCATTACAAATAAGGTTGATGAGGTGCAGGCATAAGTTGCCACATGGGGTTATGATATAGTGGCTATAACGGAGACCTGGCTTAAACATGGGCAGGAATGGGAACTAAACATTCCTGGCTACCATGTATTTAGGAGGGACAGGGAAGGAAAAAGGAGGGGGTGTGGCAGTATAGATCAAAGATAAGATTATACTTCTACAGAAAGAAAGACTTGCATTTCTATTGCGACTTTCACGACCTCAGGACGTCCCAAGCGCTTTACAGCCAATGAAGTATTTTTGAAGTGTAGTTACTGTTGTAATGTGGGAAACGAGGCAGCCAATTTGAGCACAGCAAACTCCCAGAAACAGCAATGTGATAATGACCAGATAATCTGTAAGTGATGCTGATTTGAGGGATATATATTGGCCATGACAATGGGGATAACTCCCCTGCTCCTCTTCGAAATAGTGCCATGGGATGTTGATCGTCCACCTGAGCACGCAAACGGGGCCTCGGCTTAGTGTCTTATCCGAAACACAACTCCTCCGACAGTGCAGCACTCCCTCAGTACTGCGCTGAAGTGTCAACTTAGATTTTATTTTGTGCTCAAGTCTCTGGAGTGGAACTTGAATCCACAACCATCTGACTCGGAGACAAGAGTGCTACCAACTGAGCCACAGCTGACACACAAAGGGACTATATACTAGGGGGTTCAAAGATTGAATCTATTTGGTTAGAGCGAAGGAACAGAAAAGGAGCTGTTACGTTGCTGGGTGTTTACTATAGATCCCCAAATAGTGAAAAGGAGATAGAGGAGCAAATCTGTAGGCAAATTTCAGAGAAATGTAAAAATAATAGAGCAGTAATAGTTGAGAACTTCAATTACCCTAATACAGGAAACTTTCTGATATCCGGCACTGACGGGACCGAGCTGGTGCCGTACCATCAAAACTGCCATACAAACCAGCGCTAATGTTAAAACATACCGAGCTTTTGAGCTCCGTATGAATCAACAAACCCTGTTGCTTAGCAACAGCTTGAAAACAGTCGGCTGCAGCTTAAAAGCCTCTCTGTAGCTAAGCAACAGCTTCAGCTAGACCTTGCAGAGCCTGACTGGAAAAAAAAAGCAACGAGAAGTAAAAAAATTTATAGGAAACGGCTCCTGAATTTTGCCGGTAGATAGAGCTTTCCGGACATTTAACCTCCGGTTAAACGAAAGTTTCCTGTATAGACTGAGGTAAAAAAAAGTGTAAAGGGCAAGGAGGATGAAGAATTCCTAAAATGCGTACAGGAGAACTTTCTTGATCAGTGGCCGCGATTTCGCCAGTGGAGACGGGATCGCGGCAGGAGAGGTGGTTGGTGGGTCCCGGTCCCCCTCTCAGCTCCAACCCGCTCTCTCCAAGTGATTTTAGGTAGATTGGGCTTGTAAAGCCCGCCCTGCGCGTTTCCTGGCCAATTAAACGGAAGCAGGTCTAATGACATCATTTGATGACGCGTCATCAGCCGTTTCCTTAAAGGGACCTTGCCCACATTCATTTCGACAGTTCCGCTGTCAGTGTTCTGCAGCATTGAGGTGCTGCAAACACTGACAAATACTGCACAAAGGTGGATGGCTGCACCAAGGCTCTCGCATGACTCCCTACATGTGAGGGAGTCACAGCACGCAGGGAGGTCTCTTCCCTTCCCATGGGTGGAAGAGACCTCCCCAGGACACCAACGCAGCCTGGTTGCACATTGCACAGGAGGGCAAAAGCAGTGATGTGGTCAGAAGGACCAGGCTGCAGTGGCACAAGCCTTTCAATGATCTGAGCAGGTCACAAAACGTTACTGCCAAGCCACACTCAACCTCATCTTCCTGTGCCACTCATCACATCCCCATCACTCAGGCTTACCTACCGTACTCCTGCATATCCTTACTCACACCAACTTACCTTGCACCTCCACCCATCCTTCTCTATCTACATTATCACTTCCCCATCTCACTAGCCACCCCTCACACTCACCCACATCCTACTGCAAGCATACCAACTAACAACACACAAGGGTAGGCAATGTTCATGTGAAGTTTCTGTTAATGTCTTATCAAACATTGAAATCTATATTTTCAACACTTTACCTTATTGGACAGATCGGTGCTTACCTTTAGAAGTGTCTTAGTGAGTTCCAGTGAATGTTAGCCGCTTCCCCCCCCACCCCTGCAATTGTGATGAGTGTGAAAGGAATGGCTTGGACATTATAGGGATGCTTTATGGTGCTGGTGTGGGGTGGTGTCAGCCTGGCGCATCACATGCCAGCCAGGGTGTAGAGTGTCATGTGAAGTAAATCTGGCCGTGGTAATGCCATTGCTGACCTCCCAGGCAGCAATGTTGTCGGGTGCTGATGCCTATGTCCTGTGCAGCATCAGGTGATTGTGGAGAAGGTTGGTATTGTTGTTGGTGATGTTGGTGTGCCTGGTGATGTTGGTGTTGGGGCTGATCATAGAGGGATTCAGAGGACCAAGGTGAAAGAGTTTCAAGGGCACTGATGTTGCTGGAATAGATGGCAGCTGAATTTGAGATGACAGAGTGATGGTGTCAATGGTGAGAGCTTGCTCCAAGGAGGTGACAGTGGAGAGAGAGTTTATCCAAACACTTCCAAACTGCATAAAGCTCAAAAGTGTCTTCCAAGTCCTGAAGGCTCAAGCTGCTGACATTGGAAAGTGAACAGCTGTCAAATGGAAGCTCTCATACCACGTTTGCAGCTGTCACCTATTCACAGCAATGGGGAGAAATAGAGAACCCGACATAGTTACTTGGCCTGATCTCTGAACGATGTGAACCCTGTTAAAAATGTGGTAAAATAGAAATAGGCTGTCAAAATAGTAGTTAACAAGCATTTAACAAGCACTTAACTATATTAAATGCCTCCCCCGTCGCTTGGTGTTGGGTCTGTTCTGAAATCGCATATCGGACACTTTGGAAACTTACATGGAGGGGGGTTCGGAGTGGGTTCCCAGCCCACTGTCAATCATTTTGATTTTGACAGCGGACCCACCTCCAAACCCACACTCTCAACGCTGGCAAAATCGCGGCCAGTATGTTTCTAGTCCAACAAGGAAGGAAGCAGTGCTGCATCTAGTTCTGGGGAATGAAGTAAGGCAAGTGGAGTGTGTTTCAGTGGGAGAAAATCTGGGTAATAGTGATCATAATATAATTAGGTTCAAAGTAGTTATGGAAGGGGACAAAGAAAAATCAAAGGTGAAAATACCCAACTTGGAGAGAGACAATTTTAGTGATTTGAGAAGGGATCTAGCACAGGTGGACTGGAAACAAAGATTGGCCAAGAAGACAGTTAATGAGCAATACCAGGCCTTCAAGGCGGAAATACTTCGGGTACAAGTCAAGCATATTCCCATAAGGAGCAAAGATGGGGCATCCAAAGTTAGAGCTTCCTGGATGACAAAGGAAATAGAGGTTAAAATAAAACAGGAAAAGGAAGTTGATAGCAAATGTCAGGTATAGAATACAGTCAAAAACCAAACAGAATACAGAGTGCAGGGAGAAACTGAAAAGGATACAAGGGCAAAGACAGAATCACAAAAGATTAGCAGGTAACATAAAAGGGAACCCAAAAATCTTTTATAAACATATAAATAGTAAAAGGATAGTTAAAGGAATGGTGGGGCCAATTAAGGAAGTCTTTTTGTGGAGGGACTGAGGTACTGAAATGAGTAATTTGCATCTCTCTTCACAAAAGAGGATGAAGTTAATGTCGCATTAGAGGAGCAGGGTGCAGAGATATTGGATAGGATAAAAATAGATACAAAGGAGGCGCTGAATAGGTGAGCATCACTCAAAGATAACAAGTCACTGGTCCAGATGGGATGCATCCTCGGTTACCAAGAGAAGCAAAGATGGAGATAGCAGAAGCTCTGACCACAATCTTTCAATGCTCCTCGGATATGGGAGTGATACCAGAGGACTGGAGGACCCCTATTCAAAATAAGGGGAGAGGGATAAACCTGGTAACTACAGGCCAGTCAGTCTAACATCAGTGGTGGGAAAACTATTAGAGACTATTGTCAAGGACAAAGTTACTTCTCACTTGGAGAAGCATGGGTTAATAAAGGACAACCAGCACGGATTTGTTAAAGGTAAACCATGTATGACTAATCTGATTGAGTTCTTTGATGAAGTAACAGAGAGGGTTAGTACATATTGTATATATGGATTTTCAAAAGAACTAGAGGAGAAATTAGGAGAATTCTTCTCAGAGGGTTGTTAAGATATGGAATGCACTACCTGAAAGAGTTGTGGAAGCAGATTCCATAGGAACTTGCAAAAGGCAATTGGACATGTACTTGAAGAGGACTAATTTGCAGGGTTGTGTGGAAAAAAGTGGGAGTGGATTTAATTGGACAGCTCTTTCAAAGAACCGGTACAAGCACGACTGGCCAAATGGCCTCCTTCTGTGCTGCAAGATTTTATGATTCTGAGGAAAAAGGTGAGCTATTTTTTTCCAGAGGCTGATGGCATAAATGAGAGAATGGAGGGATGCCACTGTTGGAAAACCAGGGAACAGACTATTACATGCAGCCAGCTTGGGCCATGAGAAAGGAGATGTTGTCCATAACCCCAAGGATCCCTTTGCAGTGTCAGAAGTTTAGTGACCTCACTTGATTAACAAAGATAAAAGTGTGTTCCGAGGAATAACAGGGGAGATAACTAAATCGGAGAAGTGTCAAAAATTGCCCTTTAGCATATCACATGGCACCATGTTCCTTGTCATAGAAGCAAAGTTACTTGGCAGCACTCATGTTAAGTGTCTCACATCATGTATTGCATGCTTGCTGAAATAAAGAATAGATTTGCCTTCCAAAGCTAGGCTTTATTAACTTTAAAATCTGCAGCACATCTTTCCACATCCAGTCCCAACCAAAGCTGGAAAAGAACTGAATTTAAGGTGGCCACCACACATCATGTGACATCAACTACCAATGAGATTACAACATATATCCCAAGGCAGTTAACAAACAACCAATCACAATACTTTTACTAAACAAGGAATAATCACCACATTCACCCCTCCTTTTAAAATATACTCCAACCTAAATAACCTTTACAATTTATAATTAATTATTTACAACTAAAACTATGCACAACAAGAGTAAAACTGTTTACATGACACAATACTAAGTGAACAACAACAAATAACATTGCACATAAGTATTAAGTATCTCTCAACTAAAACAATATAATATAATATTTCAACAATTTTAAAACATTACTATCAATTTAAAAGTCCATTTTCAATCGGTCGACCGGATATCTTGTTCGTGTCGATCTTCTTAACCTTGGTGAAATTCCTTGCCCTCCCACACCAGAAGGCACAGAAGTATCTTCAGCAGGAAGGCTATCCATATCCCGATTTTCAACGGTTTCCGGATTAGAAATCCCATCAGAAGGTAAACTGGGACGGTCATAAACATCCATCAAGGGCTGACTAATAGAAGTATAATTATCTGCAATCGGATTGGAGACATTCGTAGTATCTGTAACAGCATCCACATTATCTAAATCATGACTATTGTTAATATCCTCAGAAGAGGGCTGGCCACCACAAGGAGCCAAGTCTTTAATTGAAACGGTACTTTCTTTCCCATCTTGGAATCGAATATGAGCATATTGGGAATTTGCCTCCAACAGCTCCACCTCCTCCACTAAAGGATCATATTTTGACAATCTAACATGGCGTCGAAGCAGCACAGGTCCCTGCATAGTAAGCCATGAAGGTACCGAATATCCCGTAGTAGATCTCCGCGGATAGTTAAAGAGCCTTTCATGGGGGGTCACATTAGTAGCCGTTGAAAGCAATGATCTAATGGAATGCAGGGCATCAGGCAGTACCATTTCCCACTGTGTATTCTTAAGGTTCCGGGATGTCAAAGCCAACATAACTGCCTTCCAGATCACCCCATTGTATCGTTCGCACTGTCCATTACCCTGGGGATTATACGGGGTAGTTCTACTAGTAGAAATTCCCCGACTCTGAAGGTATTCCTTCAACTGGGAAGACATAAAAGAACTTCCCTGATCCGAATGGATATACGCAGGCATCCCAAAGATGACAAAAAGTTGAGTCAGACATTTGATAACTGTAGCAGCTGATACATCTGCACAAGGAAAAGCAAAAGGGAACCTTGAAAATTCATCCACAACAGTAAAAATATATCGGTTTTGAGTAGTTGAAGGAAGAGGCCCCGTAAAATCGACGCTCAAACGTTCAAAAGGAGGAGTAGCCTTTATAAGATGAGCTCGTTGAGGCTTAAAGAAATTCGGTTTACACCGAGCGCAGATAGAACATGATGAAGTCATCCGCTTGACGTCTTCAACTGAAAAGGGCAAATTCTTACTGCGTACGAAGTGTATCATCCTCGTAACCCCAGGATGACATAAGGCATTGTAAAGATTAATAAGCGTATCTCCGTGAATCACAGAACAATAAGCCCTCGACAGTGCATCAGCAGCAACATTATCCTTCCCCGGACGATAAACTATGTCAAAATGGTAACATGCCAACTCAATCCTCCATCTCATTATTTTATCATTTTTGATCTTTCCAAAATGTTTAACATCAAACATAAAGGACACAGATTTTTGATCAGTTACCAACGTGAAATGTCGCCCCGATAAATAATGTCTCCATTTACGCAATGCTTCTACTATTGCGTATGCCTCTTTCTCTATTGAAGAATGTCTTTTTTCACTATTGTTCAAAGTACGTGAGAAAAAGGCCACAGGTCTTCCATTTTGGTTCAGAGTAGCCCCAATTGCAAAATCAGAAGCATCCGTCTCGATCACAAAAGGAACCTGCTCATCAATAGAATGCACAACTGCTCCTAAAATATCCTTTTTAAAATTCTCAAAACATGTCCTGGCCTCCCATGATAGAGGATATGTCGTAACCCGAATAAGAGGCCGGATCTTCCGTGAAAAATTTGCAATCCAATTAGAATAATAAGAAAACAGTCCAACAACTCGTTGCAAAGCCTTAGAATTAGTAGGACAAGGTAAATCAATCAATGGTCGCAGACGTTCTGGATCTGGTTTAATCTTGTTTCCCGAGATAATATACCCCAATAGATTTACCTCAGTAGTCAAAAAGATACATTTCTCTTTATTAAAAGTTAAACCAACTTTTTCCGCAGCTTGAAGGAATCTTTTTAAATTAGAATCATGCTCCACCCTTGATTTGCCACACACTGTGATGTCATCTAAGTATGAAAAGGTGTCAGAGAGGGAGTTATCACTTATAAAAGCATCCATTGCCCGTTGAAAACAAGCAACACCATTAGTAACACCAAATGGTATTCGGCAAAACTGATACAGCTTTCCACCAGCCTCAAAGGCCGTATATGGTTGATCCTTCTTAACAATAGGAATCTGATGATAAGCACTCTTTAAGTCAATAGTGCTAAAAACCTTATACTGAGATACTTTATTGATAAGCTCATCAATCTTAGGCAAAGGGTACGCATCTAATTGAGTATACCTATTAATAGTTTGGGAATAGTCTATCACCATTCGTTTCTTGTGTCTCTCGTTAGTCGTGACAACTACCTGTGCTCGCCAAGGCGAACAACTAGGTTCAATGATTCCTTCCAATAAGAGACGTTGAACTTCAGAATTAATAAATTCTCTATCCTGACTACTATATCTTCTTGACTTGGTAGCAATTGGCTTACAATCCGGCATCAAATTGGAAAAAAGTGATAATGGAGAAATGGATAAAGAGGTTAATCCACAAATAGATAAAGGTGGCTTAGTCCCTCCAAATGAAAGACTAAGAGACTCGTGTAACTGAAGCACATCATGTCCAATCAAACTATCCGCACAGAGATTAGGCAAAACAGATAGGCGTATATCAGTATACGTATTACCTAGAAGAATCATTTTCACAAAGCAACAACCAGCTATTTGTGAAATAAGGGTCGTCTGAGCCATACACACCTGATACGTAACAGGCGAAATTTTCAAATGCTTCTCCTTCGCAAACTGAAGACTTATGAAACTCTCAGTACTGCCCGTATCTATAAGGGCCTTCACTTCCAACCCATTAACTTGAGCCGTAACTATAGCTTTGTTTAGGCCATGAGCAAATGCAGCAGAAATTGATGCAATAAACGCCCTATCTAAAGGCTGAATAGTCACAGAGGAGGAGGTGGTAGAGGAGGGCCCTCCCACACCAGGAGAGGAGGAGGTAATTGAACCTGATGATTTGCACACGCGTGCATAATGACCTCTCTTGCCGCATTTACTACACACAGCCTCCCGAGCAGGACACTTCAGACGAGGGTGCCGGATATTCCCACAAAAATAACACTTCTGAATCCTAGAGGCAACAGCCGCCGAAGTAGAAACTGTTTCCGAATCTAGTAAACCACTCCCATTAAATCCACATAATTCCTTTTCATCCGAAACTGCCGAAACCATAGTCGCAGGCCGATTAAAAAGAGTATAAGAATCCGAACTTCTCTGAGCCACATCCAATGTAGAAGCTTGTTCAAAAGCACTTTTAAGATCCAAAGTCTTATTTTTTAACAACCGCTGACGAATTGATCTAGACAGTAATCCATTAATAAAAGCATCCCGTACCGATTCTTCCTTATATTCTTCAGCCGTCACGGCCTTATAATTACAGTTAACACTAAGGCACCGAAGTGCTTGTAAATAAGTATCCAAAGATTCTCCCACCTGCTGCCTATGGGCAGATAGAAGGTGACGTGCAAATACCTCATTCTTTGGTTTAACAAAAATCTTTTCCAATGTAGAAATAGCCACTTCATAAGTTTTACAGTCCAAAATATATTTATATACATCCGGAGCAATGTAGTTGATCAGCATATTTAGCTTATTTAGAGACTCTTGATCCAACACGCCCAAAAAGTTTTTAAATGTACAATACCAATGTTTCCATTTATCATCCACTCCAGCAGAATTGGGGTCAGCCTTGAATCGTTCTGGTTGAAGATATCGCTCCATTCTAACATAAAGTTAATACATTGAAATAAAGAATAGATTTGCCTTCCAAAGCTAGGCTTTATTAACTTTAAAATCTGCAGCACATCTTTCCACATCCAGTCCCGACCAAAGCTGGAAAAGAACTGAATTTAAGGTGGCCACCACACATCATGTGACATCAACTACCAATGAGATTACAACATATATCCCAAAGCAGTTAACAAACAACCAATCACAATACTTTTACTAAACAAGGAATAATCACCACACTTGCATACTGAGGTTTCACAACCTACTATCCATTTCACAAATCCTGACCGATTCTGACAGCAGGATGTGGAGCCAGCAGCAGCCTATTAACACATAGGCATCCCTGCTGCGAGAGAAGACAGCACACTGTGCCAGGGAACACCACACGAATGGAGAGCAATGTGCCAACATCCAGCATTTGACAGCATGTGAAGAGGAAGTGAGGACCATAATCAGCTTCCACTCTGGCCTAGCAGTTGGGGATGGAGGTGTGGGAGTTCTGTACCTTCAATGGTTTGTGAGAATATGCACTTTTTCTTTTTTCATGTTTCTATGTATTCTTCAAAATCTTCACCAGCCACTATTTTCCTCATAAGAGATCCACAATGTAGCTGAATAAAATAGAATTCTGCTCAGTTTCCTCCACCTCTGGGAACACTAGCCCACGCCATAATTAACCACCTCCCTTGCACTTAGCAGCCTAGAGACACCCACTTGAGGGGATACAGATAGTGCAGATGAGGAATTGACACAGAGCACAAGGAAACCAAAGGATGAAGATGTGGAAGTGGATTCGTAGTGGAGTGGAGGCGTAACATGTCAGGCCCTGGCTGCAGAAAAAACGCATGATCTCAGGGCTTCTGCTATAAAGGGAATTATGCTAGCTGAGCATCAGGTATACACGCAGGTTGTGTGTGACCTCCCCAAGATGTGCAGCAAATGGCTGGGATAGCGCGAAGTCCAGTGCCCTACTGTACATCAACATTCAAGAAGTGTTCAACTCATTGCAGAGCAGCTTGGAGAAAGTGGAAACTGCAAGAGCATCTGCAAACCTTCACCTGCTTCATGGCAGATGCAGCCAAGTCAATCAACTCAATGTGGAGGCAGTGAATGAAGGACTGCAGGTCTTAGGGGAATAGCTGCAGAGGTCATTGTCAACCGTATTGTAAAGTATACAGGGCAGCATCTTGGAGGGAATAAAGGATATTCTGTTGACTCTCTCCCATGGATGGAAGGATCTCTCTGATTTCATGAGGCCTGTTCTCCCATTGATCACTGGCAACCAGAATCTCTGTTTGCAAATCCGGCTTCAGCACTGAACAGAGCTTCGTGACTGAAGTGCAGCTTCCCAAGTCAGAGCTCCAAGAAAGGTCTCGGGAAGTGCACTTGCGTCTAAACAAGCCACTGAATGATTAGTGCCAGGATGGTCTAGCTCTCCTTTCATGCTGGCTGATTAATCTAGCTTCCCTTGCTTATTCCTGCTGCTCCAACTTCCTCTGGCATATATAGGTCATATTAAGTGAGCTTCCCAATGGAGTGCCCATCATGCAGCCCTCAGAGCCTAGCTCAGTAAGTCTTTTAAAAGAGAGGGTAACGCAGTATGTAGGGGAAAGCTTCCCGAGAAGTGAAAAACAATGTTTGCAATAGTTGTAGAATGCCCTAGATATGGCTAAGAGCCACAAGAAACCTCAGCGAGCAGTATCCCGCCAACCAAGAATTCCGCCTAGATGAACGGGTCCTGGCAAACTACATCTTTTAAACAGGGCCGCACATTCTCAATGGCCAATGGGAAGGCAAAATTCCCAGAATGTAAAACGGGTGACGTCATCCCGTCCAAACTCAGTTATTTGCACGTGGCTGCCACTGGGGGTGTGGACATTTGATATGTATGCAGGGTGCTTCTCCAGCAGAAGCCTGGCATAAATCTGTCCAGACAGAAATTCCTGGCCCCGCAAAGGGGAAAATCCTGAATTGTGCCCTCCCCAACCCAGGAATTTCAGGGTTCAAGTATCTATGAGAGTTCCAGTAACTCAGGGGTTCCCTGCAACTGGGAGTCCTGGCTCTCTGCTGCAACTGCAGCTAGTCACCCACTTCTCTCTACAGTAGCCTTGTGTCCTGAACTATCTAGCACAACCTCTTGGGTGACCACATTCCGGAGAGTATGATCCAAAATATCTCTCTCATCCTTTCTGATACAGTGGAACTAATTGCTACTCAAGTACTGAGATCCTCTGGAAGATCCACAATATAGTAGAGATCGTTGCCCATTATCATCAGAACTCAGGGATCAGAGAGGACCCACACACTTGCCCAAAATCAGTGAGGCGGTTTTCCTGAGGTACTGTAACATGACACACTGGCAAGCTATCAGCACAAGGCACTACTATGTGAGGCAGTACCCAGAACATAGTGACTTCAAGGCACGAGTATAAATCCAAATCCTACTACTCCATAGTATTTAAATCACTAGTTGTATCAACACTTCCAAAAACAGATTAACTGCTCATTTATTTCACTGCTCCATGTGGGACTTTGCTGTGCGTATATTGGCTACTGTGTTTGCCTAGAATCCAACAAGGACTACACTTCAAAACCAATTCATGGACTGTGAAGTGTTTTGGGATGTCCATACAATATGTAAATATAAGTTTTCTTTGATGTTTATTAGTCATATGCAATTTTGAGATACCCACTTAGGGTGCAGTTACGCTGCCATTTTTGCATCACTTGAAGTGGCTTTTCCTTTGCAATGACAAAAGTAAAACAATTGCCTTGAATTTGCAGTCAGAGGCGTACCAGAAGAATTCGCCTTCGACCCGAAAAAAAAATCCGAAAGTACCTGGTGTCTCCAGAGCTTCTGAGTCTTCGGGTCCAAGCGTACACCTGCGTAAAGGCCCACGGATCCCAAGGATGCAGGTGGTTTGGAAGCATCCTTTGGATCACGTGGGCCAGACCAACCAATTAGAAAGGGGGACTTCTCATAAGCTTATGGGGATTCCATTTACAAACCTGGAACTTACGGGGCCATTCTGAGGATTTACAACGGTGTACGCTGTGCATACACGGTCATCGGGCCCGTAAAATCCAGGCCAATATCTCTACAGTCAAGTTGTGACCTGACTGCAGATCACAGTGTAATGTAAATCCACTGGGATAGACTGCCTCACTGTGCTTGGGTTTCACAGTATATGGAATACAATATTGTGCACTGTCAAGCTGCATTGAAAATGTACTCTAGGTCCCTTAGATGACTTCTGCAATTAATTAACTAGCTATTTTAAATTATGTTTTGAATGCAGATGCGCTTGCCCGCTCACTCAAAACATTTACAATTTAGCGGTGGGGAGTCAAGTTCTGCTCATGCCTGTAAGTGCTTATGTAGAGTTTTTGTCTGATTTCTAGAATGAGATTCCAGCCAGCCACTTTAAATTAGGTAGTGTTCGGCTACACATCTATTCTGCAGCGACCAACAGCACAGCATAAATACAGCCTAGTCGGTCTTGTATCAGAAGGCCTCAGTGCTGAATACAATGAGTTTTCTAAATTTAACATTTTTATTTTTTTAACGTTTGCTTGTGTGCTACCCGTGTGGAACTGCCAGGAAGGCGAGAGCTTTTTTTTTAATAACGCAATTATTTGCTGAATTTAAATACTGTGCAAAGGTTCACAGGAACATCTCCTACCTCGCAGCAGATCTTTTCCTCCAATCAATGTGGTCATTCACAAATTCTGAGCTTTGAAAATAATTCACACTGGGAGGAAAAAGAACGAGCTGCAAAGTCCTGAAATGACCCCGTGGGATAGTGGTGCATGAGGGTCGGAAATACCTCTCTTCCTTATTTCAGTGGGGGCAATAATCCATTTATTGCAAAATAGATGCATTAATAATGTCTTTACTAAAATAGCAACCTCCTGACCATACAATACATTTCTTTAGTCCAATATTCACTGCTACAGTCAGCAGCTTCCTTTCCTCAGACACTGCTACCACCACCCTTCAGCTATCAACTCTTCTTCAAAAACCCAACCACCACCCTTCAACTACTGTCCCCATCTCTAACCTCCTGATCCTCTTTAAAGTCCTTGAGCATATCATCACCATCCACCTCTCATTACTCCTCGTTCAAATCACTTCAGTCCGGTTTCCACTCTGCCCACAACACCAATACTGACCTTACCAACAACATTCTCTGTGACAGCAACTGTGGCAGGTTCTCCCTGCTCCTCAACTACTCTGTCAAACATGGCTGACCACTCCCTCCTCCTCCGCTATCTCTTCTCTGTGGTATTGTCCTCACTTGGTTCCTCGCCTATCTGTCTCAATGGAGCTGGCACACCCCTGCACACCTCTCCACTGCCATCTTGATTCCATAACCACCACTTTTCTATCTCACTGCATGCCCGACATTAAGTTATGGATGTGGTAGAACCTCCACCAACCTAACATAACAAGATCAAAGGCATGCTACCATTATTGCCAAAAGCTTCATACCCAAGACCTGTCTCTGCTGTACTCCTCTGCTATCTTGCCCTGGTTGAATCCACTGTTGCACGCCCTGATTAATTCTGAGCTGCATTTCCAAACACATATCTTATCCATCATCAAGAACAAAAGAGCGACCAGAAGAGTGGGATTAGGCTCATGTAGAGACAAACACTGGTGTAAACTTCATGGAATGAACGTTTTAATGCTGTAACATTCTATGATAAAACTACCTATTACCACCTCTACCCTTAGCTACCCCTCATGTATGTTGTGGTCACCTTCAGGCTCGACTTTTCCAATGCTCTTGCTGCTGGCCTACACGCTTCACCACCAGTTGTCAATGTTAGCCTCCTTTGGCTCACACTCCACCATTACAAATCCATCTATAGCTTTGCTCACACTACCTCTGGAACTTGCTCCACCTATGCACTGGTTTGTGCCCTCCACTCGCTTTGGCCATTTTTGCAGCCCCCTTCACTCACATCCTGCCATCAATGGCTGAACCATACCCCATTCTCTGGAAGTTTGTCGCTAAAAACCCTCGCACTTGCTATCTTTCTCCACTCCTTCAAAAGCCAACTCTTGGACTACGCCTTCAATCACCTCCCCTAACTCTGCTCCTACTAGTGCTCAGCGTCCACTGTGCCTCGGTAAAGTGCCTTAGGACATTTTGTTTTTTTATTTGTTCATGGGATGTGGGCGTCGCAGGCAAGGCCAGCATTTATTGCCCATTCCCAATTGCCCTCGAGAAGGTGGCAGTAAGCCACCTTCTTGAACCGCTGCAGTCCGTGTGGTGAAGGCACTTCTACAGTGCCGTTAGGGAGGGAGTTCCAGGATTTTGAACCAGCGACGATGAAGGAACAGTGATATATTTCCATGTCAGGATGGTGTGTGACTTGGAGGAGAACTTGGAGGTGGTGGTGTTCCCATGCGCCTGCTGCCCTTGTCCTTCTATGTGGAAGAGGTTGTGGGTTTGGGAGGTGCTGTCGAAGAAGCCTTGGCGAGTTGCTGCAGTGCATCTTGTAGATGGTACACACTGCAGCCACAGTATGCCGGTGGTGGAGGGAGTGAATGTTTAAGGTGGTGGATAGGGTGCCAATCAAGCGGGCTGCTTTGTCCTGGATGGTGTCAAGCTTCTTGAGTGTTGTTGGAGTTGCATTCATCCAGGCAAGTGGAGAGTATTCCATCACACTCCTGACTTGTGCCTTGTAGATGGTGGAAAGGCTTTGGGGAGTCAGGAGATGAGACACTCGCCTCTGACCTGTTCTTGTTGCCACAGTATTTATGTGGCTGGTCCAGTTAAGTTTCTGGTCAATGGTGACCCCCAGGATGATGTTGGTGGGGGATTCGGCAATGGTTATGCTGTTGAATGTCAAGGGGCGGTGGTTGGAGATAATCATTGCCTGGCACTTGTGTGACATGAATGTTACCTGCCACTTATCAACCCAAGCCTGAACGTCGTCCGGATCTTGTTGCATGCGGGCATGGACTGCTTCATTATCTGAGGAGTTGTGAATGGCACTGCACACTGTGCAGTCATCAGCGAACATCCCCATTTCTGACCTTATGTTGGAGGGAAGGTCAGTGATGAAGCAACTGAAGATGATTGGTCCTAGGACACTGCCCTGATTGACCTCCAACCACCATAACCAGTTTCCTTTGTGAAAAGGTGCTATATAAATGCAGCTTGTTGCTCTGTAAGTTACCATGCCATGGGAAGGGAGGTATTGCCCTTCAAAAGGCTGCCACGTTGGGCAACAGGGTATTTGGTCAGCAAGGGTGATTTGCTTTTATTAGCGACATCATAAACAAATGTGGAATGATGTTTCCTGGCCAGTATATTGCAAAGATGTTACTAATGCAAGAGGAACGAGACCTTCATTTCATCAGTCTGGGCTGGATACTAAAACTGGTCCCAGGTGTAAAGATGGCGTGTAAATCTATTGCACTACTCCATTTCCATAAAATTGATAGTTTTACATCTAATAACGCTTTCTCTTTAAATTACCAACATTCATAATTGAGTAAAACAATTTAAAAAATACATGAACAATTGGAAAGGCCTTTGGAAATGTCAGTTTTTGTAGAGAAGGAACCAATAAGAAAATATTAGTAAACTATCAGTTGAGTTACTAACTTGTCAGAATGAATAGACGTCAAAGATTTTAATTGCTGATTAATAGAGTACATGTACTGTAATGTAAAAAAGTCTGTCTGAATAATAGTGTGTAAAAGTAGCTCGAACATTATTATTATAACATGTAAGATTACAATACAAACCGCTGTAATGTTAATAGATGAAAGCAAGGAAGCTACCTGGCCCATTAAGCCCATTCTTTCCACATACAGTACCATGTATAATCCGTTCTTTCATGGACTTTTCTCAACCCATTTAATCTCCCGAGGGAAATTTCTCCAAAGTTTCATCTTGCTACATAGTCAACTCCCCTCTCTCCAAATGGTGAAAGGAAAATCAAACAGAACCCTGGAATACCTGTCCTCCATAGGAAGGGGTACAAGCCACAGCTTTCTGCTGCATAATAATAACTGCAATTACAACAAATTCCAGTTTGTGATAGACTGACCAAAAACAGTAGAGCTTAATTTGCTTTCAAAGTACTTAGTATTTGCTAATCCAACCAGCTGATCCAAGACACATCGGCCTAGAAATTCATTGTAGCCACTTTTGGGGCGGTAAAGTGGGGCGGCCGCTAAAGTTTGCGCCCGCCGCCAAATCGAGGCCACTTCTCCGATATTCATTAGCTTCGCCCTAAGAGTTCGCTCGAGCGCTAAAACTGGTGCTGGACGCCTCTCTTTGGGCGCTAAGCCGGAGGTGCCGATCGATAGCGCCGAGGCCGGGCGCAGCGCAGGTGCAGCCATCTCGTGATTGACAGCAGACACCCTGGCGCCGGCCAGCTCTTAAGGGGGAAGGGTCGACTGTGTCTGCTGCCATGCCCTGGATAGTGGAGCCCTCCAGCTAGGCCTGAACACTGCTGCTGGACCCAAATAGCGCCTGAAGCCATGCAGAAGGCCCGTGAACGTGCGCAGCGCTTCTCAGAGCGTGATCTGAGTGTGCTGGTTGGTGCTGTGGAGAAGAGGCGCCATGTTTTGTACCCGGACAATGGCAAGAAGGCGCCGTTCCGCGTCTACAGGAGAGCCTGGAGGCATGTCGCCAGCAAGCTGTCAGCCAACAGCGAGGTCCCCAGGAGCGGTGTCCAATGCCGCAAAAAGTTTAATGACCTCACTCGCATTGTCAGGGTGAGTACCCTTTCCAGTGACCTCCTCATCCTTGCATGTGCACCTCACATTATGGGCAAAGGGACCTGAAAGCCCTAATGGCCAGCCCTCATCCAGCAGCGATGGGACAGGCATGAACATCAATTGCACATTCTGCACTTAACACACTGGCCAGGCTATTCCACCATGGGAGGCAGTGCACACAAGATCAGGGCGACACACTGTACTTAGAGGCCGTCCTTTCTCTTGCAGGCCAAGCTGGCGAATAATAGGAAGAGCCGGACTGCGACCGGGGGAGGCCGACCCCATATCCAGCCACTCACCGAGCTGCAACATCGCGTGGAGTGCATCATGGGTGGCCGGGTGATTGGGCCCGTTGCATGTGGAGATGCCGACCCTGTTCTGGCCAGCAATGGTAAGGACATCACCTTTTGGACCTCTCTCGTCCCACTTGCGCATCAGATCTACATCCTTTGCCACTGTCCGACCAATGCGCTGAATGCCACCACTCATGCATCCCTTGCTGACGCCCTCTCCTCACTCTAAAGCTACTCTTGTGCCTTCCTGCTTTCAGATGGTGAGGAGGAGGTCCCTGAAGCTGCGAGTGTCAGTCCCTCGGAAGAGGAGGACGAGGAGGAGCAAGAGGAAGGCGGCCCATCAGGGGAACCCTCAGCCGCGGCCACCCAGGCCAATGTAGGGGACACGTCTTCCCTGGAGGGGAGCGTGGCGGAAGTGTCGAAGGGGAGGGGAGCTCATGGGACCTGCGGCCTGCAGAAATGCGGGAGGGGGGTGGAAGCTCGGCGGCCTTCTCCCCAGAGGGGGGATGCATCGGAGGGGAGTCCAATTGCTGGGCCCAGCGGCGTCCAGCAACGCAGGAAGGGTCGGCCAGCTCGGCGGCCTTCTCCCCAGAGGGAGAGTCCGGCCTCCAGTCCGGAGATGGTCTTCGCCGAGGAGATGGAACGCCTCGAGGACTTGTCCGCGGACTCGGAGCGCCGGCACACGGAGCTCATGGCGGCAGTGGCACAGTTGCCTGAGGCCATCGAGTCCCTCTCTCGAAGTGTGACCGAGTTCGGGCCCTCAGAGGCCACCAGTCGGGCGGAATTCGGGGCAGATCAGGCAGCGAGTCGGGCGGAATTCGGGACAGCTCTGGCAGCGACTGGCCAGGTGATCAGTGGTGCCGTCCAGTCACTGGCTGCTCTGATGCGGTCAGTGAACAGGTCAACATGGGCACTCACTGCTGCCACACTCGCTGTGTCAGCCAGGCATCGCCAGGGCACCCGGCGCGCTGCAGCAGCACAGCGGTCTGTCCCTCGGCAGATTGGTGCGCATGCTGCAGTGCTGGCCCGGGCGAGTGCCAGTGTCTCAGGTGACCAGCGAGTGCCTGCCATCCGCCAGCTTGCCCCCATTCCTCCAGCCACCACTGCCACTCCCCCAGTGGAGCTGCCAGGAGCTGCTGCAGCGACTGATGCTGGCCAGCCACAGCTGCAGCATTCAACAGCCGCCCGCTCGACGGCCAGACCTCGACTAGGCCGACCCCCAAGGGCATCTGCCGTCATGACATGTGCCCCTCAGGAGCCTGCCCCCAGCCTTGCAGCAGCCAATGGCCTTACTTTGAGGAGGAGCAGCAGGGCGGGCAGGGGCCACACAAAGATGGCCAAGGCATCGCCCTAGCGGGCCAAATAGTCGAATGTGTGGCCAGTTGTCACAGAAATCACAGAAACCCCACAGTGCAGATAGAGGCCATTTCAGCCCATCGAGCCTGCACCGACACATATCCCACCCGATCCCCGTAACCCCTACACCAACACATATCCCACCCTATCCCTGTAACCCCACGTATTTAATCCCCCTAACACTAAGGGTCAATTTATCATAGCCAATCAACCTAACCCGCACATCTTTGGACTGTGGGAGGAAACCGGAGCACCCGGAGGAAACGCACGCAAACACGGGGAGAATGTGCAAACTCCACACAGACAATCACCCAAGGCCGGATTCGAACCCGGGTCCCTGGCGCTGTGAGGCAACAGTGTTAACCACTATGCCACCGTGTGTTTGTTTTTTGAGGCCGAGAATTGGATGTTTGTTTTTTGAAGGCCGATGATGTGATGTTTGTTTTTTACGAAGGCCGAGAATGACGGCCATTTTAGTTGCACTATTTTGTTAATCCTCTCCAGGTTGTGGGAGCGAGTAATGTGTTTGAGTGTTTTTTGGGGGTTTCGTCTGTTTTTGGTTTTCATGTGGGAAGGGACCTGAGTTTGAACAATAAAGCATTTTATTTATTAACATTGTCCATGTTTGATCTTTGAAGTGTTTGTTGCCTTAACCGGCTGAGGGCTTGCGGAGCGGCTGCAATCATGTTCTTTCATTGGCACAAGCCATTCCCTGACAGGGGGCCTAGAAGTGATGTTCAATAAGCCGCCGACGGGCGGCCCTTGGATCTTGTGCCTCCCTCCTGGGCTGGTACTCCTCGTCCTCCTCCTCCTCATGCTCCTCCTGCTCCTCCTGCTCCTCCTCCTGAGGTGGTGGTCCAACGTGAGGTGGAAGTGCCTGAGTCCTGCGGATAGCCAGGTTGTGCAGCATGCAGCAAACGACGACGAATTGGGAGACTCGATCCTGCGAATACTGGAGGGCTCCCCCGGAGCGATCAAGACAGCGGAACCGTTGCTTGAGGATGCCGATTGTTTGTTCTATGATGTTCCTAGTCGCTTGATGGCTCTCGTTGTATGCCTCTTCAGCAGGGGTCATGGGCGCGCGGAGCGGGGTCATGAGCCAGGTACACAAAGGATAGCCTTTGTCCCCGATAAGCCATCCTCTTGGGGGAGGCTGTGCCTGGAACATGTCAGCCACAGTTGTCTGTCGCAGGATAAAGGCATCGTGGCTGCTGCCTGGAAAGCGGGCATTGACAGCTAGGATGCGCTGCCTGTGGTCACACACCAGCTGTACATTGAGGGAATGGTAGCCCTTCCGGTTGCGGTAATCCTCGGCATGCTCAAGAGGTGCCCGCAAAGCCACATGCGTGCAGTCAATGGCGCCCTGCACCATGGGGAAGCCCGCTATTCTTGCAAATCCCACTGCACGCTGCTGCTGCTTGTCCAGGGTCATGGGGAAGGAGATGAATTGATGTCTCCTTGTGAAAAGGGCTTCGGTCACCTGGCGGATGCAGCAATGCACGGCGAACTGGGAGATGTTAGCGATGTCCCCAGTAGCGGATTGGAAGGAGCCGGTGGCATAGAAGTTGAGAGCCACCGTCACCTTCACTGCCACCGACAGAGACGTCCTGCGCATCAGCTGTGGCTGCAGATCTCTCTGAAGCAGCCGGCAGATGTCTGCAACCACCTCCCTTCTGAATCACAGCCTCCTAACACACATCGCGGCAGACATGGTCAGATAGGAGGTCTGCTGGCGGTATACCCTGGGTGGGTAAGGCCTCAGTTGGCGACGCCTGTTGCCCCCTCTGCGTCTAGCCAGGGCTGCCACTCTCTCACGGCGTCTGTAAGCCCTTCTGGCATAAGGCTGAAAGTCAGCATTGCCACCCAATGCAGCCCCCATTATATGCTGGCAAACACTGAGCTCTCAATGAAGGCAAAGATAATTGGTAAGCTCTGGCCTGAGCCAAAAATACCTGTCCTAGTGTTGGTCCAAACCAGTAAGCTCTCCTCCTTGGTCTCTGTCCAAAAAACCATTGAACAAGAGTGAATGCTGCAAAATGGCGGCCCTTTATAGTGCAGGGTAAGTGCCCTTTAATTAGCGCTCCCCGCGGCCCGGCTCGGCTGTGTACCGTTCCACTTCACAGTCGTTAGGGCCGCCCGGCGCACAATGGGCCGGCGCGAGTGAAGTTCCGGTTTGGGGCGCACAAAGGGCGTTGCACTAGTAAATGACGTCATGATCTGCGCGCGCTAAGACTTTGCGCCGGCGCTAAATGTGTACTGAAGTTGGGGCGAGGCGCAGATTGCGCTGCGCCCGGGCGCTAAGCGTCTAGCGCTCGAGATCTACTCCTCCTAAGGCGCTAACGGCTGGCGCGCCCAACTGAATTTCTAGGCCATCAGATTTCAGGATATTAATCTGAGTCCATTCACCAATTTTGCCTCATTGCATACTGCATCCCCCAAAAGTTCATCCCCTTCACATTGAACCATTATTCCTGCCCAATTGCATGCTGCATGCTTGCTTCCTTGTGCTTACCAGCTGCCTGACTATGTGACCCTTACCTATACAGCGTTGTGACCACATTCCGGAGGTTTTTTTCATATCAATCAGCACCCGAATAGGTATTCCTTCTAGAAGTAATTCCAAGGGTGGCAAGGTTTGAGTGGTATGGCATGGGTTTGTGGTGGCAATTCCTAACATACTAAATGGCTTTACACTATATTGAAGTTCTCCAGGAGTTTGCAGGAAGCTTTGGTACAGTAAGCACTTCTGTTGGGTGTTCAGATCTGTACCTAAACAAAAGCACAGCAGCACAGAGTGGATTCTTTTGGAACATGGTGTGCAAGGAGGATGTTGGTGATCAACACTGAAGGAGGAGGACTTGCCGTTGGGTAGTAACATGTTAAAGTGAGGCAATTGCAATGAGCAGGGCACTTGTGGCCCATGGCTATATATAGATACCTTTGAAAGTTGATGGAAAGCGGGTCAGCTGGGAAAGAACAGAATGGAAGGCAAAAGAAGAGATGGAAATACTCTGCACGGGAAGGCATGAAAGAAAGAGCAGCAACACGGGAGTTAGCAGAGGGCCTAACATGATGTGGTGTCATGTGACATGTACAGCCCAGCTAGTAATGCTCGTAAAATTACTGATTGCCTCCCCACAACCACATCATTCAGAGGGCAGATACCTTCCCCCACACTTGAGAACAGGTAAAATTTAGAATATAAATTGGAGAAATGTCCTCCCAGGGTGCTATTGCACATTATCCATTACCTGGCTACAAGGCTACGTAGGTGGCGATTTGGGAGCAGATATTCTATCTGTTCTGTCAGTCAGGAAAGGAGCTATGCGACATTGATCATATTCTTTGAAGAGTGGGGAAAAAAAAAAAAACACTGTGGCCTAGAAATTCAGTTTTGCCAGTTTTGGGGCGCTAACGTTAGCGCCCACCCGACTTTAGCGCCCGCCCCAAAGTTGCGCCCCTTTCGCCGAAATTCAGTTGCTTCACCCTAAGAGGTTGCTGGAGCGCTAAAAGAGGTGTTACACGACTATCTTTAGGCGCTAAGCCGGCGGTGCAGAGGGATAGCGCCGAGGCGGGGCGCAGCGCGGGTGCGGTCATTTTTTGATTGACAGCAGACCCCGTGGCGCCGGCCAGCTCTTAAAGGGGGAAGGGACGATTTGGTCTGCTGCCACGCCCTGCACACTGCAGCTTTCAAACTAGGCCTCAACACTGCTGCTGAGCCCAAGGAGCCATGGCAATGCATGAGAAGGCCCGTGAGCGTGCCCTGCGCTTCTCAGAGCGTGATCTGGATATCATGCTGACAGCATTGGAGAAGAGGCGCAGGATCTTGTTCCCAGACACTGGCAGGAATCCCACCCACCGCGTCTACACCAAAGCCTGGAGGGAGATCGCCACCAGGGTGTCGTCCTACGGCGATGCCCCCAGGGACAAGGTGCAATGTCGGAAGAAATACAATGACCTGACCAGGATTGTCAGGGTGAGTACCCTTTCCACTCTCCTCCTCATTCTTGCATGTACACCTGACATGATGGGCAAAGGGACCTGAAAGGCCTAATGGGCAGCCCTCAGCCAGCAGCTTTGGGACAGTCATGAGCATCAATTGCACATTCTGCACTTTACACACTGGCCAAGCTATTCCACCATGAGAGGCAGTGCACACTAGATCAGGGCTACACTCTGGCCAAGCTATTCCACCATGGGAGGCAGTGCACACTACGTCACGGCTACATACCGTACTTAGAGCCCGTCCTTTCTCTTGCAGGCTAAACTTGCGAATAATCGCAAGCGCCGCGACATCACCGGGGGAGGCCGCGCCAAGTTCCAGAAGCTCACTCCCCTGGAGGAGCGCGTGAGTGGCCTCATGGGAGCCGCGTGATTGTGCCCAGAGCGTGCGGAGAAGCCGACCCTCCGCTGCCCGGCAATGGTAAGGACCTCGCCTTTTGGCCCTCTCTCGTCGCACTTGCGCATCCGAGCTACCTCCTTTGCCACTGTGCCACCAATGCGCTGAATGCCACCAGTCATGACTCCCTCGCTGACGCCCTCTCCTCACTCTGAAGCTACTCTTGTGCCTTCCTGCTTTCAGCTGGTGACGAAGAGCTCCCTGAAGCTGCCAGTGACAGCCCCTCCGAACAGGAGGAGGAGGAGGAGGAGGAAGAGCAACCCGGACCATCAGGGGAGGACTCAGGTCCCGCAGCAGAGGGCAAAGTGTTGAACACGTCTTCCCTGGACGAGAGCCTGGAGCAACTTTCGGAGGGGAGTGCAGCTGCTGGGACCAGTGGCGTCCAGCCACTCAGGAGGGCTGCGGGCGGGCCGCGGCCTTCCCCCCAGAGGGGAAGGATCGGAGGGGAGTGCAGTTGCTGCGGACATTCGACACCAGCAACGTGCCAAGGGTCGCCTAGCTCGGACCCCTGCTCCCCAGCGGGAGAGTCCCGCCTCCAGTCCGGCCACCTTCACCTTGGAGGAGGCGCGCCAGCTGGACCAAATGGCCAAGGATTCGGACCGCCGCCACACAGAGCTCATGCAGGTGGTGGGACGGATGCCTGAGGCCATCGAGTCGCTGGCGACCAGTGTGCGGGAGTTTGGGGCATCAAATGCCGAGAGTGGCCGGATGATGATGGAGGTAGTGGAACGGATGCCTCCGGCGATGGAGTCGCTGGCTGATGCCGTCAAGTCAGTGGCGGATGTGATGCGGGCGCAGACCAGGGCAGCAGGGGCACTCACTGCTGCCACACGCGCTGCCTCAGCCAGGCATCGCCAGGACACCCGCCGCGCTGCAGCAGCACAGCGATCCGCCCTTCGGCTGATTGGTGCGGATCATGCAGTGCGTGCCCGGGCGAGTGCCAGCGTGCGACATCACCAGCCAGCGCCTCCAATACGCCAGCTTGCCCACATTGCGCCATCCGTCGCCGCCACTCCCCCAGTGGAGCGTCAACAGCAAGCGGCTGGAGCTGATGGTGGGCATGCACATGTGCGCCAATCAACAGCCGGCCCCTCGAGGCCCAAAGCCTGTGTAGGCCGCCCCCCAAGGCCATCTGGCGGAAGGACATCTGACCCTCAGGCGCCTTCCCCCAGCCTCGCAGCAGCCACTGGGCAGAGCTTGCGGAGGAGCAGCAGGCCGGGCAGGGGCGCCAAAAGGCTGGACAAGGTCTCGCCCTCGCGGGCCACTAAGTAGAGGGTGTGGCCAGCTTTCATTTTATATGGCGGTGGACATCTTTATTTTGCCCATGGTTGTTTTGTTTATGGGTATGTTTTTTGCGTTAAGGCCGAGGTTGAGGCCTGGTTTGTTCAAATGTGGAGTTACTCCTCCCCAGGTTGTGGGAGTGAGTCGTTTGTTGCACTTTTTGTGGGGGCCGTTGATTGTTTTTGGGATTCATGTGGGAAGGGGTTTCATTTTTGTCAAATATAAATTTATCTTTATTCAGACAGTGTCCATGGTTGTTCTTGTTAGTCTTTGTTGCCTTCGCCGGCTGAGGGCTTGCGGAGCGGCTGCATTCATCTTGCTTCATGGCCACAAGGCATTCCCTGACAGGGGGCTTAGAAGTTACGTTCAATAAGCTGGCGACGGACGGCCCTTGGACCTTGTCGCTCCCTCCTGGGAACGTACTCCTCCTCCTCCTCCTCCTGCTCCTCCTCCTGAGGTGGTGGTCCAACGTCAGGTGGCAGTGCCTGAATCCTGTGGAGAGCCAGGTTGTGTAGCATGCAGCAAACTACGACAAATTGGGAGACCCGGTGCGGCGAATACTGCAGAGATCCGCCGGAACGATCAAGGCAGCGGAACCGCTGGTTGAGGACCCCAATAGTTTGCTCGATGATGTTTCTGCTCCTTTGATGGCTCTCGTTGTATGCCTCTTCAGCAGCGGTCCTGGGCGCGCGGAGCGGGGTCATGAGCCAGGTACACAAAGGATAGCCTTTGTCCCCGAGTAGCCATCCTCTTGGGGGAGGCTGTGCCTCGAACATGTCATGCACAGTACTCTGCCGCAGGATAAAGGCATCGTGGCAGCTGCCTGGAAAGCAGGCATTGACAGCCAGGATGCGCTGCTTGTGGTCACACACCAGCTGCACATTGAGAGAATGGTAGCCCTTCCGGTTGCGATACTGCTCGCCATGCTCCAGAGGTGCCCGCAAAGCCACATGCGTACAGTCAATGGCGCCCTGCACCAAGGGGAAGGCCGCGAGTCTTGCAAATCCCACTGCACGCTGATGCTGGCTCTCCAGGGCCATGGGGAAGGAGATGAATTGGCGTCTCCTTCTGAAAAGGGCATCGGTCACCTGGCGGATGCAGCGATGCACGCCGAACTGGGATATGTTAGCTATGTCCCCAACAGCGGATTGGAAGGAGCCGGTGGCATAGAAGTTCAATGCCACCGTCACCTTCACTTCCACCGACAGAGACGTCCTGCACCTGAGCTTTGGACGCAGATCTCTGCAAAGCAGGTGGCAGATCTCTGCAACCACCTCCTTTCGGAATCTCAGCCTTCTTACACATCGCGCGCCACTCATGGTGAGGTAGGAGCGCTGCTGGCGGTATACCCTGACTGGGTAAGGCCTATGTTGCCGACGCCTGTTGCCCCCTCTGCCTCTAGCCAGGGCTGCCCCTCTGACCCCGCGTCTGCGAGCCCTACGCACATGGCGCTGAAACTCCGCGTTGGCACCCCATGCAACCCCCATCAAATGCTGGCAAACAGTCAAATTTCCAACAGGGCACTTGCAGCGCTTTGGCCTGAGTCCAAAAATACCTGAGCTATTGCTGCACGAAACCAGTTAGCTCTCCTCCTTGTTGTGTGTCCAGAAATCCGTTGCACAAGAGTGTTTGCTGCAAAATGGCTGCCCTTTATACTGCAGGGTACGTGCCCTTTAATTTGCGCTCCCCGGGGCCCACGTCGGCTGTGTTGCGTTCCATTTTACAAACGCTCTGGCCGCCAGCCGCACAATGGGGCGGTCCGACTGAAGTTTGGAATCGGGGCGCGCAAAGGGCGTTGCACGAGGATGTGACGTCATTTTCTGCACGCGCAGCCGGGCGGGCGCTAAACTTTGCGCCGGCGCTAAGGGTCAACTTAATTTGGGGCGAGGCACAAACTGCGCTGCGCCCGGGCGCTACACGCATAGCGCCCGAAAATCACTTCTCATAAGGCTCTAACTGCTGGCGCAACCAACTGAATTTCTAGGCCTGTGGCCTAGAAATTCAGTGGGCTTTGCGCCCAGTTACCGCCCAAAGAGGGCTTCTGCGCCAGTCTGCAAACTTTGGGCGAACTTCATTGACGCGCTAATTGCGGCAGTAGCCGTTAGCGCTGCGCCGCCACCGATGACGTCATCGGTGTGCGCAGCGCCCCAGTACCGCCCCGACACCGGCCCGACCCCCATCTTCAGTAGCGGCCGCCTCTTCCGTGGCGGCCGCTAATAACATTCGGAGACCGGGTCCGTACAGCAGCCTTAGTGGGGCGCTTTAAGGTGAAGGTGTGGCCGGCCGCTTTTTCGGCGGCCGCCTGCCCGCACCTCCTTCCCCGGCCTCCTCCACCACCCCCCCCCGCGGCATTGCCGGCTGGTTTCCGGGAGCCCGGCACTTCTCTGTTGTGCCGGGCTCTTTTGCCGTCACTCGCGATCGGGGCTCCGGCTTGTAAGGGTCACAAGGATCCCAAGGACACAGCAGGGTCCCAGAAAGCTGCGGATTGCCTGAGCTAAGAAGGGGGCATTTCCCCAGAAACCTGTTTAAACTGTGTGATTTTGAAATGTGTGTGCGTGGTAATTTCTAGTTTAAGCTGAGGGGAAGGTGGGGGTCTCCCAGTTGGGGAGAGGCCATACAAGAACCTCTACCCAGAGTTGGAAGGGGTCCCCGGACCCCGGAAAGGAGGAATTTTTGGATCCCATGAAAAACATTTTCTTTAAAAAGGCAACACATCATTCTCAACCGACAGAACATTCCAGAAGGAAGGGTGAACTGGGGGCCATTAGCATCTAAAGGCCCTGGTCACCCCAACCCAAAACACCAGGTGCAACACCTCTACAGGGCAAGAGCTCAACCCAAAACAAACCTCACAAAGAGGGAACAGACTGGTCAGAGCCAGGAGCTTCCAAAGCCAAACAAGACAAAGGAAAAGGATTAATGGACAATCTAGTCTACACTTCGCACCTACTCACACTTTGAGCACCGGACCGGACACAAGGGGACAGCCATCACCGGACCATTATTGGTATCTAAAGACAAAGGACTCTCAAGCCCAGATACAGTATAACTGGGGTGAGAATCTCACAGACAGCATGTGCGTGTGGAGGCAGAGTCGAAGGAACGCCCGACGAGAAGGAAGGAAGAAGAAGCCCGTGGACCACGGAGGCATCGGAACCAGAGACCGGAGAGCGAGGGGGGAGAAAAGCGCGCTGTTCCGGACCGAAAGCGTTTTCAAAACCGTACGAAAGGGGACTGTGAGTATGAGCTTTCCTCAATGAGGATCACCCCACTTAGTGATAGGAGGATGGGAGGCTTGTGGTAATAGGAATAGGGTGTAAGATCATTTTAGTTCGGTTTCACCCTATGTTTTCCCTTCCCAGAACGTTTGGTTAAGTTTAAAGTTCTATGTTTAAGGTGCTGTTTTAAGAACTTGTTCAGGTTTAAAGACATCAAGGAACTTTCAGTGGGAAGTGCTGTGTGGAGTTCGGTACTGAGATTATTGCCTTGCTTGTGTTTCACGTGTCCAAATAAAGTGAGTTGTATCTTTTATCCGGTGTCTGCTTCTGGTTACTGCAATTTGAATCTGTCACAAATGTCCAAGCTGTAATTCGCGTTGTAGAACAGTAGTGGGGGAAGTGGGATTCAAAACCTCACGCCAGTAATTTGGGGGATGAGCTGCAATTGGGAATGAGCAGTTAGATTAAGTGGGACAGGCTGAAACTCTGCCTGGGGTTGTATCTGGTATAAACAACCAAGAAGCACTTACTCAGAGAAATTCTCTGAGGACTGTGATTTGCTATAAACAGTCAAAAGCCCCAAACTCCTCAGGGACTGTACATCAGCCTGAGGTACCCAGGACTACCTGGGTGTAAGATAACCCCCCTTACAAAATGGCGAGCCAGGTAGGAGAATGTGTAAGCAAAGACAATGTGACAGACAGCAGTCCAGAGGTTGAACCAGAAACTAGAATGAAGGAGAAACTAGGAGACTATATCTGTACCAAGCTCAATGTTAGAAAACCATGGGTGATGGGCCTGCTGCGCAGTGCACGCCCAGAGGCAGCTGCAGCAAAGTGGACCCAGGGTAAAGACCACAAAGCTAATGTGGAGAAGGCAGTCTGGCTGCTGTGCCTAGAAAAGCAAGTAAAGTTGCTCGACAGGCAGGTGGTGACCCTCCAAGCAGAGGTGGTAGATTTAAAAGAAAGGTCCCGTGCCGAGGTGTTAGATTTAGAGGAGCAGGCTCGGGCAGCAGGGGAGGTAGCAAAGGAAAAGATAGCAGCTGTGGAAGAGAAGCTGGCTGAGGCACTTGAGCAACTAGCGGACGAAAGGAGAGAAAGGGCTATGGAGGCAGAGAGTTCTCGAAATTACAAGGAGTACCTGCAGGCGCAGGTAACAGGAGCCCAAACTGCAGCATTGAGGCTGCAAGAAAGAAATGCTCGCTATGCTCAAGAGAACGCTGAGTTGGGGGAGGATTTAAAGGAGGTTAGGGCAGCCTGGAAGCTCACGTGGCAGGAGGCGAGTCAAGCCCTGGCCACGGACCACGGCCCCTGCCTGGACCAAATCAAGTACCTCACCCAAGCTATAGCTAAGTCCCAGAGAGGCATAGTGTGTTCAGTCACACCGGCCCCAGAAAGGGGGCAGGAGGAGGAAGAGGAGGTTAGACCCCTCCCCACAGCCCCTGTAATGGAGCCGGAGCTTGAGCCACAGGAGCCAAGCAAGCCGGTGGGACCAGGGCCAGTGTGTCCCGTCGCCCACGTTAAATTTGGTCTAGCTGTAAATGGGGTCCCGGGAGCAGTGACTAGCTGTTTCGTTCTGCCCCACTCTGTGCCTCAGTTACAGGCGATGGTCACCCACTTCTCTAAACTGGGATATAAAGGGGATGCCACTGCTCACTTTCTTAAAGTAGAGCAGGCGGGGGATTTAAACGGTTGCGACCAGGGAGAGAGAGCCAAGATGCTACTATTTTCCCTGGAAGAGGAGGTGGCCGACAACCTCTCCTCTGATAGTAAGATAGGGAGGAACACATTCGCCCAAGTCAAGGAGGAGGTCCTGGATGTGTTGGGGGCGGATGATGGTAGCTTCTTCTCCCGAGTTGAGAAGACTCAGCAAAGGGCAAAGGAGAACCCCAGGTGTTTTGCAGACAGGCTGTGGATAGCGTTCAATGAGGCCCGTGCAGGGGGTCTGGACCGAGCGGCCCTGGGAGCAGATGATCGGGTTCGCTGGTTTCGCACCCTGATAGCCAACAGCACTCCGGAGCTGCGAACCCAGGCACGAGCCTGGTTTGACCCCCGAGACCCCCAGCTTGCAGAGGAGACAGTCCTCCGGCAGCTTACCGTTTTCTTTAAAAGTGCCCAAGCAGAAGGGAAGACAGGGAAGGGTAAGATCTGTGAGATCACACCCGCCCAGGGGCGAAGGGAATGGAGGCAGGAGGGCAAAAACTCAAACAGCCAGTACAGACCCTTCCGTCCCATGGATAGCCCACACCCAATTAGGAGAGAGATGGGCTGGGAGGGAAGAGATGGCTCCAGACCAAGCAGGGAGAAAGCCTGCTTCGGGTGTGGGGAGCTAGGGCATTGGAGAAAGGAGTGTGAGAATCCTTGGAGGGATCAAAGGGCCCCTGCCCCTGCTGAACCAAGCGCAGACCAAGCCCAGAAAGCCAAACAGGCTGCAGCTCAAACCCAAAAGAGGCAGGCTCCTCAGCCACCAGCAGCCCCAGCTCAGAAATCCAGCCAGCCAGCAGCCCAGAGCGCGCCGCAGCAGGGCAGCCTGAAGGACATACTGAAGGGAGCGCTGAAGGTTTAAGAGGATCAGGAGCGGGGCCAGATAGCTACAGTGCAGGGGGAGAAGATCTCCCAGGCTGCAGAATCCTGACTAGCCCCCGGGGAACCTGTCTACCTGTGCCCGGTGAGCTATGATGAGTGGAAGCGACCGCGCGTTGAACTGGAGGTGCAGGGTGTCAGGGGATCATATCTGCTGGACACAGGGGCTTCGGTGACCCTGGTCCATGCAGACAGCCCCAGCACCTCACCCCTGTCCAGCGGCGTCCCTTTCGGCCTCACAAGCTTCACCAACAGTGAGCAGACAGGATTCCTCACAGTTCCAGTCCAGCTGCGCTTGGGACCTCTCCAGGAGCAATGGACTTGCGTAAGGATGCATGGGGTAGAAGTCAGGGTAGATGGGGACCCCGTGACGCGCCCGCAGCGACAGTCAGATTTAACCATCGCTCTGGGATCCCTGGTTGAGCAAGGGGTTTTAAGAACGATAGCAACCCATGTGAACTCTCCACTTTGGCCGGTGAAGAAGCCGGACAATTCATGGAGAGCCACGGTGGACTATCGAGTCTTGAATAAAAATATCCCAGCCTGCGCCCCTACAGTGGCTGCAGTAGCCGACCTCATTGGAAGTATTCCAGCCTCCGCAACCATCTTCACAGTGCTGGATATTTCCAATGGTTTCTGGTCTGTCCCACTCAGAAGGGAAGATCAGTATAAGTTTGCCTTCACTTTTAAAGGGCAGCAATATACTTGGAATTGTTTGCCACAGGGTTTCCACAATTCGCCAAGTATATTCCACCAGTGCATGGCTGACAGTTTAAAGAACTTCAGCCAGCCTGGGCAGCTGGTGCAATACGTGGATGACCTGCTGCTATTCTCTGAGACTGAGGAAGTAGATCATGGCCCCTGTAGAGCAGGTCCAGTAGCAGAAATCCGGGACAAGGGAGGCACACAGGGGATAGTTTTGGACCCAGACCAAAGGCAGGTCCGAGTCCAAAATTCCCCATTTAAAGCCACCCGGGTAAGAGAACATGAGTTTGCCCACCAGACAAGTTCAAGTTCACCGCCTGTAAAGACAGGCACTGTGGCTTGTTTTAAGGGTAAAGTTGTCCAGCCCACAAATTGGGACACTTCCCTACCCCAGTGGGACCCTAATTCAAACCAAAGTTTAAATTTGGAAAGGTTATGTGGCTTAGAAATGGAGAAACAGCAGCCTGGGATCAGAAATCAGCAGGCTGCTGCCTATCCATTCACAGATCGCTTGGAGACTGCCCGCGCATGTGCAGTCGCTGGTCTGGAGACGGGAATCTCCCAGTCGTCTGAGCAGAAGTTTCGCGCAGGCGCAGTCATGCGCCTGAGGGGAGAGTTTTGCCAGGATCAGGTTCGCGCAAGCGCGGTTCCACAGCACGTACCCCCAGCGGACTTTCTTAACTTTGCCCGCGCAGGCGCAGTCGAGCGCCTGAGGGAAAAGGTTCCCCAACACCGGGTAGGCGCAGTCGCGGACCCGGAACTCCGAGAGGCCCTTACTCAGTTCTCCCGCGCAGGCGCGGTTGCGCGCCCGAGGGGAGAGTTTTGCGAAGAGGAGGTCTGCGCATGCACAGTTGCCGGCGGGACCACAGTGGCTCTTTTGCAGGAGGTTTGCGCAGGCGCACTCGCCTGTTTAAAGGGACCAGCTTCCCAGCCAGCCTCTAGAATGGTTTTCCCCATGATGTGGGACCCTGGGGGTGCAGGGATAGCAATTCCTCTTGCAGGGGAGCTGACACCAGGTTTTGGATCAGGAGAGAGAGATTTGTACCAGCAGGCTGCCAGGTACATTATACAGTGTAGGCTATTTGGGCATGGGGGAGCAGGTTCCTAGCCCGCTGGGGCTGTGACCCAAGCTCAGGGTCCGCCAGCCAAAGTTTCCCCTGTAGAGACACCCCTCAGAAGGTCTCAGCGGGTGCCCCAGCCTAAGAAAGCATGGTCACCCACTTTACAGTGGAGTAGGGCGGTCTCCCGAGCCAGGGAAAAGCCAGAGAACAGAGGCCCCCACTCAACAGCCATAAGCTGCGAGGGACTAGAGACAGGAGGCAGTCCAGCTTCGCTGCAGCCAGCAGCAATCTGCGACAGTGCCAGAGATTAGACTGGCCGTCCGGAGACGGGCGGTATTTGTATTATAGCTATGTGTGTGTATATAGCGTGCTTGGAAGTTGCATTTTAAGTTTTGTTAATTTAACTAGTTTGTTAAGTAAGTTTAAAGAGTTTAAGTTTACATGTGTGCCGAATGTTTGTATTTTTTGGTCCGAGGTCGAGGGACCCGACCATGTCTCCACCTAAAGCAGCAGGTCAGTGAGGCCTGGCTGCATGTCCCTTTTAAGTTTTTGCAGGAGATGGGAAAATGAAGCAGCCATGTTCGCCCAGCCCGAGCTGGACATCGAATGAAGATACGAAATGTTGGGGATCACCTCGCCACTGGACGAATCCAGGAGACCCCGCAGTGATCTTCGGGGAAAAGCCGGACCGAGTCCGGAGGAACTTGCCTACTCCTCCTACGGGGAGGAGATGGCCCCAGCTGGGTGGGGCATGGCCCCCAACCCAGCACTATCCTGACCAAAGTTCACGTGCGGGAGACCTCGCTGTTGAGGAGTCACGATGGGGAAGCGCGGGCACCTGGTCATAGGGACGCGTTCCCCGGGGGTGGGTGGTGATGGCCCGGGAATGATTTTATAGAGGAGGGGGAGACCCAAGAGTCGCGTGGGTGCGGTCGGGGGAGGGAGGAACTCACCCGGGGGCCCACGGGCAAAGAAGATAAGTTGTGGCTGGGAAGGATGAGTGGGTGGCCGGATCAGTGTGGGGCCAGGGAGTGCCGCCACACAGGCACACACCATTTTCTGCAGCCAGTCGAGGGAAGACGGGAGGGGGAGGGACTGGGAGTCATGAGATCCCATACTCCCCGGTCTCGGTCTGTGGAAGGTAATTTTAAACGTGAGGGGTACCCCGCCTCCACGAAAGGACAAGGGAACGGCTCGGGGCTGTCGGAGCAGGCTGGTCGCTAAATCCATTCTGCCTGTTTTAAAGTTTAAGCTGATCAAAGGGGGGTGGAAGGTACTTTTACTGCCCGAGTGGGAGGAGCAATACCCACTCGAATTTCGTGACCCATCATCGGCACGTGATGATCGGGGTTCATTTAAGCATGTTGTTTAATGATTTTTTGTATTTTGTGTTGCAGCCCCAAGTTGAGCAGAGGCGTGAGGTCCTCTCTGTGCTTGGGACCAGTTTGTGACAACTCCAAGTTGAGCAGAGGCGTAGGACCCTCTCCGTGCTTGCGATAATTTTTAGAGTACATTGTGTAACTAAGATTGTAACATTTTGTAATAAATTATGATGTGAAAGAGTATTTTTGAGGATATTATGTTATACGAGCCAAGCCTGGGTGAACCAAAGGCAAGGCCCTCTGTTTTGTGTTACAGAATGATGGAAAAGCCAAATAGGACTGTGACGCAAAGCAGAGAAAAGTCGTATATGGAGCAGTGTATAATGGAAATAATGTGTGGAGTGATTTGGTGTATTGGGAAATGTTATTTGGATATTGTGTGTGTACCCTAGATATGTACATTTGTAATTAGAGTGTTAACAAAATGTCCGTTTACTTTGTAAGGAAACCAGGATCCTTGCTCCCTCGCTTGGTGACACTCTATATTGGAGAGTGTCAAACGGGGGCCTGTAAGGGTCACAAGGATCCCAAGGACACAGCAGGGTCCCAGAAAGCTGCGGATTGCCCGAGCTAAGAAGGGGGCATTTCCCCAGAAACCTGTTTAAACTGTGATTTTGAAATGTGTGTGCGTGGTAATTTCTAGTTTAAGCTGAGGGGAAGGTGGGGGTCTCCCAGTTGGGGAGAGGCCATACGAGAACCTCTACCCAGAGTTGGAAGGGGTCCCCGGACCCCGGAAAGGAGGAATTTTTGGATCCCATGAAAAACATTTTCTTTAAAAAGGCAACACATCATTCTCAACCGACAGAACATTCCAGAAGGAAGGGTGAACTGGGGGCCATTAGCATCTAAAGGCCCTGGTCAACCCAACCCAAAAAACCAGATGCAACACCTCTACAGGGCAAGAGCTCAACCCAAAACAAACCTCACAAAGAGGGAACAGACTGGTCAGAGCCAGGAGCTTCCAAAGCCAAACAAGACAAAGGAAAAGGATTAACGGACAATCTAGTCTACACTTCGCACCTACTCACACTTTGAGCACCGGACCGGACACAAGGGGACAGCCATCACCGGACCATTATTGGTATCTAAAGACAAAGGACTCTCAAGCCCAGATACAGTATAACTGGGGTGAGAATCTCACAGACAGCATGTGCGTGTGGAGGCAGAGTCGAAGGAACGCCCGACGAGAAGGAAGGAAGAAGAAGCCCGCGGACCACGGAGGCATCGGAACCAGAGACCGGAGAGCGAGGGGGGAGAAAAGCGCGCTGTTCCAGACCGAAAGCGTTTTCAAAACCGTACGAAAGGGGACTGTGAGTATGAGCTTTCCTCAATGAGGATCACCCCACTTAGTGATAGGAGGATGGGAGGCTTGTGGTAATAGGAATAGGGTTTAAGGTCATTTTAGTTCGGTTTCACCCTATGTTTTCCCTTCCCAGAACGATTGGTTAAGTTTAAAGTTCTATGTTTAAGGTGCTGTTTTAAGAACTTGTTCAAGTTTAAAGACATCAAAGAACTTTCAGTGGGAAGTGTTGTGTGGAGTTCGGTACTGAGATTATTGCCTTGCTTGTGTTTCACGTGTCCAAATAAAGTGAGTTGTATCTTTTATCCGGTGTCTGCTTCTGGTTACTGCAATTTGAATCTGTCACAAATGTCCAAGCTGTAATTCGCGTTGTAGAACAGTAGTGGGGGAAGTGGGATTCAAAACCTCACGCCAGTAATTTGGGGGATGAGCTGCAATTGGGAATGAGCAGTTAGATTAAGTGGGACAGGCTGAAACTCTGCCTGGGGTTGTATCTGGTATAAACAACCAAGAAGCACTTACTCAGAGAAATTCTCTGAGGGCTGTGATTTGCTATAAACAGTCAAAAGCCCCAAACTCCTCAGGGACTGTACATCAGCCTGAGGTACCCAGGACTACCTGGGTGTAAGATAACCCCCCTTACAGGCTGCTGCAGGCACCTCTCCCTTAAGAGAGGGAGGAAGGCCTGCAGTACCGCAGCCTGCCGCTCCGCTGCGGGTGGCGCTGCGGCCACTAGCGCGCCGATATTCAGTTTCAGCGCCCCAAGCGGGGGCGGCCACACCCTTGAACAGCGGCCGTCCTCGACTTTGGGCGCTGAAACTGAATATCGGCTGGGCGCGAGTGGCTCCGCGCCCAGCGGTAAATTCTGGCCGCCAGCAAGCTGGCGGGGCTATAGCTAATTTCTAGGCCTATCTTTTTTAAAAAAAACAACCAATCCTGAAATTACTAATGAATTTACCAGCAAGGTAAAGCTTTGAAAGGAAAGCATGATTCTACTCATTATCTTAATAGTGATAAAGTACAGCAATGAATAATTACCTCTGCAAAACACAAAAACAGAAGTAAAATCTCATGCTACTTCCCAATTATAATTTAAGTGTTGTTTAATTGCTATGGACACACTGGTGAATTATATGCATACTATCTGATCACATTGTGTTCACCTTCTTGCTCTCCCATTTCTTTATTCATTACAATACTAATTATGTTATTAGTGATCATACTTCATAGCTGTATATTTTAATTTTCGAAATCATTTTAATTAAAGGAGAACTCCAAGCCTTGAATAAGAAGTGTTGTTTTTTAAATAATGTTGTCTTCAGTCCTCCTCTTCCCCTCTGATGGTGGTCTAAAATCAGGGTTATGATTCTACAGGGAGCGGTCACACTACAGTACCTCATCCATTATTCATTTTATAGGTCTCGACCGTGAACGTTGGCAGGCTGAGTGGGGAAAGCATCACAGCCGAGCCCCATGTCCATACATGCACTTCCAGCAGGGTTCACTTAATAATAATGAGCAGAAACCTGCACAATTTCCTCTTCCCTAATTAACTAACCAGTCCTTCCTTTCCAAGGTCATTGAACATGTCATTGGCCTCCAAATACATATTCACCTTTCCCACAGTTCCTATTCGAGTTCCTTCAATCTGGACTGTGAATAGTTGCTCATTTTGTGTCAACATCGTCACCTCCACTGTGCCCCACAACTCCTTTGTTGGTCCCCTTCTACCTTTTTACCAATTTCTAATATTGATTCCCAGGGCTATTGTTGGATCATTCGGCTACCTGTCTGACAAAGTCCTAAATGAGCTGAAACTTCCTGCAACTCAATGCCAGCAAAACTGAAACCATCCTCTTATGATTCTCGTCAGCACCTGGATGCCTCTGTCTTAGTCCAGCAACCTTCCTGGCTGGCTGCTCAAACGAAACTCAGTGACACACCACCTCAACATTCTGTTCAACCCCGAGTCAAGCTTTAAACTCCATATCCAGGCCATCATCAAGATCAGCTTCTTTTACCTCTAGAGCATTGCCTGTAACCAAGTCGTGTTCCCCAGGGTCCTGTACTGCGGCATCAGTTCTTAACCATATAAATTAATAACTTGGATGAAAAAGAGAGTTGTATATCCAAGTTTGCAGAATACACTAAGTTAGGAGGCACAGTAAGTTGTGTGGATGGGAGCAGCAAGTTACAAAGGGGCAGACAGATTAGGTGAGTGGCCGAAACAATGGCAGATGGAGTTCAATGTGGGGAAGTGTGAGGTCATCCACTTTGGGAAACTGAGAAAGACTAGGAGAAAAAAGACTTGCATTTCTATAGCACCTTTCACGACTACCAGACGTCTCAAAGCGCTTTAGACAATGAAGTACATTTGAAGTGGAGTCACTGTTGTAATGTGGGAAATGCGGCAGCCAATTTGCACACAGCAAGGTCCCACAAAGAGCAATGTGATAATGACCAGATAATCTGTTTTTATTATGTTGGTTGAGGGATAAATATTGGCCAGGACACCAGGGATAACTTCCCTGCTTTTCTTCGAAATAGTGCCATGGGATCTTTTACATCCACCTGAGAGAGTAAACGGGGCCTCAGTTTAACGTCTCATCCTAAAGACGGCACCTCCGGCAGTGCAGCACTCCCTCAGTACTGCACTGGAGTGTCAGCCTAGTTTCATGTGTTCAAGTCCCTGGACTGGGACTTGAACCCACAACCTTCTGACTCAGAGGTGAGTGTGCTACCCACTTTTTAAAAAAAATATACTTTACTGAACATTAGGAACATTTACAACATCATGATCAATTCATTGTATCATACAAATCAATTCCGCCACTCTGCATAGCCATTTCACCACCACATTTTAACACCAAAACCTGAAGTTTAATTTGTCTCCTGTAACATACTTTAAAAATTGATTGTAAAATACTATCTTTAAATTCCTTTCTGAATAAAACATCCACAGAGCCTTATAATGATCTTTTAGCTTATATTTAAAATACTCTTTCAGATTGATTCTCCTCCCCTTAAAAAGAGCATTCCTTCTTTGCACAATCACGAATCTAGCCAAACTGAACATTAAATTAATTGCCGCTCCGCTAGACTCGGGCAGACGCTCCTGCAATCCCCATCTCAAAACTGAGTCCCAGGGGATTCCCATTCTCGCTCTTCGGTCCCCACCCAGCAAAAATACTTCACACAACTGTCGAACATAGTACTTAAAATCATTTAACTGTGGACATAACACCAGTAAATGGGACAGAGTCTCATCCCGTGTCCCACACACTGGGCAAGTTGCCCCCTCCACTCGTCCAATCTTGCACAAGACCGTCATGGTAAAAATCCGGTTATGAGCCAATTTGAAATCCAGTTCAATCCACTCTGGACATTTAAAATTTGCCCACACTCCCATCCAAATCCTGTTGAAGTCCAGCTGTGGGTATATACTCTGCCAAAACTCCTGACCAGCAGGTGTCTTGAATCTCCATTCTCTAAATACCTCATAGAAATCTCGAGTATTACAGTTGTCAAATTGGACCAACTCTCCCCCTTTCTCCAGCAGGCCTCACAGCGTCGGCAGGAATCTCGAGTGGCAGAGCGGGGCTATTAAAGGCCCCAGAGACCAGGTAAGGCCTCACAGCGTCGGCGGGAATCTCGAGCGGCTGAGCGGGGCTATTAAAGGCCCCAGAGACCAGGTAAAGCCTCACAGCATCGGCGGGAAACTCGAGCGGCAGAGCGGGGCTATTAAAGGCCCCAGAGACCAGGTAAGGCCTCACAGCGTCGGCGGGAATCTCGAGCGGCAGAGCGGGGCTATTAAAGGCCCCAGAGACCAGGTAAGGCCTCACAGCGTCGGCGGGAATCTCGAGCGGCAGAGCGGGGCTATTAAAGGCCCCAGAGACCAGGTAAGGCCTCACAGCGTCGGCGGGAATCTCGAGCGGCAGAGCGGGGCTATTAAAGGCCCCAGAGACCAGGTAAGGCCTCACAGCATCGGCGGGAAACTCGAGCGGCAGAGTGGGGCTATAAAAGGCCCCAGAGACCAGGTAAGGCGTACCAGTCTCCGAACTCGGAACTCGGAGGGAAGCAGAGAGGTAAAAAGTAATCCAAGTGTGACGTCACCAGAAAGCGGGTAAGTGATTGGTTGGTGAGTATTTCTCTCTTTTTTAAGCTTAAACTCTGTGGTTTATAGTTTCTAAGGTGTGATATTCATCATCTAGAATTGGGGCAGAGGGTATTTAAAAATAATATTAATAAATTTAATTAATTACATAGAATGGGAGATCAGGTGAGGTGTTGCTGCTGCAATATGTGGGAGCTCACGGTGATCACACTTGCAGTAAGTGTTGGCTGCTCGAGGAATTCCGGCTCCGTGTTGAAGAGCTGGAGTCTGAGCTTCAAACACTGAGACACATCAGTGAGGGGGAGAGTTACCTGGACTCTGTGTATCAGGAGGTAGTCACACCAATTAGATTAATTAATTCAGATGTAGTCCGTGGCCAGGGTCAGGATGGTGTGACTAGAAGTGAGGCAGGTACGGGGATCCAGGAGGTAGTGTTGGAGGAGCCGCAGCCCTTGCTCTTGTCCAACAGGTTTGAGGCTCTTACTCCCTGTGAGGATGGGAACAGAGACTGCAGGGAGGATGAGCAACCTGGCCACAGCACCGTGGAGCGGGGGGCCATTCAAGTGGGGGGAGTTAAAAGAAATGTTGCAGTGGTAGGGGATAGTATCGTTAGGGGGATAGATAGAGTTCTTTGCAGCCGAGAGCGAGAGTCCCGAAGGCTGTGTTGCCTGCCCGGTGCCAGGGTTAAGGACATCTCCTCTGGGCTGGAGAGAAGCTTGGAGTGGGAGGGGGAGGATCCAGTTGTCGTGGTCCATGTTGGTACCAATGACATAGATAGGACAAGGAAGGAGGTTCTGCTGAGGGAGTTTGAGCAGCTAGGGGCCAAATTAAAAAGCAGAACCACAAGGGTAATAATCTCTGGATTACTACCTGAGCCACGTGCAAATTTGGCTAGGGTAAATAAAATTAGAGAGTTAAATGCGTGGCTCAAAGACTGGTGTGGGAGAAATGGGTTTTGCTTCCTGGGACACTGGCATCAGTACTGGGACAGGAGAGAGCTGTTCCGTTGGGACGGACTTCACTTGGCCAGTGCTGGGACTAGGATCCTGGTGAATCGAATAACTAGGGCTGTAGAGAGGGCTTTAAACTAATTAGTGGGGGGGAGGTTTTAAGAGAACAAAAAATAAAAATGACAGCGGAGAAAGCAATAGAGCAAGGTAGCAGTGGGGGAATTAAAAACCAGAGCGTGTCAGGAAGGGACAGAATGTATATAATGCTAAAGGTAAAGTAGTAAAAGGGGTAAAAGCAGGAATAAATTGTCAGAAAACATATTTGAAAGTTCTTTATCTGAATGCACGCAGCATTCGTAACAAAATTGACGAGTTGACGGTGCAAATAACTACACATGGGTATGATCTGGTGGCCATTACGGAAACATGGCTGCAAGATAATCATGATTGGGAACTAAACATACAAGGGTATTTGACAATTAGGAAGGACAGACAGGAAGGAAAGGGAGGTGGGGTTGCTATGTTAATCAAGGATGGAATCACTGCAATAGTCAGAAATTATATTGGGTCAAAGGATCAGGATAGTGAAACAGTTTGGGTGGAGATAAGGAATAATAAGGGGAAAAATTCACTAGTGGGCGTAGTCTATAGGCCTCCTAATAGTTGCAACTCTGTTGGTCGGAGTATAAATCAGGAAATAGTTGGGGCTTGTAATAAGGGAACAGCTATAATCATGGGGGATTTTAACTTTCATATTGACTGGACTAATCAAATTGGGCATGGTAGCATTGAGGAAGAGTTCATAGAGTGTATTAGGGATGGGTTCCTTGAGCAGTATGTAACTGAACCAACCAGGGGGCAGGCAATCTTAGATCTGGCCCTGTGTAATGAGACAGGATTAATAAAAAATGTCCTAGTAAAGGATCCCCTTGGAATGAGTGACCATAATATGGTTGAATTCCAAATTCAGTTTGAGGGTGAGAGAGTTGGATCTCAAACCAGCGTACTAAGCTTAAATAAAGGAGACTATGAAGGTATGAGAGTAGAATTGACTAAAGTGGACTGGGAAAACAGAGTAAAGTGTAAGACGGTACAAGAGCAGTGGTCTACATTCAAGGAGATATTTCACATCTTTCAAGATAAATATATTCCACTGAGGAAAAAGGGGAGTAAAAGAAAAGACAGCCATCCGCGGCTTAATAAAGTAATAAAGGATAGTATTCGACTGAAAACAAGGGCATATAAATTAGCCAATCTAGTGGGAGGATAGAAGATTGGGAAGCATTTAAAAGCCAGCAAACAATAACTAAAAGATTAATTAAGAAAGGGAAGATAGATTATGAAAGTAAACTAGCAAAAAATATAAAAACAGATAGCAAGAGTTTCTACAGCTATATAAAAAGAAAAAGGGTGGCTAAAGTGAACGTTGGTCCCTTAGAGGATGGGACCGGGAAACTAGTGGTGGGGAACATGGAGATGGCAAAGACGCTGAACAAATATTTTGTATCAGTCTTTACAGTAGAGGACACTAAAAATATCCCAACACTGGACAAACAGGGGGCAATGGGGGGGGGGAGGAGCTAAACACGATTAAAATCACTAAGGAGATGGTACTCAGTAAAATAATTGGACTTAAGGTGGATAAATCCCCCGGACCTGATGGCCTACATCCTAGGGTCTTGAGAGAAGTGGCGGTAGGGATTGTGGATGCATTGGTGATCATTTTCCAGAACTCCCTGGACTCAGGAAAGGTCCCGGCAGATTGGAAAACTGCTAATGTAATACCCTTATTTAAGAAGCGAAGTGGACAAAAAGCTGGAAACTATAGACCAGTTAGCCTAAAATCTGTGGTTGGCAAAATGTTGGAGTCCATTATTAAGGAAACAGTAACAGAGCATTTGGATAAACATAATTTAATAGGACAGAGTCAGTATGGTTTTACGAAGGGGAAGTCATGTTTGACAAATTTGCTCGAATTCTTTGAGGATGTAACATACAGGCTGGATAAAGGAGAACCAGTGGATGTAGTGTATTTGGACTTCCAAAAGGCATTTGACAAGGTTCCACACAAAAGATTACTAATCAAGATAAAAAATCACGGGATTGGGGGTAATATACTGGCATGGGTGGAAGATTGGCTATTTAACAGAAAACAAAGAGTTGGGATAAATGGTTCATTCTCCGGCTGGCAATCAGTAACTAGTGGTGTTCCGCAGGGGTCAGTGCTGGGACCCCAACTCTTTACAATCTATATTAACGATTTGGAGGAAGGGACCGAGTGCAACATATCCAAGTTTGCCGACGATATAAAGATGGGAGGGAAAGCAGTGAGTGAGGAGGAAATAAAAAACCTGCAAAAGGACATAGACAGGCTAAGTGAGTGGGCAGAGATTTGGCAGATGCAATATAATGTTGAAAAGTGTGAGGTTATGCACTTTGGCAGAAAAAATTCAAAGAGCAAGTTATTATCTAAATGGAGAGAAACTGCAAAGTGCTACAGTACAAAGGGATCTGGGGGTCCTGGTGCATGAAACACAAAAAGTTAGTATGCAGGTGCAGCAGGTGATCAGGAAGGCCAATGGAATCTTGGCTTTTATTGCAAGGGGCTGGAGTATAAAAACAGGGAAGTCTTGTTGCAGTTATACAGGGTATTGGTGAGGCCACACCTGGAATACTGCGTGCAGTTTTGGTTTCCATATTTAAGAAAAGATATACTTGCTCTTGAGGCGGTTCAGAGAAGGTTCACTCGTTTGATTCCAGAGATGAGGGGGTTGACGTATGAGGAAAGGTTGAGTAGGTTGGGACTCTACTCATTGGAGTTCAGAAGAATGAGAGGCGATCTTATCGAAACATATAAGATTGTGAGGTGGCTTGATCGGGTGGATGCGGTAAGGATGTTTCCACTGATGGATGAGACTAGAACTAGGGGGCATAATCTTAGAATAAGGGGCTGCCCTTTCAAAACTGAGATGAGGAGAAACTTCTTCACTCAGAGGGTAGTAAATCTATGGAATTTGCTACCCCAGAGAGCTGTGGAAGCTGCAACATTAAATAAATTTAAAATGGAGATAGACATTTTCCTAGCAGATAAGGGAATTAGGGGTTACAGGGAGAGGGCAGGGAAGTGGACGTGAGTCTAGATTCAGGTCAGCCATGATCCTATTTAATGGCGGAGCAGGCCAGAGGGGCCGTATGGCCTACTCCTGCTCCTATTTCTTATGTTCTTATGTAGAAAGCTCGGAAAAGCGGGACGCATTTTACTTCCTTTGGAGATTTCCGCATTTATTTCTTCCATCCAATCCTGTGGCATTGCCCTCACAATCTTCTCATACATGATCCCTAGAGCTTTTTCCTCTACCTCCTGATCCTCCTCCCACACCATGTCCCTCACTATCGCTTCCGGCAACCAACCTGGAATTACCTCATATAATACATCTTTCACACATATAATACCAGCTTTTATAAAAGCTTGATTAAATAAAACCTCTCCTTCGATGTTGACCCACCTGTTCAAAAATAAGGGCTGTTCTAAAAATTCCTCAGCCCCCTTGGGCATAAACTGCACACTTTTAAAAAATTGGGCCGAAGTCTCTACAACCCCCTTATAAAACCTAGGGAGAAGTTTAATCGATTTCAAAAACATATTATTGTATTCCATATACAATATCCCCTGCCCTCCTATCCCACTTCATTTAAAAAAATGCTCAAAACAACTCTTCCAAAAACTTGTATTTCACTTCTGAAGAAATCTCTTCACCCATTTGATTCGAAAGGATTTTTTCTTCAAATCAATATCTGGGTAATTGAGTCCTCCCTGATTTCTCCATCCAAAGATGGTATTGTAAGCCACCAAGGCTGGTTTCCCTTCCCATAAAAACCTCACACAAGCCTCTCGGATGGACTTTTCCGCCGACTCAGGAATATCCTCCACCATCAATAAGTACCATAGCTTAGACAGCAGGAGAGCAGACACCACTATCGCTCTTCCTTGCACTTTCAACCACCTTCTTTTCCATCTTCCCAAAATCTTTTAAATTTTCATAACCTTTGGTTCCCAATTTAATCGATCCACTTCATCCCTGTCTTTCTTGCACCCCATGTGTACCCGCAGAACTTCCAAAACCTCCACCACCTTAAAGGGACTTTCCTCCAACCATTCCCCCCTACCCCTTCCTGCAACCAGGCATTGGGACTTACTATAATTCACTCTGGCTCTACAATACTCCTCACTGACTCCCCATTTCTCAATGTTAAGGTCGCGTCATCTGCATATTGGTGCATCACCGACACCCGCCCGGAACTGGGAACCGCAATCCCAACTACACCTTGTTTCTTCCGCATCATGTAACCTAATGGTTCCGCTGCCAATGTGTACAACAATGGGGACAGGGGACAACCCCGTCTCACTGATCTCTGTATCGGAAAATTCTTGGATAAAAAACCATTACATTTAACACAGCTAAATATGTTTGAATAAAAAATCCTTATCCATTAAATGAAATTTTCCCCGAAACCAAATGCTTCCAAAACCTTCAATAAAAACTCATGAGAGACCCTATCAAAGGCTTTCTCTTGATCTATCTTTAATACATAAGCCTCCCTCCCACTCTCTTCCTTGAGCTCTATCGCATCTTGGATTGAGACCACAGAGTCTGCGATGTCCCGGCCTAAGACTTCATAGGACTGAGAGAGCAAAAACTATCTGTGGCAACACCTCCTTCATACGATTTGCCATAACCCTCACCAAGATCTTATAATCCACATTTAATAATGTGATGGGCCTCCAATTCTTCAGATCCCTTCTATCCCCTTTATTTTGATATAAGCTAAGCTTATGACACCTCTCCTCATAGATGGGGCCAGGCTTCCCTCAATTTTAATTTCCTTAAACACTCCCAAGAGCAATGGACTTAAAATCTCGAAAAATTCTTCATTAAATTCTGCACTTAGTCCATCGGACCCTGGGCTTTCCCCCCCCTTCATTCCACTTATTGCTACTTTTATTTCCGCTAATCCTACTTCTTTGTCACACATGCTTCTCTCATCCTCCTTTAAACCCTCTTCAATAAAAGCACTAACCTTCTCCATCGCCAAATTGGAAATGTCTTCTTTTGTTTATAACTCTTGATAAAAGCTGCTAGCCGCCTCTAAAACCTCCCCACTTTCATGAATGATCTTCTCCCCAACCTTCAACTCTTCAATTAATGATAATCTCTGTCGCAGCTTCTCTTGCTCTAGAAAATATCTAGTGCATCTTTCGCCCTCCAATGCATCTCTAGCCTTTGCCCCCTTACATTTTTCAGCTTGCAATAATTCCCACTCTTCCTTTAGCACCCGGAACTTAGTCTCAGCTCCCTTATCCCCTCCATCAACTGCTTTACAGACATCCGTAAGCCTTTTGTTTATATTCTCTTCGCGACGCCGGTTAGCTGCTGCTCTCTTTTTCCCATAACGTACCTGTCATAAATCTCATCATCGAGAAACTACCTATGAAATAACACTGGACGGCCAGCTGGTGGCGCCGTCCAAGGAGTATAAATACTCAGGCGTTGGCCCCAGCTTTCCAGGGACATTTTGTAACACAAGGAGCTGGTGGATACAACTAGACTTCCATGTTCTGAAAAAGTTGATTAAAGCCTTGCTTTATGCGTAAACCAAGTGCGTAGTGAGTTTTATTACGTCAGTACCAAAAAACTTTTACCTCATATTTTAAATTGTCCCACCAAACTCTTCTTTCTTTCAAGAACAAAGGTTCCTTCCAAGCATTTTTTATTATATTTAAAATCCCATCTTTAAAAGCAATTTCTTTCAGGTATTGATTGATTAAAATCCACAGCCCTGAACCGATCTTAACTCTGCTGTTCCTAATTCTCAGAACCAAAGCCGAGTGATCACTAAAAAATACTTTTTTATAATAAATCTCCATCACCTCAGAACTTAACCCTTCCCGCATTAACTCAAAATCTATTCGGCTCTGTTTTAAAACATCACTCACCCAACCTGATCTGGAGAACTCCATTTTTATGGGGTTCCGGTCCCTCCATAAGTCTCTCAAATTTAAATTTGCCATAATTTTTACAATCATCCCTCTGGAGTTATCATCCTTAAAGGTCATCTGGGCTGAAATGTCCATCCGAGATAAACATACATTAAAATCCCCCACTATACAAGGATTTTCCACCTCTGCCACTTCAGTGAATAACCCCCGAAAAAACTCGCAACGCTTGCAATGGTCGTTCGGTGCATAGATATTAAAGAGATTGCAATTAAATTCCTCCATTTTTACCCTTAGCCGTAAAAATCTCCCCTCAGTGTCCTTGTCCACCAAGGCAACATTCTCTTTTATGGACGGACTCACCAAAACAGCCACCCCTCTACGGTTATTGTTTGCACTACTTGCAAACACCTCTCCCTTCCAAACCTTCTGAACTCTTTCTAGGATATCCTCATCCCAAAAGGTTTCTTGCAGACACAAGTCCATGCCGTTAAAACCCTGCAACAACTGCTGCAATTTCTTCTCACCCCTCAGTCCGTTCACATTAATCAAGACCAATGTAATCATGGCTTCGAAGAAGGGAAGTATGCCTGATAATCTCCCCATCATTTAATCTCTGGCCCTTCCCTCCTCTCATGCTCCTTCCCAACTTTTTGGCCAGCTGTTGCTTTTTCCTGCAGCCTCCGACTCTTTTTCACCTCCTGTTTGAACCTTCCCTGCTGTTTCAGCCTCTTCCTTGCATTAAGTTTGGGCCAAGGAGCTGCCCTTTCTCCCTCCTTCTGCCCCTCGCCAACCTTTCCCTTTCCACATGATGCCACCCCACCCCCCACTTCCATGTCTCTGTCCCCCTCTAATTCCTCACTCTCAAGCTCTTCTGTAACCCTCTGTGCCTGCTCCCCATCAGATACATAATCCTGCTCCCCGTCAAATACATCATCTCCCAGAGAGTCTTCCTGCCATTGCGGTTTCTCCAACAGTGCCGCTCCCTTCGACCTCATCTCCACCTCTGACCCTTGCTCCCTGATCCTTCTCTCTCGGGACAATGGTGCACCTATATTGCTCCCTTCTGCCGTCTTTGTCTCGCCGCTCCCATCCTGCTGCCCCTTTAAGGCTCTTGCCTCTTGCACCCTCTCCTTGTCTTGCCCCCTTCTGCTCACCGAGATGTCCAACTCCCCGTCTTTCTTTGGAGTACTTACATTTAACATGCACCCCGCTCCCGCCTCCTCTCCCCCCGCGGACACCAGATTCTTTAGGGAGAGCTGAACCGTATTAAGGCTCGAGTCTGCACTCGACCCTTGCTGCCCGTTGCTGTCTTTGTTCTTTTCCACTGTACTTGGTGTGTTTTCCACCATCTCCATCCTGTTCTCTGCTCCGCAATTTTCTGCCTCTTCCTGTGCTCTTTTCTACTTCAATTTACCAGCTGTGTCCTCCGACTGCTCCGCTCCTCCGGCCTTTCCACTCACATCTCCTGCTCCTTCTCCCATCTCCTCATCACTCAGAGCTGCCTTCTGCCTCACACTCAGCGGCTGGGGCCTTTGTGACACACCCCAAAGCTCTCCGCCTTGCAGCTCCGAGGAATGTGTCCAGACTCACTGCAATTATAACATTACAAGTCTGGACAGTTTCTTACAAGATGGTCGTGTCCAAGACAATAATAACAAACCTTCACTTGGTTGTCATGCAGTACTCGGAAGTACTGCACTCCTTCCATTGTCTCGAATTTCACGCTGTACGGTAATGACTTCACCCCCTCTGGGAACCGCACCTTTACGTAATGGGTTCCATCTGCTACCCGTGTTCCTGGATAGTATCTCCTCTTTATTGCTGAGCAAACTTTAATGTCCCACGTCTCCAACTTTTCGATTAGCACATTGTCCTCAATATAAACTGGCAAGTTTAAGAATGAGACCACCACCTCTTCCGAATATAGCAGAGATACCTCCGAGAGTTTATCGCCAACTTTTAAACTGAGCAAAAGTCTTTCCACCTCTTCTCGGCCACTGACCGTCGCCTCGAACCCAACATTCGGCTTTGGTCGGCAGGCAAAGCAGCTTCCATCGCCACAGTCCTCATGTACCACTTGGATAATATCCCAAGCTCGCATCTCCTTATCCTCACACTGAACCACCACTGTGTTTTCTTTTCCAAACCTCCTGGGGTCCCGGCCCAAATCTTTGGGCCTTTTTCTTTCCCTTCCAACCACAGTTTCTCCCTGATGTGCCTCAATAAATCCGAGACTCGATGTTAGCGAAACAAAACAAGGCTTTTATTGACTTAGAAGGTAACACACAGAGGAGAATGTATCTTCCATCCAGAGGTCTGCCGTACTGGATGTGCTGCAGGCTGGGCCAGCTTACATAGGAGCCAGGTATGTGCGGAGCCCTACACACAGTACAATACAATGGAAATGAAACTGAAACCAACCACAGTCACAGGCAGAGAAATACCGATGAGTGATGAATGGAATATTTCATCACATTCACCCCTTCTATAGATTTAGTCTGTTCGGGGGTTTGATAGTCCTCTGCGACCGACGTGGCTGTTGTGGTGCCGCGGGTGTCGGCTGGGTGTCCCCGGTGGCCTCCTGGGTCTCTGCCGGGGGTGCCGCCAGGGTTGTTGAAGGGGTAGTTGGCGGGGGTACCGTTGGTCGATGTTCTTCCGGGGGTGATGAAAGAGTAGTGGGTGGGTAAGAGTTGCTGTGGTCGTTGTTGCTGCTGTTGTCGTGGTTGTTGTCGTTACCGGCTGGGACGACGTCTTTTATGGACACGGTGTCCTCCCTTCCGTCGGCGTGCCGGACATACGCGTATTGGGGGTTGGCGTGGAGTAGGTGCACTGACTCCACGAGAGGGTCCGTCTTGTGGCCCCTCACATGCCTTCGCACGAATACCGGACCTGGGGTGGAGAGCCATGACGGCATGGATACGCCTGAGGTGGATTTCCGGGGAAAGGCAAACATTCGCTCGTGAGGCGTGGCATTAGTGGCAGTACACAATAGCGACCGTATCGAATGGAGCACATCTGGGAGGACTTCCTGCCAGCGGGAGATAGGGAGGCCTTTGGTCCTTAGAGCTAGAGTGACTGCTTTCCATACTGTCCCGTTCTCTCGCTCCACTTGACCGTTACCCCGGGGGTTGTAGCTGGTGGTACGGCTCGTGGCGATCCCCCTGGACAGCATGTACTGGCATAGCTCTTCACTCATGAAGGACGCCCCCCTATCCGTATGGATGTAGCTCGGCATACCGAACAGGTAGAACAGGCTGTTGAGGCATTTAATGACCGTGGCGCTGGTCATGTCTGGGCAGGGGAGGGCAAATGGGAAACGGGAGTATTCGTCCACAATGTTCAGGAAGTAAACATTGCGGTCGACGGACGGGAGGGGGCCCTTGAAATCTAAGCTGAGCCGCTCAAAGGGCTGTGTAGCTTTGATTAAGTGGGCCCTATCTGGGCGGTAGAACCGAGGCTTGCACTCAGCGCAAGTGCGGCAGTTCCTGGTCAGAGACCGAACTTCCTCAATCGAGTAGGGTAAGTTGCGGGACTTTATGAAGTGGAACAGCCGCGTGACCCCTGGGTGGCAGAGGTCGTTGTGGAGGGTCTGTAGCCGATCCCCGGTGGCGCTGGCACACATCCCTTGTGAGAGGGCGTCAGGGGATTCGTTAAGGGCCCCTGGCCGGTAAATGATGTCATACTCGAAGGTGGAGAGCTCGATCCGCCACCTAAGAATCTTATCATTTTTGATCTTCCCCCTCTGTTTATTATTGAACATAAACGCTACCGACCGCTGGTCGGTAAGTAGGGTGAAGCGTTTGCCGGCTCGGTAGTGGCGCCAGTGGCGCACTGCCTCCACGATGGCTTGGGCCTCCTTTTCCACGGAGGAGTGTCTGATCTCGGGCCCTTGGAGGGTCCTCGAGAAGAAAGCTACGGGCCGCCCCGCCTGGTTGAGGGTGGCCGCCAAGGCAAAGTCAGACGCATCACTTTCCACTTGAAAGGGAGTGTTCTCGTCCACTGCCTGTAGCGTGGCCCGCTCAATATCCTGCTTAATGCTTTTGAAGGCGGCGTGGGCCTCAGCAGAGAGCGGAAAAGAGGATGCTTTCAAGAGGGGGCGGGCTTTGTCGGAGTAGTTGGGGACCCATTGGGAATAATAAGAAAATAACCCCAGGCACCTTTTCAGGGCTTTGGGAGTGTTGGGCAGGGGCAGCTCCCGTAGGGGGCACAATCGGTCGGGGTCTGGTCCGATTTCCCCATTCTCCACCACGCTGCCTAGTATGCAGAGGCGCGTGGTATTGTAAACGCACTTGTCCTCGTTGTAGGTGAGGTTGAGTTTTTGTGCGGTTTTCAGGAACCTCTCGAGGTTCGAGTCGTGATCCTGCTGGTTGTGACCGCAGATGGTGACGTTGTCGAGGTAGGGGAAGGTTGCCTGCAAGTGGTGGTCATCGACCATGTGGTCCATCTCCCTCTGGAAGACCGAGACCCCATTCGTCACCCCAAAGGGGACTCTGAGGAATTGGTAGAGGCGTCCGTTCGCCTCGAAGGCGGTGTACGGGCGGTCCTCTGGTCTGATAGGGAGCTGGTGGTACGCTGACTTGAGGTCGATGGTGGAGAACACCCGGTATTGGGCGATTTGGTTCACCATTTCTGATATGCGGGATAGCGGGTAGGCGTCTAGTTGGGTGTACCTGTTGATCGTTTGGCTATCGTCGATCACCATCCGTTTCTTCTCGCTACCCCTTACCACCACCACTTGGGCGCGCCACGGGCTATTGCTGCGTTCAATAATGCGATCTTTCAGGAGCCTGTCTACCTCGGTCGCGATAAACCGCCTGTCCTCCCAGCTGTACCTCCTGCTTTTGGTCGCTATTGGCCGGCAGTTAGGGGTAAGGTTCGCGAATAGCGAAGGCGGCTTTACCTTCAGGGTAGCCAGACCGCACACTGTGAGGGGCGGCTGGGACCCACCGTAATTGAGCGTGATGCTTTGGTGGTAGCACTGGAAATCCAGGCCCAAGATCACGCTCGCACATAGTTCTTCATGATTAATACTTTAAAATTATCGTATACAGTTCCGTTAACGGACAATTGTACCGTGCAGTAACCCATAATGGTCGATGTCTGGGTTTTATCAGCCATAGAGATGGTACCCCGAGTAGGGACCACCTTTAGGGAGAGTTGTTGTACCAGTTCAGGGTGGATAAAACTCTCTGTGCTTCCACTGTCAATTAAACATTTAACCCTGCACCCGTTTACCTCGATGTCCACCATTGATTTGGATAGCGGGTGCAGCCTGGTCTGGTCCACTGTGACCGATGCCACTGTAGGGCCCTGATCGAGACAAGATGGCGTCCACGCTGTCTGCTCACAAGATGGCGGACCCCACGAGGTCGGGCAAGATGGCGTCCAAGATGGCCGCTCCCACGGCACACACGCGGCGGTGGCGGGTTTTCTGGTGGGGTTCCCTCTGCACACCTTCCCGAAGTGCCCCTTCTTACCGCACTTAAAGCAGGTGGTGCCTTTCGCCGGGCACAGGTTTCTGGTGTGCTTCGGCTGCCCGCAGAAGTAGCAGTTGGGTCCCCGACGCGTCGCGGCTGTCGTAGGGCTTCTGGGGGGAGAGCGGGGCCCCGACGGTGTCGGGCTGCCGGGCGGGGAAGATGCCTTCCAAGATGGTGGCGCCCTTGGTGCACACGTGGCGGCGTGGACGGCGCGGGCTGAAGAGTAGGCGTCCGAGTTTCTCTGGGCCACATCCAGGGATCGTGCTGTGTCCGCAGCCTGTTTCAGGTCCAATCCTGTTTTTTCCAGCAGTCTCTGCCGGATGTAAGTGGAGCTGACGCCTGTGATAAAGGCATCGCGCACAAGCTCATCAGTGTACACTGCGGCTTTTACATCTTGGCACTTGCAGTCTTTGCCAAGCGTTTTCAGGGTGCCTAGGAACTCCTCCACCGATTCCCCAGGTCGCTGTGCGCGAGTAGCGAGCAGATGCCTAGCATACACCTCATTCGTAGGCTGCTGGTAATGCGCCGTTAAGATGTCGCAGGCGGCCGGGTACGTGTCGGTGTCTTGGATGAGGGGGTAAACCCGGTGGCTTACCCAATTCCGCAGAATTCCGAGTTTCATACTCGCAGCGTCCGTAGCGTCTTTGACGGCTGCGGAATTGTCCAGGAAGAATTCCATACACATAAACCAGTGTCCGAAGCGTACCGATGCGTCCGAAGCATGCTGGTCCAAATCCAAACGTTCGGGTTTCAAGAGTTGATCCATTGTGTTGAAAATTAAGTCAATAAAATTGATGTGCCTCAATAAATCCGAGACTCGATGTTAGCGAAACAAAACAAGGCTTTTATTGACTTAGAAGGTAACACACAGAGGAGAATGTATCTTCCATCCAGAGGTCTGCCGTACTGGATGTGCTACAGGCTGGGCCAGCTTACATAGGAGCCAGGTATGTGCGGAGCCCTACACACAGTACAATACAATGGAAATGAAACTGAAACCAACCACAGTCACAGGCAGAGAAATACTGATGAGTGATGAATGGAATATTTCATCACACTCCCCTGATTAAATTCATCTTGGGAACACTGTCCTCTGAGGGGCCTGGCACACCGGACCCCTCAGCAGCCATCTGGCTGTTGTTTATGGGCCAAAAAGGCCCTAAAACCTGAAAAAACCCAAAAACCCACCAACTTTTTACAAACTCACTCCAACTCCCTGCAGCAATCAGGCAACCAGTAACAGCTGCTCACTCCTAGCCCCTCCCACCTAGAGAGTGCTGCCCAGAGCCACAGCTAACAGGAGGAGCAAAGTGATTTAGGTGCCCATGTATACAAATCACCAGAAGTTAGTATACAAGTACAAAATGTAATCAAAAAGGTTAATGGACTAATACAAAAGGAGAATAGGGAGGAGAAAATGATCCAGATCCAGCACACAAAGTTCAGCTAAAGTTTAGGGTTGAGCTTTCTTTAATAAAGCTATTGCTGATGCTTGGGCAGTTTTATTACTGAAACAGTTTCGGCATTTGTCACTCGTAGTGCATTTCACAGCATTTTGGTTTGCACTGCGATTCAGCATTTGAAGCCAAAAATAATTCAGGCAGGATTACAGATACTTTAAATATTAAAAAGAAATAGTTGTTACAAGTTGCAATCTACTTTTGATGTTTGTAACATCAGAAGGTGATATGCAGCAAGTAAAACACGACAGAATGTTGCTATTAAAATAGGAATGATTTATCCTACAGTAACAGCAGGTTCTGGTAATAGCAGGCACTGTAATGCTGGAAATGAGGGACGCTCTAATCTTGCAGTACAAGGCTCACTAATTCAAATTGAAGGTCAAGTCAGCATTAATCCCCTGACCCATCTGCCACCAAATGCTGGGCTAAGCCAGTAAAGGAGCCACGTGCTTTCCCAGTATCTGTGCCGCCCACAGATTTACTGCGCTTTTACCTGCACAGACCCCATTCACGCACAAAAACTAAATTCAGAGCATTCTTGGGCAGCTTTAACAAAAACCAGGACTAAAAGAAGGTGCAAATTGCAGTTAGCAAAAGCTGACTGGACTGGGAAAATACTCTCATCAGTGTGATGGTTGGTATATACATGAAGGGCCTGTGTTGAACCCACTGTACATAACTGATATACAGGGCTGGAAAATAGCTCTGCAGTTTGTCTGGCCACTCTCCGTGTTTGACAAATATGATATGCCACAATACCTCTCAGACCCCTCTATCAAATTTTTCAGCAGATACTTATCCAACTCTCTTGAATTTGCTGATACAATCAAGCACTAATGCCTTCCCATGGCAATCCATTCCATGCAGTGCCACTCCCCCAACAGTTTGGTTATAATTGATGTTAGAGAAGCTGTGCCACGTCAATTTGTGTTTGGATTCCATTTTGTATTGAGGACTCCATTTTGTGGTTAAAAAAGTTTCTCCAGAAGTTTGCTGCAACAGTCAATACCTGTAGAATGTCAACAGCAGAGCTCAAATCTCCAAGGCTGCTACCAACTTTTGTCAGACAAGGTAGATTCTGATTCCTTGCGCAGTTCTAACCTTCTAACAGATACATTTATCTATGGGCTTACCTTTTTCTGTACGTATAGGGAGAGAAGGCCAGCTATGGAGCCTTTCACCCCCCACTACCAAGAGATAGTGTCTTTGGAATGTTGAGCTAGTTGGATCTAATACCAAACAAGGAGTAAAGGTCATGGAAGAGGTAAGTAGTAATGGCCTTCACAAGGGCTTAATTGCGTACGGCTGTCATGGGACGTAGACAGGGTGAGGGCTGGCCACTCTGTCACTGAGCTTAGCAACTGCAACATGAGGTGTCCCACAGCCTTTGCATCATTGTGTGTGTTGCCTATGAGTATCCTTTCCTCCAATAAATCTATAAGCAAAAGACTCTGCCTCTAGAATTCTCATTCCTGGCACAGAGACAAGCTAAATCTCACAAGCAGCATTCCAACATTAGGACCCTTTCACTTTCTGTAAGGAAGCAGGGATAGCCTTGTATTTTAATAGCTTTTTCACACCTTATTTTGTGAAACAAGAGAAGATCCCAGCACTAAATCCGACCTCAGGTCAACATCTTACAGCTGACTAAGAAGTATGAATTAAGGCCCAGCAGAAAGTCTGTTGAGGGTGGTGGTTGTAAAGGAGATGGGCTGTAAAAGGCCGCAGTATTACGAGTGTCACTGCTCTCTTTTCCTCCCCATGTACCTAGAAGCAAAGAATTTCATGCCAGCTTTGCATTGCTGAAGGACTTGAGGGTGTAAAAGATTAAGGGTTGGCTTTTCCGGGGGTGGGGGAGGGGGGTTAACGGGCATGATTGGTGGTGGGTCTGGTGGGAAATTTCATTTTTTTGACAGCGGGTCGCAACCCCACTGTTAACCCGCTGAAACACGCCTTTCCCAATGTCGGGTCTGTCAGCACTGAGGAGACCCGACAGGAGCGGCGAAGGACCCAATTAATTTCATTATAATCTAGTTGACAGATCATGAACAGGCTTTTTTAACTTAACTTTTGACTTTAACTTCATGGTCACAGGAACCACGCTGTTCGGGAACCACGGCTGTCAACTGGAGTCGGGAGTTCTGTGGCTATTGCTCCTGCTGATTACTTGACAGCTTCAAATGTACAGTAAAAGCTCGCACCTGACAGATCATCACTTTCCTCAGCCATAAGCTGTTTCTCAGTCCACTTCCAGCATAGATTCTGCAGGCTTTTCACTTTCCACTCTCCATCCAGTCTTACCTCATTGTAAGAACTCTCTCACCACTGATAGAATGCTTGTGTCATTTCTACTTCACCTGCCATCTATTCAATCAACATGGGTACCCTTCATACTGTCTCACCTTGGTCCTCAGAATTCAAGCACAATCAGCCCCAACACCAGCAGCACCAGGCACACCAACAACAACACCAACCTTCTCCGCAGTCAGCTGGTGCTGCACAGGACAGAGGGCATCAGCACCCGACCACATTGCTGCCCGGACGCCAGCGATGCCCTCACCATGGCCAGATTTACTTCACTTGACGTGGTACACCCTGGCTGCCACATGATGCGCCAGGTTGGCACCACCCCATGCCAGCACCATAAAGCATCCCTACAATGTCCAAGCCATTCCTTTCACACTCATCACCATTGCGGGGGGTACAGTTATGTCTTACCATTCACTGCAACTCACTAAGCCACTTCCAAAGGTGCACACAAATCTGTCCAAGAACGGAAAGTGTTGAAAATAAAGGTTTCAATGTTTGACACCACATCAACAGAAACTTTACATGAACATTGCATAAAACACCCAAGTGCCTACCCTTGTGTGTTGTTAGTTGGTATGATGGCACTAGGATGAAGGTGAGTGTGAGGGGTGGCTAGTGAGAAGGCAGAGAGTTGGGATAAATGGTTCATTCTCAGACTGGCAATCAGTAACTAGTGGTGTTCCGCAGGGGTCAGTGCTGGGTCCCCAACTCTTTCCAATCTATATTAACGATTTGGAGGAGGGGACCGAGTGTAACATATCAAAGTTTGCAGATGATACTAAGATGGGAGGGAAAGTAGTGAGTGAGGACATAAAAAACCTGCAAGGGGACATAGACAGGCTAAGTAAGTGGGCAGAGATTTGGCAGAGGGAATACAATACTGGAAAGTGTGAGGTTATGCACTTTGGCAGGAAAAATCGTAGAGCAAGTTATTATCTTAATGGCAAGAAACTGGAAAGTACCGAAGTACAAAGGGATCTGGGGGTCCTGGTGCACGAAACTCAAAAGGTTAGTATGCAGGTGCAGCAAGTGATTAAGAAGGCCAATGGAATGTTGGCTTTCATTGCTAGGGGGATAGAATATAAAAATAGGGAGGTATTGCTTCAGTTGTACAAGGTATTGGTGAGACCGCACCTGGAATACTGCATACAGTTTTGGTGTCCATACTTAAGAAAAGACATACTTGCTCTCGAGTCAGTACAAAGAAGGTTCACTCGGTTAATCCCGGGGATGAGGGGATGGACATATGAAGAGAGGTTGAGTAGATTGGGACTCTACTCATTGGAGTTCAGAAGAATGAGAGGCGATCTTATTGAAACATATAAGATTGTGAAGGGGTTGGATCGGGTGGATGCGGGGAGGATGTTCCCGATGATGGGTGAAACTAGAACTAGGGGGCATAGTCTTAGAATAAGGGGCTGCTCTTTCAAAACTGAGATGAGGAGGAACTACTTCACTCAGAGGATGGTAGGTCCATGGAATATGCTGCCCCAAAAAGCTGTAGAAGCTACATCATTACATAAATTTAAAACAGAAATAGACAGTTTCCTAGAAGTAAAGGGAATTAAGGGTTACGGGGAGCGGGCAGGAATTTGGACATGAGTCTAGGTTCGGATCGGACATGGCCCTGTGGGTAGCGGAGCGGGCCCAGGGGCCGTGTAGCCTGATCCTGCTCCTATTTCGTGTGTCTAATTCAGTTAGATTCAGGAGATGGTTCTGTGATAGTAGATTGGCGGTTAGGATCAGATCAGCCATGATCTTATTGAATGGCGGAGCAGGCTCGAGGGGCCGATTGGCCTACTCCTGCTCCTATTTCTTATGTTCTTATGTTCTTATGAGATGGGGAAGTGATAATGTAGATAGAGAAAGAGGATTGGGTGGAGGTGCAAGGTAAGTTGGTGTGAGTAAAGATGTGCAGGAGTAGGGTAGGGAAGGCAGAGTGATGGGGATGTGATGAGAGGCACAGCAGGATGAAGGCGAGTGTGGCTTTGTACTAACTTTTCGTGATCTAATGAGATAATTGAAAGGTTTGCGCCACTGCACCCAGGTCTTCCTGGTGACATCCCTGCTTGTGACCTCCTCTGCAATCTGTAACCAGGCTGTTTTGTTCTCCTGGGGAGGTCTCTTCCACCCATCAGAAGGGAAGAGGACCTCCCTGCGTGCTGTGACTCCCTCCGTAAGCATATGGAGGGAGTCATGGGAGAACCTGGGTGCAGCCCTGCACCTCTGTTCAGTGATAGTCAGTGTTTGCAGCACTTCAATGTTGTAGAACACTGACAGCGCAAATGTCAAAAGAAAGTTGGCCATGGTCCCTTTAAGGAAACTGGCTGGTGAGGTGTCTTGAATGACGTCACCAGACCCGCTTCCTCTAATTAGACTGGGAAACACGCTGGGTGGGCTTAACAAGCCCCATCAACATAAAATCAGTTTGGACAGCGGGATGAAGCCAGCAGCAGGGTCGGGACCCGCCACCGACATCGCCTGCTCCAGACCCGCCACGGTAAGGAAAATCTCGGCCCAATAGTTCTCTTTACACCATGGCAATGAGGTGGCAGTTTTGTTGCTTTCCCCATCAGAAAATCAAGGGGGGCATCCTATTTCGAAGGCACATATTTGTGGAAATTTGTGCATAATGCAACAGTTGGCAGAATGTGGCAACTTCCTTGCACGTTGAATTTGTCACTGGACAGCAGAAGCACCACGAGATCACGAGTGCGAGACATCAGGTGCAAAGTATTTAAAAAGTCTACTGTAAATCAAATGTTAACCGGTGTTACTGAGAGCGCGAAACAGCATAAAGCAGCTCTGGAGAGCATGATGAAATGAGAACTAAGCAGTAAACAACAGAAGATGAAAGAGAGTGCACAGGGAGAGGCTATGACAGGAGACAATGAATAAATGACGAGAGGAGAAATGCAGATAAAGTAATTGGTCAGAAAAAGGAGAATTTAATTGAATATGAACCGGAAACAGAAATGTGAATCAGTAATAAGAGAAAGAACTTGGATTTGAATAGGTTCTTTCATAACCTCAGGACATCCCAAAGCATTTCATAGCCAATGAAACACTTTTTTGTTTGAAAGGTAGTCACTTTTAGTAATGTTGGGAAACACGGCAGCCATGTTGTGTTCAAGATCCTACAAATAACGAGGAGATAAACGACCAGGTAATCTGTTTTGGTCGTCATTCAAGCCAATATAGCTCGTCTATCTAGAAAAACCTACAGTTCACAGATCACTGCATCACACTATCTCCTAAATGATTCCCAAGCGTTTGCCTCCACTACTCTATCCAGAGGTCACATTTCATGTTTTGATCACCTTTGTGTGAAGAACTCCTTCTCGAGCACAATCCTAAATTTACCTTTTACCTGTGTAAACATTTGTTCCTTTGTCCTACTATCATGGTTTAACTTCCCTTTTCCTATTATATATTATCTGCATCCTCTGAGGTTCCGAGCTCACATTTCTCCACTCTTCAGTTCTCTGACATTAGGGACCAGCCATATGGCTCTTCCCTGACTGCCATACCTCCTATTTTAACATACTAGGCCCTGCTCTCTGCAATGCCTCCCTTAAACAACTGCACCTTTCTACTCCTCCTCAAAATCCCTCTTTTCTCCCAAGTTTTCACTCACCCCTCTTTAAAGATTCTGCTCTGGTTCAGCATTCATTTCCACTGTAAAATTCCTTGGGACATTTTGTACATTAAAGATGCAATACAAAGGCAATTTGCTGCTTCTGAATTGGCTATATAGTTCAGCAATCCAGTTTATTATTTGCTTTGTTGATTGCTGCAGCAGTGGCTGGGTGCATTAAGTGTCAAGTCTACTTATACCCTATTTTATTTTTACCCTGTTGTGCAAGTTCCCTGTATTGAATTTCACCTGTCACTGTTCCACCGCCTCATAAATCAAGCTCATTTGTCAGTGCTTGGATGTCTCAATGATTTGACTACCTCGCAGAGTCCAGTAAATAGAGAACCACAGACATATACCAGACATAGATGGATAAAGGATGCAATCCATACATGGTGTTGCCTAACTCAACCAATAACAAATCCTCTGCCTTTCTGCCCTCCTGCTGCTGTCCCAGGTTTGAACCCCCACAGCTACCCTCTTTTAGCATTTTCCAAACAACAACAACTTGGACTTTTAACATAGTAACATGTCCCAAGGTGCTTCACAAGAGCATTACCAGACAAAATTTGACACTGCCATAAAGCTTGTTCAAAGAGGTACGTTTTAAGAAGAGAGGGGTAGAGAGGTGGAGAGGTTTAGGGAGGGAATTCAGTGTGTGGGGCCTAGACAGCTGAAGACATGGCCGCCAATGGTGGGATGAAGGAAAAGCGGGGATGCACAAGAGACCAACATTGCAGGAACAGAGAGTTCTCAAAGGGTTGCAGGAGGTTACAGAGATAGCGAAAGGCAAGATTGTGGAGGGATTTGAACACCTGGATGGACCCAAAGCTGTCTCCTTACGAGCAACATCCCCAACTGTTCCATCTTCCCCTCTCACTGACCTCCACGTCCAGTACACCCACGGAAGACTGATATCACCAATACCAACCCTGTCCCAAGCACTCAACCCATCATTGTCCCCCTTGGGCTCTGTTGGTAGATCAACAATCACCACCTTGTTTGCCTATTTCCCTTCAGAATGCCCGTTCAACATCTTGCCTTTTACCTGCCCACCCTGCTTGGCTATTCTTTCAACTGCGCCATACCTGCAATATATAGCAAATATAACCCCTGGCTTCTTTCCTCCACTATCAACTGTCTCCTTAAACCCCTCTCCCTGCTCTTTCTACCTTTATATTTATCTTGGTGACAAAGAAGTCCATGAGTGTCTTGACATTCTTGTTAGAGACCATCCATTCAGCCTCTGCTGCTCCCCAACTTACCCTTGCCAACCAAGCCAAACCTCTCCCCAGACTCCCTCCTGCCCTAGCCTGCATCCTGATCTCTCTCTCGTCTCTCCCATCTCCCCACATGCCCAGTCTGAGATCATCTCATACATCAGAGCATAATCCCTTGACCTTATTCCCACTAAATTCTGACCACCCAACTTCCCTTCCTTGGTCCCTTGCGAGCTGACTGTCTCCTCAGGCTCTGTCTGCCTCCCTTTCAAAACCCACCCGATACTGCCCGGTCCTTGCAAACTACAACCTTCATCTCTGACCTTCCTTTCTTTTCCAAAATCCTTTAACGTATTGCCACCTCCAAATCCACGCCCAGCTCTTCTACAACTTCCTGTTTGAATCTCTTTATTCAGGTTTCCGCGCCTCCAAAAGCACCAAAACAGCACTAACCAAAGTCACAAACAACATTCTCTGTGAGCATCACTGTGGTACTTCATCTCAACCTCTCTACAGCCTTTGACATGATCGACCACACCATTCTCTTCCAATGCCTCATAGCTATCCTCCAGTTCAGTGGGACTGCTCTCCAACTTATAAAAACACATCTTTAACAACAATTTTGCTTCTTGCCTCTGCACCATCACCTCAGGATCTCCACCCCCTCCCCGGCCCCAAGGATCCATCCTTGGCCCACTCTAATTCCTCATTTACATGCTGCCCCTTGGCAACATCATCCACAGAAATGTGGTCAGCTGACAACACTTCGGTCAACCTCTCCACCATCTCTCTTGACCCCTCAGTGCTGTCAGAATGCTTATCCAACATCTAGCGCTGGATGAGCCACAAATTCCTCCAGTTAAACACTGAAAAAACTTAAGTCATCGCGTTCGGATCAAGCCACAAACTCCATATGCCTCACCGATTCCATCCCCTTCCCTGACCGCCATCTCAGGTTGAACTAGACTGTTTGTATCCTTGATTTCCTATTTCACCCCAAGCTGAGCTTCCGACCCCACATACTCGCCACAACAAAGACAGCCTACATTCACCTCTAACATCGCCTGCATAAGCCCCTACCTCCACTCTTATGTCACTGAAACTCTCATCCATCACTTTGTCACCTCCAGACTATTCAAATGCTCTCCTAACCAGCCTCTCATCCTCTATACTCAGTAAATGTCAACTCATCCAAAACTCTGATATCCACATCCTATCCAGCACTAAGTCCTGCTCAACCATTACCCCAATACTTGCTGACCCAGTCCCAGCGCCTCCAATTTAAAATTCTCATTCTCTTGTTTAAATCCCTTCATGCCTTGTCCCCCCCCATCTCTATAATCTCCTCCAGTGCTATGACCCGCCGCCTCTTCCCCCCTCCAAAACTCTCTTGTTCCTCTTACTCCGGCCTCTTGAGCATTCTGCCCCCTGCACTATTGGTGGCCGTGCCTTCAGCCGCCTAGGTCCCATGCTCTGACATTCCCTCCCTAAATCACTCTACCTCTCCACCTCCCTTTCAGGCCCTCCTTAAAACCCACCGCCAGGAATTTCCTTGTGGGGGTTTCACCTGATCAGCCATGGTAACTTTGGCAGAAGATTAGCAGAAACCCTGTTTACCGCCTGTAGGGTTCTTGCTGAGGTTATGGTGGCCGATTGGGAGAGGCTCCAGAAGAAATTCCTAGTGGGCATCTTTGTCCAAGCTTTTGGTCACTCCTCCCAACACCTTTTTGGGTTTGCCATTCATTTTCTTTTACATTACACGTCTGTGAATCTATGGGGCATTTTTCTGCATTAGAGGCACTATATAAATATAAGTTGCTGCTGTTGAATGTGTTGTAACCTATTGCGCACCAAGTAGTATCACAGTCTGGGCAATTTCCAATTGTTTCTCAGTAAAGCGAACAGTTGTTTCGAAATCTGCTGTTCAAGGTGCAGATCTACAGAAATATATGTTAATAAATTCTGGGGCTAAGGTGAAAATTGTAAACATGCAGTGTTCCTTTTAATGGCACTAAAAAGAGCACGAATACTTGAACACTCATTAGGGACCTCTAGTGGCAGAGACATGCTCCTGTCACCTTCCGCACCGGGGGCTGACGGAACAGTCATGCTGAAGGACAGCTTAATAGCTGAGCATCCAACATGTCCAGTTTTGAAATGATGTGCCTGATCTTAAACTTCACAGAGAAGCTCTGCAAACAACCCTTTTTTGTCCTGATATGAAGGGACCTCGTGATTCAGAACCCATGTGTGCAGGTCTCTGTGAATAAGTAGCGACCGACAGTTGTCTCTGCAAATGAGTATCCATCAGCAACAGGCGCTAGTGGAAAATGCCCATCATCAACAGGCTCTGCGAGCAAGCATTCATCTGTTCTTCGCTTTGTGGGGTAAAGGTCAACCTGACTTTCTCACTCCACAGATGCTGCCTGACCTGCTGAGTGTTTCAAGCAATTTCAGTTTTATTTCAGATTTCCAGAATCGGCAGTATTTTGCTTTTGCCTGTCAGTACAGTTGCCTTCCCCTTTAAGAGGCACCGTCTTGTTCCCTGCTGCTTCCTTGATAAAAATAATTGGCTAAAAACAACACCGTCATTCTCCACGGGGGGCGGCTCAAGTTTTATTTTACAGCTTTCACGGTCTTGCTGCTAACTCAAGATTCCTGTGGGGTTTTTTTAAATCTCGCTTTTTCTCTTCCTGCAAAGCCATTTAGAATGCCACTGATCCGCACTGCATACTTATCACATTGTTTCAAATTTCCTGCCCCTTCAGCTTCTTGCTCTCGTGTACACATTATCAAAACCCTGTTGTAATAATTCCTCCTGACAACGCTCTTTCCTCATTTACAAATTTACTTTTAACAGACCGTGGCAACAGCTAACACCTTATCATGCTATCGATCCCATTTCTGGACAAGTACTTGGACACGCTCCATCAAGATGTGCTTTGCATTTCAAATAACAATTTGTTCAATAAGCCGACTCTGCATTGCTTCCCTAAGCTGGATAATGACAGCGAAGTACTGAGTGACTGGAGTCGGCACTGCAAATTACTCTATTGTTACAGTGCTGACAGTGATCGAGTGGAGCATTTCATTAAATTGTCTCAGGCAGACTGCAGTCCTGCTGCATTCAGTGCAAAATATGGTAATCACTGAAGACTAAATGCACCTTGTGTGCTTCACAGAGAATGCAGCCAACTCCTGCCAATGGATTCTCAAGTATTCTTTACATCAATGAAGATTCTCACTCAACAGCAATTTACACTGGAAACAACACATATGCTGGAAGCCAGCATGAGGCTGTAATATGCATGATCTCCACTTTTATCCTTCCCCGCTCCGCATTTTCTCCTCTGCTCTCTCGAAGGAACTGACTCCTCTACAGGTACAGTTCCCCAGACACCAGTCTCCCACCAGCAGCAACTGAGCAGTCTGACAAAGTGCAAACTGAGCATCCGAACCCCTCAATTAGATTCCAGCCTGTAACTCACTCCCGGGTATCCATTATTCTATATATAAACCATCTGAACCCCTCGATTAGATTCCAGCCTGTAACTCACTCCCGGGTATCCATTATTCTATATATAAACCATCTGAACCCCTCGATTAGATTCCAGCCTGTAACTCACTCCCGGGTATCCATTATTCTATATATAAACCATCTGAACCCCTCGATTAGATTCCAGCCTGTAACTCACTTCCGGGTATCCATTATTCTATATATAAACCATCTGAACCCCTCGATTAGATTCCAGCCTTTAACTCACTCCCAGGTATCCATTATTCTACATAAACCATCCAAATCTTTCAATTAGATTCCAGCCTGTAACTCACTCCCGAGTATCCATTATTCTACATAAACCATCCGAATCTTTCAATTAGATTCTGGCCTGTAACTCACTCCTGGGCATCCATTACTCTATATGCACATCATCCAAATCCTTCAATTAGATTCCAGTCTGTAACTCACTCCTGGGTATCCATTATTCTACATAAACCATCTGAATCCTTCAATTAGATTTCAGCCTGTAACTCACTCCCGGGTATTCATTATTCTATATATTCACCATCCGAATCCTTCAATTAGATTCTAGCCTTTAACTCACTCCCGGGTATCCATTACTCTGTATATAAACCATCTGAACCCCTCGATTAGATTCAAGTCTGTAACGCACTCCCGAGTATCCATTATTCTGTATATAAACCATCTGAACCCCTCGATTAGATTCAAGTCTGTAACGCACTCCCGGGTATCCATTATTCTGTATATAAACCATCTGAACCCCTCGATTAGATTCCAAGCTTTAACCCAAGCTTTAACAGCACTTTGCATTTATATAGCGCCTTTAATGTAGTAAAATATCCCAAGGTGCTTCCAAGGAGCGATTATCAAACAAAATTTGGCACCGAGCCAAATGAGGAGATATTAGGGCAGATGACCAAAACCTTGGTCAGAGGAAGAGTTTAAGGAGCATCTTAAAAGGAGGAAAGACAGGTAGAGGTGGAAAGGTTTAGTGAGGGAATTCTAGAGCTTAGAGCCTTTGCAGCTGAAGGCATGACTGGAGCAATTCAAATCATGGATGCTCAAGAGGTCAGAATTGGCGGAGCGCAGAGATCTTGGAGGGGTTGTAGGACTGGAAGAGATTGCAGAGATAGGGAGGGGGCAAGGCCATGGAGGGATCAGAAAACAAGGATGAGAATTTTAAAATTGAGTTGTTGCTTAAGCAGGAGCCAAACACAGGGGTGATGGGAGAGCGGGACTTGGTGCGAGTTAGGACACGGGCAGCTGAGTTTTGGGTGACCTCAAGTTTATGGAGGGTAGAATATGGAAGGCTGGCCAGGAGTGCGTTGGAATAGTCAAGTCTAGAGGTAACAAAGGTATGGATAAGGGTTTCAGCATCAGATGAGCTGAGGCAGGGGTGGAGTGGAAATAGGTGGTCTTAGTGATGGCGCGGATATGTGGTCGGAAGCTCATCTCAGGGTCAAATATGACACCAAGTTTGCGAACAGTCTGGTTCAGTCTCAGACAGTTGCCAGGGAGATGGTCTCGATCTTTGTGATAAAAATGTCCATGAGCTCCTCACACTTGTTGGAATTGAGGGTGGAGGAAGCAGGGGAGGATGGTTTAAGAAGAGTTTATGGTGAAGAGAAGCCAGGGAGAAGAAACCCACTCCCAGGTATCAATTTTTTCTTCATTGCTGGAATAAAAGGAATCCAGTTCTTTTTGAAAACAAGGTGGGCATAAAAGATCCCATGGCACTATCCAAAGAGCAGTGGAGTTCTCCAAGTGTCCTGACCAACATTTGTCCCTCATGCAACACCATCAAAACAGATCACTGAATTATCTCATTGCTGTTTGTGGGACCTTGCAGTGTGTAAATTGGCCACAGTATTTCTCTACATTAGAGCAATGAAGGTACTTAATTTGCTGAGAAGCGCTTTGGGATGTCCCAAAGTCACAAAAGATGCTTGTGCAATCCAAGTCCCAAATTCAATTGACAGTATGTGCTAAAGTGTATATTCTCAATCAGAGCAGTGATGGGGCTGCAACAATTTTCCTGTGTCCCTGAACTGAAAAGGGAAAATTTGACCAGGGTTCCTACTCCTCATTGCCACCCAGCGATCATTGATGGAAACTTCACATGTGGAGGTCAGATAAGGACAGGGTTGTGCTTGGCTCCACTGCCCCTTACGGTTGAATAACCAATTAGGCACTCACTATCTTGGCTCAGTCATGAAAAGTTGTCACTTGGGTAACATACTGAGAATGAGTTGATACCCTTAGTATTGCACCACAGCAAGAGTTATTGCCTTCAGGAGAGGAGGGGGGCGGGGGAAACTAGAAGAGAACAAAGGATTTGAGTGGAAATGGGAGATCAGGCACCTGCAAAGAGACACCTAGTAAAAAACATAGCTGTGGCACCAAAATATAACAAAAATATTCTTCTAGTAGCACAGCAGTAAGGCAGTCAGAAAAGAGGTAGAATTCTGAGACACACAAATGGGCTTGAAACTGAGAAAACCAAGGCCATTTCCTAGTGTAAAAGTTCTGACTCATGAGGAATGACTGGAGAAAATTGGCTTTTCAAAAGGTATTCAAGATCGCCAAGGCTATGGAAAAGGTAAATTCGGATTATGATATTATTTTAAATTGCCAGATTTCAGCAAGGGAATATGGGTTCATTGTAGCAAAAGATTCATCAGGTTGATGCCAGGGATGGGAAACTACAGTTATGAGGAGACTCGAGATACTGCGACCACTTCCATTGGAGCAGAGAAGGCTAAGAAGAGATTTAATCGAGATTTTTAAAATTATAAAGAGCTTTGATAGAGTGATAGAGTGAAGAGAAAAAAACTATTTCCTTTGGATGGGGATTCAGCGACAAGGGGTCAATTTAAAATTTCACTAGAGGGAGTGGAGAGAGATTGTGTGAAATTTCTACAGAGAGCTATCTTAGCAAGGAATACTTTGCCACAGGGAATAATTGAGGCAGAGACTACTGCATCTTTTAAATGGAAAAGTAGATTTTCTAAAATCTAAGCAGAGGCCAATAGAGGGAGAGAACATAGCAATGGGATTAGTTTTGGAATGATGTTGGTGCACACACCGCCTCCCTCTGAGCTGCAAACATCTACGGTTTCATAGTTTCTAATTCTAAACAAAAATTCGACAACTCACAGAACACTGGCAAACACACAAGTGAGATGCCCCTCTGTGATCAAAAGTGAAGAACCACTTTACTCCACAGGAGCATAGTTATGATCTGAAACATTCGCTTTTACATTGCATTACTGACTGCCTTGTGTCATGGTGGCTCAGGTCGGGATCTGAAAGGGCACTGTTGGTATAAAACAATGAGAGCTGTGCCCACCTTCGTCAGCATTCAAAGAGAACTGACAGCTTCCCAGCACTCCGAATCCTCTGAACACAGCTTGTGCATCAATTGCTCATTAATTCCAAGCCTGTAATAACAGGGAGTGTCAGAGCAGTTCATAAAATTGATTTGCTGTCTATGGTTCCTTCGGGACCTATTGTCCTCTCCCTCTTCTGCACTGTAACATGGAAATCTCCTGACATTTTAAAGGCCACTGCTAGCTACGGACTCCGCTGCACCAGGCTTCAACAACCTGGGCAATGCAATCATATTCAGCTGCTTATGACCTCCATATCATGGAACATGAATGTGATGGAATTCAATAAAGGTTTTTTCTGATTGAAGACATTGTCAATATGAGAGATGGGGTTAAGGGTAGTGACTCAAACTGGCAAAAGATGGAAAGTGGTGTTGGGGCCACTGTTGTTCAACATTTACAAAAATGATTTGGACTCGGGAATCAGAAGTCCAATTTCAAAATTTGTGGATGACACCAAATAACTAATACTGAAGAGGATGCAACAAAATAAAAGACAGTAATAAACTTGCAGAATGGGTATGTAATTAGAAAATTAATTTCAATATAGAGAAGTCTGAGGTCGTGCATTTTGGTAGAAAGAATAAGGAGGCCACACACCACATGGAAAATAAGAGGTTAAATGGGGTAGAGGAGCAAAGGAATCTGGGGGCACAGATTCACAAATCACTAAAAGTAGTGACATAGGTTAATAAGACCATAAAAAAGCAAACAAAGCACTGGGTTTATTTTCTAGAAGGATAGAATTGAAAAGTAGAGAAGTTATGTTAAATTTGTATAGAACCTTGGTTAGACCACACTTGGAAGTACTGTGCACAATTCTGGTCTTCATATTAAAAAATGGACACAGAGGCACTGGAGAGGGTGCAAAAAAGATTTACAAGGATAATACCGGATCTGAAGGGAAAGATTGAACAGGCTTGAGCTCTTTTCTCTAGCAGAGAGAAGGCTGAAGGGTGACCCAATAGAGGTTTTTAAGATAATGAAAGGGTTGATCGGGTAGATGTAGAGAAGATGTTTCCACTTGCGGGGAAACCAGAATTACGGCCCATAAATGTATGAGTCACAAATAAATCTAATGGGGAATCCAAGAGAAACGTCTTTACTCAGAGTGGTTAGAAACTGGAACTCACTACCACAAGGAGTAGTTGAAGCAAATAGGGGAAGTTAGATAAGCACATGAGGTAAAAAGGAATAGAAGGTTATGCTGATAGGGTTAGATGAAGAGAGGTGGGAGGAGGCTCATGTAGAGCATAAACATTGACCTGTTGGGCCAAATGGCCTGTATCTCTACTGTATATTCTACTAGCTGGAGTGCCCGGCGGTGCCGAGGCTTTTTTGAGGGCATGTTGTTGTTGGAAGAGAGAGAGAGAGCGACTGGGGGGAAGAGAGAGAGCGACTGGGGGGAAGAGAGAGAGCGACTGGGGGGAAGAGAGAGAGCGACTGGGGGGAAGAGAGAGAGCGACGGGGGGAAGAGAGAGAGCGACGGGGGAAGGGGGGAGGAAGGGGGAGAAGGGGGGCAGAAGGGGGAGAAGGGGGGGAGGGAGGAGGGGGTGAGCGGGAGGAGGGAGGGAGGGGGAGGGAAGGAGGGGAGGGAGGGGGAGGGGGGGAGGGGAGGGGGAGGGAAGGGGGAAGGGGGAGGGGAGGGGGGAGGGAAGGGGGGAGGGAAGGGGGAGGAGGGGGGAGGGAAGCGGGGAGGAGGGGGGAGGGAAGGGGGGAGGAGGGGGGAGGGAAGCGGGGGAGGAGGGGGGAGGGAAGGGGGGAGCGGGGGGGGAGGAGGGAGGGGGGAGGTGTTGTGTCGGTACCTTTCTACCTAGACACAATTTAGGACTCAGAACTCAGAGATTCAAACATGAAGTGCTTTATTGGAAGGAAAGGAAGTTCTGGAAAGTTCCGAACAAAGAGAGCTAAACTTAACAGAGAACACCCAACCATTTATCTCCTGTGACAGCGCCACCACAGGTGGGAGGATAACACAAAACAGAACACACAATACATAACATTTCCTCCCCTCTTAAATGGAAGGTCCACATTATTCCTCAACAGGTAAGTTACTTTCAATGCACTCAACGAACCTAGGGTAGAGGTCGACTGCCTCAAACCCTGACTTTACCCTGGGGTTTATTCTGCCCCAGTCTTGTGGGTAAGTCACTAAGCCTACAGACCCAAGCGTCTTGGAGGCCGCCGCTCTCTGACAGGATACCGGCGGTCATCGCTGGCTTCCACAGCAGTAGGCATTGACACAGGCCTGGATGGAGAAGGTGCCTGTGTCAGTTGAAAGTCAGGAGTTTGCACAGGTGGAACAGTCTCTTTGACTTCCTGTGTTGGCGAAGAGCACTGTGGCAAAGGATGCTGGTTTGCGGTATCATCCGGAAACAGTTCAGGCCAACCAGCCGTTGGAGCCTCTGTGGCTGTCTCTGCTCCTAGCAACAGTTGATCTGTGTGTCTTCTCCAGACGACGTCCTCAGCAGTCTCAACCGTGTAAGACACAGGGCCCATCTGCGCGATCACCGTAGCAGGAACCCATTTCGGTCCAGTTTTGTAGTTTCGAGCTAGGACGTGCTCTCCAGGGTGAAACCATCTCTCCCTGGCTCTTTTCTCTCTCTTTTCAACTTGAGCTTGTTGTTGACAATGGACAACCTGTTCTGCCCTTGGAGGTTTGAGTAAGTCAAAACTTGTCTGCAACTGCCTCTTCATCATGAGCGAAGCGGGGGAAGTTTTGGTTGTGGCATGCAGCTCGTTCCTGTAGGACAACAGGAAGCTGTTCAGACGTTGGTGGATTGAGCCCTGACCTTGCGATGCCTTCAAGGCGTGCTTCAAAGTTTGCACAAACCTTTCTGCCTGGCCGTTAGTAGAGGGATGATAGGGCGCAGACCTGATGTGTTGGACACCATTCACATGCAGGAAGGTTGCAAACTCCTGTGATACAAATTGTGGACCGTTGTCACCTACGAGTTGTTCCGGCGAGCCATAACGGCTGAACATCTCACCAAGTTTCTCAATTGTTTTCTCTGCCGTGGTAGACCTCATCACAGCGACCTCTGGCCACTTGCTATGAGCGTCCACAACCACCATAAACATCTTCTCTTCGAAAGGACCGGCGAAGTCCACATGTACTCGCTGCCACACTTCTGCAGGCCAATCCCAGGGGTGTAGGGTTGCCAGCTGTGGAACATTCCAGACGCTTTGACATGGGGAACATGTTTTGGCTTTCTCCTCAATATTCCCATTGAGACCTGGCCACCAGAAGTAGCTTCTTGCCATTTCCTTCATCCGAACCATCCCACTGTGGCCTCTATGAAGTTGTTGCAGTATAGGTTCCCTCAGAGGTGGCAGAATGATGACACGGCGTCCCCAAAGAAGACAACCTGCCTGGACGGAGAGCTCATTTCTTTTTGAAACATAAGGTTTCAAACTAAGAGAATCTCCTATAGCTCTCCCTCGAATGACATCGTCCATTACGTCAGACAGGACTGGATCGTTGCGGGTGTACCTTCGCACCTGAACTGCAGTGACAGGTGCTCCCTCCACTTGTCTAAAGTAGAAGATGTCTACCTGACGAGGCTCTGGGGGAGTAACAGGCAAGGGTAGCCTCGAGAGACCGTCTGCGTTGCCGTGCAAGTCTGATTTGCGATATTTGATGTCGTATGTGTGTCCTGACAACAGTAAAGCCCACCTTTGCATCCTGCTTGCAGCGAGAGACGGAATTCCGGTGTGGGGCCCGAAGATTGAAGTCAATGGACGGTGGTCCATCAGGAGTGTGAACCTTCTCCCAAACAGGTACTGATGAAATTTTCGAATTCCAAAAACGATTCCCAAGGCCTCGCGCTCGATCTGCGCATAGTTACTCTCGGCCTTGTTCAAGGTGCGTGATGCGAAGGCGATAGGTTTCTCTTCACCCGAAGGCATGATGTGGGATATGACTGCTCCCACACCATATGGTGATGCATCACATGCTAGCTGCACGGGTAGCTTTGGGTCGAAGTGTGTCAGGACCTCCGATTTCAGCAATGCTTTCTTTGCTTGGGCGAAAGCTTCGTTGCACAGTTCAGTCCATTTCCATGTTTTGCCTTGACATAGCAACTGATGTAACGGCTTCAGCAATGTTGCTAAGTCTGGAATAAACTTCCCATAGTAGTTAAGTAGCCCCAGAAATGAACGTAACTGGCTCACATTCTGGGGTGCTGGGGCCTCCACGATCACCTTGACCTTTGACGGCGCCTTATGCAGGCCAGTAGCGTCAATCACATGCCCCAGGTACTCAACTGAAGACTGAAAGAATTCACATTTGTCTTTATGAACTCTGAGTCCGTACTCTTTCAGTCGTTGTAGTGTTGCATCCAAGTTCAGAAGATGATCCTCCTCATTTGTCCCAGTGACAAGGATGTCGTCCAGGTAGCACTGGACTCCTGGCAGTCCACTCAAAATCTGATCCATTGCCCTTTGGAATAGAGCAGGGGCCGACGTAATTCCAAACGGAAGGCGGCAGTACCTGTATAGCCCCTTGTGTGTCACAATTGTCAGCAGCTCCTTTGATTTGTCATCGACATGCATTTGTAGATAAGCCTGGCATAAGTCTATTTTGCTGAACTTTTGCCCTCCGCCCAGGCCCGTAAAAAGATCATCAATGAGGGGAAGAGGGTACTGTTCCACAGACAGCACCGGGTTAATAGTCACTTTAAAATCCCCGCAGATTCAAACAGATCCATCCTTTTTCAGGACAGGAACAATGGGTGTGGCCCATTTGCTCATGCTCACAGGCTCCAGGACTCCATTCTCGATTAAGGCCTCCAAGTTAGCCTCAACTTTTGGCCTAATTGCATAGGGTACAGGTCGGGCTTTGTGAAACTTCGGCTTGCTGTCAGGTTTAATGTCCAGTCTCACGCTGACCTTTTTCATGCTCCCAAGTTCCCCATTGAAGAGTTCTGCATGTTTGTTTAACACTGCAGTCAGACCTGACTCCCCTTTTGACATCATGCGGACTGCAGGCCAGTCCAGCGTGATTTTCTCCAGCCACGCACGTCCCAGTAGCGATGGGTAATTTCCCTTTACCACATATAGTGGCAGTTTTGCAGTCTGTCTGCTCAATTTAACTGTCACCTCAATGACGCCTCTCATGGCCACAGGTTCGCCGGTATACGTCTTTAGCACAATGTTTGTTGGCTGAAGGGTAAGATGCTTTAGCATTTTGTTGTAGACAGTGTCTGAAACAAGGGACACAGCCGTGCCTGTGTCCACCTCCATCCGCACTGATTGTCCCTCCACCAGTGGTGACACCCAGTAGCCATTTAAATCACCTGCAACCGTCAGTATGTGCACCTCTTCCTCCTCAGAGGTGTCGCTCCCCTCTGTTTTGCTTGTTCCATCATACTGCACTGAATGAACACTCTTTTTCCTCTCTTGTCCAAATACAGACATTTTGCTTCCATGCTTCCCAGCTCTGTCTGTTCTTTTTTTACCTCTACAGGCACGTTCAATGTGACCCTTTTTGCCACAATTTCGGCATTCCAGCTCCGTACACCAGCAGTCATTAGTGTGATGGCCCGTTTTCCCACAACGGTAACATGTGCCGTTCCGCGCACCTTTAGGCTCAGATGACACCTTGTGAACTCTCCCTGTTGAACTCAACTGGTGAGCCTCCTTTTCCGCCATCTCCATGGAGACACTAACTTCAATGGCCTTTTCAAGAGTAAGGTTGTCCTCAGTAAGAAGGCGCTTCTGTGTGGCTGCATTTTGCAGACCACACACAAGTCTGTCTCTAATGGTGTCATTCAGCACCTCCTTGAACTGGCAGTGTTCCGACAACCTTTTTAAAACAGCAATAAACATCGTCACTGATTCCCCCTCCTCTTGATTCCGTTTATGAAATCTAAATCTCTCAGCAATAACCAGAGGTTTTGGTGAAAAATGTGCTCCAAGAATTTCCACTAGTTGCTTATATGTTTTAGTTCCTGGCTTATCCGATTGCACGAGGCTGCGAAGTAAATTGAATGTCTTTGGCCCGATTACACTCAAAAAGGTAGGCACGACCTTTTCATTTGCCACCACATTCGCCAATACAAAATAGTCAAAACGTTCTGTATAAGCGCTCCATTGCTCCACATTTTCATCAAAATCACCGATGTTTCCTAATATAGTAGCCATCTCACGTTTCAAATTAAATTTTCTGTTTACTCACTGCACCCGTAACGTACGCAGATTCATCCGCTCCTCGTTGCCACTTGTTGTGTCGGTACCTTTCTACCTAGACACAATTTAGGACTCAGAACTCAGAGATTCAAACATGAAGTGCTTTATTGGAAGGAAAGGAAGTTCTGGAAAGTTCCGAACAAAGAGAGCTAAACTTAACAGAGAACACCCAACCGTTTATCTCCTGTGACAGCGCCACCACAGGTGGGAGGAGAACACACAATAGAACACATAATACATAACAGGAGGGGGGTGAGGGGGGGAGGGAGGGGAGAAGGAGAGGGGGAGGGGGAGAGAGAGAGGGGGAGAGGCCGGGTTGCCAGGGTAACCCTCCTCCCCCTCCCGCAGCCCGCCCCACCCCTCCCGAGCCCCACACCCCCGCCTCTCGCGAGCCCCACCCCCCCCAGCTCCCCGAGCCCCGCCCCCCCTCCCGAGGCCGGGCCTGAGGTGACTTGAGACGGCCGATTGCGGGTGGCTGCCGAGCCCCGCTCCCCTCCCGAGGCCGGGCCTGAGGGGACTTGAGACGGCCGATTGCGGGTGCCCTGGCTGGGTTGCCGGGGTAACCCTCCTCCCCCCCCAGCCCTGCCCCTCCCGAGCCCCGCCCCCTCCCGAGGCCGGGCCTGAGGCGGCTTGAGACGGCCGATTGCGGCTGGCCAGGCCCGGTTGCCGGGGTAACCCTCCTCCCCTCTCCACCCTCCCCGCTACCCCCCTCCCCCTCTCCTCCCGAGCCCCGCCCTCCTCGAGCCCCGCCCCCCCCGGTAACCTGCTTGCTTCCCTCTGTCCGCGCTCTGTGGGCCCTGTGGCCAGCCTTCACCAAGATGGCTGGCCGCTGGTTCGGAATCGGGCCCAGCGGGACGGCCGGTGCGTAGCTCGGGCGTGGTTGGGAAGGAGAGGCCCAGGCTTGAAGGCCTGCAGACAGCAGACCTGGAGAGATGAAACAGATAATGGACTCATTTATTACACACAAATTATATAATGAATTAGTTGGGCTCCTAAGTACCAAATTTGTGGTGGATAAAATCCCCTGCACACGTACAGAAAGTGGGAAAAAAAAATAAACTTACGAATCAAGATGGCTGACACTCACCTCGGTTCAGAATGATAAGGCCCGCCCACACACGCACCGATTGGTCAACCGTCAGGTCACTGAAGTGTAGGATTGGTCAATGGTCCTGTCGCTCGACTCTATGACGGCCCGCCCGCATGCGCGATGAACCCGCCCCCGCGACGCAGCGATTGGTCGACCGTCGTGTCGCTCGACTGTACGATTGGTCGACCTTCGCGTCACTCGATGCTAATGAGCGGGTAATGAGCGGAATTTTGAACGTTTTTTGGATACCGTGGACGCAATTTTTGTCTCGCCAAAACGTAAATATGCTTATGACCGTTCCAGAATCGTAAGCTTTCTTTTGATGTAATGCACGTGTAGGTACGCTCTATAACTTTAGAGTGTATAGCCGGACAGACACCTGTGAATCTGGTGCCGGGCAACATTTTAAATCGAGTCCCAGACTTTTGGGCCCTGTCTCTGTGTCCCGCTCTCAATCTGCTGCCGGGCAACATTTTAAATCGAGTACCAGGCTTTCAGGCCCTGTCTGTCTGTCCCTCTCTCAATCTGCTGCCGGGCAACATTTTAAATCGAGTACCAGGCTTTCAGGCCCTGTCTGTCTGTCCCTCTGTGAATCTGCTGCCGGGCAACATTTCTACCTTTTAATACCTTCAAAGATGAAAGTGAAAGTACTTATAAAACGTTTTTGGTAAATCTTTTAAAAATAACATAAGAGATACTAACTTTTTCAAAGCTGCATCAGCAGATTTTGAGCTGGAAGTAAATGGTGTTTTTAGCTTGAGGCAATGGCTGCCACATCCCTGAGATGAAAACGATTAGTCCCGCCCACACACACACACCGATTGGCCAACCATCAGGGGACTGTACTGTAGGATTGGTCAATGGTGACGGCACAGGATTGGTCGAACCTTGACGTCAGTCAATCAATGCTAAGTAGCAGATAATGAGTTTAATTTTGAAGGTTTTTTGCATAAGGCGCGAACAATTTTCGTCCGACCGAAAAGTAAATACGCTTACGACCGTCCCGGAAGCGTAAGCTTTCTTTGGAGGTAACGCGCGCGTAGGTACGCTCTATAACTTTCGAGCGCATAGCTGGACAGACGCACACCCGAGGACAGACAGACAGATAGACAGACAGATCGATTCGTTTATATATATAGATGTAACTTTTTCCTGCCCGTTAACTCCATTCCTCTCCTAAAGGTGCTGCCCCCTGCTGGAATACTGTTCCAGTGGTGCATAAACACATCAGTACCTCACCCAAGTGGCCAATTCTCATGTCTGAGCATAGACAAGAAGTGCCAGCAAGCTATTCGAACACAGGAAGCATCATAGCCAAACCCCAAACTATCCTCATTTAACATCCTCAAATGTGCACTTTCCAACAAGGGTCACTGGCAGCAATCCGGAGTGGGAACTCAGGCTCATTTTACCCCTCCCGGCCCCAGTGCCACGGAAGCCCATCACAGTGGCCCAGCTGAAAAATAGCTAACTCAGCACAGTTTGAGAGATTGAAGCTGGGAACTTCTGACCTGTATGGCTCAATGCCTCAATGGGCAGCACCATTGGGAGAGGCATCTGAGATTCTCAATACTCATCAGACATGAGCAACATTTACAGAAACACTCAGCCACCATCACTGAGTTTCTGACCATGGTTCAGATAAAAAGTGGAGATGCAAGACACGACACAGGTGATATTCTGTAGTGCTACATCCTTCCTTGAACATTAAAATATTTCCCAAATCACATAATTTATCCCAATATGGACAGGGCTCTGGTACAACACACTAGAGCTTGAACGTGTTCTGCCTCCATGCGGTAGGACAAGACTTTGCGTCCACAATATCCTGCACAAAATCAACTCCTTATCCGAGGGAATGGACGGGGAGGTTGGGTTGGATAATGGGTCAACGACTAGTTATTCAGCAGCCTTACCAAAGGCCTGGGCAGGGTCACCTCACCTCCCCACCCACCCATGACCCTCTGGATCCCAGAACGGGACATGGAGAGACTTAAAAAGACAGAGGGGAGAGAACACAGAATAGCCTGAAATGCAAAGAATCTACCTCACCAAACACAAAGCTCTTGTATCACTACACAGTTGTTAACATAATGTTATGCATGTATAAATCCCAGTTAAATAAAAAACAGAAGCTGTATTAAATCATTGCAGGTTTATTATTTCTTTTAATTTTATGCTCCGGCAAGCACATCTTAATTGTTAAATGCTTGCTCTTGTAACTCACACCTAAATTCCCAGAGCATTTTCTCTCTCTGGTGGAAAGCAAGTATATTTTACACTTGTACCTCATAACTGAAATATGTGAGCTGCAGGTTAGCGAGTTTATCCAGTAAAGTGCCAGCAACATTTCCCAACCTGAGCTAGGTTAACAGATCAGTCAAGGTTGCAATAGGGGTGCTACAACAGACCTCAGCATCCCTGACTCAGGCTTTCCATTCAACAAGAGAGAGAGAGAGAGAGAGAGAGAGAAAGGGGGAGGGAGAGAGAGAGAGAAAGCGAGAGAGGGAAGGAGAGAAAGGGGGAGAGAAAGAGAAAAGGGGGAGGGAGAGAGAGAAAAGGGGAGGGAGGGAGAGAGAGAGAGAGAAAGGGGGAGGGGGAGGGAGAGAGAGAGAGGGAGAGAGAGAGAGGAGGAAGAGAGAGAGAGGAGGGAGAGAGAGAGAGGAGGGAGAGAGGGAGAGGAGGGAGAGGGAGGGAGAGAGAGAGAGAGAGAGAAAGGGGAGGGAGAGAGAGAGAAAGGGGAGGGAGAGAGAGAGAAAGGGGAGGGAGAGAGAGAGAAAGGGGAGGGAGAGAGAGAGAAAGGGGAGGGAGAGAGAGAGAAAGGGGAGGGAGAGAGAGAGAAAGAGAGAGAGAGAGAGAGAGAGAAAGGGGAGGGAGAGAGAGAGAAAGGGGAGGGAGAGAGAGAGAAAGAGAGAGAGAGAGAGAGAGAGAAAGGGGAGTGAGAGAGAAAGGGGGAGGGAGAGAGAAAGGGGGAGGGAGAGAGAGAGAGAGAGAAAGGGGGAGAGAGGAAGCAAGAGAGAGAGAGAGGGAGGGAGGGGAAGAAGCAAGCAAGTAAGCAAGAGAGAGAGAGGTGGATGAGAGAAAGAAGGATGGTGGGGGGCCACAGGGGGAGAAGGAGGAGGAGGAGGAGGAGGGGGGGCCGCGGGGGGAGGAGAAGAGGGCTAAGGCGAGGGGGCAGAAGGGAGAGAGGGGGCAAGGGGAGGAGGGAGGGAGGGAGGGAGGGAAGGAGGAGAAGGGGAGAGAGAGGAGATAGAGAGAAGGGAGAAAAAAGAGTGTAAAGAAACTGGGCTGGACAAGATTGGTCACTACTGTGGTGTTTCCTGCAATTAAATAGCCTGCTGACACTCTGTGAAGGCTTACACATGGATAGTAGCCATTTTGCCAAGTGACAGGAGGGCAAGGTGTGCCCATGGAACTGTACCTCACCAAGGAGGCAACAATTTCAGTAGAGGCAGGAAGGAGGGGAAATTGCCAGAGAAATGAATGGAGTAATAGTCAATTGTTAGCAGGCAAAAGAGTCAGATGTCCAAACCAGAATGAGACGCACATCCCAGAAGGTGGCTCCAGGTGTGCTCCAGAAAAGAGGCACACCACCTACTGATGACAGCGCAGAGAGAGACACTCAGCTGATCAATCAGTGGTCGTCCATGTTGAACACCACTTGGAAGAAGCACTGATGGTAGCAAGGCACAGAATGGACTCTGGGTGGGGAGATTTCAATGTCCATCACCAAGAGTGGCTCAGTAGCACCAATACTGGCCGAGTCCTGAAGGACATAGCTGTCAGTCTGGGCCTGCGGCAGGTAGAGAACCAACACAAGGGAAAAACCCACTTGAACTTGTCATCACCAATCTACCTGTCGCAGATGCATCTGTCCATGACAGTATTGGTAGCAGCAACCACCGCACAGTCCTTATGGAGACGAAGTCCCGTCTTCACACTGAGGACACCCTCCATCGTGTTGTGTGGCACTACCACTGTGCCAAATGGGATCGATTCAGAACAGATCTAGCAGCTCAAAAGTGGGCATCCATGAAGCACTGTGGGCCATCAGCAGCAGCAGAATTGTATCACCACAATCTGTAACCTCTTGGCCCGGCATATCCCTCACTCTACCATTACCATCAAGCCAGTGAACTAACCCTGGTTCAATGAGGAGTGCAGAAGAGCATGCCAGGAGCAACACCAGGCATAACTAAAAATGAGGTGCCAACCTGGGGAAGCAGCAACACAGGACTACATGCATGCTAAACAGTGGCAGCAGCTTGCTATAGACAGGGCTAAGCGATCCCACAATCAACGGATCAGATCAAAGCCCTGCAGTCCTGCCATATCCAGTTGTGAATGTTGATGGACAATTAAACAACTAACGGGAGGAGGAGCTCCATGAATATCCCCGTCCTCAATGATGGCAGAGCCCAGCATGCGAGTGCAGAAGACAAGGCTGAAGCGTTTGCAACCATCTTCAGCCTGAAGTGCCGAGTGGATGATCCATCTCAGCCTCCTCCCGAGATCCCCACCATCACAAAAGCCAGTCTTCAGCCAACTTGATTCACTCCACGTGATATCAAGAAACGGCTGAGCGCACTGGAAACAGCAAATGCTATGGGCCCCAACAACATCCCGGCTGTTGTGCTGAAGACTTGTGCTCCAGAACTAACCATGCCTCTAGCCAATCCAATCCAGCCAATTACCACCCCATCAGTCTACACTCAATCATCAGCAAAGTGATGATAGTACTGTCGACGAAACCTTCCAAGTGACACTTACTCACCAATGCTCAGTTTGGGTTCCACCAAGATCACTTGGCTCCAGACCTCATTACAGCCTTGATCCAAACGTGGACAAAAGAGCTGAATTCCAGAGGTGAGGTGAGGTGAGAGTGTCTGCCCTTAACATCAAGGCAGCATTTGACGGAGTGTGGCATCAAGGAGTCCTAGTAAAATTGAAAACACGCCACTGGCTGGAGTTATGCCTAGCACAAAGGAAGATGGTTGTGGTTGTTGGGGGTTGTGGTTGTTGGGGGCCAATCATCTCAGCCCCAGTACATCACTGCAGGTGTTCCTCAGGGCAGTATCCGAGGCCCAACCCTCTTCAATTGCTTCATCAATGACCTTCCCTCCATCATAAGGTCAGAAGTGGGGATGTTCGCTGATGATTGCACAGTGTTCAGTTCCATTCGCAACTCCTCAGATAATGAAGCAGTCCATGCCCGCATGCAGCAAGACCGGTACGAAAATCAGGCTTGTGCTGATAAGTGACAAGTAACATTCGCGCCGCACAATTGCCAGGGAATGACTATCTCCAACATGAGAGTCTCTAACCACCGCCCCTTGACATTCAATAACATTACCATCACCGAATCCGCCACCATCAACATCCTAGGGGTTCACCATTGACCAGAAACTTAACTGGACCAGTGACATAAATATTGTGGCAACAAGAGCAGGTCAGAGGCTGGGTATTCTGCGCAAGTGTCTCACCTCTTGCCTTTCCATCATCTACAAGGCACAAGTAAGGAGTGTGATGGAATACTCTCCACTTGCCTGGATGAGTGCAGCTCCAACAACACTCAAGAAGCTCAACACCATCCAAGACAAAGCAGCCCGCTTGATTGGCACCTCATCCACCAGCTTAAACGTTCACTCCCTCCAGCACACCGTGGCTGCAGCATGTACCATTTACAAGATGCACTCGCCAAGGCTTCTTCGACAGCACCTTCCAAATCCACGACCTCTACCACCAAGAAGGACAAGGGCAGCAGGCGCATGGGATCACCATCACCTGCAAGTTCCCCTCCAAGTCACACAGCATCCTGACTTAGAAACATACCGCCGTTCCTTCGTCGTCGCTGGGTCAAAATCCTGGAACTCCCTCCCTAACAGCACTGTGGGAGTACCTTCACCGCACGGACTGCAGCGGTTCAAGAAGGCAGCTCACCACCACCTTCTCAAGGGCAGTTAGGGATGGGTAATAAATGCTGGCCTTGCCAGTGATGCCCACATCCCATGAACGAATATAACTCAGGTGGCAAAGCACTCTCATATGTAACATGGAGAGCCACTATTCATTTAAAAAAAAGCACAGAATCAAATAAATGCTGAGCATAATGGCATCACAGTATGTCGACTTGGATTGAAATACCCTGCTAATCAAAATCACAGCTTATTTACCATCTGGAATCTACAATTCAGCACTTTAAATGGACTGATGCATGCTCTTCCAAGTTTCTACAGCAGCAGGCCAGCACCATCCTATATAGTGGTGAGTCATAAATTAGAAGAAAAATCTAGGAAATACTGAGAATGACAAGTCTACTGTATCCATCAAGAATATTTCTACTATAGATGGTGTACAATCTGCCATCAAGGGAATATTTCTCTCATTCTCAGAGACAGTCAAGCAAGATTCAACAATACATATTGGGACACAGACTTCCATTATTCAAACCTGGCCAATTACTTTTCTTAGAAGCTCAAAATCATCATTCTCCAGAGTATTTGATCAGCTGCCTTCTATTCCAGCTCTTGGAGCTATGGGAAAAAATACTCTGTGCAGCCAGGACCATCTCTGGTTGCTGCGAGCATGAAAAGACTCTCGTAGCTTCTGCATACTCCAAAAAACTTGGTTCAGTCAGTTATGGTTTTAATGTGTGTCTTAATTTTTGCTGAGTTAACCATGGCTTGCTGAAACGGAGTGATAGAGGTTCCTGGTAATGACAGTGAGAGTCAGAAATAGCCGCATTAAAATTGTGCTTATCCATTCCACTGGCTAATCCTTTACCTCAGATGTTGGAAGCCACAGTTAGATGGGAAAGCAGCATGTTCCTGAAGAGATGAATGTCATTCGAGCCACTTAACAGTGGAAGCAAATAGAAGAAAAGTAGCTTTTACTCCTGAGGTAAGTACGGTAATGATGCAGAAAATGGCAAATATGATTTTGCAATTAAGGACAGAGCGTGCATCATACTTGCATTTATATAGTTTTTTTTATCATTGAAAAATGCCCCAAGAGCTTCTCAGAAACATAACCAAAAAAGAAATTGGATGCTCAGCCACAGAAGGAGATATTCGGAGGGCTGACCAATAGCTAGATCAAAGAGGTGGGGGTTTAAGGAAGGTCTTGAAGGCCGAGGGGGAGGTGGAGGAGTTTTAGGGAGTGAATTCTGGAGCATGGGGCTGAGGCAAAATGTAGATGGATCAAAGGAGAGAAGAATGCATTGGAGACCGGAGTTTGAGAAACAGACCGTTCTTCGAAGGAGAGGGGTAGGTTGTCAGGCTGAAGGAGCTTACAGAGATAGGGAGGGATGAGGCCATGAAGGATTTGAACACAAGGATGAGAATTTTAAATTGGAGATGTCAGGTAATGAGGAGTAAATGTAAGTCAGTCATGACTGAGGTGATGGATAAGTGGGATTGCTAATTTGGAAGAATGGAACATTGGAAGAAACCATTGATCTGAAGTAAAACTTAAAAAGTAGCAGCGACAAAAGTAACAAAATGTATCAAAATACAAGAGGGTTACAGGTGAAAATTATCCTGCCATTTACAAACAGCAGAATTCTGTCAGATCCAACCTTCCCTTCTGTATAGCACGTCTCAGCCATACCCTATTCTAGAGAAAGTCAACCTTTCACTAAGTCAGTGAGAGTTCTTGTTCCTCCAGCGGCTGTGTCTCAAAAGTGCTTATGGTTTCCATTGAAAAGCATTCCAAACAGACCCATTATTCAGAGAAGATGGAAAGGAAAAGTTAAACTTGGATTCTCCACACCCCTCCCCATTACTGCATTGAAACAACCAGCTGTTGAGCACTATGCCCCACAGAACATTAAGAAAAGAAACTTGCATTGGGATACTCAAACAAATCGAGTCCCACGGTGACATCTCCTGGCAGGAATATACAGTATTGGAGAAACAAGAGCTCCCAGTTGTAAACACAGAACTTTGAAAATACTGGCCACCCCAATGGGAATAAAGATTATTTTTCTTTATTTTACACCAGTTTTGTCCACTCCTGCTCTCCTTGCTATAGTACAGTTCCAGAGACATTGGTCACCCTCTGGTACTTTGCTCAACTGCTTATTATTCATATGTGAACCGAGACAACAGGTGTCGGCAAGCAGTTCAACCTCAGGAAGCATGATAGCTGAGCCCGAGCCAGTTCTCAACCAATATCTACACACAGGCACTGCCATGGGGCAGTGATCAGGTTAGAGAACTGTGGCCGGTTTTTCTCAGCTTAACCCTGGGCTACTGAGGCTAAATTCCGTGCTCCTGCAACTGCCTGCCTGAGAATAAACATTTTAATTAATGTACCTCAGTGATGAAAAACAAATGCTTTCAGAACAAAGTCACATACATGAGGGGGAAACTGACTGGGTGGCTACATTGAATTACTGGTAGAAACACATTTTTATTGATAGCATTTATAAAGAGTTGAAATTCCCTTGAAAAATAATTATGTTTTTGTTATGTCATTTTATAGTGATCTGGGTTGTTATAGTTGGGGTTGTCCACCGGGTGGTGCTGTAGCCAATGCTGCTGCTAAGGTCGGGGGTTTTACTTCCTGTTAAGGTCAGCAAAGGTCGAATGCCAGGATGCAGGCCTGATGTATGTGTTTCCCAGTTGTTAATAAAGTACTCATGTTAATTCTATGATATCGCCTCTTTGAGTCCTTGTTCCACTGAATGGATTTATCACATTTGGCGACGAGGTAAGTAAAGGACCCTGAATAATGAAGAAAAGTCTGCCGGGACATTTAAACAACAAAATTACGAGCTACGGTTAGCTACCAGTTGGAAGAGAGCATGGCTGCCACGGTAGGAACGGTTTCCGCTTTTGATATTCAAGCACAAACTTGGGAGGAATACTGTGAAGTGTTGGGTTATTTTTTCGAAGCAAATGAAATAAATGATGCCAGAAAAAGGAAAGCCATTCTGCTTAGTTCAGTGGGAAGCCAGACCTACAGTTTGATGAGGAATCTGCTCAGTCCTGAAAAGCCTGGAGACAAATCATTTGGTGAATTAGTGGCCTTGCTAAAAGGACATTTCAACCCTAAGCCTAGTGAGATTGTACAGCGGTTCAAGTTTAATTCAAGGGACAGAAAAGAGGGAGAGAGCGTAATGGACTATGTAGCGGTGTTGCGTAAATTAGCACAAGATTGCAATTATGGGAACAACCTGAAGGAAATGCTGCGAGATAGGCTAGTTTGCGGAATTATGGACGACCGAATGCAGCGTAGATTATTATCCGAGACTGGGCTTACTTATGAAAAAGCATTGGAACTTGCTCAAGCCATAGAGACAGAGAACCGCGATGCAAAAGAAATACAGGGTTCAGACAGGGCTAATGCTACGCAAGTTGCAGGTCAGGTTGTTGTGCACAAGTTGAACATGCGTCAGAAACCACAACGTGAGCATGTGAAGGCATGTTATAGATGCAAGGGCGATCACCTGGCGAGTGAATGCCGGTTTTTGGAGGAAAAGTGCTACAAGTGTGGGAAACAAGGACACATAAAACGAGCTTGCAGGGCGAAATCACCTGTGGAGGAATCCAAACCAAAAGGGGGAGGACAGCAAAACCAAGGGAGAGAAGTGAAAAAACATGGAGCACACCACATCAGCGGGGAAGCTGAGGAAGAAGAGGACATGTTCATAATGTATAGCATGTTCGAGAACATTCCAAAAGTGGCTCCTATCACATTGCAACTGACAGTAAATGACTCTAAGGTGAACTTTGAAGTGGATACAGGGTGCGGCGTGACCATAATGAACAAGGCAGAGTACTCAAAATTGTGGAACCGTGCAAAAGTTCCAGAGTTAAAGCCTTGCTCCCTGCATCTTAATACATATACAGGTGAACGAGTAGCGACATTAGGTACAGCTAAGGTAACTGTGCAACACAGGGACACAGTGGAACAGCTACCTGTCATTATAGTATCGGGTGCCGGACCAAACCTGTTAGGTCGGAGCTGGATAAAAGAACTTAAATTAGACTGGGGAGCAGTACATCAAATAGATGCGGGCAAACAGTTGACTTTGCAAGAAGTGTTGAGTGAACATGAGAATGTGTTCAAGGAGGAACTTGGCACATTTAATGGCCCCCCAGCTAAGATTTATGTAGACAAGGAGGCACCGCCAAGGTTTTTTAAACAACGACCTGTGCCTTATGCCATGAAGCCAAAGGTAGAGGCTGAGCTTGACCGTCTACTGAGAGAGAACATACTGGAGCCAGTGAAATGTTCGGAATGGGCAGCTCCCATAGTACCTGTTTTAAAACCGGACAATTCGGTAAGACTCTGTGGAGACTATAAATTGACAGTCAATCGGGTGTCCAAACTAGAGCAGTATCTTATTCCCAAAACAGAGGATCTCTTTGCAAACCTGGCTGGAGGAAAGAAATTCACAAAGTTGGATATGAGTCATGCCTACTTGCAGATTACACTGGATGACGAATCAAAGAAGTATGTCACCATAAATACACACAAGGGCTTGTTTACATATAACCGCTTACCGTTTGGTGTCTCATCTAGTCCAGCTATCTTCCAGAAGACAATCGAAGGTGTACTGCAAGGGATTCCACATGTTTCCATCTATCTGGATGACATTCTGGTGACGGGAAGAACCGATCATAGAAACATAGAAACATAGAAGATAGGAGCAGGAGTAGGCCATTCGGCCCTTCGAGCCTGCTCCGCCATTCAATGAGATCATGGCTGATCATCTAAATTCAGTACCCTGTCCCTGCCTTCTCCCCATATCCCTTGATCCCTTTAGCCTTAAGAAATATATCCAACTCTTTCTTGAATATACTTAATGAACTGGCCTCCGCCGCCCTCTGTGGCAGAGAATTCCACAGGTTCACCACTCTCTGGGTGAAGAAATTCCTCCTCATCTCAGTCCTAAATGGCTTACCCCTTATCCTTAGACTATGACCCCTGGTTCTGGACTCCCCGGCCATCAGAAACATCCTTCCTGCATCTAGTCTGTCCAGGTCTGACAGAATTTTATAGGTTTCGATGAGATCCCCTCTCAATCTTCTAAACTCCAGTGAGTATAAGCCCAATCGACACAATCTCTCCTCATACATCATTCCTGCCATCCCAGGTATCAGCCTGGTGAATCTTCGCTGCACTCCCTCCATGGCAAGAACGTCCTTCCTCAGGTAAGGCGACCAAAACTGCACACAATACTCAAGATGTGGTCTCACCAAGGCCCTGTACAACTGCAGCAAAATATCTTTGTTCTTGTACTCGAACCCTCTTGCTATGAAGGCCAACACACCATTTGCCTTCTTAACTGCCTGCTGCACCTGCATGCTTACCTTCAGCGACTGGTGCACAAGAACACCCAGGTGTCTTTGCACTTCCCCTTCTCCCAATCTATTGCCATTCAAATAATAATCTGCCTTCCTGTTTTTGCCACCAAAGTGGAAATGCTTTCATTTCAGGAGCAGGAGGAGGAGCGTCTGAGCACTCTGAGAGAGGTACTACAGAGATTGGAGAGGGCAGGGTTCCGGTTCAAGAGGAGTAAGTGCACTTTCCTGGGGAATGAGGCAGTGTTCCTGAGACACAGAGTGGATGCCACCGGGCTCCATCCACTCAAGGAGAAGGTATAAGCACTGCAGGATGCCCCTGCTCCTACAAATGTGGCTGAGTTAAAAGCTTACCTGGGACTGTTGAACTATTATAACAGGTTTTTACCAAACTTGTCAACAGTGTTAGCACCTCCTCACAAACTACTGCGCAAGGAGATAGAGTGGCGAGAGGAGCAGGGGGTTTCATTTGAACAGTCCAAGAAACTGATGCTGTCGTCGGATGTGCTGGTTCACTACAATGCAGAGAAAGACATCATTCTCTCTTGTGACGCTTCACCTTACGGGGTGAGGGCAGTTCTTTCACACTGCATGGAAGATGGAACTGAAAGACCAATAGGGTTTATGTCCCGAACTCTAACACCAGCGGAAGAAACTATTCCCAGTTAGACAAAGAGGGGTTAGCAGTAATGTTTGGGTTACAGAGGTTCCACAAGTACATATATGGCAGGAAGTTCACCATATGCAGCAATGATAAACCTCTTCTCTCTCTTTTCAATGAAATGAAAGCAGTTCCACAGATGGTGTCACCCCGGATCCAGAGGTGGGCCGTGACGTTGAGGGCATATGAGTATGTCATCGTCTGCAAGACGGGCAAGTACCATGGGAATGCAGATGCCTTGAGCCGTCTTCCACTGCCAGGCACACCTATCCGTGCAGCTCCAGAGGACAGAGTGTTGATGTTGGAGGACACTGACATGGCACTTGTGTCTGCAGAGCAATTAATAACATGGACAGGTAAAGATCCAATACTGTCTAGAGTTTGAGAATATGTGGTGAGGGGATGGCCACAGCATCCGGAAGGGGCTGACTTCACACCCGACAGTGTCAGGAAAACAGCTCTGTGTGTGCAGGATGGTTGCGTGTTGTGGGGAGCACGAGTGATTATTCCACAGCCAGCACGACAGTCTATCCTAGAGCAACTACATCAGTGTCATCCTGGGGTCTCGCGTATGAAAGCCTTGGCTAGGAGTTACTTGTGGTGGCCAAAGCTAGATGAGGAGATAGAAAATCTAGTCAAGACATGCCGCACTTGTCAGGAACACCGGAAGGCACCAGCAGCGGCTCCTCTCCACCCCTGGGGAAAAAGAGTGGGAGAGCAATAGTGGTAGGGGATTCTATTGTAAGGTGAACAGATAGGCGTTTCTGTGGCCGTAGACATGACTCCAGGATGGTTTGTTGCCTCCCTGGTGCCAGGGTCAAGGATGTCACTGAATGGCTGCAGGGCATTCTGAAGGGGGAGGGCGAACAGGCAGAGGTCGTGGTTCACATTGGGACCAATGACATGGGTAGGAAGAGGGATGAGGTCCTGCAGCAAGAATTTAGGGAGCTAGGTAGCAGATTAAAGAGCAGGATCTCAAAGGTTGTAATCTCTGGATTACTCCCGGTGCCACGTGCTAGTGAGAATAGGAATAGGAAGATAGAGCAGATTAATGCATGGCTAAAGAGTTGGTGCAGGAGGGAGGGCTTTAGTTTCCTGGATCACTGGGCCTGCTTCTGGGGAAGGTGGGACTTGTACAAGTCGGACAGGTTGCACCTGAACCAGAGCGGGACAAATATCCTTGCGGGGAGGTTTGCTAGCACTGTTCGGGGGGGTTTAAACTAAAATGGCAGGGGGTTGGGAACCTGAGCAGGGAGACAGAGGAAAGGGAAACAAGGATCAAAGCAAAAGATAGGAAGGAGAAAAACAAAAGTGGCAGTCAGAGAAATCAACGGTTTAAATCAAACGTGGCCACAGTAAATAATAATTCTAATAGGTCTAAGAGTGTTAAAAAAACAAGCCTGAAGGCTTTGTGTCTTAATGCGAGGAGCATTTGTAATAAGGTGGACGAATTGGCTGCGCAAATAGAGGTAAATGAATATGATTTGGTTGGGATTACGGAAACGTGGCTCAAGGATGGCCAAGACTGGGAACTCAACATCCAGGGGTATTCAATATTCAGGAAAGATAGGCAAAAAGGAAAGGTAGGTGGGGTAGCATTACTGGGTAAAGAAGGGACTATACAATTGTAATGAAGGATATTAGCTCTGATGATGTGGAATCTGTATGGGTAGAATTGAGAAATACTAAGGGGAAAAAAACATTAGTGGGAGTGGTATATAGACCTCCAAACAGTAAGGCGGAGGTTGGGGATGGCATTAAAAGGGAACTTAAAGAAGCATGCAACAAGGGCACAGCAGTCATCATGGGTGACTTTAATCTACATATAGATTGGGCCAACCAAATTAGCAACAATACTGTGGAGGAGGAATTCCTGGTGTGTTTACGGGACCGTTTCCTGGACCAATATGTCGAGGAACCAACCAGAGATCAGGCCATCTTAGACTGGGTATTATGTAACGAGAAAGGATTAATTAGCAATCTTGTTATACGAGGCCCCTTGGGTCGGAGCGATCATAATATGATAGAATTCTTCATTAAGATGGAGAATGAAGTAGTTGGCTCAGAGACTAGGGTCCTCAATTTAAATAAAGGAAACTACGATGGTCTGAGGAGCGAGTTGGGTAGGATTGATTGGGGAATGGCACTCAAAGGGTTGACGGTGGATAGGCAATGGCAAACATTCAAAGACCGAATGGATGAGCTACAGAATTTGTTCCTCCCAGTTTGGCATAAAAGTAAAACAAAAAAGGTGACTCAACCGTGGCTAACAAGGGAAATTAGACATAGCATAAGATCCAAGGAGAGGACATATAAATTGCCCAGAAAAAGCAATAATCCTGAGGATTGGGAGCAGTTTAGGATTCAACAAAGGAGGACAAAGGGATTAATTAAGAAGGGGAAAATAGAATATGAGAGTAGGCCTGCAGGGAACATAAAAACTGACTGTAAAAGCTTTTATAGATATGTGAAGAGAAAAAGATTGGTGAAGTCAAGCGTAGGTCCCTTGCAGTCAGAATCAGGGGAATTTATAATGGGAAACAAAGAAATGGCAGACCAACTAAATACATACTTTGGTTCTGTCTTCACAAAGGAGGACACAAATAACCTCCCAGAGATGCCGGGGAACATAGGGTCTGATGAAAGGGAGGAACTGAAAGAAATCAGTATTTGTAGGGAAATGGTGTTAGGAAAATTGATGGGACTGAAGGCCGATAAATCCCCAGGGCCTGATAATGTACATCCCAGGGTACTTAAGGAAGTGGCCCTAGAAATAGTAGATGCATTGCTGGTCATCTTCCAGAACTCGATAGACTCTGGAACAGTACCCATGGATTGGAGGGTAGCTAATGTTACCCCACTATTCAAAAAAGGTGGTAGAGAAAAAGCGGGTAATTATAGACCGGTAAGCCTGACATCGGTAGTGGGGAAAATGCTAGAGTCTATTATAAAAGATGTAATAGCAGAGCACTTGGAAAGCAGTGACAGGATCGGACAAAGTCAACATGGATTTACAAAGGTAAATCATGCTTGACTAATCTACTGGAATTTTTTGAGGGTGTAACTGGTAAAATAGATAAGGGAGAACCAGTGGATCTGGTGTATTTGGACTTTCAGAAGGCTTTCGATAAGGTCCCACATAAGAGATTAGCGTGCAAAATTAAGGCACATGGGATTGGGGGCAAGGTATTGACTTGGATAGAGAACTGGTTGGCGGACAGAAAGCAAAGAGTTGGAATAAACAGGTCATTTTCCGAGTGGCAGGCAGTGACTAGTGGGGTACCGCAAGGATCGATCCTAGGACCCCAGCTGTTCACAATATATATTAATGATCTGGATGAGGGAATTGGATGTAATATCTCCAAATTTGCAGACGACACAAAGCTGGGTGGGAGGGTAAGCTGTGAGGAGGATGTCGTGAAACTCCAGTACGATTTGGACAGGTTGGGTGATTGGGCAGAAACATGGCAAATGCACTATAATGTGGATAAATGTGAGGTTATCCACTTTGGTGGCAAAAACAGGAAGGCAGATTATTATTTGAGTGGCAATAGATTGGGAGAAGGGGAAGTGCAAAGACACCTGGGTGTTCTTGTGCACCAGTCGCTGAAGGTAAGCATGCAGGTGCAGCAGGTGGTTAAGAAGGCAAATGGTATGTTGGCCTTCGTAGCAAGAGGGTTCGAGTACAGGAACAAGGATGTCTTGCTACAGTTGTACAGAGCCTTGGTGAGACCACACCTTGAGTATTGTGTGCAGTTTTGGTCGCCTTACCTGAGGAAAGACGTTCTTGCCATGGAAGGAGTGCAACGAAGATTCACCAGGCTGATACCTGGGATGGCAGGAATGACGTATGAGGAGAGATTGTGTCGATTGGGCTTATACTCACTTGAGTTTAGAAGATTGAGAGGAGATCTCATCGAAACCTATAAAATTCTGTCAGGCCTGGACAGACTAGATGCAGGAAGGATGTTTCTGATGGCCGGGGAGTCCAGAACCAGGGGTCATAGTCTAAGGATAAGGGGTAAGCCATTTAGGACTGAAATGAGGAGGAATTTCTTCACCCAGAGAGTGGTGAACCTGTGGAATTCTGTGCCACAGAGGGCGGTGGAGACCAGTTCATTAAATATATTCAAGAAAGAGTTGGATATATTTCTTAAGGCTAAAGGGATCAAGGGATATGGGGAGAAGGCAGGGACAGCGTACTGAATTTGGATGATCAAGCCATGATCTCATTGAATGGCGGAGCAGGCTCAAAGGGCCGAATGGCCTACTCCTGCTCCTATCTTCTATGTTTCTATGTTTCTATGGGAGTGGCCGGATAAACCATGGAGAAGATTGCACTTGGATTATGCGGGTTCATTCATGGGGAAGATGTTCCTCATAATCATTGATGCACATTCCAAATGGATGGATGTTTATCCTGTAAATTCTGTTTCCGCCACTATTACTATAGGCTGCCTGCGTCGGAGCTTCAGTAATCAAGGGCTACCGGAGATCGTGGTAAGTGACAATGCCACTTGTTTTGTGAGTACAGAGACAAAAGAGTTCCTGAGAAAAAATGGCATAGTGCAGGTGACCTCGGCTCCATATCATCCATCCTCAAATGGACTTGCAGAGAGAGCCGTACAAACATTTAAAGAGATGATGAAAAAAAGTGCAGAAGGGAGTTTAGCAGCCAAAGTGTCACGGGTTCTGTTCAGCTACAGAATAACACCTCAATCCGCCACAGGACTCTCTCCTGCTGAGATGTTATTAGGCCATAGACTACGCGCCACTCTTGACCTTGTCCACCCAGACCTAAAAAGGAAAATGGAAAACAGACAAAACAAACAAAAAGAGAACCATGACAAAAGAACAAAGAGCTGAAGTTTTGGAGAAGGAGATGCGGTCCTTACCAGGAATTTCAGTTATGGACCAAAGTGGATTCCTGGCTTCATAGACTCAATGACCGGTCCAGTATCATACAAGGTCATGTTGGGAGATGGTAGGGTAGTACGCAGACATGTAGATCAGATACTTCCCAGACATGGGGAAATTGAAATGAAGGTTCCAGATGCAATGACTGAGGACAGGTTTACCGCCAGTTATCCAAGTGCATCTGTGGTGCCACCACCAGGGACAGAGAAAATTCCACAGGAACCCATTCATCAAGAGGGAACCATCGTTGCAGAGTCAGATACTCCGAGCACTGCTCAGGAGCAGCTGGTGGCTTCACCACAAACAAGCAGGGACTTTACTGTTAGACGTTCACAAAGGACTCGCAAGCCACCAGAGAGATTGATACTGACCTGTTAGATTCGTCAAGTATGGAACATGGTGAATGGAGACTTCTTATGTGACCCTTAGGAATGGTTGTTTGTTAAGAAATTCATACTGAAATCTTAAGGGGGGAGGGATATAGTGATCTGGGTTGTTATGGTTGGGGTTGTCCACCGGGTGGTGCTGTAGCCAATGCTGCTGCTAAGGTCGGGGGTTTTACTTCCTGTTAAGGTCAGCAAAGGTCGAATGCCAGGATGCAGGCCTGATGTATGTGTTTCCCAGTTGTTAATAAAGTACTCGTGTTAATTCTACGATATCGCCTCTTTGAGTCCTTGTTCCACTTAATGGATTTATCACAATTTTTAATAAATTATATGCCTGATGAGATTCAAAGAGCTGGGGATGACTGACTGAATATCAGGATGTTTTCAAATACAGTACTAAAGATTGAATTTTGGTCTCGTTCCAGTCAGATGAGCCAACTTGTTCTCTTCAATATGGCAGCAGGCATGAGCAGTGAAACACCTTTGTTGGTTTGTTCCTTTCTGCATGTGACTTGGCACTTTACTGATCATGACGTTTCCTTCAGTGTTAGACTGGTGTTATGGAACAGTAGGTGAATTCATGAACACTGAGTAGAAGAAGGTTGTCTGCATTGGAGAAACTGGAGAGTCTTGTGAGGTGGGGGCAAGAGGAAGGGGTCTGCACTGGAATACCTTGGCATTCCATGAGGTAGGGGAGGAGTGTGGTTCTACATTCCCTACTGGGAAGGAAGTCAACCACCCCTATCCCCACAAACCAGCATTAATCTGAACTTGGGCCAAGTAGATTCCCTTACTAAATTCCACTTCTGGTTCAAATAAAAATCTGAAAACTGAGTAAGTAAGCATGTTCACTTCTAGAAAATCCAACACAGAGGGAGATTCGAGCCAGTGTAAAAACCGCCAGTAAAATGATTCTAACCATACAGTTCAGTGAAGGAAGCGAGATGCAGATTTTACTTTACAGTCAGTTGTTGTTTGGAATATTTTCTACAGCACAAAAAAGAGAAAAATCCATAAAAATGTAAATGCTTGGAACAGCGTCGTTCAAACTTTAGGAGCTTTCCGATCATAAACATTAACCCCAGGAAACTTGATCCATCGTAATAATGTCACGCCATGTTATTGCCCTATAACCTGCGACAAATGTAATCCAAGGTCACTAAGATTTGCGTATCCAATCCAGCAGCCAACCAAAAATCTGGTTTGGCCAGTTTTAGCACTTAAGTAGTCACAGTGAAGACCCGCCCCCCATTGCACCCGTTTTTACAGTGCGAACTCCCAAACCAAAGATCGCTAATTGAAAACCTCCAATATGAAAACATACCCTTACACAAAGAGATACAACTCTTCATGCTGATCATATTTTTTTTTTGAAGTAGCTCACCTCATCCTGTGTGTTAAGGAGTGCAGATATGCATGTCCATTAAATATAAAAATGTTACTCTCTGCAATAAATTATTATTTTTCCACAACATTTATTGTTGTGCCTTCCTCAACAACTCAAAAAGGTGACAAAGCAGTCTGCTACACAGGCTGTAGTTTAAGGAAAACAATAGGGTACGGACTTCAACATGAAAGAATAAAATGAGAATTTCTCTCAGAGTAGGACAGTCCTAAAACCATGGTCAATAGCAACTCTGATTTAAGTAAATACAAATGTTCCTGTCCTTTCTCTTACCTTTTGTTCAATCTTTTTTCCCTCCCTGGCTCCCTTATCCTCATGGAGCAAGTGAGCTATAAAAAAGTCAGAAACAAGGTTGTTGTAGAACCAAAGCCAGAGAGAGAGTAAATCTCTATTCACAATGTCATAAGAACATAAGAAATAGGAGCAGGATGGCCCCTCGAGCCTGCTCCGCCATTCAGTAAGATCATGGATGATCATCCACCTCAACTCAAGAAGGTGGCTCACCACCACTTTCTCAAGGGCAATTAGGGATGGGCAATAAATGCTGGTCTTGCCAGTGACGCCCACATCCCATAAACAAATATAATAAAACTCCACTTTCTTGCCAGATCACCATATCCCTTGATTCCCTTAGAGTCCAAAAATCTATCTATCTCAGCCTTGAACATACTCAAAGACTCAGATTGAAGAAATTCCTCCTCATCTCAGTCTTAAGTGGCCGACCCCTTATTGAGTCTGTGACCCCTGGTTCTAGACTCTCCAGCCAGGGGAAACAACCTCTGAGCATCTACCCTGTCAATCCCCTTCAGAATCTTGTATGTTTCAATGCGATCACCTATCATTCTTCTAATCTCTGTTACCGCAGGAGTAGTAAAACACAAAATGGCTTTCAGCATCCAGCTTCATTCATTGATCTAAAACATAAAACGGGCTAAGGAGTAATTGAGAGACCCTACCACCTTATGTAGTGCAAGACTAACAGTGGTAATAGAGGCGAGAAGGGCAGCAGTCAGTCTTTCTAATTCATCATGTGTGGAGTTTGCACATTCTCCCTGTGTTTGCATGGGTTTCCTCCGGGTGCTCCGGTTTCCTCCCACAGTCCAAATATGTGTGGGTTAGGTTGATTGGCCATGATAAAAAATTGGCCCTTAGTGTTAGGGGGGATTAAATACGTGGGGTTACGGGGATAGGGCTTGGGTGGGATGGCTGTCGGTGTAGGGACCGGGTGCTAGGGTTTGGATGATCAGCCATGATCTCGTTGAATGGCGGAGCAGGCTCGAAGGGCCGAATGGCCTACTCCTGCTCCTATCTTCTATGTTTCTATGTTTCTATGATATAAACTCCTGCCCCCTTGTTAACAGATTCACAACCCAAAAACAGTGCATTTGAGATAGCATTCTCTTGAAGACTGCTCTAAAAGTCTAATAATAAAAGGAACAGACAATGATGCATAAAGATATGATGAACAAATGAAAAGAAGGGCGTGCAAAGGCCATCAGGCCCATCAATGTTAGCCCCATCTTCATGCACATTCCTCCTCAGCCACTGGTATTGCTAACTCCTGGGTGAGGTACAAATAGAGGAAAAACCTGTGTAAAATTTCAGAAAAACCTCTGGAAAATCCCTCCCTGACTCCATAAGGCAATCAAGCAACCTCCCAGAGACCATAGTTACCCATGACTCATTACTGGGTGAATTGACTGCCTCCTGCCCCCCCCCAATTATAGAATTATAGAATAGTACAGCACAGAAAGAGGCCATTTGACCCATCAAGTCTGCGCCGGCTCGAAGAGTAATCCACTCCCCCACTCTTTCTCCATATCCCTGCAATTTTTTCTCCTTCAAGTATTTATCCAATTCCCTTTTGAAGGCTACTATTGAATCTGTATCCACCTCCCTATCAGGCACTGCATTCCAAATCCTAACCACTCATAGTGTAAAAAAGTTTTCCTCATGTCGCCTCTGGTTCTTAAGCGTATCACCTTAAATCTGTGCCCTTTAGTTATCGACCCTTCAGTCATTGACATTATGCCACAATGTCCTCCTCACTCAAGAACATGTTAGGTCTCATCTTAAATGGCTCTAGTGTATCCATGCTTGCTATGTCTGCCAGTAGCCTGTTCCAGCAGTAAGAAGAAACAGTGGAAGATATGTTTCAACTATTTGCAATTCAGGTAGAAAAGATGGTAGAAAACCTTGAGCAACCAGCCAGGCTTTCACACACATCCTCGTGGCTGGTTGGAGGAACTGCATTGACAGAGGTTTGGAGCGTGACACCGATCGTCTCAATCAGAGAATGGCATATAGGGTACATAGCTAGAGAACGATACCAAGACAGTAACTTACAATGAATGATGTCGGGAATAGAAAATAAATTACTGAGCAAATGGTAAGTGAGGTAGACTTAATGAACACAGTGACCTAAAATAAGCAGCAAATGCATTGAATGTCAAAACAATCCCAAGGAACCTGAATAGCTTGCAAATGAAGTGTAAAAAAAATGTAGCTTTAGGAAATTACCACCAATTATTGCTTTCGAAGTGTAACAAATTGGCAGTGCCCAGGTTGCAGGACCCATCTTTTCTCTTGCCCAAATAAGGTTGCTAATTGTCTGCAGCACGAGCAGTACATTTTAAAATTTATTCAGAGCCAAGATTAAAATGACCAATGACTCACTTTCCCTTTCAGGCAGTATCAGCACATCTGTAAATTAACAGGAAAATTCTTGGCAATTTCCCCTTGCTTAAGTAGGGCGAAATGATTTGCTTGCATTGAACAGGGAAAGTGTTAATTGCACTTTAGATATTTAAACAGATATAATGTACAAAACCCATCTATGTTCATAGCATGAATACAGGATTTCATTAAAAATTTGCATATAAATATTGTTTGATTACTGCATTCATGGTTTTTCCCCCCTCTTCTCAGTCAGGTGCTGATTAATTCTGGGTACCTCGACCAAGTGGCCATCTTCCACCTGTGAGCCAAGGCAGCGAGTGTTGGAAAGCAATTATGATGATAGGGAGGATCACTGCTGAGACTCACTCAAGTCCACATACAGGCACTTTCCAGCAAGAGTGCCTGGTAACAAACAGAAGCAGGAATTCTGGCTTATTTTTGCCTAAGGAGTGATGAGGCCTATTCTGCCCCTTAAAGATCAGCAAACTCAACACAGAGAAAGAATCGATCCTGCGACCTTCTGGTCTGTATGGGCTAGTTCTGCACCTTTACCCACTTAGCATTCCTTTTGATTTATTTGTCCATTGATTTCGGCTATAGCTATCATGTATCAGCTACAGGCATGTTCTAGGCACACTGTTGCAGAGATCAGTTAGCAGGAGACATCTGCAGCAAGACATTGGACACTCCACGCACCTTAAGCAGGCAGCAGCAAAAGGAAGACAGTCACATTGTAGAAACAATAATTTTCTGAAGCATGCAGTAGCGTTCGACCCAACTAATTTTGGACTTAACAGTTTTTTTTTTAAATGAGGCGTCTTTACATTTCCAAACCTGTAAAGAGACACCCAATATCTGCCTTTTAAAATAGATGTCCACTTTTTTCCCCTCTCGTTTCCACCTCATGATTTGCACACATAGTTGCTCAGATTATGAGGGATTTCAAAATATTTTATTACGAAAAAAAACATAGTTTGTATATTTTAAGAATCGGTGTTTCCCAGCAGGTAGCTTCGCTAGCCAGGATCACATGGAAAATCCTGTGGAACCTGCTGACCTCTGTGCTTGAATTTCAAATCCGCATTCCCGGCAGGAGAAGCTCCATGTTGGGAGCGTGCATTTGTAAAATGTACCCTCATAACTCAAGCCATGATACACTCTGTCGCACCCCTGCACTGCCCTGTTTAGGTTCGGACTGGGCAAAACTAACTATCTTCACACCTAATTTCAGCCTCTGCCCAGCAATGACATAGATTTAACAGTTAGCATAGCCATACACCATCTTCCCAGTCATCAACTGCAGAGTATTACTGGATAAACTTGCAGTGATTATGGAACAATTATTAGTCCTGCAGTAAGCATGTAATCACTCTCCAGCTACATGGAATGCTCCGGGAACCAATGAATGCCAAACACCAGCTGCTGCCAAAAAATACCCCAAAACACTGTGAAATCTATAGTAAATAAGCAGCAATGAGTAACACTGTGGCTAAGGCGGCATTCACATTATAACTGTAGCATGAGAGCAAATTGGTTTTGTTTAAGGTGTTCTAGTGTAATTCTGGCATTGGGGCCCGACCTTCACACTGAAGCTGTAATGTAAATCATCGAATGATATAGCACAGGAGGCCGCCATTTGGCCCATTGTGCCTGTGCCAGCTCTTTGGTAGAGCTATCCAATTAATCCCACTTCCCTGCTCTTTCCCCATAGCCTGGAAATGTTTTACTTCAAGTATCTATCAAATTCCTTCCTAGTTTCGTATCATCTGCAAACTTTGAAATGATGCCTTGTATACCTTATATATAGCTAGCAGAGAAAGCAGTGGTCCCAATACCGACCCCTGGGGAACACCACTGTATACTTCCCTCCAGTCTGATATACGACCATTCACCACTACGCTCTGCTTTCTGTCCCTTAGCCAATTTTGTATCCATGCTGCCACGGTCCTGTTAATCACACGGGCTTTAATTTTGTTAACAAGTCTATTATGTGGTACTTTGTCAAACGCCTTTTGAAAGTCCATATACACAATTAGTTTGTACACATCAACCGCACTACCCTCATCAACCCTCTCAGTTACTTTAAAGAACTTGATCAAGTTAGTCAAACATGATTTGGCTTTAACAAATCCATACTGACTTTAATTTATTATCCCATAGTTTTCTAAATGCCAATTCATTTTGTCCCAGATTATTGTCTCTAAAAAGTTTCCCCACCATCGAGGTTAGGCTGACTGGCTGTAGTTGCTGGGTTTATCCCTCTCCCCTTTTTAAACAGGGGTGTACCATTTGCAGTCCTCCAGTCCTCTGGCACCACCCCAATATCCAAGGAGGATTGGAAGATTGTAGGCAGAGCCTCTTCAATTTCCACCCTTACTTCCCTCAGATATATCTCATCCGGACCGGGTGACTTTTCTGCTTTGAGGACTGCCAACCTTTTAAGTACCTCCTCCTCTATCTATTTTTCTCCTACTGCCTCCTCCTTTACAGCTACATTGGCAGCATCCTCAGCTCTAGTGAAGATAGATGCAAAGTACTCATTTAGTACCTCAGCCATACCCTCTAATTTTATATTCAGCTTGGTTCTTTACTGTATTATGAACCTTACAATTGTCATACATCTCCTTTCTCTGTCTCATTTTAACCTCTATATCTTTAGTCATCCAGGGAGCTCTAGCTTTGGATGCCCTTTCTTTCCCCCTCATGGGAATGTGTCTGCTCCGTACGAGAACCATCTCCTCTTTGAAGGCCTCCCAGTGTTCAACTACTGTGCTGCCTACCAATTTTTGATTCCAATCCACCTGGGCCAGGTCCCTTTCAAACTCACTGAAGTTGGCTCTCCTCCAGTTAAGTATTTTTACACTTCATTCCACAGAACTAGATCCAGCACTGCTTCCTTCCTCATTGGCTGGAAACACAATGATCAAGAAAGTTCTCTTGTACAGATTTCAGGAATTCCTCCCCCTCTTTGTCCATTACACTATTCCTATCCCAGTCTATATTAGGATAATTGAAGTCTCCCATTATCACTTCTCTGTAGTTCTTGCATCTTTCTGTAATTTGCCTGCAGAGTTGCTCCTCCATCTCCTTCCCACTATTTGGTGGCCTATAGTATACACCCAGTAGCATAATAGCTCCTCTATTGTTCCTTAATTCTAACCAAATAGATTCTGTCTCTGGCCCCTCAACTACATCAACCTTCTCCCAGTGCAATAATAATTTCTATAATCAATACTGCCACTCCCTCCTTTTTTTCCCTTCCATATCTTTCCTGAATACCTTGTAGTCAGGAATATTGGCCTAGAAATTCGGTTGGCTTTGCGCCCAGTTTTCGCCCAAAGAGGGCTTTTGCGCCAATAGAGGAGTTCGCGCTGATATTCAGCGCTGCGGTAATGGCGGCGGTAGCCGGTAGCGCTGCGCCGGCACCAATGACGTCATCGGTGTGCGCAGTGCCCTGGTTCCGCCCCGATGCCGGCCCGAATCCCATATTCAGTTGCCGCCGCCTCCTCCGTGGCGGCCGCTACTTACATCCGGAGACCAGGGCCTTACTGCAGCCTTAGTGGGGCGCATAAAGGTGGAGGTGCGGCCGGCCGCTTTTTCGGCGGCCGCCTGCCCGCACCTCCTTCCCCGGCCTCCTCCACCACCCCCCCTGCGGCATTGCCGGCTGCTTTCCGTGAGCCCAGCACTTCTCCGTGGTGCCGGGCTCATTTGCCGGCACAATCCAGCGGCGATCTCCCCGTTGCAGGCACCTCCACCTTAAGAGAAGGGGGAGGCCTGCAGTACCGCAGCCTGCCGCACCGCATCGGGTGGCGCAGCGGCGCCTACAGCGCTGAAATTCAGTTTCAGCGCCCCAAGCGGGGGCGGCCACACCCTGGAATAGCGCCCGGTTCTGACTTGGGGCGCAAAAACTGAATTTCTGACGGTCGCAAATGGCTCCCACCCCAGCGCTAACTTTTGGGCGCAAACCAGCTGGCGGGCCCAAACTGAATTTCTAGGCCATTAAGTTCCCAATCCTCCCCTTCTTTGAGCCAGGTCTGTTATTGCCACTATATCAGTCCCATGTGGTGTCCTGTGCCTGCAGCTCAGCCAACCTCATTTGCCACGCTCCATGCATTTACGTACGTGCATTCCAAACCCACCTTGGACTGCATCGTATTTGCTCCATCTGAACCATCCTACTTCTGAACTATTCTTTACTCCAGTGCTATTTGCGCCTCTCAGTCCTCTGTGCACCTTGTTTCTCCTCTAATATGTTCCATCCTAGTGCCAATTCCCCAGCCAAATTAGTTTAAACCCTCCCCCACAGCACGAGTCAATATTCCCACAAGGACATCGGTCCCAACTATGTTGAGATGCAACCGGTCCACCCTGAACAGGTCCCTCCCGTGCACCAGAAAGGAAACAGACACTGCGGATTGAGGATCATTTCCACAACAACTCGGACCCCCGGCGCATGTGGCAAGGCATCCAGTCCATCACTGACTACAAGAGTAAAAACACCAGCCCCCCGGTTAGCGATGCCTCCCTTCCGGAGGAGCTTAACGACTTCTACGCTCGCTTTGACAGGGACAACAGGGAGCTGGCTACCAAAGCCTTGCCACCCCCGGAAGACCAGGTGCTCACTCTGTCGACCTCCGACGTAAGGGGTGTTCTACGCGGAGTGAACACACGAAAGGCTGCTGGACCTGATAGCATCCCTGGACGGGTACTCAAGGAATGTGCTGATCAGCTGGCTGATGTCTTCACCGCCATCTTCAATCTGTCATTGGCCCAGGCAGTAGTCCCTACATGCTTCAAGACCGCTACCATTATTCCTGTGCCAAAGCAAATGGCTGTGACGTGTCTGAACGACTATCGACCTGTAACACTCACACCCATCATAATGAAGTGTTTCGAGAGACTGGTCCTCACATCAAAGCCAGTGTTCCCGCCTCTCTTGACCAACACCAGTTTGCCTATCGTGTAAACAGATCAACGGAGGATGCAATCACAACTGCTCTACACTCTGCATTGAATCACTTAGACGGTAAAGAGACCTACATCAGAATGCTGTTCATAGACTACAGCTCAGCATTCAACACTACCGTCCCCAACAAGCTGGCCACCAAACTCCACACTCTTGGCCTGAACACTTCCCTTTGCAACTGGACCCTGGACTTCCTAACAAACAGACCCCAGTCTGTCAAATTAGGTAACCACACCTCCCCTCCCCTGACCCTGAACACGGGGGCCCCACAAGGATGTGTGCTGAGCCCCCTCCTCTACTCCCTCTTCACCCACGACTGTGTGGCTGTTCATGGTTCCAACACCATCATCAAGTTTGCGGATGATACCACAGTGGTAGACCAGATCACCAACAACGATGAGTCAGCCTACAGGGAGGAGGTCCAGCATCTCGTGAAGTGGTGCGCCGATAACAACCTGGCCCTTAACATCAAGAAAACCAAGGAAATCATTGTGGACTTCAGGAAGTCTAAAGGCGGAAGTCACACCCCCATCCACATCCATGGGGCTGTGGTGGAAAGGGTGGACAGCTTTAAGTTCCTCGGAGTCCACATCACGGAAGACCTCTCCTGGTCCCTCAATACCTCCTCTTTGGTGAAGAAGGCCCAGCAGCGCCTATATTTCCTAAGGAGGCTGAAGGGATGTAACCTGTCATCCCTGATCCTCTCTAACTTTTACCGCTGCACAATAGAGAGCATCCTGACAAACTGTATCACAGTGTGGTATGGCAGCTGTAGCTCCTATGACCGGAAAGCCCTGCAGCGGGTAGTCAAAACTGCCCAATGCATTACCGGCACCCGGCTACCGACCATAGAGAACATCTACCAGAAACGCTGTTTACGGAGGTCACTGACCATCATCAAAGACCCTACCCACCCCAGCCACAGTCTGTTCGCCTCCCTGCCATCTGGGAGATGCTACAGATGCATTCGCACCCGACAACCAGATTTAGGAACAGCTTCTTTCCCAGGGCTGTCATCCTACTGAACTCCACAAATAAACTCTAAAGCCTGCACATCTGCCAATGCACTTTATTATGTTTATGTTAATGTATTACAAGCCAAATGAATGTTGAATGTTTAAATGTCTTAATCTAAATGTACACTCTCGGGAGCCGCAAGCCTACATTTTGTTGTACTGCACTTGTGCACTAACAATGACAATAAAGTTGATTATGATTATGATTATGAAAAACCCAGAAATCTGAAGCCCTCCCTCCTGCACCATTTCTCCAGCCATCCATTAACCTGTCTTATCTTACTATTCCTATACTCACTAGCACTGGGAGATGTCCTGCTTTTTAACTTACTCCCTAGCTCCTGAAACTTTGACTGCAAGACCTCAACCCTTTTCCTTCCTATGTCTTTGGTGCTCACATCGACCACAACTCCTGGATGTTCCCCTTCCTCCCTCAAAATGTTCTGCACCCTCTCAGTGACGTGCTTTACCCTGGCACCATGAAGACCACACACCATGCGGGACCCACATCGGCGATTGCAGAAATGCCTGTCCATCTCCCTGACTATTAAATCACTATGACCACTGCATTTCTACACTTTGCTGTGCCCCTGTGCAGTCATTTGCCCCACAGTTCTGTGTATGTGCTCAAGACTTCACTCCCCCAAGGTTTGAGTGTGTCACACTCCGGAAGTATTCCTGCACTACCTGCCTCCTCCTACCCTGCCGGATGGCCACCTGAACTCTATGGCTGTAGGGTGACCACCTCCTGGAATGGCCGCTCCAGGAAATTCTCAACCTCCCATATGCCCTGCAGTGACTCCAGCCGCTCCTCAAGCTCAGAAACCAGGCTCGAACTCAAACACATGAAGCGTCCTGGAGTTCCCACATGGCACAGGAATTGCAGGCAACGGGTCTCAGCTGTCCCGTCATTTTGGTTAAAAAAATCCCTTCCGATCTAATTAATTACTCTGAATATTTATATATTTACTGTTGCTCCTTGCTTTAAATTACTTAGCACCTCCTTCCCCATCTGCATTGAATTCCCACTCTTACTAAATTCCTGTTGCCAATCTGTTTACAAGCCATTCCGTTTAGCAGATACTCCCAGCTCTGTGCACACAGAAGAGATTTACTAAATGCAGCCTAAGATCTGATCAGATGAGTTGGAAATGATAGGATGTTAAGGCTATGCCCAACATTGCATTCTGTGAATGGCATAGCATGCGGTCAGTGCTGCAAATCAAGTTCATAATCTGCTGCCCTTCTATTTTGAAGGAGCGCTCTAATAGTTCCACCACAAACATACCAAGCCATGCCCACAATGTAAATCACATTAAAATACATATCATAGCTGATTACCATCTGCTCAGGACAACTCGTGGATTTCTGATTTTCACAAGCCAGACATGAGAAGATTTTTCCCACAAGATACTGACCCCTTGAATTCATTGCTTTTGCTTGTACGACGGTTATGTTCTGCATTCTATGTATTCATTATGTAAATTTACCAGAGTACAGAAGGAGGATACGTTTCTTCAGTACAGCCGGTGTCTTTATCCACAATTCGTCCTCTATAAAGAAAGACTTGGTCACACTCGTTACTTCAGTCAGAAACACAGGGGGAGAGTTCAGAGCACAATTACAAGGCTTCACTGCATGGAGTTAAGATCCCAGTTAACTTGCATTTCATTTCCACTTCCACCTCCTGAAGTTCACCAGGTGGTCATGACTTTTCTCTTCAGGGATGTGCTGGGGCGGTTGCCAAACGCCTTTTTAAAAACTATTGCTATCTCTCTCTCTCTCCTCTTCCCCCATGCTGGACTCTGAGAATCACACTTGAAATGCATGCTCTCTCCTTGTGTTCTTATATACTATATATATTACAGACACTTTAGTTCAGTTTAGTTAGTGCTTTTACTCAGCTGTATTTTTGCTTTGTTACAGTGCTGCCGCATGGTGCAGAGTGATACAAGATGTCCGACGCTGCACTGTGCACTGCCCGTGCACAATGTGCCACATAGCAATATAACTACACCATACCAAAGTAGCGCCATACCAAAGTAGTTCCATTTAACAATGTGATACTATAACAATGTAACATCCCTCTTTCTCAAAAAACTAAAACATGAAATTTAACAATTTAAATTAACAAATATTATATCTAAACTATTATTATTAACTACAAAGAATCATGAGTTTTTTTTTATTCGCGATATCGCTCAGGTGGTTGGATGTTGTCCCTCCATCTTGTGGATTTGGTGGTGACCATTCCTCTCTGCGGTGTTTTGGTGTGTTCCGCTCTCGTTGTTGTTGTTGCTGTCGCCTTTGGAGTTGGAGTGTGCATGCTTGTAGTTGTTTGATTTGTAGCGCTTGTTTCTGGTGTTGTACTGCTTGTGGTAGCTGGTGTTGTCAATGTTGCTGATGTTGTCTGCTGCTTATCCAGTTCAGGTGAAGGTCTGATGTGGAGTCTGTTCCGTCTGTATTGGTTACCAGGTTCAGTCTCTACGAAGTAGGATCTTGTAGTATCAGCTTTTCCAATGACCTTGGCTGGATTCCAGGTTTTCAACACCGGGTCTTGCACATGCACTGATTGTCCATTCAGCAATTCTGGTAGCGTCTTTGCATGTTTATCGTAATGTTTGCTTCCTACGATTTGTGCTTCTGCCAGCTTTTGTCTGAAGTCCTCCTGGTCCTGGGGAAGATGTATTTTTGCTGGTAGTGTAGTCTTAAACTTCCTCCCATTCAGCAATTCCGCAGGTGATTTCATGTCTGCTTTCAGTGGTGTTGATCTGAGTGATAGGAGGGCAAGGTCTTGGTCTTCCCCCATCTCACTACTTTTGATGAGAGTTCTCTTGACAGTCTGGATCTGTCTTTCGATGAACCCGTGTCCCCTTGGGAAATGTGGGGATGAGGTTACTATTTTGAACCCATACTTTTCTGCCAGAGCTCTGAATTCACTCGATGTGAACTGGGTTCCATTGTCACAGATTACCTTTTCCGGGATTCCTTGTTCAGCAAACAAGCTCTTTGCAATCCTGGTGGTAGTTGTGGCTCTCAAGTCTTTCATCCTTCTCACAAAAGGAAACTTGGAATAGTAATCTGCCACTCTGAGATACCATTCTTGATTGCACATGAAGAGATCTGTCCCAACAGTGTGCCATGGTCTTGACGGTATTTCACTAGGTATCATCTCCTCTTTCTGTTGTGCATTTCTGTACTTCTGACATATACCACATGCAGAGACCATCTGTTCGATATTTTTGTACATGCCTATCCAGTATACAGCTGATCTGGCTCTCAGCTTGCATTTTTCCATTCCCATGTGGCCTTCATGTATGAGATGGAGAAGTTGTGTCTGCATCGTCTTTGGCGCGATGATCCTCGATCCAGCAAGGAGAATACCGTCTTCTACTGCAATATCGTCTTTAATCGTCCAGTATTGACGAATTGTCGCCTGTACCTGCTGGATTCTCTCCAGCCACCCCTGTATTACTTGTTGTGTGAGTAGTTGCAACTCCTCATCTTTGCTAGTCTCATCTCTGATTTGACTGAGCTTTGTAGGGGTAACATACACTAGGTGGTGGATTTTTACTGTTAGGCCCTCCACCTCGTGTTTCTCATATGGTGACAATCGAGACAACGCATCTGCTAGCACCATTTCCTTTCCTGGCTTATATTTAAGCATGAAGTCATAGCTTTGGATCCTTAGAAGTAATCTTTGCAGTCTTGCAGGCGCTTTGCACAGATTCTTCTTATAGATCCGTTCTAGTGGACGATGGTCACTCTCTATTGTAAATCGCCTGCCATATAGGTATGTATGGAATTTCTCGCATCCGTACACTACTGCTAATAGTTCTCTTTCTATGTTGGCGTATCTCGTCTCGGCTGACGTCAAGGCCTTTGATGCGAAAGCTATCGGCTTTCCTTCCTGCACCAGAGCTGCCCCTAGTCCTCTGGTAGAAGCGTCTACTTGCAGAGTGACTGGTTTTCTTCTGTCATAATATGACAGACTTGTTTCTTTGCACAACAGTTCTTTAAGTTGTTTGAAATTCCTTTCGTGTGATTCAGACCACTGGTATTCGGTGTCTTCTTTCAATAGCTCTCTGAGATTTGTTGTATGTTCCGACATGTGTGGGATGAAAGAACTCATGTATTGGACCAAGCCGAGGTAACTCCTCAGCTCTTTTTTGTCTTTGGGTGGTCTCATTTCAGCAATCGCCGCAATCTTCTCTGGATTTGGCTTGACTCCCTCTGGTGTATAAATCATACCAAAGAATTGGCATTCCTTGACTTTAACTATGCACGTATCTGCATTTAACTTGATGCCAACCTTCCTGGTACTCTCCATGGCCTCGTGTAGGTGCATGTCATGGTCTCTTTCATCTGCTCCCTAGATCTGAATATCATCAGCTATTCCTATAGCTCTTTCACAGCCTCTGTATGTCTCGTCTATTTTCTGTTGAAAGATATCTTGACTGACCTTTAGCCCGAATGGTAGCCGCAGGAATTTGTAACGCCCAAATGGTGTGTTGAATGTTGTCAGTGTTGTTGATTCCTCATCCAACTTCACGTTCCAATATCCATTTCTGGCATCTAGTTTTGAGAAAACCTTGGCTCCTGCCAGTGATGGTGTAATCTCCTCTAGCGTTGGGGTGGGATAGTGGTCCCTCTTTATCGCCTGGTTTAGATCTTTGGGGTCCAAACATATTATGAGACGCCCGTTTAGCTTTTCTCATACCACAATTGAGTTTACCCAGTCTGTGGGTTCAGTGACCTTTACGATCACTTCCTTTTCTTCCATCTCCTTTAGCTCTCTTTCAAGCTTTGTCTTCAGCTCGATGGGTACTTTTCGTGGAGCATGGATAACGGGCTTTACCTCTGGATCAATGGTGATGTGGTATTGGAAATCTCCAAAACATCCCACTGTATCATCGAAACATTCCGGATACATGTCTATCAAGTCTTTTTTACTCTTGATTTGTGGGCGGTTCTCCAGTGGGGTGTTGCTGTCTATCTTCAGTGGCGTTTCCGTCAGCTCGTGATGCACTGAGATCAATCTCAACTTCTCGCAGCTGTTTGATCCCAGGATCGCTGGCCCCTCAGTGTCGGTGACATAGAACATGCAGTTGATGTTCTTTCTTTTATGTGTCCCTTTGATAAAGGTTATTCCAAGTTGTTTAATCTCACTCCCCCCGTATGCTGTCAGCGTGACATTACTTGCCTTTAAACAACCATTTTTCGGGTAGCCATCTTTTCTCAGGTTTTCGGGAAAGATCTGCTTGTACAGTCTCAATGGGAGAATGTTGCTCTGAGCCCCTGTGTCCAGCTTCAACTTTAAGTTGATGGTTGTGGGCCGACCTTTGACCTTTTCTTTGATTTGGATGATGGTGTGCAATTCTCTCCTCGGAGTATTTTCTGCTCTGGACATCTCGTGAAGCTGTATCTTTATGGTTTTGATGTTTAGTGCATTGTCGTGATCATCATCATCATCCTGCTCATCCATGGCATGGATATAGTGTTTCTTTCTCTGGTTCTGCTGTCCACCTTTGTTTTTGACGTATGTTCCTTCTTTCTTCGTTCTACACCTCTTTTCCCAGTGGTTTAGTTTGCCACATGCATTGCAGCTTGTTCCATATGCTGGACATTTCCTCTTGTCTGTGTAATCGTGCGGTCTTCCACAATTTCTGCACATGTTTCCCCCGTTGTCGTGTGCATGTCTTTGTGTGTTGTACTTTTCTCTCACTGCATCCACTCTGTTGTCCGTCTCAGAAGCCATCCGCATGTCAGCCGCTTGAGAAATCAGCGTCTTTATTTGCTGCTTCATGGCTTCATGAGCTCTCACAGTATCTATAGCCTCTGTTATTCTGAGCTTTTCTTTTCCTATCAGAGCTTTTTGTACCTCTACATGCGCTGACCCCCATATTAGCTGGTCCACAAGCCTTTCCTCCATTTCCTTAAATTTACACTTGCTGGCTTCATTTCTCAGCCTTGTCAGGAAATTGTCAGCTGTTTCACCGGGTTCCTGTCTTAGACTCTGGAATTTGTATCTGTGTATACGGTGATTGGATTTAGGCTCTAGATGGTTGCTGAATTTATCAAAAATTGTCGCAGGGTTTTCCTTTTCCTCTTCAGTCAAACTCCAGCTATTATACAAATCTAGACCTTTTTCTCCTGTCCACAACAGAATGTAACTAACCTTTTCTTCGTTGGTAGTACCCTTCAGGAAGCTTTTGAATATAAGCTCACATTTCTGTTTGAACTTGCGGAATGCTTCTACTATATCGTCGGCTTCCCAGTTCATGAGGGGTTGCATTTGCACAGTCAGTGCCGTCATTTTAGTTTCCCATACGATTCACTCTCAATCACCGCATAAAATCACTTTTCGTCTTATTCGTAGTTCGTATAGCACAATTTTGTACTCACTTATATCGCTGCCACCATGTTGTGTCTCCTTGTGTTCTTATACTATATATATTACAGACACTTTAGTTCATTTTAGTTAGTGCTTTTACTCAGCTGTATTTTTGCTTTGTTACAGTGCTGCCGCATGGTGCGAAGTGATACAAGATGTCCGACGCTGCACTGTGCACTGCCCGTGCACAGTGTGCCACATAGCAATATAACTACACCATACCAAAGTAGTTCCATACCAAAGTAGTTCCATTTAACGATGTGATACTATAACAATGTAACACTCCCCCACCAAAGGCCTACTCATGCTAAAGGAACTGCTGTTACAATAACACGTCAGATTAAGTAGGCAATAGGAATTCAGCTATATTATTAACACGCGTTTGCTTCAATATCTTGAAAGCTACTAAACCAAATGAGCTTTCATAAGAAGCCCAAATCCCTGACCAATTACTGTACCTCACTTACAAACAACAATTCATCTCAAAAAATACAAGGAATAGACAGAAATAATTCCACAGCTGATAAATTATTAAATAAAGAATATATTCATTGTAAGACCATACTTGGAGGAAAGGAAAAATAAAACAATTTAAGATCTTCTGAATTTTCAACTAAGACTTGGAACTCCAGGCCTACCTTGCAAGCTGCATTAGTTCTTGGCTGGGTTACAAGACACAGTGGCATAGAGCATGGAGGCAATCTTTCGGAGGTGGCAGCAAAATTGTCAATATCCATGTAGCCCCACCTGAATGGTGCATCTTGCTAACTTAGGCTCAAGAACATTAAACAGGACTAGGTGGTGGACACTATCTTTTTACTCTCTCTCTACCGGGTATAAGCACTCCCTGTGAAACATGTTTGGACAGTCAAAAGCCAGCTTCCAATACTCCAGAGGAAAGAAAAATGCCTTGATTTAAGATTAATGTGTGCCCAACATGACAGTCTAACGAAGATGAAATGTTGAGAAATGTGAGAATGCCAGTGCTGAGGAATGGAACACTTACCCCCTTTTTGCACCATCATCAAGCAGTCCCAGATAGTGTTGAATAAATTAAGTGTGTTAGAAAGCTTTCTTTACCACCATATGCCTTTACGCCAATCCCAGAGAAGCACTTGTTCTGCATCAGTGTGGCATTTCAAATGACCATACTTATAGCCCGAGCCAGGTTGCCCATGTGTGTTAAACTCGGGGCAGTTTTCTGATGTGAACCTGTGCCACTAGAAACTCAAAAAATGACAGTTGAAACTCATTTCACTGTGAACTCTTACAGCCAGCAGACAGAAGAGACTTTCATCCCATCACTCTGGGCTGACTACAAGTGCAGGTCCCAAAGTGAAAATACAACATGCAGACCTTTACTGCAGTTCTACTGTTGTAGCCATCATTTAATACATAAAAGGAGGCACACCACATGCACAGATGTCACACTTCACTACAGCTCCAAAACAATTTGAACATGCTGAATGTTTAAGCTACAAACTGAAACTAACAAGCACTTTGTAATCTGCAAAGTTCCCTGACCCGACCAAACAATTACTTTAAATGACCCCAGGATCTGTTTACTCATCACAATTAGACTTTGACACTAAAGGGGAGAATAAATTAAACAGAGCTGGATCTCAGCAGCAGAGTAATACATTGTGCATTAAATGGTAAAATACTCATATCATAGAACAGCATCTCAGTTGATTTACTGTGAGCACTGCCACAGGAGATCTACAAGTACATCATAGCAGATGTCCCAAAGGGTTCCTCAAGGTAAGTTGGTGCATTTAGTCTCTGTGTCTGGCCTGTCTCTGTTGCGTTGGTGTTCTCTCTCTCTTCTGCTTCACTCTCCCTTGGTTTGCTGTGATCCCTGTCCTCTCCCACTTTTATTTCTTTTTTTTCCCTTTTAGGCAGAGGGTGGTTTGGGATGACATGGGTGCAGTGTGGAGGGCTGGGGAGTAGCCGGGAGCTGCAGGTCACATTTTCTGGTAGAGGGTGCAGGGTGCCGGTTACGGGAGGAATCCTACCCTGCCCCCATCTAGCCATCCCCTTCCCATTCCTCTGGCTTTCTCCTCTCACATTTCTCCCATTGCATCCCCTTTAAAATACTCCTGTATCCTCTTCTCACTCTCACTTCCCTGTTGCATTTTCTCTCCCCAACACCTCAACCCTCAATCCCAACAACCCACCATGACCTTCATTTGTTTCCCACCATCTCGCACCTCCATTACTTTCATCTTCCATTCCCAACTCATCTCTTCTTCCCTTCATACCTAATTGTTTCTCCACTCAACCCCTTATCCAACCATCAGATTGACCCCAAATCTGGTTTCTCAGTATTAAGTTGAATACAATGTAGTGCTATAAGCTGGCTCCCAGCTAAATGCCAGGAATCTGGTAAATATGAATGATAAGTGCAGCCAAAGGTTGAAGCGGAGCTTTGCTGGTGACTAGAGGTGGAGCATAGATGATTGGGAGATATCACTAACGGGTAAAGCATGCAAAGCCACTCGAAGTTTACTGGTGGGGCAGCGCAAGTCCCAAGACCCACGTTGATGAGAACAGCCAGGTCTGGGATGGGTGCAAGAGGTAAGGAGGGAAAGAGAGTGAGTGGGGGAAAAAAAGAGGTCTGTGACCTTAAATAAGGTCCAATTAAGCAAAATTGAAATAAAGTGAGCCCACTATAAACTCAAATTTGAAATAATTAACTAACTTAACCATAGCCCTAAGGTGAACTGTCCTGGGAGATGGAGTACGGAGGAGTAGCAGCACCACCTAACATTACGTGGACTGAAGGGCAAATATAATGATAAATATATATGCCTTACAGTTAAACATAATTATCAGGTGCAACATGCAGATGTGACAATTTTTTAATATTCATTCATGGGATGTGGGCATCCAAAGGCAAATGCCAGGTGTGCTGAGAGCCCATTTTCTGGATACGATATCTGGTGTGGCTGAGAGAAATTGTTTTTGTTTCACCAATCAGAAAATTATGATGCATCTTAAAAGCACCAGAACTGTGTTTTTCTGTGACAGCAGGACAGGCCACTACATCCTGTTTGTTAGCCCAGAACTCCCTACACTATACTGAGGAGAGAAAGCAGCAATGCCAAGCTGCATTCTGGAAGTTCTAGTTTGTGAGTGACATGCACAGAATGATGCTGGTGCATTCTTGGGTGCCAAAGGCAGAACAAAAATTTCCCAATGAAAAACTGCACAAATAACCAATTAACTCTGCTCAGCAAACACGTATAAATGACACGGAGAAAAAGAACATATTAAATCACAATTTAAAAAAAAATCTCATCAGTTGCCTCAGGCAGGAGTCATAACAATAATGTTCCTAAAATAATACATCATGATAAAGCTTACCAAGAGAGTTGGTTTCTGTTTTTCAAATCTTCTTTGTGAACGTTTTTGTTTGGTTGCCCATCTTTGGAACTTAGGGGGCGATTTTGCCAATGGGGGTGTGTTGAGAGGCGGGGCTGCTGCTTGGCGGGTTGATGGAGGTCCCACCTCCATCGACTTCTGGCCAACCCACGCTATTTTCCCTTGATTGACCTTGTTAAGCCCTCCCAGTGGGCTTAGCAGGCCAATTAAGGGGAAGCTGGTTACAGAGAACGTCAGCATATGACGTTTCATCTGTCAAAAATTTTTGACAGATGTATTGTCATTGTTTGACAGCTCTGTGAAGTTGTCTAACACCGACATTCTATGTTGTTTGAGGAGGCCTTGTATTCAAGACTCATCAAACCTCTTATGAGCAGAAATCAGATGGTTGTTGCATCGGAGAATGCAGCAGCCATCTGTCATCTCTGCTGGTGAGATGCGAGACTCTCCGCATCCCCAACTGTTGAAGCCTGCAGGAAGAAACAAAGTAAACATTTTCTATCACTTTCCACTCACCTCACATACTTACCTCTCCACCCTTGCACCCATCACTTACATTAACAGCGCACTTTTGCACCCCTCCAACCCCATGCGCGCCTCGTTGACCCTGGCGGGGTTTCCCGACGTCGGGAAGCCCGCGCCTCTGTTGGAAAAATGGGGATAATCCTCTTAACTGCCTGTTAACTACCTGTTAACAGGCAGTTAAGTGGCTGTAATCCCCTTCCCACCTCCAGGAGATGGGACCCGGCGCGGGTCAGCTACCCGCCTCCTGGAAGAAGGCACGGTGGCGGGATGGGCACCCGCCCCCAGATTCTGCCATTTTCCCGGCAGTCCCACCTCCAAACCCGCCTCTCCAGGGCTGGCAAGATTGCGCCCTTAGTTTTTGATGCTTCCCGGAGTTCCTGAATGAATAAAATGAGGCTAAGCAGCAGACACCACAGAATGCACCAGCATCATTCTGTGCATGTCACTCACAAACTAGAACTTCCAGAATGCAGCTTGGCGTTGCTGCTTTCTCTCCTCAGTATAGTATAGGAAGTTCTGGGCTTACAAACAGGATGTAGTGGCCTGTCCTGCTGTCACAGAAAAACACAGTTCTGGTGCTTTTAAGATGCATCACCATTTTCTGATTGGTGAAACAAAAACAATTTCCCTCACTCACACCAGATATCGTACCCAGAAAATGAATTCTCAGCACACCTGGCATCATCATTGGCTGTATTTCCAGCCCTAATATAACAACTAAGCCACTCCTTATCTCAAGGTCCGCTAGTTTTAATTTAAAAATTCTATACACTGCTGCGCTCCCCTCCTCACCTCTTCTCTGTACTTCCCAGCTGTGCTCTTTTCCCCTGCTGGGCACAGCTCCTCAGCCCTCTCCCCACTGTGCACCAGTTCCATAGCCCCTGGCCTCACTACTGTGCTGTACATCAAGGCTTCACCCATTTGGCACCCCAATTTCTCAGGCCCTGGCTGCACTATATATATGCCTTCCCCTCACTCCAATCTGCTCGCTGACCCCCATCGCCCGTGCTGTACTCTTCAGCCCTGACACCCACTGCGCTCGACTCCCTAGTCTTCACTTCCCCTCCCATCCCACCCCCATCCCCTCCATCACAGTGCTCGACTTGCCACTCTGCTAACTTGGTTCAATCCACCCCGAACAAGACTATACTTCACAGATACTCCCTCCTGTGTGTTGCTCCTAACCATCATCTGACTGTTTATGCTTTCTGCACCCACCCCCCACATTCTACACTTCACTTTGCGTGACCACCTGCTACTTAGCCTTCTCCCCCCCCCCCCCCCACAGTACTCTACATCCTGCACCCCTCCAGCCATGCTTTACAAACTTATTCAATCCCCCTCCCATGCTGCGTTCTATTTCCTGGTCTACGATGAGATTATCCTAAACATCACAACCGCAGTCCAGACCTGAGGCTCCTGTGGCGATAACCATGAGTAGTTTGTGCTCTGGAGAATGGTTGTGGTATTAGTTGCTAACCTGGCCTGTCCCTTTGGGGGAGTGTCTGAACAGATCCTGAAATCAGAGTTTAATCAGTCTTTGGTGAGTGAAGTTGGCAGATTCCCAGGTGTTTGTGAATTTCTTGCTACCAATCAGAAAAAAACACTTTTGTTTGCTACTTTTGACACATTGCTGTGTGAAGATGCTCTGAATAAATAGGTATAGAAAGAATAAAAGCACTGATTCTTATCTGTGCCTGTCAGGATGAAATAAAATCCCAGCTGGCTCAATGTTTCCACAAGCCATTGAAAAAACACTTGCTTTCCAAATCCTTTCAACACCCTCTGCCTTAACATGCTCCAGCACCATCATCTTGCAAAAGTGCAACCTCCAAATTACTGTAAGCAATGCCACATGAGATCCACTAGAAGAGTAATAATTGGGTTAGGTGTTTTATGATGGAGGGCAGATCAAGCAGAGAAGGCCTGAACACAGCATAGACCCACTGACATTTTACATTTCAAGTCATTTGGAAATCGTTCTGGAACATGCTATAATTATCCAGTGAACTCTGGTTCAGTGTTACTTCAACATGAAGTCAAAGGAAACTAGCTTGGTTCTGTGATGGCAATACTCAAGTGAGAAGCAGCTTAGAATGTAACCGAAAGATGTGAGGCAAAGTCTACCATAAACAAGAGTATAAGAGGCACCGTCTCACTATTGTCATCAGTCTTGGCCAGAAGAATACCGAGGGCCTAAATGGTACACAGCATGGCCAAGGACAGAACTTTCTCAGCTCCCGGAGGCAACCAGCTGCTGCATTTTACAGGTATAGCTAATTTTAGGGCTCAGTCAGAGAGACCACAGCCAGGGTTTTCTGCTTCTGTGCTTCCCGGTCAGCAACTTTCCACTCAAACATCACAGGCTGTCGATTGCAGAAGCAAAAAGCCTGACAAGTTGCTGCACAATGTGTGCCTGTACAGTCAGGTGGCTCGGAGGAATTTACACAATATCGAGAACCTATTAAGAAGTTTGTTTTTCGCAAATCGGTGTGCAAAAGCCTAAACTGCAGACTTGTACTGCAGCAATCAATGGTCAGTTAATACAATATAATCATGATGATGCATGTCTGCTACCGTTCAGGAAGTTAGGGAACAAAATTCATTATCCTGGTGTTGCATGCCAGCTTCCTGTGATGAGGAACTCATTTTATCAATGACATTATGTGCCTATAAGGGCTTTCCCCATAACCACACTGTCTCAACTGCAACTAGGGTTGGGGCATAAATTAAAGATCGCTAACAGATCAAATAAAAAACTTAGGAAGAATTTCTTTACACAGTGGTGAGAATGTAGAACTCACTGCCACGGATTCGTTGAAACAGATAGCACTGATGCACTTAATTGGTGCATACATGCGAGAGAAAGGAATAATGGGATACAGAACAAGATGGGAGGAGGTAATTAGAGTCGGACGAGGAACGCGTGGAGTATAAACGCCAGCATAGACCAGTTTCTGTGTTACAGGTTCTATGTTGTTCTATGTAAAATTCAACTTTTTTTAAAATTGAAGTAACACTAAATGAAGAACGTACACACACTCGCTCCCATCTGTCTGTCTTTGTCTCTCTCTCTCGCTATTAGCTTGATACACTTAACACAAAACAAAAGCTTCAATAAGTGTGAAATCAGAACACTGTCATTTTTGTGTGTCAGGCACACGCAACTTCCCGGTTTAAAAAAAATACATCTTACCTCAGAAAAACTTCTAATATATTTGACACACATGCACTTCAAATTCAACTCATTGCTACAGGTCAGGGAACGTCTGAGGACTTAAAGTAAAAACTTTCACAAAGGCATTAAAAAGCAGTTTAATGGATATATTTGTATTGTTAAAAATGTATCCTTTTCCCCCTCATTTTTGACTTTAGAAATTTCAGTTACTAAGAAAAAAAATGGCACTGAAAAATGTTTTCAGAAAGCATTTGAATGATTTATGGGAACATGGTGGCCAGAATCTTGGAGTAATGTACTTATATATAACTATATAATAAAATAGCAGCTATTGTGTGTCACACAGCGTGACACCTTGGTTAATGAAAGTATCTTTTGCATAGCCACTTATGGGAATAACAGATGCTGCAGGTATCTATGATGAGTTTTCAATGAAACACGCACCCCACATATCTAATTAAATATATGATTGATAGATATTCTTATACTCAGATTTGCAATTTAATTGGTAATAAAAACAGAGGAATCTTCCCCATGAGCTGATTTTTTGGACTTGACCATCTCATTGAACAATAAACAGCATTTGTGTGTGGATGCTGAAGCTACACTGGAAAGTTAGAGAGTTCAGTTTGGAAGCCACTTGTGTGACCATGGTGGAGAAGATGCAGAGATATATTCATTCGGACTTCAAGGAGCAATTGGGGCCCAATGGAAAAAAAAAGAAAATTGAAAGCTGCACTGGGTTTGTTGTACATAAAAAGGAAACAGCTTTGCAGTGGATAAGAAGAAGTCCCTCAGTGGAGAATCCTTCTGCCCGGGGCTGTTTATAGAGAAATACTAACAGTTTTTGAACCAACACATTTCCATCAGAGACAAGAACAGGTGGACTGTGTTAATGATTTAAGAATTTCTTGACATAATGGAACAACGATATAGGTTATGAATTGCATCAATGAATTATGACCGTTCTCAGACTGGGAAAAAAAATTGTTTTGAAACAGAGGTGGGAACAGATGCAGCTGGAAAATTCAATACAGCAAATTCTAGGCCAAATTGAACTAAATTGTTGTACACCAATTGGATTCAGCATGTCAAGAGGTTTAGAGTGGTATCCATTCAAGTAGAATTGTTGCAGCACACACTCCACCAGATAATGACCACTAAGGCGCTAATCATTAGCAAGAACATTCAATATAGCATACAACAAAAGTGGCTGTCCTGGTCTGTGTGGCTCCAGTGCTTGCTGGATAAGGGTACAGGTAGACTACCCTTTATCCGGACTTCCGAAAACCAAAACCCTCTAAAAACCGAAGGTTTTTTCGTTCAGCGTAAGTCGTGCGTACGACTTACGCTGAACGAAAAAACCTTCGGTTTTTAGAGGGTTCCGGTTGCGGAAGTTCGGATAAAGGGTAAGTCGTGCGCACGACCCCCCGCCGACCCCCCCGCCGACCCCGCCAGCCCCGACAACCGCCGACCCCGCCAGCCCCGACAACCGCCGACCCCGCCAGCCCCGACAACCGCCGACCCCCCCGCGGACCCCGCCGGCCCCGACAACCGCGGACCCCGCCGGCCCCGACAACTGCCGACCCCGCCAGCCCCGACAACCGCCGACCCCGCCAGCCCCGACAACCGCCGACCCCCCTGCGGACCCCGCCAGCCCCGACAACCGCCGACCCCCCCGCGTACCCCGCCGGCCCCGACCCCCGCCGACCCCGACTGACTTACGCTGAGCGTCAGCGTAAGTCGTGCGCACGACCCCCCGCGGACCCCCGCCGACCCACCTTCCGAAATCCGAAATTCTCCTTTATCCGAAACTCGGCTGGTCCCGAGGTTTTCGGATAAAGGATAGTCTACCTGTATTAAAGGAGTTGGAAAATGAAATGAGTCACATCTTTATGGATAAGTTAAGAGAATTGGCTGGGGAGTCTAGAACCAGGATTCATAGTCTCAGAATAAGAGGTCAGCCATTTAGGACTGAGATGAGGAGAAATTTCTTCACTCAGGGGGTGGTGAATCTTTAGAATTCTCTACCCCAGAGGGCTGTGGAGGCTCAGTTGTTGAGTATATTCAAGACAGAGATCGATAGATTTTTGACTATTTAGGGAATCAAGGGATATGAGGATAGTGCAGGAAAGTGGAGTTGAGGTAGAAGATCAGCCATGATCTTATTAAATGGCAGAGCAGGCTCGAGGGGCCAAATGGCCTACTCCTGCTCCTATTTTTTATGTTCTTATAATTGCTAAATACGGGAGTTGTGCCAAGAGATTGGAGAGAGGCAAACCTTGTGCCAATTTATAAAAAAAGGACCGAAGGCTAATCCAACGAAGTATATTCTATTCTTAATTCAAGTTGCTTAATTCAAATCATCCAATAATTCAATTTTTTAACCACTAAGTTACCACTTTTCTGGAGTGCTTAATTCAAATTACAGTGTTGGATATTTCAAACTCAACCGCTAAATTTCCACTTTGCTGTTTAGTTCAAATTATTGGATATTTCAAACAATTTTAGGGCAACTGACTGAACGATCAGTAGTCTGTGTAGACTTGCGAGTTTGACATTGGTAGTTCAGAAAATAATATTCTGAATGAGAGAAGAAGAGAAAGAGAAAGACAGTGATTAAAAGTAGTCAACAAATATCAGTTCTGGGCCCCTGATTGCTTTCAACATACATTAATGATTTGGAGCAAAGAACTATGATCACCTAGTTTGCTGATGATACCAAATTGAAAGCGCTTACAAATAGTAGGCAACAAGTGGACCAGTTGCAGAAGGATATTGACAAGCTTGAGGATTGAGCCTAAAGATAGATGATGTTGTTTAATATAGAGAAAAGGAAAGTCAGCAAGATGGGGAAGGGAACATCAGGGTGACAAAATAAATGGGAAACGACACAGGAAAGGTATCTGGGGGTGCTAGAGGAAAGCACTGTTAAATCAACAGCACAATGTGCAGGTGTGGTGAAAAAGATCTTGGGATGTATAGCTCAAGAGTTACAGCACAACTTATGCAAAGCACTGGTTTGCCCTCACCTCGAGTACTGTGTACTATTGTAGAGTGCAGACATGCAGCAGAGGTTATTGGATAGTTATCAGCATGGGGTTTCCTTCACCCCAGCACAGGGATGCCAAGACCCCAATGTTAACATTCCTGCTGCCACCATGGCTAGTAACTCAACACAGGCCAGGGATCAAACTATCACCTGTGTTGTTGTTTGGCGAACTGACCTCTACCTCGCAGACACCTCCTCCTACCTCCGCCTGGACCATGACCCCACTACCGAACATCAAGCCACCGTTTCCAAGACTATCACTGACCTCATCTCCTCTGGAGATCTTCCCCCCACGGCCGCCAACCTCACAGTTCCCCAACCCCGCACAGCCCGCTTCTACCTCCTTCCCAAGATCCACAAACAGGACTGCCCTGGTAGATCCATCGTTTCAGCCTGTTCTTGCCCCATGGAACTTATCTCTTCCTATCTCGACTCTATTTTTTCTCCCCTTGTCCAGTCTCTTCCCACCTACATCCGCGACTCTTCCAACGCTCTCCACCACTTTAACAGTTTCCAGTTTCCCGGCCCCAACCGCCTCCTTTTCACTATGGACGTACAATCCCTCTACGCCTCCATCCCCCACCAGGATTGCCTGAGGGCACTCTGCTTCTTCCTTGAACAGAGGCCCAACCAGTCCCCATCCACCACCACCCTCCTCCACCTGGCTAAACTTGTTCTCACATTGAACAACTTCTCCTTTGACTCCACTCACTTCCTCCAAATCAAAGGTTTTGCTATGGGAACCCGCATGGGTCCTAGCTATGCCTGCCTTTTCGTGTGATATGTGGAACACTCTTTGTTCCAGTCCTACTCAGGTCACCTCCCTCACCTCTTTTTCCCGGTACATTGATGACTGTATCGGTGCCATTTCCTGCTCTCGCCCTGAACTAGATCATTTCATTCACTTTGCTTCCAATTTCCACCCTTCCCTCGCCTTCACATGGTCCATATCCGACTCTTCCCTTCCCTGACTTCTCCATCTCCATCTCTGGGGATAGGTTGACAACTATTCACTACAAGCCCACCGACTCTCACAGCTACCTGGACTACACTTCCTCCCACCCCGCTTCCTGTAAGGACTCTATTCCATTTTCCCAGTTTCTCCATCTCTGCTGCATCTGCCCTGACGATGCCACCTTCCATACCAGTGCTTCCGACATGCCTTCCTTTTTCCTCAACCGAGGATTCCCCGCTACTGTGGTTGACACAGGACGGACATGGTCAAGGGCCATCTCCCGCACTTCTGCCCTCACCCCTGCCTCTCCCTCCCGGAACCACAATAGAGTTCCCCTTGACCTCCCCTTTCACCCCACCAGCCTTCACATTCAACGGATCATCCTCTGCCATTTCCACCACCAAACACATCTTCCCCTCACCTCCCCTTTCAGCATTCCGAAGGGACCGCTCCCTCCACCCTGGTCCACTCCTCTATCACCCCCAACACACCTTCCCCTTCGCCCGGCACCTTCCCGTGCAAACGCAGGACATGCAACACATGCCCTTATACCTCCCCCCTTCCCACTGTCCAGGGTCCCAAACACCCCTTCGAGGTGAAGCCGCAATTTACTTGTACTTCTTGCAATTTAGTATATGGTATTCGCTGCTCACGATGCGGTCTCCTCTATATTGGGGAGACCAAACGCAGATTGGGTGACCGCTTTACGGAACACCTCCGTTCAGTCCGTAAGGGGGACCCCGAGCTTCCTGTCACTTTAATTCTTCACACTACTCCCACTCGGACCTCACCGTCCTCGGCCTCTTGCATTGTTCCACTGAAGCTCAGCGGAAACTCAAGGAACAGCACCTCATCTTTCGATTAGGCACTTTACAGCCTTCTGTTCTCAACATAGAGTTCGACAATTTCAGATCATAACCTCGGCCCCTATCATATATATATTTTTCATCCACACTGTTTGTCTGTGTCTTTTTTTCTTCTCTCCCACATGGCAGCTGTCTTTCATTCTGCCAGCACAATTCACACTTCATCTAGAGCCATCCTTTGTTTCTTAACCTGTCCCATTACCATCTCCTTTTGCCTTGAATATCTCTTAATGTCCCTTAACCTCTCCTGCCTTCTATTCTGTTACAGACCTTCCTTTTTGTGCTTTAATCCCCTCCCCCCTTTCCCAGCCCCTGTACTTGCTTAAAAATCTGTTCCATTTCCTGCTTTTTTCCAGTTCTGACGGAAGGTCATCGATCTGAAACGTTAACTCTGTTTCTCTCTTCACAGATGCTGCCTGACCTGCTGAGTTTCTCCAGCATTTTCTGTTTTTATTCCAGGGATCAAACTGCTGTTTATGACTTCGCACACTGGGCAATGCATTTACCCCCGAGACTGTCAGTGTGGGTTCCTCACTTGCACCTTGGTTTTTATTTAATTTAAAAATGGATGAGTTTTGAACAAAGTCCTATTCAGTAGATAATTAATATTTGAATTCCTTCCTCACCACGGTCAGAATGCTGGAGTCGTATCTGCTGGCTGATCCACATCTATGCCAATTGTTGTGGATAATGAAGGCCATGAACAGTTTGAATTCCTCTTATTGCCTGTTACCTGTTCAGTCCCCTTCAAAGATTCTTCAAATGCATTATAGCCAATGAATGAAAAATAACATGTCCTGAACAAATTGCTGCTCATACAGCCATTGCTATGTGAACAAAGAAATACTACAGGAAACTTTGTGTTATCCGGAGGCTAAATGTCCGGCAAGCTCGAGCCACCGGCAAAAATCAGGAGCTGTTTTTTTCTTTTCGTTGCTTTTTTCTCAACAGTCAAGCTCTGCAAGGTCTGTAGCTAAGCAACAGCTTCAGCTAGAGACGCTACAGAGATGCTTGCCGACTGTTTAGAAGCTGTTGCTAAGCAACAGGGTTTGTTGATTCACATGGAGCTGAAAATCTCCGTATGCTTCTACATTAGCGCTGGAGTGTCCGGCAGTTTTGAGGGAACAGCAACAGCTCGGTCCCGTCGGTGCCGGATAGCACAAAGTTTCCTGTACTGTCCAAATATTACTTGATTCACTGTACATATTAGAATGTATTTCCTTACTTTCCTCCTTCATGGCTGCTCTGACTCATATAGCCTTATTAATCTGGAGGTGCGTGAACAATCCTCAGATGTCAGGTTAGTTTTAGTAACAAATGATGTAAAAGGACCATTCCTCAGCTTCTAGTGGGCAGGGGCAGTGGGTAGGGCCAACCTGAAACAAAGGGGTGGCAACCAAACTGAACCCCATCAGTACATGCACAAAAAATCATGTCACAAAACAATAGGTTTCCCAGGCCCTCACTGCACATATTTATCTGTGATGTTCATGGCTGGATTGCCTTGGCTTGTGTAGAAATGCATATTATGCTTTTATGTAAACGCAACAGTGTAAATAACAACTCAAAATGTAGCTGTATGAACCACAAAGCATTGTACGATTCCATCGTGATTTACTGGTCAATATATATCCTGGTACGAACGAATACTTTGCAATAGATCTGCTTCAGCAATGCGTGTCATTTGTCGGTGCTTGGATTGGAGACTGCAACCACAGCAATAAAGTGAGTAATAGATTACTAACCTCCAGAATACACAGGGAAGCTGCTACTGGAGCTTGATTAAATTAATGACAGCCTAATGATTTCTGGATCAGCTTGACCGAGGCATGGAGTGGAATTCACCTTCAATGAGTTTGTGCAACGTTTCTAATTTCCCTTTAAGTTCCTTCTTCAGATCACAACCGTTACAAATTTAAAGGTCATTTCAAGCATCTGTGTTACCTTCCATCTTTCTCACAGTTGCCAGACATGTAGGTTTAAAAAAAAGTCTAGGAAATATACTCCACAATAACCCTCAAATCCTCCATAAAAAACATTTCACTTAAGCATTTATCCAATACCTTCTTATATTTACTGATACAATCAGTCCCCACTGACCCTTCAACATTCCATTCCATACCTTAACCACTCCCTGCATAAAGTAGGGAATATAAACTAACATTTCAGTTTCCACTTTCAAAGTTTAATGGTCATCAAAATGTTACAGTTTGGGTTTATTCTTAGCACTTTTGACATGCTCACTGTAAATAGATAGTTTCTATAAGGAGACCAAGCCTCCTATGAGCCAGGAAGTGTGCTCTTAGCTTGCCCGGAATTAACAATTACTACCCAACTACTGTATGGAACAGTGGAGATCTTGTAGGACAGCTGCTATGTCCTCTTAATTCCTTTGAAAGATGGAAAGTACCCCATCAGACCAATGCATACAGGTTGAAACTAAAAATTAGATTTATTTACATATTGAAAAATACATAGAAGCAATGAGCTACTGAGTACAATACTTCAAAACAATATAAATAGAATCTGTGCACAATGAGGAAGGGAGGAAAAACAGCACCTCCAGATATGATGCGCTCGCTCAGTACTGCACTGAAGTATCAGCCTAGATTATGTGCTCAAGTCTCTGGAGTGGAGCTTGAGCCCATGACCTTCTGACTCAGATGCAAGAGGGCCACCACTTAGCCAACGCTTATACATATCCTGGTTAGAACATATTTACATATTTGTTTTATAAGGTTTGACAAGCAGCAGGACTTTTAGATTAATTTTTTTTGTAGACGTTAATGATGTCATGTATGTCTCATATGTCACCCTTGCCTAACAAAAATTTATCAATCTCAGTTTTGAAATTTTTCAATTGACCCCAAGCCTCAACAGCTTTGGACGTGCGAATTCCAGATTTCCACTACCCTTTGTGTGAAGTGCTCCCTGACATCACCCCTGAACAGCCAAGCTCTAGTTTTAAGGTGATGCCCCCTTGTTCTAGATTCCCCCACCAGAGGAAATAGTCTCTCTATCTACCCCCATCAACTCCTTTAATTACCTTAAACACCTCAATTAGATCACCTCTTAATCTTCTTTACTCAAAGGAATACAAGGTCTATGCAACCTGTCTTCATAATTTAACCACTTTAGCCCCGGTATCATTCTGGGGAATTTGCGTTGCACCCCCTACAAAGCCAATATATCCTTCCTGAGGTGCAGGCCCAGAACTGAATGCAGTACTCTAAATGGAGTCTAACCAAAGCTTTATATAACTGTAACATAACTTCCACCACTGTATTCTAGCCTCCTTGAGATAAAGGCCAACATTCCATTAGCCTTTTCAATTATTTTTTGTACCTATCCACCAGCTTTTAGCGATTTCTGTACTCGGACCCCTAAATCTCTCTGCTACTACACAATTCCTAGCTTTTCACCATTTAGAAAATACTCTGATCTATTTTTCTTAGGTGCAAAGTGGATGACTTCACACTTTACCACACTGAATTCCATCTGCACAGTTTTGCCCACTCACTTAACCTAGCCATGTCCCATGACACCAGCACTCCTCAGACCAAAGGTCCCCGGAGATGGGGCTGGCTATCAGGTGGAGGATAATAAATATTGTTAAAGAGCAGGAGCTCACATCTCATTAGAATCCTGCAGATCTGCTAATACTTAGACCATGCAAATTTTAATTAGCACCGAGAACAAAAGTCTCTAATTTCCACAAGGAACAACCTGGTCTGGACTCAGACCAACCAGGCCTCCATTTGGAAATGTGGGTAATGGAAGACAATGCCTGTTTTAACCCTCACTATTTTAAACCATGGTATAAAGGTAAGACAGAAATTCCTCTATTGGCTAAGGGATGAAAACTCTCCTTTCATTACATCAAGGTCATGAACTGGTCACAATCAAAATCACGGGTGCAAACATAAATTCAATCACTATAATGCAGCACATGCATTTTTCAAGTGTCCACTTTTGGACTGGGAGGCACAGCAAAGTTGGCTGACCAGAAAACTAGTGCCATCTTGGCATCTCTTGGGCGACAACAAGACTTCTCCTGATCTCCCAATGTGCTTCAGTTGCTCGGAAGTGTTAGGCTGCCAGTGATGCTCTGCTCCATTTTGATTGGAGTTTTTTTGGGTGGGGGGGGGGCAGGGAAAGAGAGGGAATTCTGTCAAAATCCAACTTTGGACTTGGCAAGAGATGGTTACCCTTGGAGCATGTTGAGAGTTCTTCACCTACTGTGCCACTTTGACAAAACTAAACATCACAAACTGTCAATGCACAGAAAGATTAGGAAATAGGAAATCATTCTGCTCACAATCTGAAAACTCTTAACTGTCAACAGAAGAAAAAGAACGATGGATGTTTATTCCCCCTGAAGAAATGTGAAGGGATTAGCACAAACCATCTAGTAATGTCTGTAGTCTGCAACTGTGCAGGCATCGCTCTGGAATGATTGATATACGAGACGAGAGCCAAGCTCCAATCAGTTCTGGACCCTAAAGTGCCGACAAGACTTGAATACAATTCCTGCCATGGGCAGCACATCATTTGCTCTTGGCTGTGCTTGTCAACAACAAATTTTCTCTTCCAGTAGCAAAATCAATTAGAATCAAAGCAAGACTGATGACCTGGGCATCAAAGGAGACTAAAATTGGGATTCAGAGACAATGATTTGGAGCTTTGCCAACATAATCTTGTGTGTGGTTGGAATGCTGACAGGTACAACTAGGAAAAAATATTGCTCCAGCATTTGGCTCATCAGTGTACATTAAATTTAAGCCCCATGTACAGTTTACTCACTCATACGTTACAGCTTCAGTATTGAGCAATTTTTAAACTTGATGATCGAGGTCTGATTATGTTTAGGATATTTTTCAACCTTTTGGAGCAAAAGAGGGTACTTGCCACCAAGTTTCAGGCCTCCAATGGACCTCTGTAGGGGGGGGGACCACAAATAGTTCAGGTTGACTTTCCCCTTCATTTCTTTACCAATTCCTGCTCCCAAACCACAATCCCTCCATCATGTTAATTTTTAGAAATTTTTAGCTGATCGAAGTGATGGACGGCTGAGGAACAGAGCACATCAATTTTGGCATCCAGCACTTCCAAGTCAACCATCACAGGTGTTAGACATGGAGTAAAAATCTCTCAACCGTTCCCAGACATCTACCTATGACGGCCTTGGCCCAGCCACAAGAAGGCACAAGGTGTCATCCAGAAGACATAGCCATTCCACTCCTCTCCATCCTTCAGGGAGATTCTACAGCCTCTATTTACAACAACTCAACTCAGAAAATTAGTGGAAAATGAAAGCAAATTACTACAGTTGCTGATAGTCTGAAATCAAAACAAAAACTGCTGGAAACACTCAGCAGGTCAGGCAGCATCTGTGGAGAGAGAAACAAATAGAATTTGGCAACCAAACCAGCATCCTTCCAGTCATAGAAACATAGAAGATGTGAGCAGGAGTAGGCCATTCGGCCCCTCGTGCCTGTTCCGCCATTTAATGAGATCATGGCTGATCATACAAATTCAGTACCCTGTCCCTGCTTTCTCCCCAGATCCCTTGATCCCCTTAGCCTTAAGAAATATATCTAACTCCTTCTTGAATATATTTAACAAATTGGCCTCAACTGCCTTCTGTGGTAGAGAATTCCACAGGTTCACCGCACTCTGGGTAAAGAAATTCCTCCTCATCTCAGTCCTAAATGCAGGAAACTTTGGTTTATCCGGAGGTTGTATGTCCGGAAACCTCGATCTACCAGCAGAAATCAGGAGCCGTTTTGTTAGGTTTTTTTTCTTCTCGTGGCTTTTTTTTCCTTCTCGTGGCTTTTTTTTCAACAGTCAGGCTCTGGAAAGTCTCTCTGAAGCTGTTGCTAAGCTACAGAGACGTTTCCAAGGTACGGGCCGACTGTTTAGAAGCTGTTGCTAAGCAACAGTGTTTGTTGTCAGATACGGAGATGAAAACCTCCGTATGCTTCAACATTAACGCTGGTATATCCGGCAGTTTTGATAGATCGGCATCAGCTCGGTCCCGTCGGTGCCGGATATAACAACGTTTCCTGTGGCTTACCCCTTATCCTTAGACTGTGACCCCTGCTTCTGGACTCCCCCGCCATCGGGAACAGCCTTCCTGCATCTAGTCTGTCTAGTCCTGTTAGAATTTTATAAGTTTCAATGAGATCCCCTCTCATTCTTCTAAACTCTAGCGAATATAAGCCTAATCGACCCAATCTCTCTTCATACGTCATTCCTGCCATCCCAGGTATCAGTCTGGTGAATCTTCGCTGCACTCCCTCCATGGCAAGAACATCCTTCCTCAGATAAGGCGACCAAAACTGCATGCAATACTCAAGGTGTGGTATCACCAAGGCCATGTACAACTGCAGCAAGACATCCTTGCTCCTGTACTTGAATTCTCTCGCTATGAAGGCCAGCATAGCATTTGCCTTCTTAACTGCCTGCTGCACCTGCATGCTTACCTTCAGCGACTGGTGCACAAAGACACCCAGGTCTCGTTGCACTTCCCCTTTTCCCAATCTATTGTCGTTCAGATAATAATCTGCCTTCCTGTTTTTGCCACCAAAGTGGATAAGCTCACATTTATCCACATTGTACTGCATCTGCCGTGCATCTGCCCAATCGCCCAACCTGTCCAAATCATACTGGAGTTTCTCTGCATCCTCCTCACAGCACACACGCCCACCCAGCTTTGTGTCATCTGCAAACTTGGAGATGTTACATCTAGTTCCCTCGTCTAGATCATTAATATATATTGTGAATAACTGGGGTCCTAGCACCGAACCCTGCAGTACCCCACTTGTCACTGCCTGCCACTCGGAAAAAGACCCGTTTATTCCAACTCTTTGCTTCCCGTCTGCCAACCAGTTCTCTATCCAAGTCAGTACCTTACCCCCAGTCCCATGTGCTTTAACTTTACACGCTAATCTCTTATGCAGGACCTTATCGAAAGCCTTCTGAAAGTCCAAATACACCACATCCACTGGTTCTCCCTTATCTATTCTACCAGTTACATCCTCAAAAAATTCCAGTAGATTAGTCAAGCATGATTTACCTTTTGTAAATCCATGTTGACTTTGTCCGATCCGAGTCTGTGGCGCAGAGTGCCAGTGTTCCAATGGTCTGTAGCACTGTTTCACCCATTTACAGGTTTTACTTTTTAAAATCACTGTTATGATTTTGCTTTCATCAGAACAGAGCCATAGAAGCTAATTGTCACCTTGCAAATTCAGTCTTCATGTCTCATAAAACATGCCGCCCCCCCACCAAAATGCTCCCTTCATCTATAAAAAAGATATGAAATCAATACATCAATTAATGGGAGGTGAAAGCTTTCAGTTATATGACCTTGTAAAATCCTGACTAATTTAGCAGCCAATATGATCCATGTTCAGTGCTTGCTTGTGCATTCATTACATGAAATATTAGTAATCCGATAAATAGATTGTTTGAAAATGCAAGACCATTTTTGTTGGGCAAGATGAAGTAACATTACCTTCCGATGTTCATCTTCTCTGAATGAGAGACGTTCTTGTGGTGAACATTTTTTTGGCATTGTGCCCACTCCCCGGGTACAGTACTACTATGCATTTATTGACTGATCTTCATTCCAGGCAGTTTGAGTATTGAACCTGCCCTGTTAGTAATGAGCTAACAGTCAATAAATGTATTGCAACAGTCATTATAATTTTCTGTTTCTTTTGTGAAGCATCACTGTCCCAATGTGCAGCGCCACTTACCACAGATCAGCGCAGCTCAACACTGTATCCTCAGTAAACAATCCGCTGAGCATTGTTTATCACCACTTTTGGTGCTGGATCACTGCTTTGTTCAGTTTAGAAAACATTAAACACATTCCTCCGAGGAGTCAGTGGGCAACTCTGGTGCTGAGCCATAAAGATCAGAAATGTTTGAAGTTCAGTCTCTGATGTGCTTTGAGTTAGCCAGTCTCAGCTGGGGCACAAAGTTGACCTTGGCATCCCCAGGAAAGGGGGGGGGAAGGGGTCAACTATAGTACCAGCTCACGATCAATATGCAGTGACCTCTACTGGGATGTGCTCTTCTGTGGACAAGACTAGGCTTAGTCGTAATGCTCTGCGCACTGTCAACACTCACCATCTTGGTTCATAGCTGGAGAAAGTCCACTTGGGTGAGGCACCAGAGGGGGTGCTGGTTCTTTCAAAAAAATGCTTCCAGGAAGAAAAGGGGAGAAATGTATTTCAGTTGAAGAAATGACATTACTTATTGTACGTAGTCTTCCTCTTTCTCCAATTAAAATTCAACTTCCATCTACAGTGAAATATCATCTACCAAGAAAAATCAGCTGGCTACTTCTCCATTATGAAATCCACTCCTTCAGAAAGCAGATTTCCTTCCCCTCCCTTACTTCATAAATATGGCCTCATTCAAAGATTCAACATGAGTTCTTGTCCGAGATAAAGCAACACTGTTGCCACAGAAACCCTGTGGAATCCATATAAAAGAAACTGCAAGTCAGATCAGGTCAGAAGGAGAACAACAGGATGGAAGAGAATTCTGTATGTGAAGGCTGAACTTTAATTGAACAGGGAAGATGTTAACTAGATTACGTTTTTTTACTTTTTATTAATTCAACCACCAGATATTGTCAAACCGTACTACCAAAGTAATGTGGAATGTTGATGGTTGGTTTATGATGACCTATATTCTCAGGGCCAAGGCTGGAGTAACACAGCCAAGGCACTGATCATCTGGGGCTGCCAAGCTGAGACAACAATGTTTAGCAAAAGCATGCCTACTGCTCCAGGTTGCTGCCTAACAAATTACTGTGTTGGTACATGGAGTGGCCACCTCAAATGAATTCCAACTTTCCTTGGTGGGTCCCTTAGTAATGGGTTCACCTAAAGCTTTGTTCCCAAAGGATATTAGCAGCTGCCTAGATTACTAACCTTTTCATTCTGCCCACATAAAATGTTAATATCCTTTGCACATCCACAAGGTGATACTTCCTTTCATTGCAAGAATTACGAGGCAGTGGATGAAAATTTGTCAGAGTAATCTCCTGAGATAATTGAAATGGAGAAACAATTTTAGGCAAGAATGAGGTATGGAATATTAGGACTGCTTTGTCCACATGCCATAAACGTGTGAAGCATTTATTACTGGGATGCAGATCACTAATCCTTCATTCTGACAGGAGTTCAATAAGGTGACTGTTCTGAAGAAAGGAATTGAAGGCGACAGGAACCCATGGGCTTCAATAGCTTTTTGCTGAGGACTAAATTAAGATCGCAAGAATAGACGCAACTCAAGAATAAAGCAACGATCCTTCCAAGTCCTTCTCACAAATCAGGATGGCATCAGGTACTGCCCTACATTTGCAATAGGAAAAATATCCACCAAAATGGTAATCAGGAATAAACTTGAGACACAGCCTGGAACTGGAGAAAGGACAAGGTCACAGGCACATCACAAACAGGTAAAACAAAATGCTGACATGTCAGCATGAATATTTACAGTGTTGACTAGGTGACATCTAGTACCGATCATTCTTTGGTACCAACTCTACCACTGGCTGCTGGAAACTCGGCCGGAAAACTAACCAACACCCTCCCCCCACCACCCCCCAAAACAGCAGAGAATCGATAGTGCCAGGTCGGATTTGTTCCCAGGAATTTCCAACATGCCTTGTGAGGGGCAGAATCTACAGCCAACCCTTGCAAGGAAAATGTGCCTGGTTCAGTTGGGATCCAGTGCATCTTTGGAGATCTGCATACTGAGTGATGAGAGGTGTACCAACCTCTAGATGAGTGATAGTGGGCCCCACCAGTAGGGTCCAGGCCAAGGAGGCGGCCTGGAGCTCCAAAAAAGAGAATGCTTCCAAAAAAGAGAATGCTTCCAAAAAACAAATTCCTATTAACCCCCTACATAGAGAGCTGAGATTCAAGATTCAAGATTATTTTATTGCCATATGTAACTGGTACAATGGAATGCTTACTCCCCACTCACTCTGGTGTCTGGTGTAGGGGTCTGATAAAGTTCCCCCACGCCCCTCCATTGCCTGCTGCATGGATCAGGCAGGCACAGATGTGCCTGTAATGATGCTTTCGCCCACCTGCCTCATGTAAATTAAGCACTCTTGCACTGACCCCAAAAAACCCCGGTAGGGTCAGTGCAAGCGGGTACTGGCGGATGTGATCCCAGAATCACTGCCAGGATAGTGTCCTGAGGAATTTTGGGGCCAGCATCTCTAAACTAGACATTTCAAGAGCTGCTCATTCATCACCTGGACATTCTGGAAATTGGAGTGTTAACTCAAATTATTACCTGGAGTCAGAGATTTGTACTGTAGGGTATCCTGATGGGCTGGAGTACTGAGAGCCAGAAGCTGCAAGAATCAATCTCTCTATGGCCAAAAGAGCATCAAAAGATTAACTTTTGATCTCCTTCGCTAGAATATTACAAGTGTCTGTAGTTTGATGGGAAAAGGAAAATGTGTACAGAAAATCCCACTGCTCAATCTTCTGGGATCCTTGTTATGTCTGACATTGGAGATAGGTACTCGATTGCCTTGGCCTGAGCACATGGAGTTTGATAGTGCTGTTATCATTGTATTGTGTATAGGTATTCGATTGCTTGTGCCTGGAAGTGTGTGTGTGTGGCAGGATTAATAAAGCAGCATGAACTGAACTCTGCTTACGGTCTTTGGATTATCTTTGCAAACGCAACAATCCTGAAACAAAAAAGTAACTTTTTGTTCTGAAATAGGGTCTTCTAATAGCCAAACCCTTCAAAAGACAGACTCTGAATGAAGAATCCATTTGTGATTATGTATTACGTATCTTTTGAACCAGAATGTGCTGAGCTGAAAATTATACCACATTTAAGCTGCATCAATGCCATACCATATCTGCATCAGAGGCCAAGAGCCACCTCTAGAAATGCGCCATTATCATGCACATCAATAAATGTACGATTATTGTAGTGTCCGCGCCTTAATAATACACGGACTGCAGGAGAACAATAAAACAGGTATTTACTGGACAAAGGGTACTCTTTTATTTGGACCCAAAAAAAACCAATTCGACTGTAAATAAACAAAAGTTCAACTAAAGCTTAACAAATCAAATTAAAATTTGGTTATCCGTGTTGATGATGCACTCCAGTCCCCGCGGCGCCCACCGGTCGCGGAAATACTCAAGCGCACCGGCGGACACCGCGTGCTCCATCTCCAGGGCCACCCGGGCGCGAACATGGCCGCGGAAGAGATGCAGGCAATCCGGCTGGACGACCCCCTCGACCGCCCGCTGCCTGGACCAATTGATGGCTCTTTTAGCCAGGCCCAGGAGCAGGCCCACAAGGAGGTCCTCCAACCTGTCCGCTCCCCTCCGCACCGGGTGACCGTAGATCAAGAGCGTGGGACTGAAGTGCAACCAAAAATCGAGGAGCAGCCCCTTCAAGTAGTGAAAGAGGGGCTGCAACCTCTCACAATCCATATAAACGTGAAACACGGACTCCTCCAGGCCGCAAAAAATGCAGGCGGCCTGGGAGTCCGTGAACCTACTTAAAACCTTATTGCACGGGACCGCTCCGTGCAACACCCTCCAGGCCAAGTCCCCGATGGAACAAGGGAGGACTCCCGCATAGAGAGCCCTCCATTGGGGACCTCCGCTACCGCCGGTCGGCAAAACGCCACGCCAAGGCGTGTCCGGACGGTAGACGAAGATGGCAAAGTGGAGAGTGTGCAGGAGCAGCCCGTACAGGAAACCCCTCCGCGCGGAATGAAAAGGCACGGAGGGTATTTCCTCGAGACGGCTCAAGTTGTGAGGCGCCGGTTCCCGAGGGGAGTTTCGGGGCCGGGCGCCGATGAGGAATTCCGTCCGAACGGGGGTAAGCTCGGACGGGATCGCCCCACGTGCTTGAGCCGCCTCGATACACCTAGTGGAGTCGGGGCCCAGTGCCGCTTTTACCGATTCGATGGTTTCGACCGCGAGCCGGACGTTGGCCCAGGACAGGCGCCGCGCCAGCTCCTCCGGCGCCATCCAGCCCGCTCCTCCGCCATCGAGCAGGTCCCCGACTCTGGTCACCTTGCCAGCCACAGCCCTACCCTCCGCCAGCCGCCCGAACCCGTGTTCGTGGAGGTGCGGATTCCTGAGCAGCGGCTCCCGAAGGAGAGCCGCCGCTCCTGACGGGGGAGAGCTCCGCCTGGAAGCGACGTAGTTCCAAACCCATAGTAGTTCCTGGTAGAAGACAGGCAGCTCCCGCAGGCCGGCACGCCTGCTGCCCACTTTCGCAAACAGGAGCTGCGTGTCGTAATTGAGGCCATGCAGCTGGCGGAAGAAAAACGTCGCCAGCGCACACCATCTCGGAGGATTCTCGACGTACAGGTATCTCTGCAGCGTTTGAAGACGGAAAGTCGCAGCCTGGGTGCGAAGGCACACCAGCGCCTGACCGCCCTCCCTAAGCGGGAGACACAGAACCGCGGCAGAGACCCAGTGCTTCCTTTTGTCCCAGAAGAAGTCGATGAGCTTCTTCTGAATCTTGGCGACAAACGCAGGGGGAGGGATCAAAGTGACCAACCGGTACCACAACATGGCGGCCACCAGCTGGTTTATGACCAGCGCTCGACCCCTGTAGGACAACACTCGGAGCAGTCCTGTCCAGCGTCCTAGGCGAGCGGTGACTTTGGCCTCCAGCTCTTGCCAGTTCGCCGGCCAAGCGTCCTCGGCAGGGCTAAGGTAGACTCCCAAATAGAGGAGGTGCGTGGTGCTCCAGGCGAAAGGCCTGAACTCCTCCGGCAGGGAGTCCACCCGCCACTGACCCACCAGGAGTCCGGAACATTTCTCCCAGTTGATCTTGGCGGAGGATGCGTCCGAGTAAATCTGCTGGCATTCCCGCATCCTCCGCAAGTCAGCGGGATCCGTGACCGTGAGGAGCACGTCATCGGCGTAAGCCGAAAGGACCACCTCCACGCCCGGCCCTTGCAGAGCCAGTCCCGTCAACCTCTTCCGCAAGAGGCGCAGGAAAGGCTCCACGCAAATGGCATATAACTGGCCGGACATGGGGCATCCCTGACGCACCCCCCTCCCGAAGCGAAGGGGCGCCGTCAAGGACCCGTTAACTTTAATCAGACACTCCGCGGCGGCGTACAGAAGTCGGATCCGGGCGACGAAATGCGTCCCGAACCCGAATGCGCGCAGAGTCCCGAAGAGATACTCGTGATCCACCCTGTCGAACGCCTTCTCCTGATCCAGGGAAAGGAAGGCGACCGACAGACCAGCCCTCTGGGAGTGGTGGACCAGGTCCCGGACCAGATGGATGTTATCGTGGATGGTCCGGCCCGGGACCGTGTAGGACTGGTCGGGGTGGATCATGTGGGCCAGCACGGTGCCAAGGCGAGCAGACATGGCCCTGGCAAAGATTTTATAGTCCGTGCTGAGGAGGGAGACCGGGCGCCAGTTCTTAAGGAGGCGGAGATCGCCCTTCTTAGGCAGCAGGACAATGACCGCCCTGCGCCAAGAGAGGGGCATCTCCCCGGTCGCCAAACTTTCCCCCAGGACCCGCGCGTAGTCGCCCCCCAAGACGTCCCAGAACGCCCTGTGGAACTCCACGGTCAGCCCGTCCAGCCCCGGGGACTTTCCCCTAGAGAGCTGGCGGAGGGCGCCGGTCAGCTCCGCCAGACTTAGCGGAGCGTCCAATTTTTCGGCGCCCTCCGGGCCAACCTTCGGCAGGTCCTCCCACAAAACTCTGCGCGCATCCTCGCTGGATGGATCCGGAGAGAACAGAGCCCCGTAATAGGCGCGGGTCTCCACGCTGATTCCCTCCGGATCCGAGACCAGAGATCCGTCGTCGGCCAGCAGCCCCAAGAGCTGCTTACGGACCCCCCGTCTTTTTTCCAGCGAGTAGAAGAAGGGGGAGCCGCGGTCCAGGTCCCGCAGGAGCTGGATCCGCGACCTCACGTACGCGCCTCGGGACCCGACGAGCTGCAGGTCCTTCAGCGCGCCCTTCTTCTCTTCGTACACCTTCCGCAGGGCCGGGTCCTCGACGACCTGACCGAGACGGGACTCCAGGTCGAGCACCTCCTTCTCCAACCGCCCGACCCGGGCCTCCCGCCTCTTGGTCGACCCCTTCGCGTACTCCTGACAGAAGAGACGGATGTGAGCCTTGCCCACATCCCACCATAGCCTCAAGGAGGGGAAGCCCCCCTGCTTCCTTCTCCAGTCGGCCCAGAATCGACGAAACGAATCCCGGAACCGTGCGTCCTCCAGCAGCAGGTTGTTAAAATGCCAGTACACGGACCCCCCCCGCGCGCGCAGTGGAGCGAGCTCCGCCCACACCAGGTGGTGGTCCGTGCACGGCACCGGCCGCATGGAAGCTGCTGGAACGCAGGAGACGAACGCCCGGGAAATGTAGAGGCGGTCGATTCTGGACCTTCCTCCCCCAGACCTCACACTAGTGAAGGCGCTGGAGTCGGGGTGGAGATTTCGCCAGACGTCCACCAAGTCGAAGGACCCAACCAGGTCCCTCAACTTCTCCATCGCCGCCGGGCTTCGCGGGGGACCCGAACGGTCCCTCGCCTCGAGGGTGCAGTTAAAATCCCCCCCGAGGATGACGCACTCGCCCACGTCGATGGAGCCCAAGAGAGCGGACACTTCTTCGAAGAAGCGCACTTGCTGCGCACTGGTCTGAGGGGCGTACACGTTCACTAGATGGAGCGGCACGCCCCCCAGGCGAACAGTGACATGGAGCAAGCGGCCCGGCACGTGCTCCTTGACCCCCAAGATCTCCGGCTGAAAATGCGGGGCCAGCAAGATAGCCACCCCGCTGGAATTGTTGGAGAGGTGACTCATGCTGACCCCTCCTTGCCACTCCAGGAGCCACGTGGCTTCGTCTCCCGGAACGGTGTGGGTTTCTTGCAGGAAGCACACCGCATACTTCCCGTCCCGAAGGACCGAGAAGTTATTGAATCTGCGGCGCGCCTCCCTGCTGCCGTTGATGTTGAGGCTGGCTATGGTTATCTTCATGTCAGAAGCATAGTGCAACCTCTACCTACACCTAATGGGGCGAGGAAGCGCAGCCGCTGGTCCGCCGCCACTTCCTCAGCAGCCCAGTGAGAAACGTTGTGAGCCGACGCAGCTCGAGCGGGTTCACACCCTCGTCCGCGCCCAAGATCTTAACGGCGGCGCGGACGGAATCGATGAGCAGCGCCAGCTCCGACCACCTGTCGAGGGCCAGCCGGACCTTATTGCGCTGACCCAGGCACGTGGCCATAAAGTCCCGGAGTTCCCTTACGGAAATGAGGGGAGACTTGGCAAGGGGCACGAGGTCATCCATCGCCATGTCGGCGCTGGAGTCCGAATCGTCCTCCGTGCCCATCACCGAGTCCCCATCCTCCTCCAGGGGGTCGTCACCAGCGGCCAACCCGTCCGCCGTGCAGTGCGAAGCGAACGACTCGGCCGCGCCAGCCAGCCCCGCCTCCGCCCGGATCCCACCCCCAGGATCGGCGGCAGAGGATTTCTCCCTGGGCTCCTCTAGGGGTGCCGGGCCAGAAGACGGCGGCGGTTCAGAGCTCCCCTCCGCCTCAGACGCCGGAACGACCGGAGAAACCGGGGAGAGAACAATTTCCAGCTCCTCCAGTACGTCCGGCACCAGAGACGCAGCCAGGGGGCCATCCTCCTCCCCGCCACCAACCTCCGACCCAGCGGACGGGGGGTTTTGAATTAAAAGCTCTACCAGGACGAGCATCCCCTGGGAGACGTCCGGGTCGCATTGGGCGAGCTCATTATCCTCGAGCTCGCCCGACCCAACCCCCAGGCTGCCCGACCCGGCGAGGGGTAACGACACCGATAAAAGGTCAACTTCAATTACTGCCGCGGGTTGTTCCGCAACCCCCCCCACGGGCAGGGTCTCATCCCCATCCCCGGGAGGCACGTGCTGGACAGACACATCTGCCTCAGCCTCCCGAGGGACAGGCGACCCCTGCCGATCGCTGGTGATGACGACAGCGCTGGGGGGGCGGGGGGGCGCAGTACCCGCGGCGGGCGACGACTCCCCCTGCTCGGAGGGACCTTCCTCCTCCCGGTCCTCCTCCTCATCCAGGGGGTCGCGCCTTCTTTTTAGCACGGAGGGAGCGAGGGAGACCTCCATGTCTGCAAAGGCCTCCTCCTCGACTCCCTCCGGCGGAGCAGGTTTGTCGGGTTCCTCGGGCCCGAGCCCGGCCGCAGGTATTGGCATTACCGCTGCGGCGGTTGCGGCCACAGGCTCGGGCACGGGGCCCCTCCCGCTCACATCTGCCCTGATCAACTCCGCGAGGAGCGCGGGTGTAAGGGGCTCAAGGGGCAAGGGCTCACCATCCACGGGGGGACCTGCCCTAAGGTGCTTCTTTTTTCCCCGCGCCTTCTTTCCGGCCGGACACGCTCCCTCCCCCCCGCCGGAGGCCTTGGTGGCATCGGCCCCCGACGTCAACCGCGCATCAGACGTACTTGACGCGTGGGCAGATCCGGGGGGAAGGGCGGCGGCGGCGGCGCCAGCCTCGGCCGCACGAGATGATCCGGCGGCCTTGGAGGCAGGGCAGTTCCTCCTGATGTGCCCCACCTCCCTGCAGGCATGGCACCTCACACCGTCCGACGTCCAAAAGGCGCGGTAGGCGGTCCCCTCGTGGAGGACGACGAACGCCCCTTCAGTGTCCTCCTCCCGCGCCAGCTGGATAAACAGCTGGCGCCGGAAGGAGAAGACGTGGCGAAGGCTGGCCTCCCGGAAGCCGAGCGGGATGGGCGTGATCCCCGACCTCACCTCCCCAAGTTGTCGCAAATGGGGAAGGAGGAGCTCACCAGGAACATAGGGCGGGACGTTGGAAATAATGATCCTCTGCGCGGTGGCCTCGAGAGGATCCACCGGCAGGAAGGTCCCGCCCACGGTGAGCCCCTTGGCGACAGCCAGGGACACCGCCCGCTCCGACCCCAGGAAGAACACAGCCTTCCCATACATTTTCGAGGCCGCGACGATGGCTGAGGGGCCGACAACCCCAGCCATGGCCTTGACGCAGGCCTCGATGGTCATAGTGGGGTGAGTGTAGCTCTTCACCCCAAGCTTTTTTGTTATTAATCGAAAAGGTGACGGGGCAGCAGGAACAGCGGGAGCAGCTGTGGCCGTGGCTACCACTCTCGCATAGGTCCCGGCTGGCCCCGCCACCGGCGAAGACGCAGTCGCCATTCTGGGGTGCTTTTTTTAAGGGCTACACTCACCCCAAGTCACAGGCCTGAAGGTGTTAATGGCCTCGGTGTATATATATATTTTTTTGTCCCCTATTGAGCAGAGGGAGCTGATTAAAATGAGGACACACCTCTCCTTATTGATTTAAATTGGGAGAGGAGCCCTCGCCCCTCTGCTCAATTGGCAATTAATAAAATAGATGAAACTAAGGTGCCTTAGAAAGACAGGCAGAGAGAGACAAAGAGAGAGAGAGAGAGGTGGGGGGGGTGGGAAGGAGGGAGGCCGCAAAGGGCAGTGTTGCCACTCAGGATGGTGGGTGGGTGTAGGCAGGGTTGCACTCTCCGATGGAAAAAGTCTTTGGTGATGGTGGTCTTCTGGCAGGGGGAGAAGACGTCTTCACCTGGAAAAGCTGGAGAAGCCCAGGCTTAGTCCTACAACAGGTCTTAACGATGTAATTAAATTAAGGACTTCACCTTGGGCAGCTCCAAGCTCTCCCAGGGCAGGCAATAGAAGGGATGCTAATTAGTGGTGTGTGTGGCCTAGCTTTTAACAAGAGCACACACACTACACCCCTTGATGATCCGGCCTTGCTTCTTCTTTTCTCCCCCCACCTAAAATACAAAGTCTTGGGAGAGTGCCCCAAATAACACCCACCTGTAGATGTTCCGGATGAAGTTTTCTTCCCTCCTTTCAAGCAGTTGGTTTCTCTCCCCTCTCTCCCTCTCCTGAAGTGGAGGCCAAATTGGGGAGGCAGTGATAGAAAGGCCTCTCCCCTGGTTGATGTTGATGTAGGCCTCCTTTCTCCTTCTCCTCCTCTGTCCTCTCTCTCCAGGCACCTCAGTTGATGTAATGATGGTGGAGTTGGTGGTGGTGGTCCAACGTTCTCCTCCTCTTCCTGGTCAGGGGACCACCACTTTAATCCACTCTCCAAAGTCTGGCTGCTCCCTCTGCTCGTGCTAGCAGCTGAACAGAGGGTAACTTAAGACTGACGTACAGAAGCCTGCTATGGCTTTATATACAGGGGTGGTCACTGCCGGTATTGCAGTATAGAATCAGTTCTTCTCTTAAAGGTACATACACAACAATTCCTCCCCTTTTAGATAAACAGTACATAACATTCATTTAACAACTAAATAATAACTAATTACAATTACAATTTTCTCTGTACTATATACATCAACTGAAATAATCATTTATAAGTTCAGTCATTGAGGAGGCTTCCTGATCCTGACTGGATAGCACCTTTCTCGAGTATCCTGTTCTTGCGGCGGAGTTGATTCTGGTGCATTGTCATTGGTTGGTTCGTCAGCTTCCAATGCCACTGCTTCTGAGGTAGACGCAATCTGTACTTCGGGTTGATTACCAGGTGCACCTGCTCGTGGTATGGGTTTGGCTTGTTCCAGTGACTCTAGAATCTGGTCAGCATGGCATCTCACGATGCTCTCTCCAACGTCCACTGTGTACATTAGTGGTCCCTGCTGTGTGCATATCGTTCCTGGCTGCCATTTTTCTGTTCGGTAGTCGCGGGCCACGACTGGTTGCCCTATCTTGAAGCTCCTGGTTGGCTTCTCATTTATGTGCTGGAATTGCTTATCCTCAACATCTCGTCTTATGTTTGGTTTGAGCAAATCCAGGCGGCACCTTAGCCTTCGGTTGAAGAACATTATGGCTGGAGCTTGGTTGGTGACTGCACGTGTCGCATTCCGGTAAGCAAACAAGAAATTATCTACCTTGGGTTGTAGTGGTATGTCGTCATTATGCATTGCCTTTATTGCCTTTTTAAAGGTCTGAACAAACCTCTCAGCCAATCCATTTGTGGCTGGATGATATGGGGCAGATGTGTAATGCTTCACCCCATTATTCCTCAGAAACCTCCGGAAATCCTCTGACACAAACTGTGGCCCATTGTCGGAGCAAATCTGTTCTGGCAAGTCATTCCTGGCGAAGATGGTCCATAGGACTGCAATAGCTTTCTCCGTGGTGGTGGAGGACATTTTGATGACCTATAGCCATTTCTAATGGGTGTCTACAGCAATTAGGAACATTGAGTCCATAAATGGACCAGCAAAATCAATGTGTATCCGTTGCCATGGAGATGAGGGCCACTCCCATGGATGTAGCGGGGCCTGTGGTGGAGCGTTTTGGACCTTCTGGCATCCTGTGCATCTCTTGGTCATATCCTCGATTTCTTTATCGATTCCCGGCCACCACACAAACGCCCTGGCTAGGCTCTTCATTTTTACCCCTCCCAGATGACCCTCATGAAGCTCATTGAGCATTCTATCTCTCAACTTGGGTGGAATTACCACTCGGGATCCACACATCAAGGTCCCCCGGCACACTGACAGCTGTTCTCTCCTTGGCGAGAATGCTGGCAACAGTGAGTCGCCATGTGCTGGCCATCCCTTCACCGTCAAATCATAGACCCGAGAGTGTGTCGGGTCATTTCGGGTTTCCTTCTCTATACTTGAGTTTGTAACAGGTAGACATTCGACTTTGGTCGCATGGAATATCTCAACAGGGTCCATTGCAGGTGCTTCCTCTACCGTAGGCAACGGTAGGCGCGACAGCCCATCAGCGTTTCCATGCTGTTTCGTACCCTTGCACTCTATGTCGTACTGATGTGCCCCTAGAAAAAGTGACCATCTTTGCAGCCGTTGCGCCGTCATCACCGGAACGCCCTTCTTTGGGTTAAAAATGGAGACCAGGGGCTGATGATCAGTCAGTAGGTTGAATTTCTGCCCGTGCAGATAGTGATTGAACTTCTTCACCCCCCACACCAGGCTGAGGGCCTCCCTGTCAATCTGGGCGTAGTTACGCTCGGCTGAGGTTAACGAGCGCGACGCAAAGGCTATTGGCCTCCCTGAACCGTCAAGGAATTTGTGTGACAGCACCGCTCCGATGCCATAAGGAGACGCATCACATGCTAACCGAATCGGTAGTGTTGGATTGTAGTGGGCCAATACTTCTTTTGAAGTGATTAGGCATTTACATTTCTGAAAGGCACGCTTACACTCATCACTCCATTTCCATGTTACTCCAGTTTGCAGCAGGGCGTTCAGTGGGTGCAGAATTGTAGATAAATTCGGCAAGAACTTATGGTAGTAGTTCACCAACCCGAGGAACGACCTCAGTTGCGACACATTTTCCGGTGCTAGAGCCTTGACTACAGCCTTAATCTTGTCCGGTGACTTATGCAACCCTTCCTCATCAATCATGTGGCCACAATACGAGATTTGTCTCCTGAAGAACTCGCATTTGGGGCGGTTGGCTCGTAGCCCATATTCCTGTAATCTCGGGAGCACCTGCTCCAGGTTGGCAAGGTGTTCACTGTCATTTTTGCCTGTAACCAGGATGTCGTCCAAATAACACTGGATCCCCGGGATCCCTTGCAGAACTTGTTCCATTGCCCTCTGCCAAATAGCCGGGGCTGATGCTACCCCGAATACCAGTCGATTGTACTGGTAAAGGCCTTTGTGAGTGTTTATCGTGAGGTATTTCCTAGATGCTTCTTCCACCTCCATTTGTAGATACGCTTGGGCCACATCAAACTTTGTAAAGCATTTCCCTCCAGATAGTGAGGCGAAAATATCTTCTATATTGTACTGTGTGCAGGACTGGGTTCACAGTTACCTTGAAGTCCCCACAGATGCGAACCTTCTTCGGTTCCCCAGGCGTGCTGCTCAATGATTTCTTCATTACAGGAACGATGGGTGTGGCCCACTCGCTCCAGTCCACCTTGGACAGCACACCCGAACGCTCCAGACTCTCCAGCTCTGCTTCAATGGCTGGGCGGATCGCGTAAGGTACCGGTCTGGCCTGAAAAAATTTTGGGTTTGCGTTATCTTCGATTTTTATCGTTGCCGTTACTCCTTTTAGAGTCCCAAGTCATTGTTGGAACACCTCTTTCGCATCAGTTAGAATCTTTGACAGTCGTCCAGGTGTGACGTCATCATCCTTTTTATCAGTCACAGTTAGCGCCTGAATGGAATGCCAATCCAATTGTATTTTTCGGATCCATTCACGTCCCAATAACGGTGGTCCTCCATCTGGTAGTATATATAGATACAGTTTCTGTGTTTCCTTGCCGTTGTATTCAACTGGCACCCTTATTTTTCCTCTGGGGTAGACTTTTTGCCCCGTGTATGTCTTCAATACAATGGATGTGTCCTTCAAGGGTATGTGTGGGAATAGCCGCTCATAGTCTCGTCGATTCATGACAGTTAGGGCTGATCCTGTGTCCAATTCCATCTTTACTGGGGACCCTGCTATCATGAGGGTGACCCAAATGGTTCGGTGATCCTCCTTTGCGATCACATTGTGTAACTTTAGACAACTTAGTCTCCTGCTCCCAGAGTCCTTATCACTCTCCTGATCTTCCGAACTACTGTCTGTCAATTTCTTTACTTTCCTGTACTTTTCCTTAGTAGTTCTTGTAGTGTTGGTTTTCTTTCCCGACCTGCAGACTCTTGCTATGTGTCCCATTTTCCCACATTGCCTGCATACTTTGTCCTTAACCCAGCAGTCCTTCTGATCATGGGTTGTTCTGCCGCAGCGATAGCACTTTTCTGCTCCATACGCCATTTCGTTAGCGCTGTATTCTTGTGGTTTCTGTTGTATTTCCGCAGCTCCCCGTGCTGCTGCTTCGTAGGATACTGCCACGCTGAAAGCTTGTTCTAGCGTCAGGTCCTTTTCCGAAAGTAGTCGTTTCTGGGTTCCTTCACTCTGGAGCCCACAGACAAACTTATCCCGCAAGGTGTCTGCCAGTCCTGCTCCGAACTGGCAGTGCTTCGATAACTTGCGTAGTTCCGTAAGATAGTCAGCATTGCTCTCATCTTTGTGCTGGTTTCTTTTATGGAACTTGAATCTTTCTGCTATCAGCAGCGGTGTAGGGTTTAGGTGTTCCTGTAAGATATTAACAATCTCTTCAAAACTTTTCTCCATTGGTTTAGCTGGGGTAATTAAATTCCGCAATAGGCCGTACGTTCTCGCGCCCATCAAATTTAATAATACCGACGCCTTCTTTCCATCAGCCACCTCATTTGCCTTGCAGTACACTTCAATTCTTTTCACATACATGGTCCAGTCTTCTACCTCGTTGTCGAAAGCAGTGATACTGCCACTTTTCGGCATCTTGGGTGATTTAAAATGGTGCCTCCCGCGCTTTTTCTTCTTCACCAATGGACTAAAATGGCACCTCCCGCGCTTTTCCTTCTTCCCCAATGGAATAAAATGGCGCCTCCTGCGCTTTTCCTTCTTCCCCTTGCTGCCACGCTGCTCCTAGCGTTCTGCAGGGTAATGGCGGTGACCCGCGGCTTTGGCGCGTCTCACTTTTCCTTCCCCTTCTTTTATTTTCGCTGCGCTGCCCGGTTCTTGAGCACCGACCGCGCCCTGTGCGCTCCACCCTCTCTCTCTCTCTTTTCCTCCCGATGACGCTGCGCGGCCCCTTTGCAGAGCCGCTCGATCGAGCTCGAGCCCGCCGCAGTCCGGAAGGGTCAGCGCACTACCTGCTACCAGCACGATTTGCTGGAACACCTTGACTGGGGAGCCAAGCCCGGCTCTCCACAGCCTCTCCTGCAACTCTCCGAACTCCGATGGATCCTTGGGCGGTTGCCTGCGGTCGACGCCTGTTCTGACTTCGACCTCCAAAAGCTTCTTCTCAGGGAAAGATCCCCGTGAGGTGATGCAGTACTGCAGGTGAGTTTGAACCTGCTCGTCGCCACTGTCGTGTCCGCGCCTTAATAATACACGGACTGCAGGAGAACAATAAAACAGGTATTTACTGGACAAAGGGTAACTTAAGACTGACGTACAGAAGCCTGCTATGGCTTTATATACAGGGGTGGTCACTGCCGGTACTGCAGTATAGAATCATTCTTCTCTTAAAAGGTACATACACAACAATTATCATTCTCAAACTGCAACATGACACACAGCATTAAACCAATACTCTGAATTGAACCCATTTGTCTGATGGTTATTTTAATATCAGTTGCATCTGATTGTAAGACATGAGCTTGGATACAATTAGGAAATTGCTGCAGACAGCTCCAGGCACAATGAGAAAAAGTGAGGCAGGTTTTCTTCCCTTAAGTTCTCTCTATGCCACTCCTCAGTCAGAAGAGTGACCGGACCACCAGCTTAATTAAACCAAGGCCTATTGAATTACATGCTGGGAGCCATTCTACCCTCATGTTGCTTCCTCCCCTCGTTGAAGTGGTTATGTTTAGTTCAGTACATCCCCTAACTGTAAGGGGAAGGCAGTTGTCATGAGGGAATTGAATGTGCAAACCTACATCCTAGCACTCGGCAGCACCCAAAAGGTTTCTTAAAGGCAGAGAGCAGGGGTGCTACAGAATCCCTGCATGCCCGAGTCCCTGACCTTAGCTATGTTTTTATTTGTTCCTGGGATGTGGGCGTCGCTGGCAATGCCAGCATTTATTGCCCATCACTAATTGCCCTGGAGAAGGTGGTGGTGAGCTGCCACCTTAAACCACCGCAGTCCGTGTGGTAAAGGTACTCCCACAGTGCCATTAGGTAGGGAGTTCCAAGATTTTGACCCAGTGACGATGAAGGAACAGCAATATATTTCCAAGTCAGTATAGTGTGTGACTTGGAGGGGAGTTTGGAGGTGGTGTTCCCATGCGCCTGTTGCCCTTGTCCTTCTAGGCGGTAGAGGTCATGGGTTTGGGAGCCTTGGTGAGTTGCTGCAGTGCATCTTGTAGATGGTACACACTGCAGCCATGTTGTGCCGGTGGTGGAGGGAGTGAATATTTAAGGTGGTGGATGGGGTGCTGGTCAATCGGACTTGCCACTCATCAACCCAAGCCTAAATGTCGTCCAGGTCTTGCTGCACACGGGCACAGGCTGCTTCATTATCTGAGGAATTGCGAATGGAACTGAACACTGTGCAATTATCAGTGAACATCTCTACTTCTGACCTTATGATGGAGGGAAGGAGGTCATTGATGAAGCAGCTGAAGATGGTTGGTCCTAGAACACTGACCTGAGGAATTCCTGCAGCGATGTCCTGGGACTGTGATGATTGGCCTCCAACAACCACAACCATCTTCCTTTGTACTAGGTATGACTCCAGCCAGTGGAGAGTTGTCCCCAATTCCAATTGACTTCAATTTTACTAGGGCTCTTTGATATCAAGGGCAGTCACTCTCACCTCACCTCACCTCAGGAATTCAGCTCTTTTGGACCAAGGCTGTAATGAGGTCTGGAGCCAATTGGTCCTAGCGGAACTCAAACTGAGCATTGCGAGCAGGTTATTGGTGAGTAAGTGCTGCTTGTTAGCACTGTCGACAACACCGTCCAACACTTTGCTGATGAGGCAGTAATTGGCTGTACTGGAACAGTTTGGATAGAGGTGCAACTAGTGCTGGAGCACAAGTCTTCAGCACTACAGCAGGGATGTAGTCGGGGCCCATAGCCTTTGCTGTATCCAGTGCACTAAGCCTTTTCTTTATATCACGTGGAGTGAATCTACTGTGTTAGTGTTAGCGAGAAGGACTTTGCAGAGTTACTGGGCTGGGTGTGCATTTGTCGCTTCTGAATCAGATACGTAGGTCAATGCCGACGATGGTCCGTCGACTTTTTCATAGCTGTTTGATACAACTGAGGCCATTTCAGAGGGCCTCTCTCAGCTGATGAATCAGTACTCCTCCACAAGCAGACCGGGCATGGACGGCATGTTTCCTGCCCTAAAGGATATTAAGCGATCTGCACAGAGCAGGATTAAATGGAGTGGGCTTGAATAGAGTACTTTGGTTGGGAATTTGGAAAGAGTGGGAATTTGGAGGAGAGAGGAGTTTCTGCTTTTTGCCTACACTACTTGTAGTGCTGTGTTACAGGTAGATATTCAATTGCAGTACCCTTAACTTAATCTAGATCAAGTAAGTAGTCATGTAACTACATTGTAAACTAAGTTACCTAATTACAAATTGAATTAAATAAATCAATGTCATATAGGGATGGCAGTGCAGGCGGTGTGCCGCAACTGTAGCACATGGGAGTTTGTGGAGAGCACTGGGATCCCGGACAACCACATTCAGAGTAAGTGCCTGCATCTTGAGGAACATCAGCTCAGAGTTTTTGAGCTGGAGTCTGAGGTGCAGACATTGCGGGGCATCAGGGATGGGGAGAGTTACCTGGACATTTTGATCCAGGAGGCAGTCACCCCCTTAGGTTAGGTAGTGGTACAGGTCTGGTTAGTGGTCAGGGACAGGAGGGTGTCACTGTAACTCAGGCAGGTAAGGGGACCCCAGGTGCAGTGCTGGAGGAGCCTCAGCCTTTGCCCTTGTTCAACAGGTATGAGGTTCTTGCTGCCTGTGTGGATGAGGAAAAAGCCTGTAGGATGGATGAGCAGGCTGACCATGGCACCATGGTGCAGCAGGCCATTCAAGTGGGGGGAGTGAAAGGGAATGTAGTTGTGGTAGGGGGCAGTATAGTCAGGGGGACAGATACTGTTCTCTGCAGCCACGACCGAGAGTTCTGAAGGTTGTGTCGCCTGCCTGGTGCCAGGGTTAAAGACATCTCCTCGCGGCTGGAGAAGAACTTGGAATGGGAGGGAGAAGATCCAATTGTCGTGGTCCACGTAGGAACCAACGACATAGGTAGAACTAGGAATAAGGTTCTGCTGAGGGAGTTTGAGGAGCTAGGATCCAAATTAAAAAGCAGAGCCTCAAAGGTAACAATCTGGATTGTTGCCTGAGCCATGCGCAAATTGGCATACGGGCAAACAGATTAGAGATTTAAATGCGTGGCTCGAAGAGTGGTGTGGGAGGAAAGGGTTTCGGTTCATGGGGCACTGGCACCAGTACCGGGGAAAGAGGGAGCAGTTCCGTTGGGACGGGCGCCACTTAAACCAGGCTGGGACCAGTGCCTTGGCAAACCGAATAACTAGGGCAGTGGACAGGGCTTTAAACTAATGAAGGGGGGTGGGAGGATTCAGGAAAGAGTGAAAAAAAGAGAAATGTCAAGGCTCTTGAGCAGAGTAGAGTTTTGGGTAAAAATAAGCAGAGTGGGTCAGGAAGGGACAGAGAGAATAACAAAGGTAATAAGGCATCAGTGACTAAGGTGACATCAGGGAAAAGAGAAATAAGTCAAAGCTAAAGGCACTATATCTGAATGCACGAAGCATTCGCAACAAAATAGATGAATTAATAGCGCAGATAGAAATGAACAGGTTTGATCTAATAGCCATACCAGAGATGTGGTTGCAAAGTGGCCAATGTTAGGAACTAAATATTCCAGGATACATAACTTTTAGAAGGGATAGGCAAAATGGAAAAGGAGGAGGGGTAGCCCTGATAGTGAAGGATGGGATAAAGACAGTAGAGTGAAAGGATCTTAGCTCTGAAAATCAAGAAGTAGAATCAGTTTGGGTGGAGTTAAGAAACAGCAAGGGGTAGAAAACATTGGTGGGAGTTGTTTACAGGCCCCCAAACAGTAGTTGTAATGTAGGGCAGAGTATAAATCAGGAAATTAGAGGTGCATGCAACAAGGGTAATACAGTAATCATGGGGGACTTTAATCTACATCTAGACTGGGCAAACCAAATTTGCAGTAATAGTGTGGAGGACGAATTCATGGAATGTATGCAAGATAGTTTTCTAGATCAGTATGTTGAGGAACCAACATGGGAACGGGCTATTTTAGATCTAGTATTGTGCAATGAGAAAGGGTTAATTAATAACCTTGTAGTAAAGAGGCCTTTAGGGAAGAGTGACCATAATATGATAGAATTTTATATTGAGTTTGAAAGTGACTTAGTTAAATCCAAAACTAGGGACTTTAAACTAAACAAAGCAAACTACATAGGTATGAGGGGCGAGCTGGCTAAGGTAGACTGGGAAACTACATTAAAAGGTATGACAGTGGATGAGCAATGGCTAGCATTAAAAAAATTAATACATAATTTACAACAAATATACATTCCTTTAAAGCACAAAAACTCCACAGGAAAAGTGGTCCAACCATGGCTAACAAGAGGTTAAAGATAGTATTAGGTCAAAGGAAGAGGCTTATAATGCTGCCAAAAAGAGTAATAAGCCTGAGGATTGGGAGGATTTTAGAACTCAGCAAAGGAGGGCCAAGAAATTGATAAAGGGAAATAGAATGAGAGTAAACTAGCAAGAGACATAAAAAGACTGTAAAAGCTTCTATAGGTATTTAAAAAGGAAAAGATTAGCGAAAATAAATGTGGGTCCCTTACAGGCTGAGACAGGAGAAATTATAATGGGGAATAAGGAAATGGTGGAGAAATTAAACAAATACTTTGTGTCTGTCTTCACAGAAGAAGATGCAAAAAAAATTCCGGAAATAGTGGAGAATCAAGGCTCCAGCGAGAATGAGGAACTGAAAGATATTAATATTAGTAAAAAAAAGGGTACTGGAGAAATTAATGGAACTGGATGCCAATAAATCCCCTGGACCTGATGGCCTACATCCTAGGGTTTTGAAAGAGGTGACGATAGAGATAGTTGGTTGTCATTTTCCAAAATTCCATAGATTCTAGAACTGTTCCCATGGATTGGAAGGTAGCAAATGTAACCCCAGTATTTAAGAAAGGAGGGAGAGAGAAAACAGGGAACTACAGACCAGTTAGCCTGACATAAGAACATAAGAAACAGGAGCAGGAGTAGGCCAATCGGCACCTCGAGCCTGCTCCGCCATTCAATAAGATCATGGCTGATCCAATCTTGGCCTCAACACCACTTTCCCGCTCCCTCCCTATACCCCTTGACTCCCTTGTAGTTCAAATGTCTGTCAATCTCCACCTTGAATATATTCAATGACTCCGCCTCCACAGCTCTCTGGGGTAGAGAATTCCAAAGTAGTAGGGAAAATGCTAGAATCTATTATTAAGAACATGGTAACAGGGCACTTAGAAAATAATAATAGGATTGGGCAGAGTCAACACGGATTATGAAAGGGAAATCGTGTTTGACAAATCTGTTATCTATTCTGCTAGTTACAACCTCAAATAAGGGGGAACCAGTGGATGTGGTGTATTTGGATTTTCAGAAAGCATTTAATAAGTTGCCACACAAGATGTTATTAAACAAAATTAGGGCTCATGGGATTGGGGGTAATATACTAGCATGGTCTGAGGATTGGTTAACGGACAGAAAACAGATAGTAGGAATAAACTGGCCATTTTCATGTTGGCAGGCTGTAACTAGTGGGGTACCACAAGGATCAGTGCTTGGGCCTCAGCTATTCACAATCTACATCAATGATTTGGATGAGGGGGCCAAATGTAATATATCCAAATTTGCTGATGATACAAAGCTGGTTGGGAATATAAGTTGTGAGGAGGATGCAAGGAGGCTTCAAGGGGATATAGACAGCCTAAGTGAGTGGGCAAGAACATGGTAAATGGAATATAATGTGGAGAAATGTGAAGTTATCTACTTTGGTAAGAAAAATAGAAAAGCAGAGTATTTTTAAATTGAGAAAGATTGGGAAATGTTGGTGTTCAGAGGGACCTGGGTGTCCTTGTACACTAATCACTGAAAGTTAACATGCAGGTACAGCAAGCAATTAGGAAAGCAAATGGTATGTTGGCCTTTATTACAAGAGGATTTTAGTATAAGAGTAAAGACTTCTTACTGCAATTATATAGGGCCCTGGTGAGACCACACCTGGAGTACTCTGTACAGTTTTGGTCTCCTTACCTAAGGAAGGATATACTTGCCTAGAGGGAGTGCAACAAAGGTCTACCAGACTGGTTCCTGGGATGGAGGGATTGTCCTATGAGGACAGATTGAGTAGACTCAGCCTATATTCTCTACAGTTTAGAAGAATGAGAGGTGATCTCATTGAAACATACAAAACTCTTACTGGGATTGACAGGGTAGATGCAGGGAGGATGTTTCCCCTGGCTGGGGAGTCTAGAACCAGGGGTCACAATCTCAGAATAAGGGGTAGGCCATTTAGGACTGAGATGAGGAGAAATTTCTTCACTCAGAGGGTAGTGAATCTTTGGAATTCTCTACCCCAGAGGGCTGTAGAGGCTCAGTCATTGAGTATATTCAAGACAGAGATTGATAGAATTTTGAATATTAAGGGAGTCAAGGGATATGGGGATAGTTCAGGAAAGTGGAGAGGAGGTAGAAGATCAGCCATGATCTTATTGAATGGCGGAGCAGGCTCGAAGGGCCAAATGGCCACTCCTCCTCCTATTTCTTATGTTCTTATGAGTGAACCAGTTGGGTTTTTAACGACAATCCGATAGTTTCATGGTCACCATTACAGATATTAGCTCTTTATTCCAAATTTATTTAATTAACTGAATTTAAATTCCCCAACTGCCATGGTGGGATTTGAACTCGGATCCCCAAGTCATTGGTCCAGGCCTCTGGATTACTAGTCCAGTAACATAGTCACTACCCTCATAATGGTATGTGATGACAAACAATGCTGAGACATTTCGCACAAGAGATGAAAATACTTAAGACACATTGCCTCACGTAGCTCTCGGTCATTTCAGAGCAATGGCCATGCAGCACTTTCCCTGCACTCCCCACCAGGAAATAGTGTTTACCTGGAAAGGATCTTGCTTTAAAGTGAGAATAAAAATGTTAAAAAATGAGGGGGGGGAAAGAAATACTCTAGAACATCAATTGCATTGCCCTCGAGGAGAAAAATGGCTCCTCTTAAAAGAAATATTCCAGAAAAGGCTCATAAAAATGTTCAGCTTTTAAGGTCAAACAATTTAGGTTTCAGCAATTCACATTACTTTGGAATCTGACTGCCGTGCCACCTTTTAAGAAACTGTGGCTACCGCATGATTCCTGCTCTTGTTTTCAGGGTCAGTGAGGAAGTGCAAACATAAGATTTGGAGTTCCACACTGGCGGACAACATCTTATACCCTTGTGCATCCCTTGGTGCAGCTCATATGGAATGGAAAAACTTACCTTACTGCATATAGAAAAGGGTAATAAATAAGTACAGTGCAAAGTAGGCAAAAGATTAAGCTCAAAGACAGCTATGGAGAGATGCACCTTAGGGTAGATAGAAGGGAGGTTAAGTAGGACAGTGGCTCAGGACTGCACTGTTTATCTGCAAATGCACGAAGCATTACAAATAAAATCAGGGAACTAGAGGCACTAATTAAAATTGAGGAAGCTGATGTTATAGCCTTGAGGGAGCGTGGAACTGGAAACTAAATATTCCTGGCTAAAATATTTTTAGGGGAGGCACAGAAGGAAAAAAAGGAAGCAGGGGGTGCTCTTATTGGCCCAGAAATTCGGGTCTCCACGGGTGAGTACGCACGGGGTACTCACCCGAAAGCCCAATGGAAGTGCCGGTTTCCTGCATGCAATGTGCATGCGGGGGAAACCGGCACTTCCGTTCCTCTGAAAGCAGGGGTTCAGAGGTCGAACGTGTGCATGGGGGAGGCTATGCGTGTGCATTGAACTTCGTTTTTTTTTAAAAGGTTTTCCCGGGAGGGTAAGTCTCCAGAAGTTACACATTTAAAAAGCAGGCATAAGGCCTGCTTTTTACAAGGTAAGTGGTGAATTCATTAAAATTAAAACATTTTTTCCACAGGTTTATTATTTTTAAATACTTTAAAGCAAGGTAAGTTTATTTTTAGCCCCGTTAGAAAATAAAATTACTTTTTTCAAAAAATTAAATTATTGTTTAAAATAGTTATTTCATTTAATTTATAGTTTATTTAAAAAATGTGATTTAAAAAAAAATTATTTGAAGATTTAGTGTTATTTTGAGGACGCAGTATTTATAAGTCTTGACAGCACTGGCTGTCAGACTTATGAATGGAGTATTCCCTGCTCCGATTGGCTCCCCACGGCCAACGTGATCCCAGGGGATGCATCGATCTAACTGCGCCCCTGGGATACGCAAGCACTGCGCGCCGGCAGCTGGACCAGGCGCCGGATCGGAATTCCACAGGGGCCCACAGCTCAACGGCCGGTGCGCAAGGTAAGTGCAGATCGGGGGCTTGCACCCGCGGGAAGCCCCCGGCCCAAATTTCTGGGCCATTAACTAAGAGCATAATTACAGCCACAGAAAGGAAAGTTTTTATTGACAGTGCTCAGTCGGCCAGTCTGGGAGCACATGGGATCCATTCCCACACTGGCAGTATATTAGAGACCACTGAAGTGAAAAAGAAATTGTGGATGAGATTTGCAAACAATTTAGAAAGGTTTGAAGTAATGGACTTCAGGAAGCCAGAAACAGGCTAGCAGTAGGGATAGACAGGTGGCACAAGCAACTCAATGGCAAGACAATGAAGGGCATCACTGAAGAGTTTTAAATACATAATTCCCTTAAAGTGCAAGAATAGATAGATAACCTCCTCCCTGCACCAAAAAGAAAATAGCATTTTGGGTTTTTGTTAATAGTAGAGAGGTAATGATAAATTAATATAAGCCAATGGCAAAGCCTCAGTTAGAGTGCCCCTTTATAGACAGGACATTGAAGCTATAGTGAGCATAGAGTGTAGATTCACCAAGATGATGCCAGAGATGGAAAACTGAAATGAGGAGACATTCAAGATATTGTAAATTTCTAATGGAGCAGAAAAGGCGAAGGAATATTTAGTATAGGTTTAAGATAGGTTTTTAAAGGTTATGAAGGTTTTTTTTAGGGTGAGTGGAGAAAGACCATCTCCTCTGGTTGGGGAGTTGCTCACAAGGGGTTTACAAGTTAAAACTGTTCCCAAGAAGAGGAGACAGGTGAATCCACACAGTGTAGGCATCATTCCAACTATTATGGGAAAATGGAATAAATATCTGAAGCAAAGAAAGATACAGGAATATGGAAATATAGCAGGGCAGTGAGATTAATTTTGAATTGTTCTAGCCAAGAGAGAGCACTGACACAATGGGTCGAATGGCCTCCTTCTGTGATGTTAATTTCTATGGTTCTAGAAGCAAGTTGCACCCTACCTGTTAATATAGATCAATTTTGATGACATTCACAATCCTATACGAAACCTTTTCTTCCCCCCACAACCATGTAGCTCACAACCCAAGCCTGGATATGTGCCAAGTATCATATGGAGAACTCCACACACCTTGGACCCAGGGTTTCTGCCGGTGAGCCTCCTCATACTATAACCAAGCCATTTCTCACCTCTAACAAGATGTGCTACATTTAGTGTATGTACCTTTAAGAGGAACTATGTTTTTGAAGCCCTTGTATACTGTAGTACCAGTAGTGACCACTCGGGTATATAAGCCTGTGTAGCGGCTTGTGTTGTTAGTTCACCTCCAGACTTTGTTCAGTAAACACTTGTTAAATCAACTCCTGCATTCCGTGTGTCCATTAACACATGGCTCCAACAGTGGCGACGAGTTAGAAACGAACTTACCTGCAATTCGGCAGCACCTCAAGGGGATCGATTCCTCAGACGAAGGTCGAAGCCAGAAGCAAGAAAAAAAAAATAACTTGAAGAAACTCGAAAACGAGGGCCAGGCTTGGTCTCCAGTCTGTGGTTTCCCCAGCTAAACGGACTGGTGGCAGGTAGTGCACTGATCCTTCCTGGGCTGCGGCGGGCTAGCGCTCGATCGGGTGGCTCTGCAACGGGGCCGGGCAGCGAGTCGGGAAGCAGAAGCAAAGAGAGAGAGAGGGTGGAGCACTCAAGGCGCGGCCGGTGCTGCAAAGCAGGTCGGCGTTCGGACCGAGCAGAGGGAGGGGAAAGTCCCAGAGGGTCCGCTCCACGACGGGAACGGTTCTCCAAGTAACGGAGAAACTATTGAAGCGATATATAAAAAAAATAGAAATACCACGAAAAGCTGCGGGTCGCAACGGGAACCGCGGAGAACAGCGTTGGCAGCAGCGGCAGCGGCGGGAAAGTGCGGGAGGCGCCATCTTAACTCGACGGGGAAGAAAGAAAAGTGCGGGAAGCGCCATTTTAGATTTTCAAGATGCCGAAGACTGGCAATATTACTGCTTTCGATAGTGATATAGAAGATTGGACCACATATGTGGAAAGAGTGGAGGTATATTGCAAGGCGAATGAAGTAGCGGATGATAAAAAGGCATCGGTACTTCTAAATCTGATGGGCGCAAGGACATACGGGCTGTTACGAAACTTGATCACTCCAGCCAAACCGATGGACAAGAATTTTAAGGAGATTGTTGATACCTTACAGGAGCCCTTAAACCCAACACCGCTGCTCATAGCGGAACGATTCAAATTCTTCAGGAGGAATCAGCACAAGAATGAAAGTAACGCTGATTACCTCACCGAATTACGAAAGCTGTCAAAGCACTGCCAATTCGGGGCAGGACTGGCAGATTCTCTACGAGACAAATTCGTCTGCGGTCTCCTAAGCGAAGGAACACAGAAAAGACTACTTTCTGAGAAAGATTTGATACTGGACAAGGCTTTCAGTGTGGCTGTATCAAGCGAAGCAGCAGCAAGAGGAGCTGCAGAGATACAGCAAAAGCCACAGGACTTCGGCACCCATGAAATGACACGGGGTTTCGAGAGGTGTTATCGCTGCGGCAGATCCACCCATGACCAGAAGGACTGCTGGTTCAAGGACAAAGCATGCAGGCAATGCGGAAAGATGGGACACATTGCACGTGTATGCAGATCTGGAAAGAAATCCGCTGACAGTAAAAAGGTCAATAAGGAAAAGTACAGAAAAGTACAAATGATGACGGACAGTAGCTCCGAAGACCAGAAGAGCGATAGCGACTCCGGAAACAAGAGACTAAGCTGTCTCAAATTACATAATGTAATTGCCAAAGAAGATTACCAGACCATTTGGGTTACCCTCACGATAGCGGGGTCCCCAGTCAAAATGGAGCTAGATACAGGATCAGCTCTGACCGTCATGAGTCGATGGGATTACAAGCGGCTATTTCCGCATATACCTTTGAAAGACACATCCATTATCTTGAAGACATATAAGGGGCAGAAAGTATACCCCAGAGGGAAAATAAGGGTGCCTGTTGTATACAACGGCAAGGAAATACAAAAGTTGTATTTATACGTTCTGCAAGATGGTGGTCCACCGTTGTTGGGACGTGAATGGATCTGAAAGATACGTTTAGACTGGCACTCCATTCAGGCACTGACGGTGACCAGTAAGAAAAGAAACAATGATGACATCATACCTGGACGATTAAAAGAAATCTTGGCTAACGCCAAAGAAGTGTTTCAACAGGAACTAGGAACCCTGAAAGGCGCCACCGCCTCAATAAAAGTGGAAGATGCGGCAATTCTCAAGTTTTTTAAGGCAAGGTCGCTGCCATACGCAATTCGTCCAGCCGTCGAGGCAGAGCTGGAGAATTTGGAAAAAGCAGGTGTGTTATCCAAGGTAGATTGGAGCGAGTGGGCAACACCCATCGTCCCGATCATGAAGAAAACGTTGAATAATGATAAATCTGAAGAACAGAGAAAAGCTCGCATCTGTGGGGACTTCAAGGTGACTGTAAACCCGGTTCTTCACACGGTACAGTATCCTCTTCCGAGGATAGAAGATATTTTCGCCTCACTATCCGGAGGGAAACGTTTCACCAAAATTGACTTAGCACAGGCATATCTACAGATGGAGGTTGAGGAGGCCTCTAAAAAGTATCTCACGATAAACACACACAAAGGCCTGTACCAGTACAATCGACTGGTTTTCGGAGTGGCATCAGCTCCGGCTGTCTGGCAAAGAGCTATGGAGCAAGTCCTGCAAGGGATTCCGGGGACTCAATGCTACCTAGACGACATCCTTGTAACAGGGGAAAATGACAACGAGCACCTTGCCAACTTGGAGCAGGTGCTCATGAGGCTGAGAGAACGGGGCCTATGAGCAAATCGCCCCAAATGCGAATTTTTCCAGAAACAAATATTATATTGTGGCCATGTCATTAACGAAGAAGGGTTGCATAAGTCACATGAAAAAATTGAAGCGGTCGTAAAGGCCCCAGCGCCTGAAAATGTCTCACAATTAAGGTCGTTCCTGGGATTAGTAAATTACAATCATACATTTTTACCAAACTTGTCGACGGTTCTGCACCCGCTTAACGCACTGCTACAAACGGGAGTAGTTTGGAAATGGAGCGAAGTCTGTAAACGTGCCTTCCATAAATGCAAAGGCTTGATCACGTCCAGGGAAGTGTTGGCTCATTACAACCCATCACTGCCAATCAGACTGGCGTGCGATGCATCCCCTTACGGTGTGGGAGCGGTATTATCGCATAGATTCCCTGATGGCTCGGAGCGGCCGATAGCTTTTGCGTCACGCTCATTGAACTCAGCTGAGCGTAACTATGCCCAGATCGACAGGGAGGCACTCAGCCTGGTGTGGGGGGTGAAGAAATTCAACCATTACCTACACGGACAAAAGTTTACCTTGTTGACTGACCATCAACCTCTCGTCTCCATATTCAACCCTAAAAAGGGCGTTCCCATTATGACAGTGCAAAGGCTACAGAGGTGGTCCCTTTTCCTAGGGGCACACCAATATGACATAGAGTACAAAGGAACAAAATAGCATGGGAATGCTGACGGGTTATCGCGCCTACCATTGCCAACGGTGGAAGAGGCGCCTACAGTGGACCCAGTGGAGATATTCCACTCGACCATAGTGGAATTTCTACCAGTGACAAATTCTACCGTTGAAAAGGAAACGCGAAATGACCTGAATCTCTCATGAGTCTACGATTTAACGGTGAAGGGATGGCCAGCACATGGCGAACCACTGTTGCCAGCATTCTCGCAAAGAAGAGAACAGCTGTCAGTGTGCCGAGGAACCTTGATGTGTGGATCCAGAGTGGTGATTCCACCCAAACTCAAGGATAAAGTGCTAAAGGAGCTTCACGAGGGGCATCTGGGTGGAGTGAAAATGAAGAACTTAGCCAGAGCGTTTGTGTGGTGGCCAGGTATCGATGGAGACATCGAAGAAATGACCAAGAGCTGTCTAGGATGCCAGAAGGTCCAAAACGCCCCACCACAAGCCCCTCTACATCCATGGGAGTGGCCCTCATCTCCATGGCAAAGGGTACATATCGACTTTGCTGGTCCATTTATGGACTCAATGTTCTTAATCGCAGTGGATGCACACTCCAAGTGGCCGGAGGTAATAAAGATGTCCTCCACCACCACGGAAAAAACCATCACAGTATTAAGGACCATATTTGCCAGGAATGGGCTGCCTGAACAGATCTGTTCTGATAATGGACCGCAATTTGTATCCGAAGAATTCAGGAAGTTCTTAAAAAACAATGGGGTTAAGCACTACACGTCCGCCCTATACCATCCCGCCACCAATGGATTGGCTGAAAGGTTTGTCCAGACCTTCAAGAAGGCCATAAAGGCCATGGGTAATGAAGACATAAATCTACAACATAAGGTAGATAACTTCTTGTTTGCGTACAGGAATGCAACACATGTGGTTACAAACCAAACCCCCACCATGATGTTTTTCAATAGAAGACTAAGATGCCAGCTGGATTTGGTCAAGCCAAACATCAGAAGGGACGTAGAGAACCGGCAATTTCAAAGCATGAATGAAAGGCCAACTAGACCCTTCCAGATAGGTCAACCAGTTTTGGCTCGGGACTACCGTACCGAGAAATGGCAGCCTGGAACTATTTGCTCACGACGAGGACCGCTGATGTATACCGTGGACACTGGAGAAAGCATAATAAGGCGCCATGCTGACCAGATCATAGAGTCATCCGAAAAAGGACAACCTACACCACAACTCTATACGCCTAATGATGAATCAGAGATACCCATAGTATCTACCTCCGATCCGGTGATACTGGAACCAGATGAACCCGACACTAGCGTTGAAGCCGAATCGACCTTGCCAAAAGAACCTACTACACCTCCGAGGGCGTTATCTGGACCAAGTAAGGAAGCCTCCAGAGAGACTGAATTTGTAATTGATTAACTTCAGCAAATGCGTATATTATTGTTCTTGTAAAAATGTTATTTAATGATTACTTAAAATGTTATGTACTATTTATCTAAAAGGGGAGGAATTGTAGTGTATGTACCTTTAAGAGGAACTATGTTTTGAAGCCCTTGTATACTGTAGTACCAGTAGTGACCACTCGGGTATATAAGCCTGTGTAGCGTCTTGTGTTGTTAGTTCACCTCCAGACTTTGTTCAGTAAACACTTGTTAAATCAACTCCTGCATTCCGTGTCTCCATTAACACACGGATCTAACACTACAAGCCCAGGGATATCCTCATTACCAAGAGGGAGACCATCAATTCAGCTGCATCCACTGCTTCTCTTACTTCCCCTTGCCCAATAAACCAAATCTCTCCCCAGTCCCTACTCGACAATAGCCCTGAACTCTTTCTATTTTTCTCTCCCATCTCCACCCATTCCAAGGGGCAGCATGTAGATGAGAAATGAGGGGCCTAAGGATAGATCCTTAGGGGACACCAGAGGTAACGATGCAGGAGTGGGAGGAGAAGCTATTGCAGGTGATTCTCTGGCTACAATTAGATAGATAAGAATGCAACCAGGCGAGTACAGTCCCACCCAGCTGGGCAATGGAGGAGAGGCGTTGGAGGATGGATGGTGTGGTCAACTGTTTTAAAGGCTGCAGACAGGTCAAGAAGGATGAAGAAGGATAGTTTACCATGGTCACTGTCACATAGGATATCATTTGTGACTTTGATAAGAGCAGTTTCAGTACTGTAGCAGGAGCGGAAACCTGATTGGAGGGATTCAAACATGGAGTTCCGGGAAAGATGGGCACGGATTTAGGAGACGACAGCAAGTTCCAGGACTTGAGGGGAAAGGGAGGTTGGAGATGGGGCAGTAGTTTGCAAGGACAGAGTGGTCAAGGATTGGTTGTTTAAGAAGAGGGGTGATGACAGCAAATTTGATTGGTGGGGGAAGTAGCTGAGGAGAGAGAACAGTTAATATCAGTTAACATGGGGGTCAGGAAGGGAAGTTGGGTGGTCATTTTAGCAGAAAGAGAGTCGAGGGAGCAGGAGATGGGTCTCATCGACAAGATGCGCTCGGAGAGGGCATGAGGGGAGATAGGCGAGAAACTAGAGAAAGATGCAAGTTCAGGGCGAGGGCAGGGGGAACCTTAGCTGAAGCTTGGCATGGTGGGCTAGGGGAAGGGAGGGATGTGGCAGCGGAATGGATGGTCTCAATTGTTGTGACAAAGAAGTCCATGAGCTCCTCGCACTTGTCGGAAGTGAGGGCGGAGGAGGCAGGGGAGAGGGGTTTAAGAAGATGATTTTTCGACAGGGGTTATCTTTACATTTCAGGGTAATCCTGGAATAGTGAACAGTTTTAGCAAGCAGAGAGCAGGACCAGTTGTCCACCATATCCGTTCAAGTCTGCACCCCTTAGACTTATGGGAGCATCCTTTAGACTTAAGGAGCAGAGATGAGGGCCGTACCAGAGTGAGAGAAAGTAATGGTTTTAATGGAGTCTAGGGCATCAAAAGGTGGAGGTTAGGGTGTGGTTGAGTAGATCAGCAGCAGCAGAAATGTCATGGTGAATGGAGGGCCAAAAGCTAGACAGTTGAGATTCTGAGGTGCAGTTGTGAATTGGGAGAGCCTTTGACCCCATATCCTTTCCAGCACAAGAGAGATAGCGAGAAAGTGAGAGCAAGAGAAATGGAGGAAGAGAGAGCAAGAGGCAGGGAGATAGCGAGAGCACAAAAAGAGAGCGAGCGCACGAGAGCAAGTGCACGAGAGCGAGAGCGCGAGCGCGCAAGAGTGAGAGCGAGCGCGCAAGAGCAAGAGCGCGCGTAAGAGCGAGAGCGCAAGAGAGTGAGAGCGCGAGAGAGAGAGCGAGAGCGCAAGAGCGAGCAAGAGTGCAAGAGCGAGCGAGAGCGCAAGAACGAGAGTGCGAGCGAGAGCACGAGAGCACGAGCGAGAGTGCAAGAGCGAGAGAGAGGGCTAGAGCGAGAGAGAGAGCGCAAGAGCGAGAGAGAGAGAGAAAGAGCGTAAGAGCGAGAGAGAGAGCACAAGAGCGAGAGCGCAAGAGCGAGAGAGAGAGCGCAAGAGCAAGAGAGAGAGCGCAAGAGCGAGAGAGAGAGAGAGAGCGCAAGAGCGAGAGAGAGCGCGCGAGTGAGGGAGAGAGCGCGTGAGCGAGAGAGAGAGCGCGTGAGCGAGAGAGAGAGCGTGTGAGAGAGAGAGCGCAAGAGCAAGAGCGCGAGCGAGAGTGCAAGAGCGGGAGCGCAAGAACGAGAGCGCAAGAGCGAGCAAGAGTGCAAGAACGAGAGTGCGAGCGAGCGCGCAAGTGAGAGCACGCGAGTGAGAGCGCAAGAACGAGAGCAGGAGCGCAAGAGCGAGAGCGCAAGAGCGATAAAGAGAGAGAGCAAGAGAGAGAGCGCAAGAGTGAGAGAGAGAGCGCAAGAGCGAGAGAGAGAGCAAAAGAGCGAGAGCGCAAGAGCGAGAGAGAGAGCGCACAAGAGCGAGAGAGAAAGGGTGCAAGAGCAAGAGAAAGAGCGCGAGAGAGAGAGCGCAAGAGCGAGAGCACAAGAGCGAGCGAGAGAGAGAGCGCGAGAGAGAGAGCGCGAGAGAGAGAGCACGAGAGAGTGAGCGCGAGAGAGTGAGCGCGAGAGAGGGAGCGCGAGAGAGAGAGCGCGAGAGAGAGCACGAGAGAGAGAGTGCGAGAGAGCGCGAGAGAGAGCGCGAGAGAGAGAGCACGAGAGAGAGCACGAGAGAGAGGGTGCGAGAGAGAGCGCGAGAGAGAGAGTGCGAGAGAGAGAGCGAGAGAGAGCACGAGAGAGAGAGCGCGAGAGCGAGCACGAGAGAGAGTGCGAGAGAGAGCGCGAGAGAGAGAGTGCGAGAGCGAGAGAGCACAAGAGCGAGAGAGCGCAAGAGCGAGAGCGAGAGAGAGAGCACAAGAGCGAGAGAGAGAGCGCAAGAGCGAGAGCGATAGAGCGCAAGAGCGAGGGTGAGAGTGCAAGAGCGAGAGCGAGAGAGAGCGTGAGAGAGCGAGCTAGAGAGAGCGCAAGAGCGAGAGCGCGAGAGAGAGAGCGTGAGAGAGCGCGAGAGAGCACGCGAGAGAGAGGGCGAGAGAGAGCGAGGGCAAGAGAGAGAGAGGGCAAGAGAGAGAGGGCGAGAGAGAGAGAGAGGGCGAGAGAGAGAGATGGCGAGAGAGAGAGGGTGAGAGAGAGGGCGAGAGAGAGGGCGAGAGAGAGCGTGAGAGGGAGTGCGAGAGAGAGGGCGAGAGAGAGAGCGCGAGAGAGATAAAGTGTGCGAGAGCGAGAGAGCGCGAGAGCGAGAGAGAGAGCATGAGAGAGAGAGCGTGAGCGAGCGTGAGAGTGAGAGCGAGAGAGAGAGAGCACAAGAGCGAGAGCGCAAGAGCGAGAACACGAGCGCGAGAGAGCAAGAGCAAGAGCGAGAGCAAGAGCGAGAGCGCGCGAGCGAGAGAGCAAGAGCGAGATAGGGAGAGTGCAAGGTCGAGAGCGAGAGAGTGCAAGAGCGAGATAGGGAGAGTGCAAGAGCGAGAGAGAGCGAGCGCAAGAGCGAGAGCGCAAGAGCGAGAGAGAGAGCGAGCGCGAGAGCATGCGCGAGAGTGAGCAGGAAAGCGAGAGCGCGAGAGAGAGCGCAAGAGCGAGCAAGAGTGCAAGAACGAGAGTGCGAGCGAGCGCGCAAGTGAGAGCACGCGAGTGAGAGCGCAAGAACGAGAGCAGGAGCGCAAGAGCGAGAGCGCAAGAGCGATAAAGAGAGAGAGCAAGAGAGAGAGCGCAAGAGCAAGAGAGAGCACAAGAGCAACAGAGAGCACAAGAGCAAGAGAGAGAGCACAAGAGCGAGAGAGAGCACAAGAGCAAGAGAGAGCACAAGAGCGAGAGAGAGCACAAGAGCAAGAGAGAGAGCACAAGAGCAAGAGAGAGAGCACAAGAGCAAGAGAGAGAGCACAAGAGCAAGAGAGAGAGCACAAGAGCGAGAGAGAGCACAAGAGCAAGAGAGAGCACAAGAGCAAGAGAGAGCACAAGAGCAAGAGAGAGCACAAGAGCAAGAGAGAGCACAAGAGCAAGAGGGAGCACAAGAGAGAGAGAGCACAAGAGCAAGAGAGAGCACAAGAGCAAGAGAGAGAGCACAAGAGCGAGAGAGAGCACAAGAGAGAGAGAGCACAAGAGCGAGAGAGAGCACAAGAGCAAGAGAGAGCACAAGAGTGAGAGAGCACAAGAGCAAGAGAGAGCACAAGAGCGAGAGAGAGAGCACAAGAGCGAGAGAGAGCACAAGAGCAAGAGAGAGAGCACAAGAGCGAGAGAGAGAGCGCAAGAGCAAGAGAGAGCACAAGAGCGAGAGAGAGAGCACAAGAGCAAGAGAGAGCGCAAGAGCGAGAGAGAGAGCACAAGAGCGAGAGAGAGCACAAGAGCAAGAGAGAGAGCACAAGAGCGAGAGAGCACAAGAGCAAGAGAGAGCACAAGAGCGAGAGAGCACAAGAGCAAGAGAGAGCTCAAGAGCGAGAGAGAGCACAAGAGAGCACAAGAGCGAGAGAGCTCAAGAGCAAGAGAGAGCACAAGAGCAAGAGAGAGCACAAGAGCGAGAGAGCACAAGAGCAAGAGAGCACAAGAGCAAAAGAGAGCACAAGAGCGAGAGAGAGCACAAGAGCGAGAGAGAGCACAAGAGCAAGAGAGAGCACAAGAGCGAGAGAGAGCACAAGAGCGAGTGCACAAGAGCGAGAGAGAGCACAAGAGCAAGAGAGAGCACAAGAGCAAGAGAGAGCACAAGAGCAAGAGAGAGAGCACAAGAGCGAGAGAGAGCACAAGAGCGAGAGAGAGCACAAGAGCAAGAGAGAGAGCACAAGAGCAAGAGACAGCACAAGAGCAAGAGAGAGAGCACAAGAGCAAGAGAGAGAGCACAAGAGCAAGAGAGAGCACAAGAGCAAGAGAGAGCACAAGAGCGAGAGAGAGCACAAGAGCGAGAGAGAGCACAAGAGCGAGAGAGAGCACAAGAGCAAGAGAGAGCGCAAGAGTGAGAGAGAGCACAAGAGCAAGAGAGATCACAAGAGCGAGAGAGAGCACAAGAGCAAGAGATAGCACAAGAGCAAGAGATAGCACAAGAGCAAGAGAGAGAGCACAAGAGCAAGAGAGAGCACAAGAGCGAGAGAGAGCACAAGAGCAAGAGAGAGCACAAGAGCAAGAGAGAGCACAAGAGCAAGAGGGAGCACAAGAGCAAGAGAGAGCACAAGAGCGAGAGAGAGCACAAGAGCAAGAGAGAGAGCACAAGAGCGAGAGGGAGCACAAGAGCGAGAGAGAGCACAAGAGCAGGAGAGAGAGCACAAGAGCAAGAGGGAGAACAAGAGCAAGAGAGAGCACAAGAGCAAGAGAGAGCACAAGAGCAAGAGAGAGAGCACAAGAGCGAGAGAGAGCACAAGAGCAAGAGAGAGCACAAGAGCAAGAGAGAGAGCACAAGAGCGAGAGAGAGCACAAGAGCGAGAGAGAGCACAAGAGCAAGAGAGAGAGCACAAGAGCGAGAGAGAGCACAAGAGCAAGAGAGAGCACAAGAGCGAGAGAGCGCACAAGAGCGAGAGAGAGCACAAGAGCAAGAGAGAGAGCACAAGAGCGAGAGAGAGAGCACAAGAGCAAGAGAGAGCACAAGAGCAACAGAGAGCACAAGAGCGAGAGAGAGCACAAGAGCGAGAGGGAGCACAAGAGCGAGAGAGAGCACAAGAGCAGGAGAGAGAGCGCAAGAGGGAGAACAAGAGCAAGAGAGAGCACAAGAGCAAGAGAGAGCACAAGAGCAAGAGAGAGAGCACAAGAGCGAGAGAGAGCACAAGAGCAAGAGAGAGCACAAGAGCAAGAGAGAGAGCACAAGAGCGAGAGAGAGCACAAGAGCGAGAGAGAGCACAAGAGCGAGAGAGAGCACAAGAGCAAGAGAGACAGCACAAGAGCGAGAGAGAGCACAAGAGCGAGAGAGAGCACAAGAGCAAGAGAGAGAGCACAAGAGCGAGAGAGAGCACAAGAGCAAGAGAGAGAGCACAAGAGCGAGAGAGAGCACAAGAGCAAGAGAGAGAGCACAAGAGCGAGAGAGAGCACAAGAGCGGGAGAGAGCACAAGAGCAAGAGAGAGAGCACAAGAGCGAGAGAGAGCACAAGAGCGGGAGAGAGCGCAAGAGCGAGAGAGAGCACAAGAGCGAGAGAGAGCACCAGAGCAAGAGAGAGCACAAGAGCAAGAGAGAGCACAAGAGCGAGAGAGAGAGCACAAGAGCGAGAGAGAGCACAAGAGCGAGAGAGAGCACAAGAGCAAGAGAGAGAGCACAAGAGCGAGAGAGAGCACAAGAGCAAGAGAGAGCACAAGAGCAAGAGAGAGCACAAGAGCGAGAGAGAGCACAAGAGCAAGAGAGAGAGCACAAGAGCAAGAGAGAGAGCACAAGAGCAAGAGAGAGAGCACAAGAGCGAGAGAGAGCACAAGAGCAAGAGAGAGCACAAGAGCAAGAGAGAGCTCAAGAGCAAGAGAGAGCACAAGAGCAAGAGAGAGAGCACAAGAGCGAGAGAGAGCACAAGAGCGAGAGAGCACAAGAGCAAGAGAGAGCACAAGAGCGAGAGAGCGCAAGAGCTAGAGAGAGAGCGCAAGAGCTAGAGAGAGCGCAAGAGCAAGAGAGAAAGCACAAGAGCAAGAGAGAGAGTGCAAGAGCAAAGGAGAGCGCAAGAGTGAGAGAGAGCGCAAGAACAAGAGAGAGCGCAAGAGTAAGAGAGAGCGCAAGAGCAAGAGGGAGCGCAATATCAAGAGAGAGCACAAGAGCAAGAGGGAGCGCAAGAGCAAGAGAGAGCGCAAGAGCAAGAGAGAGCGCAAGAGCAAGAGAGAGCTCAAGAGCAAGAGAGAGCGCAAGAGCAAGAGAGAGCTCAAGAGCAAGAGAGAGCACAAGAGCGAGAGAGAGCACAAGAGCGAGAGAGAGCACAAGAGCGAGAGAGAGCACAAGAGCAAGAGAGAGCACAAGAGCGAGAGAGCTCAAGAGCAAGAGAGAGCACAAGAGCGAGAGAGATCACAAGAGCGAGAGAGCTCAAGAGCAAGAGAGAGCACAAGAGCAAGAGAGAGCACAAGAGCGAGAGAGCGCAAGAGCTAGAGAGAGCGCAAGAGCAAGAGAGAGAGCGCAAGAGCAAGAGAGAGAGTGCAAGAGCAAAGGAGAGCGCAAGAGTGAGAAAGAGAGCGCAAGAGCGAGAGAGAGCGCAAGAGCAAGAGAGAGTGCGAGAGCGCGAGAGAGCGCGAGAGCACGAGATAGAGAGAGCGCGCAAGAGCGAGAGCGAAAGAGCGCAAGAGCGATAGAGCAGAAGAGCGAGAGAGCGCAAGAGCGAGGGCGAGAACGCAAGAGCGAGAGCGCAAGAGCGAGAGAGAGAGCGCAAGAGCGAGAGAGAGAGCGCAAGAGCGAGAGCGAGAGAGCAACAGCGATAGAGCGCAAGAGCGAGAGCACGAGAGAGAGCGCGAGAGCGAGAGCGCAAGAGCGAGCGAGAGAGCGCAAGTGCGAGAGCGCGAGCGAGAGCGCAAGAGTGAGAGCGAGCGCGCAAGAGCGAGAGTGAGAGCGTGAGCGCGAGAGAAAGAGAGCACAAGAGCGAGAGAGATCGCAAGAGCGAGAGAGAGAGCGCAAGAGCGAGAGAGAGCGCAAGAACGAGAGAGAGTGCGTGAGCGAGACCACGAGAGTGAGAGAGAGAGCGCACAAGAGCGAGGGCGAGAACGCAAGAGTGAGAGCGCAAGAGCGAGAGCGCACAAGAGCGAGACAGAGAGCGCAAGAGCGAGAGAGCGCAAGAGCAACAGCGATAGAGCGTAAGAGCGAGAGACCGAAAGAGCTAGGGCGACAGCGCGAGAGCGAGGGAGAGCGCGAGAGCGAGAGCGAGAGAGAGAGTGCAAGAGCGAGAGATAAAACGCGAGAGCGAGCGAGAGAGCGCAAGAGCGAGAGAGAGCGGGAGAGCGAGAGAGCACGAGAGCGAGAGAGCGCAAGAGCAAGAGAGAGAGAGCACGAGATCGAGAGAGCGCAAGAGCGAGAGAGCGCAAGAGAGAGAGCGCAAGAGCGAGAGAGCGCGCAAGCGTGAGCGAGAGAGAGCGCAAGAGCGAGAGAGCGCGCAAGAGCGAGAGGGAGAGCGCAAGAGCGAGAGAGAGAGCGCAAGAGCGAGAGAGAGAGCGCAAGAGCGAGCGCGCAAGAGTGAGAGCGAGAGCGAGAGCGCAAGAGCGAGAGAGTGCGCGAGAGAGAGACCTCACAAGAGCGAGAGAGAGAGCAAGAGCGAGAGAGGGAGCGCGAGAGAGGGCGCGGGAGAGAGAGCGCAAGAGAGGGAGCGAGAGAGTGCGCGCGAGAGAGAGAGAGGGCGCGCGAGAGAGAGCGCGAGAGAGGGAGCGCGAGAGAGGGCACGAGAGGGAGCGCGAGAGAGAGCGCGAGAGAGGGAGCGTGAGAGAGAGGGCAAGAGAGGGAGCATGAGAGAGGGCGAGAGTGCGAGAGACGGTGAGAGAGAGGGCGCGCGAAGAGAGCCCGCGAGAGAGAGGGCGAGAGAGAAAGTGCGAGAGAGTGCGAGAGACAGAGGGTGAGAGAGAGGGCATGAGAGAGAGGGCGAGAGAGGGAGCGCGAGAGAGAGCGTGCGAGAGAGCGCGCGAGAGCGAGCGAGAGAGGGAGCGCGAGAGACAGAGGCCGAGAGAGGGTGAGAGAGGGAGCGCGAGAGACAGAGGCCGAGAGAGGGTGAGAGAGGGAGGGCGAGAGAGAGAGAGCGAGAGAGGGAGCGCGAGAGAGAATGCGAGAGCGCCATAGAGCGCGAGAGCGCGAGAGAGAGAGCGCGCAAGAGCGAGAGACAGAGAGCGAGAGAGAGCGCGAGCGAGAGCGTGCAAGAGCGAGAGAGAGAGCGTGAGAACGCGAGAGAGAGAGCGCAAGAGCGAGAAAGAGACAGTGTGAGAGCGAGAGAGCGCTAGAGAGGGCGCGAGCGCACGAGGGGGCGCGAGCACGCAAGGGAGCGGGCAAGCGCGCGAGAAGGGGGCGCGAGCGCGTGAGAGAGGGGGCACGAGCGCGCAAGAGAAGAGGTGAGCGCACGAGAGAGGGGGCAGGCGCGTGCAAGGGGGGCGGTGGGGAGCACGCGCGCGAGTGGGTGGGAGTGGGGGGCGCGCGAGTGGGTGGGAGTGGGGGGAGCGCGAGTGGGTGGGAGTGGGGGGAGCGCGGGGTAGGGGGCGTGCGCGGGAGCGGGCACGATCGCGCGAGAGGGGGGGCGGGCGCGCGAGAGGGGAGCTGTGAATGAACTGAAAGAGAAAGCAAGAAGGGCTTTCTATGCCATCAAAAAATCAATCCAAATAGAAATCCCAATTAGCATTTGGCTCAAAATTTTCAAATCAGTAATTGAACCAATTGCACTCTATGGCAGTGAGGTATGGGGACCGCTAACTCAACAAGATTTTGCAAAATGGGACAAACACCCAATTGAGATCCTACATGCAGAATTCTGTAAAAGTATCCTCCGGACTCAAAGGAAAACAGTAAACAATGCATGCAGGGCGGAACTAGGCCAATATCCATTAATAATCACTATCCAAAAAAGAGCCACCAAATTTTGGAATCACCTACAAATGAGCAATCCCCAATGCTATCACTACGACGCCCTGAAATGCCAAGAGCTGACCATAAAGAAGAATACCCTCAGTCAACTAGTCCTGGGACTCAGTGAAGTAACTACTAACAATACTAACAATAACCAGCCCCAGGACAGTGACAGGGTAACACAAAGAATTCGACCCAACACAATCGTCGCTAAGCAAAAGGAAAAATATCTGACATATTGGGCAGAAACAACAAAAACCCAAAGCAAACTCAATTGCTACTTGGCCCTAAACAGACAATACAACATAGCTGATTACCTGACCATGGTAAAGGATAACAAACTGAGAAGAACCTTGACAAGGTACAGACTTAGCGAACATAGCCTAGCGATCGAAAAAGGCAGACACAGGCAGACCAGGCTGCCAAGAGAGGACAGGATATGCTCGCACTGCAGTCAGGGAGTGGTGGAGACAGAGATGCACTTCCTCACAGCTTGTGGAAAATATCAGGGCATCAGGGAGAATTTCTACCAAAAATTCTCACAAATATGCCCTGATTTCAGAAATCTGAATGACAACCAAAAACTCCCATTCCTACTGGGAGAGGAGAGAAGCTGTATAACACTGGCGGCACGCTATGTTACAGCTTGCCATGAACAGAGAGCCAACCAGTAAACTAAGAAAAGAATATATATAAACGATGCGAATGTATATTTATACACTCAGGGATATACCTGTTTATACACTGTATGAATGGAACTGCGTTTATGTGGTAAACCATAGATGTATTTTGATGCTTTGGCAACATAAGATGTAACTTATCATGCCAATAAAGCGATTTGAATTGTGAATTGTGAATTGAGCGGGTACGAGAGGGGGCGGGTGCGCGTGAGAGGGGGCGGGCGCGCGCGAGGCGGGGGATCGCGCGCGAGAGGGGGCGTGCGGGGGAGGGACGCGCGCGGGGGACGGGGCGCGCACGAGGGAGAGGGCGTGCGCGAGGGAAAGGGCACGCGCAAGGGAGAGGGCGCGCGAGAGGGGGCGCGTGCGAGAGTGAGGGGGTGCGCGCGAGAGAGGGCACGCGCGAGAGCGGGTGCGCACGAGAGAGGGCGCGCGTGAGAGGGCGAGATAGCGCGAGATCGCGAGCGAAAGAGCAAGAGAGAGAGCAAAAGAGCGCGAAAGAGCAAGAGAGAGAGCAAAAGAGCGAGAGAGCGGAAGAGCAAGAGAGATCGTAAGAGCAAGAGAGAAAAATAAAAGGGAAACTGCTGCATAATACAGACAATAACTATCTGAAGATCATTACCTTTAATGCTATCTTGCTTCAACTTCACAAATCACTGTAATGTATAAGCCAGCCTGCATGCTGTACATCAAGCCTATAAGCCAAGGTTTATCCTAGGTGTGTTGCTATGGAAAATTAAAAGGGTGTTCACTGCTCTGTTAGCTGTTCACATCTCAGTGATGCTTGCAAGTGGAATACAATGCCTGCTGGAACAATAAGCTTCTCTGAGCAGGTATAAGCTGCATTGGCGAAAGCGAAGGCAGGTGATGGATGAGACATTACTTGTCGGCAAAGCATTTCGAATGAGTACAGTAGATGGAGGTGTACCACATAATTTATATTCCCACCCTCCACCATTCTGTATACACGAACAAATGATTAAGAATATAAATACAACTTTGACTATTGTTTGAGAGATTTGACTGTATATAGTCACAGCAATATCTTGTACTGGACATTTACTCTATTGGAACAGTGTATTCCTGGGAGCGATGCAGAGCTTTACTTCTCTTATCAAGTGTCTCATCACCAGCAGTGCAGATATCGCTCTGTCATTTCTCTGTTGCATGGATACCCAATGAAATACTACAAAAGAAACTATGCTGCCATGGCAACATGTGCTGGAAGATACAACCATTGTTTTGCCATCAAAGGACATGCAATGTGGTCAATAGAATGTCATTTCTGCCACTAAACATTTCTCACAACAGTGGAGGAGTGCTGCAATTGGCCTCAGCACCTGTGCTAGGGAGGGGGCACGGCTGGGGGTTGGAAAAAAAGTCAGTGTTTTAATGACTGCTGCTGAAAGGTATGAAGGGCATCGGATGATGACAAGTCAGGCTCAAATAACCTGTCAACACTCACCATCATAGCTCATGCACCAAGAATGGCCAATTGGGCAAGGTATTGGAGGGTTACTGGCACCTTCAACAGTGCAGCACTCCCTCAGTACTGCAGGAAGTGTCGTCCTAGATTATGTGCTCAAGTCTGGAGTGCGTCTTAAACCCACAACCTTTTGATGCAGAGCTGAGTGCTACCACTGAGCCAACGTGGACACTAAATAGAAACAAACACATTTTGGCAACGATGCTCATTCAAGAATATTAATGGGAGGTTTGTCGATAATTGGGGAAAAAAGGATAAATTCAAAAGGTTAGAATACAATTGATGGCTCTTGTATGGTACACATGCAGAAGATATAAATTTAATTCCTGGAGATTAAGCCTGATTCACAGCTGTAGATCCATGTATTTCTGCAATGAGCCAATAGCCGTGGATCCAATGTATCTGCAGGAGTAACAATACAACTGCACTAGGAATAGGGCCTTACCATTGCTTCATATACCCCCATTCCAGCTCAACAATGACCTTACTGCAGTCTCCTTAAGATGGAAGAACAGGGTGAAAGAATGAGTGTGTCGTGACAGGTTTTCACATCAAAAACATTATGCAAAAGAGAACTTGTTTTGCATTATGGGAGAACATGTGTGAAATATATCAAAATGATGACTGTTACAGCACTAGAAAGGGATGATGTACTTGAGGGTTCAAAAATAACCTATTTGTTTAGAATTCAGGAACAATAGAGGAGCTGTTACACTGCTGGGTGTATACTATAGGCCACCAAATAGTGGGAAGGAGGTAAAGGAGCAAATATGCAGGCAAATGACAGAAAGATTCAAAAACTACAGAGAAGTGATAATGGGGGACTTCAATTATCCTAATGTAGACTGGGAAAGTAACAGTTTAAAGGGCAAAGAGGGGGAAGAATTCCCAAAATGTGTACAACAGAATTTTCTTGAGCAGTATGATTCTAGCCAAACAATAAAGGAAGCAGAAATAAAAACAGAAAATGCTGGAAAAACTCAGCAGGCCAGGCAACATCCGTGGAGAGAAATTAAAGTCAACGTTTCGGGTCAAAACCCTTTATCAAGACTTTATCAAGGGTTTTGACCCAAAACGTTGACTCTAATTTCTCTCCACGGATGTTGCCTGGCCTGCTGAGTTTTGCCAGCATTTTCTGTTGTTATTTCGGATTTCCAGCATCGGCAGTATTTTGCTATCGTAATAAAGGAAGCAGCGCTGCATCTAATTCTGGGGAATGCAAGGAGGCAACTGGAGCATGTTTCAGTGGGGGTGTATTTGGGAACCAATGATCACTATATCATTAAGAAAGACTTGCATTTATGTAGCGCCTTTCACGACCACCGGACGTCTCAAAGTGCTTCACAGCCAATGAAGTACTATTTGAAGTGGAGTCACTGTTGTAATGTGGGATACACAGCAGCCAATTTGCACACAGCAAGGTCCCACAAACAGCAATGTGATAATGACCAGATAATCGTTTATTGTCATGTTGGTTGAGGGGTGAATATTGGCCAGGACACAGGGGATAACTCCCCTGCTCCTCTTCGAAATAGTACTGTGGGATCTTTTACGTCCACCTGAGAGAGCAAACGGGGCCTTGGTTTAACGGCTCATCCGAAAGAGTAGTACGGAAAAGGACAAGGAATAATCAAATGTGAAGATATTCAATTGGAGGAGGGCTAATTTCAGTGAGTTGAAAAGTTATCTGGCCCAGCTGGACTGGACTCAAAGTTTGGCAGCTAAAACAGTAAATGAGCAATGGGAGGCCTTCAAAAGAGTTGATAGTTCGGGTACAGACTAGACACATTCCCACGAGGGGGAAAAGGGCATTCAAAGCTAGAGCTCCCTGGATGACTAAAGATATATAGAGATTAAAATGAGACAGAAAAAGGAAGCTTATGATAAGTGTCAAGTTCATAATTCAGTAGAGAACCTAGCTGAATACAAAAAGTAGAGGAGAACTGAAAAAGGAAATGAGAGGCAAAAGAGAGTGTATAAAAATAGATTATCGGGTAATGTAAAAGGGAATCAGAGGCTACATGAGGAAAAACATTTTTACGCAACGAGTGTTAGGTTTGGAAAGCACTCCCTGATAGGGTGGAGGATACAGATTCAACAGTAGCTTTCAAAAGGGAATTGGATAAATACTTGGGAGAAAATGTTTTAGGGATATGGGGAAGAGCGGGGGAGTGGGACCAACTTTATTGCTCTTCGAAGGAGCCGGCGCAGACTCGATGGATTGAATGGCCTCCTCTATGCTGTACTATTGCATGATTTTATTAACACAAATAGTAAAAGGGTAGTCAAGGAAGGGTGAGGTTGATCAGGGACCAAAAAGGGCATGGCTGAGGTACCAAATGAGTACTTTGCATCTGTCTTCACCAGAGAAGAGGATGCTGTAAAGGAGGAGATAGTAGAGAAATTAGATATGATAAAAATAGAGAAAGAGGAGGTACTTAAAAAGGTCAGCAGCCGAAATTGCAGAGGCTCTGGCCTTCAGTCTTCCAATCCTCCTCAGATATGGGAACGGTGCCAGAGGACTGGAGAATTGCAAATGTTATACTCTTGTTTTAAAAAAGAGACAGTTACATGCCAATCAGCCTAACATCCATGGTGGGGAAACTTTGAGACACATTAATCTGGCACTTGGTAAATATGGGTAATAAATGAATCTGTAGATGCCTTTTGCACACGCTTATGTTAACAAACAGCAAAATGAATTGTCACTGACGCAGATCAGGAATCAAAGCAGAGATAATAGAAGGGTATTTGTCTAAAATTTCATGCTACTGAGCCCTAGAGTAATGCAGTTCCTTTGATGAATATTGAGAACTGGCCAGAGCACTTGATCTAGCTAAATGTCTCACAGATGTGGAAACTAAACAAGTCTCCATCAACAAGATAACTGTTCAGCACAAACTGCATCACAGTCAAGTCATGTCAACACCAATGCATGTGTTATTACAGTGGTGGAAATTGTCCCCATATTGGTGCTTGTCCAGCCAAGGACAAAGAACATTTTGCCTGCAAGACACCAAGATCACTTCAGTGCTTTTGGTCATCCAACTGCACAACGCTACAAAAACATTGATTAAACAATGTGGCTCAGGTGCATGCCTGCAGAAATATAGCCGATCGAAACAGCACAATGTGCAGCAAGTTACTGAAACAGGATGTACTGTGTGCAGTGCTAAAGATGATGGTGTAGGAGTCTACGTACTCCTAGCAAAAAATACTGAACTCGGAGAGGTTCAACAGAAAAGGTTTAATTGTTGAGGCTGCATGCTGAACCCAAAATGGAGTCAGAGACGACACAAAGTACGACTGCCTTTCATCAGTGCACAGCTTCGACTGCTCCTCCCCGGCTCTGGGCTTAACTATGTTGCAGATCGAGTTTCTTAAAGGTGTGATCCTTCTTAAAGGCATGACGCCTGATTTATAGTCTACGGACCGGAAAGCGGATTGTGTCCGTTCTGTGTTCGGTACGCCACACACCTCCCCCCAGAATCTGCTAGTAGGGAGTGTACAAACCGACGTGGCGGCTTGATGGCACGGCCGGAACGGCTCTTGGCGGTTGGTGTCGGGAGCGGGGCGGTCGGACGCGTCGGGCTCTTAGGCGGTCTGCCCCGTGGTGGGGGTTGACCCACTTGAACGGGTTCGTCGGGCTCTAGGTGCGCCAGCTTGAGCCGGTCGACCGACACCTTGTCAGTTCTGCCGCCCACTTCGAGGAGGAAGAACTTGTTCCCCGTCTGGAGTACCTTGTAGGGTCCGTCGTATGGGGGCCATAGAGGTCCTCGGTGGGCGTCATGGCGCATGAAAACAAATTTGGCCATGTGCAGGCTAGGTGGTACGCGGGTTGCTGGTTCGCCGTGCCGGCCGGTGGGTACCGGAGCGAACTGTTGTGCTCAGTTGGCGAAAGCGCGGCGTTGCTGGTCAGCCGACCAGGGGGTCGTGGCGGTGGGCAGGAACTCTCCGGGTACGCGCAGCGGCTGGCCGTACATGAGTTCCGCCGCCGAGGCTTGCAGGTCTTCCTTGACCGCGGAGCATAGGCCGAGTAGCACCCACGGGGGGCGGTCGATACAAGCCTCGTCCTCGAGGCTGGCGCGGAGAGACGCCTTCATGGACCTGTGGAATCGCTCGCACAGTCCGTTGGCTTGGGGGTGGTAAGCCGTGGTGCGGTGAACTGCCACCCCGAGGTTTCGGGCGATGGCGGCCCACAGATCAGAGGTGAACTGCGGGCCTCTATCCGACGTCATGTCGGAGGGGATGCCGAACCGAGCGACCCAGGTACCGATGAACGCCCTCGCGATGTCGGCGGTGGTGGTGGACGTCAGTGGAATGGCCTTGGGCCAGCGGGTGGTACGGTCCACGATTGTCAGCAGGTGCGTGTGACCTTGTGATGGCGGCAGGGGGGCCGACGAGGTCGATGTGGACATGGTCGAACCTTCTTTCTGGCACGGTGAACTCCTCGAGTGGGGCTTTGACGTGCTGGTGGATTTTGGCACGCTGGCAAGCTATGCAGGATCTGGACCAGACGCGCACATCTTTGCGCAGGCCGCGCCAGACGAATTGGTTGGCCACCAGTCTAATGGACGCGCGGGTGCTGGGGTGTGAGAGGCCGTGGACGATGTCGAACACCCGTTTTCGCCAGGACGCCGGGACTACGGGGTGGGGTTGCGCCAAGGAGGTGTCGCATTTGACTGTGATGGTGGACGGGCCGCAGGTGAAGTCGGTCAGTCGCAGCCCTGGGAGGTTTGTGGGCGTGGAGAGCAGATCGGGGTCGGTGCGTTGCTCCGCTGCCAGTTGAGCATAGTCCACTGCCAGGTGGGCGCCGTGGACGGCGGGGCGGGATAGGCAGTTGGCTACCACGTTGTCTCGACCGGAGACGTGCCTGATGTCCGTGGTGAATTCGGACACCGCGGCGAGCTGGCGTTGTTGCCTGGCTGACCACGGGTCCGCAGATTTCGCCATCGCAAATGTCAGGGGTTTGTGGTCGACAAACGCGGTGAAGGGGCGGCCCTCTAGAAGAAATCTAAAATGGCGGACTGCCAGGTACAGTGCGAGGAGCTCGCGGTCAAAGGCGCTGTATTTGGCCTCCGGGGAGCGCAGTTGGCGGCTGAAAAAGGCCAGCGGTTGCCAGGCCCCGTCGACCCACTGTTCATACATGGCGCCGACCGCTTGGTCGGAGGTGTCCGTGGTGAGGGCCACCCTGGCGTTGGGCAGTGGGTGAGCGAGCATGGTGGCGTCGGCGAGCGCCTTTTTGGTCGAGTCGAAAGCGGTCAACATCTCCGCCGACCACTCGATCACCATTCTGTCTTTCTTACCCCTTAAAGGTGTGATCCTTCTTAAAGGCATGACGCCTGATTTATAGTCTACGGACCGGAAAGCGGATTGTGTCCGTTCTGTGATCGGTACGCCACAATGGCATAATAATGTCATATCAGAACAGCACATCATCAATTCGGTAATCAGCAAGGGTACCAATTCAAAGCATTTGCAGGGAATCCTCTCCATGGTATAAGGCAAGCTGAAAGGCATGCAGGTCAAATTGCATATTGATAAATCTATTATTCCCATTGTTTAGCATCATCGCACGATAACATTTCCTCTACGGACGAAAGTTGAGACAAAGCTAAAGGAGTTGGAGGATGATGGTATAATTGAAGATGTAGATGGTCTTGCACCATGGCTTTTGCCTTCAGTAATGATCCCCAAGCGTCAATATGCAAGCAACAAACAAAGCAATTAAATGTGAATGGCATGGCACTCCAACCCTGGTTTCGATGATTGCATAGTTAAAATGATTGTGGCTGGGAATTTCCTTGTCGCTACTCAGTTTCCATCGCACTTCCAGCACTGTTACAGTGGCGGAGCTGGAACACTTCTGAGGATATTCCTACCCAATGTTTTTTCTCAAAGCTGCACCTGAAATCTGGGTGTCACCAAGTAGAGCTCAATGTTTAGAAAACGATTTTACATTTGAAAAACGTGCTGGACTGAAGCAATACAAAAGGCTCATTTTTGGTGTACTTTTAGCAGCAGGGATATTTAAATGAACCATCTGACAGGTTATTGAAGGAAATCCAGGCATCATGAATCTAAGTGATGATATCCTGATACATGCATCCAACCAAGTACAGCTAGCTGTTCATAACACTTGCCCACAGACTTTCTACAGGCTTTTGCACTGGAAAATGCAGTAATTAGAGATCCAAAACAGCGAGGTGCCCTCTACAGGAGATCTGGGACCTGTGTGAACAGGACAAGCAACTGTGTGTCTCCTTAACCAATCAGATTGAAGAATCCTTAACGAGACACGCAGTCTCTAAACCAGGAAGTGCAAGTTGGAATATTTAATTCAATGCCAAATCATGTACAGAAAACAAAATAAGGAGGGAAAGAAAGCTGGGGTTGAGAGAGAGAGAGAGATGCAAGACAAAGAGAAAGTAAAAAAAATTTTTTTTTTTTTTTTAAATCTCCAACAATTAAAATCTGAAAGAATGAGACTCCACACTGGTAAAAGTTAATTTCCTGTGCCGGAGAGGCTGTTTGGTAATATTTGAGACTTAACATGCTGTTAAAAAAAAATCACAGACTAGAATGGACAAACCCCAACTTTTTCTGGTGTGTTTAGTGGGTCTCTATCACACAAGTACCCCAACTTCACGCCGTTGCATTTGTTTCAATGTCGAGTCTTTCGGCAAGATACTGGTTTAACGAAGCATCTGAGAGGACCAGGGCAACTCTGGCAGCAACTCCCTGATTTCCACGTTTAATGGCGAATGTGCAGTCGCTGGAAGTTGCAGTCCTATTTATTCTTTAATAACGGTGAGCGCCGATAGCCTCATTATTTCTACCGCAAAATCCAGACCAATGTGTGCTTTCTCAGGCTACAAGGAAATGGCCTTACGTTCACATGAGATGTGTGAACATGCTGGAAAACATTCTTAATTTTGCAGCACCCAAGGCAATCACTGTAGCTGATATCAAGAAAGTCGTACAGGAGGATCTTTACTGCAAGCAGCTAAACGGTGTTTAGAAAGTGCAAACTTTGCACAAATTAATGACAAGTGGAAAGACAACTACCAACAGCTATGATTGGTGCGCAATGCACTGATTATCATAGATCAGTCTACTGACGGGATATAATGGAGTGTCCGAATGAGTTTGCGGCGGAGATTTGTTGGAGCTATAAAAATCAGAGGGCCATCAGGATCAGGGTGAGCAAAGGGTATGTTGTTGTCCTGATTAAGGCAAGCATATCATCATCCCAATGGAGCTACAGAACCAAATAATACCTCTTGCACATATTGGCAATCAAGGGATAGTAAAAAATGCAAACATCCTCAGAACTGAAATGAGGTTCCCAGGCATAGACAATAAGGTAGGATAAGCTATTCAAAGATAGATGTTGTCAGTCGACTATCATCAGGGAACAGAGGGACATCAGCTATTTAGACAGTAGAACAGGAATTGGTGGAAACTAGGATCATGCTAGACTGCATCACTTGCAACCAATAAATAATAATGGTTACATTTATAAAGGCAAACACGACACTCCTCTCTTGAAGGCGTGTACTCTATGCTGGATACAGTTTTACAGGGACTGGCTGCCCGACAGTACCTTACCCAACTAGCCATTATTTGTACAAAAAGAAAATACTGCAGATGCTGGAACATAAGAACATAAGAAGTAAGAGCAGGAGTAGGCCATACGGCCCCTCGGGCCTGCTCCGCCATTCAATAGGATCATAGCTGATCCGAATCTAGACTCATGTCCACTTCCCTGCCCTCTCCCCGTAACCCCTAATTCCCTTATCTGCTAGGAAACTGTCTATCTCCATTTTAAATTTATTTAATGTTGCAGCTTCCACAGTTCTCTGGGGTAGCAAATTCCATAGATTTACTATCCTCTGAGTGAAGAAGTTTCTCCTCATCTCAGTTTTGAAAGGGCAGCCCCTTATTCTAAGATTATGCCTCCTAGTTCTAGTCTCACCCATCAGTGGAAACATCCTTACCGCATCCACCCGATCAAGCCCCCTCACAATCTTATATGTTTCGATAAGATCGCCTCTCATTCTTCCGAACTCCAATGAGTAGAGTCCCAACCTACTCAACCTTTCCTCATACGTCAACCCCCTCATCTCCCGAATCAACCGAGTGAACCTTCTCTGAACCGCCTAGAGAGCAAGTATATGTTTTCTTAAATATGGAAACCAAAACTGCACGCAGTATTCCAGGTGTGGCCTCACCAATACCCTGTATAACTGCAGCAAGACTTCCCTGTTTTTATACTCCATCCCCCTTGCAATAAAAGCCAAGATTCCATTGGCCTTCCTGATCACCTGCTGCACCTGCATACTAACTTTTTGTGTTTCATGCACCAGGACCCCTAGATCCCTTTGTACTGTAGCACTTTGCAGTTTCTCTCCATTTAGGTAATAACTTGCTCTTTGATTTTTTCTGCCAAAGTGCATAACCTCACACTTTCCAACATTATATTGCATCTGCCAAATCTCTGCCCATTCACTTAGCCTGTCTATGTCCTTTTGCAGGTTTTTTATGTCCTCTTCACTCACTGCTTTCCCTCCCATCTTTGTATCGTCGGCAAACTTGGATATGTTGCACTCGGTCCCTTCCTCCAAATTGTTAATATAGATTGTAAAGAGTGGGGTCCCAGCACTGACCCCTGCGGAACACCACTGGTTACTGATTGCCAGCCCGAGAACAAACCATTTATCCCAACTCTTTGTTTTCTGTTAGATAGCCAATCTTCCACCCATGCCAGTATATTACCCCCAATCCCGTGATTTTTTATCTTGATCAGTAATCTTTTGTGTGGAACCTTGTTAAGTGCCTTTTGGAAGTCCAAATACACTACATCCACTGGTTCCCCTTTATCCACCCTGTACGCTACGTCCTCAAAGAATTCGAGCAAATTTGTCAAACATGACTTCCCCTTCATAAAACCATGCTGACTCTGTCCTATTAAATTATGCTTATCCAAATGCTCTGTTACTGTTTCCTTAATAATGGACTCCAACATTTTGCCAACCACAGATGTTAGGCAAACTGGTCGATAGTTTCCGGCTTTTTGTCTACTTCCCTTCTTAAATAAGGGTGTTACATTAGCAGTTTTCCAATCTGCCGGGACCTTTCCTGAGTCCAGGGAGTTTTGGAAAATAATCACCAATGCATCCACAATCCCTACCGCCACTTCTCTCAGGACCCTATGATGTAGGCCATCAGGTCCGGGGGATTTACCCGCCTTAAGTCCCATTATTTTACCGAGTACCATCTCCTTAGTGATTTTAATCGTGTTTAGCTCCTCCCCCCCCCCATTGCCCCCTGTTTGTCCAGTGTTGGGATATTTTTAGTGTCCTCTACTGTAAAGACTGATACAAAATATTTGTTCAGCGTCTTTGCCATCTCCATGTTCCCCACCACTAGTTTCCCGGTCCCATCCTCTGAGGGACCAACGTTCACTTTAGCCACGCTTTTTCTTTTTATATAGCTGCAGAAACTCTTGCCAGCTGTTTTTATATTTTTTGCTAGTTTACTTTCATAATCTATCTTCCCTTTCTTAATTAATCTTTTAGTTATTGTTTGCTGGCTTTTAAATGCTTCCCAATCTTCTATCCTCCCACTAGATTTGGCTACTTTATATGCCCTTGTTTTCAGTCGGATACTATCCTTTATTGCTTTACTAAGCAACGGATGGCTGTCTTTTCTTTTACTCCCCTTTTTCCTCAGTGGAATATATTTATCTTGAAAGATGTGAAATATCTCCTTGAATGTAGACCACTGCTCTTGTACCATCTTACACTTTAATCTGTTTTCCCAGTCCACTTTAGTCAATTCTACTCTCATACCTTCATAGTCTCCTTTATTTAAGCTCAGTATGCTGGTTTGAGATCCAGCTCTCTCACCCTCAAACTGAATTTGGAATTCAACCATATTATGGTCACTCATTCCAAGGGGAGCCTTTACTTGGACATTTTTTATTAATCCTGTCTCATTACACCGGACCAGATCTAAGATTGCCTGCCCCCTGGTTGGTTCAGTTACATACTGCTCAAGGAACCCATCCCTAATACACTCTATGAACTCTTCCTCAATGCTGCCATGCCCAATTTGATTAGTTCAGTCAATATGAAAGTTAAAATCCCCCATGAGTATAGCTGTTCCCTTATTACAAGCCCCAACTATTTCCTGATTTATACACCGACCAACAGAGTTGCAACTGTTAGGAAGCCTATAGACTACGCCCACTAGTGACTTTTTCCCCTTATTATTCCTTATCTCCACCCAAACTGTTTCACTATCCTGACCCTTTGACCCAATATCACTTCTGACTATTGCAGTGATTCCATCCTTGATTAACATAGCAACCCCACCTCCCTTTCCTTCCTGTCTGTCCTTCCTAATTGTCAAATACCCTTGTATGTTTAGTTCCCAATCATGATCATCTTGCAGCCATGTTTCCGTAATGGCCACCAGATCATACCCATGTGTAGTTATTTGTACCGTCAACTCGTTTATTTTGTTACGAATGCTGCGTGCATTCAGATAAAGAACTTTCAAATATGTTTTCTGTCAATTTATTCCTGCTTTTACCCCCTTTACTACTTTACCATTATACATTCTGTCCCTTCCTGACACGCTCTGGTTTTTAATTCCCCCACTGCTACCTTGCTCTATTGCCTTCTCCGCTGTCATTTTTATTTTTCGCTCTCTTAAAACCACCCCACCACGAATTAGTTTAAAGCCCTTTCTACAGCCCTAGTTATTCGTTTCGCCAGGACTCTAGTCCCAGCACTGGCCAAGTGAAGTCCGTCCCAACGGAACAGCTCTCTCCTGTCCCAGTACTGATGCCAGTGTCCCAAGAAGCAAAACCCATTTCTCCCACACCAGTCTTTGAGCCACGCATTTAACTCTCTAATTTTATTTACCCTAGCCAAATTTGCTCGTGGCTCAAGTAGTAATCCAGAGATTATTACCCTTGTGGTTCTGCTTTTTAATTTGGCCCCTAGCTGCTCAAACTCCCTCAGCAGAACCTCTTTCCTTGTCATATCTATGTCGTTGGTACCAACATGGACCACGACTGAAGGTAAGTCGCTGAAGGTAAGCATGCAGGTGCAGCAGGTGGTTAAGAAGGCAAATGGTATGTTGGCCTTCGTAGCAAGAGGGTTCGAGTACAGGAACAAGGATGTCTTGCTACAGTTGTACAGGGCCTTGGTGAGACCGCACCTTGAGTATTGTGTGCAGTTTTGGTCGCCTTACCTGAGGAAAGACGTTCTTGCCATGGAAAGAGTGCAGCGAAGATTCACCAGGCTGATACCTGGGATGGCAGGAATGACGTATGAGGAGAGATTGTGTCGATTGGGCTTATACTCACTGGAGTTTAGAAGATTGAGAGGGGATCTCATCGAAACCTATAAAATTCTGTCAGGCCTGGACAGACTAGATGCAGGAAGGATGTTTCTGATGGCCAGGGAGTCCAGAATCAGGGGTCATAGTCTAAGGATAAGGGGTAAGCCATTTAGGACTGAAATGGGGAGGAATTTCTTCACCCAGAGAGTGGTGAACCTGTGGAATTCTCTGCCACAGAGGGCGGTGGAGGCCAGTTCATTAAATATATTCAAAAAGGAGTTGGATATATTTCTTAAGGCTAAAGGGATCAAGGGATATGGGGAGAAGGCAGGGACAGGGTACTGAATTTGGATGATCAGCCATGATCTCATTGAATGGCGGAGCAGGCTCGAAGGGCCGAATGGCCTACTCCTGCTCCTATCTTCTATGTTTCTATGTTTCTACGACAACTGGATCCTCCCCCTCCCACTCCAAGTTTCTCTCCAGCCCAGAGGAGATGTCCTTAACCCTGGCACTGGGCAGGCAACACAGCCTTCGGGACTCTCGCTCTCGATTGCAAAGAACTCTATCTATCCCCCTAACGATACTATCCCCTACCACTACAACATTTCTTTTAACTCCCCCCACTTGAATGGCCCCCCGCTCCACGGTGCTGTGGCCAGGTTGCACATCCTCCCCGCAGTCCCCGTTCCCATCCTCACAGGGAGTAAGAGTCTCAAACCTGTTGGACAAGAGCAAGGGCTGCGGCTCCTCCAACACTACCTCCTGGATCCCCGTACCTGCCTCACTTCTAGTCACACCATCCTGACCCTGGCCACGGACTACATCTGAATTAATTAATCTAATTGGTGTGACTACCTCCTGAAACACAGAGTCCAGGTAACTCTCCCCCTCCCTGATGTGTCTCAGTGTTTGAAGCTCAGACTCCAGCTCTTCAACACGGAGCTGGAATTCCTCGAGCAGCCAACACTTACTGCAAATGTGATCACCATGAGCATCAATGGTCTCCACCAGCTCCCACATATTGCAGCAGTAACACATCACCTGCTCTCCCATTCTATGTAATTAATTAAATTTATTAATATTATTTTTAAATACCCTCTGCCCCGATTCTAGATGATGAATATCGCACCTTAGAAACTATAAACCAGAGTTTAAGCTTAAAGAGAGAGAAATACTCACCAACCAATCACTTACATGCTTTCTGGTGACGTCACACTTCGATTTCTTTTTACCTCTCTCCTTCCCTCTGTGTTCCAAGTTCGGAGACTGGTCTCGGGAGGCTTTTATAGCCCCGCTCTGCCGCTGAAACACCCGCCGACGCTCTGAGGCCTTACCTGGGACTCGGGAGCCTTTTATAGCCCCGCTCTGCTGCTGAAACACCCGCCAACGCTCTGAGGCCTTACCTGGGTCTCGGGAGCCTTTTATAGCCCCACTCTGCCGCTGAAACACCCGCTGATGCTCTGAGGCCTTACCTGGGTCTTGGGAGCCTTTTATAGCCCCGCTCTGCCGCTGAAACACCCGCCGATGCTCTGAGACCTTACCTGGGTCTCAGGAGCCTTTTATAGCCCCGCTCTGCCGCTGAAACACCCGCCGGCGCTCATCAGGTGAAGGAGCAGCGCTCCGAAAGCTTGTGATTTCAAATAAAGCTGTTGGACTATAACCTGGTGTTGTGTGACTTCTCACATTTGTCCACCCCAGTCCAACACCGACATCTCCACATCGAGACATTAAGAGATATTCAAGGCAAAAGGAGATGGTAATGGGACAGGTTAAGAAACAAAGGATGGCTCTAGATGGAGTGTGAATTGCGCTGGCAGAATGAAAGATAGCTGCCATGTGGGAGAGAAGAAAAAAAGACAAAGAGTGTGGTTAAAAAAAAATATATATATATATATATATATGATAGGGGCCGAAGTTATGATCTGAAATTGGTGAACTCGATGTCGAGTCCGGAAGGCTGTAAAGTGCCTAATCAAAAGATGAGGTGCTGTTCCTCGAGCTTACGCTGAGCTTCATTGGAACAGTGTAAGAGACAGAGGACGGTGAGGTCTGAGTGGGAGTGGAGCGGTGAATTAAAATGACAGGCGACTGGGAGCTCGGGGTCCCCCTTATGGACTGAATGGAGGTGTTCCGCAAAGCGGTCACCCAATCTGCGATTGGTCTCCCACATCGTGAGCAGCGAATACAGTACACTAAATTGTAAGAAGTACAAGTAAATCGCTATTTCACCTGGAAGGGGTGTTTGGGGCCCTAGACAGTGGGATGGGGGGATGTATAAGGGCATGTGGTGTTGGGGGCGATAGAGGAGTGGATTAGGGTGCCGCGGAGGGAGCGGTCCCTATGGAATGCTGAAAGGGGAGGTGAGGGGAAGATGTGTTTGATGGTGGGATCACGCTGGAGGTGGCGGAAATGGCGGAGGATGATCCATTGAATGTGGAGGCTTGTGGGGTGAAAGGTGAGGTCAAGGGGAACTCTGTCGCGGTTCTGGGAGGGAGGGGCAGGGGTGAGGGCAGAAGTGCGGGAGATAGAACGGACACGGTCAAGGGCCGTGTCAACCACTGTAGAGGGGAATCATCGGTTGAGGAAAAAGGAAGACATGTCAGAAGCACTGGTGTGGAAGGTAGCATTGTCAGAGCAGATGCGGCGGAGACGGAGAAACTGGGAGAATGGAATAGAGTCCTTACAGGAGGCGGGGTGGGAGGAAGTGTAGTCCAGGTAGCAGTGGGAGTCAGTGGGCTTGTAGTGAATGTTTGTCAATAACCTATCCCCAGAGATGGAGACAGAGAAGTCGAGGAAGGGAAGGGAAGAGTCGGAGATGGACCATGTGAAGGTGAGGGAAGGGTGGAAATTGGAAGCAAAGTGAATGAAATGATCTAGTTCAGGGTGAGAGCAGGAAACGGCACCAATACAGTCATCAATGTACTGGGAAAAGAGGTGAGGGAGGGGACCCGAGTAGGAGTGGAACAAAGAGTGTTCCACATATCCCACGAAAAGGCAGGCATAGCTAGGACCATTATTTGGTTCCTTTAATGGTGAATGTTAGGCAGGCATTTCAGTCCTGGGATTTGGCGGGGGAGGGGGGGTGGGGGTAGAGAAACACAGCCAATCCCAATCTTGTCCACACACACTAAATTCCAACAGGTGGTTGTAGGATAGCAATCTTGAGCATAAGCCCTGGATGATTCCCTCCTCCAAGGCAAAGGCACAAAGGTCAATTGTAGCACTGCTACTGCTGCTTTAATTTAAATTAGGTAACTCACCATCAAACTAGGAATATAGGAACAACAGTATCCCATTCAGCCCCTCAAGACTGTTCCGCCATTCAATTAGATTATGGCTGATCTTTACCTCAACTCCATTTACCTCCCTTTGCTCCAAATCCTTTGATACCCTTAACAAAAATCTAATGATTTCAGTCTTGAAAATGTCAATTGATCCACTCAACATCACAGCCTCTTGGCGAGAGAGTTCCAGATTTCCACTACCTTTTGTGTGGAAAAAATGCTTCCTGATTTCACTCCTAAGTGTCCTTTAAAATTATGCCTCCGTGCTCTGGATTCCCCCAGCAGAGGAAATAGTCCCTCTGTATCTACCCTATTAAATCCCTATCATTTTTAAATACCTTGATGAGATCTCCCCTCAACCTTCTATACTGAAGGAAACACAAACCAAGTTTATGTAACCTGCCCTCATAATTTAATCCATTAAGCCTTGGTATCATTCTGGTGGATCTGCGCTGTAGTCCCTCTAAGGCCCATATATCTTTCATAAGGTTCAGTGACCAAAACTCCAGCTGGGGTCTGACCATGGCTCTGTACAACTAAAGCACCACTTCCAACCCCCTTGAGATAAAGGCCAACAATCTATTAGCCTTCTTGAATGTTTTTGTACCTTTGCACTAACTTTTAGCAAACTGTGTACATGAACACTCAAATTCCTTTGCTCTTCCACAGCTCCTCGTCTCTCACCATTAAGAAAATATTCTGATTTGACTTCCTCAGATCCAGTGGATGACCTCACACTTCCCCACCTTGAATTCCTTCTACCATCGTTTTTCCCCACTCACTTGCCTGTCAGTATCCTTCTGCAACATCCTCCTCCCATCTACGCAACTTATTGTGCCTCCTAATTTAGTGTAATCTGCAAACTTGGATAAACAACTCTCTACTTCATCTATCAGTAATATAAATGGTGAAAAGCTGAGGCCCCAGTTTCCTTTAATGGAGTGGTAAACCAAATGCATAAAACTTCAAAATAACTTTCCAAGACACTGATGCGCCATCAATTACTCAAAAGACTGAAGTTGAGCGAGTAACAACCAGGCTTTTATTAACTAAAGAATGAAGGTCTAGTCTCGAGTGGTCGACCCGTCCAGAATACTAAGGGACTGGGAGGTAGTCACTTATATACCTGGAATAGTGGGAGGAGTCAGCCGAGGCATGTCCAGACCTGTACCTAGTGGAATACACATACAGACACAGACAGGTATGACAGTGGTTTACCACAGACACTACCCCCACACCTTTTTAAGAATGTCAAGTTTAAACTTACCTTGCAGAGATGCTGCAATTATATAAAGTTATAAGCCACCCCTTCATCTCACTGAAAGCTTTTCCAATAATTAAGCAGAACTTTCATCGTTAAGGGTTCAATAGTGCAAGTTTGTTTCACCTTTGCAACTGAGAGGAGAGACTAACAAATCAATGAGGGGTTAATTTCAACCCAAGTTCTAGAGGCAGAAGGCCTATGTCTAAGGCATGATGCTACAGTTTGTTGCACAGCACGCCTGCTGGATCACCACATTTAGGGGCTGATTTGAAAACAAGCCAGATACATTTATGTGCAGTTTCCCCAAGTACGGTGACTCTATGTGCCCATGTATATAAAAACTAAAATACAGAAAGAATATTTCATGTAACTGTTGTCCTACAACAGACCCATTGTGAAGTTTGGTGGGCCAGCTTTACACCCCCTGATCCATTTGAACATACAGCTTTCTAAACAATTGAATGATAAAAGAAAAAAAGGGACTTGCATTTATACAGTGCCTTTCATGACCCTTCTTCCTTCTTAGGCAGTCCCTCGGATCCGAGGATGACTTGCTTCCACATTAAAAATGAGTTTGCAGGTGACTGATTAGTCCAATGCGGGACCTACAGTCTCCGTCACAGGTGGGGCAGACGGCGCTTGGGTTGACGTGCGCTCCTTGCGCTGCCTGTGCTTTACTTGCGCTTGCTCCCGGCGAAGAGACTCGAGGTGTTCGGTGCCTTCCCGGATGCTTCTCCTCCACTTTGTTCGGTCTTGGGCCAGGGATTCCCAGGTGTCGGTGGGGATGTTACACTTTTTCAAGGAGGCTTTGAGGGTGTCCTTGAAGAGTTTCCTTCACCCACCTGGGGCTCTCTTGCCGTGCCGGAGCTCCAAGTAAAGCGCTTGTTTTGGGAGTCTCGTATCGGGCATGCGGACAATGTGACCTGTCCATCGGAGCTGACTGAGCGTGGTCAAAGTTTCGATGCTGGGGATGTTGGCCTGAGCAAGAGCACTAACGTTGGTGCGCCTATTCTGCCAATGGATTTGCAGGATCTTGCGGAGGCAGCGTTGGTGGTGCCTCTCCAGAACTTTGAGGTGCCTGCTGTACATGGTCCATGTCTGAGGCATACAGCAGGGCGGGCATCACTGCTGCTCTGTAGACCATGAGCTTAGTACTGGGTTTGAGGTCCTGGTCTTGAAACACTTGCTTCCTCAGGCGACTGAAGGCTGCACTGGCACACTGAAGGTGGTGTTGGACTTCGTCGTCAACGTTTGCCCATGTTGACAGTAGGCTCCCGAGGTATGGAAAGTGGTCCACGTTGTCCAAGGCCTTGTCGTGGATTTTGATAAATCGGGGGGCAATACTGTGTCGCGGGGGCAAGTTGGTAGAGGACCTTTGTCTTACGGATATTTAGTGCAAGGCCCATGCTCTCATACGCTTCAGTGAAGGTGTTGATGATGGTTTGGAGTTCGACCTCTGAGTGAGCGCAGACGCAAGCGTCATCTGCATACTGAAATTCAATGACAGAGGATGGGATGACTTTGGATCTGGACTGGAGGCGATGGAGGTTGAACAGTTTCCCGTTTGTTCTGTAAATTAGCTCCACTCCAGTGGGGAGCTTACTGAGGGTGAGATGGAGTATTGCAGCAAGGAAGATCGAGAAGAGCGTTGGTGCGATGATACAGCCTTGCTTGACCCCGGTTCGTACGTGAATTAGGTCTGTGATGGAACCGTTGGTCAGGATCACGGCTTGCATGTCATCGTGAAACAGGCGGAGGATAGTGACAAACTTTTGAGGGCAGCCGAATTTGAGGAGGACACTCCATAATCCCTCACGGTTGACAGTGTCGAAGGCCTTTGTGAGATCGAAGAAGGCCATGTACAGAGGTTGGTGCTGTTCCCTGCATTTCTCTTGTAATTGACGTGCGGTGAAGATCATGTCCATTGTGCCCCTTAGTGGGCGGAATCCGCATTGCGACTCTGGGAGGAGCTCTTCGGTCACTGGGACAAGGCGATTGTGGAGGATTCTTGCGATGACTTTCCCTATAGCAGAGAGCAGGGAAACTCCTCTATAATTACCACATTCGGACTTGTCACCTTTCTTGAAGATGGCCACAATTACGGCATCTCGGAGATCCCCTGGCATGCTCTCCTCCTTCCAGATAAGAGAAATGAGTTCATGAATTCACGCCAGTAGTGCTTCTCCACCATGCTTTAGTGCCTCGGCGGGGATTCCATCTGCTCCTGAGGCATTTCTTATTCTTCAGTTGTCGGATGGCCTTTTCAACCTCATGCCGAGCTGGGGTTGTGCTTAGAAACATAAAAGATAGGAGCAGGAGTAGGCCATTCGGCCCCTCGAGCCCGCTCCGCCATTCATAAGAACATAAGAACATAAGAATTAGTAGCAGAAGTAGGCCATACGGCCCCTCGGGCCTGCTCCGCCATTCAATAGGATCATGGCTGATCCGAACCTAAACTCACGTCCACTTCCCTGCCCTCTCCCCGTAACCCCTAAATCCCTTATCTGCTAAGAAACTGTCTATCTCCGTTTTAAATCTATTTAATGTTGCAGCTTCCACAGTTCTCTGGGGTAGCAAATTCCATAGATTAACTACCCTCTGAGTAAAGAAGTTTCTTCTCATCTCAGTTTTGAAAGGGCAGCCCCATTTTCTAAGATTATGCCCCCTAGTTCTAGTCTCACCCATCAGTAGAAACATCCTCACAGCATCCACCCGATCAATCCCCCTCACAATCTTATATGTTTCAATAAGATCGCCTCTCATTCTTCTGAACTCCAATGAGTAGAGGCCCAAACTAATCAACCTTTCCTCATACGTCAACCCCCTCATCTCCGGAATCAACCGAGTGAACCTTCTCTGAACCGCCTAGAGAGCAAGTATATATTTTCTTAAATATGGAAACCAAAACTGCATGCAGTATTCCAGGTGTGGCCTCACCAATACCCTGTATAACTGCAGCAAGACTTCCCTGTTTTTATACACCATCCCCCTTGCAATAAAAGCCAAGATTCCATTGGCCTTCCTGATCACCTGCTGCACCTGCATACTAACTTTTTGTGTTTCATGCACCAGGACCCCCAGATCCCTTTGTACTGTAGCAATTTACAGTTTCTCTCCATTTAGATAATAACTTGCTCTTTGATTTTTTCTGCCAAAGGGCATAACCTCACACTTTCCAATATTATATTCCATCTGCCAAGTCTCCGCCCACTCACTTAGCCTGTCTATGTCCTTTTGCAGGTTTTTTATGTCCTCCTCACTCACTGCTTTCCCTCCCATCTTTGTATCATCAGCAAACTTGGATATGTTGCACTCGGTCCCTTCCTCCAAATCATGAATATAGATTGTAAAGAGCTGAGGTCCCAGCACTGACCCCTGCGGAACACCACTAGTTACTGATTGCCAGCCCGAGAATGAACCATTTATCCCAACTCTTTGTTTTCTGTTAGATAGCCAATCTTCCACCCATGTCAGTATATTACCTCCAATCCTGTGATTTTTTTTATCTTGATCAGTAATCTTTTGTGTGGCACCTTGTCAAATGCCTTTTGGAAGTCCAAATACACTACATCCACTGGTTCCCCTTTATCCACCCTCTATGTTGCGTCCTCAAAGAATTTGAGCAAATTTGTCAAACATGACTTCCCCTTCATAAACCAATGCTGACTCTGTCCTATTAAATTATGTTTATCCAAATGATCTGTTACTGTTTCCTTAATAATGGACTCCAACATTTTACCAACCACAGATGATAGGCTAACTGGTCTATAGTTTCCAGCTTTTTGTCTACTTCCCTTCTTAAACAAGGGTGTTACATTAGCAGTTTTCCAATCTGCTGGGACCCTTCCTGAGTCCAGGGAGTTTTGGAAAATAATCACCAATGCATCCACAATCCCTACCGCCACTTCTCTCAAGACCCTAGGATGTAGGCCATGGTCTGGGGGATTTATCCGGCTTAAGTCCCATTATTTTACCGAGTACCATCTCCTTAGTGATTTTAATCGTGTTTAGCTCCTCCTCCCCCATTGCCCCCTGTTTGTCCAGTGTTGGGATATTTTTAGTGTCCTCTACTGTAAAGACTGATGCAAAATATTTGTTCAGCGTCTTTGCCATCTCCATGTTCCCCACCACTAGTTTCCCGGTCCCATCCTCTAAGGGACCAACGTTCACTTTAGCCACCCGTTTTTTTTTATATAGCTGTAGAAACTCTTGCTATCTGTTTTTATATTTTTTGCTAGTTTACTTTCATAATTTATCTTCCCTTTCTTAATTAATCTTTTAGTTATTCTTTGCTGGTTTTTAAATGCTTCCCAATCCTCTATCCTCCCACTAGATTTGGCTACTTTATATGCCCTTGTTTTCAGTCGGATACTATCCTTTATTACTTTACTAAGCCACGGATGGCTGTCTTTTCTTTTACTCCCCTTTTTCCTCAGTGGAATATATTTATCTTGAAAGATGTGAAATATCTCCTTGAATGTAGACCACTGCTCTTGTACCATCTTACACTTTAATCTGTTTTCCCAGTCCACTTTAGTCAATTCTACTCTCATACCTTCATAGTCTCCTTCATTTAAGCTCAGTACGCTGGTTTGAGATCCAACTCTCTCACCCTCAAACCGAATTTGGAATTCAACCATATTATGGTCACTCATTCCAAGGGGAGCCTTTACTAGGACATTTTTTATTAATCCTGTCTCATTACACAGGACCAGATCTAAGATTGCCTGCCCCCTGGTTGGTTCAGTTACATACTGCTCAAGGAACCCGTCCCTAATACACTCTATGAACGCTTCCTCAAGGCTGCCATGCCCAATTTGATTAGTCCAGTCAATATGAAAGTTAAAATCCCCCATGATTATAGCTGTTCCCTTATTACAAGCCCCAAATATTTCCTGATTTATACTCCGACTAACAGAGTTGCAACTGCTAGGAGGCTTATAGACTACGCCCACTAGTGACTTTTTCCCCTTATTATTCCTTATCTCCACCCAAACTGTTTCACTATCCTGATCCTTTGACCCAATATAATTTCTGACTATTGCAGTGATTCCATCCTTGATTAACATAGCAACCCCACCTCCCTTTCCTTCCTGTCTGTCCTTCCTAATTGTCAAATACCCTTGTATGTTTAGTTCCCAGTCATGATCCTCTTGCAGCCATGTTTCCGTAATGGCCACCAGATCATAACCATGTGTAGTTATCTGTACCGTCAACTCGTCTATTTTGTTACGAATGCCGCGTGCATTCAGATAAAGAACTTTCAAATATGTTTTCTGACAATTTATTCCTGCTTTTACCCCTTTTACTACTTTACCTTTATCATCATACATTCTGTCCCTTCCTGACACGCTCTGCTTTTTAATTCCCCCACTGCTACCTTGCTCTATTGCCTTCTCTGCTGTCATTTTTATTTTTCGCTCTCTTAAAACCTCCCCCCCACTAATTAGTTTAAAGCCCTCTCTACAGCCCTAGTTATTCGATTCGCCAGGATTCTAGTCCCAGCACTGGCCAAGTGAAGTCTGTCCCAACGGAACAGCTCTCTCCTGTCCCAGTACTGGTGCCAGTGTCCCAGGAAGCAAAACCCATTTCTCCCACACCAGTCTTTGAGCCACGCATTTAACTCTCTAATTTTATTTACCCTAGCCAAATTTGCATGTGGCTCAGGTAGTAATCCAGAGATTATTACCCTTGTGGTTCTGCTTTTTAATTTGGCCCCTAGCTGCTCAAACTCCCTCAGCAGAACCTCTTTCCTTGTCCTATCTATGTCATTGGTACCAACAAGGACCACGACAACTGGATCCTCCCCCTCCCACTCCAAGTTTCTCTCCAGCCCAGAGGAGATGTCCTTAACCCTGGCACCGGGCAGGCAACACAGCCTTCGGGACTCTTGCTCTCGGCTGCAAAGAACCCTATCTATCCCCCTAACGATACTATCCCCTACCACTGCAACATTTCTTTTAACTCCCCCCACTTGAAGGGCCCCCCGCTCCATGGTGCTGTGGCCAGGTTGCTCATCCTCCCTGCAGTCCCCATTCCCATCCTCACAGGGAGTAAGAGCCTCAAACCTGTTGGACAAGAGCAAGGGCTGCGGCTCCTCCAACACTACCTGCTGGATCCCTTTACCTGCCTCACTTCTAGTCAAACCATCCTGTCCCTGACCACAGACTACATCTGAATTAATTAATCTAATTGGTGTGACTACCTCCTGAAACACAGAGTCCAGGTAACACTCCTCCTCCCTGATGTGTCGCAGTGTCTGAAGCTTGGTCTCAAGCTCATCAACACGGAGCCGGAGTTCATCTAGCAGCAAACACTTATCGCAAATGTAATCACCATGAGCATCAATGGGGTCCACCAGCTCCAACATTTCGCAACAGTAACACATCACCTGCTCTCCCATTCTATGTAATTAATTAAATTTATTAATATTATTTAAGAGGACCCTCTGCCCCTATTTTAGGTGAAGATCACCCCTTTATTTAAAAGAACTTACCAACTTATAAAGGTTTTAAAAAGAAAACAAAAAACAGCCCCTCACTCCCTACTTGCCCGAACTCTCACACTTACCAAACTCTAGATGAGCACTCTTTCGCTGCCGCACTCCACGCTGGCCACACTCGCACTGGCCTTTTAAACTTTCAGCAGCCAATCAGTGTCCCCTATTCAATTAATTACACTTCCGGTTTTTTACTGACTTTTTAACGGTTTTTCTTCCTGCCCAATTAACCCCTGCTGTTTGACTTTTTAAACAATAATTTTCCCTTAACTTAAATTATCTTAAATTGCTTAAGATCATGGCTGATCATTCAAATTCAGTACCCTGTTCCTGCCTTCTCTCCATATCCCTTGATGCCTTTAGCCTTAAGAAATATATCCAACTCCTCCTCATCTCTGTCCTAAATGGCTTACCCCTTATAAGAACATAACATAAGAACATAAGAAGTAGGAGCAGGAGTAGGCCATACGGCCCCTCAGGCCTGCTCCGCCATTCAATAGGATCATGGCTGATCTGAATCCAGACTGACGTCCACTTCCCTGCCCTCTCCCCGTAACCCCTAATTCCCTTATCTGCTAGGAAACTGTCTGTGATGAAATATATGCCTTCATCAGCCCCTGTGTTTTACCTGCTTTGTATTGTGTGTACCGCCCCCTTTTTCCTATTGTGTGTATTGGCTACGCCCCTGTCTTTTGTCATATAAAGGTCTCAAGAGCTGCATGAGTCATTCTATCAGACGAACCCGATGTGGAAAGATCTGCAATGTTCTTAGTGATTAAAAGCCTTTAGTTGAATCCTTTAAACTCCTTGTCTTTGAGTTATTGATGGCACATCAATTTTAATCACTAAAACACCAAAATGGATCGACTCCTGAAACCAGAGCGCTTGGATCTGGGCCCCCATGCCTCAGACGCAGTCACACAGTTCGGACACTGGTTCCAATGCTTCGAATTTTTCATCGCAAACTCATCCACCGCCATAGCAGCCGCAACCGCCACCGGAGACGTGAAACTGGGAATCCTGCGAAACTGGGTGAGCCATCGGGTCTCCCCTCTCATCCAAGATGCCACCAGCTACGGGGATGCCTGCACCATTCTGAAGGCCCACTACGTGCGGCCAATAAACGAGGTGTACGCCAGGCATCTTCTGACTACTCGCACGCAGCGGCATGGTGAGTCACTAGAGGACTTCATGCTAAGCCTAAAAGTACTGGGCAGAGACTGTAACTGTAAGGCCGTGTCTGCCATCGTGTACACGGAGGAGCTGATCCGAGACTCCTTTATTGCGGGCCTCAGTTCAAATTACATACGTTTGAAAAGGAGGGACTGGACTTAAAACAGGCTATGGGCATAGCGCGATCGCTGGATATGGCCCAGAGGAACTCTGAATCCTGTTCCTCGGGCCACGCGGCCTACTCCGCCTCGTGCGCGCCGTGGGGGCCGCCATCTTGGAAGCCATCTTCACCTCCCAGGTCTCAGGCCAGCCCAGCACCATCGGAGCCCCAGCCCCCACCCAGGAGCCCCACTACTGCCGCGATGCATCGGGGCCCGAAATGCTACTTCTGCGGCCAGGACAAACACTCCAGGCATCTGTGCCCAGCGAAGGGCACCACCTGTTTAAATGCGGGAAGAAAGGACATTTCAGCAAAGTCTGCAGAGGGAACCGCGCCTCCAACTCCATCACCGCCACGTGCGCGCCGTGGGGGCAGCCATCTTGGACGCCATCTTGTCCACCCTCATGGAGTCCACCATCTTGCCCCGACTACACAGACCTCCAGGACCCACTGGTGGCCTCGATCACAGTGGATCAATCTAGGCCGCATCCGTTGTCTAAATCGATGATGGACATAGAGGTAAACAGGAACAAGGTTAAATGCTTGATTGACTGCGGGAGCACCGAAAGCTTTATTCATCCTAGCCTGATAAAACGACTTTCACTAACGATAGTCCCCACACAGGGCAAAATCGCCATGGCTGATAAGACTCATACCTCAAAAATTACAGGTTTCTGCGTGGTTATGTTGTCGGTAAAAGGCACTGATTACAGAGATTTTAAACTATTGATAATGCCAGATCTCTGTGTGAGCGTGATCTTGGGTCTGGACTTCCAGTGCCACCACCAAAGTATCACGCTTACCTACGGTGGGTCCCAGCCGCCCCTCACAGTGTGCGGTCTGGCTACCCTGAAGGTCAAGCCGCCCTCTCTGTTCGCCAACCTCGCACCCAACTGTCGACCCATAGCGACCAAGAGTAGGCGGTACAGCTGGGAGGATAGACGGTTCATTGCGTCGGAAGTAGAAAGACTCAAGCGGGAGGGTATCATCGAATGCAGTACCAGCCCGTGGCACGCCCAGGTAGTAGTAGTTAAGGGTAGCGAAAAGAAGCGGATGGTGATAGATTATAGCCAGACGGTTAATCTATACACCCAGCTAGACGCCTACCCTCTGCCCCGCATAGCGGATATGGTTAACCAAATTGCGCAATACCGGGTGTTTTCCACCATCGACCTAAAATCGGCATACCACCAGCTCCCCATTAGGCCAGAGGACCGTCCATACACCGCCTTCGAGGTGAACGGACGCCTCTACCACTTCCTCAGAGTCCCCTTTGGGGTAACGAATGGGGTCTCGGTCTTCCAGCGGGAGATGGACCGCATGGTCGATGAGAACCAGTTAACAGCCACCTACCCATGCCTAGACAACGTCACCATCTGCGGCCATGACCAGCAAGACCACGACTCGAACCTCGCGAGATTTCTGAAAACCGCCCTCAGACTCAATTTCACCTACAACGAGGATAAGTGTGTCTTTAGCACCACGCGCCTCTGTATCCTGGGCTGCGTGATGGAAAATGGGGAAATTGGCCCGGACCCCGACCGATTGCGCCCCCTACGGGAGCTACCCCTACCAAACACTCCCAAGGCCCTGAAAAGGTGCCTGGGGTTCTTCTCCTATTACGCCCAATGGGTCCCCAATTATTCCGACAAGGCCCGTCCCCTCCTGAAATCAACGTCCTTCCTGCTCACGGCCGAGGCCCACGCCACCTTCAACAGCATTAAACACGACATTGAGAAGGCCACGCTGCAGGCAGTGGACGAAAACATCCCTTTCCAGGTCGAAAGCGATGCGTCCGACTTCGCTTTAGCAGCCACCCTCAACCAGGATGGGCGGCCAGTAGCCTTTTTCTCAAGAACCCTCCAAGGGCCCGAGATCAGGCACTCCTCGGTAGAGAAGGAGGCCCAGGCCATAGTGGAGGCAGTGTGGCACTGGAGGCACTACCTAGCCGGCAAACGCTTCACCCTGCTTACCGACCAGCGGTCGGTAGCCTTCATGTTTAACAACAAACAGAGGGGGAAGATCAAGAACGACAAAATTCTCAGGTGGCGGATCGAACTCTCCACGTTTGAGTACGACATAATATATAGGCCGGGGGCCCTCAACGAATCCCCCGACGCCCTATCACGAGGGATGTGTGCCAGCATCCAGGGGGACAGGCTACAGGACCTCCACAATGGCCTCTGCCACCCGGGGGTCACCCGGCTATTTCACTTTATAAAATCCCGTAACCTCCCCTATTCCATCGAGGAGGTCCGGTCGATGACCAGGGACTGCCGCACCTGTGCGGAATGCAAGCCCCGTTTTTTCAGGCCCGACCGAGCCCACCTGATCAAAGCTACACGGCCATTCGAGCGCCTGAGCTTAGATTTCAAGGGACCACTCCCCTCCACTGACCGCAATGTGTACTTTCTCAACATTGTGAACGAGTACTCCCGCTTCCCATTCGCCTACCCCTGCCCAGACATGACCAGTGCCACGGTCATCAAGTGCCTCGGCAACCTGTTTTGCACGTTCGGCATGCCTAACTACATCCACACTGACAGGGGGGGCGTCGTTCATGAGTGACGAACTGCACCAATACCTGCTGTCGAAGGGGATAGCCACGAGTCGGACCACTAGTTATAACCCCCGGGGTAATGGACAAGTGGAGAGGGAGAACGCGACAGTGTGGAAGGCAGTCACCTTAGCACTAAGGTCTAAAGGCCTCCCCACCTCCCGCTGGCAAGAGGTCCTCCCAGACGTACTCCACTCGATAAGGTCGCTACTGTGTACTGCTACTAATGCCACTCCTCACGAGAAGATGTTTGTTTTTCCCCGCAAATCAATGTCAGGAGTGTCCCTACCATCGTGGCTCTCCACCCCAGGGGCAGTCCTATTATGGAGCATGTGAGGGGCCACAAAACGGATCCTCTCGTGGAGGCAGTGTGTAATCAGTGTGTGACGTCACCAGGGAGCAGGTAGGTGATTGGTTGGTGAGTATTTCTCTTTTTTCAATACAAGCTTGAATTCTGTGGTGTTAAATTTCTGTGGTGTAGTGGGGATAGTTGGTAAATAAAACGCCCTCGAGCATACCTGTAACTGGGGTATTGAATAAATTTTTTAAAGTAATTAAAGGGGTAGGTCATGGCAGGAGAGTTCAGACCCGTGCTCTGCTCCTCCTGCTCTATGTGGGAAGTCAGGGATGCTGCCAGTGTCCCTGATGACCATGTGTGCGGGAAATGCATCTAGCTGCAGCTACTTGTAGACCGCATTGCGGCGCTCGAGCTGCGGGTGGATGAATTTTGGAGCGTGCGCGATGCTGAAAGGCTCGTGGATAACACGTTTAGCGAGTTGTGCACGCCTCAGGGTAGGGCAGCACAGGGGGTGACCATCAGGCGGAGCAACAAAGGCAGGCAGGTAGTGCAGGGAACCCCTGCGGACATCCCCCTTTCAAACAAGTATGCCGCTTTGGATACTGTTGAGGGGGATGACTCACCAGGGGAAGGCAGCAGCGGCCAACTTCCTGGCACTGGGGGTGCTCCTGCTGCCCAGGAAGGGGGGAAAAAGAGTGGGAGAGCAATAGTGGTAGGGGATTCTATAGTAAGGGGAACAGATAGGCGTTTCTGTGGCCGTAGACGTGAATCCAGGATGGTTTGTTGCCTCCCTGGTGCCAGGGTCAAGGATGTCACTGAGCGGCTGCAGGGCATTCTGGAGGGGGAGGGAGAACAGCCAGTGGTCGTGGTCCACATTGGTACCAACGACATAGGTAAAAAGAGGGATGAGGTCCTGCAGCAAGAATTTAGGGAGCTAGGTGAAGGATTAAGGAGCAGGACCTCAAAGGTTGTAATCTCTGGATTACTCCCGGTGCCACGTGCTAGTAAGTATAGGAATAGGAAGATAGAACAGATGAATGCGTGGCTAAAGGGATGGTGCAGGGGGGAGGGCTTTAGTTTCCTGGATCACTGGGTCTGCTTCTGGGAAAGGTGGGACTTGTACAAGTCGGACGGTTTACACCTGAACCAGGGGGGAACCAATATCCTTGCGGGGAGGTTTGCTAGCACTGCTGGGGAGGGTTTAAACTAACTTGGCAGGGGGTTGGGGTACAGAGTGGAGCTATAGTAGGGGGTGATTTACGGCCAAATACAGAGGGAAAAACAAGTCAGCTGGGAAGGCAGAGCAAATATGTGAAGGCAAAAGAGAATATGGCAGGGCTGGAAGGCATTTATTTTAATGCAAGGAGTCTTGCAAATAAGGTGGATGAACTGAAGTTGTTGTTGAACACATGGGAGTACGATATTGTTGCTATCACGGAGACATGGTTGAGGGAGGGTCAGGACTGGCAGCTCAATATTCCGGGGTATAGAATCTTCAGGCGAGACAGAGGGGGGTGTAAAAGGGGAGGGGGTGTTGCAATATTAATTAAGGAGTCAATTACTGCTGTAAGGAGGGATGATATATTAGCGGGTTCCTCTAATGAGGCCATATGGGTCGAACTTAAAAACAAAAAGGGGGCAAGCACTTTGCTGGGAGTGTACTATAGGCCCCCAAACAGTCAGGGGGAGATAGAGGAACAGATATGTAGGCAAATCTCAGAGAAGTGCGAAAATAATAGGGTAATAATAGTGGGGGATTTCAACTTCCCCAATATAAATTGGGACAGTCAGAGTGTGAAAGGCTTAGAGGGTGCAGAATTCTTAAAGTGCATCCAGGAGAGCTTTTTGAGCCAACATGTAGAAAGTCCTACAAGAGAGGGGGCGGTACTGGACCTAATTCTGGGGAATGTAACCGGGCAAGTGGTGGAAGTGTCAGTAGGAGAGCATTTTGGCGACAGTGACCATAATTCGGTGAGATTTAAGGTGGTCATGGAAAAAGACAAAGACGGCCCGGAAATAAGGGTTCTAAATTGGGGGAAAGCCGATTTTAATATGATAAGGCAGGATCTGGCCAAAGTGGACTGGGAGCAGCTGCTTAAAGGAAAATCCACATCAAAACAGTGGGAGACTTTCAGAAGGGAAATAGAGAGAGTACAACGCCAACATGTTCCTGTAAAGGTCAAGGGTGGGACCAACAAGCAAAGGGAACCTTGGATGACAAGGGAGATACAAAAATGCATTAGAAATAAAAGGGGGGCTTTTGGCAGTTACAAAAGACTAAAGACAGAAGAAGCCCTAGAGGAGTATAAAAAGTGCAGGGGCATACTTAAAAAAGAAATTAGGAGGGCGAGGAGGGGCCATGAAATAACACTGGCGAGCAAAATAAAGGAAAATCCTAAGATGTTTTATAAGTATATTAAGGGCAAGAGGATAACCAGGGAAAGGGTAGGGCCCATTAGGGACCAAAGTGGCAATCTGTGTGTAGAGCCAGAGGATGTAGGCGGGGTTTTAAATGAATTTTTTGCATCTGTGTTCACTATGGAGAAAGACGATGCAGACATAGAAATCGGGCAAGGGGACTGTGACATACTTGAACATATTAGCATCGAGAGGGAGGAGGTGCTAGCGGTTTTAGCGGGCCAAAAAGTGGATAAATCCCCAGGCCCGGACGAGATGTATCCCAGGCTGCTGTGGGAGGCAAGGGAGGAGATTGCAGGGGCTCTGACACTAATTTTCAGAACCTCTCTGGCCACAGGGGATGTACCAGAGGACTGGAGAACAGCTAACGTAGTACCATTATTCAAGAAGGGTAGCAGGGATAAACCAGGGAATTACAGGCCAGTGAGTCTAACATCTGTGGTGGGGAAATTATTGGAAAAAATTCTGAGGGACAAAATTAATCTCCACTTGGAGAGGCAAGGATTAATCGGGGATAGTCAGCATGGCTTTGTCAAGGGTAAATCATGTCTAACAAATCTGATCGAATTTTTCGAGGGGGTGACTAGTGGGGTGGATGAGGGAAATGCTGTGGATGTGGTGTACATGGACTTCAGTAAAGCTTTTGACAAAGTCCCGCATAGGAGACTGGTCAAGAAGGTAAGAGCCCATGGGATCCAGGGTGCCTTGGCGCGTTGGATCCTAAACTGGCTGAGTGGCAGGAGGTAGAGGGTGATGGTCGAAGGTTGCTTTTGTGACTGGAAGCCTCTGTCCAGTGGGGTACCTCAGGGATCGGTGCTGGGTCCCTTATTGTTTGCGATCTACATAAATGATTTGGATGAGAATGTAAAAGGTATGATCAGTAAGTTCGCAGATGACACAAAAATTGGTGGGGTGGTAAATTGCGAGGAGGAAAGCCTCCGGCTACAGGACGATATAAACGGGTTGGTCAGATGGGCGGAAAAGTGGCAAATGGAATTTAACCCTGAAAAGTGCGAGGTGATGCATTTTGGACGGACAAATAAGGCAAGGGAATACACAATGAGTGGTAGGACCCTAGGAAGTACAGAGGGTCAGAGGGACCTTGGTGTACATGTACATAGATCCCTGAAGGCAGCGGAGCAGGTAGATAAGGTGGTTAAAAAGGCATATGGGATACTTGCCTTCATTAGCCGAGGCATAGAATATAAGAGCAGGGAGGTTATGATGGAGCTGTACAAAACGCTGGTGAGGCCACAGCTGGAGTACTGTGTGCAGTTCTGGTCGCCTCACTATAGGAAGGATGTGATTGCTTTGGAGAGGGTGCAGAGAAGATTCACCAGGATGTTACCTGGGATGGAGCGCCTCAGCTATGAAGAGAGGCTGGACAGGCTGGAGTTGTTTTCCTTGGAGCAGAGAAGGCTGAGGGGGGACCTGATTGAGGTGTACAAAATAATGAGGGGCATAGATAGGGTAGATAAAGAGGAACTTTTCCCCTTAGTGGGGGGGTCAATAACAAGGGGGCATAGATTCAGGGTAAGGGGCAGGAGATTTAGAGGGGATTTGAGGAGGAACTTTTTCACCCAGAGGGTGGTTGGAATGTGGAACTCAATGCCTGAAAGGGTGGTGGAGGCAGGAACCCTCACAACATTCAAGAAGCATTTGGATGAGCACTTGAAATGCCATTGCATACAAGGCTATGGACCAAATGCTGGAAAATGGGATTAGACTGGACAGGGATGGATGGGCGGCGCAGACACGATGGGCCGAAGGGCCTCTTTCTGTGCTGTAAAACTCTATGACTCTATGACTCTATGACCTACTCCACGCAAACCCACAGTACGCGTACGTCAAGCACGCCGACGGGCGTGAGGACACCGTGTCCATAAAGGACCTCGCCTCGGCAGGAAGCGACGATGACCCATCACCACCACCCCCAGAAGAACCTCCACCATCCCCAGGCTCACCACCCCCAGAAGTACCTGCAACACCCCCAACACATGGGTATGCCCAGGAGGGCACCACGGACTCCCGGTCGGAACCCGAGGTATTGTTGCAACGTTCAGGAAGGACTATCACACCCCCGGACAGACTAAATCTCTAGATGAAATATATGCCTTCATCAGCCCCTTTGTTTTACCTGCTTTGTATTGTGTGTACCGCCCCCTTTTTCCTATTGTGTGTATTGGCTACGCCCCTGTCCTTTGTCATATAAAGGTCTCAAGAGCTGTATGAGTCATTCTATCAGACGAACCCGATGTGGAAAGACCTGCAATGTTCTTAGTGATTAAAAGCCTTTAGTTGAATCCTTTAAACTCCTTGGCCTAGAAATTCAGTTGCGTGCGCCAGCCGTTAGCGCCTTAAGAGGAGTAGACTTCGAGCGCTAGGCACTTAGCGGCCGGGCGCAGCGCGATCTGCGCCTACGCCCAACTTCAGTAGACATTTAGCGCCGGCGCAAAGTGTTTGCGCGCGCTCAGCTGCGCGCGCAGCTTATGACGTCATTTCGTCGTGCAACGCCCTTTGTGCGCCCCAAACCGGAACTTCAGTCACGCCCGCCCAATGTGGGCGTGGCGGTGCTAAGAACTGTGAAGTGGAACGCAGCAGAGGCCCTGTGGGCCTCGGGGAGCACTAATTAAAGGGCACTTACACTGAACTATAAAGGCCAGCCATTTTGCTGCAATGACTTTTGTGCAATGGATTTCTGGACAGAGACCAAGGAAGAGACCTTACTGATTTGGCCCAACATAGGAGAGGTATTTTTGGCTTCTGGCCAGAGCTTGGAAATTTGCCTCATTGTGATTTCATTGTTTGCCAGTATATTATGGGGGCTGCATGGGGTGCCAACCCTCAGTTCCAGCATTATGTGCGAAGGGCTCGCAGACGCTGTGTGAGAGGGGCAGCCATGCCTAGACGCAGAGGGGGCATCAGGCGTCGGCAACGTAGGCCTTACCCACTCAGGGAATACCGCCAGCAGGTGTCCTATCTCACCATGACTGCCGCGCAATGTGTTAAGAGGCTGCGCTTCAGAAGGGAGGTGGTTGCAGAGATCTGCCAGCTGCTTCACAGAGATCTGCGTCCACAGCTGATGTGCAGGACGTCTCTGTCGGTGGAAGTGAAGGTCACGGTGGCTCTGAACTTCTATGCAAGCGGCCCCTTCCAAGCCGCTGCTGGGGACATAGCTAACATATCCCAGTTCGCCGTGCATCGCTGCATCCGGCAGGTCACCGATGCCCTTTTCACAAGGAGACTCCAATTCATCTCCTTCCCCATGACCCTGGAGAGGCAGGAGCAGCGTGCAGTCGGATTTGCGAGGATCGCGGACTTCCCCATGGTGCAGGGCGCCATTGACTGCACGCATGTGGCTTTGCGGGCACCTATCGACAAGGCGAGGATTACCGCAACCGGAAGGGCTACCATTCCCTCAATGTACAGCTGGTGTGTGACAACAGGCAGCGCATCCTAGCTGTCAATGCCCGCTTTCCAGGCAGCAGCCACGATGCATTTATCCTGCGCCAGACTACTGTGGCTGACATGTTCCAGGCACAGCCTCCCCCAAGAGGATGGCTTATCGGGGACAAAGGCTATCCTTTGTGTACATGGCTCATGACCCCGCTCCGCGCGCCCAGGACCCCTGCTGAGGAGGCATACAACGAAAGCCATCAAGCCACTAGGAACATCACAGAACAAACGATTGGCGTCCTCAAGCAACGGTTCCGCTGCCTGGATCGTTCCGGAGGATCTCTGCAGTATTCGCCGGATAGAGTCTCCCAGTTCGTCGTCGTTTGCTGCATGCTGCACAACCTGGATATCCGCAGGACTCAGGCACTGCCACCTCACGTTGGACCACCACCTCAGGAGGAGGAGCAGGAGGACCATGAGGAGGAGGAGGAGGAGGAGGAGGAGTACCAGCCCAGGAGGGAGCCACAAGGTCCAAGGGCCGTCCGTCGGCGGCTTATTGAACGACACTTCTAGGCCCCCTGTCAGGGAATGGCTTGTGGCAATGAAGGGACATGAATGCAGCCGCTCCGCAAGCCCTCAGCCGGTTAACGCAACAACCACTTCAAACATCAAACATGGACAAGCTGAATGAAGAAAAAGCTTTATTGAACAAACTCAGGGCCCTTCCCACATGAAACCCAAAAACAGACAACACCCCCAAAAAACAGTCAAACACATGACTCACTCCCACAACCTGGGGAGGAATAACAAAACTTTTCCATCCAAATGGCCTTCATCCTCGGCCTTACCAAAACAACCCCCCCCATAGACAACACAACCACCCCCATATAAAAAAACATTTGGCAACACCCTCTACTTTGTGTGCCGAGAGGGCGAGTCCTTGTCCAGCCTTTTCCGGCCCCTGGCCGACCTGCTGCTCCACCTCAACCTGGGCCCTGTGGGTGCTGCAAGGCTGGGGGAAGGCTCCTGAGGGGCACATGGCGTAACGGCAGATGCCCTTGGGGGTCGGCCTAGACGAGCTCTGGCCCTCGAGGGGCCGGCTGCTGGCTGCTGCAGCTGTGGCTGGGCAGCATCAGTCTCTCCAGCAGCTCGTGGCAGCTTCACTGGGGGAGTGGCAGTGGCGGCTGCAGCAATGGGGGCAAGCTGGCTGATGCCAGGCGCTCGCTGCTCGCCTGAGACACTGGCACTCGGCCGGGCTGGCACTGAAGCAAGCGCAGCAATCTGCTGAAGGCCAGACCGCTGTGCTGCTGCAGCGCGGCGGGTGCCCTGGCGATGCCTGGCTGACACAGCGAGTGTGGCAGCAGTGAGTGCCCGTACTGCCCTGGTCTGTGCCCACATCAGACCAGCCAGTGACTGCACGGCACCACTGATCAACTGGCCACTCGCTTCCTGTGCTGCCCTGAATTCGGCCCGACTCGCATCCTGTGCTGCCCCGAATTGCTCGAAACCCCTGGCCTGCGCTGCCCCGAGCTGCTCGAAACCCCTGGCCTGTGAGGCCCCGAAATCGGACACACTATGAGCCAGGGACTCGATGGCCTCAGGCAACCATGCCACAACCCCCATGAACTCGGTGTGCCGGCGATCCGAGTCCGCAGACATTTGATCGAGGAGGCGCACCTCCTGGGCGAGGACCGTCTCCGGACTGGAGGCCGGACTCTCCCTCTGGGGAGAAGGCCGCCGAGCTGCCCGACCCTTCCCGCGTGGCTGGACGCCACTGGGCCCAGCAACTACACTCCCCTGCAACACTTCCCCCCTCTGGGGAGAAGGCCGCCGAGCTGCCCGACCCTTCCCGCGTGGCTGGACGCCACTGGGCACAGGAGCTACACTCCCCTGCAACACTTCCCCCCTCTGGGGAGAAGGCCGCCGAGCTGCCCGGCCCTTCCCGCGTGGCTGGACGCCACTGGGCACAGGAGCTACACTCCCCTGCAACACTTCCCCACTCTGGGGAGAAGGCCGCCGAGCTGCCCGACCTTTCCCGCGTGGCTGGACGCCACTGGGCACAGGAGCTACACCCCCCTGCAACACTTCCCCCTGGCTCTCCTCCAGGGAAGGTGTGTCCCCTCCATTGCCACCCCCTGGCGCGGATGAGGGTTCCCCCGATGGGCCGCCTTCCTCTTGCTCCTCCTCGTCCTCCTCTTCCGAGGAACTGTCACTGGCAGCTTCAGGGACCTCCTCCTCACCAGCTGAAAGCAGGAAGGCACAAGAGTAGCTTTAGAGTGAGGACAGGGCGTCAGCGAGGGAGGCATGAGTGGTGGCATTCAGCGCATTGGTCGGACAGTGGCAAAGGATGTAGATCTGAAGCGCAAGGGGAACGAGAGAGGTCCAAAAGGTCATGTCCTTACCATTGGGGCCCAGCACAGGGTCGGCATCTCCACATGCAACGGGGCCAATCAGCCGGCCACCCATGAGTCGACCCACGCGCTCCTCCAGGTCACTGAGCTGCTGGAACTGGGGACGGCCTACCCCGGTGTCAATCCGGCTCCTCAGATTCTGGGCCAGCTTGGCCTGCAAGAGAAAGGACGGCCTCTAAGTACAGTGTGGTGCCCTGTTGTTGCGTGCACTGCCTCCCATGGTCGAATAGCTTGGCCGGTGTGGTGCCCTGTTGTTGTATGCACTGCCTCCCATGGTCGAATAGCTTGGCCAGTGTGGTGCCCTGTTGTTGTATGCACTGCCTCCCATGGTCGAATAGCTTGGCCAGTGTGGTGCCCTGTTGCTGTATGCACTGCCTCCCATGGTCGAATAGCTTGGCCAGTGTGGTGCCCTGTTGCTGTATGCACTGCCTCCCATGGTCGAATAGCTTGGCCAGTGTGGTGCCCTGTTGCTGTATGCACTGCCTCCCATGGTCGAATAGCTTGGCCAGTGTGTAAAGTGCAGAAAATGCAATTGATGTTCATGCCAGTGCCATAGCTGCTGGATGAGGGCTGGCCATTAGGGCTTTGAGGTCCCTTTGCCCATAATGTGAGGTGCACATGCAAGGATGAGGAGGACACTGGAAAGGGTACTCACCCTGACAATCCGAGTGAGGTCGTTAAACTTTTTCCGGCATTGGACACCAGTCCTGGGGACATCGCAGGTGGCTGTGACCCTCTGGGCGACATCCCACCAGGCTCTCCTGTACACCCTGGTGGCAGGCTTCTTGCCACTGTCCGCGAACAAGATATGGCATCTCCTCTCCAAAGCCCTAATCATGGGCAGAGAAGCGCTGCGCTCGCTCACGGGCCCTCTGCATCCTTCCTGGCGCTATTTCTCTCCAGCAGCAGTGTTTAGGCCTAGCTGAAGGGCTGCAGTATCCAGGGCGTGGCAGCACACCAAGTCGACCCTTCCCCCTTTAAGAGCTGGCCGGCGCCAGGGTGTCTGCTGTCAATCAAGAAATGACCGCACCTGCGCTGCGCCCGGCCTCGGCGGTATCACTCTGCACCGCCGGCTTAGCGCCTAAAGATAGCCGTGCATCGCCAGTTTTAGCGCTCGAGCAAACTCCTTGGCCAAAGCTACTGAATATCGGCGAAGTGACCTCCACTTTGCGCCGGGCGCAAACTTTAGCGGCCGCCCGACTTTACCGCCCCAAAAGTGGCTATACTGAATTTCTAGGCCCTTGTCTTTAAGTTATTGATGGCACATCAATGTCTATCTCCATTTTAAATTTATTTAAAGTTGCAGCTTCCACAGCTCTCTGGGGTAGCAAATTCCATAGATTTACTACCCTCTGAGTGAAGAAGTTTCTCCTCATCTCAGTTTTGAAAGGGCAGCCCCTTATTCTTAGATTATGCCCCCTAGTTCTAGTCTCACCCATCAGTGGAAACATCCTCCCCGCATCCACCCGATCAAGCCCCCTCACAATCTTATATGTTTTTATGTTTATATGTCTTAGACTGTGACCCCTGGTTCTGGACTCCCCGACCATCGGGAATATCCTTCCAGCATCTAGTCTGTCTAGTCCTGTTAGAATTTTATAAGTTTCGATGAGATCCCCTCTCATTCTTCTAAACTCCAGCGAGTACAAGCCTAATCGACCCAATCTCTCCTCATACGTCATTCCTGCCATCCCAGGTATCAGCCTGGTGAATCTTCGCTGCACTCCTTCCATGGCAAGCACATCCTTCCTCAGATAAGGTGACCAAAACTGCACACAATACTCAAGATGTGGCCTCACCAAGGCCCTGTACAACTGCAGCAAGACATCCTTGTTCCTGTACTCAAACCCTCTCGCTACGAAGGCCAACATACCATTTGCCTTCTTAACCGCCTGCTGCACCTGCATGCTTACTTTCAGCGTCTGGTGCACAAGGATGCCCAGGTCTCGTTGCACTTCCCCCTTCTCCCAATCTATTGCCATTCAGATAATAATCTGCCTTCCTGTTTTTGACACCAAAGTGGATAACCTCCCATTTATCAACGTTATATTGCATCTGCCATGCTTTTGCCCAATCACCCAACCTGTCCAAATCATACTGGAGTTTCTCTGCATCCTCCTCACAGCACACACGCCCACCCAGCTTTGTGTCATCTGCAAACTTGGAGATATTACATCTAGTTCCCTCGTCCAGATCATTAATGGCCCAGTAATTCCTCTCTGAACACGTGAGTACGGTCGGGGTACTCACGCGTCTGGCCGTTGGAAATGCCCGTGTTCAGCATGCACAGCGCATGCGGGGAAAACCGGCATTTCCAGTCCTCTGAACGAAGGGGTTCAGAGGCACAGCGCGTGCGACTGCACAGGCAGCGCTTGCGCAGTGAACTTCGTCAATTTCATTCATGGATTCAGTGAGGGTAAGTCCTTGCAAGTTACAATTGAAAAAAGCATGTGTAAAGTTGTTCCAAGGCTGCGGAGGAAGATATATTTTATCGTGGAGCTTCTGAAAGGCAATATTTTTGTTTGGGAAAGGGAGGAAAGTTATTTTAAGAAATGCTGAGGTAAGTTTTAAAGTTTAAATTTTTTTTTTTAAATGGGTTTTCAGTACGGTAGGTAGAAGGAGCAATTCTGGCTGTGTGAATTGAATGTGAGAATGAGTGTTCTAAAATGAGTAATGTAACATTTCCAACACTTTTAAGAAAGAAACTTTTCATCAGTAATAAGTAATTATGTATGTATGTCCGCATATATTCCTTTACGTATATGTATGTATGTTTTATATTCCTTTACTTATGTGTATGAATGTATGTTTTTAATTATGATTTTCCAATAAGTTACTTTCTCTGAAAGTCATAATTAAATACATACATTCATACACATAAGTAAAGGAATATATACATACACGCAAAGGAATATATACAGACATACATACATAATTACTTAAAAGAATATATTATTGATGAAAAGTTTCTTCCTTAAAAATGTTGGAGTCATTTTCACATTTAATAAACACAGCAAATTTAATTCACATAGCCACAATTGAGCCTTCTACCTACAGTACTGAAAACCCGTTTTAAAAAACAAAAATAAACTTTAAAACTTACCTCAGCATTTCTTAAAATAACTTTCCTCCCTTTCCCAAACAAAAATATTGCCTTTCAGAAGCTCCACAATAGGAAATATCTTCCTCCGCAGCCTCTGGAGCAACTGTACTCATGCTTTTTTCATGTGTAAGTTGTAAGGACTTGACCTCACTGAAAGCATGAATGAAAGCGGCGAATTTTACTGCGCACGCGCTGCCTGTACAGTCGCACGCGTTCTGCCTCTGAACCCCTTCGTTCAGAGGACAGGAAATGCCGGTTTTCCCCGCATGCGCTGTGCATACTGAAAACCGGCATTTCCTCCGGCCAGACGCGTAAGTACCCCGACCGTACTCGCGCGTTTGGAAGGGAATTACTGGGCCAACATTTTACATGTCAATAAAATGAAAAATTTAACAATTGCACGATTTGCCCCCTCGCATCTGCGACTGAGGGTCCAAGGAGGTGCATTGCGCAAGAGGTCATCGTCATACGTATCCTCACACTGTTCCCTTTCGGGAACTGTATGAAGTGGTGGAAGGATTCCTGGCCACGTTAACACTCCTTCCGTGACCATAACCATCTTCATACCAGCCATTAGGGTGGTTAGTCCTATGGCGTGAGGGTTTTACGGGCTCCCACAACCCATCTGACGGGGGGGGCCACCCACACCCGCGGACGCAAGTATCCCGCTGGATGTCCACCCAGAATTTATAGTTGGAGCTCCAACTCCACTTGCCGGGACTGTCTGGAGCGGGGTTCGAAACCCTACTCCTTCTGGCCCAGCGGCGGGGATGCTTACCGCTACGCAAAAGGCCCACTCCGCGCAAAAGGTGACACCCATACGTTTCCTGCGCCTTTTCCCTCCCCGTGACTGGAGCCCTATGCTGCCACTTGAAAGACCAAGCTATCATCTGTCCTTTTTGCGGCGCCTTTGACTTCTCATTACCAATGATGAGCAGGCGCTGCACCTCCACCTCGTTGAGGAGATTGCTGAGGTCATCATCAGTTCAATTGTGAGTTCTTTTAATGCCGTGAATTGTGCTCATTCCAGCCATTTCACGTTGCTAATCGGATTGGGCCTTTGGCGTAGCGGTAGGATCCCCGCCGCTGGGCCAGACGGGGTAGGGTTTCGAACCCCGCTCCAGACAGTCCCGGCAAGTGGAGTCGGAGCTCCGGCTCTAAATTCTGGGTTGACATCCAGTGGGATATTTGCGTCCATGGGTGTGGGTGGCCCCCCCTCCTTGTATAGCTTGTGGGAGCCCGTAAAACCCTCCCGCCATAGGACTAACCACCCTAATGGCTGGTTCAAAGATGGTTACGGTCACGGAATGAGCGTTAATCACGGCCATAAATCCTTCCACCACTTCATACAGTTCCCCAAAGGGAACAGTGTGAAGACACGTATGATGACGACATTGCTAAATAAATAAATGGAATAAAAAAAAATCTTTTAGGGCTTTTAAAAGTCTTTAAATTGCTTTAATTCTGTTTAAAACTACTTCAGATTCTTCAAAATAATGTAAACGTTTTTAAAAGTTTATAAAAGTTACCAAAAGCTTCATAAAAATACCAAAAACCTATTTAAAATGCTGCTTTGCATGTAAAAATGCTTAGCAGCTTGTGAGAAACATTGGGGGTGTGTCCTGTTAAACTGAGACCTCAAGGGGCGTGTCTCAGTTGCACAGCGCGCTACAGGCTTCGTGCTGGCTGCACTCCTGGGCGGCATGACGTCAGACGCTGCCCAGGAGTCAACATTTTAAAACAGCAATTCCAGGCGTCCCTGAAGCTCAACGGCCGGCGCGTCGAGTAAGTGCATATCGGGGGCTTGCACGCGCGGCAAGCCCCCGACCCGAATTTCTGGGCCAATATATATTGTGAATAGCTGGGGTCCAAGGACCGATCCCTGCGGTACCCCACTAGTCACTGCCTGCCACTCGGAAAAAGAGCCGTTTATTCCAACTCTTTGCTTTCTGTCTGCCAACCAGTTCTCTATCCAAGTCAATACCTTGCCGCCAATCCCATGTGCCTTAACTTTACACGCTAATCTCTTATGCAGGACCTTATCGAAAGCCTTTTGAAAATCCAAATACACCACATCCACTGGTTCTCCCTTATCTATTTTACCAGTTACATCCTCAAAAAATTCCAGTAGATTAGACAAGCACGATTTACCTTTTGTAAATCTATGTTGACTTTGTCCGATCCGGTCACTTTTTTCCAAGTGCTCTGCTATTACATCCTTTATAATGGACTCTAGCATTTTCCCCACTACCAATGTCAGGCTTACCGGTCTGTAATTCCCCGTTTTCTCTCTACCACCCTTTTTGAACAGTGGGGTAACATTAGCTACCTGCCAATCCATGGGTACTGTTCCAGAGTCTATCGAATTTTGGAAGATGACCAGCAATGCATCTACTATTTCTAGGGCCACTTCCTTAAGTACCCTAGGATGTAGATTATCAGGCCCTGGGGATTTATCGGCCCTCAATCCCATCAATTTCCCTAACACCATTTCCCTACAAATACTGATTTCTATCAGTTCCTCCCTTTCATTAAACCCTATGTTCCCCGACATCTCTGGGAGGTTATTTGTGTCCTCCTTTATGAAGACAGAACCAACGTATGTATTTAATTGGTCTGCCATTTCTTTGTTCCCCATTATAAATTCCCCTGATTCTGACTGCAAGGGACCTACGTTTGACTTCACCAATCTTTTTCTCTTCACATATCTATAAAAGCTTTTACAGTCAGTTTTTATGTTCCCTGAAAGCTTCCTCTCATACTCTATTTTCCCCCTCTTAATTAATCCCTTTGTCCTCATTTGTTGGATCCTAAACTGCTCCCAATCCTCAGGTTTACTGCTTTTACTGGCCAATTTATATGTCCTCTCCTTGGATCTTATGCTATCCCTAATTTCCCTTGTTAGCCACAGTTGAGTCACCTTTTTTGTTTTATTTTTATGCCAAACTGGGATGAACAAATTCTGTAGTTCATCCATGTGATCTTTGAATGTTTGCCATTGCCCATCCACCGTCATCCCTTTGAGTGACATTCCCCAATCAATCCTAGCCAACTCGCACCTCATACCATCGTAGTCTCCTTTATTTAAATTCAGGACCCTAGTCTCTGAGTCAACTATTTCACTCTCCATCGTAATGAAGAATTCTATCATATTATGATCGCTCTGACCCAAGGGGCCTCGCACAACAAGATTGCTAATTAATCCTTTCTCATTACATAATACCCAGTCTAAGATGGCCTGATCTCTAGTTGGTTCCTCGACATATTGGTCCAGGAAACCATCCCGTATACACTCCAGGAATTCCTCCTCCACAGTATTGTTACTAATTTGGTTAGCTCAATCTATATGCAGATTAAAGTCACCCATGATATCTACTGTGCCCTTATTGCACGCTTCTCTAATTTCCCGTTTAATGCCATCCCCGACCTCTGCATTACTGTTTGGAGGTCTATATACCACTCCCACTAAGGTTTTCTGCCCCTTGGTATTTCTCAGTTCTACCCATACAGATTCCACATCATCAGAGCTAATATATTTCCCTTCAATTGTGTTAATCCCCTCTTTAACCAGCAATGCTACCCCACCTCCTTTTCCTTTTTGCCTATCTTTCCTGAATATTGAATACCCCTGGATGGTGGCGGGTAGCATGCGGTGGGATGGAGTTGAGGACACTCATGTCGAAGACAGAGTCCTGGTTAAGGAGAGCTTCAAAGTGCTCCTTTCAGCTGGCACTGACTGCCTCTTTGTCCTTGATGAGTATCTCTCCTTTCTTGGCCCGCAGTGGGGTAGGGCCTTGGGTACTTGGGTCGTAGATGGTCTTGACTGCACTAAAGAATCCACGCACGTCATGGTTGTTGGCTAGCTGCTGGATCTCCTGTGCTTTCTCCACCCACCATCTGTTCTTTAGGTCGCGGGGTTTTTTTTGGACCTCGGCCTTCAGGCTTCTGTAGAGCTGCTTTCTTGCTCTCGAGTTCTGTTGCTGTTTCCAGATCAGGAATGCCTTGCGCTTGCGGCTTATTAGCTCCTGGATCTCCTGGTCATTCTCGTTGAACCAGTCTTGGTGTTTCCTGGTCGAGTGAACGAGCGCCTTTCATGAACACCGGACGTCCCAAAGTGCTTTACAGCCAATGAGGTACTTTTCAGAAGTGTTGTAATGTAGGAAACACGGCAGCCAATTTGTGCACAGCAAGCTCCCACAAACAGCAATGTGATAACAACCAGATAATCTGTATTAATGATGTTGAATGAGGGATAAATATTGGCCAGGACCGGAGACAACTCCCCTACTCCTCTTCGAAATAGTGCCATAGGATCTTTTACATCCACCTGTGAGAGCAGATGAGGCCTTGGTTTAATGTCTCAATCGAAAGAGATTGATTCATGTTCAAACTCCATTGAGTTGTGGGTTATAGGTGTAAAGATACCATAATAAAACTCTAAGCATCAACCAACACCCTCCTACAGTTGGCCAGCTACGGACAGTTTGAATTGGGATGGCAAGGTGTAAAAGTTGCAAAGGATCTGAAAGCCTAACTTCAAATCCCTGGTTCAATAATTGTGACTGTTCACTGTAGCTTAAATCTAAAGCTTCAACTACTTTAAGCATGGCTCACTATCACACCACAGTGCATTTAGCCAAACAGCTGTCAGGGGAGCAGGGAATATTCTCTTCACGATTAAATCGATCCAGACTGTTCACACAAATTTTTGTTCCCTCCAATAGCATAACGCCATTCCACTGAAACTGGCACTGAGGGGAGGGGTGTGGGGAAGGGGCAGAGACAACAACTTTAAAAAGCATTTACAAAGAGCTTGCACTGACTGCTAAAGAGCAATGCCTTGAAATCCAATCTTGCCACTCATTCTTCTGGTAGCCTGCAGTACAGTCAAAGCAACCCATATGCAACCTGTCTTCAGTCTGGGTCAAAATAAAAATTACTGAAAGCCTAAAAAAACCATGTTTATCAAACTGACAGAAGGAAAATGGCTCCAGGTTAGAGAAGAGACAAGCTGCAAGATGATGCTGACACTTTATCAGACAGTCTGCAGCTCAGCCTAGCAGCACAACAGCAATCTCCATCCAATCCTGACTTTCCTGCAGGCACACAGCAAGGACACAGGCAAGATAAATCCAGGCTGGCCCACAACCTCACCTCAATTGCAACTGACTATTAATTTTCATCACAGGATACAAAATGAGTTATTTCAGACCAAACTTTTAAGAAAAATAGATACACATATTCTGCCTTCGGCGTAAAATTTGAAGGCGGCAATATTTTTCCTTGAAAGTTACTGGGATTTTAAAATGAAAATGTTCCAGCAAATATAAAATCGGCGTAACAAAAAGCCTTTGCTGTGATTTCCTGCTAAAATGGTTCCAGCTGAGAAACCTGGAGAGAGAGAGAGTGGCTGCTTACAGAAGGACTTAAATCTCGGTCAGTCTTTAATCATCTGAATTTTAACACTCTTACTCCCTCCGTACATGCGAGGCACACTCCCTCCGTACATTTTACAGAGCACCTGCCACTCCAGGCGAGAATGTCTCCAGTTTTCTGCTATATACTCTACAACATTCTGCATGTCCAAATTACCCATCACTTTTCTTTTTAAGATCCTTATCACCCAAAATACTGGTTTCCTTAATCCTAATAATCAGTTTATCAATAAATTAAAAAGCCATACTGGCTTATCATTCTTTTCATTCTTCTGTGATCACTTGGCAATGAGCTGCGAGAATGAAATGGAACAGTCTGCCTCAAGTTTCAGTTCGAGCACCATTTCGGTTTAACATCTATATAAATGGCCACCTGCATATTATCGATATATATAAATAAATCTATATATATGATGTGCCAAATAACTGCCCGAATCCAAAGTTAAAGCTTAAGACTGAAGCCTTTTATTAAATAAGAATCATGGCAGAGTTAACAGAGTCCATCATCGACCGAGCCCTTGGTAGAACATACCAGAAGAGGGGCGGGGCCAGGGAGGAGCATTAGTGGTTCCCCCTAGTGGAACATTCCAGACATTACAAGTGCAAGTACAAATATCAGAACACAGTTATTTCATCACATTCACCCCCTGCTATAGATTCAGTCTGTCAGGTGGTCTGATAATCCTCTGGGAACGACGTAACTCTTGCTGAGGCTCCTCCCGGAGTACTAATTCCGGTTCATTCGAATTCCCAGAATCATCAGTATTTTCCACACTGAGGGTTTGTGTCTCTGAAGGTCCAATACCACGATTGAAAACTCTACTCTCGGAGTCGAACTCTTTTCAAGCTCCAGCAGGTGCAAGATCTTTAATGGAGACCGTATCCTCTCGCCCATCCGAATATTGAATATACGCATACTGGGGATTAGCATGGAGGAGTTGTACTTCCTCCACCAGTGGATCAGTCTTGTGGCCTCTCACATGTCTGCGCAACAACACAGGGCCCGTGGTCGTCAACCATGTGGGTAACGATACTCCATTCGTAGCTTTTCTTGGAAAACTAAACACCCTTTCATGAGGGGTGGCATTCGTTGCTGTACACAAAAGAGACCTTATGGAATGCAGCACGTCTGGCAGGACATCCTGCCAGCGAGAGGTCGGCAGGCCTCGTGACTTCAGAGACAGTACGATAGCCTGCCACACTGTCGCATTTTCTTTCTCGACCTGCCCATTACCACGAGGGTTATAGCTGGTAGTTCTACTCGTTGCAATCCCCTTCGATAGCAAAAACTGTTGTAATTCTTCGCTCATAAAGGAAGAACCCCTATCACTATGTATATAGTTAGGCATGCCGAACAAGGAAAACAGTTGGCAGAGGCATTTAATTACAACAGCACTAGTCACATCCGGACAGGGGATAACAAAAGGGAACCGAGAGTACTCGTCTATAATATTAAGAAAATAGACATTACGGTCGCTCGATGGAAGGGGACCTTTAAAATCGAGACTCAAACGCTCAAATGGTCGAATTGCTTTAATAAGATGAGCTGGCTCGGACGGCTTATAGAAGCGGGGTTTGCATTCAGCACAAACATGACAGGTTCTGGTCATTGTCCGGACTGCCTCAATAGAGTAGGGTAGATTGTGGGACTTAATGAAGTGGTTCATTCTGGTAACCCCAGGGTGGCAGAGTGCGTCGTGGAGACTTTGAAGCTTATCTGTACCTAGACTAGAACATACTCCTCATGACAAAGCAGCCGATGGCTCATTAAATACTCCAGGCCTGTACTGAATATCATAGTCATATGTTGACAGTTCTATTTGCCATCTTAAAATCTTATCATTTTTCATCTTGCCTCTCTGCTTAGTGTTGAACATAAAGGCCACAGATCGCTGGTCAGTAATGAGCATAAAACGTTGGCCAGCGAGATAATGTCTCCAATACCTGACTGCTTCAATAATTGCCTGTGCCTCCTTTTCCACTGAAGAATGTCGAACTTCTGGTCCTTGCAATGTACGAGAGAAGAAGGCTACTGGTCTACCAGCTTGGTTAAGAGTTGCTGCCAACGCAAAATCAGATGCATCACTTTCCATTTGAAATGGGATCTTCTCATCCACGGCACATACCACTGCCTTCTCAATATCCCGTTTGATATTAAGGAAAGCCTCCTGAGCTTCGCCGATAGCGGAAAAGACGTCGACTTAATAAGAGGTCGGACTTTATCAGAGTAGCTAGCCACCCACTGGGCATAGTACGAGAAGAATCCCAGACACCTTCTTAAGGCTTTTACAGTGTGAGGTAAAGGTAATTCCTTAAGTGGGCGTAATCTTTCAGGGTCTGGCCCGATTACCCCATTCTCCACAACGCAACCAAGAATACACAAACATGTAGTATTGAAGGTACACTTGTTTTTGTTGTAGGTCAGGTTTAACCTCTTTGCAGTCTCTAGGAACTTCGCGAGATTTTGATCATGCTCCCGTTGGTCACGCCCACAGATGGTAACATTGTCCAGGTACGGGAATGTTGCTTCCAACGCGTATTCATCCACCATACGATCCATCTCCCGTTGGAAGATGGATACCCCATTCATCACTCCAAAGGGCACCCGAAGGAATTGGAACAGGCGCCCATTAGCTTCGAAGACCGTATAAGGTCGGTCTTCTATTTTGATGGGGAGTTGATGGTAGGCAGACTTTAAATCAATGGTGGAGAACATGCGGTACTGAGCTATCTGGTTCACCATCTCAGAAATACGAGGCAAAGGATAGGCGTCTAATTGGGTATACAAGTTTATAGTCTGGCCATAATCGACCACAAGTCTTTTCTTCTCATTAGTTTTGACCACCACCACCTGGGCACGCCACGGGCTACCACTGTGTTCGATGATTCCCTCCCGTTGAAGCCTTTCCACTTCCTCTTTTATAAATGTTTTATCTTCTGAACTATACTGTCGACTCTTAGTCGCTATAGGTCTACAATTAGGAGCAAGGTTCGCAAACAAAGAAGGCAGGCTTACGTTTAAAGTAGAAAGGCCGCAGACTGTGAGCGGAGGCTGGGATCCACCATACTTAAGGGTAACGCTCTCATGCTGACACTGGAAGTCCAAGCCTAATATTAAGTTCACACACAACTGAGGTAATATGAGGAGTTTAAAATCCTTATACTCCGTATCCTTAACGGTCAATGTGACTTTACAATATCTAGTTACCTCCGAAGTAAGGGATTTGGACGCCATCACAATTTCACTTTGAGTAGGATACACCTTCAATGAACAGGAGTTAACAAGGTTGGGGTGTATAAAACTTTCAGTACTGCCACAGTCTATCAAACACCCAGTAGGACGACCATTAATCTTAATGTCCATCATAGATTTTGACAAGGAACACGGTATGGTCTGGTCAACCGTAGCCGAGGCTAGAGTAAAACGATAGGCGGCAGCAGAGAAGACATCGGGTACAGGATTACCCTTACACACTTTACTAAAATGTCCCCGTTTCTTACATTTAAAACAGGTAGCCTCTCTGGCTGGGCAACTTTGCCTGGGGTGTTTAGATTGGCCACAAAAATAACACTTAGACCCATGGGGCACAGCCGCAACAATAGGATTAAGTGGGGGCTCCATTGGTGTTATGGATGCCTCCATACTTGGAACACACGAGGCTGAGAGAGATGCATGGGCTGATGCATACACTTCTGAATTCTTCTGGGCTACATCTAACGATCGAGCAGCAGCGACAACCGTTTTTAAAACTAACGAGTCGTTCTCGAGGAGTCTCTGTCTAATATAATTAGATCGGAGGCCAGATATGAAAGAATCGTGGATGGCTTGTTCCTGATACACTATGGCAGAGACAGCCTTGTAGTTGCAACCCTTAGCCAAAGCCTTAAGGTCCTGCAGGAAATCGTCCAGAGATTCCTCGGGTAATTGCCTGCGAGTAGACAGGAGATACCTGACGTATACTTCGTTAACCGACTTAAGGTACTGGGCTTTAAGAGCTGCGAGGGCCTCTTCATATGTAGTAATATCTTCAATTATAGAGTAAGTTTGATGACTTACCAAGTTGGTTAGAAGACCCAACTTGTTAACCGTCGGCTCGGTCGATGATGCGATGAAGTGTTCAAAACATCGGAGCCAATGCGTAAATTTCTTTGACGCATCTGCCAAATGGGGATCGATATCCAGACGCTCTGGTTTCAAAAATCGATCCATCTTCCAAAAGTTGTTATTTAATAAAATTGATGTGCCAAATAACTGCCTGAATCCGAAGTTAAAGCTTAAGACTGAAGCCTTTTATTAAATAAGAATCATGGCAGAGTTAACAGAGTCCATCATCGACCGAGCCCTTGGTAGAACATACCAGAAGAGGGGCGGGGCCAGGGAGGATCATTAGTGGTTCCCCCTAGTGGAACATTCCAGACATTACAAGTGCAAGTACAAATATCAGAACACAGTTATTTCATCACAATATATAAAGCGGTTTGTCTCTCTGTTTGTCTGTCTGTCTGTCTGTCCGCTATACACTCAAAAGTTATAGAGCGTACCTACACACATGTTATATCAAAAGAAAGCTTATCATTAGGGGAGTCTAATAGGTGTATTTACTTTTTGGTCCGACAAAAATTGTTCGGACAGTATACAAAAAAGGTTCAAAAAATGGCAACATTCCGCTCATTAGCGTTGAGTGACGTGATGGTTGACCAATCGTACAGGGGATTAACCTGATGGTTGACCAATCGGTGCGTCACGGGGGACGTTTCATTGCGAGTGTGGGCGGGCCTAATCCTTCTGAGCTGAGGTGAGTGGCCGCCATCTTGATTCTTAACTATTCATTTATTTTTCCCACTTTCTGCGTGTTTATTTTGAAATATAGATTTCCAGCAAAAAAAAAGTTGCTTTTAACAGAAAAAAAAAATCCTTCTCCAAAGGGCACTCGGGCTTTCCCCCCCTCGGCGGTGGATGAGCTGCCTGCAGGCCTCAGGCCTCGAAGGCTCGGCCTCTCCTCGCCAGCCACGCCCGAGCTAGGCACCACCCGTCCCGCTGGGCCCGCCCCGCGATTGCCGCCATCTTGTTAAAGGCTGGCGGCGCAGGACTGAGCCGAGCATAGACATCGCCACCATCTTAGTAAAGGCTGGCGGGGCAGGAGTCAGCGCACGTGTCAACGTCGGCGGCGGCCCGGAGCGCGACCTCAGCTAAGGTGAGTCCGGCCAGGCCTCACGCACTAGGCCGCGCACCGGCCGGCCCTGAGGCGCTGATCCGCACACGGGAGCTTCGGCTCACCGCGTCCGGGCTCTGAGGAAAGGCAGAGGGAGGGGGAGGGAGCGACAGAAACGAAATCAGGGAGAGACAGGGGGAGGGAGAGGAGAGGGGGGGAGGGAGAGGAGGGGGGAGGGAGAGGAGAGGCGGGGGAAGGGAGAGGAGGGGGAGGGAGAGGAGGGGGGAGGGAGAGGAGAGGGGGGAGGGAGAGGAGAAGGGGGAGGGGGAGGAGGGGGGAGGGAGAGGAGAGGGGGGAGGGAGAGGAGAGCGGGGGGAGGGAGAGGAGAGGGGGAGGGAGGGAGAGGAGAGGGGGAGGGAGAGGAGAGGGGGAGGGAGAGGAGAGGGGCAGGGAGGGAGAGGAGAGTGGAGGGAGGGAGAGAGAGTAAAGCAGGGAGAGACAGGGGCAGGGAGAGAGAGAGGGGGAGGGAGGGAAAGAGTGAGGGGGTGGGACAGGGAGGGAGAGTTCGCCTTCTTCCTTCCTTCTCTCCTTCCTTCCTTCCTTCCTTCCTTCGCAGGGGTCGATCGGGCCAGGCCTGAGGCGCTCCATCCCCCCCTCTCTCTCCAGGCTAATCCCAAACTAAATCCAGCAGTCTCTCTCTCTCTCTCTTCCCCCCCCCCCCGTCTCTCTCTTCTCCCCCCAGTCTCTCTCTTCTCCTCCCAGTCTCTCTCTCTCTCTCTCTTCCAACAACAACATGCCCTCAAAAAACCCTTGGCACCGCCGGGCACTCCAGCTAGTTGGTAATACAACAGCTGCATTATGACACAAGCAGCAAGTTTCACGGAAACTGAAGCCTCCCTGGAAGGTGCCCAGGAGTTATCCATTTGGTCCTACTTATGGAAGCTCAGCCTGTGAACTAGATCTATGTAACTGAGAAGCACATTGTCAAGGTGCCCGAGTCGAGTGGGTGCCTCAGCCACCTAAAATAAAAAGGATTAGTTGAGGTGGTGGCATGCGAAGGTAGGGCAGTAAGTGTTTGGAGGCAATGCTAACTTTGCGGCCGCCTGTTTGCACCAAGCAAGGTGGGTTAAAAAGGACTCCTTGGATAGGTGATGATGGGAGAGTGACCAACACCTTCCTTCTCTTTAAAAAATTTAAATTACTTGAATAAATCAATATTTAATTTCTTTACAGCTTGTCCATTAATCATCATAAATGCAAGTCTTTCTTTCTGAACTCTGAAGTCCACACATCTCCAACAGTCTCTATTCATTCGAAGAAACATAATTTCACTGTCGAGAAGAAAGTTGCAAAATAGGTAACCGAGTAATTTTGCCAATGGCAACTGAGACAATGTGACCAAGATGTCATAGGTTCAATTTGTATTGTGAGCTAAGTTAGCTGGTGTCAGCCAAGATTCTATTGTTAACTCTGTTTCTCTCTCCACAGATGCTGCCTAACCTGCTGAATGTTTCCAGCATTTTCTGCTTTTATTTCCATAATTTTCCTCAGAATCTTCTAGTGTTTGCCCATTTCACCAGTCTATGTCCTCCTAAAGTCTGTTACTATCCGCCTCATTGTTTACTACATTTCCGAGTTTACCATCATCTGCAAACTTTGAAATTGCGCCCTGTATATCAAAGTCCAGGTCATTAACATACATCAAAAAGAGCAGAGGTCCGAATACCAATCCCTGGGGAACACCATTGTATACTTCCCTCCAGTCTGAAAAACAACCATTCACCACTACTCTCTGCTTTCTGTCCCTTAACCGATTTTGTATCCATGCTGCCACGGTACCTTTAATCCCAAGGGCTTTAATTTTGCTAACAAGCCTACTATGTGGTACATTGTCAAAGATCTTTGGAAAGTCCATATACACAGCATCACCTCATCAACCCTCTCCATTACTTCATCTAAGAACTCGATCAAGTTAGTCAAACACGATTTGCCTTTAACAAATCCACGCTGACTGTCATCTATTAGCCCAAAGTTGTCTACATGGAAATTAATTTTGACCCAGATTATTGTCTCTAAAACTTTCACCATCGACGTTAGGCCAGAGCCTCAAATTTCCAACCTTACTTCCCCGAGAACCTAGGATGCATCCCATTCTGACTGGGTGACTTTTCTACTTTGAGGACAGCCAATCTTTTAAATACTTCCACTTTATTATCCTATCCAATATTACTACTGCCTCCTCCTTTACTGCTACATTGGCAGTATTCTCTTCTCTAGTGAAGACTGATGCAAAGTACTCATTTGTACCTCAGCCGTCACAAGAATATCTCCTTTTTGGTCCCAATCAGCTCCACCCTGCCACTATTTATGTGTTTATAAAACAGTGGTGTAACATTTGCAATCCTCCAGTCCTCTGGCACCACCCCCACATCCAAGGAGGATTGGAAGATGGAGGTCCCTTTTGTTAGCCACTAATCTATTCTCATGCTCTCTCTTTGCCCCTCTTATTTCCTTTTCTAGAACTCCTCTGTACTTTCTATATTCAGCTTGGTTCGCTACTGTATTATGAACCTTATAATTGTCATAAACCTCCTTTTTTCTGTCTCATTTTAATCTTTAGTGATCCAGGGATCTCTAGCTTTGGATGACCTTCCTTTGCCCCTCATAGGAATGTGTCTACTCTGTACATAAGAATATAAGAAATAGGAGCAGGTGTAGGCCATACGGCCCGTCGGGCCTGCTCCGCCATTCAATAAGATCATGGTTGACCATCAACCTCAACTCCAGTTTCCTGCCTGATCTCCATATCCCTCGATTCCCCTAGAGTCCAAAAATCTATCTCTCAGCTTTGAATATACTCCAAGACTCAGCATTCACAGCCCTCTGGGGCAGATAATTCCAAAGATTCACAACCCTCAGTGAAGAAATTCCTCCTCATTTCGGTCTTAAATGGCCTACCCTTTATCCTGAGACTATGCCCCCTAGTTTTTTTTTAAAGTAATTTACTTTATGGGATGTGGGAGTCACTGGCAAGGCCAGCATTTATTGCACATCGCTAATTGCCCTGGAGAAGGGTTCTAGATACTCCAGCCAGGGGAAACAACCTCTCAGCATCTAGCCTGTCAATCCCCTTCAGAATCTTGTGTGCTTCAGTGAGATCACCTCTCATTCTTCTAAACGCCAGAGAGTATAGGCCCATTCTCCACAATCTCTCATCATAGGACAGCCCTCTCATCCCAGGAATCAATCTAGTGAACCTTTGTTGCACCGCCTCCAAGGCAAGTATATCCTTCCTTAGATAAGGAGACTGTGCACAGTACTCCAGGTGTGGTCTCACCAAGGCCCTGTACAATTGTAGCAAGACGTCCTTACTCTTATACTCCAGCCCCCTTGCAATAAAAGCTAACATGCCATTTGCCTTCCTTATTGCTTGCTGTACCTGCATGCTAGCTTTCTGCGTTTCTTGCATGAGGACACCCAAATCTCTCCGAACACCAACATTTGAAAGTTTCTCACCATTTAAAAAATATTGTGTTTTGCTATTCTTCCTACCAAAGTGAATAACCTTACATTTCCCTACACAGCACGGTGGCATAGTGGTTAGCACTGTTGCCTCACAGGGCCAGGGACCCGGGTTCAAATCCGGCCTCGGGCGACTGTCTGTGTGGAGTTTGCACATTCTCCCCATATTTGCGTGGGTTTCCTCCCACAGTCCAAAGATGTGCGGGTTAGGTTGATTGGCTATGATAAAATTGACTCTTAGTGTTAGGGGGATTAAATACGTGGGGTTACGGGGATAGGGTGGGATATGTGTTGGTGTAGGGGTTACGGGGATCGGGTGGGATATGTGTCAGTGCAGGCTCGATGGGCTGAAATGGCCTCTATCTGCACTGTGGGGTTTCTGTGATTCTGTGATTATACTCCATCTGCCACCTTACTGCCCACTCACTTAGTCTATCTATCTTCCTCCTTCTTCTTAGGCAGTCCCTCGGAACTGAGGATGACTTGCTTCCACATTAAAAATGAGCTCGCAGGTGACTGATGACTCCAATGCGGGATCTACAGTCTCTGTCACAGGTGGGGCAGACGGTGGTTGAAGGGGCGGGTGGGTGGGGTGCTTGGGTTGACCTGCGCTTGGCTTCCGCTTGCTCCCGGCGAAGAGACTCGAGGTGTTTGGTGCCTTCCCGGATGCTTCTCCTCCACTTTGTGCGGTCTTGGGCCAGGGATTCCCAGGTGTCGGTGGGGATGTTACACTTTTTCAAGGAGGCTTTGAGGGTGTCCTTGAAGCGTTTCCTCTGCCCACCTGGGGCTCTCTTGCCGTGCCGGAGCTCCGAGTAGAGCGCTTGTTTTGGGAGTCTCGTATCGGGCATGCGGACAATGTGACCCGTCCATCGGAGCTGATAGAACGCGGTTAGAGCTTTGATGCTGGGGATGTTGGCCTGAGCAAGAACACTGATGTTGGTGCGCCTATCCTGCCAATGGATTTGCAGGATCTTGTGGAGGCAGCGTTGGTGGTACCTCTCCAGTGCTTTGAGGTGCCTGCTGTACATGGTCCATGTCTCTGAGGCATACAGTAGGGCAGGCATCACTGCTGCCCTGTAGGCCATGAGCTTAGTGCCGGGTTTGAGGTCCTGGTCTTCAAACACTCTCTTCCTCAGGCGACCAAAGGCTGCACTAGCACACTGAAGGCAGTTTTGGATTTCGCCGTCGACGTCAGCCCTTGTTGACAGTAGGCTCCCGAGGTATGGAAAGTGGTCCACGTTGCCCAAGGCCTTGTCGTGGATTTTGATAATCGGGGGGCAGCACTGTGTGGCGGGGGCAGGTTGGTAGAGGGCCTTTGTCTTACGGATGTTTAGTGTAAGGCCCATGCTCTCGTATGCTTCAGTGAAGGTGTTTACGACGGTTTGGAGTTCGACCTCCGAGTGAGCGCAGACGCAAGCATCGTCTGCATACTGTAATTCGATGACTGAGGATGGGACGACCTTGGATCTGGATGGGAGGCGACGGAGGTTGAACAGTTTCCCGTTTGTTTTGTAAATTAGCTCCACTCCAGTGGGGAGCTTACAGAGGGTGAGATGGAGCATTGCAACAAGGAAGATTGAGAAGAGCGTTGGTGCGATGACACAGCCTTGCTTGACCCCGGTTCGTACGTGAATTGGATCTGTGGTGGAACCGCTGGTCAGGATCACGGCTTGCATGCTGTTGTGAAGCAGGCAGAGGATAGTGACAAACTTTTGAGGGCAGCCAAATTTGAGGAGGACACTCCATAATCCCTCACGGTTGACAGTGTCGAAGGCCTTTGTGAGATCAAAGAAGGCCATGTACAGAGGTTGGTGCTGTTCCCCGAATTTCTCTTGTAATTGACGTGCGGTGAAGATCATGTCCATTGTGCCCCTTAGTGGGCGGAATCCGCATTGCGACTCTGGGAAGAGCTTTTCGGCCACTGGGAGAAGGCGATTGAGGAGGATTCTTGCGCTGACTTTCCCTGTGGCAGACAACAGGGAAACTCCTCTGTAATTACCGCAATCGGACTTGTCACCTTTCTTGAAGATGGTCACAATTACGGCGTCTCTGAGATCCCCTGGCATGCTCTCCTCCTTCCAGATAAGAGAAATGAGTTCATGAATTCGCCCCAGTAGTGCTTCTCCACCATGCTTTAGTGCCTCGGTGGGGATTCCATCTGCTCCTGAGGCCTTGTTGTTCTTCAATTGTTGGATGGCCTTTTCAACCTCATGCCGGGCTGGGGTTGTGCTGAGATGGTGGCAGGTAGCATGCTGTGGGATGGAGTTGAGGACACTCGTGTCGAAGACAGAGTCGTGGTTAAGGAGATCTTCCAAGTGCTCCTTCCAGCGGGCACTGACTGCTTCCCTGTCCTTGATGAGTACCTCTCCGTTCTTGGCCCGCAGTGGGGAAGGTCCTTGGGTGCTTGGGCCGTAGATGGCCTTGACTGCGCTAAAGAATCCACGCATGTCGTGGTTGTCTATATCCCTTTGTAGACTCTTTGTGTTCTCCTCACAGCTTATTGTCCCACCTAGCTTTGTATCATCAGCAAACTTGGACACATTACACTCGGTCCCTTCATCTAGGTTATTAATATAGATTGTAAATAGCTGAGGCCCCAACACCTTGCGGCACCCCACTAGCTACAGCCTGCAAACCTGAAAAAGATCAGTTTCTCCCTACGCTCTGTTTTCTGTCCGTTAACCAATCCTCTATCCATGCTACTGTATTACCCCCAACCCCATGAGCCCTAATCTTGTGTAATAACCTTTTATGTGGCACCTTATCAGTCTTCACAGCAGAAGACACAAAAAGCATACCAAAAATGGTGCGGAACCATGGGTCTAATAAGGGTGAGGAACTTAACGTAATTAATTTAGGTAGAGAAAAAGTACTAGAGAAAATAATGGGCGTGAAATTGTGGTACCTGAACCATCTCCTCTTTGAAGGCCTCCCGTTGATCAATTACTGTTTTGCCTACCAACTTTTGATTCCAATCCACCTGGGCCAGATCCCTTTTCAACTCATTGAAGTTCGCGCTCCTCTAGTTAAGTATTTTTACGCTCGATTGTTCCTGGTCCTTTTCTATAACTATTCTAAACCTGTTATTGGCCCGGATTTTGCAACAGGAATAATGGTGAGGCTATCAGCACTCACCGCTATGGAGTAAATAGGACAGCAACTTCTAGCGTCCGCACATGCACAGTTAAATGCGGAATTAAACGCGGAAATCCAGAAGTAGTTGTCTGATTTGACCTGCTCCTCCACAAGCTTCGCTGCGCTGGTATCTCGCAGATAGAGTTGGCATTAAAATGAATGAATGAAGGGTGTGAAGTTGCGGTACTTACGCACTAGCTATGGCAGAAAAAGTTAATGCTGGTGCATCCAGTGTAAGCAAATTTTTAATAGCATGATAACTCTTAATTACTGCCAACCAACCTCTCTGGCCCTGAAAATTTAACTTTACAATGTGAAGTCTCATCCCTTCAGAATGTAATTATTTTTGGAGATTTAAAAAATGTAAAATTTTAACTTTTTGTTTGTCTCCTCTCTCATTCTCTTAATTCCATCTTTCTTTATTTCACTTTCTGTACATGATTTTACATTGAATTAAATATTCTAATTTATACTTCCTGGTTTAGACTGTGGGCTGGATATTAGTTTGGAGGTGGGGAGGGAACGGGGGTTATTTTGAGGTCAGAAACCCGGAAAAATGGGTTTCCCTCAGATCCTGCAAAATTTAACAGCAGGACCTGATTAACATTTTACATCTCGGTTTTCCGGCCACGGCCAGGCAGATTGAGAGGCTGCCTTCTACAGGGCATGATCGGGGTGGGTGATGCAGGTATTTGGGATCCAGCAGATAAATGGAAAGGCACTTGCCTCCTGGTTCCAGCAGTCCTCGCCTCCCTTTAGCCAACGGGTTTCTTGTGGCCCGGGATACCCAGCCAGACAGGGTTAAATTTAAAATGGTCATTAATTCTGAGGCAGGCAGCCTCATTATAATACTTAAATGACCAACCCACCTCCTGCATGCGGGTTGGTTGCCCGCCACCCACCCCCCCCAACCACCATTGAAACCAGAAGTGGGCGGGTTGCAGAAATATTACATTTTTACATCCCATCCGTTCCAAACCCACCCGTTTTTGGGTGTTAAAATACTCCCGTGTCTCAGTGAAGATTCTTCAATCTGATTGGTTGAGGAGACATGCTGTTGCTTTCCCTGCTCACACAGGTCCCGGATCCCCTTTAGAGGGTGCCGCGCTGAGAAGACTCCCTAAATACCACAAGTTGTCGCTCAAAAGCCCGCAAAAAGTCTGTGGGCAGCTGTAAGCTGTATGGCGAGCGCCGTTCCTTCACCACTAAGCGCAAAAATCAGGGCCCATTTTGATCACTGTTCCCCAAATGCTCTCCCACTGAAACTTGACCCACTTCATCCCCCAGAACTGGATCCAGCACTGCTTCCTTCCTTATTGGGCTGGAAACATACTAATCAAGAAAGTTCTCGTGTACAAATTTTAGGAATTCCTCCCTCTCTTTGCCCTTTACACTGTTCTTATCCCAGTCTATATCAGGGTAATTGAAGTCCCCCATTTTCACTACTTGGTAGTTCTTGCATCTTTCTGTAATTTACCTGCAGAGTTGCTCCTCCATCTCCTTCCCACTATTTGGTGGCCTATAGTATACACCCAGTAGCATAATAGCACCTCTATTGTTCCTTAATTCTAACCAAATAGATTCTGTCTCTGGCCCCTCAACTACATCAATCCTCTCACAGTGCTATAATAATTTCTATAATCAATACTGCCACCCCCTCCTTTTTTTCCCTTCCCTATCTTTCCTGAATACCTTGTAGCCAGGAATATTAAGTTCCCAATCCTCCCCTTCTTTGAGCCAGGTCTGTTATTGCCACTATATTATAGTCTCATGTGGTGGCCTGTGCCTGCAGCTCACCAACCTTATTTACCACACTCCATGCATGCACTCCAAACCCATCTTAGACTGCTTCGCATTTGCCCCGTCTGATCCCTTCTATTTCTGAACTATTATTTACTCCAGTGCTATTTGCCCCTCCCAGTCCTCTGTGCACTTTGTTTCGCCTCTCTACCTGGTGCCAAATTAGTTTAAAATCTCCCCCAGAGTACTAGTTAAAACTTCCCATGAGGATATTAGTCCCAGCTCTGATGAGGTGCAACCTGTCCACCTTGAACAGGTCGCTTCTGCCGTGAACTGGTCCCAATACCCAAAGAATCCGAAGCCCTCCCTCCTGCACCCTTTCTCCAGCCATTTGTTAACCTGTCTTATGCTACTTTTCCTACACTGACTAGTGCGTGGCACTGGGAGTAATACAGAGATTATTACCTTGGAGGTCCTGATTTTTAACTTCCTCCCTAGCTCCTGAAACTCTGCCTGTAGAACCTCAACCCTTTTCCTTCCTATGTCATTGGTTCCCACATGGACCACAACTTCTGGCTATTCCTCTCCCCCTGCAAAATGTTCTGCACCCTCTCAGTAAGGTATTTTACCCTGGCACCAGGGAGGCAACACACCATGTGGGACTCATGTCGGCAGCTGCAGGAACGCCCATCTATCCCCGACTATTCAAACCCCATGACCACTGCATTACTACACTTAGCTGTGCCCCACCCCCCGCCCATGCAGTCATTTACCCCACAGTGCTGTGGATGTGCCCGACTGCACTCCCACAAGGTGTTGTCACCCTCACTGGTATTTAGCGATGAAAACTGGTTTGAGTGTGCCACGCTCCAGTAGGATTCCTGCACTGCCTGCCTCTTCCTACCTTGCCGGATGGCCAACCATTTACTATTCTCCTGAACTCTCTGTAGCTGCGGGGTGACCACCTCCTGGAATTTTCGCTCCAGGCAATTCTCAGTTTCTCGTGTGCCCTGTAGTGATTCGAGCTGCTGCGCAAGCTCAGAAACCCTGAGCTCCAGTTCGAGCAACTGGAGGCACTTCCTGCACATGTGGTTATCCAGGACACATGACACGTCCTGGAGTTCCCACATGGCACAGGAATTGCTGTCACATCATTTTGCTTAAAAAAATCCCTTTTGATCTAATTAATTACTCTATTATTTATATATTTACTGTTGTCCCTTGGCTTAAATTACTTAGCACCTCCTTCCCCCTCCGCACCGAATTCCCATTGCCATTCTGTTCACAAGCCACTCCGTTTAGCAGATGCTCCCAGCTCTTGTGCATAAGATAAAGAAAACTGGAGTGACGAAATTGGGGCTGCCACCTTTTCTCAAGTCAAAAATCAGACCTGGAGGGGGAGGTCTTGGATGGAAACACAAACAGCTCAAATTCTGATGTTTGCTTTGCTACTGATGAAAATTAATTAGAAACAGTAACTTTCATAATTCATGCAGCCATATCATAAAACATAGAAGCAGAACAATTTGACAAGATTTTTTTGCATGCCCTTTTTACATTTTAGAAATTTCCAGATGCTTCCAGGTGTGACAGAGGCCGGGATCATTAGATTCAATCCAGATGTTTGTCTACTGATGCAAAAAATTGAAAACTACAAAAAGAAAGACAGACTTGCATTTATATAGTGCCTTTCACGACCACCGGATGTCTCAAAGCGCTTTACAGCCAATGAAGTACTTTTGGAGTGTAGTCACTATTGTAATGTGGGGAACAATGAACCTTAATAATTAATACCTCTACGTCGAGACACAGAAATAGGAAAAAAAAATCCAATAAGATTCAGAGCTTTGAGTTGCAGTTCACATTTTAGAGATTTCCCCAGACCCCCACTCTAAGACACAGGCTGCACCCACTCCAGTGTAGTGGTAGCACCTTAGCAGGTCTTTCAGAAGTATATCAAGACACTTCATGTATTTTGCAACGTAGTGACTATTGTATAGGTAAATGTGGCATCTGTTTGCAGACAACAAGGAATGAGATAAATTAACAGCTGAAACCAACTGAAAGACGATGATGCACAAGAGCAGCTTCACTCATTTTCCAGGACTGCCTCTCCATCCCCAGAGGAAAAACCCAACTTCCAATTAGCAGCTTCATGTGAAGAGATGGGAACCCCTGTTGGAGGAATCACAGGCATGAAACCTCATCCCATTAGCTGATTTATTTCCATCCTCACCTCTTCTGCGGTAGCAGGGAGGATGGTGTGATTGGTTTCACTGAGCTAGGGAGGAGAAAAAAAAGGAAAAAAAATTAGCTGGGTTATTCACTCCTAATCACTAGCCAGTGACTGCTGCTGGAAAATGTACATGTGCAAAGGCTGGGGGATATTAGGATTAGTCTTACCTGTGACGTCACCGCCAAACATTCAAACAGGTTGCCAACAATATGTAGGTTGTCCTGTGAAGAATGGTCACTTGGATCATGATTGTAGCATATAAGTCAACATCAAGAGGAGAAAAAATTTGGAAAAAAGATTATTTGAAGTGGTTGATTTAGAGACAGCATTTGACTGACAATGTGCGAGAGAGAGAAAGAAACGAGCACGAGAGCGAGAGAGAGAGAGATCACTCCAAGGCTACTCTTATCCAGCAGTCAGGTCAGAGCAGGTCACCCAGTTCGTTCACAGCCCAAAAACTGGGAATGAGAGGAAATTTGAACCTTTAAGAATTTGAAGTTTGTTTCTCAAATTATGCACCGAAATTCACCTCGTAAGATACTCCAAAAAAATAAAGAACAGAACGGTCCTTTTCAAATAATTAAAAAGAAATGGCTACAAAGTGATCAATAGTTCCTGGAGGGGCGCAAGCTTTGTGAAATGTACAATAAAAAAAATTCAATAAAAGCGGTGTTGCAAAAATTGGATGCAAAATCTGTCCTGCAATGTTGAATCCTTATGCTGTGGGCTAGATTCCATCTTTACATCCAAAAAATCTTGTAAACATGTCAAGCTTTCAGTCAGTAGACTGACGGGGCAGTCAAAATGATTTTGAGGCAAATGGGTTAAAAGCAATGCGTCAATTGATGATGAAATAACTGCGTTACTGTGAGAGGTGCATAATTCTTTGGAAACAGTTCACAAATGGAAACAGTCTGACAAGCTCCTGGAAAGACATGGTGCCAGAATTCACTGTAGCCAGCGAACGAATTGCCCATGTCCATTTAATTTCCATGACCTTTTGCACTGGGAGTTGCTATAAGTTAGAGTCAAATGGCCCTCGACATGGCACCTGGGATGTGTGTGAACAGGGCAAGCAACTGCGTGTCTCCTTAACCAATCAAATTGAAGTATTGTTAATGAGCTGCGCAGAGTCTGAACCAGGAAGTACAAGTTGGAATAGTGAATTCAGGTACAGAAAGCAAGAGAGAAGGGGAAAGAAAGATTGGATCAGAGAGAAAAACAAACAAAAAAAAGTTAAAAAAATTAATTTAATCTCCAACATTTGAAATCTTGTAAAAGTTCATTTCCAGTTGCAGAGATGTTGTTTGGCAGTAATTAAGACATATCACATTAAAAAGGGTACATAGAATGAAATGGACAAGCCCCAACCTCCTGTGGCGAGTTTAGTCCATATCTACGAGGCAAGTACAACAACTTCACAGCGCTCAATATATATGGAGCTAGACAGCGAGATGCCTTCTTCGCATTGTTTATGGAGGTGCGGCGCATCTCGGGCAGCAACTTCCAGATGTTAGGGTTTAACCACACATCTGCGCGCCCCTCAATTTGCTGTCCGATTTGAGCATAAATAACAGTGAGTGCCATTAACTGCCATAGCTGCCAGACTGGGCTTGCAACAAATGGTGAGAACCAACATGAGGCGGAAAACCTACTTGACTTCGTCTTCACCAGTATATACCTGAGAATGACAGTATTAGGAGGAGTGACCACCGCACAGTCCTTGTGGAGGCAAAGTCCCATCTTCACACTGAGGACATGCTCCATCGTGTTGTGTGGCACTACCATCGTGCTAAATGGGATAGATTCAGAACAGATCTAGCAGTTCATACTGGGCATCCATGAGACGCTATGGGCCATCAGCAGCAGCAGAATTGTATTTCACCAAAATCTGTAACCTCATGGCCTGGCATACCCCTCATTCTACCATTACCATCAAGCCAGGGAACTAACCTTGGTTCAATGAAGAGTATAGAAGAGCATGCCAGGAGCAGCACCAGGCGTACCTAAAAATGAGGTGCCAACCTGGTGAAGCTACAGCACAGGACTATATGCATGCTAAACAGTGGAAGCAGCATGCTTTAGACAGAGCAAAGCGATCCCACAACCAACAGATCAGATCAAAGCTCTGCAGTCCTGCCACATCCAGTTGTGAATGTTGGTGGACAATTAAACAACTAATGAGAGAAGGTGATTCCATGAACATCCCCATCCTCAATGATGGAGGAGCCCAGCACGTGAGTGCAAAAGACAAGGCTGAAGCACTCGCAACAATCTTCAGCCAGAAGCACGGAGTGGATGACCATCTCGTCCTCCTCCCGGGGTCCCCACTATCACTGATGCCAGTCTTCAGGCAATTCAATTCACTCTACGTGATAAAGAAATGGCTGAGCATACTGGATACAGCAAAAGCTATGGGCCCCGATAACATCCTGGCTGCAGTGAAGACTTGTGCCCTGATAGCAGCTCTGAAGTGGCAGGATATATTAATGCAGAGATTAGACAAGCTTGTAGTAAAGGCAGAGTGGTGTTAATGGGGGATTTTAACTTCCATATAGATAGGGACAAGCAGACAAACTCATGTCAGAAAGGTAGCGAATTTCTGGAATGTGTTCAGGATAGTTTTGGTAATGATTGTGTTCTAGAACCAACAAGGGGGCATACCTCATTGGATTCAATAATGTGCAATGAGCCAGATTTAGTTAACAGTCTAATTGTGTAATGTATATACCTTTAAGGGGGGAACTATCTTTTACAGCTCATGTATACTGCAGTACCGGCAGTGAACACACCTGTATATAGTACTGAGTAGTAATCTGTACAGATCAGTTCCAGTGTGAGCCACGTTGAGTAAACACCTGTTGTACTGTTCTACTGCAGTCTGTGTCTTATTATACACAGACACAACATTGGTGACAAGGCAAGTTCGAACCTACCTGCAACTCTGCATCACCTCCCGGGGATTCGTTCCTGGTGATCAGTGGATTGGAGGTCAAGGCCAGAGACTCGGGTGTCGACCACGGGCAACCGCCCAGTCATCCAGCAGAGACTCGAGAATTGCGGGGGAGGCTGTCGAGAGCCAGGCTTGGCTTTCCAGTCAAGGTGGTCCAGCGAAACGGGCTGGCAACAGGTAGTGCGCAGACCCTTCCCGGACAGCGGCGGACTAGAGCCCGACCGAGCGGCACAGCAAAGGGCCGAGCAGCGTCGACGGGGGAGAGAGAGAGAGGGCAGAGCGCACAGGGCGCAGCCGGTGTTCAGGGGCCAAGCAGCGTCGAAGAGAGGGAGAGAGAGACGCGCAGAAACCCGCGAGGCGCCGCCATTGCCATGAGGACCGCCAAGAGCGGCGTTGGCAGCAGCGCAGGAGAAGCGCGCGAAACCTACAGGGCGCCGCCATTGCCACGATAGCCGCCGGGAGCGGCGTTGGCAGCAGCGGGGGAGGAAAGAAAGCGCGGGAGACGCCATTTTAAGCCATTGGGAGACACCATTTTAAACCACACGCAAAATGCCGAAGAGTGGCAGTATCACCACATTTGACAATGAAGTCGAAGATTGGACTACATATGTCGAACGAATAGAGGTATACTGCAAGGCAAATGAGGTGTCAGATGACAAGAAAGCATCGGTATTGTTAAATTTAATGGGTGCAAAGACATATGGTTTATTACAAAATCTAGTAACCCCAACGAAGCCAATGGAAAAGAGTTTTGAAGACATAGTAACGATACTACAGGAACATTTAAACCCCACACTGCTGCTGATAGCAGAAAGATTCAAGTTTCACAAACGGAACCAGCATAAGGATGAAAGCAATGCTGATTATTTAACAGAACTGCGCAAACTATCGAAACACTGCCAGTTTGGAGCAGGACTGGCAGATACCTTAAGGGACAAGTTTGTGTGTGGGCTTCAAAGTGAAGGAACCCAGAAACGGCTTTTATCTGAAAAGGACCTTACGCTGGAAAAGGCTTTCAGCATTGCGGTATCATATGAAGCAGCAGCACGGGGCGCTGCAGAGATACAACAGAGACCGCAAGAATATGGCACAAACGAAATGTCATATAGAACAGAGAAGTGCTATCGCTGCGGCAGAACAACACACGACCAGAATGATTGCTGGTTCAAAGACAAAGTGTGCAGACAGTGTGGAACAGTAGGACACATAGCACGAGTCTGCAGGTCGGGAAAGAAAACCAGCAATAAGAAACCTACCAAAGAAAAGTACAAGAAGGTACATAAGATGACGGAGAATAGTTCAGACGAACAAAAGAGTGATAACGACTCCGAAGGCAGGGAACTGAGTTGCCTGAAACTACATAATGTGATCACAACGGAGGATCACCGAACCATTTGGGTCACTCTCAAGATAGCAGGAGTCCAGGTAAAGATGGAATTGGACACAGGATCAGCCCTAACAGTCATAAACCGACGGGACTACGAGAGGCTATTCTCACACATACCCTTGAGAGACACAAAAATTATTTTGAAGACGTACACGGGGCAAAAAGTCTACCCCAAAGGAAAAATAAGGGTGACCGTTATATATAACGGTAAGGAAACACCAAAACTAGACCTGTATGTATTGCAAGATGGAGGACCACCTTTACTGGGAAGTGAATGGATTGGCATTCCATACAGGCACTGACTGTGGCTGACAAAAAGGATGAAGAAGTCACACCTGGGCGACTGTCAAAGATCCTAACTGACGCGAAAGAAGTATTCCAGCAAGGACTCGGAACACTAAAAGGCATGACAGCGATGATTAAAATTGAAGAAAACGCAAGCCCAAAATGTTTTAAGGCCAGACCCGGTACCTTATGCGATCTGCCCAGCCATCGAAGCAGAGCTGGAGAGTCTGGAACGTTCAGGTCTACTGTCCAAGGTAGACTGGAGCGAGTGGGCTACACCCATCGTCCCTGTGATGAAAAAGTCGTTGAGCAGCATGCCTGGGGAACCAAGGAAGGTTCGCATCTGTGGGGACTTTAAGGTAACAGTGAACCCGGTCCTTCACACCGTACAATATCCACTTCCGCGGATTGAAGATATTTTCGCCTCGCTATCTGGAGGGAAACGCTTCACTAAGATTGATCTGGCCCAGGCATATCTGCAAATGGAGGTAGAAGAAGCATCAAAAAAATACCTCACAATCAACACCCATAAAGGTCTCTACCAATACAACCGGCTGGTATTCGGGGTAGCATCAGCTCCGGCTATTTGGCAGAGGGCAATGGAACAAGTCCTGCAAGGGATCCCAGGGACCCAGTGTTATTTGGACGACATCCTGGTCACGGGCGAAAATGACAGTGATCACCTTGCCAACCTGGAGCAGGTGCTCACTAGATTGCAGGAATATGGGCTCCGAGCTAACCGCCCCAAATGCGAGTTTTTTAGAAAACAGATCTCGTATTGTGGCCACGTTATCGATAAAGAGGGGTTACATAAGTCCCCAGAGAAGATTGAGGCAGTAGTCAAGGCTCCAGCACCGGAAAATGTGTCACAACTGAGCTCGTTCCTCGGGCTGGTAAACTACTACCATAAGTTCTTGCCAAATTTGTCTACAATACTACACCCACTGAACACCCTACTGCAAACTGGGGTGCCATGGAAGTGGAGTGACGAATGTAGATGAGCTTTCCAGAAGAGCAAAACACTAATCACATCGAAAGAGGTACTGGCCCATTACAACCCAGCATTACCAATTCGGTTGGCATGTGATGCGTCACCCTACGGCATTGGAGCGGTGCTGTCGCACAAATTCTCGGACGGCTCAGAGAGGCCAATAGCCTTTGCGTCACGATCACTAACCTCAGCCGTGCGTAACTACGCCCAGATTGACAGGGAGGCCCTCAACCTAGTGTGGGGAGTGAAAAAGTTCAATCACTATCTGCACGGGCAGAAATTCACCTTGTTGACTGATCACCAGCCTCTTGTCTCCATTTTTAATCCGAAGAAGGGCGTTCCGGTGATGACTGCGCAATGACTACAATGATGGTCACTCTTTCTAGGGGCGCACTACTATGAGATTGAATATAAGGGCACGAAACAGCATGGAAATGCTGATGGGCTATCACGCCTGCCACTGCCTACTGCGGAGGAAGCACCAGCAGTGGATCCTGTTGAAATATTCCATTCGACTATAGTTGAATACCTACCGGTAACTAACGCTTCTGTCGAAAAGGAAGCCCGAAATGACCCAACACAGTCTCGGGTATATGATTTGACGGTGAAGGGATGGCCAGCACATGGCGACTCACTGTTGCCAGCATTCTCGACAAGGAGAGAACAGCTGTCAGTGTGCCGGGGGACCTTGATGTGTGGATGCCGAGTGGTAATTCCACCCAAGTTAAGGGACAAATGTAAGAAGTCACACAACACCAGGTTATAGTCCAACAGCTTTATTTGAAATCACAAGCTTTCGGAGCGCTGCTCCTTCGTCAGGTGAAGTGGAGAAATGCATAAAGACACAGCTTATATCGTCAGAGAATAATGTCAGATGTTTACAGGTAATCTTTCCAACTGCCATTTATCACACCTCGGCAGAGAGATAATCACAGCAATCAAAGGTGTGAATGGTGTCCAAACAGGTCAGTCAGGAAAACATTACATCAAAGAACAATGAGAAATATTGCAGATGCTGGGGTCTGTATGAAAAACAAAAAAACAGATAAAAAACATTTTTTTTGCTGGAAATCACAGCAGGTCCACCAGCAGCAGCAACCAAGCCTCCCCCGGTACCACAGTTGAAACCACAGAGAAATCCATCATCAACCTGTCCGACCATACCCTTCAACCAGACGAAATTGAAGTTCTCAGCCGAGGGCTCAATTTCTGCCCCACCACCAAAATGGACCCCATCGGTCTCGCGGCAGACACAGAGGAATTCATCAGGAGAATGAGGCTCTGGGAGTTCTTCCTCAAATCCCAAGATATCAGCAACGAACCCAATGAGACAATCAATGATCCGGAACAGCAGACAAAGGGATCCACAGTGCAGCAACCGAAGAAGAAAGAGTCAAATTGGACCCTTCCGGAGGGTCGCTGCCCCAAGCTTGACATGTATGCTCAAGCTGTCAGGAGATGCACCAACGCCAGATTCATCAGCCGCACTCACAAGACAGTCCAGAATGTCACCCGAGCACAACGCAACGCCATCCACGCTCTCAAGACCAACCACAACATCGTCATCAAACCAGTAGACAAAGGAGGCGCCATCGTCATACAGAACAGTACGGACTATTGCAAAGAAGTATACCGACAACTGAACAACCAGGAACACTGCAGACATTTACCCGCAGATCCGACCAAAGAACACACCCGCCAACTCAACAGACTGATCAAGACCTTCGATCCAGACCTTCAAAGCATCCTACATGCTCTCATCCCACGTACTCCCCGCGTGGGAGACTTCTACTGCCTCCCAAAGATACACAAAGCCAACACACCCGGACGTCCTATCGCATCAGGCAACGGAACCCTGTGTGAGAACCTCTCTGGATATGTCGAGGGCATCCTGAAACCCATCGTACAGGGAACCCCCAGCTTCTGTCGTGGGACTACAGACTTCTTACAGAAACTCAGCACCCACGGACCAGTTGAACCAGGAACACTCCTCGCCACGATGGACGTCTCGGCACTCTACACCAGTATCCCCCACGATGACGGCATCGCTGCGACAGCCTCAGTACTCAACACCAACAACAGCCAATCTCCAGATGCCATCCTACAACTCATCCGCTTCATCCTTGACCACAATGTCTTCACCATTGACAACCAGTTTTTTACCCAAACACGCGGAACAGCCATGGGGACCAAATTCGCACCCCAATACGCAAACATCTTCATGCACAAGTTCGAGCAAGACTTCTTCGCTGCACAGGATCTCCAACCAACGCTATACACCAGATACATCGACAACATTTTCTTCCTATGGACCCACGGCGAAGAATCACTGAAAAGACTACACGATAACATCAACAAGTTCCATCCCACCATCAAACTCACCATGGACTACTCCTCAGAATCAGTTTCATTCTTGGACACATGAATCTCCATCAAAGACGGACACCTCAGCACTTCACTCTACTGCAAGCCCACGGATAACCTCACGATGCTTCACTTCTCCAGCTTCCACCGTAACCACGTTAAAGAAGCCATCCCCGATGGACAAGCCCTGCGAATACACAGGATCTGCTCAGACGAGGAGGAATGCGATGGACACCTACAGACACTGAAAGACGCCCTTGTAAGAACGGGATATGACACTCGACTCGTCGATCGACAGTTCCGACGGGCTACAGCGAAAAATCGCACCGACCTCCTCAGAAGACAAACACGGGACACAACCAACAGAGTACCCTTCGTCGTCCAGTACTTCCCCGGAGCAGACAAACTACGCCATGTTCTTCGCAGCCTTCAACATGTCATCGATGGCGACGATAACCTCGCTAAGGCCATCCCCACGCCTCCACTACTCGCTATCAAACAGCCGCCTAACCTCAAACAGACCATTGCTCGCAGCAAATTACCCAGCTATCAGGAGAACAGCGACCACGACACCACACAACCCTGCCACAGCAACCTCTGCAAGACATGCCAGATCATCAACACAGATGCCATCATCACACGTGAGGACACCACCCACCAGGTACATGGTACATACTCATGTGACTCGGCCAACGTTGTCTACCTCATACGTTGCAGGAAAGGATGTCCCGGAGCATGGTACATCGGCGAGACCATGCAGACACTGCGACAACGGATGAACGGACACCGCGCAACAATCACCAGGCAAGAGTGTTCCCTCCCAGTCGGGGAACACTTCAGCAGTCAAGGACATTCAGCCTCCGATCTTCAGGTAAGCATTCTCCAAGGCGGCCTTCGAGACACATGACAACGCAAAATCGTCGAGCAGAAACTGATAGCCAAGTTCCGCACCCATGAGGACGGCCTCAACCGAGATCTTGGGTTCATGTCACGCTGCATGTAACCCCACCTGACGCAGGGTTGTTGTATCCGTGTGTTAATGGAGACACGAAATGCAGGAGTTGGTTTAACAGGTGTTTACTGAACAAAGTCTGGAGGTGAACTAACAGATACAAGACACTATACAGGCTTATATAGCCCGAGTGGTCACTACCGGTATTACAGTACACAGGGGCTCTTAAAGGTACATACACTACAATTTCTCCGCTTTTAGATAATTAGTACATAACATTTTAAGTAATCATTAATTAACATGTTTACAAGAACAATAATCTACACATTTGCTGCAGTTAATCAATTATAAGTCAGTCTCTCTGGAGGCTTCCTGACTCGGTCCGGATAACGCCTCGGTGGTGCAGTAGTTTTCGGTGGTGTAGTAGGTTCTTTTGGCAAGGTCGATTTGGCTTGAATGCCAATGTTGGGTTCATCTGGTTCCAGTATCACCGGATCGGAGGTAGATACTATGGGTATCTCTGCTTCATCATTAGGCGTATAGAGTTGTGGTGTAGGTTGTCCCTTTTCGGATGACTCTATGATCTGGTCAGCATGGCGCCTTATTATGCTTTCTCCAATGTCCACGGTATACATCAGCGGTCTTAGTCATGTGCAAATAGTTCCAGGCTGCCATTTCTCGGTATGGTAGTCCTGGGCCAAAACTTGTTGACCTATCTGGAAGGTTCTGGTTGGCCTTTCATTCATGCCTTGAAATTGCCGGTTCTCTACGTCCCTTCTGATGTTTGGCTTGATCAAATCCAGCCGGCATCTTAGTCTTCTATTGAAAAACATCATGGCGGGAGTTTGGTTTGTAACCACATGTGTAGCATTCCTGTACGCAAACAAGAAGTTATCTACCTTATGTTGTAGATTTATGTCTTCATTACCCATGGCCTTTATGGCCTTCTTGAAGGTCTGGACAAACCTTTCAGCTAATCCATTGGTGGCGGGATGGTATGGGGCGGACGTGTAGTGCTTAACCCCATTGTTTTTTAAGAACTTCCTGAATTCTTCGGACACAAATTGCGGTCCATTATCAGAACAGATCTGTTCAGGCAGCCCATTCCTGGCAAATATGGTCCTTAATACTGTGATGGTTTTTTCCGTGGTGGTGGAGGACATCTTTATTACCTCCGGCCACTTGGAGTGTGCATCAACCGCGATTAAGAACATTGAGTCCATAAATGGACCAGCAAAGTCGATGTGTACCCTTTGCCATGGAGATGAGAGCCACTCCCATGGAAGTAGAGGGGCTTGTGGTGGAGCGTTTTGGACCTTCTGGCATCCTAGACAGCTCTTGGTCATTTCTTCGATGTCTCCATCGATACCTGGCCACCACACAAACGCTCTGGCTAGATTCTTCATTTTCACTCCACCCAGATGCCCCTCGTGAAGCTCCTTTAGCACTTTATCCTGGAGTTTGGGTGGAATCACCACTCTGGATCCACACATCAAGGTTCCTCGGCACACTGACAGCTGTTCTCTTCTTTGCGAGAATGCTGGCAACAGTGGTTCGCCATGTGCTGGCCATCCCTTCACCGTTAAATCGTAGACTCGTGAGAGAGTCGGCTCATTTCTCGTTTCCTTTTCAATGGTAGAATTTGTTACTGGTAGACATTCCACTATGGTTGAGTGGAACATCTCCACTGGGTCCACTGTAGGTGCCTCTTCTACCATTGGCAATGGTAGGCGCGATAAACCGTCAGCATTCCCATGCTGTTTTGATCCTTTGTATTCTATGTCATATTGGTGTGCCCCTAGGAAAAGGGACCACCTCTGTAGCCTTTGCGCTGTCATAATGGGAACGCCCTTTTTAGGGTTGAATATGGAGACAAGGGGTTGATGGTCAGTCAACAAGGTAAATTTTTGTCCGTGTAGGTAATGGTTGAATTTCTTCACTCCCCATACCAGGCTCAGTGCTTCCCTGTTGATCTGGGCATAGTTACGCTCAGCTGAGTTCAATGAGCGTGACGCAAAAGCTATCGGCCGCTCCGAGCCATCAGGGAATCTATGCGATAATACCGCTCCTACGCCATAAGGGGATGCATCGCACGCCAGTCTGATTGGCAGTGATGGGTTGTAATGAGCCAACACTTCCTTGGACGTGATCAAGCCTTTGCATTTATGGAAGGCACGTTTACAGTCTTCGTTTCATTTCCAAATTACTCCCATTTGTAGCAGTTCGTTAAGAGGGTGCAGAACAGTTGACAAGTTCGGTAAAAATTTATGATAGTAATTTATCAATCCCAGGAACGACCTTAATTGTGAGACATTTTCAGGTGCTGGGGCTTTGATGACCGCTTCAATTTTTTCAGGTGACTTATGCAACCCTTCTTCGTTAATTATATGGCCACAATACGATATTTGTTTCTGGAAAAATTCGCACTTGGGGCGATTTGCTCGTAGGCCCCGTTCTCTCAGCCTAGTGAGCACCTGCTCCAAATTGGCAAGGTGCTCGTTGTCGTTTTCTCCTGTTACAAGGATGTCGTCTAGGTAGCATTGAGTCCCTCCGGAATCCCTTGCAGTACTTGCTCCATAGCTCTTTGCCAGATAGCTGGAGCTGATGCTACTCCGAAAACCAGTCGATTGTACTGGTACAGGCCTTTGTGTGTGTTTATCGTGAGATACTTTTTAGAGGCCTCCTCAACCTCCATCTGTAGATAAGCCTGTGCCAAGTCAATTTTGGTGAAACGTTTCCCTCCGGATAGTGAGGCGAAAATATCTTCTATCCTCGGAAGAGGATACTGTACCGTGTGCAGGACCGGGTTTACAGTCACCTTGAAGTCCCCACAGATGCAAATTTTTCTGTGTTCTTCAGGTTTATCATTATTCAACGTTTTCTTCATGACCGGGACGACGGATGTTGCCCACTTGCTCCAATCTACCTTGGATAACATGCCTGCCTTTTCCAAATTCTCCAGCTCTGCCTCGACTGCTGGACAAATTGCATATGGCACCGGCCTTGCCTTAAAAAACTTGGGAATTGCCGCATCTTCCACTTTTATTTAGGCGGTGACGCCTTTCAAGGTTCCTAGTTCCTGTTGAAACACTTCTTTGGCGTTGGCCAAGATGTCTTTTAATCGTTCAGGTATGACGTCATCATCATTTTTTTTCTTACTGGTCACCGTCAGTGCCTGAATGGAGTGCCAGTCTAAACGTATCTTCCTGATCCATTCACGTCCCAACAGCGGTGGACCACCATCTTGCAGAACGTATAAATACAACTTCTGTATTTCATTGCCGTTGTATACAACAGGCACCCTTATTTTCCCTCTGGGGTATACTTTCTGCCCCGTATATGTCTTCAAGATAATGGATGTGTCTTTCAAAGGTATATGCGGAAATAGCCGCTCGTAATCCCATCGACTTATGACGGTCAGAGCTGATCCTGTATCTAGCTCCATTTTAACTGGGGACCCCGCTATCGTGAGGGTAACCCAAATGGTCTGGTAATCTTCTTTGGCAATTACATTATGTAATTTGAGACAGCTTAGTCTCTTGTTTCCGGAGTCGCTATCGCTCTTCTGGTCTTCGGAGCTACTGTCCGTCATCATTTGTACCTTTCTGTACTTTTACTTATTGATTTTTTTCCTGTCCGTGGATTTTTTGTTTCCAGATCGGCATACACGTGCAATGTGTCCCATCTTTCCGCATTGCCTGCATGCTTTGTCCTTGAACCAGCAGTCCCTCTGGTCATGGGTGGATCTGCCGCAGCGATAACATCTCTCGAAACCCCGTGTCATTTCATGGGTGCCAAAGTCCTGTGGCGTTTGGTGTATCTCTGCAGCTCCTCTTGCTGCTGCTTCGTTTGATACAGCCACACTGAAAGCCTTGTCCAGTGTCAAATCTTTCTCAGAAAGTAGCCTTTTCTGTGTTCCTTCACTTAGGAGACCGCAGACGAATTTGTCTCGTAGAGAATCTGCCAGTCCTGCCCCGAATTGGCAGTGCTTTGACAGCTTTCTTAATTCGGTGAGGTAATCAGCGTTACTTTCATTCTTGTGCTGATTCCTCCTGAAGAATTTGAATCATTCTGCTATCAGCAGCGGTGTTGGGTTTAAGTGCTCCTGTAGGGTATCAACAATCTCCTTAAAATTCTTGTCCATCGGTTTGGCTGGAGTGATTAAGTTTCGTAACAGCCCGTATGTCCTTGCGCCCATCAGATTTAGAAGTACCGATGCCTTTTTATCATCCTCTACTTCATTCGCTGTGCAATATACCTCCTCTCTTTCCACATATGTGGTCCAATCCTCTATATCACTATCGAAAGCAGTAATATTGCCAGTCATAGGCATCCTGAAAATCAAAAATGGCTCCTCCCGCGCTTTCCTTTCTTCCCTGCCGAGAAAAAAGGCGCCTCCCGTGCTTTCCCGCCGCTGCCGCTGCTGACAATGCTGTTCTCCGTGGTTTTTATTTACACAGATATTTTTAATAGTTGGAGACTCATTCCCGCCGGACTCTCTGGGACTTTTCCCTCCCTCTGCTTGGTCCGAACGCCGACCTGCTTTGCAGCGCCAGCCGTCTCCCGAGTGCTCCACCCTCCGTCTCTGTTTGCCTCCGCCTTCCGACTCGCTGCGTACCGCTGCAGAGCCACCCAATCGAGCCCCAGCCTGCCGCCCAGGAAGGATTAGTGCAGTACCTGCCACCAGCCCGGCTAGCTGGTGAAACCACAGTTTTTTTTTTTTTCCTTTTTTTTTTTCTTCGACCTTCGTCTGAGGAATCGATCTCCTTGAGGTGCTGCTGAATTGCAGTTAAGTCCGCTTCCAGTTCGTCGCCACTGTTGTATCCGTGTGTTAATGGAGACACGGAATGCAGGAGTTGGTTTAACAGGTGTTTACTGAACAAAGTCTGGAGGTGAACTAACAGATACAAGACACTATACAGGCTTATATAGCCCGAGTGGTCACTACCGGTATTACAGCACACAGGGGCTCTTAAAGGTACATACACTACAAGGGTCATCCAGACTCGAGTCGACATTGGCTTGTTCTCTCTACACAGATGCGGCCGGACCTGCTGTGATTTCCAGCAAAAAAAATGTTTTTTGTCTGTTTTTTTGTTTTTCATACAGACCCCAGCATCTGCAATATTTGACCCCTTGTGACCCCACCTCATTGTTCTTTGATGTAATGTTTTCCTGACTGACCTGTTTGGACACCATTCACACCTTTGATTGCTGTGATTATCTCTCTGCCAAGGTGTGATAAATGGCAGTTGGAAAGATTACCTGTAAACATCTGACATTATTCTCTGACTATATAAGTTGTGTCTTTATGCATTTCTCCACTTCACCTGACGAAGGAGCAGCGCTCCGAAAGCTTGTGATTTCAAATAAAGCTGTTGGACTATAACCTGGTGTTGTGTGACTTCTTACATTTGTCCACCCCAGTCCAACTCCAGCATCTCCACACCAAGTTAAGGGATAGAGTGCTCAATGAGCTTCATGAGGGTCATCTGGGAGGGATGGCCAGCACATGGCGACTCACTGTTGCCAGCATTCTCGACAAGGAGAGAACAGCTGTCAGTGTGCCTGGGGACCTTGATGTGTGGATCCCGAGTGGTAATTCCACCCAAGTTAAGGGATAGAGTGCTCAATGAGCTTCATGAGGGTCATCTGGGAGGGATAAAAATGAAAAGCCTAGCCAGGGCTTATGTGTGGTGGCTGGGAATCGATAAACAAATCGAGGACCTAACCAAGTGCTGCTCAGGATGCCAGAAAGTCCAAAATGCACCACCACAGGCCCCTCTACACCCATGGGAGTGGCCCTCATCTCCATGGCAATGGGTGCATATTGATTTTGCTGGTCCATTCATGGACTCAATGTTTTTAATAGCCGTGGATGCGCACTCGAAATGGCCTGAGGTCATCAAAATGTCCTCCACCACCACGGAGAAAACTATTGCAGTCCTACGGACCATTTTTGCCAGGAATGGCTTGCCAGAACAGATTTGCTCCGACAACGGACCACAGTTTGTGTCCGAAGCGTTCCGGAGGTTCTTGAAAAAGAATGGGGTAAGGCATTACACATCCGCCCCGTATCATCCAGCCACAAATGGATTGGCTGAGAGGTTCGTACAAACCTTTAAGAAGGCAATAAAGGCTATGTACAATGACAACATTCCGCTGCAGCACAAGGTGGACAATTTCCTGTTCGCCTACCGGAATGCAACACATGCAGTCACCAACCAGGCCCCAGCCATGATGTTCTTTAACCGAAGGTTAAGATCTCGCCTGGATTTGCTCAGACCAAGCGTACGAAGAGATGTTGAGAGTAAGCAATTCCAGCACATCCATGAGAAGCCAACAAGGAGCTTCAATGTAGGGCAACCAGTCTTGGCCCGCGACTACCAAACAGAAAAATGGCAGCCAGGAACGATATGCACACGGCAGGGCCCACTAATGTACACAGTGGACGTTGGGGAGAGCATCGTGAGACGCCATGCTGACCAGATCCTAGAGTCACAGGAACAAGTCAACCCCATGCCTCGCCCATACGTAACTGGTGATGAACCCGACGTACAGGTCGCATCTACCCCAGAAACAGTAGCATCGGAAGCTGATGAACCAACCGACGACAGGGGGCCAGAATCGCCTCCGCACCAAGAGCAAGACACTCGGGAAAGGCGCTATCCAGAAAGGATCAGGAAGCCTCCCCAAAGACTGAATATATAAGTAGACTATAATCAGCTAATGTTGCATGTTAAAAGTGTTAATTGTAATTAGTTTGATATTTAATTGTTAAATGAGTGTTATGGTACTGTTAATCTAAAAGGGGAGCAAATTTAATGTATATACTTTTAAGGGGGGAACTATCTTTTACAGCTCATGTATACTGCAGTACCGGCAGTGACCACACCTGTATATAGTACTGAGTAGTAATCTGTACAGATCAGTTCCAGTATGAGCCACGTTGAGTAAACATCTGTTGTACTGTTCTCCTGCAGTCTGTGTCTTATTATACACAGACACAACAAACTGTATGTGTGACATTTATCTAATAGTGACCATAATATGATTGAGTTCAATGTTGTATTTGAAATGGAGAAACGCGAAACAGCTACTAAGATTCTAGATTTAGGCAAGGTCAACTTTAAAGGGATGAGACGTAGATTGTCCACAGTAAACTGGGCAAATCTGTGACAGTTGGTCAGTGGGAAGTTTTTAAAAAAATTACCGTGATACAGAACCAGTTTTTACCTGTAAGGGGCAAGAGCTGTACTTGCGAAGAAAATAGCAATGAATGACTAAAGAAGTAAGGGACAACACAGATTTGACAAATCTGTTAGAGTTTTTTGAGATTGTAACTAGCAGGGTAGATAAGGGGGAAGCAGTGGATGTAGTGTATTTGGATTTTCAGAAAGCATTCGATAAGATACCACACAAGAGGTTATTACACAAAATTAGGGCTCATGGGATTAGGTGTAATATATAAGCATGAATTGAGGATTGGTTGATGGACAAAAAAAAAGAGTAGGAATAAATAGGTCATTTTCAGGTTGGCAGGCTGTAACTGGTGGGGTACCGCAAGGATCAGTGCTTGGGCTTCAGCTATTTACAATCTATATCAAGGACTTAGATGACAGGACCGAGTGTAATATATCCATGTTTGCTGATAATACAAAGCTAGGTGGGAAATTAAGTTGTGAAAAGGATGCAAAGAGGCTGCAAAGGGATATAGACAAGTTAAGTGAGTGGGCAAGAACATGGTAGATGGTGGAGAAATGTGAAGTTATCCACTTTGGAAGGAAAAGGAAAAGCAGAATTTTTTTTAAATGATGAGGGATTGGGAAAGTTGGCATTCAGAGAGACCAGGTAGTCTTTGGATGCCGCGTTTTCTACATTACAACAGTAACTACACTTCAGAAGTACTTAATTGGCTGTAAAGCGCTTTGGAACATTCGATGGTCATGAAGGGCACTATATCAATGCAAGTCTTTCTTTTCTTCTTTGTACACGACTCACTGAAAGTTAACAAGCAGGTACAACAAGCAATTAGGCAAGCAAATGGTATGTTAGCCTTTATTACAAAAGGATTGGAGTAGAAGAATAAAGTCGTCTTAATACAATTATATAGGGCCTTGGAGTATTGTGTACAGTTTTGGTCTCCTTACCTAAGGAAGGATATACTTGCCTTGGATGGAGTGCAATGAAGGTTCAATAAACTGATTCCTGGGATGGGGGGATTGTCCTATGAGGAGAATTTGAGGAGATTAGGCCTATATTCCGCAGTATATAGAAGAATGAAAGGTGATCTCACTGAAACATGTTAGAATTCTTACAGGTCTTGACAGGGTAGATGCTGGGAGGATGTTTCCCCTGGCTGGGAAGTCTAGAACTAGGAATCACAGTCTCAGAATAAGGGGTCGGCCATTTAGAACGGAGATGAAGAGAAATCTCTTCACTCAAAGGGTTGTGAATCTTTGGCATTCTCTACCCCAGAGGGCTGTGGATGTTCAGTCATTGAGTATATTCAAGACAGAGAGAGATTAATAGATTTTTGGATATTAAGGGAATCAAGGGATATGGGGATAGTGCGGGAAGGTGGATTTGAGGTAGAAGATCAGCCATGATCTTACTGAATGACGGAGCAGGCACGATGGGCCCAATGACTCCTATTTCTTATGTTCTTATAAAACTCAAAGAAAAAGCATACGAGAATGCAAAAATAGCACAGATCCTGGTGAACGGGAGAGATACAAAGAAAAGGACAGGGTGAAAAAATAAATAATAAAAGCTACAAAAAAGGAATATGAAAAGAAACTTGCAAGGGTTATTGAAATCAAAACAAAAAACTTTTACAATATTAGGAAAAAGTGGGTGGTTAAGAGCAATGTAGGCCCCTTAAAAACGGACAATGGAGACATTACAAATAAAAATAAGAAAATGGCAGACGTTTAATAAATTACTTTACGTCAGTATTTGCAGTAAAGAGGATAGCATGCCAGACATCCCAAGGAAATTAATGTTGAGTGCGGTTTGAACAGAGTGCTGGGAGTTGGGTGAGTCAGGGAGTCTTAACTGTTTGCTAAAATCAAACTTCTGTTTTGTTTCACATTTTCTTTTACTGTTAAAAATCTAAATTTCCCAGCCTTAAGAGGGTTATACAGGGATATGCAAGGCCTACAATTCAGAGCAGCTGAAGGCAGTTAATTAGGGAAGCTAGATTAAACTGGTTTTCCTGTAGCAGGGCTCAGCCAGCTCCTTTGTTTCAGGGCCGATAAAAATAGGCTTTGTAGTGCCATTTGCACTGAGTGCAGTTTGAACAGTGTGCTGGGAGTTGGGTCAGTCAGGGAGTTAGGTGAGGAGTGGAAGGAGGAACTCCCTTGCTTCACCTTTGCTTTTCCTAACTTTTCACCCTGTAGGAATTGGATCTTACTTTACACCAAGGAAAGAGTCAGAGAGCGGGAGCAGTCAAACAACAACAACTGCAAAACCGCTATCGTGACATCACAACCAGGGAAGGAGCTGATTGGCAAGTAGGACCTGGTGAGTATTTCTACAGTCCAGTCATTAAAGCAAAAGTAAGGTCTCTAGTTTAGAGTAAGTAGTGTGTAAAGTGAAGTAAGGTCCCTAGTATATTTAATATTCTTTAATTTAGAGGAAGTAAAGGGAGTAATTAAAGGGTAAGACATGGCAGAGCAGCTCAGCAGTGTGGAGTGTTCCTCCTGTGCTATGTGGGAAGTCAGGGACACTTTAGGTGTCCAGGGCGAACACGTGTGCAGGAAATGTCTCCAGCTGCAGCTGTTCGAAATCTGCATTTCGGAGCTGGAGCTGTGGCTGGAGTCACTGTGGAGCATCCGTGAGGCTGAGATCTTCGTGGATAGCACGTTTAGCGAGGTGGTCACACTGCAGGTAAAGAGTGCACAGGCAGAAAGGGAATGGGTGACTGCCAGGCAGAGTAAAAGAACTAGGAAGGTAGTGCAGGAGTCCCCTGGGTCCATCTCCCTCTCCAACAGATTTTCCGTTTTGGATACTGCTGGGTGAGATGGTTTCTCAGGGGAATGCAGCAAGAGCCAAGTCCGTGGCACTACGAGTGGCTCAGCTGCACAGGAGGGGAGGAAAAAGAGTGGGAGAGCAATAGTGATAGGGGATTCTATCGTAAGGGGAACAGATAGAAGTTTCTGTGGCTGCAGACGTGACTCCAAGATGGTATGTTGCCTCCCTGGTGCCAGGGTCAAGGATGTCACTGAGCAGCTGCAGGACATTCTGAAGGGGGAGGGTGAACAGCCAGAGGTCGTGGTCCATATCAGTACCAACGACATAGGTAGAAAAAGGGACGAGGTTCTGCAAACAGAATATAGGGAGCTAGGAAATAAATTAAAAAGCAGGACCTCAAAAGGTAGTAATCTCAGGATTAATCCCAGTGCCACGTGCTAGTGAGAGCAGAAATAGGAGACTAGACCAGATGAATACGTGGCTGGAGAGATGGTGTTGGAGGGAGGGATTTAAATTCCTGAGGCATTGGGACCGATTCTGGGGAAGGTGGGACCTGTACAAGCTGGACGGGTTACACCTCGGCAGAACCGGGACCAATATCATCGCAGGGGGGTTTGCTAGTGCTGTTGGGAAGGATTTAATCTAGTTTGTCAGGGAGCTGGGAACCCAAGTGTGGGCCCAGAACAGAGAGAAACAAAGCTGGAAGTGCAAGTTAGAAAAGTAGTCAGCAAAACTAGTAGGGAGCAGAAACAAAGGCCAACAATAAAGAGGGTCAAAGTGCAGAAAAATATTAAACAGGCAAAGTTGAAGGCACTTTATCTAAATGCACATAGCAGTCGCAAATGGTGGATGAATTAATGACACTAATGGAGTTAAATGGGTATGATGTAATTGCCATTACAGAGACATGGTTGCAGGGTAACCAAAGCTGGGAACTGAATGTTCCAGGGTACTCAACATTTAGGAAGGACAGACAAAAAGGAAAAGGAGGTGGCGTAGCGCTGTTAATAAGGGATGAGATCGGTATGTTAGAGATAAAAGATCTTGGCTTGGCAGATCGTGATGTAGAACCGGAATCAGTTTGGGTGGAGCTAAGAAACAGCAAAGGGCGGAAAACATTGGTGGGAGTTGTGTATAGGCCACCAAACAATAGTAGTAATGTAGGGCACTGTATCAATCAAGAGATTAGAGGTGCATGTAACAAGGGCAATACGGTAATCATGGGGGACTTTAATCTACATATTGACTGGGCAAATCAAATTACCGCTAATGGTATGGAGGACAAATTCTTGGAATGCATGAGAGATGGTTTCCTGGATCAGTATGTGGAGGAACCATCCAGGGAACAGGCTATTCTGGATCTGGTACTGTGTAATGAGAAAGGGCTAATCAATAATCTTGTGGTAAAGGGGCCTTTAGGGACAAGTGACCATAATATGATTGAATTTTATATTAAGTTTGAGAGTGATGTAGTCCAATCTGAAACTAAGGTCTTCAATCTAAACAGAGGAAACTACAAGAGTATGTGGGACAAATTGGCCATGGTAGATTGGGAGAATACACTAAAAGGTATGAAGGTGGACGTACAATGGCTAACATTCAAGGAAATAATGCATAATTTGCAACAAACATATAAAATCCTCTAGGGCATAAACAACCCAAAAGGAAAAGTGATCCAACCATGGCTAACAAAAGAAATTAAAGCTAGTATTAAGACAAAGGAAGAAGCTTATAAAGTTGCCAGAAAAAGCAGTCAGCCTGAGGATTGGGATCTTTTTAGAAATCAGCAAAGGGAGACCAAGAAATTGATAAAGAAAGGGAAAATGGAATGTGAGCACAAATTGGCGAAACATATAAAAACGGATTGTAAAAGCTTCTATAGGTATGTGAAAAGGAAAAGACTGGCAAAGGTAAATGTAGGTCCTTTACAGTCAGAAACGGGAGAATTTATAATGGGGAATGAGAAAATGGCAGAGAAATTAAATAAATACTTTGTTTCTGTCTTCACGGAGGAAGACACAGAAAACCTCCCAGAAATGTGAGACAACCAAGGGTGTGGCGAGAATGAGCAACTTAAAGAAATTAGTAAAAAAACAGTACTAGCAAAATTAATGGGACTAAAAGTCGATAAATCCCAAGGACCGGATGACCTACATCCTAGGGTTTTGAAAGAGGTGGCCATTGGGATAGTGGACGCATTGGTTGTCATCTTCCAAAATTCTGTAGATTCTGGAACGGTTCCTGCAGATTGGAGGATAGCAAAGGAAACCCCAGTATTTAAGAAAGGAGGGAGAGAAAATGGGGATCTACAGAGCAGTTAGCCTCACATCAGTAGTTGGGAAAATGCTGGAAGCTATTATAAAGGATGCAATAACTGGGCACTTGGAAACTAATAGTAAGATTGGGCAGAGTCAACATGGATTTATGAAAGGGAAGTCCTGTTTGACAAACCTATTGGAGTTCTTTGAGGATGTAACTAGTGGAGTAGACAAAGGGGAACCGGTAGATGTGGTGTATTTGGATTTTCAGAAGGCCTTCAAGGTTCCACACAAGAGATTGGTGATATACTAGCATGGATTGAGAATTGGTTAACAGACCGAAAACAAAGAGTAGGAATAAACGGGTCTTTTTCAGGATGGCAGGCTGTGACTAGTGGGGTACCGCAAGGATCGGTGCTTAGGCCCCAGCTATTCACAATCTATATCAATGATTTGGATGAGGGGACTAAATGTAACATTTCCAAATTTGCTGATGATACAAAGCTAGGTGGCACTGTCAGTTGCGAAGAGGATGTGAAGAGGCTTCAAGGGGATCTCGACAGGCTCAGTGAGTGGGCGAGAACATGGCAGATGGATTATAATGTGGATAAATGTGAAGTTATCCACTTTGGTAGAAAAAACAGAAAGGCAGAGTATTTCCTAAATGGTGAAAGATTGGGGAATGCAGATGCTCAAAGGGACCTGGGTGTCCTTGTACATGAGTCACTGAAAGTGAATGTGCAGGTGCAGCAAGCCATTAGGAAGGCAAATGGTATGCTGGCCTTCATTACAAGAGGATATCAGTACAGGAGTAAAGAAGTCTTACTCCAATTATATAGGGCCTTGGTGAGACCACACCTGGAGTACTGTGTACAATTTTGGTCTCCTTACCCAAGGAAGGATATACTTGCCATAGAGGGAGTACAATGCAGGTTCACGAGATTGATTCCTGGGATGGCGGGACTGTCGTATGAGAAGAGATTGAGTAAACTAGGCCTGTATTCTCTTGCATTCAGAAGAATGAGAGGGGATCTCATTGAAGCATACAAAATTATTACAGGGCTTGATAGGGTGGATGCTGGGAGAATGTTTCCCTTGGCTGGGGAGTCTAGGACCAGGGGCCATAGTCTCAGGATAAAGGGTAGGCCATTCAGGACTGAGATGAGAAGACATTTCTTCACACAGGGTGGTGAATCTTTGGAATTCTCTACCCCAGAGGGCTGTGGAGACTCAGTCATTGGTTATATTCAAAACAGAAGTCGATAGATTTCTGATTAATAAGGGCATCAAGGGATATGGCGATAAGGCCGGTGAATGGAATTGAGGCAGATCAGCCATGATCTCACTGAATGGCAGAGCAGGCTTGAAGGGCTGAATGACTTACTCCTGCTCCTATTTCTTATGTTCTTATGTTCTTATGAATCAGGGATGGGGACTCACCAAAATTACAGTAATGAAGAAAATAATGACACTAAAGAGTGACAAATCCCCAGGACCAGATGGTTTTCATCCCATTATAGTAGGCGAGAACATTGCAGATGCCCTAATGAAGGTCTTCCGAAGATCTCTGGATTCATATACCGTTCCTTTAGATTGGAAAATTGCACATCACTCTGCTATTTAAGAAAAATGAGAGGGAAACCAGGGAATTATAGACCAGTTAGCCTAACATCGGCTGTCAGGAAATTACTGGAGTCTATAACTAAGGATAGGGTGACTGAATACCTTGAACATTTTCAGCTGATCAGAAAGAGTCAGCATGGATTTGTGAAAGGTAGGTCATGGCTGATGAACCCGAGTGCATTTTTTGAAGAGGTGACTAAAGTAGTGGACAGTGGAATGTCTATGATGTTATTTATATGGACTTCCAGATAGCATTCGATAAAGTCCCTCATACGAGAAACTGTTAGCTAAAGTTGAATCTCTTGGAATTGAGAGCAAATTATTGACCTAGTTAGGAAATTGGCTGAGCGGCAAAGGACAGAGAGTAGGGATAACGGGCAGGTATTCTAATTGATAGGATGTGACTAGTGGCGTCCCACAGGGACCTGCGTTGGGGCCTCAACTATTCACTATTTATTAACGACTTAGATGATGAGATAGAGAGCCACATATCCAAGTTTGCAGATGACCAAAGATAGGTGGCATTATAAGCAGTATTGATAGAAAAATAATCTATTAATATCTCTTGGTAATGTTAAGTGAATGGGGAAAACTGTTGCAAATTAATTTCAATATGGGCAAGTGTGAGGTCATGCACTTGGGACCGAAAAAGGATAGATCAGAGTATTTCTAAAATGGTGAAAGGCTAGAAGCAGTGGAGGTTCAGAAAGACTTCGGGGTCCATGTACATAGATCATTAAAATCTCATGGACAGGTACAAAAATAATCAAAAAGGCTAATGGAATGCTGGCCTTTATATCCCATTACCATCTGCTTTTGCCTTGCACCATCATTCCTTTTGTCTTTTAATCTCTCCTGCCTTCCATTCTATCACAGACCTTCCCTTTGTTCTTTCCTCCCCTCCTCCCTTTCCGTGCCTCACACTTGCTTAAAAATGTTACTTCTCCAACTTTTTCCAGTTCTGACCATCATCGACCTGAAACGTTAACTATGTTTCTCACTCCATGATGCTGCCTGACCTGCTGAGTGTTTCCAGCATTTTCTGTTGTTGTTTCAGATTTCCAGCATCCGCAGTATTTTACTATTGTAAAGTCAATGGGAATCAGGGGAAAACTTTGCACTGGCCTGAGTCATACCTAGCACAAAGGAAGATGGTTGTGGGTATTGGAGGCCAATCGTCTCAGCCCCAGGACATAACTGCAGGAGTTCCTCAGGACAGTGTCCTGGGCCCAACCATCTTTCTTGCCTGGATGAGTGCAGCTCCAACAACACTCAAGAAGCTTGTTACCATCCAGAACAAAGAAGCCCGCTGGATTGACGCCCCATCCACCATCTTAAACATTCACTCTCTCCACCACCGGCGCACTGTGGCTGCAGTGTGTACCATCTACAAGGTGCACTGCAGCAACTCGCCAAGACTTCTTCAACAGCACCTTCCAAATCTGCGACCTCTACCACCTAGAAGGGCAAGGGCAGTAGTCACATGGGAACACCACCACCTCCAAGTTCCCCTCCAAAGTGCACACCATTCTGACTTGGAAAAATATTGCCATTCCTTCATCGTCGCTGAGTCAATTTCCTGGAACTCCCTCCCCAACAGCACAGAATACCTTAACCACGCGGACTGCAGCGGTTCAAGTCGGCAGCTCACCACGACCTTCTCAAGGGAAATTAGGGATGGGCAAAAAATGCTGGCCTTGCCAGCAACGCCCATATCTCATGGATGAATAAAAACTTCAATATCACAGTTACTTTAACAGTAAATTCTGGCCATGAGTTGGGCCTTGGAGAGTTGTGTGCCAAGGCCTTTTTCCAAGTTAAACCTTGAATCTGCTTGCAATGGATGTCTGCACTCCAATATGGGAGATCTGATATACCAGAGTATTTTCAGTGAGTTAGAGACCTCTCTCCAGACTATTAATGTTAGTATTGGGCTAGAAATTGCGATTGGAGGCATACCTCTGGAGTACACCTCCGACCCGCAAAAGAATTACGTAAGTACCTGCTGGCGGCCAGGCTGCGAAAACTTGCGGTCTCAGGCCTCGAAACAGAGGGCAATGTAATTGGCCACAGATCCCAGGGACTCAGGCAGTGAGGAAGCATACCTGGGATCACGTGGACCTGGTCCTCCAATCAATAAGCAGAATTCCATTTCAATTATTTATGAAGGGAATCCCCAAATCTAAATTATACAATGTACAGAATTGGAATTTTATTCATAATTATCCTCATTCCACCAACCTCTCTCAAAATGTAATTTTTTGATAATTTTATACATTAAACCTGTAATCCGGGTCAATATTTC